>NC_088833.1:15512180-16768430 GCF_904066995.2 Poecilia reticulata | reverse complement strand
CCTAACAGAGGTCCGAGAAGGTATTAACCCTCCATAACACTCATATCACCTTTTCTCCTTCAGGCTCCAAGGTCTCAGGTAGAGAAAGAGAGGACACGTGAGGAAAGAAGTTTGACTTGATGGGCCAGAAACTGGAGCTTTTTCTTTTTCTTTTTTTTTTTTAACACCCCTCCTCCCAGCTCCGCGGCATCAGTTAGGCATACATGTCGTCAGCAGCAGTGGGCTGGTTGGTGTAACTGAGAATTCACAAGGATGTGCTGCCTTGATCTTTTACAGTCAGGCTGTCTGTCTCCATCACAAAAAGAAAAAACAAAAATCCCTCCACTTCCATGGTTACAGCAGCCCATATACCAGCAGCTGCATACTGCTAAGCCCCCAGCTCCACCATCTCCAGCTGTTTACTGTACACACCAGCCACGCCTAAGCCCTTTGCTCATTACTTGCTTCCTCCTAAAATGCCTCCAAAACTGGAGCCTGTTTGGAGTCTGTCAGATGAAAAAAAAAAAAAGGACTTATAAATCTCAAGTAAACTTTTACTGAATTCACTGTTGAATTTAGTCTGTTGACTTTTAAAAATAACTGATTTGGATCTGTGAGATAATTTTCTCCTAATGTTTAGGAAAGATACATATAAAATATGTGATATTTTCACAATTCACTCTTCTACGGCACCACTTGAACTTTGTCCTATTTTAACTATTCAACGCTTACGACATTCAGCATTTGTGACTTCCTATATTTAAAACAGTTTTACCTCTTATCTAATTTTCCCATAGAAAATGTCTCATCTTGAAATCATTCTTGCTTTTTGAAGGACAATTTACTCTCTCCCATTTGGTAACAAACACAAGGAAGGTCAATTCTCAAACCAGGAATCTTTGATGCATCGTTACATTTTATTTAGCTGGAATGTCTTATAACCTGATACACCTTCATTGGACAGAGTGTTTTTGATGAGATTCAGTCATGTTTTCTAAACATCTGATACAGCATTTTGAATTTTTACTTATATTTAAACTTCTTTAGAAATTTTCATTTGATATTACTTAATGTTTTAGTGATTTTACAATTAAAACACAGATTATCTTTTTCAGCTAATTTCTAATACAGAAACTAATCGCTACAGATTATTGAACTCAGAAAATGTCACTTTTGAGTTCACTGCCGTGACTCCACTTGTCCTCTCTCCCTGGTGTTTTGAGAGATTTCTCTAAAAACTCTTCCCTACTTGGGTATGCAGCCATGGCAACGTATTATATAAAGCTACTTCAAAAAGTTGGACAACAAAGCAATAAAATGAAGTGCAGGAGTCCCTGCTGTTGCATAACTAGCTGGCTGAACTGTTTTGTTTTGATTATTGATTGAATAAATGCTAAATTCAGCTCGCAAACCAGGTCACATGACATATAGCCCAAAACTTACTCTACCACCCTAGGGTGCATTAAAATGGCCTAACTCACACATCATTCAGCCTCTCCTCTTCTCATTTCAGCAACCAGGCCCCTCCTTAAGCTCTCTCTGCAAATACTGAAAGACACGTCAGGGGAAAACCTTTTATCCAGCACAAAAGTGTGAAATTTGCCACCTGTCCTTTCATGAGGCAGATTGAGCTGCTCAACTCCTAAAGCAGTCTGATATGATGCGAGTAAATTATATTTCCATATCCTGGAGACGGGGCACTGCCTCCTCCCTCGCCGTGTCCCTGAAGCTATTAAAAGACCCCTGAACTGCTGTTTATCCTTCGAAGAGAACAGATTGCCCTGTCAACACATTCTAATCCTATAATTCAATGTATAAATAAGCAGACATCTGCAATATTTTTATGTGAACGAAGTGACGGCGACATATGATCTTACAAAAAAAAAAGCTGTTTCTGAACGCATCCAGAGGGCACTTCAAATGATATGTCGCCTCTTCCACCTGCTTTCAGTTACTGTCTAACATCAGCTTGTCCTTCAGGTAGCCCTGACCCCTGCGGACGAAGTTGCCTCACTCAACTCTCCCATCCACACGAGCACAGACCTGATCGGCCGACTCTACACCTCACTCCGCTCTGTGACGGAGGCCTCAGCTTACAGTCCCAGCTTTGTAATTAGCAGCGCCGCCGACATTCTTTCTGCCCCATAAACTCCAACATGTTTGTCCAACACCCGGCACTTAGATAATCTTTAACAGCCGTAACCCCTGGCAACCTGCAAAACAGTTTGCGGCTTTAAAGTGACCGCCTCAGGTTCAAAGTGGCACTCGCCCAGGCACAGAATATAACAAGGTGGCAGAAGCTGATTTACACTGCAGCTGAAGTTTGAAACCAACACCAATGTTTAGTTTGCTTCCAAGGAGTCAAACCATCTGTAGAAGACTGCAAGATAATATGACTCCTTAGAAGTTAGGTATAAAGAAATTCAGTATGACTAAAGACTTTTAGACATTAATGTAAGCTACAATTTCTCACCTAGAAAAGTTGCAGAGCCTGTGTGTCTAAGACGGCAGGTACTTCCATGTGCTGACGAAGGCAGTAGGAATGAGTGAGTATGGCACACTGGTCACGCTGTCCCAGGAGTCTGATGATGGATCGTAACAGTCTAGCGTCTTACACCTCTGAGCCCCAAAGTACCCTCCAACCACATACAGCCTGTTCCCTGATGCCACCGCGTGACAGCTGATCCGTTTGGCCGTGACGTCGCCGAACTTCGACCACTGATACGTCTCGCTGTTGAAGCGGTACGCAGAGCTGGCCGAGAACTCTGTGTCGCCTCCGATTACGACGACGTGGTTGCCGACGACGGCCGCTGCCGTGTACCGCCACAACTGAGGGCAGGCGGCGGGTACGGACCACCGGTTCTGGCAGGGGTCGAAGCACTGCACCTTGGGGTATTTGTCTCTGTTCACGCTGGTGCCTCCGAAAGCAAAGAGTTTGTTTTTGGCACCGACAACCGCGGCATTGCTCACGCCTTCCCTCAGCGGGGCGACCAGGGTCCACTTGTTGCTCTGCGGGTCGTACTGTTCGACTTGTTTTAGAGACACGGACGGAGACGCAGGGAAGGATCCCGCCAGCGACGTGTGTCCTCCCACTACGTACAGCACGTGGTCAAGCTCTGCGGAGCCGTGTCCGAATCTGGCCACAAGCATTGGCGCTGCTTTTGACCACTCGTCGTGCAACGTGTCGTAGACCCAGACATCCTTGGAGGCTCCATTTTCAGAGCCACGGCCTCCAGTAACATAAACCTGGAAAACAAAGAGATATAACATAAATTCAAGTTGAAGACATGCTACAAAATAGATTTACTGCAGTTTAGATTACACACATACCTTACAACCAATGGCACAAGCACTGCACTCCTTCCTGGGGCTTGGGATGTCTGTTTTGGGTGTGATCTCCTTGGTCTTGTTGTCAATCATGTAGACTTTGTCACACATGAATGTCTGTCCCCCCAGAAGCAGCAAGGCCTGGCTCACTTTTCTGGGCCGCGCACAGAACCCCGTCACAATGCCGTCGTTCTGGAGGATCCTCATCTTGCACCGCACTGCGTCTTCTACGATCTCCCGGCCCACCTTGTGGCACATCACCAACTCCTCCGAAGCGACGTTCTTCAGCAGATAGGACTCTGGCAACAGGGCCAGGCGCACGCATCGTAGCAGATCAGGCAACTCACTGTGCCGCCGCTCCATGTCCGCCTTCACCCAGTCGATGACAGCCTCGTACACTAGGCTCTCGTCCTCCACCTCCAGCTCCTCACTGAGGATCAGCTCCTGGACTTTATCTTTGGGCAGGCTGAGGAAGTCCTCCGTTCTGAAGAGAGTTGCGAAGTTCGCCAGGCACATTCTCCACGACAGCTCATACAGCCTCTGACACTGGTGGGCGTCTGACAGAAGCATCATCCCGAGACAATTAGACGGATGGAGGTTCTTCTCTAGGAACTCTGCCGCTGCGTCCCGGATGTCGTGGAACTGAAGCATGTCCCCGGCTTCCAGCAGTGACTCCGCGTTCTCCTCATTGATGATGACCCGGGCCGAGTAGGCGTAGTCAAGCAACAGCTCCAGCACTTCCGGGTGGAGGGAGTCGTGGAAGTTGACGTCAGCATCCCGACTCTCCCTGAGCCCGCCGCTGAACATGGCCTCAAAGTAGCGGCTACAGGAGGCCAGGACCGCCCGGTGGCATGGGAAGGAGCGGTTGCCGGCTTTCAGCACGACGTCGGTGAAGACTCTTCGCTTGCGCAGCAGGTTGAGCTGAGTCAACAGGCTGTCGGCGTGCGACGTCTTGTGAAACAGCTGGATGTTCATGGAGCCGGAGCTGGAGCGTGACTTCCGGTTTTCGTGGTTGCTTACAGACATCTTGACTTTGACCTGGCAACAAAAGACAGTAGAAAAAAATATCAATAAACTGCATCACAACGGCCAACTTATTTGGATTTTTATAGGATTTCTTTTTTGTTTGGCTTGTACTGAGGAAGACGTAAAATTCAAAGGAAAAAAATACAGAAAAATTGACAAACTGGTTGATAAACAAAACATGTAATAATGGATGGAATGACAAATGGAAGAAAAGATAATTGGACAAATAAATATTTGGATAATAAGTGGATAGTGATGGATGGACAGGAAAACTTGATATATAAAACAACTATGAATTCAAAATTAGATGAAAAGAACACATGGATGGAAAAAAGATATTGTGACAAAATGAATGGACAGAGGGCTGCACAAACAAATGGACGGATGCATAATAAATAGGTAATTAAATAATCGTATCTTTCCCTACACCAGAACCCTTTACCCCTTCTTTTGATGTGACCATTACTTCCTAGCCATATGTATGAATAACCCCAGTAGATGATGAACGATTGTTCAAAAATAAAACCCTTGCATCAGCTGAACGGAAATGAACTTCAGACTGTAGAGAGAGATGAAAGGAGATGAGATAAGAAGCCCTCCCACTGCAAACCCAGTGTGTACACTGCATGCCACAGAGATGTACACTGTAAAATCAATACAACACACATCGCAGTCAGGCCTCAAAGACAAAAAAAAAACTATAAAATGACCTACATTGACTTGTCGTTCAGTGTAATTACAGTAAGCTAAAGAAGAAACACCTGGGCGTGCTATCCTGATTCACATCTCACTGCCCCTATAAACAATTGAGGACTGAGTCACCAGATGAATTCCTGCATGCTTGTTCAGTTCCTCAGCTGGATCACATGCAAGATGGTGCCAAAGGCGAAGCTTTAAAGCCCACATTTGAAGTGACACCTCAAATCAGCTCCTTCGGGACCAAATTATATAACCAGACTGGCACACATTAAAACAGAAACCTCTTCCAGATCATTTGAGGAGTCAGAATTACAGCTCCCGCACAGAAATATGTTGAATAATATGCTACAGTTGAATCGTCGCACCTTTATTATGGTAATTACCTCCTAGAGAGAGAGAGAAAAAAAAGTCCAGGCTTCATAAAGGCTGCACTCTGCTTGAAAGCGACCAAATAAATATCTTCCGCTTAAAAGCTCCTTTTGTTTCAAAGTAGATAAATTTAAGTCGACTATTCACTCCGGTTGAAAAGGCCGGACTTCCGTGGAGGGACTCGGAGTGAAACCCAACTGGGTTTTGTGCAGTAAATGGGGAACTCTGGTCAGCAGATCACCATGCGCTCAACTTTCCTCCAAAGTTAGCAGCAGTCTAAAAAACATCCAGGCTGCTGCTGCTTTACAGCCGACATCAAAGCGTCCCGAATTACAGCCTAAAGCCAATTCCCTTCCAAACACACACTTTTATGGGGACAGAGGAACGCCAAATGAGCATAATTCCGTATTTAAGGTAAATATTAAGCGTCTTGAAGCTTACCTTTGACTCGAGCAGAAGGGCCGATCCAGATTCCTTTATCTTGGCTACAACTTCGTCTTCGATCTCTCTGAAGTTGCGCCGCAATTTAGACAAATCTGCTTTTAAAACCCACAACTAAATCCCACACTAAATGGCTAGAAGATGGCAAAGACGGACGGGCCATTTGTTTGTTCTAAAACTTGGAGTGTGTCCGCGTAGGAACAACGTGAAAAGTTAGTAGCTCCGAGGACGACGGTTGAAGCCCGACAGGCAGCGAGTCTGAATCCAGAGAAAGAACAGTGGCAGCAGTGGAACTCCTCTGACTCCGCCCACCTCGCTGCAGCTGACCAATCATCTGCCGTCTCCGCTGAAAAGCCTTCCTTTGTATTCATTCCTCATTGTCACAAAAGCGCTGCGATAAATCAGCCAAAAACACCTGTCATTGGGTGCTTAAGCTGACTTTAACAGTAACTTTATTGAACTGGGAGCGGAATTGAAAATGTGATGGCCATTCCTTCCGAAGCGCTGGCTTTGTTACAGACACTCATTTGTGTTCAACCTTTAATATCCTGCATGAAGTTTTAAGATTCATTTTGGGATTTTTTTTACATTTCTGCTACATTTCACAAATGCCCTGCATCAAAACAGGCAACCCATTTTGGTTTAATTAGATTGTGCTTGTCATTATAATAGGTTATGTGTATTTTTATATAGTATATGTAAATATATAGTTTCAACTGTATGCTATGACTGAATGGTCTCAGAGTTCAAGTTTGTGAATCCTATTACTCTAAGTTCAAAGGCATTTAGGTATCCTTGCATCCTGATTCCTGACTTACATTTCTCATTAGGGTCATTCTTCAAATACACACTGCCTATATTAGGGCAACTTTATATTTCCCCTACACATAAAACCAGACACATCAGCGTCACAGTTAGAAAGAGAAAGGGTTGACAGCCATACTTGGTGTCAGAAACACAAGTTACTGACACCTCTTTAAAAATGTCACAGAAAATAAGTACATTGCTTTGGGAAATAAACAACAACTCTAAAGGTCTTCTTTTAGGACATTTTGGCATTATGTCAATAGTGAAATGTGTCACAAGTTTATAGTGTTCACCAATACTTTTATTTTTCATTATTTTCTTTTTGTAAATTCCTGCAGGCTTCCTTTACCAGTAATAAGGCTCTAAAACAAATAAAACACAAAGTGCTCATAAAGAAACCAAGCACAATACTGTCTTTGAAATGCACTGAAATTATGGCTTGCGTTACAAAGTAATGAGTCTCTTGATCATACTTATGACACTTCAAAGACATCTAACGCACAGAAACACTGACTAAATTATTCAGGTTTTTCCAGTTAGAAGCTAGATTGTTCTTTATTTACATTGCTAAACTGAGTTTCAACAACTGAATGATACATCAAAGCTGCACACTCCCAAGAAAAAAAAAAAACTCTTAGTGATTGCTTAAAAATGGTTTCGAATTCAAAATCTATTGTGGACCCAGCGTGAAAGATGCAAAATACTATTAGACATAAAAGCTGAACTTGCCCCCTTATAGATTTCTTAATTTTTCTTCTTTTTTTGTTACACTTGCAGGTTTCAAATCATCAAATGCTGAGCAAACAACCACCCTGGCCCTATATGGAAAATTTATTGCACCTCTGAATCTAGTAACTCGGTGTGTTACCTTTGCTCGCAACATCTGCAAGTGTTGGTGATGTCCATGACTCTTATCCATTGATGTGGAGGAATGTTGACCTGCTATTCTTTGAAGAAATGCTTTAATTCAAACACATTGGAGGGGTTTTTTTTGGCTATAGTGCATATCAATCAGATATGTCTCCTTATTTGGGTAATCCAAGGTATTTATTTATTGCTATATAACCCTATACTTCAGCAATCATGGTTCCACCAGTTATTTCCAGTAATCCAAGTGAGAATACGGACTCCTTTCAGAAAGTTCAACTTTTGTTTTATTCCAAGGAATGTTTCCCAAAACATTTTGCATTTTATATGTTCATGTAATGTTTTATTGTTTCTTTGTCCCTTTTGAGATTCTCTGTAAGGGTGGCAAATACAGTTTCATGTGATTCCATGTCCTAGATGTTTGTCATCTTGTGATTTTGCAAAGGAAAGAATCTCAGATTACATTTTGCATTTTAATTTAAGCGCTAAAACGGACACTAGGATTGTTTGAACTCATTGGCTCAACTAACTCCACACAGGCCTAACCAACAGACTCAATGATCTTATGATTGCGGGTTAAGATTTTGTGAGGCGCCTCAAATTGCTTCTTTAGTGAAATTCCCATTTTCTGCAGGATCTGAGTGCTTGTGAGGTTTTAAAAGAATTCTTATAAAGAATCTCCCTGCATTTCAGGCAGGCTCCTAGAAGAAATAGTAACGCCAGCTTGTAATCCATCAAATTCAGTCTGTCCATGCAAAGAAATCAAGAATCAACACCGAACAACAGAAGCTTGTGTTTATGTTGCAAAGTGCATTTCAAAATAAAAAGGTGTGCCTGATTTCCCTGAATTCTTTAGCGACAGATATCTTTAGGTATTTGAAAAATTAAAGTTATCTCTGTTGGGATATGCCTGAACTTGTCCACAAGTGTATTTAATGTCATGAGAGAAAAGCTGTATTTAGGTGTGCCAGTTCCACCATTGTGCAACCTGCTGCTACGGTTTACTGAAGGAGCACAGTCATTGTTCATGCCATTAGCAGTACCTGTTTTTCACGTTTTGACAAGTTAATAAAACACCTCAAAGCAAAAAAATAATAATTATTTGAATATTTAATGAACATACAATTTGGGAGACCCTGTCTTTTTTTTGCACTAAACTGAGTGACCCACAGCAGCAGGACCCCAACTTGCAGAGCAGATTCCACACTTCTCAGGTTTCCCCTTCCCCTCTATGAGCTCCTCGCTCCCTCTTACTGTCACTCAGCAGCTGCTTCTGAAGCTTCAAAGCTGCTGCTGTTCCTCAGCTGTCACAGTTTGTGTGGATGAGAGCATGTCTGTTTTTCAGTAATCTCCTTTTTCATACTCTGCCTCTCATTGTTTTCACAATGATAGCATCCAATTTCAGTGCCAGTCATGTCAAAATATTATGCGGCTGTGCAAAAGTACTCATACCTTTGAGCTGTCCCACATTTTGTTGCATTACAGCCACTATCCCCATTATTTTCAGTGTGATTTTATGAGACAAACACAAGGTAGTACATAATTGAGAAATCAAATTGATATAGCTTGCATTTCTTCATGAATAAGAATCTTAAAGGAGAGGCATCTATTAGTATTTCGAACCTCTGAATCAAACACAGACTTGATTCAAATAAAAAAATGTTAACTCTGGAGGACCTACAGTGGTCCACAGCTCAGGTGCGAGATTCTATCAACAAAGTTTTTCACCTTTTGCCACAAGACAGTATAGGGGATCCAGCAAAAAAAACTGCCATGTCATATGCAATCAAAATTGAACTGTCATAGTTTGGCATAAAACTAACATCACATATCAGCCTGAATACACATCAGCCACATAGTGTAACATGATGGCAGCATAATCATGTTTTCACTTTCTCTAGTGGAAACAAGAAACCAATAATGATGTGAAGAATGATACAGCTAAATACCGCTGAAACAAAGCTGAAAAAAACTTGTTAAATGCTGAAAAAATACTTCAGGCAGAGGTTAGAGATGCACTTCTCTGCAAAAGAACATCCCCTACAATAGAGTTAAATATATGGAAAGCTGATTGACCTCTCAAGGCTTAGTGGTGTAATTTACTTGTGAAGCTTGAATTCAGATGTAAGAAATGTATTTGTAAAAACTTTTAACAAAACACATCATTTATCTCCCACTTCATAATTACGCCCTACTTTTAGATAAAATCCTAACAAAACACATTTCTGTTTCTGATCGTAGCAGGACAAAACGTGAAAAAAAAACAAGGGGTATGAATGATTCTGCAAGCACTGCACTGCTTCACACTTGGAGGTCCCTAGCGACAGTCAGGGTGTAACTTCAAAGCTCAGCATCAGTAACCACACACTCTTGTAATTTATATTTTCATAACCGTGGCTGCCTGGCCTCGCTGGAGCCTTGTCTGAAAGCTGACTGGACCAAATGCTTTCATACACAAGTGTGCCTGAAGGAGATTAAGATTTTAAAGAGATTAGAATAATGAAGGTGATTATAATCTAGGGTTAATTCATTTTGCTGCTCTGTGACCCTCCCCCTCCACCAGCCAAAACTCTGTGCTTGTTCCTCTATACAAGCATTGTGTAACTGTTCATTAAATACTCAAAGGGAGGCCCGCCACTCATCGGACCCCCCACAATTATGCCCTAATGCCCCTAGGAGTCTTCAGTTCACCACTGTCCGTTTGGAAAACAGTAACCGTTACTTTATTGTTGCCAAAGGGCTCACTGCACCACATGTTTGTTCACTCAAGGCAGGTGGTCTTCCCACTGAGGTCAACGTCTGAAACATAAGGCGAGGAGTCTTTACAAGGGTCGTCTTCCCTCCCAAGGTCTCAGCAATGAACAAATAAGAGGTTCATATAATCATTAAAGAATGTTGCATATTTAGAGATTCTTCAATGAATTGTGGAAATATTGGTGATTAACTGTCTTGCCTTTATCGCAAATAAAAGATAAAGGATTTTCTATTCTATTCAACAATGTTTAAACTCAGTTTATAGATGTTTGCAATGGGTTAAAGGTAACACTCCTAAGTGGGCAATAAAAAATATAAATGTTTTGTGAACAATACAGCAGTATTTGTTGGTACAACATTTAGAAAAAAACTCAATAGGATTTTATTTTGCTCTGATTTGGCTGTGTGGAGTGTGTCTCCACCTTGTGGTAAATGTCCAATAACGTATGTACATGATGAGGGTTTGAGATTTGGACCAACTCATAACTACCCATACAGATAACTTTGTTAATCTCTGGACCTTCTTTGTATAGAACAAACATTAAAATAATCATTAAAAAGCTGTTGACACACAAATTAGTCCCACTTTTAACCCTTTACTGACAAAAGTCTTGAGTTTTGGAATATTTAAAATTATCTTCAGCAATATGTCTGAATCATTTCAAACCTTTTCTTTGAACTTAAGCTGCTTGTTAATTGATTTTCAATATAGTATTTTACCATCTTTAAATAATATAATAATGTGTTCTGATATTTCAACCGATAAAACACCCCTGAAGTCAGCAGCATCAGCAGGACTCAGGGGAACTTGATTGCATCCTGAGGAGGTAATTCAGCCATTTGATTCATATGTGTTAGACCAGGGACACATCAAGAAGTTGCATGACTTCAGCCCTCAAGGTCTGGATTTGAAGACCTCTGATCTAAAGCAGACAGGGCAGTGTGCTTTATAGACCAGGGTTGGGAAGCACTTTTTTAATCAAACATCAACAACATAGCTGTTGAACTATAAGAGCTGTCCTGGGCAGTGATCCAAATGGCCGCTATCAAAAGATGCCACCATTTGGGATGACTCCGCTATACACACACACACACCCCACACACACACCCACACACACACACACACATATATATATATATATATATATATATATATATATATATATATATATATATATATATATATATATATATATATAATAATTTTTTTTACGTATAAATAAAACAAATGTTGAATTAAGAGCGTTACTTTGAGTCTATTTACAGAACTTCATTTCCCGTGATGCAGAGTACATCTTTTGACGGAAATGACGTTGAGCGTTTTCCTTCTTTGTCAAGGGCACTGGAAACTGTATGAAACCTAGCAGCTGTAGTCTGCACGTGTAGCCGTAAACCAGCTTAATAAAGTATCTATTTTGAGCCGGACACTGGTAGAGATGGACGGGTTCGGGTCAGACTTCTCAGCAGGAGGGTCCGGTGGTAAAATTGACACCGGGACCATCATGGAGCAGGTTAAAGTCCAAATAGCGGTGGCTAACGCTCAGGAGCTCCTGCAGGTAAACCAATGGATCTTTGATGCTAAGCTAACAAGATACAGTTAAGCTGTGTGTTACGTGTGATTGCCACTGCAAATATATTTTGATACAGCCGATAATTTGTCAGCTAGTATAGAAAATAATGTTTTGAAATACACACTGGTTTTAATACAAGTTTGCTTGTGTTGCCCACTCCGAATGCCTGCAAGTGTTACAATCACCACTGTTTTTATGCTTCAGAGAATGACTGATAAATGCTTCAAGAAGTGTATAGGAAAGCCTGGAAGCTCATTGGACAATTCTGAACAGGTATGTGTTCTAGAGATGGTCAAAGTTTTTTTTAATTTTTATTACAACTCTCACCGACTCAGAAGTTTGTATGAACTTTTTGTAATTTTTTGTTTAGCTTAGATGTTGTAGTTATGATTTTGATGTAACCGTGTAGTATCTCCCGTGTGCCTTTGGTTATTTCTATATCTGCTTATGGCACAAGCTAACTAAGCTGATAGGGGGACCGCAAGAGCATAGAAATGATCTCAAAGCGTCAAATTTGTAGTTGATGTTGTTTAAGGTTCATTCTTTAAGCTATGCCTTATGAATATCACATTTCAATAAGTATTTTTTAAATTAAATATTCAGAAGGATTTTTAAAAAGTTGCAAATGTAACCATACATTACATAAAATAATGTAATGTGCAATAATGTACTACGTGCTGTAATTACTACGTGATCATAAATTACAGAGTCACATATTTAATGTTGCTAATTCTTGTGTCTTATTTTCAATACACATTGTAACAATAAGTTAATTCATTAATTGATTAACCAATGACTCCTGATGTTTCACTGAAACGTTGAAATTCAGACATGACCGTCGGACAAAATGAATCCGAGAAATAACCTTATCTGAACAGTTTATTTGATACATAATAATGCAATAATTAAAAGTTTAGCTTTTTTCCCCTTTGTCATAACTACTGCTGCACGATATTTCAAATAGCAACCTTCATTGCAACATATATATTTCAAAGAGCTGCTTAGATTCAACATTGATAACAATAAATCTTTCTCTGCCCTTTATAAACAGAACTTAAACAACTCTCTTACAAGATGCTACACCTGTTTTCTTTCTTCTTCATTTTTCCCCCTCTCAGAAATGCATAGCCATGTGCATGGACAGATATATGGACGCCTGGAACACTGTGTCCAGAACATACAACTCCAGGCTGCAGAGAGAACGAGCTCGAATGTGAAAAAAACTCCAAAACTCGCTACCTCCTTCTCTTTGTCGGGTCGCTGCTGCACTGTGAGGACAAGGCACAGTGCAGCACTGGAGCAGATGTACAACGTCGGCAGCACAACACCCCCCTGTCTTGTCACAATTGGACAGATGAGGCCTGTGGACTCTGACCCGTAACAGAATCTTTGTGGACATTTTTACTTTTACTTTTGAGGAAATGTTTGCCAATAAAGTTTAATTATTCCTGTTATATGTAATAAATGCAGTAGCAGATGGAGCAAAGGCTGATGTTTAACTGGGAAAATGATCAGATTGGACAGAAACACTTTGCACCACCTCCTAGAACTTATGCTTTTACACTATAAATCACACATGCCACTCAATATCTATGCATCTTTTTAATTGATTTCCTCTCTAGTTATGCATTTAGCCTGCAGCTACATCCTCCTCAGACGCTCACAAATCTGGCTTAGACTAAGTTGGCTGACAGTTGATGTGTTAATGTTATTGGATAAAGCTGGCTAACTCCTTCGGATTTTACCTGAAATCCTGTCTAAGAATGCCACTGGGGCTCTGAGCTAATGCATAAACAAGCAAAACGTATTACCTAGTTGCAATAAACATAATGTGGACCTGTTGGCAACATTATCTGTAACTTTAAAGTCTCACAGCTGACATTCACAGCCCTCCAGCCAGCCTATATCAAGCTACAGCTGAAGAACAAAACAGTTTTGTCTGACATGTTTCCTATGTGTTACTCTAGCTGCTGCCCTTCCACAGTGGTGGGCTTGTTTCAGCCGGGCTCTGCTTCACACAGTCAGGATACAGCACCGTTGTCAGCTCTGTGTGTGTGTAGCTGCTCTGGTGTACGGGGAAGTACAACCCATCTGCATAGTTTGAGTGAGAGAAGCCTGTAAGCACCGACTGCAGAGGATTTGTGTGCAAAAAGAAATTATTTTAATTGGGAAAAAAAATAAATCTGGTTAATCAGGTTTCTTCTCTGTGTCTCAAGTGTGATTGAAAGAACACTACAGGTTTTAAGTATTTAGTCTTAAGTATTTTTTACACACACTTTCCCAAGAAAACCCATCTTTTCTTAAAAATATGACACTGAAATTCTAAAGAAAGATAAATGAACCTTTAAATGAATGAACAGTGTACACAGTTTATCAACAACATTGAACACCAGCCGAATGTTTGTGCACCCCAGGCCTCTATAACAACCTCAGATAAATTTGTTAGCTTGGCTGGGATAGATGAGTAAAAAGCCTGTAGCATCTTAATCTCACTGAAAACTTATAAAAAATCCAACTTTAAAAAAAAACAAATTACCTCTAAAGATGAGGTATGGAGGCAAACATATTTATGAAATGAGTAAGAACTCCTATAATGTTACTGTACATCCCATTGTTGCACAATCGGGTTGCAATCCAAGTTTGGAGGCCATATAAAATTGTGTTTTGTGCCATTCCTGAGACATTAATATTGTGTAGAAAGGTGCAACTTTGCAGGAATTCAGAACATGTCAGGATGCAGGGATCTCCAGCATCATGCTGCACTGCAATAAGCGGATCCATGATCAGTGATTTTTAATGCTGAGGCTGGCCAGTGTACTCTCAGAAAGCCACACAGTATAAAAATAACAGAAACAGCACCTTTACCAGTATTCATACCTATCAAGAAAATAAATAAGTGTAATAAATAACTTTAATCATGCTACTGTTGGTAGTGAGTTACCCACAGCTGATGATTGTTTTGTCAGTACATGCTGAATGGTCCAGGTTAGGCACAGTGTTGCAAACAGCACCCATGACACATAGGTCAGTGTTTTGTTAACTGAGGAAATGTTTAGCTGGCCTTTGGCATGACTTTAGTCCTTGTACAGTATGGGAACGTGGAGAAGACGTATCAGTAAAATCCACTGTTTCTGCAAGTTTTTCTCTACAGTTTTTTTTCCTCCCTCATCAAAAAGGTAGGTGTGTTGATATCCATTTCCTGACAGAGGTCACCCGAGTATAAACCCCTGGAAAACCAGTTCGTCCACATCCGTGTCCCCAGCTGGTCACACCGGCGATAAACCACGGGCCAGAGTTATGGCGGCACGTCAGCGGCCCACCAGAATCCCCCTGGAAACATCAAGAGTTTGGTTATTCAAACCAGAATACAAATTGCCTCATTTTTAGGTCTCTGGTCAATAAAAGGGGAACTTTGGGCTATTTATGGCACCTGACTGCAATTTACAGGTAACACAATGGACATTTGGAAAAGCTAGAGCAATATTATTATTTTTTTATTTTAAATTCTTTCTTTTTTTTCAATTGAAAAAATAATAGCGGGGTATATATACAATAAGTATGTATTTTTAGTAACCACATTTTTAGCTTTTGTTTTAATTTTAAACTAAATATCCTTTAACATTTGGTCAAACAAGACTCTGAGTCTGAAAGTTGGCAAAATACAGTAAAAATGCTTTTTTGAGATTAAAGCAAACTTTAAGACCAAAGAAATAGCAATCAACTATTATTTTTTCTGTTTTAAAATACCTGAAACTTCTTTTTTTTTACCTCAGCTCAATCTACAATAGGTACAAATAATTTTTTTCTAAACATGTAGGCTATTTTTTTTGTTTTAATAAAAAAAAAAAAAAAAAAGAAACAATCAGGTTTAGTTCATTTTCAAGCAAGAAAAAAAGTATTAAAAATACAGCTCTGGAAAAAAAAATTACGAGACCACTGCACTGAACCCCAAATGAAAACCTCAGTTATTCCACCAAATATTGATTTCTGAACTCTTCCTGAATTGAAGCATTAGTATTGTTTCTAAATGATTATGAACTTGTTTTCTTTGCATTATTTGAGATCTGAGAGCACTGTATCTTTTTCCTTATTTTGACCATGTCTTATTTTCTGCCAATAAATGCTAAATATTTGCTTGGAATTTCGGAGACATGTCAGTAGTCCATAGAATAAAATAACAATGTTCATTTTACTCAAACATGTACCTATACAGAGTAAAATCAGAGAAACCCTGATCATTTTAAGTCATCTCTTAATTTCTTACAGAGCTGTATAATTAACATAACATAATTAAAAATGAAATTATGACCAGGTGCTTTGACTAAGGCAGGAATGGAGTTTTTTTTTTTTTTTTTTAAATAAAAGGACAATTAAACAAGGTTAGAAGTGCCCAAGGTGTTTCAAAAAAGCCAACTTTTACCACATTCTTCTTTCTTCTCTAATGTCTTGTGACTTTATTCTGCCATATTTGGGTTTCCAAAGTCCTAGAAACCTTTACAGTATGAAGGGAGAGCTTCACTTTGCTCTCACTGAACTACTCAACCACTGTTTAAAAAAGGGCCCAACTTTCCAGCACCCCTGAGAGCTTTCTGTTACTGCCCAGAAACTGCCAAGAGTGGACCACCCAGAAGCTTGGCATAAAAACAGGCACAGATATATTTCTTTTTAAAATGATATCACACGGCGTTTCTTACCAGGCAGGTGTCCCGTCCTCCCTCCATGAATCCGGCACACATCATGCTGGGTGTCAGCACGTTGCTATATGACAGCTGACAGTCTTCCTGATCGATGATGTTCACGGCAGCTTTCTGCAGCAGGTTGGTCAGAGAGCCTGGGGGAAACAATTATCCTTAATGGATTAATATTATTAAAAATTGGTACAAAAACTTCAATGTAGCAAATATGATTGTATTTTGTAGAATAATGAATAGAGATTTCATAAAGAAATACATTGTGAAAAGTGTTATATACACAATCATATTCAATAAATTAGGAGGTGTGTTCTGATGAGGCTCATTTTTCAGATTAAAAGTGTCTTGAGAATCGACAACTTTAATTAAGGCTATCTGTATTAAAAATGTTTTTTTCTTTTTATTCGTTTTATGTAATATTTTAATTTTAAACGATATGCTTTTGTTAACTGTGTGGAAAATCATCATAATTAACAGAATTAATGGCTTTCAAATGTTCAACCGTGTGTAATTAGTTTGCATAATGCATTATTCAATAATATTCCAATTTTCTGAGTCTGAGGAACAATTGTTGTTTTCTTAATATAAAAAAAAATTATAGAATTTTTTCAGCCCTCCTAGGGAAAGTGTAAAAAAACACACTAAAACAAATTACTCTTGTTTCAGTTCATGAAATTTTAGGAACATTAAAGGGTGAAAATGCCACTAATATTTAATAATAATAATAATACAAATAATAATAATAATAATAATAATAATAATAATAATAATAATAATAATAATAATAATAATAATAATAATAATAATCAAAATATTCAAACCTTTTATCCAATTCATCAAATGGAATATGAGTGAAACTATTTCCGGTTTTAATAATTATTGTGACAAAATCTCATATGGTTAGTAGTAATACCTATTTAAAGTGAAATTACCTCTACATAATAACCACAATATTTATCATAATATCTATAATTTGGACATGCATAACCTTAAATTGTGCTGAGGTGCTTCAAACACCTCCAGACACATAGCTAATTATTTCAAACTTTTGAGGGTTGTTTTTGGTGTTTAAGGTGGCATCACCAGGTATGATTTCAACTTTCACGTAGGATCAGTTTGGTTTAGATTGTTTTTCTTTTCGGATAATTGTAAAAACCATTTTTATGGATATGCAGGAATTTTTTTTATATTAAAATTTGTTTGATTATCAAAAACATGTAACATAAAAACAAAGTTAATGTTTTGTGTGACTCTCACCTCCTTCCTTCATGGATCCCCAGCCTGTGATGTAGCACTCTGAGTTCTCCAGGAAGAGATGCACCGGCGAGGGAAGACACACTGCCTGGATGGTGTAGGACACCGGGGCCGGGACTGCCATCTCCACCAGAGCCACATCATGGTCCATGTTGGTGCCATTAAAAGCCGGGTGGACGATCACTCTCTGTATGGGAATAACCAGTGCGCCTAACCCAGACCGCAGCACAGACCCGAGGCTTACGGCCCACTCAGTGGGGTTAGAATCACTATGGATGAAAACCATGAAATAAAACTAGTTAGTTAGTTGAGGCCTTTTATTACGATTAAAACATGCTTATTTTACTGTAGATATTTGTACCTGTTAAAACAGTGTGCAGCAGTCAGTAACCACTTCTTGTGAATGAGCGTGGTGCCGCAGCGATGTTGTTTCTGGTGCTGCAGACTGCCAATCCACGGCCACTCTCCCCGCCGAGCCGTGACTCCACCTATGATCCGCTGAACACCCAGCGCAGGACGAACACCACAGTCTGGAGCAAAGACAAAGCTCGAGTACCAAGTTGTCGAAACCCAACATTCACTGTGTTTTACGCCCATAGACATTACCACAGTTTTTCTCGTCTGCTTCATTGGGGCAGTCGGGGATTCTGTCACACTCCGGGTTGACTTTACTGATGCACAAACTGGAGCCACATTGGAAGTTCTCACTGCAGTTTGTGGCTGTAATACATAACAGTATTACTGTCATGGGATTATTTGTAATAAGAAATAAATTCCCAGTTTTAATGGCCACATTACCAGATTGAGGGACTCCAGCAGGTTCATCCATTGCCACACCCTGAGGCACTAGGAGGCTCTCAGAGGACTTACTGGTCAACGGGGCTGGTATTGTTGGAACAAGCTTTACTTGGTCATTGACCAAAGCTGGATCTGTGTATTTTAGAATAAAGTTTCTGAGCTTGGTGATGCGGGCATAAACTCCAGGCCTGTTGACCTGGGCACAACCCACACCCCAGCTCACCACCCCGGCCAGAAAGAACCTCCCGGGGCCGCCCTCGCACACAAGGGGCCCTCCAGAGTCACCCTGCAGGTCAGACACAAGGACATGGGTTTAGCTGAAGGAATCCTGCCGGAAGTTTGTCTAGCTGAGCCACAAAATCTTAAATTGAAATTCTTGAATCTTATGACGTTTTCTTTACAGAGGCTAATAGCCATTGTTAGCCTCTGTAGTTATTAGCCTCAGTGTTCTTATGCAGGACAATTTCCTATATGAAGTTGTCCTTATTAAGATAGAAGATAATTACAACAACTCTATCCATAACATTTGTTTTAGGAATAAATCACCTTTGATCCCAGAGATTTACAATAAATGCTGCAGGAGAAAATTGGAAAATTAGAAACTCCACCTTATGTGAGCCTCCACTGACCTGACAGGAGTCCACCTTCCCCTGCAGGAATCCAGCACACATCATTTTGTGAGTAATAGCACCTCTGTACACAGACGACTGATTGCACGCCTTGGAGTCTATGATCTTAACCAACGCTTTTTGCAGCGTGTTGGGGACATGTGCTGAGCAACAGAAGAACACAAATCAACTCGTGGCCTGGTAAAGTCATAGAAAATTTGCAAATAAGTTTCTATTTTCAATTAGTGTGTGCATGGGAAAAATAAATGCAGGCCAAAAAACAATATCTATTGAAGATGTCACAAGGCAATATTTAGGACAACATGTTGCTATAAACATAAATCTTATATTAATGTTAGCTGCGTTCTGTTTTAAATTACGTATTTGATGGAATAAAGTGTTTGCATGTGTGCGAACTCACTGCTAAACTGCTGCAGAGCGCCCCACCCAGACACAATGCAGCTCTGACCGGGCTCAAAGACGTGGGACGGCGGGGGAATGCAGACAGGCTGGATGTAGGAGTTGAAGGTGAGGGGCGTCTCCAGCTCCAGGACAGTCACATCGTTGTTGCTGGTCATGGGGTCGTATTCAGGATTGACAATAATCGACTTGATGTTAATAGATTTCGACTCGGCCTCTATGCCGTTGGCCAGCTTGGCTCCAACCAGTGCTGTCCATTCACTGGGATTGTTGGCACTGAAATGAGAAAAGATACAAGCCTTGAGATATGTTCAAGATGGATAAATATAAAATAAATAATCGCACACAAGTAAAATACCCTTCAAAGCAGTGTGCTGCACTGACGATCCAGCGCTCGTTGATGATGGAGGCTCCACATGTGTGTCTCCAGTGGTACCTCAGGCTGACCTGCCAGGGCAGCTCGCCTTGGCGGGCGTCCTCACCACCGACTATCCGACTCCCCATGGCTGGGCGTAAGCCGCAGTCTGTTCAGGATCATCAGGAGGAGATCTGTATTTGTAATGTGTGCTGCGTTTTCTGCAAACTGTGCCTGCTTGATATTGGCTGGGAGAAACAGACACTTGTACTCTGAAGCTGCTTACCACAGCGAGCCTCATCAGATGCATCTGCACAGTCGGGGATGAAGTCACACGCTGGGTTTCTTTTAGTAATACATTCACCGTTTTCACAGGTGTATGCATTTTCCGGACACCTTGCTGAAAATTTGAAAGTGAAGAGTTAATTTGCATTCAGCCTGAGTCAATACTTCATGGTACAGTCTTATGCTGCAGTTACAGCTGCAGGTTTTATGGGACTGGTGTACAACAACTTTCCACATCTAGAGATGTAAATCTGAGCCCATTCCTTTCCCAGACTGTCAATTTAGTGTTACACTTGTGCCAGGCTATGAACATTCCTCTGATTTAAACTTCTCCACAACCCTAAGTTATCTTCTATGTACTCCGGTCTTCATTTTCCTGTCCGTTAACTAATGTAACTTTTCTGAGTTTTTTTCTGTATCATTTCTCTTCCACTTCATAATTGTACACTAAATCCTTTATCACATGAAATCCTTCCAAAATTATGAAGGTTTATGGTTGTGTTCCATGACAAAATGTAAAAAGTTAAATCGGCATGAATGAAACTTACACAGGCACAGAAGACTTAATGTATTTTAAAACCAAGCTTTTGGGTTAAATAAACAATTTTCAACATAAATTAAAACAGAATATTCCAAAAATTCAGAGATTTTGAAGCCTAGATAAACAAAAAAAACAAAATCATAATAACTCACCTGTCATCTCATCTCCAGTTGCATAAAACGACTTCCCACTGACTCCTGTTGAAAATGAAACATTTAGCTCTGATATCCCCATTTCTCTCACCTGCTCATCATCATCATCATCATCATCATCATCATCATCATCATCATCATCATCATCATCATCATCATCATCATCATCATCATCATCATCACGATGATAGTTACCTAATAAGACAACAGCGCTGATCTGTCCAAACCCAGGCACCTCTAGTGGTTTCCCATGCAACACTGAGCTGAGCCCTGCTCTCAGCAGGTCTCGAACAAAGTTATCTGAATACTGCTGGATTTTGGATACCCTGAAGAACAGCCTTAATGTTGCCATCACCTCACCATGTTTGCTACTGTAAAAGAGAGAAAAGTAAGCATGCTTCAGTGTGTTATCTTAAACAGTTTCTCTTGGTTAAACTACCTGTTTTACTTACCCAAAAGCAATAATGCTGCAGCCATCATAATGTTTTGATATCGACGAGGCAGTGAAGATATCTTTAACCTGAAATAGCAAAATAAATTACAGTGTTATCCTTCTGCATAAATGTTTCTGTTTTTACCATAGGACATTTCAGCCCTCACTTTGGACTTTAAAGCTGAGGAAAGTATTATAGAGAAACCAGAGTTTCCATCCTCCAGATCAGGACTGTACTTAAGTCCCTCCAGCTCCACGGTTTCCAAGAAATCCTGTGGTTCCTCCAGCAGGTATGCTGCCAACGAAAGAGGGGAAATGTTAGATTTCAACTAAAACAAAAGAAGCATAGGAAACAGCAGATTATTATCAACATCAAAAGACCTTACATAGTAGGATTCACAAAGGTTTTCATCATTATATAGTCACGTGAAAAAAATAAAATAAAAAATAGGGCGCCCCACAACAACCTACATATTTTTCTAAAGAAAAGATGGGAACTTTAAAAACATTCTGTGAAATAAAACCAATTTCTTGTAGTTATAAATTAGGACACAACTACATTTGCAATGAATAGTTCACATGATGAGCTCAGCTGATGTGCCGTCCCACCAGGTGTTTGCTAATTGCAGCTGCCACTAGTCTGAAGGAGCTGAATGGGGAGGGAGCTCTGTGAGGCAGAAGCTTGGCTTGGAAAAGGTGGAGGTTTGTGAAAACAAGCATTTAGGGACCCCCCGAATGGCTGCCACAGGAGACCCAATGATTTCTCAAACATGCATGAAAGAATCAAAGCAACTTTCCAGGTATGTTTTTGAAGAGTCAATAACATTATAACATGTTGTAATGCTCAAAAAAGTCAATTTTACATAGTACTGGCCCCTTAATGGGGAATCCAAATTTTTTTTTACAACTATATAACTGGTGTCAAAGGAACAAAAACCCCAACCGTATTTTGTAATTAATATAACTATAAAAACTCTTGTGACTCACCAATAGCAAGGCCTGCAAAGATGCCAACGATAAGGAAAAGGATGATGCAGGCTGCAACAATGCCTTTATGACAGCCGGTGTTGGAGGGCGAGGGTGACCACGACCCTCCACTGCCATCCTTACTGACGTCCATCTTGGACTCCCAGCTCCAGCCTCACATTCAACTGTCTTCACAGTGACGGGTGCATAGAGGGAACCGAGCCTAAGGATAAAACAGAAACATAGTAAAATAAACTAGACTAGAAGAGATTTCCATCAGCAGCCAAGACACAGCTGAGACAGATGAGACAAAACGGAACTTTGTGACCTACATGTTTAATGCTGTTTAGTTGATGTTGCGTTTCCCCCTGAACCCACCATCCTCACAATAAAACATGGCGTTAGAAGCATCATCCTATGGCGATACTTTAGATCAATACACAAGATGAAGGTGGATAAAGTTGATGGGAATAAAAGAGGGGACTAAATGCAAGGTGATCCTGGAAGAAAACTTATGGGAGGCAGCAAAAGAGTCATGACTGGAGTGGAGGCCCACCTTCCAGCAGGATAATGCAGCCAAAGCAACAATGAACTGGTTTGGATAAATGTTTCTCAACCGTGGTCTTTGGAAGTTTCCTTCCTGCAACACACCTGACTTAAATAAAGGATTGATTAGAAGGCCTCAGCAGCACTAGAACACAAAGTACTGTGGGTTCAGAAACACTGGTTTAGATCAAAGCATATTCATGAGTAGGAATGGCCTACTCAAAATCCAGACGTTTATTTAAGAATATGTGAATATTTAGTTTTCATTTAATCAGACCCAGCTTCAAAAATGTTGCCAACAATTTGTAAGGTAATGAAGGAAAAACAATTCAATTAAACCCCATCCAGCAGGAAAAGTATTTCAAATAAAAAACTAGAGAGCTTTATTTTATTTAATAAAAAGGCTATATTTTAAATTGCAACATGCGCCTTTCAGATGAACAGAGAATAATCTGAAACTTGAAGCTTAGTTCTTATACATCTTTTTGAAACGGCTGGTTGAAAAACAGTGAAACTCTTGAGAACGATCCACTAAGGAGTGCAGGCTGAGGTCTGCGTAAAGAATACCACAGAGGCCATGATGTTCTCCAGAAAAATGGACCAAATGTTCCAAAACCGTTTTTCTTTTCTGAACGATGTCTTTCTGCGCTCATTGACTGAATGAGGATTCATCTTGAGCAACAACAAAAGCAACCAGGACTTTCTGCTGCCTGCAGCAGCCGCACTCACCTCTTTCTTCTGTCATTATTCTGCGAGGAGAAGACAAAGATGACCCACAGTTCTCTCAGGAGCAGAGGCACAGATGGAGGACAAGGGGGGACTGGGCCAAGCAGGTCCGCTATTTGTTGTCCCCGATCTGGGGGTGGGTCAGGTCCTTATGCCTCAGGAAACTCACCGTTTCTGTTTGATCTAACAGGCTCAGTTCAGCCTCAGAAATCCCCGCTCAGCTCTCTGTCCATCCGTCCTGATCCTGTTTGGTCCCACCCAGGTGTACACAGCGGTTCCTCCTGTCACCTGTGATCTCCCATGGTTTGCAGGAAAATTTAAAACTCTCACTTATCCATCATTGCAATAAAACTGTGATTAAAAAAAAAAGTGGTAAATAAAAAAAGCAGGTATTTAGTAGAGCTCCTTGCCTTCCTCCGACAGAGCAGCTTGTGCTCTATTGACACAATGACTGAGCAGCCAGCAGAGGAGGGGCGAAGCCTGAAGGAATTTGGCCTTTTTATTCCACCATTTTTATTCCTAGCTCCTGAAAACCCATCAGAGACTTGCAGAGGAATACAGCTTCTGCAAGTAGCACAAATTACTTTCAAACCGAGGCTCCTCTTTTTAAAAAAAAAACTAATCTTATTCACTACGACACCCATACCAATGTTATCTTCAAAGGAACAATCCAAAAATAAGCATTGCTACCTAATCCCTCGGCCCTCCTTAAAGTGATTCTGTCTTAAAGCGACTAATACCACAAATGTGTCTTTGTGTGTGGACAAGCTTGAATGGCTTATCTTCAAACACAGAAACTCCCCTCTAAAGATCGTTATTAGATTCTTCTGTTACTGCATGAAAAGGTGAACTCAGTGGTCTGTTGACAGGTCACTGAGCTCACTGCTTCTGAGAACCACCACAGGCACATTTCAATAAATTCATTTTAGTAACGCTGATCAAACAGACTTGTGTATTACATAAATCAATTACACATTTTCAATTTGCATAAAGGATAACTGCAGTCTTCAAACATATGAAACAAAGTCTATTCAAGTTTGGAGGAGACATAAGGAGTGGGTGTTTTAGGAGTGAAACCCACACAAACTTAACTCTGAGATGGGCTTCGGCTGTTGTGTTCCCCATGTCAAACTACTCCTTCACCAGAGACAGGGCAGAATGGTCTTTCCTGGGCTAATGATTAAAATGAAATGGCTATGGTTCAGTTTTCTTAAGTCCTCTTTTCAGATTAGATTTAATTTGAATACAGTAAAACAAGGCTCCAAAGTCTGGAAGAAGAACAAAATCCAAGTAGATTGAGGCCTAGAGTGATGTTTGAACAGTGAATGATGGTTTTGGGATCGGTGTCATCTACTGGTGTTTATCTACTCAATTCAGTCCAATCATCTTAAGTCATTAACCAGGAAAAATGTATTTACTTTATGCTTCAGTGTACTAAGAAATCCTGATGGACATTTTCCATTAGGACTTGGCACCTGTCCTCACTGACTTTAAACCAGAAGTTCCACGTTACAGAGCATTGACAGTAATTAAAGCAAGAGCACCAAAGACCAGGTTGCACATGCATGTACTTTAAATAGACTAACATCTTAGCTGCAACCTTTTATCATTAAAATTAACAGTTACCACTTGAAATATTTCGCTATGTTTGAGATGCATGTGTACAAACAACTACTCATGCCTGAGCCTTGCTTTTCTGGTAAATATGTACAGAAAAAGTGACTTGTAACACCCAGCAAAATTAGATTTTCCACTTTATTTTCTTATCAAAAACAAAGAATTATAAAAGATACTACAGACAAAAAAAATAAAATTGTCACGTCAACACTTCCCAGACTTTTGGGGTCTATACAAACAAAACTTTGCAACATTTGCACACTACATAAAAAGTAGAGGTGAAGTGCATTTGATTCATTTTGTGGTAGATTTTTAACTTAAGTCAACAGGTTTGTTTTATGAACTAAAACTGTCCTGTAATGGGTTAAAAATAAAAAACAATTATGAAAACATGAAAAAAAAAAAAAAAAAAAAAAATCAAGTATATGCCACTAAGCAGCTAACGAGAGAGTTAGCCATCCTGCTGCTGTATGAAGGGGTTTGGTATGGCCTCCATACCATCCTGAGGACAGATCAGCACTACGGAGGTTCCTCTGCAGACCACCAGCCCCAGCTGCCGGGTGTCTTCTGTCAGCTTCAGCTGGTCATCTGGATCTACACACAGATTCACTCCAAGTTAACACTACAAGAATCAGATTGCAGTCAGACAAGTAGTTCTGTGTTCAACTTTGTATTAGAGTGTGCATTAAGAGAGGTTTATTACAAAGATCAGATTTTAAAAGGTTTTTGGTCTTTTGAGGAGATTCCTTTTACTTAGAAGTATGCAAATCAAGGCAATTTTTTTTGTTTTTGCATAAGGAGATCTGATATAATTAACTTGTTTCTCCAGGAACAGTAATGGTCAATCCTGTCTAAAAAAATAAACCTAACTTGCAGACAAATATTTGCAGACCTGCATTTTTCTTTTTATCTTAAAAAGAAAGTTTACTTTTAAATACGCACATTTTTCTGGTTAGCAACTTTGTTGTCCTCTATTTATAACCACAAATCACGTGACTTACACCAACACTTACTGACAACACTGAACTATTTTCACAGCAAAACAGTAAAAAAAACAAAACAAAAAAAAAACACGCATCACATGAATTATCCGTTTAGCAAAACCTAATATACGTGTATGCATAAAACTTTGAAACTGAAAAAGGGAGCTCTTCTTTTTTTCAATGGCTGTATGTCAGAGACTTTTTTTTGGTCATGGATGCAGAAGTGAATAAAGTAATGTTTGGTCTGAGCAAGAGATGAAGTTCCAGCAGTCCACTGGTTATTTAAGCTCCTCTCGTCGAGCTTTAAAGCCTTAAAACTTGTCCACGTACCTCGCATGTACTCGATCGTGCCGTCCAGCACCAGGTTTAGCAGAGGATCAAATCCTTTCAGGACGCCGCTGGCTGCGAAACAAAGAGGCAACACTCAGCGTGTTCAATACCTGAATGAATTCCTTTAGTTCATTTGCACCTATGAGCCACCTACCCTCTCTTCCTCCTTGAAACTTCACACGAATTGTCTTGTCAATGTATTTAGACAAGTCGAAGATGCTCTCCTTTTTCTTCTTTTCTTTGTCCTGCAGAAACCAAAGTTTGGCTGTGTTGTTTTTAAATCACAAAACGCTCACAGTCGGAATTTATTAGCATGAGCTTAGCTTGCTAACAGAGGTTATCATGAATGTAAACAAAACAACTGTATAATTACATTGGAAATCCCGTTCTTCATCTCAACACGCTTACAGGTTAGCAATCAATCCGATAATGTTTTATAATTTGACAGATTAAATATATGTTAAAATGAAAGCAAACGTGCAACGAACTCACCGCCATGTTAGCTCCGTGACACGGAAGTTAAATCATGACTCCAGAAACGTAAAACCAATCAAATCGCTCAACGTCAGTGGATGACGTCATGAGACGTGTACGCAAAGAAATAAATCCGTGCTCATGTCTATGCGTGTATACTTTACATGTATTTTTAATTTACAACGTTTACTTTATTTTAATATCTCTATTGAATAACAAATAAAAAAATTAGAACATGTTTTCTCTGACTTAAAAATTGCATTTTTCTATCAATAATTTTTACAATCAAATGTTAATATTTCGTGTTGCTCTCATTACGTTGGGCTATATTTATCACATTTGAACAAAAACATACTTCCTCAATAAAAAAGGACATTTTAAACCAAACGATACACATATTTTTGTAGTGTGATATTATATCGCTTAAACATCAAAAACATGTTTTAATGTTATAATTTATTGTACAACTTCAATTAGGATATTGCTAGGACAAATTTTTTATCTTTTAGTGTAAAACACCTATATTTTTTATTATTATTATTTTTATTCTACTGGTGGAGTGGAAGCTCTGCTCTTCTAGATCAGTCACAGGGCAGAGTCTATTTATAATCTTGACCTGAGAACCAGTTGGTGTGTTGGGTTGTGAAGTGGGACACAGATATTAGGCTTGGCTGTGTTGACATGGCCGGAAAAGCTGACACTGAGCAGGAGTCTGAAAGCTGTCGTCTGAATCCTCTCCCTCAACCAGAAAACAAAGTCGAGCCGGATGAATCTGCCCTCTGTGTTGAAGCCTCAAAGCCTGACACAATTCCTGACGCTACCTTGCAGGTGGAAGGAGAGAGCTTTTATGTCAGCCGACACCATCTGGCGCTCCAGAGCCCTTACTTCAGGGCTCTGTTTTTTGGCTGTGGCATGGAAAGCAACAAAAGGCATGTGGAGATCAAAGGGGTAGAGCTGCAGCACTTTAAGGTCTTGATGGAGTACAGCAGGACGCACAGACTAGATCTGAAGAGAGAAAATGTCCTGGGAATCCTGGAGACGGCAGACTTCTTGCAGCTGGAGCGACCCAGGCTGCTGTGCTGCAAATTCCTCGAGCGTGAGCTGCACCTCACCAACTGCTTGGGAATGATGGCCTATGCCTGGCAGCTGGGTTGTACTCAGCTGTACACCGCGGCACGACAGGTGGCGCTCACACATTTCTCTGCAGTTTCCTCCCAAGAAGACTTCCTGTGCCTTTCAAAGGAGAGATTAGCAGACCTTCTTGCCAGCGATGACCTGGCCATCTTCAGAGATGATCAGGCCCTGGAGGCCACCATGCACTGGGTGTCATCTGACCCTAAGCGAGAGGAACATTTCCTGGAGCTGATTGAGCTGGTGAGACCCGAGTCTCTCTCTTTACCTTTCCTTTCTAAGCTTTTGACCCAAATGAAAAGTTCTGACCCCAGAGCCAGACTCATCGGCAAGCTCAATGAATATTTTCCACCTTCTTGGTCAGTGGGACGGTCAATGAGGAGAACCAGAGCCAGCGAGACTTTGTACATCCTGGGTGGACCTCATGATAAGGAAGAACAGGCTCTGTATCAGTTCCACCCTCAGAGTGGTAGATGGCAAAGCTGCTCACCTCTGCAGAGAAAGAACCTAACTCAGTACTCTGTCGCAGCAGTGGGTAATGTTTGTATGATGTTTGTGTGATAAAGTTGTAACGACCGTTGTCTTGTTGATGAGTATACTAAAATTAAGGTAGAATATTTATAAGATGTACAGTGTCTTCCATACCTGTTAATGGATCTGTGCCCTTGTAATTTTTTATCACACTGAAAACTTCAATGTATGTTAAAGGTATTATTAAAGCAACACAAGGTTATGCATGATTATGAAGTGAAGGGATGATGATTGATGATTTACTTACACTAATAACACTTTGTAGAATCTGCTTTGGCGACCTACCAGCTGCAATTCTTGTGAAGTACTGTACACATAGTGAATACAATTACTGCCTATTCTCCTTTGCAAATAACTAACATAAGTTTAACTTAACCTTAAATGACACATGGGTGAACTCTGTTTACTCCTTGGATAATTTCAGAAGAGAATTTATTTGATTTTAGGTATTAGAGTACCTAAAATCTCTAATTTTAGGTACTCTAAAATTAGAGATTTTACAAAAGCACGTTACAATTCGAAAGCCATTTTACATTTTCCTTTCACGTCATGATCATACACTTCTTGGTGTTGGATTATTTGATCAAATCCCAATAAAGAAAGCTGAAGTTTTGGTTGTAAAGTGAAAATATATAAAAATGCTCAAGGGGCACTTTTAAGAAATAGTTTTAATTCCTTTACATGAAATATATAAAAGTACATTACAGACTATTACTTTCTACTGGGATTTTTGTTGATGTACTTTCTAATTTTCTCAGGTGACAATGTGGTCGTCACAGGAGGCTACTTCCGGGACGTGCTGTGGTTCAGTGTGGACTGGGTCAGGATATACGAATGTGGGAACCAGCGCTGGCTAGAAGGTCCGGCCATGCAGAAATCCAGACACAGTCACTGCTCCATTGGACTGGATTCAGCTGTGTATGTGCTGGGTGGCAGCATGGATGAAGGCCTCGTGGCTGACGTAGAGAGGCTGGTCCTGGGGTCAGAGGAGGGCTGGCAGGGGGTGAACCCCATGGTCAGGGCAGTGGAGAGGGCAGCCACAGCTGCTCTGGGAATGTGTATTTATGTTGCATGTGGTCTAGATGAAAACGGGGATGTGTATGCAGGAATTCAGAGATATGTGGTGAAGGAGGACCAGTGGGATGTAGTCTCCAATTCACCGTTTCCACGGTGAGTAAACGTGACTCCTCAGATTATGCTTCTCACATTCCTAAACTGAAATGATTGAAAAATAATTATATTTCAAACAGGAAAGAAATGTTTTATTTTTATTTTTAAACTCTCTTTCAGGTATGACCTGGTTGCCACTGAGCTCAATGGTGCCCTCTACCTGTTTGGAGGCCAAGCCCTGCGTTTTGACATGGAGACTGATGAATGGACGATACTCGAAGAAGAGTGCTTGGAGAGAAAGTTTTTTTGTGGCTGTACCAACGTCAATGGCCAGATCTATCTAGTCAGTGAGAGGAAAAGCAACAAAGCATCCCCAAACATGATGCTGTTGGACCCGTACATAGACACTTGCATTCAGATAGACGATGCCGTACCCTGCCCTTTGCCCCTTAGAGGATGTGTCACCATGAGGATGGTCATATGATCTAATCTTGTTAAATAAAATGATACATCTGAAGTCTTTATTTTGTAAAACTGATCTAAAAGTGATTTATACTAAAGAATCTTTCAAAAATATTAATTCTCCTTTAACCTCTTTACATTTTGACCACAAACTTCTATGCTTTTTATTGGAATTTTTTCGATAGACCAACATAAAACATAAAAAAAGAAAATGATACGCTGTTGTCAAAAGCTTTAAAATCTGGCGACTTGGGAATGTATTTTTATTCACCCCCAATCAGTAAGTGTTAAAACAAACGTTCACTGCAATTAAAGCTTGTGGTCTTTTGGAGTATACATATACCAATATATTGCAATTCTCTGCAAAAATAGCTCAAGCTCACTCAGATTGGAAGAATAATGTCTGTGAACAATAATTTTTACATCTTGCTGCAAGTTTCTAATTGGATTTGACTAGGATGACAGATAACAGAATACAAATACATGCAACCCTTTTCACAATTTACTTGCAAAAAAGAGTTTGAAAAGACAATTAAGTGGCAATGCAATGCCCTTTATGTTTGGAAAAGTTAATATAAAGAATAGCTTTTCTATTTGGACAAATAAAAGCATTTTCTGACTTATTAAATATGGATCATTTATTCAAGTTTTCAACAAGCCACTCAGTTAACAAAACGTCCATGTGAACTCACTACAGAACAGTCAAGAGTAACCGCTTTATAAATGTATTAAAACAATAATTTAATAATTTTCAATTGGATCTCAACGCATGTACACCATTCAACAAATCAGCCCTTTTTATTTTAACCTCCCCTCTATAATATTTACATTGTACAACTTTCAGATACAGTAGAAAAGCAGCAGACGTGCCATGTGTGCACAGTGAAAGCAGCCAGTCATTTTAGAGAGCTCCAGTGAACGTATGAAAGTATATCGGTGTTTGTCTGCAGCAGTGGAGACACCGGCTTGTGCACTTTACTGGATAAATGCATGCTTGGTTCTATCAATAAGTTACTAATACCAAATGGAAACGCTTCTCTTCATCTGAGACCTTAAAACTGAGCAGCAAGTGTCTCTGAGTGGACGCGCTTTGTTATGATGTATGCAAGACATTTTGACCAGTCACATCACTCACAGTTGAATGCTTGTCCAGTAGAATTAAAAGCACCAGTACAACGACTTCATTCATAAGGTAAGTTAAGTTCATGTGGTAGGTTAGTGTAAAACAGCAGCTTAAGGAACAAAGTAAAATGCCAGCTCAAACTACAACAGTAAACCCAAATGTTGCTTCCTTGACAATAAAAAAAAGTATAGTTGAAGTAAACATTTTCAGAAGCAGTACTATTTTTGCAGTGTCAGACATTCACAAAAAAATCTCTCTTGACAAGTATATGCGTTTTCTGAAACACCAGGGGGCGACATATGTCTACTAAAGAAATAGGAACACTGAATTGAATCACATATTACTAAAAATATTAACTTTAGAACTGCTATGAACCTTTGGTGGTTTCCAAAGGTTTTCCTGTCCTATGACCTGTATTTTATATTAAATATGTACAAATAACTACAAAGATGTGGAGGAGGATTAAAATAAAAAACAATTCTTACATTTGTCCCATTTAAATATATACCTTAATAAACAACAATATAAAACCTTCAGCGCTTCAAAAATAAGGAAGAAAAAAGGGGTCTCTCTCTCTCCCTCAGATATTTACAAACAAGTTATTACAATAAAATGCAGAACATAAATACAAGATATGTACAAACTACAATTAGATGTGAAATACATTTTATAGTTTCCTTGTTCTGACTGATTTATTAGCTGATTGATTATGCTTCCTGTAAGTCTCAGATTGGTTGTAAATCTCTACCATCATTCATGAATAGATGCTCTACTTTGTCACAAAAAAAAAAGGATTGAGTCCTACCCTGATCTGAAACGGTTAATGATACAAAGCAAAAGATTGAGTTTCTTTCCAGTGAGCAGAATGGAGGGGAAGGTCCACTATCTGGCTTTACGCAGCCTGATGTTTAGATTCCTCTGGTTGGTCAGGTTGTTTAGGACACAGTTGTTCGCCAGCGATATCAGCTTGGAGTTGATAGTCTCCTTCCTTTGCTTGTAGTTGCGCTCACCATCTTTTCCTTCTGGCTCCTCTTCTCCTTCTTCTTCATGTTCATCCACCTCACTTTCCTCATCGCTGCGTTCGTCTCGCTCCACCTGCATGTAAAACGTAACGGTCATCAGCGTTTCTCCGCCCAGTACCTCCGTCACATTGCTGATTTAACGACACTCACCTTGCCCGTGAAGACAAACTTGTACAACATGCGCAGAATGAGGTAGGCCCAGAAGATGTGCAGACCTTGCAGCACTAACAGCAGAACGTTGAAGAAATAATAACCGAAGAAAGGCTGGAAAAAGTCACGAGACAGCACCATGGTGGTGTGGACAATTCTGAAAAATCAGGCACAATGTGAAGACAGTCAGTGAGACAAAGTCTGACGTTTCACCACCTGAAATCTCACAATAAAAAAACCCAAAATACAAATCTGTTACATTTAGTTTTACTTTTTACTACGTCAGTGACTAATAATTAAATATATGCATTTAAAATGTAACTTTAAAGTCTCTCATTTCAGTTTCACTCACCATACTTATTTATGAAGGTTTGATAAAAAGCCTAAGATGTAATTTTTTTCTGATCTCAAATTGAACAATTGAGTATATTTATTTATAGATAAAAATGTTTCATATTAGGTATTGATCATTAACAGTAGGTAAATTATAAGATCTCTTATCTTTCCAATTATGTAAAGAAACATAATGTATTTATCATGCAGAAAAAGAATGTTATTACATAAAACTTCCTAGACACTCTGATCAATTTTAAACATCCAGCATGTTCCAAAAACAATGTTTTGTTACATTTATTTTATGCAAACATTTTTGAGTGCTACTAAGTGCAGCTTTCAAGATTTTATTTGTGACTTCTACTTCTGGATATGGTATTTCTACGTCCAGAAAATAGATTTACTTCGATTATAGGTTTGATTTTAATCATGTTTTAATGCATGATTATGCTTTCGGATTAAAAGATACATTCACTATCATCATAAAACTCACATGCTGGCTTGCAGAAGTATTTGTTAATTAATTGCATTACCTCTTAACATTTTAACTCTACATGTGTTACAACATCTATTTAGTTCATGTTTTATTTCCATGTCGGCTCCCATATCATATTTTTTATGCCACAACTGACTTCACTGTAAAGGAAAAAGGGATATGCAGTCTTACCTGCAAGGAAAAACCACAAGTCTTGTAACCAGGAAAACAACAGCAAATACGACAAACAGCGAATCACATGTCGTTGTCCACACCGCATAATGGAACATCTTGGCAGACTAGAAAAAAGAGAGCAGACAAATGTATTTTTACTTGTTAATTAATATAAAAGTTGAATTTTGTATTAGTAAAGTAAAAAGTAAGTCCAATTTACTTAATTTGTACTTAATTACTTTTTAAGTAATTAAGTAATTACATAATTGCTTTCTAAGTAATTAAGTAATTACATAATTACTTATTTTTACTTAATTTAAAAATAATTAATTACAACTAGTCTCAGGGCGTGTTAACAACCATATAGAAGGAGCCAATGAGGAAATATGATTTGTTCATGATATAGCATTTTGCACTGCAAAGGAACTAACTAGAAGTTAGACACTAAGCACATTGATCTTCAGATTGTTCTTTTGCGCTCCATTGCTTCGTATTGGAAAATAAACAAACACATGCTGACAAATTCAACTTAATCTGCAGACAAAACCCCTGACATTTCAGGGCAGTGATTCAGATGGTCTGTTGAAAATTTTCAAAGATTCACCACATGGATGAAAGCTGAAAAGAAGCCTGGCATTCACCGCTGAGAGTTGTCAAGATACCCAAGCTGCTACTTTGCAGCAATGCGGCTGCACTTCCTCTTGGCTCAGTTGTAGAAAATCTAATTGCTGACGGGAGGCGAGCCAATTATGAATCTTTCAACAAAAGCGCCTATTTCTGCTCAATCCTTTTCAAATGCAGATGCATGCACCTCCTTCAGTCTGACTACAAAACCAGCCAACTGAAACGAGGGAAGGGTGAACAAAAACAGAGCGGAGGACCGCTCAGGGTAAATCACTTGAATTTAACAAATCAGCAGATGCAAAAGTGCATAATCATAGAACTGAAGTTACTTAAGTAACAGCTAGGCATTTCTTCTTCTTTGACTTCTTCTGCCCACTTGTCTTGACTTAAGTTTTGTAGTTGCATTGACTTGGAACAGAGAGGATGCAGCTGCAGGAATAAGACTGGAGCTTGCAGTCCATCCCAGATATCAGGGGTTTTGACCAGTGCTACCAAGCCAAAATGTTGCTATTTTCCAGAAGTTCAAATTAAAATTTCAATTACACAGGAATAAACAGGACAATGTTTGATACTCAACCTGTCATTGACCATCAAAATGAAATTTGGTTTAAAATGGAAGAAGCAGAGTTCATGTCATGGTGGCTGTGAAAAGTTGAAACCAGATATTTATCAAAACTATATAAAAGACATAACCTCTCTTTTTTTCTTATCACTGCCTGACAATGATTTTAAATGCTTCCTGTCAGTTAAGATTAATACAGTTAGGGCCAGAAATATTTGGACAGTAACACAATTTTCGCAAGTTGGGCTCTGCATGCCACCGCATTAGATTTGAAATGAAACCTCTACAACAGAATTCAAGTGCAGATTGTAACGTTTAATTTAAAGAGTTGAACAAAAATATCCGATAGAAAATGTAGGAATTGTACACATTTCTTTACAAACACTCCACATTTTAGGAGCTCAAAAGTAATTGGACAAATAAACATAACCCAAACAAAATATATTTTTTCAATATTTTGTTGCGAATCCTTTGGAGGCAATCACTGCCTTAAGTCTGGAACCCATGGACATCACCAAATGCTGGGTTTCCTCCTTCTTAATGCCTTGCCAGGCCTTTACAGCCGCAGCCTTCAGGTCTTGCTTGTTTGTGGGCCTTTCCGTCTGAAGTCTGGATTTGAGCAAGTGAAATGCATGCTCAATTGGGTTAAGATCTGGTGATTGACTTGGCCATTGCAGAATGTTCCACTTTTTTGCACTCATGAACTCCTGGGTAGCTTTGGCTGTATGCTTGGGGTCATTGTCCATCTGTACTGTGAAGCGCCGTCCGATCAACTTTGCAGCATTTGGCTGAATCTGGGCTGAAAGTATATCCCGGTACACTTCAGAATTCATCCGGCTACTCTTGTCTGCTGTTATGTCATCAATAAACACAAGTGACCCAGTGCCATTGAAAGCCATGCATGCCCATTCCATCATGTTGCCTCTACCATGTTTTACAGAGGATGTGGTGTGCCTTGGATCATGTGCCGCTCCCTTTCTTCTCCAAACTTTTTCTTCCCATCATTCTGGTACAGGTTGATCTTTGTCTCATCTGTCCATAGAATACTTTTCCTGAACTGGTCTGGCTTCTTGAGGTGTTTTTCGGCAAATTTAACTCTGGCCTGTCTATTTTTGGAATTGATGAATGGTTTGCATCTAGATGTGAACCCTTTGTATTTACTTTCATGGAGTCTTCTCTTTACTGTTGACTTAGAGACAGATACACCTACTTCCCTGAGAGTGTTCTGGACTTCAGTTGATGTTGTGAACGGGTTCTTCTTCACCAAAGAAAGTATGCGGCGATCATCCACCACCGTTGTCTTCCGTGGACGCCCAGGTCTTTTTGAGTTCCCAAGCTCACCAGTGAATTCCTTTTTTCTCAGAATGTACCCGACTGTTGATTTTGCTACTCCAAGCATGTCTGATATCTCTCTGATGGATTTTTTCTTTTTTTCAGCCTCAGGATGTTCTGCTTCATCTCAATTGAGAGTTCCTTTGACCGCATGTTGTCTGGTCACAGCAACAGCTTCCAAATGCAAAACCACACACCTGGAATCAACCCCAGACTTTTAAACTACTTGATTGATTTCAGGTTAACGAGGGAGACACCTTCTGAGTTAATTGCAGCCCTTAGAGTCCATTGTTCAATTACTTTTGGTCCCTTGAAAAAGAGGAGGCTATGCATTACAGAGCTATGATTCCTAAACCCTTTCTCCGATTTGGATGTGGAAACTCTCATATTGCAGCTGGGAGCGTGCACTTTCAGCCCATATTATATATATAATTGTATTTCTGAACATGTTTTTGTAAACAGCTAAAATAACAAAACTTGTGTCACTGTCCAAATATTTCTGGCTCTAACTGTATGTTTATTTCCATTAGCTGTACTCTGGGTTAATAAGAAAAAACACTTTATAGGGAATATTTTTTTAATTCAGTCGTTTATATACATTGCATAAATATTTGGTAGCATTGCCATTAAGCCATATGACTCAGGTTACTCTAATTTTGACCGATTTCTCCAGAGCTGGTGTAAATCGGGTTGCAGTACAGCCAGATTTACAATAAAACTGAGATGAAAATTGATGTTATCATACTTAAGGAACTTTATAACTAATTTGTCAGTGTGCTTCAAGACATGGTCCATTTAAAAAAACCCATTTGCTCCTAACCCGAAATTATAACCTGGAGAAATTGCTTCAACGTTCCCACATAATGCCAACTACTTTGGGAAGTGCACCAGTCTCTCCTACAGCAAAACAGCAACACAACATGTCACTATCACTTGAGTACTTCACAGCTGGGCGACATTCTCAGGTTTGCAAAATTTTCCCTTTTTTTACCCCAATTGGAACAAATATATTGAAAGACAAGTTCATCCGACCTCAGAACATGTCTTCAAAAACTAAGTTATTGTCCCATATTAAAGCAATTACAAACTACAATCTATAATGACTTTTTATGTTGGTTTTGGAGTGCTGGCTTCTTCATCCCTAAGTGGACTTTCAGTCCAGATGGGTATAGTATTTATTTCACTGTGGATATTTATAGCTTTTAACACCTTCAACCAATAGCTGAATTGTTTTATGCAAAGTAATCTTAGTGTATCAATGTTTCTGATTTGAAATGTTTAGTTTGATTTAATGTCAGAAAATAAGAAAAACATCATATACGTCTTTAAATACAGTTTATGTAGACGTGGAGTTTCAACTGTAAATCCTTTCAGTACCACTGACCATGTAATAATGCCCGAGGTAAAATAACTAGTTTTACATCTTTCCTCAGCTCAGATATTACAATGGCAACTGGATTATTTAGATGTTAGCAGCGCCAAGTGACTTTAAGGAAACCAGCCATTTGAAACCAAGGACAAAGTCTTGTTGACAGCGGCAGGTTATAATTCTTTCAACAAATCCCGATAAGCATACAAAAATAATGTTTATATTATATACAGGGGATTATTAGGACTTTTTTGTTTGCAAAGTCTTTTCAGAATATCTTAAAACAACAAGGAAACTTTAACAAAAAGGACACAAGAAAGCTTTCCTGTGATCTCTGTGAAGGTAATGAACTGCCAATTAAGTGACTGTACTTGCATTTATTTTTATGTTTCCTTTCCTTCTGCTCCACCTCAGACAAGTATCTGTGTTGAGATGTAGATAAAATCTGACTGTAGGCGCTAGTGAAAGGCTCGGCTACCGCTCTGAGCTGTGTGTAGCATTTTACCTCCAGCAGGAAGTCGGACGAATCATGCACCAGCATCACTAGCGTGCCAACCCTCACATAGTTGGCGGCATAGGAGAAACCGATAAGAAATATGGTGGCGATGTGATGAACCACCTGCTCCTTGAAATCCTGAAACACGTGCACAGAAAATATTATAAATGAAAGTTCTAATGTGAAGTTAATCATGCAGAAAAGTGCAGAAAAATGAAACATTATTTAAAAAAACTGTTTGAAAAGTGGTCAATAAGACAAACACTAAACAAAAGTAAAATACATTTTTCAAGTGTGGAATTAGAAGAGTAGGAAGTGTGACACTAAAACAAAAAGCTAAATGTATGTGCTTTAATTGCGTACAGGTGAAAGTGCTTTTGGGTCAGGCTCTTACTTTTCGCTTGACATCCACAGAAACACTGAGCAGCAGGGACAAATAGAAACTCAGCTCCAAGATGTAATACCAGTAGTGAGCGTCGGCCACAGGCTGAAGAATGAGAGGAAGAGCTTCACAATGAGCAAACATTTACATTCACAGAGCCTTTCAGCTTTCTCTGCGCAGTCGCAGTCAGAGGAACTTCATAGTGTGCAAAGGCATTCACACCCCTTGAACTTTTTCACATTCGGTTGATGTCACAACCAAACATATAAATGCATTTCATCAGAATTTAATGTGTTAGATCAACAAAAAGTAGAAAATATTTGTGAAGTGGAAGGAAAACAATTTTTTTTTCTCCTATTCCCACTGCATGACACTGACACCAACATGTGTGACAGTGAGAATAGTGTGATCAATTTGATGTGTAGTGTTGATGTTTCACCATATATTACAAATTTGGTTTCATCTGAATAGAAGACCTTCTCCCTCAGGTTTGCTGCCTGAATATGTTTGCAAGGCACTGGGCATGCAGCAGCAAAACAAATGCACTTTCTCAACAAAGCTTTGGGAACTCTCTGCAAGTGTTTGTAGAGCTGCAAATCAGAATTTAAATAGCTGAGAGTGTAGAATGGGGTTAATAGGACACCCAGGAACAACAGATTTTAAGAGGAGGTAACATTAATTGCCCATTTGGGACTCAAGTAAAAATAAATCTGAATCTGAATCTGAATCTGAGTAGACATAAAACATACAGAAAAATCTAATTTTTAAAAGGCAAAGCACTTCTTGCTCTAATGTAAGAGATTCATCAACATTATTCCCACTGTGCGCAAAACAAGAGGACGTGTTTCTTTCAAAGGAAATTGTGGCGCACTATCTCAAGTAAAAAAAAACAAACTTGCACAGCATTCAACATGGAGTGTTTGCAGAAGCACAATAGTAGGAAGCGAATGGGAACATTCAATCCTCAGAACACATTCTTTATCGCCAAAGAGGGTTCGGACAACTCGGTGCAGCGCAGTGTGGAGCAGCGTGGAAGTCTGAAGTCTGAACTAAAGATACAGAAAGCTGTGTCTTTTTCTTTTCTACTATTTTTTATTCAAGGTCATGAACCCATGAAGAAGGGCGGCGTCCAGGAGGGAATGGCGACATGCGTGCATACCGAGCTGTCATCGCTCCACAGATATTAGCTTTAAAACAGTTTAAGGGAGTCTAGACGTAGGAAAGCAGGTTGACGCTGAAGGAGGGGAAGGAATTTTGATAAAAGTCAGTAGGAAGGTGTGTGCTAACCTGTTATATGTGCAAAATGTTGCATTGGATCTCTAAGACCAATAATAAAATTATGACTATTTCTTCTGAAGTCACTTAGTAAAAATGGTTTATTAAATTTTTTGTTCGATGGTAAAACTGGTCCTCAAAGATTTTAGATAAACAGAAAAAGCAAAATATTTGTTTTACTCTTTAATCAAAATAAAAGTTACTACAACCAATCAGTTTGATCTTATTAAATAGAAGTATGTTTGATCAAAATCTCGCTACATTTTCTGACTGTCACGTTAATTCTGTATTGCACAGGCACATTATCCAAGGCAATGTTGTATTGTTGTATTTTTCTCTTTTTTTCAGCTGCTCCCTGCAGGGATTGCCCCATCAGAACATTTGCCACCATCTCATCGTGTCCTACATCAGTCCTCTGTTTGTCCTCTTTCCACATGTTCAGGAACTTTCCCTGTAAAATTCTGCTATTCCTCTTCCTTTGCAGTTTCTATTTAAACCCATCTGTTCAATAAATCCATTGATCGTCCTCTGCACATCCCACAACCGTCTCAGCCTTTTCTAACGTCACTGAACCGACCTGTCCATTTTAGTTTCTGTCTTAGCATCTTCAGCTCTGCCTCCTCCTGCTTCACTCCCTGTTTTAGCCGCACGGCCTCCAAATTATATGTCATAAGGGTTTTCCTTCCACATTACAAATCTCCTCTAATGCCTGTTCCTAACCCCTCCGACCTGCTTCCTCTGTGTCCTCGTCTCTTATCCACAGTGAAAAATGCTTTGGATGATACTTAAACTCATCTCCTCTCACCACATGTACTAACTAAAGCTTGACTTTAGATCCCTTTTTCTCAGTTCAGTTTATTTATATACACTCAGTTCACAACAAATGTCATACCCAGACACATTATAAGACAGACGTGTCCTATTCCTACCAGTTACATTTATTCAGATCATTCCAACAAAGTTCAATCGTACTGTATCCTTCCCAGTTACACCCAGTAACATGGTGCTTTCTGTTTATTCTATAAACCATAATGCAACATATTTTAGACATTTTCTGTGAAATGTTGTAATCAATAAAAATGAATATTTAATGGAAGGTTATAATAACAATAAGTGGACCGACCCTAAATAAAAGCTGGACTGGTTACCCGGCACCATCATCACTCACACAGTTGGTGTCTTGCTCTCGTACAACACTGGCTACTAGAATCAAGTTACTTTACTCATGCAACTTATTCATAGCCGTTAGGATTGCCGCATGTTTTTACTTTTTACTCTAAATAGTCTGCAGAGTTACAGTTTTTAACAAATCACTGTATATTTGACACAGTGCTGCAGAAAATATGTTAAATGCAAAACTTCTACTCATAACAATGTGTCCTGCTCACCTGTTTGGGATATCCCGTCCAGCACTCTTTGTGATCCCAAAACCAGGGAGTCTGGCAGAACCAGGAAACAATCATTCAATACAACTCTAAAGGTAGTACAAAGTTAAAGAATACGTAATCGCCTCTTACAAATAGGCTGACAAACTTACATCAATCAGTGAGCCGAGTCCGGCGGCGAATGAGACGAGGTAGAACGCAAACCGCCATCTGCACAAATTGATAATCATCTCTTATAGGTTTCAACATTTCCATCCAATTGAAAAATTATGGAAAAGTTTACTCTTTGTGACACTGAATCTGCAATATTACAATTTAAAACACATCGACAACAAGAAAAAAAAAAAGATACAATGGAAATCCTACAAACAATGAAAAACCCTAAACTTAAGGAGCTCCAGATGCTAAGCTGGTTATTTCACTTATTGAATCAAGGAAAAGAAAACGAGTGACTCACGATGCCTCACAGAACTTCTTTGTGTTGCTGGGCTTGTCCTGGTTCCTTCTGTGTCTGAACCAGGTTTGAATCTTTCTTTGAGAGAGTCCACACTGCCTGCCCAAGCTCACAACTTGACTCTAAACACACACAAAGAGCCACACACAATGCTTCGTTTTTCAACTTAATCTAAGCACTTTTAGCCTTTTAGCGTTTAAGCTAACAGTTGTGCTACTTAACAGTTGGAGTAAAATGTCTAAATATTTGTTATTATTACAAACTTTTATTCAGAATCTACAACAGATATTTCTACAGTGGCCAGACTCAAACAGGGATCAACTGATTGGATGGATACATTTTCTATTTTTTATAGTCATCCAGACTTTTCAAGCCTGCATTAGTTAGATCCTTTTAATAATTTCAAAATGGAGTACCCCTAAAGAGGGAGAAGTGCTGAATGTAAACATTTGTGCTCTGCTGAGTCAGAAACGAGAGTGTCTCACAGCGCTGTCAGTGTGATGACGCCCCCCTCTCCTTTTCTGCACCCTGATACTTTGCACCAGCTTTTGTTACAGCTAAAAGGTCTGAGCAGGGTGAAACTTAATTACAAGGTTAAGAGACGTTATTCTCAGTTAAAGCAGAAAGGGCACCACATTAGTCTCGTTTAAACTGACTATTTATTTTTTATTTTTTTACATCTGCTGTCACAACTCGTAATATAAAACAATTACAATATTTTGGAAGTTATGTATCTCGTAAAAGCATGCCTTTTAAGAAATACGCTTATCGTAGAGTGCAGGCAGAAATGAAAATGACAGAACAACAAAAATCCGCTGCTTGCTCGGCACACAGGAAAACAAAAGGATTGCAATTAGGTCAGAATATAATTTGATTGCTTGTGGCTGGACAAACTGCAGACATGTTTTCATGAACCCAAATACATGACAGATAGGGCTGGGATAAATCCCAATTTATGGGTCAAGTCATGTCTTGTTCTGGCAAATGTACAGCTGTGCTTGTTAGGACAGGAACAGCGGTGCTGGTATTACACCTGTTCCTGAAACACGTGGAGAATTTCCATGTGAAACACACACACCTTTGTTAAAAAAATGAATTGATGCTGTCAATTTATTGCATTGATAACATTTTCAATACTTAAAAACATCTCTGTTAGCAAAATGCGCAGTCAATCTGGCACTCGAAATGTTTAAAGACAAAGCCAGATTCAGCTCTGAAAATCGTTCCTTTCTTTCGAGCAGAGGAACAAATGTTAGGTAGTTCCCAATAGAACCTTATGCCATGTTTGAGTCATATTGAAAATACTGACTTTCCCTGAAAAACTTCCGCCTGTCAGCTGCTCCCTCTTTAGAAACGAGAAAACACAAAGCTTACAAGTGAGGCAACCATGCATCAACGTTCACATCACATGTACATCTCTATGTGCTAATTGCCGCCACCGCCATCAAATTTCTGTTCAAATGTCACTGTGTGCACTCAGTCAGTCTTGTACAAGAAGATGATCCATTATGTCGGATTAATTTGCTTTAAAAATGTCCTAACAGGTTTAACAGGTAGAGGAGGCCTGGCAAAAACTGGCTTTAACATTTTCATCTTGTCCACAGCAGCTACTGTTAAACAGAAATCTTTTCTCTGATCGTCTTACTTCTGTTCTTTGTCTTAAAAGCGCAACCTTATAGTTAATTATTTGGTATAATTAGCAATTAAAAGGCTAGAACTATTTAAAAGAGGGCTTTCTGCTGTTGCATTACTGCGCGGTGGCACAGTTGGCATACTTTGCAGCAAGAAGGTTCTAGTTTCAAATCCCAGCCTGGGGGTCTTTTTGCATGGCGTTCGCATGATCACATCCTTGCGCTGGCTCTCTCCAGGTACTTTGGCTTTATCCCACAGTCAAAAACATCACTGTTCGATGATATTGTTTTCTAAATATTGCCGTCAGGTGTGAGTGTGTGCTTGCATGATTGTTTGCCCTGTGTGTATCTGTGTTCATAGACTGCAGGGTTTCCCCCAGAAAACCTGCAACACCCCCAGTGTTCATGGCAGTCATCCAGCCACCCACTGTGTTTTTCAGTTAAAAAATGTTTAAAGGAAATTGGAAAATATCATTTGATAGCTATGCATTTTTGGAAGACTGGGAGATTAATACCTAAACACCAACCATAAAGTCTTTAAAAAAGGCAATCATAAAAAAATAAAAAATACTAATATATGAACAATGCTAAGCCAGGTGGGAGCACAAGTAAAACCTGGTGGAACCTGGTGGCCCACCAGGCTTATAATAGACTAGGGGAATCCCTGGACTGGCAATTTCTCCACTGACTCCAAGAAATAGGGAATTTTTCATTCTCGAGCTGCGCTTCAATTGCAAATGTGTCCATAACTTTGTCAATATTCTGCTAATGTTGAAAAAACAAAAATTTGTAATTGTGATGTTTCCATTAAGCAAGAAACACAATTACAATCACATGTGAATACGTTCGTTCACACAATGTCATTAAAAAACATGCAGCGCCATCGTCCTCCAGCCTCATGTCCACACCCAGAACAGTGGACATGCTTTCTGATGAGATGACGGTTTGGGTTTTCTCCCACCTGGATGCTCCAGCATGGTTTATTGGTTTTTGTGCTTTGTAAAGTGAAGAGAATTAATTAGGAGGAAGAGGAGTACAAACCTGTGATGGTTGCCGACTGACGTGTTCGTAGAAGGCCTCCAGCTTTGGGATAGGCGGAGCTCGAATCCGAAACCGATCCTTCACACCTAAACACTTGCTAAAAGGAATGGCGATGATTCTGGGAACAGAAAACAGAAAATCATTTTTTATATATTGTAAAACTTAATGCACAACAAAGAAGACCATTTTTGGATAAGCTGTAACTCAGACATGACCAATGAGAGCCATCAGCAACACCAGCTGCCCAGTGTGGATCTGTGCTACAGTACAGAGCAGGGAAACATGATAGCTTATTATGCAACTCCTGACAGCTTGTAGAGCTGTGCCCATCGGTGTATTACATTTGGCAAGATAGCCTGATATGGCATCAAGAGATGCCATATCAGCATCTCAACACGTCCACTTGATCTGAACGTGTTTGTAAGTGCATGTGCAGGTCAGAGAGAATCAGAGGGATAAGGCAAGCAGGAAGAACAATGAGAGTTTCTGAGATGGAGTGAGATGTTTTTACAAATGGCCGTCTCTGTGCACCATTCGGCAGTATAATCACATGTGTAACTCTATCTCAGAGGTAATCATCACAAAGCGAGGATGAAGGGACAGATCAGGGAGAGAATGAGAAGGTCGGCTTGGCTTTGTGAGGAGCCGCACGGTCTCAGATTACAGGAGCACATAACAAACACACAGACATGTGGTAAGCTCAAGACAGAAAACAGCTGCAGCCTGAGAAGATTGAATGAAGAACCACCTCATCCATCATGCTACACAGGGACTAAAACAACCCAGATGCCCGTCACAACCAAAACAGACGCACACCTACACACGCACGAGCTGGTATATACTTCTATCATCCTGTTACCCATGCAAAGCTAATGTTACTATTCTCTGATATTAAACACCCTATGAAGGTTCAGCTGAAGGCAGAGTTCAACAGCATGCCACATTTCACTTCAGGCAGTTCAGATAATGAGGCAACTGATTAGAAAAAGCATTCAAAAAACGTTACTCCTATCTGATCGACTCTCACGTGCGTCAGCATCTAGTCGCTTTCACACTTGACTCCAGAAGGTTTCAGTATGACTTGCAGCAACAAACTTATTTATCTTTCTGTCCAGTCAGTATTTTCATCACAATAAACTTAATTGGGAAAATTGTTATTTTTGAAGTGAGGTATCGCTAAGACATTGCAAGAAGCGAATATCTAACCTGCAGCATAACTTTGGGTGTCAGCATTTTGAAGTGTGCCGTTACCCAAAGTCTTAAGTTAATGGCTAACCAGGGAGGCCAAAATCAAAAGCAGATTTCAATCATCTTAAACCAAAGCCAGATTGCATAACAAAGCATGATGATAGACATGAATGGAGCCTGTGGTAAACCTGTGGAATGGACGGACGACCACAAGAATTTAAAAAATCCATCAGTATCCATTCTGTTCCAACGCAGGCATAATAAAAAGGGACATTTTTTTATGTAATGTAATGCACTTTAAAAATAAAAGAAATGAACATGTTGAATACTTTTGAAAGGCATTAGTAACTGACATTACTAATATAATAAAAAGTGAAAAACTACAGTTTGTAATGTATTAATCTAAACCTGAAGATGCAGCTGACCACCTGGTGACTGGAAAAGTTTTTAGACTTTTACCTGGAAGTCTCCATATGCATCAGTGAGAAGCTCTAAAGGTACATAGATCTACATTAAACCACAATCACTTCCTGTTGTATTCTCTAAGAAGCTGCACAGGCATTTTCAGTTGACATCTTCAGCTATCTTTAGCTTTAGTAAAAACTTCTCCTACTAAAGCAACAAATCAAATGCATTCATAGAATGCATCCACGCCCTGTTTTATATATCGTGAATGAAAAGACATGGCTAACTGCTGTAAGACCAACCCCTCCATCTTCATGACACATACACCTAACATCAATTTAAATTCACAAGCACAAGTGCTGACATCCTAAAGGCATAGTAATAGTGATATCTCACCTTTCAAATACATATCTTAAGGCTATAAAGGCAAAAGCCAGTGGCAACGTGATGAGGAGATCCCTGGGCATAGGAAAACGACCGTCCTCATCCTTCATCTCGATGTCCTGCCAGCGGATGCCAGGAGGAAGCCAGTACTGCTCCTGCCACAGCCACTCGTTCAACATGGCCACCATCCTGAGAAGAGGAAAAGGAGATGCTTTTGAACAAGAGAGTTTCTGGACCTCCAAAAGATATTCCTCATGAGGGCAATAAATAAATAACTAGATCTATTGCGATAGAGATGTAATCAATATCAATAGATGGTATGTCTGATAGAATGTTCAATATTCAATAGAATATTCACTTGAACTCTAAACCAGAACTGCAAGGTATTTTCGTAGATGTAGTTGCTAAACCTTTTACAGCCCTTGCATGCAATAAAGCAAATTCACAGTCATCCTTATTTGCAAAATAAACACACCTTGTGTCTATATCAATTGGACTGCTAATGACAAGATACATTTTAAAAACACTTGCAACTTATTCTGTTCCTTTTTGTCGTTAAGCTGCAATTAACGACAATATGCAGCGGAAGTTGTCTTATCAAAATCAAAGTATCAAATCAAAAACCGGAAGTCAACCATGTATTATACAAATAAAACGACGTAAAGGCAACACGCGCTATAAAGGAGGTACAACAAACAAGGAGCTTCATTTGGAATTATTTACACAACTATTTTTGAAATTTACACACACATATTTTGTTGCAACTCCCTCTGAGGGGGCGAGATATAGCGACTGTGACAACCCCGTCCTCCACAAATTCCTGCATCTCATCACATCCTTCACTCCTCCGGCCTGTAATGGGCTGCAGCCTGTGGTTTGGGTTCAAAAGCTGATCCCTAATAGGATTCATATTGATTGGGTTGCTGCCGCGCATTCTGCACACAAAGCACGACGCAAAGACAGCAGATCAACGTCAGCAAAACTGGAGCGTCTAATGCCGAAACAAGTGCATCAGTTCAAGGATTGAAGCAGCAAAGCTCCTCAGCGCACAGAGACGCCCATCCCTCTCATCACCGTTACATCCACCGCCACTAATGACATTCCTCCAAACACGTTTTTTAATCTAAATTATGTTCTAATAGATTGCAGCACTACGTAGCAGGAAAAAATGTTGCGCTCACCTGTTCAGGCTCATGATGTGCTGAGGATGAGAAACCAACAGAGAGGCAAGTGGGTGAGGATGAGGAGGAGCTTGTTTTTTACGCCCCCTGCGTCTGCGGAGGGCGGGGAGAGACGCGCTCTGTCATCATCAACACTTTATCATCAGCTCTACGGCTTTGACGTTTCGCCACCGTGCGTAACAAGCCGCTGACATTACATACCAGCCAAAACATGCCCCACATTCTCATCCCAATGTCAGTTGCCTTGCAGAATGCTAGAAATAATGATTTAGGTACTGTGCCTCGCAAAAACATGTCTGCTCTGCTCTGCTCTTTGATTACATGTGTATTACATCGGGGTTTTATGTACAGTAACCAATAGTGCATGATTGTGGGGAGTTTTTTTTTTTTTTTCGAAAATGATAAAATATGTGCTCTACAAGTCAATACTTTCAAGAATTGCTTTTCACTACAATTCAGTTCAAATTCAAAATTAAAATTCACAAACACTTTATTGATGTAAAAGAGAAAAACATCGCCATAATTAAAGATTTATTGTGGAGGTGTTATTTGAAAATGTCTCCATCAGCCTAAACCTTCAGAAACTGAATTTTTCTCCAGTCCCTTCTGCAGGTGCTTAGCCAGATTGGATCAAGATTTTCTGAAAACCTACTATTTTCTAGTCTTGCTCCAGATTTTGTGTTTCGGTCTTGACTTGGCCATTCTAAACGTGAATATTTGAACTACTGCAGATTTGAAAATGTGTGCTTCTTTGATTTTTCTTTGTTATTACTATCTTTATCTATGTACAATGCCTGTTTTGTATTTAAATATGTATGCATGTGGGTGGTTGATTGATGCTTAGTTGTTTATTTTATAGTGAATTGACTGGAGAGAATAAATTAACTAAGATGTTTTTCTTGAAAATAGTCCTTTTCATTCAAACCTTTTGTTTATGTCAGCATGTGACACGTTCATTTTGAAACTGGAAATGAATGAAATAAACAAAGGAGTAAATCAGCAGCACTAAATAAATCTGCTGCTGCCTTTGACCGGCTACTCTTGTTTTTCTTAGGTAAAATTAACTTCTGCTCTACCCACATTTGGTGTCGGCACAGTCATAATGTTCAGTATGACAAGAGAAGCAGAAATCATTTAATCTCCCAAATCATCTGCTTTCATGCATGATGGTGCACACGCAATTTTTTCACAGTCATATCAAAATAAACATCATAAAGAAGAATGCCTCTAATAGCTTTCAGGAATGAACTCTGCAGTCAAACTTCTGTTTCACTGCAAATGTTAGCTGCTTTCTATCAAAAGAATATAAAACCAGAGTTGACCACATCAAACACTAATGTAAATAGAGTAGAAATAGTTAATATTTTTTCTAAAGCTTTTAGCAGGAACAATGTATTTTTATTCACTAGACTGTGTTCTTGGTCGTTAGGAAAAATTTGACTTATTTTGAAGGTTTAAACCGTTTTAGACAAACTTTTACACATTTGCACAGCATATTTAACACAAAGAAGAAACTGTTGTCGCGTGCAGTGATCATGGAGCAGATATCCAGAGAAAGCTGAAAAGATTCTGACTTCTGCTGTTGTGATTGACCATTTCACACCACCCATACTTCAGCGACACTCACAAGAGAAATGACTCAGGAAGAAAACTCCTCAGGAAAGCTGTTTACATAAATATTAAGTTCAAACTTCCTCTGTTGAGCACAATGAAATAAACGTTCCTGCAGTAAATCCTAGGGTGTGCACCGACATGTCACAATCTAAGGTAGTAGCGGCCTGTCTAACATAATCATTAATCCCTTTAAGGCATAACAGACAATGTGTGAGGGGATTTGCTCGTTATGATGAAGTCTTGATCACCTTTGCTCAGACAGCAACAAAGATCATTGAGTTTTCTGTTGTATGGGAGGTCCAGACAAAAAACATTAAGAAAGTTAAGAAAAGTGAAACCTTAGAGCTGTGAGTGTGTCTGGTTTGTGTTGCTACACCCAACTATCTGGACTCAACACTTACTACTAATTACCACCTAAAGAACACAAGTTCACCTAGACTGCTTGGGTTTCACTGTATATTCAGTCAAGTCTGGGAATGCCTGGCACTCTGTACATTTGTTTTTCCTTTGGTGCCGTTCGCAAAACATGATTCTGGAATGTGACTATTGAAATACGGTGTGGAGATAAGAAGACTTTTTTGTCTGTGATTGTGAAATTTTTATAGCTGCATATGACTAATCCTAGAAGTCTAAGCAACATTTTCAGCATTATGATGCACAGATAAGTCATTATTGCTGCACAGGGGCGTGATAATGTTGTCACTACTGTCTCCAACGGGGAACAGTCACGCATTCTGTTCCCACACACGGTCCCTGCAGGACTGGGTGTGGGAATCTGCATGCTATCTATTGTCACACACCTTATGCCACACACATGAATAATTATTTGGTAAATCTATGAGACACAAGTAGGTTGGTAATTTCCTGCTGCCACTTTACTTGGTCAAGCATAAAAAATTATACACGACATGGCTTATGCATATATAATAATGCATTAGCATAATCTCACACCTAATATATGAAAAAATCTGGGAGACATATGTTAATAAAGAAGTGCATTCTGCAGAATCACTTGTGACACAGTGTTGTTGACCCTCTAAACTAAGATAACTGAAGTTATTTCTTAAAATTTGACTACTTTTTTAGGTTAGTCAGACTCAGTAGGAAGTAGAAACTATAATTGTTGGTGTTTCACGACTTTCTGGAATCCTGAGATACAAGAAAACGATGTGGCTTATTTTCACTTCTTTTTGCCACCTGATAGAACCAGGATCTATATTTATCCCGCAACCATGCACAGTGAGCCTGCGGGGAGGGAAGATTTTAAAAGCTCTCTGTTTGAGAAGTGTAGCAAAGAGTGGCATCTTGTGGTCTACAGATGACCCTAACAGTCATCATAAAAAAAAAAATCAAAAACAAAACAGCTGTTAGGGATTGATACGTGAAAAAACCCAAACATTTTCTGTCCTGACATTAACAACATTACTGTGATATGTAAAAATACTGTAACTATTTGATACGGACAGATGAGACAGATGAGTTCAAAAGGTTGTTTGCTTTTGAACAAATAACCTTAATGGCACAAAGGATGAACATGCTGAAAAAACACCTCATTACCAAATTACTTGAAGAATCTGCAATGCTTTGAATCTGTTTATTTTTAATTGTTACAGTGCATTTTATCAGGGTATCTTTTATCAGTAGCCATCCCAGCTTTTAGTGCAATGGTTATATGAAGAAAATGGCCAATCAGCACAAAAATGGGTAACAAGACAAAATCAAACCTTCCTCCATCATTGTGCCCAGATTTAGTGCACATAATTTGGTGGTAAACTAACATATTAACAGAAGGAATGCTGGTAATTTTAAAACTATAATATTACTTTTCATGATGTTTGGGTGTGGGTTTGCTTCTCCCCACACAGAATAAATTTACTCAAATTAATTATTTATTCTACAAAACATTAGTGTGAGATAATGTCACCTAAAAATGACTGACAATGTGCGCATCCTTCAAATTCATGCTTTGTACATACCCTTTAAAATTGTAAATAACTGTCAGCTTCACCACTTTTTTGTGTGCTGCTTGTACTAAAATAATAAACACAATAGAATACAACACCAGCTGACTCAACAAATGCTGGTTGAAGATGGGTTTCCATCTTGCAGCAGTTTTTGACCAAGGTACTGATGAGCATGAGGTGGTGGTGCCACGCTGCTGAGTTTGTGCCTGGTTCTCCATGAGGCCTGTGTTTGTTAGAAGTTTAAGAAATTAGACATCTAACATCCAGTTCAATGAACAACTTGAAACAGACCACAACAGCTAAATACGCCATTTAGCATGAGAAGAGACAATTTGGCAGGTTTTCTAAGCTCTGCTTCACAGCCCACAAATGAATGTTCCTTAAAACATGTGGCACCACTTGAGGGAAAATAAACAGGCTTAAGCGGCACAAGAGAAACAATTGACCAAAGACATACTGCAATTTGTATCAATTATAATTTGCATTCTTTCACAGTTTCAACTTTGGCATGAAGGGAACACACTGATCCTGTATAGCTAATTAGAGCTTTTTTTTTTTTTTTACCCCTATTGTCCTAAAAACAAAGGAAAAAGATGATTACTTCCAATTGATGAAACAAGATTATATAGTAAATAATCATGTTTTGCATGTTTATTAACGAGGTGAATATGGTGAGGAAAAAAAGTAGAGGAGTTTTGAGATCATTTTTAGGGCAGCAGGAATTTTAGTATGATCTGAAGAGGTTTTATGATTTCTACTCAGTGAGTTTTTCTTCCCCTTTGCAAATCAGAACCAGTCCATGAATTTACTTTCCAAGATTTTTCTTTGTTGGTTACAAATTCATAGATCCAAACATATATTTTGCAAAACAAAAAAAAAACATAAACCTTAAAAGCATGTATGTGCCTTTCAACTAAATGTCACAATTGCCAGATTTGCAGCAACCTTAGATGAGACCAGCATGCTTCTAAAGTGATAAGAATAAAGTTAAGAATGCAATAATATGAAACCCAGCTGGAAACTCCGTTGGTTTATAGTTTTGTTCTAGACAGAGATTGCCATTCACAGAGTAGCATGTCCTTCCAAGAACAACTGCAGCACAACAACAAAGGTGTGGAATAAATAACCGGATCTAAAATGTTCATTCTTCTGTCTGGGACAACAATAACACAGCCGGGATGTGAGGAATATGTGCAGGGATCCGGTCAGCAGCAGCGGCAGCAGTGGTCCTGGCTCTAAGCCTCGCTGAGCCTGGCTGAGCTGCTTGGGACCCGGGCTTCCACACGGTCACGTTTCAGCAAGTGCAAAGGAGAGGCTTCCTCAATAAGCACAAATCTACTCTGGAATCCAAAACCAACTCATACTCACATCACACTAGTTTCTTCTTCACAAGGGAGAACATTTCTGCCATTTTTTATTTTTTAGCTGCATAAGTAGACCCATGCTTTGGTATACAATTAGTCTGACTTTCACTGTTCTCAACTTTCCTAGTCCTCTCTTTGTCTTGCAGAAACAATGAAGCTGTCAACACTGCAGGGCCTGTTTCCTGTTCCCTCAAGAACGACTGAACTCTGAGATCATTGTTTTCTGTTTTTTATTTTATTCCATCATCCTTAAATAATTTCCTTAAGGAGGATTTATTGCCCTTATAATGTCTTTTTTTTTGCTGATTGGGCTGCAATAGGATGCCTCCAGACACCCAGAGTCGGTTTTCTCAACACTGCAGCTAAAAGCTCCAAAATAACATGGCATCCTTGTTCTAAGACTCTAACTGAGGCAAAGCAAACACAAGGTGCTTTGCCTCAGTTAGTAGTAAATTTATCAGTGAAAATTTTGCTTTCTGGGTCTCTTCATGAGCAAATAGTTGATCGTTCGCTAGTATTAACTAATTGTATATCTGTCCACCAGAGGGCACCAGATATCTCAGTGTTCCCAGAAGTGTGTCAGTGGGCTAGTTAAGGAGCTAATAATAGAGTATGCAATTACGCAATGTAACAGTGCTCATCCCATAAAAACAAGGTTTTTGGTTCAACATTCATCCTCACTGCTGTCAGTTACAATACACATAATTTAACGAGCTTGTATAATATATTAATTGTGTGAACATTTTGATTCTTTTTGGTTTTCACAGTCATTTCAGGAGGGTCCTTAATTCATCTTGGAAAAAGCATCAAAGCCTGTGATTCATAGGGAAGCTGATCATTGTCTTTGATGTTTATGCTTGAGAACAAGAAGGACAAACAGAAGTGAAACCAGAGGCCGTATGCTGAAAAGTAAAGTACGTTTGTTACTTAAAGTAGGAAAAAATAAATGATAAACCGCATAGGGTCTAGTGACAATATAATGCCGTACTTTTAATGTTCTGTGTATTGAGCAACAAGACTACTTTGACAATGTTATGAAGTATTGCACATAAAAATGTGTTTAATCCTTTATGGCTTGGAAGTCAAAGGAGTTCCTGCAAGTGATATCAACATGTTCTGCTTCGGCTGATGAGGACTGCTGCTTTACAGAAAGAAGGTTCAAGCTGTGGCGCTTACACGTTCTCTCTGATAATTATAGGACAGGAGGTCTTTGTCCTCATGATTTAGTTAGTATGCCCGGTCGTGCGTCCCTGGATGCACTGGGAACCTGCCCATGGGGTACCACACCTCTTGTCTGTTGATGTCAGCCTCCTGCACTCAGTGGTTGTGAAATTTGGAATGAACAAGGAAACATTTCACACCTAGAGAAGACTAAAGTACTAAATTTTAGCTTTCTCAGTCAGTAAGACTTTGCTTTGAATGTGTAATTTAAAGAGAATTGAAGAAAACACTCCAATAAGTTATATATAACAAGGCAAGGCAACTTCATTTATGTAGTATCATTCTTACACAAGGTTCTTCAAAGAGCTTGTGAGGAAAGAGAACTTAACAAAAAACTATCTTAACAGGAGAGTTTAATATGTCAAACACTTAAAGGCATAAGAAAGAAACAAACATTAAAATCCAAAATTGTGCAAAATCATCCCTGAAATGTGATTTTGTCATATTAAAGCCACAAACTGTGATGTTTTTTTTATTTATTTTTTTTAATCAAAGTTTCATGTCATATAGACTCCTCTTTCATAGCAACTCACATAAAAAGTAAATTGCTTTGGATTTTGTTTAATGTTAGAGTAAAAGTAGTTGAATGCAAATGCACAGCACGCTTTTCAGATTTTCATATTTAATTTAAAGAACAAATAAAATGCTACTCGGTTTATACGAAGTACATCATATGAGTTTGCTAGTCAGAGTGCAGAAGTGGAGAAAAACAATCCCTTCCTTTCTCCAAGGGGGTGAACATCTCTTGACCTCCAAGAGTCAGCAAGTTTAAATGTCAAGTATGAAGTCAGCCACAAAGCCTCCATCTGTTTACAGCTTTAATTAACAGGCAAACTTTAAGTCAGATGGAGGCTATGTCATCAAGGTGTGTCAGCCTGAACGTTTTCTACGAGACTTTCAGGTCAAAGGAGGTAATCTCCAACAGAACCAAGCAGAACTCAAGCCAAGATACTGATCCCCTGAGAATGTTTAAAGAGTTTATTGGTCAGGAAAAAAAGACAATTTCCTAACAATAAAACATTTCCTTAAGGGTTTTAATTTGGCTGCTCTGCAGGTGTATTAGTCACATCAAAGTATGGAAACAATATTGTCCGTTGAACAATAAAGACACGTACACACGCACACATGCCTACACACACACACACACACGCACACACACACACACGCACGCACGCACACGCACACACACACGCGCACACGCACACACACACACGCACACGCACACACACACACACACACGCACACACACACACACACACACGCACACACACACACACACACACACAGACATGCACAAAAGCATTTGCAATAAAGACAACAAGAAACAGAAGAAGGAAATGCCATATAATTTGAAACATGTTTTCAGCCGGACATTAAAAAACAAAATACAAAGATCTAATGAAAACCTGCCTTCATCAAATATAATGGGCTGTAAATGTGACGTTGAAAAAAAATGTATAGATGTATATTTCTTAAGAAAATCCACATGTAATTTACATATTACAGCTCTTGTTTCCTCTCCCTTAGGTTTTAATGTGTTAAAGGTTTTTTTTTTAAACAAACCTTTCTTATATTCCTGGAATTGTGTCCACTGTCGGTTAATCAGTTGTCTCTGACGAATGACATCACAGCATCTTGCCATCCTTTCATATTCATCCCTAATTCACCTTCTTTACTTTCAGAAACTCTGGCTCTGAATTCAAGAAGGAAATATTTATGGTCACAGCTAAATCCATCAACCAGCAGATCACACCAGCAGTTTTACTTTCAGATAAATTAGCATCCTGATTAATGAATGTTCATCAACACTGACAGAGTGTGTGCATGATGTCTTATGGGATTTAGCAAGAGTTTTATTAAGTCATGGCTGCTGTATTAGAATAGAATGTGCAAATGCTTTACAGGCATCAGAGCTTTGCAGCATTCATGGTGTCTGAGAGCTGCAGCATTAGTACCATGGAGATTTTCCACATGTCCAAAATCATCTGGCTCAGGCGGTAAACTAAGTATTTACTATGCTGCATTAAATGTGTACATGCATTATAATTATCTTAACAGAATCCTACTCTATTGAAATAAAGGGAGACAAGCAACTAACATGCAAGTTTGGATGGAGGGATGAAGAGAGTAGCAGGAGAAAACTAACCCATGAGGAGAACATGCAATCTCTACGGCGCTAACCACCTCATCATGTCTAAAAACACTTTGACCAAGTGGTAATCCAACTTCATCTTGGTCGAACAAACTTGTGTGAACTAAATCTTTGCCACAAGCCACTAGGATTATCATACAGCAACATTTTACCATCTTGCCATTTTCTTATTCCTCGTTGTGGATCAGTGAAGATTGATTAAATTGTTATACACTTTAAAGTGATGGTTTGTGAAGAGCAACAAAACTCATTTTAGTCTCTGACAGCCTCTACAAAATAGTTGAATTAAAGAGGAAGCTACAAAGTTTTATTGTGTGCAAAACAAATCTAATCCTCAGAAGAGGTGCAGGAGGAAAGCGTGCGACCCGTCCCATCACGGCTTCGAGTTTCAGCCCATTAGGCTCTGCTGCATGTCTTTCCCCTTCTCTTCCAACCGGTTTTCCTGTTTTCTCACTATCAAATAGAGACCACTAGAGGAGAAAAAACATCCAATCTAAGTCCAGCATGCTCTCGAGCAAATATTTGGAGACTGTACTAACAGCATTAAAACATTTTTTGGAACAAAAGTCTCTGGGAAGGGAAACCAGGTGAAGTAGAAACAGATCTTTCCATCTCATCCAGCTAGCAGTACATCTTACTAATGATCTGATTTTGCTTTTATTTTGGGTAAAAGTCAGAAATTCACATGTGTTCTTTTTTATTCCATTCCTTAGCATCACCAGCTACATCTCTGTACATTATGCGTTCTGATAAGGCTAATTTTTGTCAGACTAAAAGCAGTTTTTAAAGATTACAACCTTTAAGAAAATTTAGACATACTTCTATGTACACATCTCTGAAAATATATATTTTTTTCTAGTGGTTTGATTCAGTAACTTACTCTTTTAAGAAATTTATTTTGAAGTTTTCATTTGTTGTTAGTGGAAAATTGTCATAATTAATAGCAATAAAGTCTGAAAACATCAGAGTGTGTGCAATTAATCTGAACAATCTGTTGCACTTAGTGAATATGAAATATGAAATAGCTGACTTGAGTTAAAATTTAAAATGGATTGAAGTCAAAGTCAGTTTATGTTTCATGTATTTTTTCCTGCTTCTGTTCTGTAAACTGAAATTGAAGTTTCACACACATGGAAACCTTTATCACCTACACTATAGAGTTCTGTAGAAATCAAGAGCAGCACTGGCTTTGGCCTCTCCGTTTTGTCACCTCTATAACATGCAATAATGTTCAGACGTTCTGCCGCAAAATTGTTGAACGTCGGAGAGATACGCTCCCTTCTGAAGAGGCTGCAGCTCAAACCACCAACTCTCTGGCCGAGAAGCAAGCGTCTGAGACTCATCTGCCAACACATTAATCATTCTCACTGTTTTTCATTTTAAATTACTATTCCACTTGGCACAAGCAGCCTGGAATCGGACATAAATAACTTAAAAATAAATTACAATGGAAAATTTCCATCAAAATAATTAGTTGGATACTGAAACTTTTGTTTGTTTTACAGCGTTGTTCATAATTAACAGTCCCCTTGGTAACAATGTGTTCAAATGCCTTAAAGTAAATGCCTGTTGTACAGACTTGGTGACTGCACAATCCTACTTTTTGCTGCATTTCTCTTAAACTTCAGGTTTTTACTTCCTTTCTCTTTTCTTCTGTGTCACCATAGCAGTGCATGTTTAATTTTTGTTTTCACAGTAGATGTAGGCATTCATAAATGATGTTCAATACTGGAACAGTTTTCCACCTTTCCCATTTTGAATAGAAAATAAAAAATATATTTATAATTACCTTTCATATTTGCTGCACAGTGATTCCAAGAGATGGAAAGGTGGAAAGAAATTACATTTACTTAAGTACATTTATTTGAGTGAAAGTCAGTAGTTAATGCAAAAAAGAAAGAAAGAAAGAAAACATTTACAAGTAGTTTTATTTTACTATGCATTTTACTTCTGCCTTAGTAAAATCATTATGAAGCATCACTAACTAGAGGAAAATTTCTGGATACGCGATCCACTGTGAATAACTTCACTGAATGAAGCGCAAACATGTTTATGCCAGGTTTCTTCTGAATTTCTGTCTGTAATCCTTTTCCTGTTGCGACTCAACAACTGTCCAGCTGTCAATTATGAACTGTGAATCTAGCAGCACTTGATGTTATTTAGAGTTATCAAATTAAAAAGGGCTGAATACAAAATATGACTCTTAAGAGTTTTATAGCAAACATGTTGAAGAATATGTCCTTTAATTTCCACTTCACTATACTGTGCAACTTTGTGTTTGTCTGTCATATAAAACCCCCAATGACCGTTATTTTTTTTGCAGATGTAAGTTAAAAAATATATTTTTTTAGGGAAAAGTAAAATCTTGCACTTTTTTTTCAGTACGTTCGACTTGTATAATCACCACAAAAAAGATAGTGACATTTTCCATTTTCCACATGAAATATGTGACTTCAAAATGTGAAAATGTGGCTTGCTGAATTGTCTTCAGTGACTATGGCAGCATTGAGTGAACTATTATGTGAATTTGAGTCCACAGGGTACTACAGGCAGCTCATTGTTAGTTAGCTCTTTTCACCAATTTTGTTGACGATAAAGCAAATATAGGATATTTCCCGCCTGAAAAACAGACTGAAAATGTAAAACTCCTCTCCAGTTAAGCAGGAGTTTTGTAGTTTTACACACTTTCCCATAAACGTTAAACTTGCTATTTTAAAAATAGACAAAAACACACACATTTAACTTGTGTAACCGTCCAAAGATCTTCCATCTGTCCCTATTTGTCTGTCAACAGCTGACTTGGCTCCAGACTGTTTGCATAAATGTCTGAAGAAACATTTAAAAGATAACTCCCTTTGATAACCTCCACTCCGGCCTTTTGAGTCCTTGATCTCAGCGGCCACCGGCCCCGTCCCCTTGGTTTTGCAGGTCAGGGCGTGCACATCTGTCTCTCCTCTCCTCGGCTTCTCATTGTCTTCCCCTGACATCATCGAATTACACCCAGCTTCACATCTTTCATCGTCGTTTTGGTAATGATTATCATTATCATACCAGCAGTCTGTACAGATGCATCATATTTGGCTGACTTCCTTTCCAGCTCCTCAGCAGGAAAAGCCTACTTTCAGCGGAGGAGCGTGCAACAAAGGATGGGATGGTGTTTGGAGGCACATATTTGGAGGCTGGTGGAAAATCGTTGTAATTTTTTGCAGCTAAAGGCCCTGAGGAGCAGCACTGGCCACCTGGGGACTATGGCCACTTATCGCACTTGGCCTTCCCTGGTCACCATCATGAAAATAACTGTTATCTGATTATGATTATCAGACGTCTCTATTGCCACAGCACATATCTCCACAATGTCTCCTCACCAGATGCTGTATTCATTTCTTTTCCCGCCACCTAACAAAGAATTTTACGTTATCTGGTGCCATTAGCACTGCCTCTCGCTCGGGATGGTAATTACTAACCTCTCTGAGTGAGAGGAAAGATCCCTCCAGAGCAAAACTCTTATCAAGCATCAGCAGCAACAGCCAGGAATGTGTTGAAGATTGTAGAAAGTGTTTTCGCAGCCCGGGGTGGGGCTGCTGTGGCAGTCCACACACTACAGGTTGAATGATTTCTAACTTGAGATGCTCGAATCATTATAACAGGAATTAGGCTCAATATGGTCTTGTTTTTCGGAGATAAAGACATGAATGGTGTTTTTATTTGGATTAGCCACATACGTTTTGGATGAACTTGTAGATTTTTGAACAAATCAGGTTTTCGTATGATCAGAAACTTTTGAAATTAAATGAAATGTCTCAGATTATGACCTGGCTAGCTGAGGAACAATATTCAGGTTTTGGTTAAATATTTATATTTTTACTATTTTCAAAAACTATTCATGAAGTCACAAGTTGTTTTTTCTACGTCTCCTCCCATTAAACACACACAGCTTTCAAAGAAAATACCCCAGTATGGATGACTCATTGGTTGCAGGCATTTCCCAGTTTTTCCAGTGTTAATTTCCTCTCCAAACCATAACCAACGGCACATGTGTTTTACTTTTTACGGCTAAGATTATTACCTTTTCATTTGTCATGTTTTATAGAAATTACAAGTGCAATTATTTGACTCTTAAAATGTAACTATGTTGACACTGCTTGTATTAAAAACAAAGGAATCCATCTTTTACTGGATAGTCAGAGTGTGAAATGGTGCGATACAAATGCACCTCACTTGCCTCCCCCTTTATATCAAAACGTTTGCAGGTTTGATAACATTTTTCTTAATTGGCCCAATCTTCCTGGTAACTTTGACCAGTTTCCCATCCCTGCTGAACAGAAGCATCACTACAGCATGATACTGTCACTACCATGAGGGTACTAATGCAGGCCAAGCTTCTTTTTTTTTTATTTATGAAGCTTCTTTATTTAACATGAATAATTTTCCTCATATTTACAATTGTATCGTACTTTGTGTTGGTCGAAGGCACAACATCCTATTAGAAGTTGTAAATTTTTCTAGCTGCAGCTCCTAAAATGTGAAAACAATCCAAACACAATACAAACGCAAGTACACGTTGACAGCTGTATGTCTACAAGCCCACAGTCATTTTCTGCACAGCTGAGGTCTGATAGTTTAATAAAACTATAAGCCCTCTTAAAACCGGAGATTTGGAGATGATTCTGGGTCTGTGACATATTCTAGTTCAGCAGTAGATCAATAGTAGTAAAGGTTAGTCAATTAGTGGTTAAGAAAAAAAAATGCAAAAATGCGTGAGCAGCAACTCACAGCGAAAGAGAAATTGTACCTTCTGTCAGCTTTAGGGTTTGAAGCTGTAAAGGATCCGGTCTTTAACAGGAGTTATTTCCTCATTTATTAAGTTAAACAAAAGCTAAAACATTTACCTTCAAAAATCGTTTATAGGTAATAAATGAGACCCTTAAACTTAAGGTTTTTTTAAGTGTTTATATATACATACACTGCTTCTGTACCTGGAATCAGAACCTACTAATTTTACCAGAAGAGTTTGGCTTCAAAAAGACAATTAAAAAGTTGGAAATGACTCAAACTGCCAGATGAACGTGATGGGTTTCAAAGCGAATGATGCAGGATTGTTTTTTAATGTTTAATGAGACTTACACAAAACAGATGAGCTAGACAGCAAAAACTCAACACTGTTGTTTTAGAGAAACAAAAGCAACCAAGTGCAAGAACCACTGAGGTTAGAGATTGCGACCATTTCACAAGCTGCATAAACAGGCTGTTTACTCATATGGCAAACATGTCAGCTAACAAGTTTATTTACACATCATGCACTGTCATTTGCTCTCAGTTCATTTCAATATTTACTCTTACCATTTTAAGGTCCTGACTACAGAGACTTACTCAATGCTAATTTGCACAAGTGTCTTGCATTTTCTTGGTTTCTCAATATCTCTTAACCTTTTAATACGCAAATGTTGATTACATCTTCAAGAAGTTTGTAAAATTGTTCTACATTTTTCATGAATCCTGTAATATCTTTGTGTCTTTCATGTTTTCCTTTTTCGTTTTCAAAGCTATGTCCTTCTTGTCGTCGATGGTCCTGACCCCTGCTGTGTCCAAAGGTTCACTGATCTCTTTCAGGAATTTGCCCTGCATTCTCAGAGTTGGGACTCCTGGCTGTAAATCACATGTTTAGCATTAAGGTATGGCCACAGTGAACGCAACCAGACTGGAGGGACCGTGCACAGTCTTAGTTGCATTCCTCCAGTTGTAATTTCTTCCACAAACCCGTTGTTTTTCATCGCTGTACCATCCTCCTCACACTAGTATCAATATTGCTCTTTCCAAGTAAAACTAAGCTGCAATAAGCCTTTGGATTTACCCGCAAAGGTTTTATGAAGTGCCTGGATGCTTAAGAAGATTTTATAGAAAGCCTTGAACATACTTCCTCATTGAAACCACTTCCACTGTCATCTTAGCACCTCTTTTGCATTCAGTTAACATTAGTTAAACACTGATGGATAGGTTTTCTTGCTCTATCTGTTTCAAAGGTGTGTCCAGCCGCTTTGAAAGAGTAAAAGATCACCCAACCACAAGAACAAAACAAAAAAAAACTAACAGCACAGCAGCCCTTGAGGCTCTTTTAAGTGTTCACAGAGTCTGACTGAATGACACTCACAAAGCACCAAATATTGACTCTTTAGTGGCTTAGTGTTGGGCTGAAAGACCAAACAGCTGGACTGCCACAGCTCCATCTTTCATCGTGACAGCCCCTCCCCTCCTGCCCTCCAGGCTCCGTCTGCTTGTGTGCCTACAGAACTGCTTTCTCCATGTGGGGGGCCCTCGGCACATCAAAGGAGCCCAGCGTTGGAGCGTCGGTGGGGTGACAAGCAGCTACGGCCCAGCTGAGCAGGACCGCACTTGTCTACGCAAGGGGAACACATGGCAGGGACACGTCTGAGAGGAACAAGTCCCAAGGTAGAAAGTCGGTGAGTGATGCAAATGAAAATAAACATATTGTGGGTATTCTCATTCCTGTGGCTAAAAATGTTGGAGTTATTTTAATATTAATAATAAAAAATAATAATAATTTAAACAAAAATGTGTCAACTCATCTTGAAAGAAAAATGCAGCTTTTAAATTAAGTTATATAATAATGGAGACATGGACTTAAAGGAATGTATCTTTTTTATAGAAACAAATAATAAAACCTCCATTATTCTCTGGATTTCCAGATTAATGGGCACCATGGTTTTGTCGTTTCCATTGTAATTTAGGTCATCACGTTGCTGGAATGGGAAAGTTCATAAAAGGAACAATTAGGAGAGTGTTAAATGTTCCCAGAAACGTCACATAAGAGACATTACATCTCTTTCAATATATCAGCTTTAACTCTGGTTCTACAGGAATCAATTAGCTAGTTGAACTTCAAAATTAGTTATCTCAAAATTAGAGAAAGACTGGACAAATGCTGTGTTGGAAGGTGGTATAAAAGTCATTTTTCTTCTAAAAAATATCTTCCTTACAAACCTAAATATGAAAATGCTTCCATTCTTTCTGATTACACCACATTACATGAAAATCAAACACAAGAATTAGGCGACACACCTCATTGCAACTCTCAAGCAGAGCAGTGGAGGAAAGTTGACATGAGGTTGTTTTACAGTTACAGGATTTTGGCACATTGCAATCAGTGAAAACTGATGCAGTCATTCCTACAGCTGAAACTTGGACAAAATTAGGTCAGGAAAACAACACAATGATGCAAACCATTACCTCATCAGCAGTTCCGAAGCAGAAAATGACAGAATAACACAGGCTGCAGACTTAGTGGAGCAATGGAATATTTGGACAACTGTGCAAACTGTCTTTGTTTTTTTATATAAATCTAGATCAATGACACTTGCTTTCATAAACAAGTTTATCTATGTTGAAATAGAAGAAGAGACAGAAGTAGTTCGTACTTTTGTGAGGAAAGAGGAAGTAGAGTTTTTTCGCGAGCAAGGAGGATCTTTTTGTATGTGAGATAAGAATCTGAAGTGAAAGAATAATATCCAATATTTTATTTAAGCGTGAAAACAATGAGTTTTACTCCAAAATAAAAAAAGTCAACTCTTTTTTGTATTACCAAAGCTCTAATAACTCATCCAGAACAGTCCGTGCGTGTCTCCAGTTCTTGTTCAGAGCTAAGCTGAGTAGTTTCATCTCAATTACAATCCAATCATTGCATGTGGCAAATTTTGAATATCTGGATAGCTCAAAGAAGAAGAAAAAATGGAAGAACATTGAAAACTGTGGGAAACTAGAAGCGACAAGACTTGGCTCGATACTGGCACAGGATAAATGTCAAACAGAGAGGAAAGAGGAAGCAGATAACATTGCGGATCACTTGATAGTTTCAAGCCAAGCTGTCTTTAGGAAGAAAGAAGTTGTCTGTGGCCTCGGCTTTGCATTGAGTTTGTGCATGTGCAAGCAGACATGTGTGATGGAGTCGGCTGTTAACTTGTGAATATAAGCGCTCCAGAGTGTGAAAACTGACTCAACTCCTCAGATCTTCCCACTTGTTGCTACACATGTTCAGCTCTGTGTTTCTGCTCCAAACCTCTGTCTTATATTGGTCTGCGTAAAACTCCTGGGTGGTCCGTTGATATGCAGCTTTAATAAGGCTCAGAGCGCACACGCAAGTCTTATTTCAAGGGGAGTCTGACTCTAAACAAATGTAACACAGGCAAAGCTTGAGTTTCTCACAATTTGGGTCTTTGCTGAATTATTTTGTTTTAAACTCAGTTTATGTTGTGTTCATAATTATAGAAGCATACGTTCTCAACGTTTGAAAATATTTAATTACTTAAAGTAAGCATTTCATATGAGCCTCCTCTTGTTCTTGTAAGTTTAGGTGAACATAGGCAAACGAGATGCCTTCACACATTTTGCTCAGCGTCTTCTAACAGGGAAAGAGGGCAGTCTGTAGTTAGACTGCTGGTCGGACATCCTGTTCTTTCATTTGCCAATTACAACTGAGATCATGGTTCACACTGCCTGAAGGAAGTACAGCTAGGTTCAGTCTTTTGGATTGGATAGAGCCGGTTTGATGCAGTCATCACTGCACGTTGTGCAGACGGTGATCAAACACTGAAACTGAAACAGAGAATCTGTCTGCAGCAATCCTCTGATAAGCACATTAATTTGTTTGAACCCCTTACTGAATAAATATATGTCACCTTCCTAAAATAATGGCCAGTGATTTTCTGGCAAAAGTGAGTTTAACAAAAACAAAAACAACAACAAAAAAAATACCCTCCTCTTCTTTTTTTCAATAATATGTTTTAGGCATAAAAAAAGACTTGGGTCATTAATTTAGGAATGTATTTATAAATGTATGTGTTCTGTAGGTTTTAAATTTAGTACAAATTATTACATTATTTAATCGAGATTGTTCATTTTAATTCAGCACATTTAGGTTTTGTTAGGTATTTTTCCATTTAACAAAACTGGTAATAGTTTGGCATAACTCAAACAGCAAAGAACTTCCAAGATCATCTTTCATGAGTGGTCGATTTTTTAAAGTATTCATAACTCTTGAGCTTTTTTTTTTTTTTTTTACAATTGGCGATGGTGGTGATAGCATCATGCTGTGTGGATGCTTCTCTTTGGCAGGGACACCTTGTGTCATCACTGTGCATTATTTTAGGTTAGTCTTCTTGTAAAACATCAAAATCTGGAAAAGTGCAAAGGCTATAAATACTTATTTAAAGAAATGTGCAATTCCAAAAGCATTACTTAGTTTCCATGTTGCTAAGATAAAAAAAAAAAAAGTAGCTCAAGGTGACCTCAAAATAATGAAGTCTGACTGCTTGAAAAAAAAACATAACGAAAGCAGGCTTCATCTAAATTTTTGAAAAGAACCATAGATCAGTTCAGTTCTCCAGAGCTTCTATTGGCACCTTCAAATAACACACTCCAGTGCAATAAGGCCTCATGACAAAAATCATTTTGACAGCAACACCATGACTCACTTTTTCTCATATAAAACCCCCTTTCTTGCTAATGTTATCCCCACTCCAGGCTGTTACACTGAGAAAATATTGCCACTAACTGCAGTAGCTCAAACTATGTTCTGTCATCAGCTTTTTCGGGAAGACGTTGAAAATGATTATTTGAGGAAGTAAATGAGGCAAAAATTCGAAAGCTTATGGTTCAAATGAGGCAAATTCAGAGAAGAGTTGCACTTTTAACTCTTAATAGAGGGCTCGCTCAGTCTTCGTGAAGCAGAATTTAAAATTTTATTTGCATATTTTAAGTATTTTAAGGGTAATCTCACTCATTTTAATCCGATTAAAGATCAGAAAAGGGTGAATAACAACTCCTCTTCCGTAGCCATAACAAATTTATTGTAAAATAACTTGCAAACTTATACAATGGAGGTCTAAAAAAGTTCAAGCATTCTCAGTAAAAGTATCCTAGCCTCCACCCCTTGCTATTTTGGAATCTTAAAAACAATATAAGAAACTAAGTTTATGATTAAGCAGTTTGTTAAGCCAAATTTAGCTGAAACAATTTGAACTAATAATCTTCGATTGTATGAGCAGGGAACGTCTTGACATCTGTAGAGTCAAAATGTCTTTTGCATAGGTGGGGAAGTATCCACTCAGTACAACTAGGACAGAGAAAAGAGATCTTAGGTGGTGGTGTTAAAGCGATGGTGTTATGTGTTTACCACGCACACAGAGCAAAGTCAAGACACCATGTTACCTTCAGTTGTAATTAAAACACTGTACATATCAAATATGACTTAAAAGAAACTTTACTTTGCAATTTAACATCTTTAAATTGGCGTTTAAAGATGTGGCACTTTCTGAGAGAAAGCGTTAAGGCGCCCCTGAATGGTTGCTATGGGAGATTAAAAGATTTCTCAAATGTGACTGAAAAAAATCTAAACTACACTCCAGGTATGTTTATAACGAGGGAACAATATGATAACATGATATGGAGACCAAAAGGTTGAATTTACATAAAACTGCCAACAAATAAGTTGAAAATCAGACAACAGCTCCAATGTTGGTAGGAAATGAGCTGAGAATGTTCTTATCAATATTAGAGAATGAATGTGTTTCTTCCCTAGCTTCATCTTTACCAGAATGTTGAACAGATTCAAGATGAATGGATGATGATGATGATGGTTGAGAAAATGATAGAAGTAAAATCTTAGCTGTAATTTTTACATGTAACTCTGAATCACTGGTGTAGCAAAAAAATTTTACATGGCCACGAGGGATTATGCATGTAGAAGGAAAAAAACGGGACCAAGACAACTGCATTTTATGTCCTTATATAAAATTTGTATCATATCCAATGTCTCAAAAAAAGCCATTGGATATGTCTCCTTTAGGTCATTTTAAATTTTCTTCACAATCTTTGACTTCTGAGTTTGCCATAGCCTATAAAAAACATAAAAACAGTGACATTTACATTTGATGTTTGATATATTTTACATATTACATTTGTAGTTGCTTCATATACATATAGTGAGAATACGGAGAATCTCAAGCTGGAAAGGAGCAACTGTGTTTTCTAAAATGCCAGAATTTTTAGACTAATAACTACGACATTTCAGATATTTTAAGAATGTCTCATCTTCGTGGTTTGTACTGTAAATTCTTTCCCAGCTGACCCATGGTGCAGGATGGAGCAGCCGTATGGGAAATTTAGCTAAGAATGTGAAGAAAAGCTGCTGCTCTCCACCCTCTGCCGCTACACCTCCTCTCCATTGCAGTCAACTTTACAGTTGGAACAAGAAATGACCTCACCTCGTCCAAGTCCCAGCTCCCCCAAGGTTTGAACAGGAAACATTGAGAGCACAGCCCCCGCCCAGCCCCTCGCACCCGCTGCTGCAAGAGAAAACAGGAGCGTTACTGAGCTTTATGGCGCGCAGACACTTTGAACACGATTTTTGGGAAAACTGAACAGCCACTAGTGTGAAGACAAAACGCATAATTCTTGGTGCATCAGCTAGCATGAGTTAATCATTAGTCTGAGCTGCTGCTGTGAGTTTTCAGCCTATGAATTCCAGCCGTTGTTTGGATTCCTCTCAGAAGGAATGTTTTATGCTCCTTTGAAAATACAAAAGACTTTGCACACATCTGAAAGCCATTAGCCCCTTACACTGTTCGAAAGCAGCCTGAGGATTCTTTCCTTTTCACGTGGAATCACTCCACATTTACATTTGCTGTCCTTTTCTTGTCATTTCTTTCTTGTGTGTGTGTGTTTGAGGGGGAGCAACCTTTGTCTTTGCTGTTACAAGGGATATGGGATTTCACAAGCATATCCAAAAATTCGACTCCACGGCCCACTGAAACCAAGCTCTTTCAAGAGCGAGCCACAAATCAAACTCAATCCACACCACTCTTCATTGTATGTTTTAACAGTCATTTAACCATTTCCAAGCAGGCTGTGCAGAGTTGCAGACGGCTGCATCACTGGGGACCAACATCACGTGTATGTCTGCCTTCTTCATCACTTGGTTTCCAAAAGAAAAAATAAAAGGAAGCTGTGGACATGTGGAGCGAATCTTCCCTCCTCATCATCATCCTCTGCAGCTTAACCTTGCAAACACACCGATGTACGCATGCTTCGTGAGATCACATCTTCTCATACCCCCGTGAACACTGACATCCTTTGTTTCTGCCCTTGTTGGACCTACATTCCACTCCTGCTGCATCACTGGGTTAGCACAGCTGCACAGGGCCTGCTTTAAAGAGAAGAAAGAAAAAAAACACAGCTCGAGGAAAGGTGAGGCAACAAATAACTGGCTTGTAATCAAGGAATTAGCGCAGGGTGTGCCTATCTAATCTATCTAATCAGTTTGTCAGGTTACAAGTGTTTTTTGTTGTTTTTTTTTCTGTGTCTGGGTATGCGGAGCTGACAACATGCTTCCATCTGTGCAGTTAAAATCATCACTGGCCCACAGGATTCCCAGATAAGATCATCCAAAGTCAGACACACTCCACCCTGACCATACTGGCCCACACCACAAACCGTCGGAGGATGATGACATTCTTAAATCAGCCTGAAAACACTGAGCTCCTTCTTACCACAACCCAGTTATCTATACGCAGGCGTTGCTTCAATGAGGCTAGACTCTTTAAAACACAATATGAGCCAAAGCAGCTGATAGGAAACTCATCTTTCACAATTGGAACCATAAAACTTAATGAGTCACAAAACCAAACTCCTTGAATTTATTGAATCCCTCTAAAGCTCCACATGCTATTATTGTCTTACTTGACGAAGCGGAAGAAAACTTCAAAAACATTCTGGTTTCCTTTACAAAGACTGAAGCGCTTGTTTTTCTCTTGCAGAACAAATGCAAAGTCCTGCCTGGTATTTCTAGAAAGTATAGGTTGTAATGGCCAGTGTACCAATCCTTTCAATTCTAAGATATAGTTTAAGATGATAGCTTAGATTTTAGTCTCAAAAATTACGCATTTGTTTGTCTGCCTTTCACAGGAAGATTCTGGAAACGTTTTTTTGATATGACCACGTACCTCTGTCATTAGTCTTCACTTGTCAGACCAATGAATATTGGGTTTGCCCTTCATTGCTCTATTTGCCAAAATACAAAAAGTACATTTCTGATGCTGTCACCGGGAAAGATTAAAAAATACAGAAATATGAAAAATGTCAAAATAAATGGAGGGGTGAAATCTGGATAGACTTTTTAAGCTTAATTACAAATTCTTTATATGGTTTCAATTTGTGAAACCTGAAACAAAATAATTGACACTGAATGGTTTCTCAAAAATAAAGTTAGTGACCCTTCTTGTCACATATCCATATTTACAAGCTGTAATAGGAGGTTTGTAAAAGCAAACCACATCATGCATCATAAACCAGCAATCACCTTTTGGTTGTAGAGGAAACTGTAAAAAAAAGAAAAAGGACATTCTCTTTTTTTAATGTCAAAGACAAATGTCTTTATGTTTTTCTTCAAGACCTAACTTTTTGTTGTTGTGTGCACAATAATATGAAAAAGTTTAATGACAGTTAAATCTTTCCTAGATCACTTGCATAATTATTCCGGTCTGCTTTTTCAGAAGCTGAATTCTGCAGAAACAGTTTTAAAGTTTCATAATGATTTACTGGTCTCTCCTGTTGCTGAAAATTACTCTGTGCTTCTGCTAATTCAGTGTTTGATACTGTGAAATTTACTTTTTACTTTTTTTGCATTGCACCAAGATGGAAAACAACATTTTGCACATTTAACAATTTTTTGACAAATGCTGATGATTAGGCTAGAATGACACTTTTGTTCTTGTGACTCAAGATTACATGTATCTGTGATTTCTACAAAAGCAAATAAGCAATGAGAAATAAAAGATAAATGACTTACAAATGTCTGCATATAATGATTCGTTTCAGGCAGAGACCAAGGCATGTTAAAAGTTACTGCAAATTTTAAACAGCTCATAAAACCAGACATATTTATTGCATTTATGTCAACCTATATATTATGCAGACAAGTCAAACTCGTGGCCCAAGCAAATCTTTATTGGGTCATACTTTGGGGAACAATAACATTTGGCTCTTAAATTATGTGGAGTTTTTTTGAATGTACCCAAATAGAAAGGTACTGACTATTGATTAAAGCTACTTAAATCTCATCTGAGTCAAAACCTAGTTATGCACCGATTTATCCTTGTGGGCAGCTTTACATGACCAGCAAATCTCTCTTTGCTGGGAGGTTAGCTGAATAACTTACAAAGAATTAACTCAAAATCTCTCCTTTTCCATTTTGAGACAAAACAAAAATTTATTTCACCCATAAATGCTCAATATCTAACAAAAAGATTGGTCCCTCTTAATTTGTCAGATGGAACGAAGGACAAATACTGAAATGAATCTTTAGTCGGGAAGAATGAGTAAAAATGTCTTATGGTTTTGAAGAATGAAGGATGAAAGAGGGAAGTATAGTATGAAGTATAGTATAGTATAGTATAGTATAGTATAGTATAGTATAGTATAGTATAGTATAGTATAGTATAGTATAGTATAGTATAGTATAGTATAGTATAGTATAGTATAGTATGCCATGAAGTATAGCAGAAGATGAAATAGAAAAGTTGCTTTGAACAATTAATATTGAATTTGAAATTAGAAAATTTGAAATTAGGCGATACAATTAGACTCATGAAATTAGATCTTTGTGTTTTGATGAATGTGTTTTTCCAGATTTGTAAAAAATTTAAATTAAAAGTTGTTCCATTGGTGGGTGAAAATAATTTGATTGAACTTCTGATGGAGAAAATAGCCTGCAAAAGCAGACCCAGAAGTATCTTACTGATTTTAAGAAAGTTCTTAATAGGAGCTGTGCTTGAACAAAGCAGTACTTTGACCTAAAGTGTATTTACTGTGATGTTCAACATGTATAAAAAGTGATACTGAGCATTGATAGCCCTTACTGTTGATTGGTTAAGACAAATTGACAGAAAACTACTGATTAGAGTGGCATTTCTTGAGTTTAGTGCGGCTTTTGATATTGATGATCACAAACTTTTACTGAGGAAAATTTTTTATCATAGAGCATTTTTAAAGTATTCAAAAGAAAATGCAGCTTGGAAAGCTGAAATAGCAAGCATAATGCTACTTGACACGCTGTTGGCTCATGATGGAAAAGCAGTCAATCCAGGAGCACCGTTCGTTTTCCTTAGTCTTTGCTGATTCCTTGCTTCCCCAAAAAACAGAGATGAGGAAGAGTGTATGTATATATCGGCTCCTGCAGCCGTGCCAACACAGTTCCCACTGTGTGTATTACTGCACTGATTAATAAATCATTAGAACAGACAGGTTGCAGACCTAAGGAGGTCTGCAACCTCCCATAAATACCAGAATTAATACCAGCCAGAATTAAGCCAGGAAGTTATTAATGGATACAAAAAGCATGTGGTGATGCTGCTACTCACCAGGTAACAGTTGACAAAACATTAGTGGGGATCTAAGTATATGTATAAATTGTTTGAATGAGAAAAAATTAATAAAAGAAAACAACTTATTGGGTTAGTTGTGCACCCAATTAATAATCAAACGGTAATTGAACTTGTAAGTTGTGTAATTCTTGCAATAGAGGAAAAATTGTTAAAAAATCCAAAATAAGATACATTTGAGGATGAGTGTATGCAAACTTCTGTCTGCCACTGTGAGTGTGTGCGCATGTTAGGACAATCCAAGCCTCATCTGGTTTCTGTTCTGCTGTGAAGTTTTTCACACCATCGGAACGAGACCCCCACATTTATGCTCCTCTTGGACAAGACAAAGAGAAACTGTAATGTCATTTAGGCAGTGTAAAACAAAAATCTTCATCTTGTCATCATAAGCCCATGAAATCACAATGATGTTGACTGCAAGTCTCAAAAGGACTGTTTTTCATTAATAGAATAAGAGACTGATGGTAAACATGACAGCGTTTGGTTTTTAAAGTGCATGCTTGAACCCATTCTCATTACATCTTTTCTTTAAAATTCTTGACTAAAAAAAAACCCATCATCTTAGGCTCCAGACACATACTGTATGTGTTTACAAATGTATGAACAGGAAATAAGTGAGAGACAGAATGCAACAAGAAAAATGTGAAGAGAGGGTTAGTAAAAGTACTTTTTGCCTAAGCTCTGAAAGTAAAATACAGTCCAGATGATTGCCTGGCAAAATGTGAGCTTTGCCAGGCAATCATCGAGCGTCAGTGAAAGCACCTCTGCCTCAAAAGCTCGATGAATGCATGGCGAAATGTGGTTCTGTTTAGAGGTGGGAGGGAGGAACTGCTTGGAGGGATATGGAGGAGAAAAAAAGACATATACACACACACAATCCTAAAGGGCTTTGGATTAAATGGGATCTACTTCTTTCTTGTTATTCATGCTAGTTTATCATGGTATCAATGTGGGACTCCACAAGAACTCATGCAGCTCACCACAAATCATTCTGCATGACTTTGCTCCATGTTACGGCTCCACAGCAGACTGTATGATCCCCGCTGCAACAAATTCTGAAATAGGATGAGGTGAGAATGGTAAAAAATTGTCAGCTATAGTGAGGTGGTGTGCTCAAATCATTTCAAAGCACAAAATCAGCAAAACAAAACTCAAAACTTCTAAAATCATTTGAATCATGTTTCCCAAAAATAACCTAAAGCTTTATCCATCAAAGAATATCTTGTGAGAATCAAGGCAGAAATGAAGGTAATTTCATCTCAGGGAAACTGAATAATGGATTGATTTTGATACATTCAGATCAAAGATCAAAAACAAAAGCATCACACACATGGTTGCAATTTCCATCATTTAATGAAAACAAAGTACAGATTTAACAACAGAACTTCTCATTCTCTTAAAAGCTTATTAGGGCACATCACAGGAAATGAAATAAGGGATATCCATGCAGCTTCCTTCTGATCTACCTAATGCCTGATGGTGTTAAAAAAAGTATTTATTACCCTGTCTGTTAGTCCCCGTGTGAAAAGGCAGGAGACGTACCCTCGTATAATGACTCAAATCATCCTCCTCCAAGGAGATTGTGGTGGCAAACATGGTCTCCTTGTCCTGAACACCAGCGTTTGTTTACAGGTTCCTTTAGGACTCAGTGAAGTTTGTCACGCATGGCAGAACAAAAGGGAAAACAGACACAGTGAAACGTTCTGCATCAGAGTACTGTTTGCTTCTTACACAGTAAAAATAATTTTATTTTTAACTTATATTCATTTCTGTAAAGAGGGAGTCACATTGCATAGTTTTTTTCCCCGTGAAGTGCTATCTAACCATTAAACACACAAAAATTGAAACCAAACATCATGGAAAAATACTACAACAAACCTAAAGCAAAAGCAAACTGAGACTAATCCCCAGTGAAGATTTGCAGAGGACTGCTCAGAGACATAACAATGAAATGATGTAAGTGAACAAAAGGCATAGAGAAGACAACCACCCAAAGAAATACAACCAGCAAAAAAATGACAAACACACCCACACAGACAAACAGTAAGTACAAACACAGAAAAGGAAGACATGCAGACTCAACAAAGACAGCAGCATTCTTCAAGCACATGCAAAATATCAAAAAAAAAAAAAAAAGAGACTGGAAGGATAGCAAAGGAAGGCAACACAGCCTCAAGCAATGACCATGTAGGCAAAAGAGACGCCAAGCTTTCCAAAAGACCACACTCAAAGTGATTAATGTTGTAGCTTTAAGAGAACAGAAAGCAAACTCACAGGAAACACTCACACCAACTTTTTTCTACCCTGTTGTCTCTGCTTAGGTGGCAAATTGCTGCAGGGACTTGGAACAGACAGTGGATTAGTAATCCAGGAAAAAACTACAACTTAATGCTCAGACTGACAAAGTCATTTTATCATTTCCGCTGCAAAGTTTTTATGGGTTGTTGTTTTCAAAAACCCCTGGGATATTTTCGAAACGGAATCAGAACAGACCAAATATGTCATTTTCACTCTCGCTAATATGGCACTAACCATGGAGTATGGGGCACAAAAAGCCTCAACACTGGGTTATAGGTAAAGATGACAAAAAAACAAGAATGGCAAATAGCAAGTGGAGCTTTATATGTGTATTGACAATAAAGTTGAGCTTGTTCTGCATTTCATGTCTAAACAGGAAGACGAACATGTTGCATTTCTGTTGCTGTTGTGTTTGATGGGTTTATCTTTTTAGGTCAGGTTAGAAGTTGGGAAAATGTAGGGAAAAAATGTAGTTGTTTTTACAAAAGAGTCACTTTTGCTTTTCTATGTGAATACATAAGATCAAAATTTTCTCTCTAGAACCGGTTTATTAAAAAAATAAATAAATTAAGAAATTGGGTCCTGATCCTTTCCCATGAGCCTTAGTGGGACTTTAACCTATACCAGTATTGACAGCTAAACTGAGAAAAAAACATTACCTTCGGTCTAAACCATTTTTTCAGACATTTTACGTCTCACTGTGACGTTAAATCAGACCAACATGACAAAATAAACGCGTCACATTAATCTCTTCAAATACTTATGCAAAAGTATAATGAAAAACATGTTTTGAAATGCTGGAATCGACTACAAAACAAAAGTAGAAGATAAGCTGCTGAAGCTGGTAAGGGAGTGAAATGAAAAAGACTTAATTTTTATAGACTCAGGTTAAATTGTTTGGATGTAGTTACTGTGATTTGGAGGAAAATGATGAACATTGCAAGCCTGAGAACACCTTTCAAACTGAATCATGGCGATGAAAGCGTTATGTTTTGGACTGAAACATTTTACAAAATAGATTAAAAAAATATAAGGAAAGAGCATGAAGTGAACATACTGAAGCAGCATCTCATGATGTGCCAGAAAGTTAAAGTTTAGAGAAATTAGGATATTACCTTAAAGTTTACCATTAGTTACAAAGTGACTTCAGGACAACAGAGCTAATGTTTTGGATTACATTACAAAGGCCTGATCTCTGGAGAATTTGTAGATAGAGCAGGAAGGTGTGTGTGAGTAACGCAGTGCACAAACATGCCAAAGTTACACCAGTTTTATCAGGAGGAGTGGGCCATAACTCCAGCAAACTATTGTGAGAAGATTCTGGATGGAAATTGAAAACGGCTGATCCAGGTCAAGGAGTTCAAAAGGCAACTCTGTCATATACTGAGGAAATCCAATTTCTGATCCTGAAGAAACTAACACAAAGTAAAAACTAGACAAATCCACTCATTTTTGTAACATTTAGAATATATATATATAATTTTGGTAATCCTTATGGATCTTAAACAATCAAAGTTTATTCTAATTTCATGTAAAAAAAACAAAACAAAACATGCTAAATCATATTTTTTGCTTTAAAATCAGCACAATAATCCAAAGAAGTAGTGTTCACAATTTGGGTCAGTGAGATGGTAAAGGTCTACTAACACATGTGATTACGTGACATCCACCAACAAGAGTTTTCATAGTTATTTTAATTTAATTACAGGTCATAATCTGTTACATTATTTCATTCTGGCCCAATATGGGATCAGAACCACCACCTACATAGTTTAAACATACATTAAATCTGCACATTTTTATGATTATGTCAATCATTCACAAAAATACCCAGAGTAAAAATAAATAAACTGAGTCATTTAAAAATATGGATACTTAAATTGTTGTACAAAACAGTGCACTCAGACTGGACGGAGAGTGCTTGTAAGTAACAAATATCTCCAAAGGTTCTCAATTAGATTCGTGTGAAAGCTGTTCACACACACACACACACACACACGCACACACACGCACACACACACGCACGCACACACACACGCACGCACGCACACGCACGCACGCACGCACGCACGCACGCACACACACACACACACACACACACACACACACACGCACACACACACACACACACACACACACACACACACACACACAACCATGCAAAACCATTACACATGACCCAAACCAGTCTAATGGAGCTCTGGTTGTATATTTGGAACAATGGTTCTGTTGGAAAGTAAGTCTCTTTAACATTTCACCTTTCTTCTGACCATCTCCATATTGCTGCTCACGTTATGCCATGTTTCATTATCATGATAGGTTAGCTTTCTGACACATTGCAAAGCTCCAGCTTGTTCTAGCTGTTCTACAATATTCAGCCCCTGTTCTGGAAGGGAGGACAGCCAGCAATGAGAGGAGATGTCATTTTTAATCTGGAGCTTTCCACTCTTCTAGACTTGCAGCAGGACCTGAGATGTGCCCAGCTGTCTTCTCTCATATACCACCCAGATGGCCACTTTCTCAATGCTAGCTTCCTATCAGCTGTAGAGTAACAAAGCACAAGGACGTGTCAGTCCAATCACTGCAGGGTCCAGGCAGTAAACAGGAGGAATGTTTGAACAAGAGAAAACACATTTAACTGTGCAATTAGGATTTACACTCCTACCAACTGAACAAAATCAACCATGCACTAAAATTGAGCCTTAATTCCTATGCTTTAGTGATAATTGATATGACCTGAAGGTTATTTACATTACCACAATGTTATCTCATCACTCGTTTCGCCTAAAGGTGAGGGTTTTTTTCCCCTTTCCCTCCAGCCAGATGATAGTGAAGCCATGTCAGCCACAGTGGGCTTCTCTGCTTGGCCCCTTGTTATAACAACTCCAGGAGTCTTGAGGAATGTGGGTTTGTCCTGCAGTCCTTTACTACCCCCCTCCTCTGCCTCTGTCTCGCTCTGTGTCCCCTCCCCTCGTAGAAACCGGGCAATTCCTTCACTTTTTTTTTTTTTTTTTTTTTTTGCCTTTTCCCCTCACAAGCCCCACAGTTCAATATTCCACTGTGGGGCTCATATCCCGTCTCAAATTGCCGGGCTCCTCGACGCTGAGCCACTCCGAACTGTTGCAAGGTATTGGTTTGTTTATTAATCTTACCATTTGAATGTGAAAGGGCTTTGATTGAGACCTTTGTTTCAGGAACCCCGTTGTTTTGTGGCGATTATCCGCTCACGCACGACTGCTTTCAAGATTAGGACCAAAGAACCAGATTAGGATGCGCAGAAGCTGCGGAAAGTTTAATGTTTGACGCCCGCGAGTTATACTTTTTTATTGCTTGCTTTAAAAATGCGTAGATAACGCGTTCACAGTTCTGCTGCTTAAATATATATCACATTTTTGCTTTTAGTTTCATGGCTATCTTTCAAGGATTTTTTTCAGACATTTTCTTCTGTGTGGGAATATCTTGTGTTTTATTGAGTTGGAGAGGATGTTGCGCCTTTCTTCATTCATGGAGTTCGGCTGGCATTCTCAGATTATTTTGTATAATTTCCTGTCAGCTTTCTGCAGCAGAAACTTTTTCTGACTAAAAAAGTTTTTTTGTGTGTGTGTGTGTAGCAGATGATTCGTTTATCTCTCCCTGATTTTTTGTTTGAGGTTGTCTGCATCTCATGCAGCCGAACCACTGATCCAACATTAAATGTTGGGAGATGCACAGAGAAAATAGCTTTGCTGCAACAATGCTCATTAAGGACGGGTCCTTTCCCTGCCTTAATTTGACAGTAGTTCTCCTCAGTCGGGTCATTGATCATGCATTTCTTTTGTTCGGCGCTGATCCCGCCTCCGTATAACGTCCTGACTGCAAGCTGAAGCATTTGTCTCAGATTTGAGGGGATTTAGAGATAACTTTCACTTGTAGAGGAAGCATTAGGAGAGGCAGCACAGACCACCTCGAAGTTTTGATTTCGACTTACATTTATTAAGTATTATTGAATTACTGCAGAAATCTGAATTCTAATTATGGGCACTTCTAATTTTTCATGCTTTACTATAAAATGCCTTGCAAATCTGGGCGCTGTGCTTTAGTCCAGCCACATATGTGGTATAGGCTCCTGATTGGGGGGGGATGGAGTTTGGATGTGCTGAGGTTGTATATCATCAGGGGCCCACATTGTGCTGCTAAAACTGCAGTTGAATGTCGAGGCAGGAAAGAGGAAAAAAAACTTCATGGCTTCCAGTGCAGCTGGACCCATAATGTCTTTCATTTTAATGTAAGATGTTAAAATTTAAGACATAATGCAGTTTAGTTAGGGTTGTAAAACAATACGTTTACAGGCTTTAGTGGACAAATAAAAGGCTTGTTTGGGTCCAGTCCAACAATTTGCTTTCCTGATTTCAACTGTTTTCAGTTTGTGAAGCTTTGGATCAAAAATAATGGAATAGACTAAAGATGGTGATAAGGCTTTTATAGTCAATAAAGATCTGAGCCAGATGAGAACGAAATGGCTCTTTTTGACACCCGGGAAAACATTGTGTGTGACAGAAAACTAACAATTTGAACAAGTAACACAATGAAACATGGCGGTGGTGGCATCATGATATGGGGATGCTTTTATTTAGCTGGAAAAGAGAATTTGGGTTTAGTTGATGGAATGATAAAACTAATTCTAATACTGGAAGAAAGTCTGAAAAATATTTGACTGTAGCAGAGGTTCACTTTCCAACATGACGATGACTCTCTAAACCCACAGCCAGAGCATCAGGGAGTGGTTTAGAGTAAAACATCTGAATACATTAGAGTGGCCCAGTCAAAGTTTAGACCTAAATCCAAATATGAATCTGTAGCCAGACTTTGAAGCATTTGATCTCAAGCTAGTCTGAATGAACTTGAGCTAATTTGAAAAGAATTAGGGTGTAGATTTTCAAAGCTGAAAGAAAATGCTCAGATGTTATTACAGCAAAACGTGGTCCTTCGAGGTCTTGACAGAGGGGAACTGAATAGAAATGTAAGCGAAAAAGGTTAAAACCCAACCCTGCATTTTCACTCCACTCCATTGTTTTCTTCAATGTGTTGGTTTGTTACATAGACTAGAAATACATCCAGAAACTCAGGCTTTATGCAGCACATAAACTCTAATTGTAACTCAGTACATTGGGTTCTCAAATATACTTTTCATTGCTGTTGGTTAGAAATTAAGATAAATGAAGTTGGTTTTATTTATATAGTGCCTGATGACAACTGATATATATATTTACCTAACACAGGAGAAGCAGCTCAAGTCCATGTAAAATCCAGTATGGTTCATATTCCATTCAGATGCATCCAGTTTACTAGATTCCAGCTAGATTCATCCAAATAAAGTCATATTAACCCAATTACAATATTATACAATAGAATCAATTTAACCATTTAATGGCTCTTGTTAAAAAGTTATCTACAAAAACTCAGGTGGTTGCGTTACTTTAAAGCAAACCCTCATCCTAAACAAACGTCGGTGGACAGAAAAATAATCTTATCTGTTGACTTTACCACAAATTGCTCATCATCTTCGCCCCAGTTAATCTCTCTGGCTCTGCATTTAGCTCCCCGCTTTCCATAATTTTCAGTTAGTAAACCTTAAAATATAAATAACTTAATAGACTGATTATACCGAAACTTTGAGGAGGTAATGGGAATAGCATGACTTGAATACATTTTTTATTGTTTTAAAGATATTTGGGGCCCAAATTTTTAACTGTAAAAGTACATTTTAAGAGAGAAAAGTCTGTTGGACAGATTTAGCAACTTGGCAAATGTCCTTTAATAGATGGGGCACACTGAACTGTGCTCAGAATCGACTGTTTAGCAAGGACACATTTTATGGCAGTCCATAAAATGTAAAAATAGAAACAAGCAAAATGCATGTAGTTTAACGGAGGTCGGAATCAAGTCTTTGCAGTCCAACAATTCTTGATTGACTAACGATGCATTATTCCAGATAGAGAGGAGATCCAACACTCTGCGGACTTGAGGAGACTCTCCTAAATACAAACTCTGGACCCGTCGTTATGCAATTTAGGAATCTTAAGTGAAACTTACGTTGAAGTTTTCCATTTTTAGAATGCTTTCATGCACCTCTTGAATTGTAATTCTGATAAAAAAGTGATCCGCACAGCAGCAATAATGGGATGTAATTTTAAATTAAGGATGATGGCAGCTGGTGAAGAACTGATGTAGAGAATTATTTACTGGTTTGACTGAAGGAAGTGACTCCAGTGGTTTACTGCTAGAATGTGATACTTATTAAGACATTCCCCTGCTCCCAATCATTTCTGTCTGGCCATAAATGAAGATTTGTTTCAGCCTACATTCTAGTTTAAATCCATTTATACTCTTAATATGGTTAGAATAAGGGACTCTTCATTATCTTCAGACTGTTACAGATTTTAAAACCGTGATGTCATCAATAATCGGGAGGCAGTAGTAATGTTTCTTTGTCTGAGTTTTTTACTGCCTAATATGTTTTTATAACCAAATGACTTTTTGTCTTTTTGCAGCCTAAAGCTGTTTTATTGAAACAGATTAAAACAAAGAAAAACAAAAAATCGTATTGGTTTCAGGGGAAACGCAAACTGGAACACACCACAAAGTTATTTTACTTTTTTACTGTTGGTTACCGTTCTGCTCTCTTGCGCTATATATATATCTCGGCTATTTGTGTTTAACAATAAAAACTGAGAATTAACATGGTGGTGTCGCGGTTAGCCCTCTAGTCTCATAGCAAGAATGCTTCGAGCTCAAATATCAGTTCCACAGGATTTTTTTTTTGGTTAGAATTGACAGATTCTTCTGTTACAATTGTGGCTTTTCTTCTGGTTTGCTGGTTTTTCCCCACAGTTCAAAAACATGCTTGTTATTTGGGAGAACATGAATGGCTCTTTCTCAGCAAGACATCCAAGAACATCTGTTCCATGACTACTTTGTCTTTGGCCAGTATTTATTTTTATTTAATCCTAGGAAATAGGACAAGTTGACATATGTAGACTAGATATTTTCCCAGAATTCAGCTCAAATCAAAACTTTTGTTTTGATTTGAGCTTTGAACTTTGACTGGTTTTGTTCTCCCATCGGAGAAACAATTTCTCAATTTATACTCTATGTTGCCATTTCGCCCCTTTCCTCTTCCAGTGTGTTCACTTAGACAAAAATTTTATAACTTCTATTATTATTTTAATCATTGATGTCTAGCCTGGATGAGATGCCATTCAAACCAAACCAAACCAAACCAAACCAACTTTATTTATAAAGCACTTTAAAACAACCACAGCTGATACAAAGTGCTGTACATTAAAACACAACATAATAAAAAAAATAAAATTAAAAAAAAAAAAAAATTCACTCATTTAGACCACTGGAAATAGACACGGAAACCAACAAAAAGTCATGTAAGCTTATGAAATAACCTGGATTTTAGTAAGCTCTTTACTGATGTCTAAGTAAATAAAACTCTGATTTTTATTAGCCTCTGAAGTGTTGATTAATGATCAATCAAAATGCAGTCATGCAAAAAAAAAATGTGGACATTCATTTATTTATTAAGAAATGTTCATGTGTCCAGTTCTTATATTATATTTTACTTATCTCTTGAAAAGAAAGTGATTTAAAAGTGAACATTGTTTTACTCAGTAACCAAGATATTATAAAACTGATGTCTTCTAGCTGGTGCTGATCACTTTGGCTGATGTAAGATCAATGAGATGCTTCTTATAGTCAGCTGCCAGTCTCAGGATTAACCTGAGATAGACTTGACAAACTCCTCACTTTCAGCTGTGAGATATTTGAGGGGTCTCTGCCATGTTCAGCTCAGTTCAAGTCACTCCACAACATCACAATGAGATCAAGATTTGACCTTTGACTTGGCCCTGAATTTTCCATTTCTTGGATCCAGTCTGTAGTGGATTTACTGGTATGTGTTGGGTCAAGATCTGCTCTTTTAAAAAATTTATATAACAGATGTTTCTTATTTTTCTCAAGCACTCAAATTCATAGTGGATTGTACGATGGTAAGCCGGTCAGGTCGTGTTGAAGTAAAGCATCCCCAAACCATCATACTTTATAGTCAGTTTTTTTCCTCTAGTTTATGCCAAACATTACCTCTGATCTGGTGTTCAAATAATTCACTTTTAGACTTTTTTTGTCTAAAGAACATTGTTCCATATGTCCTGGGGCCTCATTTATAAAGTTTGTGTTTGCAGCAAAAGTGGCTTTAGGGTTGAGCATGTTACTTTTTATATAAATGTTGTAACAAGAAATACAAACCTGACAGGAAACTGTGTGGTCCTCACACCAACTCTGACCCATGCGCACTGTAAGCGCTTGTGGTAGAGATGGGGGGGTGATGGCGACACAGATGGTGAGGAGGGGAATTGGTGGGATAATTAAAGGTCCATCAGAAATGCAGTGTGATTTATGCTTGTGAAATATCAACAAGGATTGTTGTAAACATCTCAACACTGTTGCGACACCCATGCATAATGATGCACAATTAGAAGAAATGATAGAATCAGGAGGAAACACGTTTTCAGGAATCACCCAGGTTTTCTGGCCTAAGATGAGCATTTGGACTCTCTTGGACATTGCTCTGAGATCTAGTTTTTCCAGGTTGATACACAAAGCAAAATAAGACGCACACACACGCACACTCACAAACAAACAAACAAACAAATACACTCCAGTAATCAGTTGATAGAAAGTAACTTCATACAATGTAGACTGCATTAAGAAAATGTGTCATGATGATGAAACTATGCAAAATTGAATTAAATGCCACACATCATCAACATGCAGTGCCTGCTGTTGACACAGCTGCAACATTTTATGGAGAGCATCTTTTTTCTGTTGGTCTCTCTGCCATCTTCTCTGTCTACAAATGGGGTCCAACCGAACCCACACACGTAAAACTTGTATCATTTGCTTCAGTCCTCGCACGCACAAGGGTTAAGACATTATTAGGCTCAGAAAAAGTCCTCCTCACTGCTAATATTTTGTTATTTTAGGAGCTCTCTTGAGGCCTGAGATCCTTTGCGAATAGTTTGTCTTACTGAGGTAAAATTCTTAGAAAAATTGTAGAATTCCAGAAAATCTAAGAATTTTCCTAAAATGACTTCATAGAATCTTAAGATTCTGCGGGAATACGGGTCCAGCTTTTCTTCATCATGTTGGCAGCCTTTCATCTGCTTCTTTACCACCATATTGTTTAGATAAAGGCCAATGTTGTCTGCTTTTCCTCTTGTAAACAAGGCATGTGTTTTGAATGGATGTCTCCTGCTTTGATTTTTTTTATGGATCTTAAAAGAAAAATCAAAAAACTAATTTAATGACTCGGTAAATGTGAGCACGTCTGCTTACATTTGGGCAGCTTGAGGTCATTTCATTCTGATAAAAGCATGTAGCTAATATTTTAGTCTGTGATGTTTCAACTTCTGCTTTCTTGCTTTTCACCTCCATACAGTGGCTTCAGTAAAACAAACTTTATAAGCAACTTCTTAAAAAAAAAATCAGCTAGACTAATTCTCATAACACTCAACAATAACACTTAAATGTAAGAGTTAAAATAAAATTTACAAATATTTCATCAGTATGAAGTAAATTAAGCCAGAAACAGAATTGGTTGGCAAGTCCCCTGGCAGCTGCATCTGAGAAATGAGAATAAGACTTTAAATCTTTGGTACAATGATTGGGCAGATAAAAGTGTTTTTGTTTGTGTTTTTGTCTTGTGTGGTTTGGCTGACTGATATTACTTTTAAATGTCCCATCAACTTGAGACTGCAGATGGAAACCAGCTAAATCTGACACATATGCTTGTTTTAGGTGTGGGTCAGCTGATCTGGACTTTCCCATTTCAAATAAATAACTCAAACCAATCCAAAAAAAAAAAAAAAAAAACCTGACATAAGATCAGTTTATTAAAACTCTTGGAAACTGCTGTTTCGTTGATAAAATGAATGGATAAATTATAGGGTAAATAGGTTGACTTCATGATCTAAAAAAAAACTGAAACAGAGGAGTTGATTGTTGACGAGATGCAGGTGGTTGGTCACTTTTAGGGTGCAGCTGGGGGAAAAGACAAACAGTTAAAGGCAAGATGGAAAATGATCACAGAAGTGGCTGAGTGGGGACTTAACTGATCGCAAACCAAAGGGACAAGCTTGATAAATAATCTAAGAGAAATAAAAATACAAATAAAATACAAGAAACAGAACCCAAGCATAAACTAAAAGCAAAGGAATTAATTTATATGGCAAGACCATTTGAACAATAATGAGCACATGAAACGCATCAGAATATGGCAAGGTTTTTAGTGAAAATGTCCAAACCAAACAAACCAAAACCTAAACACTCCTGGATCATGACGGTGAAAACAAAAAGAAACATAAAGCAAAGTGTGTTTGCTTTAGGTAGGTGGATTATGTTTAAGCTTCTTGTCATTTAGGTATGTGTTAGCTTGGCAATTGAAAAAAGCTTAAGTATTTAGGTTTTCAGAAAGGAGGAATTTTACCTTTGACATAGTTAACTTTAGCTTAAGTTTTTACCAACTGAGACATTTGTACACTTGATGTATCATCACGTTTTACTACCAAAATTAGTCCTTAAAGCCTCATTTTACAGATAATTTGCCACAAGAAATAGGTAATATTATATCTTATCACTTATTACCTGCTATAAACCTGTCTTCAAAAAGCTGGTATGAGAGTTTATTTGACAGTGGGGACAAATTTGATCGCTTTAAAAGTTTTTTCTTTAACAAGAGTTGAACTCCTGGACCACAAAGTGTATGTTTAACACGTCTGACATGTCTCATTATTCTTCCTCTTTCTTTCCAGCCCCTGCCCAGGAGTCAACGCCAGGCCCAGTCTGGATGTAAATTTGGTTCCTGCATCTACATCATACAGAAAGAGAGCCTTAGCAAAGCAGGAGGAGCGCCAGCAGGGGGGATATAGCCAGACCGACCAATGGGATCAGGGAAGCTGGCTCAGATGCTGCTGGGATGGGCCGCAGTGTGTCTCAGCGCCATGCAGGTGACTGGTGCTCAAACCGGAAATGGACCTTACCAAGCTAGCCGCTTCACCGGGAGCGTGGACCAGAGGGAAGCACAGCGAGTCCGGCGCCGTGGGCAGGACACCTTGAAAGGGTAAAAGTTGTTGCCTTTTTCAAATCTCACATTTCCAATAAAGCACTAAACTAGCAGGAGATTTTTTTTTTCCTCTTGGCTATCTGAATTTTTTTATGGCTGTTTTTCTTTTTGGACTCAAACCGACCTCGTCTTAAACTCATAGTCTGCTCTCATATGCTGCTGATTACTTCTGGACCATTTTCTCATAAACAATACAACCTTAACAGACTGCTTTACGTACTGAAACCTCCACATATATAGTCACTGCAAATAAACATTTTCATGGGAAAAGAGAGAAAAGAAGAGATTCATATAGGCAGCACCCCCTGATGAGTAAAAAGTATTCCCCATATTCCTGTGAGTGTATGAAAAGTATTGGGTTGTTCTGCACTGCGGTTTGGTAATATTACAGTATCAGGTGTTTCACATTGATTTGAAAGGCGGACTTGGGGATACATGTGGATATATATTTCAAATATTTGTTATTTTATGTGTGGGAAATACTTGCTAGAAACCGGGATCACCTCTCACTACCTGCTTTCTCCTCCAACCTCTCTGTTTCTTTTCACGTCCAACTCTTTCAGTTTGCGAGCCAGCCTTAATCGGAGTGGTAGCAGAAAACACGTCAAAACAGCAAAAAGTTCACATTTCCTTGGAAAACAAAGGATGTTTTTTTGAAGCTATTTTTCAGCGTCCCCATCAGTTATTCTAATCAGTATCCCATCTGTCCCAGCTCAGGCTTCCCCCAGTGCCAAGCCACAGGAAATGAGGTATTTGTATCACCAGTGAGGGATATGAAAAGGGGCATTTGTTTCGCGGCTGTAGGTGACAAAGCGCTCTGAAAGTAGAAGAGAGCAGGAACTGTATGAATGAATGCAAGGCAATGGGATCTTCGACACAAGTCTTAAAATGTTATGTTTTTGTTCTGACTTCTTATCCTATAAAGGGACATTATCATATATATTCCAGACACACATAGCCATTTTATAACACAATTAAGTAGTGCTCTAAAAATGGTGTACATATCAAACATAACTTAAAAGAAATTGAAATCTGTCTCTTTAAGAAGCCGCTACTCTTTCCGACACCCCGCTTTCAGCAAGTCATCAGGACAACATTCCCCTACTAATGGTTTGAAAACAGTTTTACTGGCATCTCACTGAGAAGTAGCTTGTTTAATGAGCTCAGCTCAGTTACACCAAGTGTTTGTCTATTGCTGCTGCCACTAGTCTGAAGGAGCTGAGTGGGGGAGTTGAAGTTGAAGTCTGAAGCGGAAGCTTGGCTGGGGACTTTAACTCCAAGCAGGAAGTTCTTTGAAAAGGCAGTGATTGGTTACACCAGGGGAGATTCAATCATTCTCAATTGATTTAGTCTCATTTGAGAATTAAATCGTTCCAGGATTGTTTCATGGAATGAAGCATGAAACAATCAAAGCAACATTCCAGGCAAGTTTTCAGTGAGAAAATAATGTTATAACATGACGTAAAGCTCAAAAGAGTACATTTTGTATACTGCCCCTTTAAGGTGAACTAAGCTAAACGTAGTTAAAAGTTTTACTTTTTGTTGACTGTGCAGATTTTCATGGGGAGTTTTTGTATGTTCACTGAAGGTAAGATGTCTCATCAAACTCATTTTATAAACCAAAAGGGCCATCGGTCAGTGTTACATGTAAAGTCTTCTTTCTGGACTTAGACATAAATCAAAAGCAAAAATATTTTTGAATTAGGGATAAACTTTTCTATTTAGTTATTTTTCTGTTTATAACCACCTGACAGAAGTTTTACCTGCTAAACTATGCAGAGCTCTAAAGAGGGACCAATTTGGTCGCAAGTGCAACCTGATTTTGCAATAGTCAAGCCGAAGTCCAGGACTAAATCTAATCGAGAATCTATGAGGAGCCTTAAAAATGACTGTTTTAGATGCTTTTAATTCAGACTCCTTGAGCCTGGCTTTGGTTTTTTTTATTGGGAAGAATGGTTAAAAAATGTCAGTTTCTAGATGTGCAAAGCTGGTAGAGACAAACCGCAAAATTACTTGCAGCTGCAATTGTCATAACAAATGGTTCTACAAAGTATAAATTCAGTGAGACTGAATGCAAATGCACACCACAGCAATTTTTATTTGTAAACAACTTTGAAACCCCTGTCTTGTTTTTCTTCTGCATCACAATTATGCTCTTATTGGTGCTATTGTTCGCACAAGATTCCTGCAAAGTACATTGAAACCAGTGTTACATTACAAAATGTGAAAATAAATAATGTTACTATGGGCACGATCAATCAGAAATATTCAAAGAGAAGCTCTAAATCTTCGATCCTTTTTTTTACATTTGCTTAATGTTACTCCAATTAACCGGACAGAACCGCCCATGAACTGCTGCGCTGAGCCAAAGCACACAGGATCGATGCGATAAATTTACTCTCAGTTTCTGTGTGAGTTATTGCCGGAAAATGATCAGCATTTCTTCAGAACCGAGCGAGATTAGTCATCTACACGTGAGCCTGTTTCGTCTGACCAGAAGACCTGAGGGAGTGGGAATCTCATTTGTAATGAATAAGTGTTTTGGCTGTTTGTTCTGCTTTGTTTAATATATGCCAAGGTTTTCTTTGACAGGAGTTGTTGAATTTTTATGTGGCTTGTTCTCCCCAGCTAACCATAACCTCTGCAAACCCATGCTCGTACTTTCATCTGAGGGTTGCGCACACACGGAGGGCTATCAGCAGCTCAGTTTGGGTTTCTCAGGTTCTGTGTGTGGGATATGGAGAGAGGTTGGTTTAATGATGGTCATTATTCTGGCCTTGAGCTCAGCTGCAGTGTTTATTTGCTGGCTGAAAGAACGTATTCCCTGGTGTTTCTCTGGGAGCTCTGGGTCTGATACTTACTGACTCTGATTTATTGGCTCTCACAGAAGGCTGCAGGCTGGCATAAGTCCACTCTGGGGTGGTATTTGATCAGACCTCAGGCTGGCTTAATGACTTTCTGGGCTGCTTTAATCCACCAGTGATTGACTGTCTTCTTGTTAGAATGAGCGAGAAAAAGTGTGTAACATAGGAAACTGTGTTCCCCCCCCTTCTTGTTACTAGTTTCCTGCCAAAACAGAGAGAAAAAAAAAATCCATTGTTTGATAAGATCACTTGAATGTTGAGTTAAAAATCTGATAAAGTCCTGCTTTTGGTGCAGCTGCCTATGTTTTTTTTTTTTTAAACTTTGCCCTTCTTGGCACTAATTTGCAAAGAATTGGCAGACAGTCAGCCCCAAAGCAGAAAATTATATGTAGTCACTGCAATCTCTTCCAGGATAGTGTCACTATTCTCCTGAAGATTGGAGCAAAGCCTGAGTTTACAGTATGTCTTGTCAAATGTGATAAAGACAAAAAAAAAATCCACTTTTCTTTGCTTCCCTTTTCCTGTGTGTGTGTATGCTTACAGTTAAATTTGGGATGGTTCTGTATGAAATTCTTATTATAATCCTGGATGAAAATACTATAATTCCACAAAATCCATAACTGGTGTAATTTATTTTACTTAAAACAGCAATGAAAGAGCAAAAGCTTTTTGCTTGATAAGCAAAAAGTAAAATCTTTTTCTCCTGCAGAGAAAATATTCTGACATATGCATTCTTATTGTTATAATAATCTTGACATATGGGATTTATTTGATTCATGAAATCCTTAAAAGGACAAGCAAGCATAGTTAATGGATGAATTTACTGGTTTTAAATTTGACTTTGTAGATATAAGAAAAAATAAAGCAGCCATGAAAAATAGTTTCATTCCACAGAAAACCCTTTTTGCTTTTCTTTAGCAAAGCACAACAGGATCATATTAATTAGTCAGGCTATGTGCTAAGGTAGTCCACCCTCCGTCCGTTTCTTTAGACATGCTGCTTGTAGCTTTTCAAATGTACTTTTAAACCAACTTTGTGAAAGAAAACTTTTTCTAGAATCTCTGTAAAATAGCTATTGAAAACTGTAACTAAAAAAAAAAAAACCTGAGTGTATCCTGATACCAGCCACTTTTCTTTAATGCCATAAATCAACAAGTGTAGAAATAAAAAAAGAATTTGCAATCTGCTCTGTTTTTAGTCTTTAATATGAGCAAGTCAGAGATGGACAGAAAAAATGGAGGAATGAGTGATTTCCACTGGATTTGTCTAACATCTACATATAAATGTGTGGCTCAGATTACATCATTGTATCGTGTTTGTATTTATTTAGATAATTAAGGGTTATGGAATAATACTAAATATGTCACACAAAGCAACATAAGGTTCATCCCTAAAATACAGTTTATTCTGCAAAGAGGATATCAATGAGGATATCATCGATTAGCAAAACAAAAAGGAAATAAAAGTATAAAAACAAAGATGTGTTGATTAAGCCTGTGACAATCAATTGTCCGTTAGGAACCTGTGAAAAAGTATAAAGGAGTGCATGAAAGTTTAAAACTCATTTATTCTGGGTTATGAAGTCTAAAAGATGGCACAAATTTTACATATTTGAACATGTGGTTTAAATATTTACTGTGATTTAAGAAAAAATCAGTGATGATTTAATAATCAATCAGTAAATGTTACTGTTTTGTTGAATAAAATGTTCAGCAATGTCCCTTTCCTTCAACTTTTGTACAAAAACCGCTCAAACCTGCCTGTGAAAGTCATAGAGGATAAATGGGGATTCTTTAAAAAAAGTTACTCTATACAGTTTTGTTCCACTTTAGATGTGACCAGACGTTTACGTGCAACAGTCCAGTGTTAAACTATCTAAAGGAGAGGTAGAAATTATAATATAATTCAATAGATATCTTTTTACGTTGCCTATTTCTTTACTAGTTTCATCTCTGAAAAACTTAAATGTTAAATCTTCACAAATTTTATTCTTCCCTCGGGGAGATAATTAATGACAATACTGAGACAGAAACTGTACACACAAAAGATGTGATCTGATCGGCAAACTGCTTTACCATAGGAGCCCTAATTTACCATACAGCTGTTCTTCAGTTCTTAGTCAGCAAAGGCAAATGATGAACCACCAAATCAAATGACCACAATTCCCCTTCATTACATGGTTTTAAAAGCCACTTAGTGCCACCACATAACTGGACTGCATTCGGTTTGTTAAGCTGCTCTACTGAGCCTGGGTGTTTCGCTCAAGCAACCACAAAGTCAAATCCTGCTCATTAAAATGTTTGAGAGCACTATGTTGGGGTTCTTATTCTGCCTCCAAACAAACTGATATATAAATAGTTCTGTGATTATGAATAGATGGCAAAAAAACACGATGTTGTAAAACAGCTCCAGAGCTCAAACTGTGTTTGCGAGTGTGTGTGAGCTCAGTCAGTCATCTCTAGATGTGGTTTAGCCATTTCCTCTCAGGGAAACGTTGTGGCCAACTTGCCAGGCCAGTCGAGGGCTCCGTATGCCATGATGACTCCTCCATCTGTCAGACTGGTTCAGAGTTAGTTACTGTTACCCAACCAGTAAAAAATCCCAACAGTTTTGGATGGATGTGTTGGAATGTTTCCAGAAAACTGTGCAGCCAGGCATGGATACTCTTTCCCAGTTTACAAATGAAATGGGCTCATTGGTTTTCCTTCCTCTCCCTCATTGTGGTTTGGTGCTACAATGGTTTATAATAAACAAATAACTCATACATATATAAGGATGTTCACTAAATATATCTGCTCTCACCTTTTCACTCCCAATAGACCCAATGTGTGTGGCTCTCGCTTCCACTCGTACTGCTGCCCAGGCTGGAAGACGCTCTCGGGAGGCAACCAGTGTATTGTTCGTAAGTTCCCTAAAATCCACATTAACTATAATTACGGCTACAATGGAAAGCAAAACAACCAGTTTAATTCACTGTCCTTCATTCTCCCTGTTTTGTTTTGTTTTTTCCCTCAAAAGCAATTTGCAGGAACTCATGTGGCGACGGGTTCTGCTCCAGACCCAACATGTGCACCTGTTCCAACGGCCAGCTCTCTCCAAGCTGTGGAGGTGGAGGAAGTGAGTAATATCACAAAAACACACACAGTTACTGGAACGTAAACTTTACACACTATCATACTAGAAAGAGTTGTTGAACTCAAGTTTTTGGTTATTCAGTCACTGATGATGAGCACACCAGAAAAAGACTGATTTGTAGCTACAACTCATTGATTATCCAAAGCTTCATTGGTGTAATTAGTTACAGTTAGGCCTTTAAAAAGTTGGCATGTTGTTTAAATGTTTCAAATTTTTTCATAAAACCATAAAGTAATGGTACTTACCTCCTGTACAACAAGAGTAGAACCTTCTGATTAAACAGACATAACTCAAAGACAAGGCCCTCAGCCTATAAAGCATAGAGACAGACAATTATTTTGCAGCCAACAACATGTTGCTGTAATGAAGTAATGGCTTAAAGTCAGATCTGCATCACAGCATCGAGGTCAGTGGGTTTGTCAGGACTGAAAACCTGGCTGCTTCAGCTCCGTCTTCTGGGTTTAGTTACAGACCACTAAAGACGTTAGCTTAAAGTGGAGCAAAGTGTTTTTTACAGAGTGTGGGAAATTGGCTTTAGCTTTATAAGATTACTGCAGTGTTTCCATGTAAACTGTCATGTACTGGACATGGCGAAGACAATTGCTCGGGGAGCATGCAGATAGTGCGACATGAGTTGTGTTTAGTTTCAGAGCTTTATTCGTCCGATGTCAGCTCATCAGTCACGCCTGAGCCCAGCCAGACCTTTTACTCATGCTCACATTCCAGGAAGCCTGCAAACGCACATACTTTCACTTACTGGGATTTGTTCGCACGGATAGACACACACTTATACACCCAAATTCAAACCGACACTCACAGAAAATCTTTTTTGAGAAGGAAGGACAGCTAGCAAGTGAAGAGCGAGGGGGGTTGGGTTGGAAAGGAACTGCCGTGATTTGGCTAAAGCCATGACCTTCACGGGCATGACTGCCTACAGAAAGTGAAGCAATGCGTTAACCATTTGCCTTCCCTCTGCAAGGATTTGTCCATATTTGTTTGCAGATACCAGTTTGTTGTTCTGTTATTATAAACTAAGTGAATGCTTGCCTGGGGAACGGGTGCACTGCAAAAACCTGAACACCAAATACTAACTGGGCTTGAACCTCCTACGTGGGTCGGAAAGCACCATGAAAGACAAACATTATTGTTGTTTTCAGTTTCTAAGGCGTAGTTGTTCCATAGTTAGGGCGATAGCTATTTATTTTGTTGCATCAGTGTTTGTCTACTCTATCTGGCAAAAGTCTGGTTAGCAGTGGCTGTTAAGTTGTTGGTCAGAAACAGTTGAGCTGCTATGCTAGCACAATATCCATTTATATGGTATGGTTAGTTGTCATAATTGTAGTCTGATCTGATGTTTAGGGATTTCCTAGTGGTTTTCCACATAACATACCCATTTTGTCCAACATGTCCTCTCTGCAGTCTTGCCATAATTTCAGCAGAAGTGATCATGAGTGTTGATGTTGATTGACTAGTAGAGATGGGTGAAAGTTTATCATGCTATTTTGTGATAGCAAAATAAGTATTTGTAAATGTATTGCCATTTTTTTTGTTTTGCAACAGGTTGTGTGGCTAGGAGTGGATTTTGCTGCTCTCTTTTGCTGTTTCTCAGTTTCCTTTGTTTCCAGCACCACATTTTACTATCTGCTCCATGTTCTCAAGGACCTCACCTGCTTTCTTTTATTTATTCTCCTAAAACGTGCATGTGTGGTTGCTGGTCCTATGTTACCTATTTAGACATTGATATTTATGTTATTTTAGCAAAAAGGTTTGCTTTTTGATTCTTTACAATCAGCTAATAATTTTTATTAAACATGTTTAGATTACTAGAAAAAGTTTGATAGGACAGCAGTGTTGACTGACAGAAAATGTTAGGTGTAACACCTGGTATCAGAATAAACACCAACATGATAACATAAATCATCTCATGCTATCCCAGTGCCAGTCTGACATTTTATTAGTGTGAAACCACAGTGCGTGTACCTTTTTGTCCTTATTCATACAAATCAAAATCAAAGCAAACTACTGAGTTTTAAGCATATCAATCATAACATTTTGATACAATCTTGTCTTCCAAACACATTCTGTAATATCAGCAGCCTTATTTTTTTAGGCCAATATCAGAAAGTTGTTTATTAAGGCAATCTGCTGATATCAGCAAAGCAACATACAGTGCTTTGATCTAAACATAAATCCATCATGGTTGATAACCACAGTGGCCTTTAACTAGACCTTTTGGTCCAGCTAAGAGGTGAAGGTTCAGTCATATGCTGGTAAAGTTGGTGCAAGGTGAAGCTGCAGTGTTGTACTGCGATTGCTAGTACTTGCAGCAGTAGAAACAGAATTTAGGGGTGGTAACCAAGTACTCCCAGCAGTTTGGTAGAAAAATCCCAACCTTGTGTGTTCTCACCGAAGCTTCTTATGTAGAGCGCAACAGATGCCAGCGAGCTGTGATTTTAGAGTCAGACCTTTTGGCAGATCTTATGATTGCACCTCCTCTACTTAAACTAAACTTTGTCTTCATTCAAGTTGTTAATCTCACTTATTGTAAAATTGTTCAAGCTATTGCAGTGAGAACAAAGCTCCTCACAGACCTGATCTCAGAGCCCTTCAATCACGACTAAAGTAGACACTTTCATCGTAGCTGTTATCCTCTAGAGAAGGTGCCAACTCCCATTTGGAGGAAGTCCCCCATTCAACATGATGATTAAGTGCAGTTGGAAACAAATTGCAACTTTAAGTAGATTTATTGTCCAAAGTCAAATTTTTCTGCGTTAATTACACAGTCTGATTCTGGCACCCTGGTAAGCAGGTCATTTTGAGGGCATCTTTATGTCTTGCGTCTTGGTTGTGGAATGTAGAGGTTGAAATAAATCAGCAGCACATTTATTTTTATTTTTTCCTGCTCTTCTGCATGTTGGTGAGGGCTGTTTTGCCCGTAAGGCTATGATGTTTTTTTTTTCTTTGTTCCTGGATTCTGTGCTGTTCCCAATGTACATTGCAAAACCACTTTTCTGTGGAAGACCTGACAGACTTGAAATAGAAAAGATTACTCTTTGCAAAGCCAAGACTGCTTTACAAGAACTTGAGTCACGTTTTACAAAAATCTGTGTCACTTCCCAGACGACGAGGGTTTGCTCTGTAAGTCACCCCTCTAATAAACACTTACAGGACAAAGCAGCTGTGCTCAGGTTTGTGTCAGGTTGTCTTTGTAGCGTCGTCTTCCCATAACCATAATTACAAAATCCTGACAAGGGATCTTTGCGTCCGAATGCTTAAAAACAGATGTCTTAAGAGTGACAGGCTTCCACTGGTGATTGACTGGGAGCAGCAGTGAGTCCTGGGAAAAGTAGAGACAGAGCTTTTTAATTAGAAACCATCCCACTTTAACATGATCGGTCTTCTTGACCACAAAGTAATGCTCAGTCCTTTAGGTATGTGGTCCACAAACAGCTTAAGTGAATACATTACACTCCCATGATATCCGTGCAGTTAAGGAGTAATACCACAGAAAAAAGGTGGAGTTTTTTTTGTTCTTGAATGGAAAAACTTTGCTTTTTAACTTAAGACTGTGTCCCATAGTTTGTTCATGTTGCAATTGAGGCAAGCTTTTCTGTTCCCTGGAATTTATGCAAATTCAGGACAAAACACAGGCTGTAAAAAGCTCCTCAGTTTTCCATCAGGCGCACATTCTCCCTCACCAGCCGGGGCTTCCTGTGTTTCTCAGCCTGTTGTAAAAAACAGCCAGATGTCATTAGCTCACCAACAACAGCACCAGAACACAGAGGTGCATTGTGTCGAGATAGAGATAGCACAATCCACCGCACCTTGAAAGAGTATGTATATCTATTGAACCTTTACACGTTTTGCCATGTTAAAGACACAAATATGATTGTTTTATCAGGATGTTATGAAAGACTAACACAAAGTACTTCATTACGGTGAAGTGGAAGGGAATTTTTTAAGGGTATTTTCACATCTGATTGTCTGATTTGATTTGCAACCAAATTTGCAACATTTGTATGCAGACTAAGATGCCATCCTGTCGCTATTCACAGGCAGCTGTCCAGCCACTTCCTTTGTCTCTTCTATTTCTTATCCATCTCCATTTCGGCGTTCAGAGAGTTTAGTTTGGACAGAGACAATCTTACTCCCTTGGTCAAAGTATTTCTCCATACATCCATGACCTATTTAAAAGTATGATTTTTTTTATGAAGGGGAGTTTGCTCAAATTGCCCTTCTGCTTTGGAGGAGTCTTAGCTGTTGCACTTTGGAGCATTTTTCTTCATGGTTTGTTCCACAACAGGAAAGATTTGCTATCATTCAGCGTAATTATTCTTCATGTTTCACTTTCCAGTCTATATTTCTGGCTAAGGGGGAGGAAAGGGAGTCCTATTGCATACCACTGCCCACATGTTTTATATAAAATAGAGGATGAAACGTGAAAACAAAGCATGCTTAATCTGGCATTATCGTGGACAAGAAATAGGGTGAGAAAGACATGAGCATGCTGACCTATAAAGTCATGCTTCTCTGGAGTCCCAAAGCACTTGCATTAATTCTTCATCACGCACTGCCAGACTGAAGTAGGTCCAGCCAAGTCTGTACACACAGGCTGCCAAGTTTTTCACATGAAAATGTTTCCTGGAACTTCATCTAAATGCTTTAAACTACATGGAACAAATTAAACTGTGACTATTGTTCGGTGTTACAGTTACTCCAACATGTGCAAAATGCACGCTAGATGTGTTTTGACTCATGCAAAAAAGTTGCAACAGTTTGAGCTTCCAGTAAGACAGGCACAGGTCGTCAACAGTGAGCAGCGCGTCGAGAGCCTACCCACTCTTTTATTCACGGAAGTGAGTTTAGTCAAGTGGCAGATTACAGCGACTGAAATACCTCCTGCTGGCAAGTGTGCAAACTCCAAATATGTTTGTTGGGCAAACTCTACTACGGAGGAGGCTTTCCTCTCTGCATGCCAGAAATGTTGAAGAGGAAAAGAGATAAAAGCACTGTGATGGATAAAGAGCTGGAAGCCGATAGAAAGAGAGGAAATTAATGTTGTTGAGGGTGGAGCACAAAAGGTGTAGAGTACATAAGCAAAAGTGATGGAAGGAAGAAAAGTAAAAGCACCTGAATGATAAGGAAGAAAATAAATCAATGTAAGGCATTGACAAAAATAAATACATTTGATAGATGTATCCTAATGGCCAACTCTCTGGGTGTCCAGAGCAGATATATGTTCCATATACTTAAACATTTAAAATGTTCTCAAATTACTTTAGTAATAATAAAGATTTAATAGAATGTGGGACTTTAAATTGTACAGGAAAAGTTGCTCCTGTGTGTTTATATTATCACACTAACACTAGAAATAAACAAAATCTCTTTTTCTCATTTACGTGTTTTCTTTCCGTTTTAAACTTTTCTGTTGCTCCTAGTTTTTGTCTATTATTCCATACGGTTTTATAGTGGCCTAATAGTAGTCTTTGTTGGTACTCTGAGAAGTAACAATATTTTAACAAGGAAAATGTAAAACAAATCAGTTGTAACCTGGAGATAAAAGGCATAAAAAGCAAAAAAGATGAGTAATTGAAGCAGATTTGACTTTGCTTAAAAACAGAAAATTACTCAAAAAGTCAAGGTCACTGGAGCACACTTGAACAAGATTCACTATACTTTAGTATGTAGCAAGTAGATTCTTAGTACAAAAAGCTTAGAAACCAGCTGTGTTTCTAGTTGTCATGCTTCTTTGAATTATTCATAGACTTAAATTATTTTAGATGGATCTGTTAACTACTATCTATTATTGGAAGGTTTTGTTGTCTGAGGAATTTGCACATCATTTCAAATCCTTTGTATCTCACAACATAGAAAAAAAAGCATTCTAACCATCGTAAGGGAGCGCAAATATTTATGCTTTTGCTTGTATTTTTCTCTGACAGTTCAGTCCTGTAACATCAGGTGTATGAATGGAGGCAGCTGCATGGAGGACTCCTGCTCCTGTGCAAAGGGATACACTGGGAACCACTGTGGACAGCGTGAGTATCGCTCTACACAGGCCACAGACCTGCATTTATATTTATGGTTGAATCATAGTTTGGCCTGGAAGAAACATACAGATGTCATTTTAAATTCAAAAGAAATTGTTTATTTTAAAGGTTTACCAATTGTTCTATTTTTTTTGATAATCAATTTAAAGATTTAAAGATGAAATGAAAGAGAATGAGAAAGAAAGGAGACTGTTGCAGCTGTGCTAAAAAGTTTTAAAAGAAAGATTACATATAACATCATCCAACTTTCAGCCAAAATATATTTTGCTTATGCAAAGGAGAAAAACATTAATTTAGGTGAAATTGTACATTCAAATGATTTGTATGCAAAAGGCATGAAACTGGAGTAGAAGGAGCTGACAATCAAATGTAGTGTATCCAAGATTTAAAAGCAAATGTTTCTTTTAATTTTTTTTCTTTTATTTTGTAATAACTTTGGAATTAATGCTACATTTTAGGCCAGAGTGGAAATGTTACTTAAAAAGGAAGACATCTCCTTCCTTGATGCATGTTTTACTGTAACGTATTTGATGGTTTGTTTGTCAAAAGCCTTGTCTTTTAGATACAGAGGAAGCTAAACCTGGCTTATATGAAACTAATGTGAATATTTACCCCTCACCTCTGCTAGCTGTGTGTGACAGCGGCTGCCAGAACGGCGGACGCTGCATCGGACCCAACAGATGTGCCTGCGTCTACGGTTTCACCGGTCCTCAGTGTGAGAGAGGTAAGATCTCGTCATTTAAAGTTAGCATTTCAAAATTAGAGCTTCTGAGTAGATGTGGATTGCACCAAACGTTTCCCAGCTTTTGTGTTTGAAGATTGAGTGACTCTCTCTTAGGACGCAAACAGTTCCTATTCACACACTCCTCTTCTTTAAAGAAAGATATCAGTCCAGGAAGGCGCTGATGTTTCCCTCTTCCTGTCAGTCCAGAGAGGCGCCTGGTTCAGCTCTTTGACAGAAGCGTTGATGACTTCATAGAGTCTGCTCAGTCAGACAGTGGGTGTTTTTATCTCCTGTGTTTTGAACTGTGTGTGGTAAGAAGTGGCAGCTAAAAATGTTCCCACTGATGGCACTGTGTTTAATTTCTGTGGGTCTCAGAGGAGAGAAAGCATTACTGTCATGATTCATACCTGTCAGAGATCCTCACTTTCCTCCCACTTTTCCAGTTTTCTGCTTCTGCCTTCACCCTGCTGGTTCCCACTTCAAGGGATCCTGCTTATCTCCGTTTTTATTTTTTCACCCATTTCCCATTTCCTCTGTATAGATGTGCCAGTTTATCAGCATAAAAACTGCCAAAGGCCTTTTTAGATTCACAAACAGAAACCCGCCTTTCTACACTGTTTTTTGCTTTCATTCTTACAAACTTTGCTTTAGCTACCACTTCATAAATTTCTTCATGCTAGACATCATCACTTTCTAAACTCTTGGGTCTTGTTTTCTTGGAAAATACATCATTTTAGGGTGCAAAAGCTCTAAAAATGAATATATTCCTCCCCGTGCTACCGGCATCCCCACAGGACAGATAAAGTATAGTTTCTTTGTGGACTTGCTGAGGACATTTCCTCATGAGAAGTGGAACAAGAGACAGAAAGAGAGTCATGAGGAAAAGGGTTAGAAAGAAAATGGATTCCCCAGCTGTGTATACAAAGCCTGAAAGTGGGACCACAAACACTCCCCATGCTGGAGGAGCAGCGTGACCAAAAAACCTTTAAGGTTGCCAAAAGGAGAATGCATAGAAATCTGTTTGTCTTTGACTGTTTCCTGTGAGTATTCATAGAAAGAGGGTGATTGCCGATATTTGCCTTCATCAAATTTTTATCAAACAAGCCTCAGAATAACCTTATAACCTTCAATAGTGTTTGTGATCACTTTCAACTTTTCCCTGGGGTAACAGATAACCCATCATTAGAGCAGAAAACATTTTACTGCATCCTTTGGAGTTCTGTCTGTATATCGTGGTGCTAAAGTTTGTGTAATTGAGGCCACGAGTCATTAGATTTACTGAGTGATTCAGCGGGAAGACTTGCTGATGGGATGTGATTATGAAGGCAGTGAAAGTCGACCACTGAGGGTGAAATGGGTGTGGGTGAATCATAGGAAGCCTTCGCGTGTGTGGAAAGTGTGTAAGCCAGCTATTTGTTGTTCCTGCTGACTTAGCAAGAAAAAAAAATCACACGATCTCTGTGGTCCTTATGTTTGCTGTCAGATTTCCGCCATATTATGCTGGTCTGAGTTTTTGGTTTTGACTAAAACCTAAACATTGTTGGATTGACTGTTGTTAATTTTAAATATACTCCATTATTTTCTTGGATTTAGGCTTATTGTCCACTATCTTAAAAGTTATTTTTAAAGGGGACCTATTATGCAAAAATCACATTTTGCAGGTTTTTGTACTTCCAATTGGGTCTCTATTGCTGATAAAAATAACCCAAGTGCAATAAGTTGATGTTTTTTGGTGTCAGGAAAATTTGCCATTTCAAAAACCTACTGAATGTAACATGACAATCAGCAGACATCAGCTAACAACCTAAGTTGAACTCAAGGACATTTGGTTAGCTAAGTATCCAGTGGCTGCTGGAAAAACAAGTGTGGTGTTGTTGACTCACCATCCAAAAGCACTTACTACATCCTTGTTGGTTGTGCAGGAGGCTCAACTTTTGCTTTTCAAAGATGTACGGCTGTATAGCTGCACATCTGTTTGCAGCTATTTTCATGTTCGAGTGTAAATGTTGTGTTGGGGCGTGTGGCCAGCTGCAGCTTATTTGGATTTAAAGTGACAGGGAAACAGCTCAAGAGACTTAAAATAGGCAGATCTGAGCAGATGGAAATCTTATCTGGGAGCAATTTTATGCAAAGTGTAATAAACATGTTTTGTATAGGTCACCATTATGTTTTTCATTCTATGATTATTAGTCTTCAGTTCGTTTTTTTCATCAAATATCGGTAGCAGACTGAAGTGTCATGCTTATTGATGCAAACGCAAAGAGGAACAAAGGTAAGCAGAGTGGAGGCAAATGAAGCTTAATAATTACATAACTTATAGAGTCAAGGATGAAGTACACAGGGAACTGATACGTGGGAAAAAACTAGGAAAAACATGGAAAAAGTAAACGGTGAACCGGCAACAAAAGAATGTGGCAAGAAGGGGAGACAAAAAGAACCTTTTACCTTCTGGGAGAATCGATGACAACTAAGTATAACTTATCAGGGGAATATGGAGCAGCTTAGAAAGAGGCGGTGACTGATTAAAAGCACAGATGGAGCTGTGTTAAAGCATAAAGGATCTACTAACCAAAATAAGAGTTAATGCAAAGACACAAAGAGCAGAAATCAAGACAAAGAAATTAACCTGTAACCTGAAAAGGCGTCAATGACAGCTTATCCCTACTTATTAAAAATACCTCATGAAACTTAAACCTTTGTACTGGAGGCAATGATTCATGTTGTGGCAAAAAAAAAAAAAGAACTTTAAGTTTGGAGCTTTAAATCCTCATCCTAACTACTTCACACTCAATCTGCTCCGTTCATTCTCCCATCAAACTGGACGTCTGCGTTCCTTTAGTTTCCATCCAGTTGCAATATTAAATGAAAAAATTTATTACCCAACTATTATAACTAATGGCCATATCATATGCACAATGCTTTCTGTGGAATTCGACTGATGTTGTTTTGTTCATCCCAGCTGAAATTAAATAATGGACATTGTGGAGTATGTTGAACCGTAGCAATTAGTGTCTTCCCATGTGCTTTGAAATGGTGTAAAAAGTTGGAGATTGTTGTCTTTTGACTCAGGATAAAAGAGAAAAGCTGGGCAGGATTCCTACGCTGTTGAATGGGTAGGAAGGGACTCAAGGGTAGGGACAGGTTGTTCTGTGGAAAATATCCTCCAGTGACAATTTAGTTTGAGTCAGCCACTTTGGAGCCTTGTTAAATTTGAAGTACAATAACAGTTTTTTTCTATATTTAACAGTGAGTCCATGTGCAGAGACGTGTGCGCCTCAACCTACAGGGCAATAAGAAAAGAGGATGAAAATTATTAGATGGACTGTAGCTTCATCTGCAGTGATATGGATGCAGCTCTTGGGTGTTGAACAACACAAGCAAAGCTCTTGATTCTCTGGTTAACTTATATTCCGACATGTTTAGTCATTGGCATGGCCTTTCTCCAAAGTGTGGCAGGATTCTCCCCTAATGATAGGATCTGGATAGAAAAGAAAAGCATCAAACACCTTCAGGTGGCGTACAGGATTGTCTGAGACAAAGTGGCTTTTTCAAGATGCACCAAAAGTTGAACTCGGAATGAAAAAAAGAGTATTGATCGCATTCATTAATGGGTTAACGTTGACTGCCCTCTATGTGTATGCATATGTCAGTAAGCTAGAGCTGCTGCTGCATGAAGTGATGTAGAGGATTTAGTCTGAGTTTCCGTCCTGCAATATTAACCCCAGCTACCTGGAGGAAGCAGAAGACATTGCATGGAAAGATGAATGGATAATTGTCTACAAACTTTTGAGATCTATTTAAGGAAAATAAAATGTTTTTAAACCCATTCATCTCTACTAAGATGTGTTTGGTTCAGTACCTCAGAATGAGGATGATGATGTGAGCTTCCAGCTATCTTGGCTCAATAAGTTGCACATTTTCTCTTGCCTCAGCTGAGAAAGCATAGCAAAAACCTCACTCTCCTTTTGCTGGAATATGCAAAACGTCCCCTGAGCGACTGTTGTTGATGGAGACTGGAGCCCACTGGCCCCCACTGCCTGGCGGAGTCTGCATCCAGTTAGGCCTGCTGTATTGTTCCACTGCTGGGGAGTGTTGGGTAAAGTTTCCCAAAACAGACTAAAATAACTGTAGATGTCAAGCTAGATTTTTATAGCACAATGGATGAGGTACAGAAACAATATGAGAGGAAGTGGAGCCTTTCAATGTGATGTACTATCTCCAAGTAGCAACACACACAAGTTTTGTGTGTGAACCATGCAATCTGCTCGGCAGTTTGCTCGACTCTGGGGCCTTCAAATCTGCGATCTTTGTTGGACTCCTCCCACAGTTATTTCCCTCTGTATATGTGTGTTTATGTGTTGAGGCCATTTAGTCACGTTTGACCGACTGTGTTTGCGGAGAAATAAAGAAGCGGACTCTTTTAGGAGTGATTACAGCCGAAGGAAAAGACTTATCTTAAGCCTGTTGATAATAGCACTGATAAGGCTAAGAGGGGCCGCTACGGTTGGCCAAGATGGAGATAAACATCCAGACACACACACACATGCAAACACGGCAAACAAACAAGCACACATATTTGAATGATCTATGAGTAGAAGGCTCCCAGCAAAAGGCTGTGGTTAGATTTTCCTAAAGACATGATTCGCTCAGAGTAATAAGAAAATTTCCTCACAGGTGAGTAACAGTGTGACATTCAGCCTCAGAGTAAATCCTCCAGCTGTATAAAGTCTGGGAAGGCCGTCCAGCTAAAGCCACACCACACATGCACACACACACACCACACACACTGAGGACTTTTTACACATAGTATTTCCTCTGCTTTTTTCTGACCTGTTGAACTTTGACCACAGAAAAGTATGCGCAAACACAAGTAGCATAGTTTTTATGTTACAATCTCATATTTAATGTTTCTTATCTTCCCAAAACTCTCATCCCTTGGGAATTTATAAGTGCCCTGGCAGTTATTAATGAAAGGAGAGTTTCTTTTCTCCTTCTCTTGTGCTATTTCTTCTCCAGTCGTTCCTCTCCCACAGCTCTGGTCAGTGCCCAGTCTTATCAGCTGTGATCCCAAAAGCTGGACATGACTGATGGGAAAAAGCTCCAGCTCTGGACAGGATTAAATATTGCCTCCTTTAGTTTTCCTCAGAGCAAAGCGTAATATGCTTGTCCATGAAAACTCTATCATACCTGAATGAGATTCTTTGGCTCAGTTATTAAGACGTGCTCATGTTTTAAAGCTGTAACGCAAAATAAGCACATAAAGAGTGGGAAGGCTTTCTTCAGTCTAACCACAATGTGAAGGTTAGCAATGCTGATGAAGGATTTTCTGGTTATGAATGAAAAGAGATGTATTCTTAAGAGTCACAGGCTACCACAAGCATATTTAAGGTAAAAGGAACAATGAAGGGACACAGGGAACAGTTTGATCTGCTCTGCAATCTGAACTCTAATTAGACCAAATTGCTCCCAGATGTTGTCAGCTGGACTGAGACAGAATATACAGTCTTTCTTGTCCCAACCTGCCGTAGCTTTTGCTTTCAACTGGTCCGTTACTTTCACCCACATAGTAGAAGATGCTCTGCCCTCTGTGATAACGTATTGATTAATATTGATTAATACGGATTCTGGAAGACGGGTCTTGTTTAGACTTTTGATTGGGGCTCTTAATGCTCTGAAGTAAGACTTGTACTACGAGTCTGTAAAAAACTATATCCATCTATCTACATATTTGTGTCCACATTAGGCACCAATGATTAATGTCTGAGAAAAAATGTGAATGCATATTTAATTTAGCACAGTTGCATGCACAGCTGAACTTGGCTGTTATGTGGGGAATTTGTTTTGCTGTTTAGGATTAGAGGACAGTCTGTTCATTCTCTTGTGCCTCTTTCGCGGTTTTAGCCAGACACTCGGGAGGAGCGTGGCAGACATGACGGTCGGACAACGGGGAAATGATAAGGGCGTCGCATCAACTAGTTAGTTCCCGCAACCATGCACAAAATAAAAAAAATTCATAAAAGCGTACGCAGGGTCAGTACAACTCTGTTGGGACTGCGCACAGAGCAAGAAGGGAGGATTAAAGAAAAAATATGGCTGAAAGAGTTAGATTTATTTATGCTCTTTATTTAAATAAATGCACATTTCTTTACACCAATACATCTCTTCTAGCTTATATTGAAATATAATTATTCATTTATGTAATTTGCTCTCTTCTGTACGAACATTTTAAATATTTTAAATTTATCAAGGTAAAAATAAAATGTGATCCAATACATTAGTTCAAAAACCCTCCTGTTTAAAATTATCATGACCAATGAATAATAATAATAATAATAATAATAATAATAATAATAATAATAATAATAATAATAATAATACATTTTATTTCAAAGGCGCCTTTCTGGCACTCAAGGACACCGTACAAGAGTAAAAAATAGTGACAGAAACAAATAAAATATAACAATTAAAAATAGATAGAAATAAATAAAACAAAACAATGTATCTATATAAAATCTATGTAAAATCAGGCAAACCAATTGTGTCATGTGGAAAAGGCAGATCTAAAAAGGTGTGTTTTGAGTTCGGTTTTAAAATTTGATAATGACTTTATGTTTCTAAGGTATGGTGGTAATGAGTTCCAATGACCCGTGTTCATTAGGAACTCCTGTCTCTAATATTTCATGAGGATTTCTCTATACATCTTAAATATTATGAAATCTTGTTAACACATTGTTGCTACTTATACATTTCTACTATAAAAATATACTTTAGTCTTTAGTATGTCGGTCGTCTATGGAAACAATGAAGAAAAGAGTTTCTCCATATTTGCTAAAACAGTAATAAAATGATTATTAATGATCATTTTAGTTCATTAATGGTGGAGACATTCACAACTATACAGCTTTCTGCTTTCTGAGTTCTTATATTCTGACAACATGATCTAAATTATTGCTTTTTTTGCTCATAGCATTTAATGCAAGGTTATTACATTTTTTTTTAAATTTTATCTAAGGAATTAAATGTTAAAAGCATTTAGTTAGGGTTAGAAAACCAAATTTGGATCAAATGACATTACAAAAATCAAACTATAAAGTGTCCATAGAAGGTTTTTAAAATCAAAACAAGAGGTTGTTTCATCCTAAATAGTCATTTCAAGCTTCCAGGCTTGTATGTATTTCATTAGAAGTGTAAAAAAAGTTGTTGCCGATTTGGATGTTGGGGTACATTTGGGTGCATATTATAATGCAGGTATGGTTTGAATAAGCCTCCTTTCCATTGTGCCAAGCAGGTCATATGAGGCTGTAAGATCAAAGAGCAGCTGACAGACAGATAAGCAGAGTCAAAATGCAGACAGGAAGACCTAAAGTGGACAGAAATGAAGACAGATGCACGGGAAGGAGAGCTGGCTTGTGACTGGTTTATGCAGGCTCAGTTTGACCTACTTTCCTCTTTAATCCCCTTTACGCGTTTTGCTTTCCTTGCTCTTTGCCCCATCCTCAGTGACCTCTTCCATATCCAGAAGGAACTAATGAGGGCAATAAGTCTAGTGAACAATTCCCATCAGACACCAACGCTGACTCCTATCTTTCCATCTCACTCTGCCTATCAAAGCTAAGCAGGCTTTTGCAGCTTTGGCTAGCCAACCATGCAGTTTACCTTTCATCTCCACTGTGACAATCTAACAATCCAGTTTTTTTTTTCTTTTTTTTTAAAATGAAGGCTATATTAAGTTTGGCGCCACACTAGAGAATTTAATAAGGCCTTCTCCCACAAGGGGAAGCCATCATTAAGCCGGGTGTGATTTGTAAGGACGAACACCGTAGCAGCTGAAATGGTTTCAGCATGAGGTAGTTATGTCTGACTTGTGAAGTGCATTTCACAAGATTGAGACAGTTTCACTCACAAGCAGCACCATTGTAAGAAGGAAAGGTGACCGTGAAGTGATATGCAGTTTGTTCCCTTTGTGTGCTTTCAAGCAGAGAAAGACGCAAATGTGAAAGTTTCACAACATTGCATGATGTCAAGAATATATTTCCATTGCTGCTTTACACAGCTCTGAATGTGTGTTGGATTGAAAAGTACATAAATGCACTCTGTCAAGAGGTTTAATAAATGTAAAGGTGTATCTGAAAGATGATCATTTCACCCCTTTGACATTTTGTACCTTTCTGGTTTTGGTCATTTCATGGCTAAAAAAAAAAGCAGCTTTAAAACACGAGAAACACTAAAAGTAACTACACTGCAATAAATGTGAAGTAATTTAATTTAGAAACAAAGATGTACCTCTATGCCTTCGATACATATTACCAGCCAGCAGTAGGTCGCTTAGAGTTACTGTTAGTTTTGATGAAGCGTTATAATTTGTCATGTTTTAAAAGGGAGCGAGTTCAAGCAAAATAAATGATAACAGAAAATACTATGACTGTTTATGTTTGTGATTCCTGAAGAAACATGCAATGGCTCTGGCTCACACTCCTGTCAAAATGTTTGTTTTTGTGACATATTTGATCAATAGTAACATACACTTGAACATTTCCTGGAGAATTCAAATGAATAAGAAAAAATAAATAAAAATACTGAACTGTAATTTGTAGCAGCACCTTCTCTCAGTAGTTGGTTTCCATCATAAGGACTGAGAAAAGCACCACTGTATATGCTGACATTAATGCTGTGTTTCATTAACCTCAGAGGACGGAGCTTCTTGGAATATCCTCACACACGGCGTGTGTTTGGTCTTGCTCTCTCTCTCCATAGCATATATACATATCCATCTTCCTTTTATGCAGTGAATAACCGTGGAAAAATGTTCACAGATTAAAGCTATACAGCTCCTTGTGTGTGACTGATTTAATGGAAACAATCCAAAAGCAGTGCAAATAATCTGTATATTTCTGAAGCTATCAACACTGTTATAGTACATGGTGACCATATTTGATTTTGATACCAGAGCTGGTGCAGTTCTGACTTTCTAAGCTGAGGAGGTTCTTGTTTATTTTGGGTTGAGTGCTGAGTTAAAATCAAACATATCCTAAGTAACAGCTTTCTACAGAGATATTTCAACCCTATTGTTGCTTTAGAATCTGATTTTCAGTTTAATCTGACCAAAGTTTATAGGGTGAGATCTGAAATCACATTTTTAGACATTCCCTGCAATGCAGCTACCAACTTTTACAGTTCTTGTCAAAGAAAGAAAGAAAGAAAGAAAGAAAGAAAGAAAGAAAGAAAGAAAGAAAGAAAGAAAGAAAGAAAATCCTATTTTTAACTCAATCTGGTTTTGTTTAAAGAAATACCAGATGTGAATAAGGAAATGAATCAGTGTTTTTTTTCATGAAGTTAACCGGATACTACCCCAACGGTTGACTAATGTTGATTTCATGTCCCTCTCTGACCACAGACTACAGGACAGGACCATGTTTCACCCAGGTGAGCAACCAGATGTGCCAGGGTCAGCTCAGTGGAATCGTCTGCACCAAAACTCTTTGCTGCGCCACAATCGGCCGAGCCTGGGGCCACCCCTGTGAGCAGTGCCCCGCCCAGCCGCACCCCTGCAGACGAGGCTTCATTCCCAACATCCGCACCGGAGCCTGCCAAGGTCTGACCTGGATGATTACACGCCTGACAAATCTTTATTTTTGACTTCCTGTCAACAGCATGGGGAAAAGCACCAACGTGACTGCACGCTGCCACAAGGATAAACAATCCAGCTATTACTTTATCCATCATCGCTTTAGCAGAAATTCCTGCTGTATAACATCCTTCAACTCATGTCAACAACGCTGATGGGACACGTAAACAGCCGACCTGTGATTTCCTGTTTAGATCATGTAATGCACAAACTGTTAACAGGCTGCAGGAATACATGTGCCTGAGTTACAGTACATGCCACAAATCACTCAGCTGCATTTTTAAAGTCAGGAATTAGTGTTTTTTCAGCCATTTAGTAAATCAAATACAGCACATAACCAATAGGTGGTATACATTAACATACTGACACACATATTGCTCAGAGGCATCTACCGTTTTCTCACAGCTGAGATTTCTTTTTGGTTGACCACTGAAAGTCATGTTTAGACAACAATCGTGATTTTGTAAAGTAAAAGTGACGTTACCTCATTCCTTTATGTTTGTTTGGGCTTGGAGACACAAAATTTAAACAGAAAACCACAATTACAGAGTAAAGATGGCGTACAGCAGACAGGGCCTTTAAATATGTGGCTCCCAAAGCAGGACACTACAGACATTGTGTTTAGAGCTTGAACCTCCTGGGGGAATCTCCCTTTGATTTCACTTTTCTAACCCAGTACACCTGCAAAACAGCTTTGTATACACATTTTTTGTTATGCTTTCATGATCTGAGGGATTTTGAGTTTATTATTGGTAATTTCAGCCTGTATGTGGCTTCTTATATTTCAGTGGTTTACTTGTGTTGCTCTTTTCACTCAGCTTCCTATTCCCTCACATCTGTTCCTCATCTTTGCTCACCTGTGTAACATTAGGTAATCAAATTCCCAGGATAAAGATGCTTTGGTTCAGTTACTCATTGTCTGATCCTCAACCTGAAGACTGTTCCTGTCTTCTGAATTCTTGTTAAAGTCATTTATTTCCCATGCTCCTGTTGTCCCCATCTTTGTATTTCAGTCCAAAACAACAATATCTTACCAAATACATTGACGGAAAAAAAAATAAAAAATCTGCAGACCAGAGACTCGGTATGTCTCTCCAATAAACCATGGCCCAGACCAGGTTAAGATATTAGATTAAATTAATACATGACAAATGTGGAGGTCAAGTCTCAGGTTAAATTAACCCAGCTCGCCCTTTTGTTGCCTCTACCCAACCAAGAACCACAGGTATTTATTTCCTTTTTACTGAACAGTATTTATTATAAATTTGTGGTATGTAATTTAGCTGAATTCCCAGTTCTTATTCACTGCATCCAAATGGGGGTAAAAACCTAAATTATCGTTATAAGAAAAATTTAAGTTTTTCTGGGTTGTTTTTAGGTTTTGCGTCCAGGGATTTAATGGTGAAACCCTTTTAAATTATTGTTAATAATGCTTCAGCAACATCATGCTCAAGTAAGTGTGGCTTTAGCCTTTAATTTGAAGTTACAAGAAAAACATATGCAAATGTCCCACTGCAAAAAGGCAAAAATATTTGAAGAGGACACTCCATGTTGACTTCTTAGATGGATATTAGTACTTCATATTTTTATAGCTTTTTAAAATAAGGTCTGCCCTGATATGTTAGAATTCAACAAAATATAGATTACAGTGGTTGTCAAGGCAACAAAATAATTTGAGTTGAGGAAATATTAATTTTAGAGAAATGTTTTATTAAATAAAGATACTAAATCGAGTATCTTTATTTGTCTTTATTCATCAAAATACATTAAACTAAACATTTACTTTGTTGTTGCTGAGAAGTAGAAGGCAAGACAATATATATAAGTGTTGTTTTCATTTTGTAAAGGCCAAATAATGCTTACTATTACAAAAGGACTGGCAAGAACCCGTAAAATGTAGCGGCAGGACTATAATATTTGATTAATTAAAGGCTAATCTCTGTGTTTATTTGGTCATTTCTTAGTTTTTGGTATTTGAGCAGCAATCACTGATGCATCATGATTGTCATTAAACTGGCAGCTGGAGGTTGTCCTAGCTTCATTTACATTGTATATACGTATCAATGAATGTAGTATTTGAGACTATTTTGGGTTTGCTCTAATCCATACTGGGTCAAATTTTTACAGACTCATATTTGCAAAATATTTGGCTGAATGTTTCTTAGCACTTTGCATATCAATGTTATTCTTGTAGCTATCAGCTAGCATCAAATAGCATCTGGCATAGTTCTCTCTCGGCAGTGTCAATATGAATTGGTTTGCTTCCCGGCACAAACACCTCTTCAAAACTTAATTGATAAACTTACCATGGGTTAGTTTGGTGTGATGAGCCAATTTTAGAAGCTTGCCATACCAAGAAACATTTTAATGTGTTCTTGGTGTCATTATTCTTTTGCAACACCCACCGCAGTTCCAACCAGCTGACTCATGATACTGTCACCCACAAATGAAAGAAAATTGATTAGGGAGTTCAGAAAAGTTCAGGAACCACCACTAACCACCTAGAAACCACCAATGCTTTTGCTCTTAACTGGTGTCTCTCATGACAGTGAAGAAAATTTTTCATCAATGGAGGAGTTTGATCAAGAAACTCTTAAACAACTTAAATTTGTCCTCATGGACTATTCAAATATCTTCTGGAGAAAAGATTTATGCACAGAAGAGACAAAGGTAGAGCTACTTGGCCACAATAACGAGAAATACGTTTGGAAGAGTAAAAGTGTGAGACTTTATAACCAGAGAACTCTGACATACCAAGTGTCAACGATGGTAGAGAGGTAGTATCATGCTTTATACCTTACTAGATTTCAGTAAGCTAAGTAAAATGTACTGTCTGAATAAATCAACATAAACCTAGACATAACAAGGAGCTGAGGCAAGACTGTGTATAAATTGTAATTTATTACATAGATCATCAAACTCTCCTTTTGTTGGTGCTGCCAGGAAGCTCATATGCTGCACGTATGCCAGTTCATGTGATACACCCATAACTTCAGACCTTATTTTTCACAATCTGTTCTTTCTTCTGTTTCTGAATAGAAGCGTCCTTTTTTTCCCCTTTTTTGAGCACTTCTCCTCACATGCTTCCACACACATGCACACACTAAAGACACCTAATCACCAGAGAGCCAAGAGCAACGTCTCTCTGGCAGCAGTACAAAGCACACATGACCATGAATCCAAATGTACGGATTCCAGTCTGGGCTCCACATCAGGATGTTGGCCAGAAGTCACTTTCTTTTTTTTATCTTTCTTTCTCTCGCTTTTAGACTTTTTTGCACACATAACCTCTTAAACACTAGACATTGCTTAAAACTGTTATAATCAATGGTGGATTTTTGGTTTAGACCATTAGAAACAGGCTGTTGAAATTTTGTTTGTATGCATGCAAAATTCGTTCTAACAGCTTTTGATTGTAAGGGTAAAAGCTCAGAAAGCTTAAATGCTGATCATTAACTGATGCTGAGTTGTGTGTGTCTCTGTGTGTGTTTCACCATTGACGTAATCAGTAATATCCACAGTTTAACAAGAACTTTCCCACTGGCAAATTCCTAATACTTTTAAATGTTGCTCACAATAAAATTTTGGGGGAAAACACACCATTAAAATGTCATTTCCTGTTTAAACAACGGCTGAAGTAGGTGCTTTACAGACAGAGTCTAAAACCATACAGCTGGTGCCATGTTATAGAGCATAAAATCTTCATTTTTTTATTTGGTTTGAGTTATTTCAACATTCAAACCTTTTTCTCCCGTCTGCCATTGCCTTTTTTTCACCAATACTTGTCTCTGATTCTTTTAGATGTGGACGAGTGCCAGGCGGTGCCAGGTCTGTGTTCTGGAGGCAACTGTATCAACACTGTCGGATCATATGAATGTAAATGCCCCGCTGGTCACCGTCAAAGTGAAACCAGTCACAAATGTGAAGGTGAGTGTCAACCCAACATTTATACGTCACTCGCTATTGCGGTAAATGATGCAAAAAGTCACAGAACCATAAGATAATAGCAGTCTGATCACTGAGCAGGAAATTTCATTTTCAGTGGGTTCACTAAAAAAATAATACGAATACAAAAAAATACGAAAAAAATACGAAAAATAATACGAATAAAAATAATGTAAAGAGATTAGTGTAAATATTTTTTGACATTTTAATAATCAGCCAAGCATTTCAGTTTCACTACCTTAGCAATAAGGTCGATCGGGGTTTTCCTAGGATCAGCCTAACAAATCTCCATAGGGGCTTAAAATTTGACGATGTGTAAGGAGGTGAAGCAGTCCCGACGCGTTCACGCACAAACGTAGGGAAGTGTCTGCACTCAGCACAGCGGGTTCCCACTGCAGCGTGTTGATTGGCTGGAATTTGAACAATGCACAAGCTAAACAACCTGATAGTTTTCCAGGCAGGGGTCGCGTCTCTTGGACTGAGACTGATATGGTCTCGGTCTTCTGGGAGGATTACTGAGAGCTCCTAAACTGTTTCAGCCTTGTGATAGTTAGCCTGCTGGAAAAAATGGAGGCCTGCACTGTATCCATGTATTAGTAATGACTTATTATCTCAATGAGACTTTTATTGGCATGTAGTAAGGCAGTTCATGTTTGCTGTGAAATGATGTTTCCACCTTTAGATTCATGGGAAGCAATTAATGTGACACACTGAGTTGATTTATGTCTCTGGATAAAGGAGGAAATTGGGAGGATGACTTCTTTAAATTTGCCAAACTTTTGGTTTCAGTTGTGGCTTTGGATTGGATGACAGTTTCCAGAGACACTGAGCTTTTGCTAAGTGAGATTTGGGTGTGGATGTGGTGATAAAATAACAACCCAGGCCTAAAACTAGTTAACAACGCAAAGGAGGATAGGAAACTCCTATCTTTCCTCATGAAACCAAAACATTTATGCTTCACTAGGGGATCACCAATGACTCCAGTGGTCATTAGTGCAAAGGCACGGAAACAAAACAACTTAAAATGGAAATTCAGAGACTCAATTCAGAGGGTCAATTGATTGCCATTACCATTTTATTCCACCCCTCTTACATTTCATACCCATAAATAAAGTCTTTCCTATCTATTAAGTCAAATTTGCATTTTTTTAGTATCCTTTTCTCACTTGTTAGATATTTTCCTAAATTTTAGGAGGTACTGTTGAAAGTAAATATTTTTTTAAAAAATCCATATAAAAAACACATAATCTTTTTTTTATCAAATGAAACTTTTGATGTTTTTGATCAGTCAGAATTACCCAAATGATTTATAGCTGCTATTTGCTAGAGAAGTGAAAGGGATCGTTTTTATTCATTTTTTTAAAGTCAGAAGTTCACATAAAAATAATTAAAACAATTTGGAAAAACCCAGACGATGGTGTCATGGCGTTGTATGCTTTGAGTTAATTCACAGCATACAGGCTAATTGGAGGCACACCTTCGGATGTGATTTAAGGCAACACATCAGCATACTGATTCCTCGTGTGACATTATGGAGAAATAACAAATTTTTTATCAAGATATCAAGAAGAGAATTGTGGAGCTTAGTCCTTTTGGTGCATTTTCCAGATGTGTTGAGGTGCCACCGTCCTCTGTTTAGAGAAACATCTGCAACTATAAGCACTGCTGGACCAGGATGTTTGAGAAGGAGACCTGTTCTTTGTGACAGAAATGTATGTGTTATGGTGAGAAATTTGTGAATCGCAATGTAAATCTTTTTTGGAAGTGCTGAAAAAAGTAATTGCAGCATTCAAGAACACCATGATTGTTATTAAAGACTGAGTTCAATCATAGGCGTCCAAGTGTTCCACTGACTGAGTAGCCAGCAAAGAACTCAAATATGACTGAAAATTGGCATGGCCTTGATTTTTACTGAACTGAAATCCTCCTGAGGAACTCTGGGGGCTTCTCAAATGTCATATTTACAGTAAAGAGAAAATAAATCACCTCTTTGAACAAAATTTGAAAGCAGTTTCTTCATGCTTTAGTGGAAACTGATCTTGAACAAATCATAACGGGCAGACAGACTCTGGATAAAGTGCTGTTTAAAAAAAAAACTCTACTATTTGTCACAGTACATCTAGTTTTCAGAAAAAATATAAAACATTCAAGTTCAAACCCTGTCTGGGATCAGTGAACAGAGTATTTGTTCCTCAAAGCATTTATTCCCGACTGTAAAAGTATTTAGACTTATTGACCTCCTGGTGGGCATTGAATCGCGATGCATAAAACATCCTGAGGGAGACGGCACCGTTTTGTACATGACAAACGTCATAAGAAAATTAAAATTGCAAAAGTACAAAATGGCAAAGAGGAGGAAATGACCAGCAACCACAGTGGCAGCAAGAACAGCCTTGAACAGACAGAAAACAAAAAGAAAAAGCAATCTTCACGTTTTTTCAAGTAAGTCAAATTACTTGATTGGTTTTATTAGATTTTTGATTTTTGATTATTAGATTTATTTGATTTTTGATTCAGATTTTTGTACTTGATCAAACAGTCATAATCCTGAGGATAAAATCAGCCACAAAATAGAATGAAAACTTATATTTTCTAGACTTAAACAGCTTAGACTACAAAATAAGAAGGACCCAAGTCTAAAATTACACTAAATTTCTGTTCTGTAGGGAACTGATCCAATTATTTTGATTTCAAAATGATTTAATCTTTATTTATATTGAGAAAGCATAACTAACATAGTGATTATTTTTCTTTTGTTAATTCAACTAGTAAACATGAGACCAGAAAGACTTCAGTGTCTTGAAGAACAAAAGCACAGTTGTGAGATGTTTCTATGGTCGTGTTTGTGTAGGAAACCCATATTTAATGAACTTTCACTAATGATCCGACCATCAGTCCTTTGAGGGTAAACCTTTACAAAAATGGCTGTATTCTGCAGCCAACACACAAGGAACCTTACTGAGAGCGATTACTGTGAAATTAGCAAGCAGTTACGATTAAGATGTCAATGTTGTTTGAACAACAACAAGTCACCTGTGATTTCATGATTTAACTGCTGTTTTGCTCTTTTTGTTTCTGCTTATTCTACATTTTTCTTTAGTTTTCCATGAACACATAATGACTTAAAAGCAGCTGTTAGTGTTGACTAAGAAACACTTACTGCCTCAGTGAGGCCGTTGCGCACACGGAGCTTCCTGTTGCATGGACACTCGCAGGTTTTCAAGTTCAAACTTTATACATATAGATACCAACTGATGGCTTCATTTAGTTGTTTTAATCTGCATTCATTTCAGGTAGAAAAATGAAAACAGCGTAATGTTTAATAGTCTTTTAATTACTAATGTTTTCTTTGCACACACCTTTACGAGCACCTGGCCATATTCTTAACTCCCATTGACATTTATGCAGGTGACACGTTTCCCCTTGTGCAGAGACTGACTGTCCCTCAGCACAACATTCGTCCAGAGTGAAGTCTGGTGCACCCTTGCTGCTTTCTGGCTGTGCTCTACCTAGCTTTACGAGAAGGGCTTTGCTGCACATTAAGAAGCCGATCCATACCAGCTTCACAGATAATCATGTGCTTCTTACTTTAAGTAGGAGGGACAATTAAGTGCCTTTCTCGTTTTAAAGCTAAACACACGAGGCACGCCCTCAGTCTGCATTACCTCGGCATCAGTGCTATAATTGTGCTCAGCAGTGGCTCAGTAGTTACACAGGACACATTGTAAAAAGCCTGGAAACTTGAAACATCACGGAGCAACGAAGACCCCCTCTCAGAATAATATAAGCCAATGGCGTCATAAAGCCCACCACAGAGATGGGGCCCCTGCCAAGCACTGTGCAAACACTCACAGGCTTTCAAAATGTTAGACTGTGGTTGTTTCAGTAGAATAGATGTAAGAGTATTTTTATACTTTTTGTCTGGAAATTGTTGAATCCAAATTGGTTTATTCTCCTGCAGTTTGTGTGTTAATGGTTCTTTGTGACCTGAAGGAAGAACATCAGCAAATGTTCCGACATTTCTGGCTCAGAGACGTCATGTGATTTGATGATTGTAAAGTTGTGTTGCAGTCATTTTGGACTGGTATCCAATTAGGTTGTTAAAGGTGTTTATTAAGGCCAGGTTACGCCTAACACTCATTTCTTTACTGTGCCTTTCATTAGTTGTGTTTGAGCATCCAGATCTGACCTGTTAATTTTGACCTTCTCTATATGCTTGACAGATGCAATGCAGTAAAACATGTAGTTACCAGGATGCAGAGCATTTAGCTAATCCATAAAGCTGACTAATCAGGTTATTTGCTCAGGCAAGGCCTGCAGTCAACTGTTTTACAGTCATGCTGCTCAGCATACTGACTGCAGTTTTATAACAGTATTGGCAGTTCTCAGAAATAGGTGGAGGAGGGGCAGTGTCTATTTCTCTGTGTTTCATTTTGTCAGAGAAAATGCCACTTGATCTAGCATCTCTTTTAAAAGACTAAAACATGTAGAAACATTGACCATCTCTTGATTGCGGTAGTTGGACCTTGCCTACATGCCACTTGTTTTACTCTAAAATCATTCTGCATTTTTTAATTTGTTCCCTAGAGACTCACCTATTTAATACCAAGCAACTGCACAGTGTGTTTTGTCTCAATTTTTGTCTAACACGAGCAGAACATGTTGTGCTAATTTTTTTGGGGCATTTATTTATGCAGCTATAAACCACATTAATTTGATTGACTCCCAACTACTTTCACAATGCTTGGTATACTTACCTGTTTTTGACTTAAAAATGTTTCAATAAATTTTCATTGCTGCTGTTCCTTCCAAAGTACATGAGCATTTATGATGAGATGAGCCAAAGTGCTAACGATGGGACTCTGTGTTTCAGATATCGATGAGTGCAGCACCATTTCTGGAGTGTGTGATGGAGGAGAGTGCACCAACACAGCTGGTAGCTACGTCTGCACCTGTCCAAGAGGCTACATCTCCAGCACAGATGGCTCCAGATGTGTGGGTGAGTCAGCTGCTAAATGACGTGACCACTTCTTGCTCTGTGGTGCGCATTTCCAGCTAAGAGCTACACATGTGGCTGGGAACTCACCTTCGCTGCTGTTTCCTGAGAACAGAGTTTTGATGAGCAAACCCATGATCACCATGTGCAAACACACTTGCATTCACTGTTTGGGCCTTGACTTCATTAGCCGACCATGATGTTAGTGCTCCTCTGACTCACACACAGCACATACTTCACTGACATCAGCAATGAAACTCCACTAGGTGCTAATGTGTTCCTGCAGTTCTCCTCCATCGTGGCAGCTACACTGAAACAGAGCCAGGGTATTTCACAATGCTGCTTCAAAATGGACGCTGGATATAGCATCTCATACACATACATTTTAGTCTAGTTTTGTCTGCAATCTCGTTAATCTAAAAGGGGGGAGGGAAAAAAAAAACCCAGAATAAAATGAAAACGTGTTTTACTGGGTCAGATGATTGTTTACTTTTATACAAACAGGTTGTGTTTTTTGTTATGCAGTTCCTCCGCCTCTGTCTGTCTCAGCTGCAGGGATAGTCAGCTTTTCTGCTCCAAAAGTGTTTCTGTCTAGCACAAACTCAGCTCTGGCCCAGGTTTTGGATGTTTGGATATTCCTCACTTTGGATCCCTCCCTTAAAGAAAAGTAGTGAGTGACCCTGAGAACAGGTTGAAGGAGAATGGAAAAACAAATCTAAATCTTGTAGGAACTTTGCACAGAAATTGGCAAATGTAGCACAGTGACCAATGCATTGTAAAAAAACAAAAGAAAACATGGCAACTAAATCTTCTTTAAGAGACACCAAGCTTTTTGATGGATTTTAAGTTTTTGGTCTGAGTCTCAGAGGTCTCCTTCTTCAGAAGGGTGATGTCAGAAGAGACTGGTCAACCAATCAGAGGCAGAAGGAGGGTAATATGAGAGCCAAAACAACAACAGAGTCTCACGAAACAATTGATTTTGGCTGACAGGTAGAAAGCATAAGTTTCAACAACCTGCCACTACAATAACATCAACTTCTGACTTAGGCTGTCTCAATACTACTATCTTAAACATTGTGTCAGAGACAATATTTGCATTCAAAGGCTTTGCGACATTAACAATCAATATGTTTAAGATATGGCAAACTGACATTTTTCAGAATTTCAGAATCTCTAAAATAGCTAAATAAAGTTATTTATGCCCTGAAACCTTTGTTTTTGATTTGCCAGGCTCTATACTATTTGGCTCTCACTTAAGGTAAAAAATATACGAATTATGACAGTAAGGACTGAGATCCCGAAATGAACCAGTGTATTGTTAGGAGCTCCATCATCTGGGGAAAGCTCGTAGTACAGCCAATGATTCAGCTGAGTTGGTTCAGACTTATTTTCAGGATGCCCGCTGGGAACCTCTCTTCGGGATTGTCTGGGCAAATCCCTCTTGGACAATACATCAGTACAAACCCATATTATGGTGAGGGAACTATAGCTCCCTTCTGACCGTATGATGTCCAGGAGTTTCCTGGAATGGGCTGGATGGTGTTGAGTTTGCTGGGGTTTTCTTCTGGACATGTTGCCACCAAGAAATCCGAATGAAACCTTTGGCATATATTCAGGCATTTAGACAAATGTTTATGGGCGAACAGTTGAGGAAGTCATTTGCTCCACATATTGTGAAGATCTCACGAGACCTTTTGCGTCAAGTAAGAGGTTATTTTGACATCTTGAAGTGATCTGGAGATCAGCAGATTTTGTCAACAGATATATCTGATACCATATCCTTAAATATAACTGGGCATTCAGTATTTTAGTTTGAAAACTCCAGTTTCACTTGTATTTTCTCAGCGAAAATTTTTCTGGGTGGCTTTCGTTCAAAGTATTTTTTTCCACCAAAAGCGTGCATCAATAAAACTAGCTGTTCTTGTTCTCGCCAAACAAATAAAAAAACATGTTTGCTGTTTGGTTATCAACTGTTTTAATGCTGGATCTTGAACTGGTTGTGTCAACAAGCTCAAAACATATTACAGGAAACAAGGCTTTTAGCTGGCAGCTGGATTTTTAGCTTTTTTGGCAGTTTGATGGGAGAGTTTCCTTAGCACAAGACAAAGCTCAAAGTGTTTGTTTACTGAAGTTGTATATTTTTTTTCTCGTGAATGTTTTATGAGAAGAGAAAAATCAGTCAACTTTGACATAAACAGTAGAGGAGTATTTGTGATATCCTTTTTAAAAAGCAGGAAGAAAAATGGTTGCACATTTACAGAACTTCCAAATGAAAGGAGAGCTGAAGTCAAACAACCTACAGCATCTTTTCTGTATCTGATTAAGGCCTTTCATATTTTTTTTCTTGTTTCTTTTCTTTTCCCTCAGTGGATGTATTCCTGTCACTTTGTTTCCGTCTTACTGGTCCAATCTTTCTTATTTTTAAAGCAATAAAATATTCCCTTGGTGAACATCTCAAAAGATTTACAGTAGAGTGTTGCTGTTTTAGTGGATATGAGCACATTTCCATCTCCTTTAAGTTCTTTGTGTTGCACTTAGTCTCCAAAACTGAGACATTCTCACACTCTCCCACTGAGTTAAAGTTTTATGTCTGTCCCTTATGTTCTCTACTTCCTCCTCATTCTCTCTCTGTCCTCCATCTTCTTTCTTTTATGAATAACTGTAAAGCAACCAACAGAAGACAAAAAAAAAAACTAAATGCATAAGCAAAAGAAACTGGTATCTTCCGTTATTTTTCTGTTCAAATTGACAAACAAGGTACAAATCTGCAAATGCAATTACAAACTAAATCTTTTCATTGTTCCAAACCAGCAACCCAAAGGCATAACAAGAGCTACAAACCACTGCAAAAGTTTTCATACCCATTGAACTTAATCCTGCAAACTACAAATGTTTTTATGATAGAAGTGTTGCATGATTTGATGGAAGCAAGATTATGTGTTGTTTTCAAACATCTTCAACAAGAAAAAACATTTATAAACTGTTGTTCATGCCCAAAAAGATGCAATATATAGATCAGATCAAAATGTAACATTTTTTACTTACATTTGTCACCTTAAACGTCCAAAAGACTTGAAGCTGTAACTGCAGTGAAAACCTTTAAAACCTTTCTTTGAAAACCATGTGTGATTTTCCTCCCACAGTTGTTCTCTACTTTGTGTTAAAATCCCAAAAGAGTACATAGACGTTTTTTGGCTGTAACTTGCCGACATGTAAAAGAAAAACCCTCGTCTTCCTTTTTTTTTTTTAAATCCTAACATAAAGAGAATAAATGAGACTGATTGATGGCTTTCTGTGTCTCTTGTTCTTGAAACAGGAAGTTTGTCCTGGCTAGGAAACGTTACTGTGTGTTTTGTGTGTTCTGGGATGTTCTGCTTTCTGCTGAACCAGGCCAGTGGGAGCTATTTCACTTTAAGGGCTGGGGAAGAGTTAGCAGCGGGCACCGACAGCAATCAGAGCCTTATATCCTGTCACATGGTAAAGGCACGAAAAAAGAAGACCTGTCCAGTCAGTCAGTCTATATAAACACCCCACCAAACGAAAGTATATGCTTCTGTGATGGAGCAACAGAAGTGAGTAAACCGTAGTCTGGATCTAATTTAAGTCATCATCATCTTCATGAGAAAACCCCACACACCACAACTTCACTCACTCTGTTCCCTCTTTCCCCTGCCATTCCTACAGCTCCGTCATTCTGTGGTTTGTGTACATGCTGGTGTATACATATGGGGGAATGCATACCTATACGTCAGTGTGCCTCTACATGCGTACGTGCGCTGCTCTGTATAAGCTCCCAGACACAGCACAGTCCCTCATGTTCAATCTAATTGGCAGGAATTGCTCCACATGGAACTGATTAATTCCAGACTGCTGGCTCATTAGTGGGTTAATCGACTTGAGACCCTCCCCTCCTGTCCCCATTCACTCTCTTTTTATTTTTTTCTTCTCCACTTTAGCATTTCTTTCAGCTTCCAAGTTAATACTCACTTGTTCACTGCTACTCTCTCTTTTTATTTTATATGGTTATTATGTTTATTGCCCAGCTGTACCAGAACACCCTCTCCATGTATGAAAGTTCACTCTCCTGTCCCACTGACCTTGACCTGGAAAGCCGTTACAAATGTGACCCCTTTTTCGGAGGCCCTTCAGATGTTGGTATTTAGACGAGGCCCCAGCAACCCAAAGCCATAACAAGAGCTACAAACCACTGCAACCGTTCCTGCTGTGAGCGTATAAAAGTCTTCCTCCTCAGGGACCATCGAGAGGGCAAGCCAGTCCAAGGACTTTTATAGCTCCAGTAGGTCTTGCTTTAGGTGTTTGAATGAATGTAACTCAATGTTCACAACATTACAGTATGTTGCAACCTCATTCACACATCTTGAACTTTTCACACTTTGTCATGTTACAACTACTTTCTAGAGTGGTATCTAGAGAAACTACTCATTACCTTGATCCACATCATCAAGAGTACAGAGAAACCTCTACTAGTTTATAAATCACAGACTACTCATTCTTTAACATGGGGTTATATTTTTTGTTTTTTTGTTATTTTGCTCGTTCCTTTGGTTTATTGTGTTGTTGTATTTCTTCCTATCCTGTAAAGCACTATGAATTGCCTTGTTGCTGAAACTGTGCTATATAAATAAAAATACCTACATTTCCTTAGTAGCTTCACTGTATTTTATGTGATAGGCCAAAAAATTTGCACATGATTGTGGAAAATGATACATGGTTTAAAAGTTTTCTCTACAGAAAAAGTGACTGTGCATCAGTATTCAGGGTTGGATTTAGGTCTGCGCTTTGACTGGTCCATTCTAATACATGATCCATAAATAAAATACATCAGCATTTTTAGGGCTATAGGACAAACTGAAAAGTTTAAAGGGGTATCAATATTTTTACAACGCACAATAAATCATGCAAAAAGTGCTAAATTTCTTAAACACGACTTTTGGATTTACAGATTCTCCTCCTAAAACATGTACAGTCACTGTTTATGCAGCTTGTTATTAGATTTTTTTAACCTGTAAATAGACAAATAGCTCAGCACTTACAGTCAATAATGTAAATAAAACCACAAATTGAATCTACCTCATACACATTCAAAATCACCAATAAAAAAGGTTCCTTCTTTTAAATGAATGTTGTTTGTGTAGCTTTGAGATTTCTTCAGATTTTCTTTGTCAGATTATGTTGTCTGATTTGTAATTTTGCTGTTTAATTTTTTCCTCCTGCTCCCAGATCAGCGTGTGGGCACCTGTTTCTCTGCTCTTGCTAATGGTCGCTGTGCTGCGGAGCTGAATGGCCAGTACACGAAGATGCAATGCTGCTGTGAAACAGGACGCTGCTGGGCTTTGGGCCAGATCCCAGAGATGTGTCCTGTCAGAGGGTCCGGTGAGCATGAAACTTTCACAGAACAGAAAATATGAATTATGCTAATTCAATTCCAAGCAAAGGCTAGGTAATTCCTATAGATGGACAGTCCAGACTCTCTTGGAGTCTCCATATTAGCGTTCTGTGATTGGATGTTGCTACAACTGTCATCTAAAACCAAAACAGTGCTAACGTCAGCCAAATGAGAAAGGACAGTTGCAGGTTTTTCCGATCCGGAGTGTCATGAAAGTCCAAACAAAGAAAGATGGAAAGTATTCAGTCACCCATCATTTCGTCATTTAAAAAATAATTCAAAAGCATCGTCTGTTACTCTGCTGATCGGTTAAAGGAATGTCTGTTTCACCCATAATCTAAAATGTGTTTTCAATTATTTTAGATAAAAGATATCCTCAACTTATTTTACTTGTCAATGGTATAAACCTGTAGAAATATAGTATATAAAGAATATATGGTTTATATGTTAACAGATGGGACCATTTATTTTTCTCACAGGAAGTAAATCTCATTCCGGTTGACTCAGAACTGCTTCACAGACACAGATGGTACTTCAGCTTTGTACAGCCAATTAGACATTGGAAAGACAACATTGTCTTTTGTCTGAACAATTTAAAATTATTGTTGGAGAGTGAAAGGCTAAATGATGTTCACCGATATCCGCTGATGTGCAAATGTGTTTGAAAGTTGGTTGGAGCTGGTGAAATGGGGTGATCTAAACTGACTTTCAAAGAGGTTGGTTGTTTAAAGTAGATTTTGATGTGACCTATTGACTAAAAAGTCACATTGTTAAATGTTTTCTCCTACAGATTGCCCTTAAGCAAGCTGGTTGGAGTAATTGACTACTTTGAGGATTTCCATGAGCCATTTTGTTTCATGCATGAATCGAGTGAAGAAAACCGATCACAGCAAAACTCTAAATTATTGTTTTCCATCTCTTTTTCTACAAGATGAGTACAGGCGTCTGTGTATTGTGGGTGTCCCACAAGGACTCCCTCACACCTTCCCTAATGGATACTTCCCCAGCAACAACGGAAACTACGGATTCAAGCTGCCCAGTATACCAAACGGTAACGGGAACGGAAGGCCACATACCAATGGAGGAGGGGACGGCTTTGGAGACAATGGAGGGACTTTTGGGGGAAATGGAGGGACATTTGGAGGAAATGGAGGAGGCCTGAATCACCTGAACATAGGTGAGTCCCTTCAGTAGATCTGAATGATTAGGTTTACTGAAACCAAACAGAGAGTGTGGTACCTACACAATCTTTTGTGAACGTTTATTCTTTTTTGTGTCCGCTGTTTTCTAAGGCACCGTTTCTGTGAATGAAAGCCTCGATTTTTGCCAACATTTTACCCACCTGTGCTTAAATGGACGATGCATCCCAACACGTGGGAGCTATCGCTGCGAGTGTAACATGGGATACAAGCAGGATGTCCGCGGGGAGTGCATTGGTAAGAATCACGCCCATGCAGTTTGCACTGGACCACAGAACCACATGTGATGCAGTCAAAGTTACAACTTTGTTTCAGGCTCTACACTGCCATCTCCTGTAAGATTAAGGAACTTAGCTAATGTCCTGGTTGATTATTTGTGATCTGTTTTTGCTCTGTTTTTGCTATATACATATAGATGTGGATGAGTGTTTGAGTAACCCATGTATCAATGGCGACTGTGTCAACACACCTGGGTCGTACCACTGCAAATGCCACGAGGGATACCAGGGGACCCCTACCAAACAGGCCTGCATTGGTACATCTGAAAATTCCTTCAGCATGCATAAATTCATCATATTGGAGTCAAATGTTTCATGAACACAATTAACAGTTAGTCTCACCTCTTTATAGACATTGATGAGTGTATTGTGAATGGAGTGATGTGTCGTAACGGCCGCTGCGTCAACACAGAGGGCAGCTTCCAGTGTATCTGCAATGCTGGCTTTGAGCTTACTCCGGATGGGAAGAACTGCGTTGGTGAGGAAAAAAAAGCAAATGCAAAAACATGACTGAACTTCATACGGAGGGGTCATTGTCATGACATTCATCAAACTTTTATTGGTTCTGCCAGATCACGATGAGTGCGCCACTACCAACATGTGTCTCAATGGCATGTGCATCAATGAGGACGGCAGCTTTAAGTGCATCTGCAAGCCGGGCTTCACTTTAGCACCCACCGGCCGGTACTGCATCGGTATGACTTAGCATTTGTAAATTTGGTGAAATCTCAATGATCATTTCTTTTTTAAACCAGAAATTTTGTTAAATTTTTTTAACTTCCTCACAAGTTGCTAATTACTACTGTCCAAAAATAACTATACAAACAAGAAAATTAACAATTCTTTAAGGAATATGCTATGGAATCTTTCCAACTTGCTACCAGTTCATTGGATTTGTAAAAGATTTTGTAAAAGAAACATGCATATTCACAATTGCTAACTTTTTAAGTAGAAGATATTTCATCTTTTCACTTAAAGGGTTTTATCACTTCTGGAAAGAGTCAAAAGATCCTCTTGAAACAAGAGAAAAAGTTTGGTTGTCTTCTACTTAAGCACTTAGGATCACACACTCACCCTGTATTTTTCTTTTGAGGGTTTAACTACACCACCAGTAGCTGCCTGCTGGCTAAGTATATTTGAAGAAAATTATAATAAAATTCTGATCTAAAAGAAGGTTGGGATTGAAATTAATTTATTGGCATAAATCATTAAATACTTTCTATTTGCCTCATGATGCCCTTCTTTTGCGCCTTCTCTTTCCATCAGACATCGACGAGTGTCTCACACCTGGCATCTGCATGAACGGCCGCTGCATCAACAGCGAGGGCTCCTTCCGCTGCGAGTGCCCACCGGGTCTGGCCGTTGATGTTGATGGAAGAGTGTGTGTGGACACACACATGAGGACCACCTGCTACGGCACCATAAAAATGGGAACGTGCTCGCGTCCATTTCCAGGAGCGGTGACCAAGTCTGAGTGCTGCTGTGCTAACCCTGAGCATGGCTTTGGAGAGCCCTGCCAACCCTGCCCATCCAGAAACTCAGGTAGTATCTTTGTGTCAAAGTTGAGAGTAAAAAAAAACAAAAAAAAAGCGAAAATCTGCTTATTTAAGCTGTTTGCTGTTCAATGTTTCCCATTCAGCTGAGTTCCAGGCCGTATGCAGTGGTGGTATTGGTATCACAACTGATGGAAGAGGTAAGCCTTTTTCATAAAAAAAAAATTATCGCTTCATTCATTTTTATCTCCAACATCGTCTGAGTTACATTTGATGGTCTCTTAGACATCAATGAGTGCGCCTTGGACCCAGAAATCTGCCAGAATGGCATGTGTGAGAACCTCAGAGGAAGTTACCGCTGCATCTGCAACATTGGCTACGAGTCTGACACGAGTGGAAAGAACTGCGTCGGTGAGTCTGTGTTTGTTTTCAGAGCTTAACTTTATGGGAAGTTTATAATATTTCTTCCTGTAAAGAAAGGATTCACAGATGTTTCAGGGTTGCTGTGATTATAAGTGCACTACAAATGTTAGTAAAAGTCAAGTAGCTGTGTCTATGACTTGTGTGTTTGGACATCTGCAGTGCCAGAAAAAACTATTCAACCCCCTTCAATTGTTTCTCATTTTCTGTATTTTACTGGAACTCTTTGTGAGAAACCAATAGAAAAAAATGCCTAACTTTAAAGTGGAAAGAAAATGTATGCATGTTTTTCATTGTGTCAACATAAAAGCTCCAAACAGTTCTTTGAAGACTGTGGTTATAATGTAACTAAATATGTTTACCTGTGTGTGCACTGGCACACTATAAATGCAGCAGTGTTGCTCTCTTGCCAAAGCATTTCAGGGGCTCCTTCCTTTTCCTTTTATGGTGTATGGTGCACCAAAGACTTTCAGTAGAACCAAAACATTAAAGACTTATATCCTGGTACAGTGTTGTAGACTGGAGAAGCAGTATTATGTACCATTAATAGTGAAACTTTGACTGTCTTGTGAAACTTGTAGAAATCATATTCAAAACAATTACTGAAATAAGTTCAATAAGCAAACATTGATCATGATTTAGCACTTTCTAGAGGGCTCACAAAAAGCTTTAATTGCTTCAAAATATTAACATTTTGCTGCAACTTAGTGAAGGAAACAGTGAACTTTGGACCTTTTTAGAGCTTTCACCATCCATCTCAGAAGATATGAGTCCTTCCCCAATCATATTTGTCTCTGTTCCTTTCACTTTATATTTTTAAATTAATTATCTCAATTCACAAGCAAATACATTTAGTAGGAAAGTTACTTCCTTAGATCCACCTTCTGCTTAACTAGAATGTAATGTTTACTCCAGTCATTTTTTTTAGCCAAAAAATAGTAAGACTCCGTCATGTTTAAAAATTAAAATAAGCAATGGAAAATGCTTCAGATGTATTTTATGGGACCTGAGAATCATGAAAAGTGTGTGAAAATATTCCACGTCAACAAATGTGGATTTGCTTTTCTTACAAGGAGTGTTGACAGGTTTCCAGTGATGAGCCTGAGCAATAATAATAAGTAAACAATGCAAATAAAGCCTAACGATGTTGAAAAGAGTTTTCTCTCTGACCTACTGGCAGATATCAACGAATGTCTGGTGAACCGACTGCTCTGTGACAACGGCCTGTGCAGAAACACACCGGGCTCCTACACTTGCTCCTGCCCCAAAGGGTTCGTCTTCAAACCCGACTCTGAGACATGCGAGGGTGAGTTCTCACTCCGCTAAAGTCATGTTTGGTTGTTTTTCTGTTGTTTGTTTCTATCTGTGGATATCATCTGCAGGTGGAGTTAATGCCAGATGTGTTAACTTACTAAAAGTTACCTTTCCCTGATTTCAAATGTGTGTTTTTGCATGTCCCAGATGTCAATGAGTGTGATTCCAGCCCCTGCATCAATGGACTATGTCGCAATGTGGCCGGGTCCTTTAACTGCGAGTGCGCCCATGGCAGCAAGTTGGACTCCACGAATACCATCTGCGTTGGTGAGACAGTCGTTTAATGTGAATTATGGCAGCAACATGGAATAAAAGAGATTCTGGTGGTTGATTTTTTTACCTTTTCTTTTGTAATTTGTTAATTTTCCATTTTAGTTTGTTCCGATTTCTCCTTAAGAAATAAGCAGACCAGATTCATCTGTACAAATAAAACCCAACTTAAAAGAATGACAGCATATCAGTCTTCTCAGACTATAGCTGCCTAACATTTTCTCCTCAAAATTTAGAAGTTTGCCATGTTATACATACAGATTCTGCTTTACATGACTCACAGGAAAATATAAGTTCATGTATGTCATCAACCACTTAAAATTGTGTGGGTGTTTCTACATGCCTCTGCAAAAACAGGTGTGGACACAAATTACTAGAAATTTAAATGAAAACTGGGGCAGGTGAACACATGCTGTTATTTAGAAAAGAGCCCAAATTTAGCTTTGGTTCCAAAGGAGATTACAATAATTGAAACAGATTAGAAATAATAAATTGAAATGAGAGATTAAATAGTAAAGTAAGAAAATAATTTCTTTTAGTTTTCAAAGCCATATGCCCATAGGAAATACAACTAGAACAAACATTTTGGTATCTACTACTATATCAATCACAAAGTTCACACTGTTCACACTGTTGTGTTGCATTCCTGCTCTATATTTCCCAGTGGGAAGGGAAGAGATTAGGGAAGAAAAGCGTGCTTTTGTGTTTGGGTGGTCGTCTGGATTTGGTGGGAAATCTTTGCTATAAGGAATGCAGGGTGGGATTAGAAAATAACAAAAATGCACAGATTTATGGCATTTACCTAGCTTAACCTTTAGCCTCAGACAGAAATGCTTATTATTTAAGAGTAAAATATGGAAAGTTAAATATTTTTAGAGTTTTAACATGATGTTACCCAAGTTTATGTGATAATGCTAATGTGCTGAGGTCATCTTTGATCAGCTTAGCTGTTTGGTTTATATTTTGTGTCCCACAAACACAAGTTTAATAGGGAAAAACTGGCTTGGCAAATGTTTTGTTTGGATTAGAAATGTGCTCACCACATTTTGTAGCCTCTTGTTTAGGTTTTTTGGCTGGGGAATCCTGAGTGTTAACAGAACTGTTTGTTTCACCTAAAAACACCACAAAGTTCTTTAGATAAAGTCTTGTCTGTTCTGCTTCGACCCCACAGACAGCATGAAGAGCACTTGCTGGCTCACGATACAAGACAATCGCTGTGAGGTGAACATCAACGGAGCCACGCTGAAGTCTGAGTGCTGCTCCACGCTGGGAGCCGCCTGGGGCAGCCCCTGCGAACCCTGCGAGATCGGTTAGTTCACTTATCCTAAAACACGACTTCATGAATGTTTGTTAGTTTGGGTGTAAAGTTGACGTTCACTGGCTGTTCAGTGAAGCTACATAATTTGTTGCAAGTATTTTATCGCAATGATGTTGCTGAAAATCTTTTGTACACATGACTTTGTTTGAATTGCACAATGTCCCCACCACTCTGCATGACCTCTAGCATCTCTAAACCAGAAAATTAATTTTCTTCTTGTGGGCATTAACATTGGAGTTCATTTAACTTGCCTGATATAATATAGCAAAACTGTTCAATAAATCACAGCAAAATTAAGCCAAACATTTACTGAGTCTTTTGTTGAGAGATGATTCTGATCCGGAGGAATCAGTCTGAGCTTCACAGTGGAAGGTGAAAACACAATTAATTCTTTCATCAGCAGCATGAGAGAATGCAACTGACTGGATCTTCTGTGCAGAGAGCAGCATCTCTATAGTAAATGTCATACCAATGATTACTTGCTTTAAGAGCAACCAGCATATGCGCAATTTGGAGATGTGAGTTCTTTTTACCAGCTGAGAGTCACATTCCATTGGAAGCAGGGCACATATCAATCTCTCTGTGCAAAACACCTGATCGTAGCATTGCACATATTCGTAGTTAGACTGTGGATTTTTTATTTCAGCTGCTGCATTTGGATTGTAGCCAGAGCCGTGGTGGGATTCAAAGCACCCCACTGACATGTTGCCAAGACTAATATAACAGATTACCTGGAGTTCTACCAAGAATCCACCCTTGGCATACAGCACGTTTGTTTGTATCTTTAATTGTTTAAAACTCTGCTGTGGCAAACCAACCAGTTAATTTTATCTGAATGTTTTTTTAAGTAAATCAGATGTGAGTCTGAGGTAACACGTCCCATTTTCTCAGAATAATGAGGGTAGCAGCACAAAAAGAGTCTCTCTCAGCATGTTTCTCCATTAGTGGTTCGGTCTTAATTCTCCAGATGTAAAAAAAAAAAAAAAGTTACCCAACCCATTAACTTATCTCTGACACAGCAAAGAGTTTGATAACAAACAGCAGATATCCTGGCGTTGGTACTCGTCTGTTCCCTGCGGCATTCACAGTTTTCCAATCAATAAACTATCATTTAGTAGCCTAATGAGATCACTCAGACGTTAAAAGTCTGTGTACGTACCACAAAATTCAGACTTGCACTTTACATAACGTTGTAAAATGTCATAAATCCACGCTGCTGTAATTATTAACAAAAGAAAACTGTATATACTGTATATAACATTGTTTTTTTTCTTAGACACGGCCTGCTCTCGAGGATTTGCTCGCATGAAGGGCCTCGTCTGTGAAGGTGAGTGTGTTTCATGTCATTGTGTGTGTGAGACTGTGTGGCCCCTTTAGTTGCCACTGATGATCCTGAACATGTGTTTTGTACATTGCAATTATACCTCAGTCTCATGATTTTCCTTTTATTTTGAACGTTTTATGCATGTGTCAATCTCTTCTCTCCCTGCAGACATAAACGAGTGTGAAGTGTTCCCCGGAGTGTGTACCAACGGGCGGTGTGTGAACACCCAGGGATCGTTCCGCTGCGAATGCGCTGCAGGCCTGACCTTGGACAGCAGCGGTCGCACATGTGTGGGTAAGAGCAACTTAGATTATAAAACCGCCACTTCTTCAAGTCCAAATGCAGAAATCCTCATTTGGTTTTGCAAACTTTCTCCAGACATGCGCAGTGAGCAGTGCTATAAGAAATGGCACGAGGACGAGTGCGGTGAGCCGCTTCTGGGAAGGTACCGTGTGGACATGTGCTGCTGCTCTGTGGGTGCTGCTTGGGGGGTCGATTGTGAGGAGTGTCCTAAAGAGGGAACGTCAGAGTTCAATACCATCTGTCCCAGAGGTCGCGGCTTTGCAAACAGAGGAGATATTCTCACCGGCAGGTCCTTCTATAAAGGTACTTAATGTTGCCTGCAGATGGGGAGCCAGTTTGTGGTAGAACCGCACTGAATCCACTGTATGAGTTGGTTGTTAATCTCTTTTTAAACGTGTTTCTTTACAGATGTGAACGAATGCAAGGTCTTCCAGGGTCTGTGTACTTATGGAACCTGCAGAAACACAATCGGCAGTTTCAAATGTCGGTGCAACAGCGGTTTTGCTCTCACAGCCGAGGAGAGAAACTGCACAGGTTCGAACTGGGTGACAGAGGCTCTAAATTTAAAATAAAAAAAAACCTGATAAAATGTTTCCACAAAACAAAAGAAACTGTTTCCTTTTCTTCTGTATACCTTTGTTTCAGATATCGATGAGTGTCGAATCTCCCCTGACCTCTGTGGCCACGGCACATGCGTCAACACACCGGGCAGCTTCGAGTGTGAATGCTTTGAAGGCTACGAAAGTGGCTTCATGATGATGAAAAACTGCATGGGTAAGCTTGAACTACAGAAAAATGTTGCCAGAACTCACTTTTAACACTCATTTGGTAACTTTTCAAATTATTTTATGGTTTTCTAATTAATGACAGACATTGATGAATGCGAGAGAAACCCCTTGCTGTGCCACGGAGGAACCTGCCTGAACACAGAGGGAAGTTTTGAATGTGAATGTCCTGCAGGATATGTGCTCAGCAACGATGCATCTGTCTGCGAAGGTAGTGATGACAACAGTCATAATGTAACATTTCAGTATTAGAAATATTTTTTTACATGATGATGTAACTGTTTAGAGAAAAAAATTTAGCCTTCATTAGTTGTAAACCTTAATTATTAAAATATATCAATTTTAGTAATATATTGCAATATATTACTTGTGTAATAAATCTCCAAAATAGATTAGTTTCCCTTTTTGAGCTGAATTAATTTTATAAATGAATTTGTAATCATATCTTTTATGTTTTATAGTGCACCTATATATACATGTATATGCATCCATGAAAGTTAAATGAGTTTATTGCAAAATAATCAATACATTCTTGTATTTCAGAATGTATTATGCATTTTGTTTTTATTTTTACCTTTGTTTAGATATGAATGAATGCCAGCTGAGTGACAACTTGTGCAGAAACGGACAGTGTGTCAACATGCCCGGGACCTACCAGTGCTCCTGTAACACCGGGTACCAGGCCACACCTGACAGACAGGGCTGCGTCGGTACGCGGAAAATTTGTTCTGATATTGAATAACATTTTGATAGAAGTTGAAATCCATTCAACTTTAAGTTTTCTGTTTTCACTGAGACTGTGCATGTCCAATGTTTAATAATGACGACCTCTTCTCCAGATATTGACGAGTGCACCATCATGAACGGAGGTTGTGAAACTCACTGCACCAACTCTGAGGGCAGCTATGAGTGTAGCTGCAGTGAGGGCTACGCTCTGATGCCTGACCTCAGGACTTGTTCAGGTATTAAAACGCTGGACATGCTTTCCTATACACTAGGACATTTGCGTGTTTACTTTTAACATAAAAAAACAACTGTTCCTGCTGTTTGATAGATATTGATGAGTGTGAAGAGACTCCAGAGGTCTGTGATGGAGGCCAGTGCACCAATATTCCTGGGGAATATCGTTGTCTGTGTTTTGATGGATTTATGGCTTCCATGGACATGAGGACCTGCATTGGTAAGAGGAAAATTCTTCAAGGTTCTTTTATCATTTTATTTTTGGCTGACGCATTATTTATTTTCTCCCTGACCTGTGCTTAGGTTCAGACATGTTATGACTCTGTTTTGTTTTCTGTGGGACTTTCTCTGTCAGTCTCACTTTAAATCACTCTGAGCTCCGTCGAGAAAACTCTGCTTGTGTAACCGGTCTCTGTCCATCCCTGTCTGCCCAGATGTGAATGAATGTGATTTGAACCCAAACATCTGTCTCCACGGTGACTGTGAGAACACCAAAGGCTCGTTCATCTGCCACTGTCAGCTGGGATACTTTGTCAAGAAGGGATCCACAGGCTGCACAGGTACACACACACAAACACGCACACCAACAGGGGAAAAAAAAAACCTTCTGTGGAGGTCTGAGCCAAGTGTTTAAATAGGTCAACCATTTATTCAAATTTTTCAGTTCTACATTTTTAGAAAATTATATATGTAGCTCTAGAATGCAATCAAGAAATAAGTAACAAGTTGTGGTAAATGGTGAGGAAAATTTCCATTTTAGTAATGCGTTATTTACAATAAATGTAAATTGTTATCAAAAGGACAGAAATATTTTTTAAGATATCGTTCTGCAGCCAAGGCGCCTTATTGCCATCAAAAACTGTTCTATTCTCTTTGTGATGCTTTTTTTTAGAAATGAAAATTCAAAACTGTTCAATTTATTAGAATCTAACAAAGTATATTCTCTCCTTTCCTGATCAACGATGCACTGCATTTGTGTGGAAGTTTTTTCTTCCAGATGCTTTCAACAAATTCAAAACCACTTATTACTGATGAGAGTTCTTATGGTAGTTATTATTTTAAGTTCACATAACAAACAGTATAACTGTTGGATATTGTTGCTGTTTATTTCTCTTCAGATATTGATGAGTGTGAGATTGGAGCCCACAACTGTGACATGCACTCTGCTTGCATTAACGTGCCGGGGAGCTTTAAGTGTCGCTGTAGAGACGGCTGGGTGGGAGACGGCATCAAGTGTGTGGGTGAGTCGATTACTCAGATTGACTCTGTAAATATTGAAGTTGTGGATTATTATTTACCAATATTTAAATCGATTTAAATTCAATGTAATTACCTAATTTTGTCTGGAGCTGTACTTTAATGCCAAAATGATGGTGACACGATAATATTTTATTTCCAGATTATGATGAATGTGCCTCAGAGGACCACAGTTGCCACCTTAATGCAGATTGCGTCAACACACCAGGGTCATATAGGTGCACGTGCAAAGAAGGATTTAATGGAGACGGCTTTTCGTGCTCAGGTAAGAAAACTACTCTGATGTTGGACGCTCACTTTAGAGCAGGTTTGGTCAAATAGTCTGTGATTGAAATGAAAGTTTGACTTTCAATAAAGAGAACGCAAACTTTTTAGAAAAAGACCAATAATCTAGATGTGAATTGTAAACCTACTACTTCTCAGACCTTGCTAGTGAAGAAATATTTAGGCATATTGCAAATAAGAAAAAAAAAAACACAATAAACTGTCTTTAGCCAAAAATAGCACTGCTAATATTTTGAATGTAAGAACCAAAGGCATCAGTTGTTGATGAAAAATAACGGTTGTCTTTTCTAAATTTTTCCTTTCGTTCAAGTGTGAAATTGTATTTCATTCAAGTCTAGCTTGGCATTGTTTAATAATGCATTTCTTTGCTTTATTTCAGACATGGATGAATGCGCAGACAACGTCAACCTGTGTGAGAACGGGCAGTGTCTGAACGCTCCTGGAGGCTACCGCTGCGAGTGCGAGATGGGCTTCACGCCCACTGAGGACAGCAAGGCCTGCAAAGGTGCAGCACTAATTCTGGCAGACTGCTTTACTTTTCCATTCAAGTAGTATAGCGTAATAACCTTGTCTTTGGTATGTTCCCTGCAGATATCGATGAGTGTAATTTCCAGAACATCTGTGTGTTTGGAACCTGTGAGAACCTGCCAGGCATGTTCCGCTGTGTTTGTGACGATGGCTACGAACTGGACCGCAGTGGAGGAAACTGCACTGGTAACTGTCACGCTGAAGTTTAAATAAATAATACAAGGCTTCATGTTCTATTTTTCAAATTGACCTTATGGCGTTTAACCAAGTCCAACAAAATAAGTGTAAACAATAAAGAAACAATCTACCATCTAACTTAGTAAACTTGATAAGTTGCTGATTTCATTGTTACAAACTGCTGTGCAGAGCAAAATTCTCTGACTTATTAGTTTGTGTGTTTTGCCAAAAATATAAAACTGTTATACTTCCCGTGCAAAGTTAAGCTGGCGTTTGTTCAAAAAGGAGTGTTTTTTGTGTGTCTTCCAGATATTAACGAGTGTGCTATCCATGTGAACTGCCTCAACGGACTCTGTGTGAACATACCAGGGAGCTACATGTGTAACTGTCCACCTGATTTTACACTCAACCCCACTGGCGTGGGCTGCGTGGGTGAGACACATTCAGTTGATCTGCAATAAGAAGATTTCAAGATAGTCCTCCAAGTGTAATCTTAGATATGATAAAATAGGTGAATGAACTTCATACCAGCACAGAAATTGTGTCAGTTCATCCCAAGCTCCAAATAATGTTTACTCAAAAATTAAAATAAAAATTGTTTTAATAAATAAATGACTCAAGAACAATTTAAGTAGCACTCCAATGTTTAAATTAATTAACCAACTAAACGTTTTTTACATTGCACACATCATCAAATCAGCTGTGGGCACAGACTAACCTGATGCAACAAGTTAATAGATTTATTAGTTGGTTAATATAGGACACATTAAATACCTAAACTGTTGATGGTGACATTTTATTGCATGTCGAGATCTTCCTGCAGGTAACAAGTTTAAAGCATGCCACCTAGTGGCAGAAAGAGGAAGCTATCAGCAGCTACCATGAAATGACAACAATTATTTCCATGTCTTTAATTTTTCTTAAGGGGAGCAATTGTATATTTTAAGTTAAAATCAGGGGTGCAAAAACATAATATTTCCTTACTTTTAAAGCTGGGGGAGGAGTCTGATACTTGCTCCATAGTTTAGGTGAAAATATTGCTTTCCACCTCACACACCAAATACTCCGTCTCATAACTACGTACAATAAAACTTGGAGAAATTCAGAAACTGTACTGTTTGCTGTTTAAATACTTCTATGGTTTATTTAGGCTTAACGGTGCTGTTTACTCCTGTCAGATACCCGTGTCGGTAACTGTTTCTTGGACATCCTTCCTCGGGGTGACGGAGGAATCTCCTGCAGTGTGGAGATCGGTGTGGGTGTTACACGAGCGTCCTGCTGCTGCTCCGATGGAAGAGCTTGGGGAAACCCTTGTGAACTTTGCCCAACATCCAACTCCTGTATGCATCCTCAGAACCAAAATCCACTCATTTGCCCTGTAATGTTTTTTTTTAATCACAGTGGTTCACTGCTTATTATTTCCCTGTAGCCGAATACAAGACTCTCTGTCCAGGAGGAGAGGGTTTCAGACCGAATCCTATCACTGTTCTTCTGGAAGGTAGAACATGCCGCTTTCTCCTTTTTGGATGATACATGTTAACAGAAAAGGAATAACGTGACAAACACTCATTTCTCTATTTGCCTAATCTTTAAGACATTGACGAGTGCATGGAGTTACCGGGTCTCTGCCAGGGTGGGAACTGCATTAACACATTTGGTAGCTTCCAGTGTGAGTGTCCGCCAGGCTACTACCTGAACGAAGAGACGCGCATCTGTGAAGGTATCTGCTCCTCCTTTAACGATGAAGACATTACAAAGTGAAAGCAGTTGAATGAATTTCATTTATTTTTAATTTTTTTTTTTTTTTTTGTTCCAGATATTGATGAATGCACTGCTCATATTGGGATCTGTGGGCCTGGAACTTGCTACAATACATTGGGCAACTACACTTGTGTGTGCCCCCCTGAATACATGCAGGTCAATGGAGGAAACAACTGCATGGGTGAGTGGTAGAGGCTCCCTCAAATAAATACATTTACTGCAGTTTTGTAGCGTATTGGAAAGTTCTCATTTCTGCCTCGTAATGCAGACATGAGGAAAAGTGTTTGCTACCGCAACTTCAATGACACGTGTGAGAATGAGCTGTCGTTCAACATGACCAAGAAGATGTGCTGCTGCGCCTACAATGTGGGCAAAGCCTGGAACAAGCCGTGCGAGCCGTGTCCTACTCCTGCTACCAGTGAGCCGCAACAAAAACCCAGAACAATGCATTAAGTAGACTTATTGAACACAACTTCACTGACATGTTTCATCATGGCCACTGAGTCTCCTCTGTGCTGATTCGTCCAGATGCGTACCGGACGCTGTGCGGTAACCTCTCTCCTGGCTTCATCATCGACATCCACACCGGCAAACCAGTTGGTAGGTCATGGTGAATCCAGCAGGGGTTGTCAATCAGTTTCAAATGATCACTTTCAAAGCTTATTGATGCTATTTTATAACTGTGCTTTATTGTCACAGATATTGATGAGTGCAGAGAAATCCCGGGTATTTGCGCTAACGGAGTGTGTATCAACCAGATTGGAAGCTTCCGTTGTGAATGTCCAATGGGCTTCAGCTACAACAACATACTGCTGATTTGTGAAGGTTAGTCTCAGCTCTAATATATTTTATTCTTCTATCTGCTGCATTATGAATTTTCCTGGGGACGACATGCAAATAACCATACAATTTCTTTAAAAAGCATTTTAAAACTAAACGTTTCTTCCTTTTAGTGCTTTTGTAAAGGCACTAATTTAATGTTAAAGTAATGTTCATTAATAAAAACACATTCAAATCCAGTATAGATCATTTGCTTTAGTAATTCCACTCACTAAGTGATTAGTTGCACACAGACGCCATAAAAATCTGTTTTTATTTGATATCACAGATTATTTTTTTTGCATATTGCTGTCATACTGTTTTGACAGAACAGACACGTGCTTCATGCACCAATGCACCTCGTATCACAAAGAACTTACTACTAGAAAGGCTGGTTAAATAAATCAGTGATAAATGAAGTCGTACCAGGACATACATGCTCAGTTAAAGCATGCACATCTCTTACTCACTGGCAGTGAGGTACGTTCACAAGCCTCCCAGTTAATTTCTGCTTCAGTTATCATCAATTATGTTCTTGTAAAGGCAACTGGGTCCAGCAAAGTCATCAATCAGAACCTGGGAGTATCTTCCTGAACTCTACAACTCCATAATGGCTTTTTTGTCCTGTCGTACGCAGTCTCAGAGCCAAATCTGATGAGTTATGGAGCTGGTGATCGATGTCTATAGCTTGTTATTTTCTATCTCCATCACAGATATTGATGAGTGCAACAGCGGGGACAACCTGTGCCAGCGCAACGCAAACTGCATCAACATCCCAGGCAGTTACCGCTGCGAGTGCTCCCAGGGCTTCAAACTGTCCCCCAGCGGGGCCTGTCTGGGTGAGCTCATGTTTACCTTCACAGATTACCAGCAGGGACGGGCTGGTATTAAATCTGCATCGTATGATAATCCGGCTGTAAAAACACAGTATCGCTGTATTTACTCAAAAAAAAAGACTAAACAAAATAAATCACATGATGTAACTGCTTTTATTTTTAAAACCAACAAATATTTCTACAAATCCTTCTAAATTTAGTGTTTTCAATGTGTAAAATATTCTTTTTTCAAAGAATTGTGTTCTTATTTTATTTTGCGTACCATTACGAATATAACTGGATATACTCCTTTAGTTCCTGGATGTGTGTGTTTGTTTTTACCTCTTTCTGACCAAGATAACATAAACTGCTGAATTTGTCTATTTTGTAAGTGAGATAAAAAAGTAACATGTTTTTAGACCAGCCAGGGTGGAGAGTAGTGCTATCTCACCACTCACAACTTAAACTTTAAATGTTAAGTTGTCTATCTAGACAACTTAAGTTGTCTATCTAGACAACTTAAACATTTAAAGACCAGATGTTAAAGAAATTAGATATCTTATTATGATGTCAAGAGAAGGCTGACGGGTAATTCAGACCAATAAGGAATCAACACATAAGGTTATTATAATGGTATAATACATATTACTGCAAGTTAAGATTAAATGCTTCTCTTTTCTCAATGTATTTCATTAGTTTTTGTGCTTGAGCCCATTCTGACAGTAATACTTTTTTTAGTTAAACTTTCATCCCTAGATTGCAAGTTCATGCTTAAATATGGAGAAAAAAAATCTAATATATTTATTTGCAGATCGCAATGAGTGCCAGGAGATTCCTAACGCGTGCAGCCATGGGCAGTGCATCGACACTCAGGGCAGTTATCGCTGTCTCTGCCACAATGGCTTCAAGGCCACTGCTGATCAAACCATGTGCATGGGTAAGGGTACAATCTCAAACTTTCTGATAGATACAAATGCTGTATGTTGGCTTCTCACAAATGAAATCATGTTTTTTTTTTTTTTAATGCGTGTGCTTCAGACATTGACGAATGTGAAAGGCAGCCGTGCGGCAATGGTACCTGTAAAAACACGGTGGGATCCTACAACTGCCTCTGCTTCCCTGGATTTGAGCTCACACATAACAATGACTGCATGGGTAGGAACTGTTCACTGTTCTGCTTCAAAAAAAGGCAACAGCAAGCTGTGTGCTTTAAATGTCAAAGTGTTTCAGGGATTCAGCTACTGTCATATTGATTACATTTTATACGTATATTTTTTAATAAAATAAGCTGCGTCAACATAACATTTAACATGTAATACTTGAATATGCAACTTTCTTTCTATTTTTGTGTGTGTGTTATAGCCACAAGAAAGCTCATTTAGCTTACTTTTGTCATTCAGTTATTCTTGTCAAGATTTCTCACTGTTTTTCATAATCATTGCAACATTTTCTTTTTCCTAATCACTCTAACATTTTCTTTACAGACGTAGACGAGTGCTTTGCTCTGCAGGGCCAAGTGTGCAGGAATGGACAATGCATCAACGGGCTTGGCTCTTTTCAGTGTCTATGCCATGAGGGTTACGAAGACACCCCTGATGGAAAGAATTGCATTGGTAAGTCACAAGTTCTAGTAGAAGTGTTAGATAAATATAATCCACTAAAAGTCACACTGGATGTAAAATTATGCTTTTAAAATGATTCCCCCCCCCCAGATATCAATGAGTGTACTAGTCTGCCTGGAACATGCTCTCCGGGAACCTGCCAGAACCTGGATGGATCTTTCAGATGTATTTGCCCTCCAGGTTACGAGGTGCAAAATGACCAGTGTTTAGGTAAGATAAAAAAACCTCAATACATCATGATTGTTGACACACACCATGACATATTCAGTTAAAAAAACAAAAAAAAAACTGAGGTATCTGCAGGTTTCACTTTTTAGCAACACAGTCAGTCCATGTTTTACTCGTGTGGATAAACATAACCGTGTTACAGCAGTGAAGATAAGGTCTGTCCCATCACTCTGCACTTCTGCTTTTACACAACAGTGTCTTTTTTGTGTTACCACCAACCCACCTCACATTTATTTATAAAATGTCTAATAGTAAGATCTTTTTTGGCAACCTCGCACTCCCCGCCCCAAAAAACTATCAGTTTCTGTATGGAAAAAAAATGAACGCTTACAGTTTATTGATACATCAGCCATATATAGTCGTCCATTTGTGGATTTGCAAATTCCTGTGGCCGAGAGACTGCAAGGTCTCTTTTTGTCAGTAAAGTGCAGCTTTAAATTAGTTATGTGGTATTACTTAAATGGCTGAAATCTTGATTAACACCTTTTTTCTATTTTTTTTTCTTTTGCACACCATCTTACTAGATATTAATGAATGTGAAGTAGAGCCCAACATCTGCCAGTTCGGCACCTGCACCAACACCCCAGGCAGCTTCCAGTGCTCCTGCCAGCCGGGCTTCGTACTCTCTGACAACAAACGCCGTTGCTACGGTAAGAGTTACCACAATGCTGAAGATCAAAGTGTAGCAATATTTATCTTTTGTGCTTCCTGTTAAAACCGCTTACGTTTTATGGTAGACACCAGAGAGAGCTTCTGTTTCACCAAGTTTGAGGCGGGCAAATGCTCAGTCCCTAAAGCATTCAACACCACTAAGGCCAAGTGCTGCTGCAGCAAGATGCCTGGAGAAGGCTGGGGGATTCCCTGCGAGCTCTGCCCACGAGAAACCGATGGTGTGTAACACACACATACTCACCTTTTCACACATACATCTGTACACAATGTCAACCATAAAACATTGACATTTTGTTGACACTTCAACAGCTGCTTTCAACACTCTATGCCCCTACGGCCTTGGAGCTCTGCCTGGACTGGGTGACACTCGAGAGGGTGAGTGCTGCAACTGTGATCTGTTGTCCTGAATATAAAGAAAAGAAAATAACAGATTTGCTTAAATGAGCTAGCTTGTTCTGACTGTGTGCAGATATGAACGAGTGTCTGGATAATCCTGGAATTTGCCAGAATGGAATATGCATCAACACAGACGGCTCTTTCCGATGCGAATGCCCCTTCGGATACAACCTGGATTACACTGGAGTCAACTGCATTGGTGAGATGACTTCTAGATAGATGCTCAGCTTATAGAACAAGACCAGGACAGAGCTATGGTGTTAAATGTTTCCAGCTAACAGATTTAATCTCTAAAATCACTATTATCACAGAATTTTGCTTGACTTAGACTGTGGATTTATCTGCATGTATGTGTGATCGATGTAGCGTTTTGGGGTGCTTAATAATGGTCATAAAATCAACATCCATTATCATTTTTTTAATGTATTTACTTTGTGTGCTTGCTCCTGTGATTCGGTTTCTTCAGACACGGATGAATGCTCCATTGGGAACCCTTGTGGAAACGGAACCTGTACCAATGTAGTGGGAGGCTTTGAGTGTTCGTGCCAGGAGGGCTTTGAACCGGGACCCATGATGACTTGTGAAGGTTAGTGGATCACATCCAAGAATACTTATTTTATGGACATTACCTTTTAGTAATGACTCTCTGTCTGTCTTCTTGGCTCAAGACATTAACGAGTGCTCCCAGAATCCCCTCCTTTGTGCTTTCCGTTGTGTCAACACATTTGGGTCCTACGAGTGCATGTGTCCTGCCGGCTACGTGCTGCGAGATGACCAGCGCATGTGCAGAGGTGAGATGGCAGATCAGAGATAACACTCTCACTTTTACCTCTTCTCCTCTGTTCTGGTTTTTGTATAAATATGAGTAATAGCATTTTACAACCGTGTTTTTAACCAGTTGCCTTTTTTTTTTTTTTTAACCCTAAACAGATCAGGATGAGTGTTCGGAGGGACTAGATGACTGCGACTCTAAAGGCATGGCCTGCAAGAACCTGATTGGAACCTTCATGTGTATCTGCCCTCCTGGCATGCAGCGGCGACCAGATGGAGAGGGATGCATGGGTCAGTAGAGATGTGTCAGGTTATAGTTTACAGGATTCCTGCAGAGTCTGGAAAATTATGATATTTTATTTAAGCATTTTCAAAATCAGGATAGGGATGGAAAATGAGAATATTTAATTTACCAAAAGTAAGTAGCTCCTATTTGGGCTCTTTTTATGTAAGTGTTGTATAAAAGATACTCACAGCTTGTTTCTGCTTGACTACATGAAGACTTGAGGTCTTTAGTTGGCCTTTTCAGGCAACATTTTTGTTAATCACTGACTGAAAAGCAAAAGATATATGCACACTCTATAGGTTGTCTTGATTAAGTATGACTCAGATGAACAGATATCTGTCATCATGTATGTCCATCTTGCTACTTTTCCATCTATCAATGCCTCTGTCTATCCACCCAGCCATTCATCCATCTGTTTTCATCCCTCCATATATGCTATTTATTCATCCTGCCATACTGCAGTAACTTTGTTGCAACAGAATTCTCCCTTTTCTTCAGACTTTTTTATTCCTTCACCTGTTTGTTCTGCTACAGACTTGAACGAGTGTCGTGCCAAACCTGGAATCTGCAAGAACGGTCGCTGCATCAACACGGTGGGGAGCTACCGCTGCGAGTGTAACGACGGCTTTGAGCCGAGCTCAACAGGAACCGAATGCATTGGTAAGACCTATGCCACCGGCTGTCCCTCGATTGACACTAATTAGTCTTTCTTTGCGTATTTTATGAGATTTCTGTCAGCATAACCTCCTTTTTGTGATGAAATAACATTTTTGTTTTTTCTTTATGACCTCAATAACTTTTCAAACTTTCCCACAGTTTTGTGTCCTTTAGGTGATAGATGATCTTAAATCCAAGAATGCATTCAGATATAAAAACACTTCTTCTTTTTTCCATTAGACAACAGAAAGGGCTTCTGTTTCATAGAAGTCCTGCAGACTATGTGCCAGCAATCGTCAACCAACAGGAACACTGTGACTAAGTCTGAGTGCTGCTGCAACGCGGGTCGAGGCTGGGGGTCACAGTGTGAGTTGTGTCCTCTGCCTGGCACTGTGCAATACAAGAAGATGTGCCCTCTTGGACCTGGATACACCACAGACGGTAGAGGTGAGTAGCAAACTATGATCTGCACCCACAATGTGTTACTTTGAAACAGGAAAATTAAAACAAAGATTGTAATAATGTTTTAATTTTCATGTGATTTGTGAATGTATTCACACAGCAATTAACGTCTAAGTATTTTATGTGTTCTATCTGAATTTTATAAGACAGTTCCAGACAGTTTGATAGTGGAAGGAATATTGCACATCTTTATTTTAAAAAACGTTTAAAACTTAACATTTGAAAAGTGTTGTGTGTATTTGCACACTGTAGAACCAACTGGACCTGGACTTAAGAGTTGACTATGACCTAAAAAAAATTGGCTTGTGAAAGTCTGTTGCAATAGCAGTCAGTGCACATCAACATAAAGTAAAACTTTATTGTTACAGATATCAATGAATGCCAGGTGTTGCCAGATCTGTGCAAGAACGGTCAGTGCATCAACTCTATAGGATCCTTCCGCTGCCACTGTAATGTAGGATACAAAGCTGACTTCACCAGCACTTCCTGCGTCGGTAAGGCTGATCTTTGCTTTATTTCCATCCAATTTTTTCTCACTTTGAAAACATTCAAATCTGTCAAATCTTTCACTGGTTTTAACTGTGAAGATTTGTGTTGGCATCTTCACTCACCTTTCCTCTACTTCATGTAACTTTGCTGCATATTGCAGATGTGGATGAATGTTCCTTGTCTCCGAAACCCTGTAACTTCCTGTGTAAAAACACTGAAGGCAGCTACCTGTGCTCCTGTCCCAGAGGATACAGCCTCCAGCCAGATGGAAAGACCTGCAAAGGTGACAGAACGCTGTAGTTCAGCTTAAGCCAGCTTAGCCTTTGATGATTAACATTTACTTTTGGAATAATATGTAATTTGCAAATATATTCACACAGCAACTAGCTTCAAAGTTACGTATTGCTTGTTTATGCTTATTTTCATCAGCATTGCATGTTTTAAGCTAAATTAGTTTGCATGCCTTGCTTTATTTTTGCATTAAGATCTGGATGAGTGCTCGACAAAGCAGCACAACTGCCAGTTCCTCTGTGTTAACACCATCGGAGGCTTCAACTGCAAGTGTCCATCTGGCTTCACTCAGCATCAGACCGCCTGCATCGGTGAGTTCAGTTACAAGTAGTCGAACCTCTGGCTCTGTGACTCGTGCTAATTATTTGACACTAAAGTAAATAATTTAAAGCTGGAAAACATGTTTTTTTTTTGTTTGTTTGTTTGTTTCTTTGTTTCTTTGCAGACAACAATGAGTGCACAGCCCAAAACACTGTTTGTGGTTCTCGAGCTTCCTGTGTAAACACTCCTGGTAGCTTCAACTGTGAATGCTCTAAAGGTTTCTCCCTGGATAGCACTGGCATAGAGTGTGAAGGTGAGCAGACAGAATATGTTCACATATTCAGGTCCTGTTGGGTTCCATATATTGTTAAGCTTTTTAAAATGTAAGAATTTTTAATGAATCGTTCCTACAGTCTTCCATCCATCTTTGATAGCTGTCCTAATGTTGACATTACTGCTGATGTTTGTGAAGGAAGTGATTGAAAGAAAGAAATTTTCCCCTTTCCTTAGATGTGGATGAGTGTACCAATAACCATCGCTGTCAGCATGGCTGTCAGAACATGCTGGGAGGTTACCGCTGTGGCTGTCCTCAGGGATACGTGCAGCACTACCAGTGGAACCAGTGTGTGGGTGAGTCAGTGTGTCCTCAAATCTGTCTGTTCATTTGGCCTGATTGAGAGTCATCACCCACTAGGAACGTTTCAGAAGGGAGACATTTTTTGAAATACTTCAGAAATCTTTATGATTCTTGTAATCCACTGACAATCACATGATGACTGGATAAAATTTTAGGGATTTTATTAAACTGCTGTCATGTTTAGCTTGGTGGACAAGTTCAGAAAATAGCATTGCTAAAATTACGAAAAAAAAAGTTTGATATCTGGGATCACTGCATGTGTTGTGTATGAATAGGTTTCTCTTTCTGCAGATGAAAACGAGTGTCAGAGCGGGACTGTTTGTGGCTCCGCTTCCTGCTACAACACTCTGGGCAGCTTCAAGTGCGTCTGTCCTTCTGGTTTTGACTTTGAGCAGAACGCTGGCGGCTGCCAGGATGTGAATGAATGTAGCACAGGCACAAACCCCTGCATCTACGGCTGCTCCAACACTGACGGAGGCTACTTGTGTGGCTGTCCTGGAGGCTTCTTCAGAGCTGGACAGGGGTGAGGAGTTACATCGTCATCGAATAAGTGAACCATGTTTGGTGTTTGATGTGGGGATTATTAAAACAATTTTCTCTTTTTGTCTCCTCACAGTCACTGTGTTTCAGGTTCAGGTTTCCCAGGCCAACTCATGGAGGGGGATGAGGATGACAGTCTGTCTCCTGAAGCTTGCTATGAGTGCAAGATCAACGGAGGAGGAAAGAATGGACGACACAGGCGCAGTACCGATGAAAATGAACTGAATCAGGTACGCACAGTGACACAAAGTGTCTAAGGGTGTTTTCACTCTTATAGTTACATTTTCAGCTGGTGCAGTTCACTACACTGCACCGTGTCAAACAATCCAAACCCTTTGAGAAGCCTCTTCACCCCCTCGCCTGTGGTGGCGCTGCAGCACAAATAACTGAGGGGAACGACACACAATTCTCAGAGGAAGATGTTAAACCAAATTCTTTCTTCACAGAACAAAAAAATGGAGCAGCGTCTTAGCAGTTCTATGACTTCTTTTTTGTCTTTGGTAAAAGACCACGAGTAATTTTTCTTGATAGCATTAGACTCTCGTGTTTGTTTTGATTGTATTTACCCAGAATGCCCTACGGTGTAGTTGGCTTCCTGCTTTTGGTCAGCTGGGCGTTCACATATGCATTCAAACCACACCGGTGTTCACTTCAACTGAATCGAGACTTGGATTTGTAGGTGGACCAGAGTTCACTTTTTTTTAGTCAACATCGTATAATGTGCATACGGTACATTACAAAAGCATGTATGTATCTGAACTATTTTACATTTTGTTGTTCTTCAACAAGAAACTTCAATTTGTTTTATTTAGATATTGCGTCATCATTTTCTTCTTCTCCTTTGTGTAGGAACCAGTTGTGAGCATGGCCAGTGTGGACACCCAGGCGTCCATCCCCATGAACCTCTCACTGACCTCGCTGCTCAACAAGGAGCCTCTGCTTGAGCTCCTTCCCGCCCTGGAGCCACTGGAGCATCATGTACGTTACATCATAACCCATGGCAACACCGACGAACACTTCCGCCTCGTGGAGCGCCGGGACGGAAAGAGCGTGCTCCGGCTTGGGAAGAGACCGCCTCAGCCTGGGTCCTACCGGCTGGAGATCACCAGCCTGCCTCTGTTTGGACCCCGCAGACTACATCAGCTGGAGCAGCAGCACGACTATGACTACCTACAGGGGGAACTAGGGGATGCTCTGCGGATCAAGCTCCACATTCACCTGCACTGAGCTCAGTGTATGTGGGTGCAATCCTTCTCTGGACTTATTTGTTAACCATTGAATTACTGCCCCTCCCCCCCTGAAAGGACCATCAGACTAACAGGGAGAGAATTAAGGGCTATGAAAAACTGAGTCAATAAGCCCACCTCTACCACCACTTTGTTACTCTGCAAGTTATATGTTGATGTTTTTTTCCTTTATTTGTACCATGACTATAATTCTACCTGACCCAGCACTCATTTCTCTGCTGAGAAGCAGCGGAGAAGAAGGCAAAGAGATGCTATTGTGCTTGGACCTCTCCAACTCCATCCAGAAACCGTAGCGGGTCTTTTTAGGCTAGACGGGGGTTTCATTCACAGTGTCTTAATGTTCCAAGGGCTGAGCTAAAATGTCTTGGGGGTTTTCTTAGTCGTGTGAAAACACCTAATCCCGGGATTCTTTCACAACACTCGAGGATAAAGGTTTGCCACATTTTGCCCCTCTCAGTATTCAAGTGTGCCATTTAATGTATGTGTGCTTTTTGAAAGATTATCACCACGAAGGACTGCAACATTTACACAGCATTTCAGGTTCTTACGTCCAAAGCACTCTGTTCTTTGCAGTTCGGCGATGACCGGTCCTCAGATGCAGACACGAAGAAGCTGCGTTCTGCTCTGATGCAACCGATTGTTGCTCTTGCCCGCAGGCGGAGGGCTAAGCAGGGATTGGCGTGTTTGCGTGTGTGTGTGCTGTCATGTTTGCTTACCTCAGTACCTCTCGCAGAGTGTGGACGCCATGCTGTGATGCTGACTTTGAAACAAAAGAGGGTGCTAGCGTCCCTCAGCATCCATCACAAGCAGGGAAACACCATTTAGCAGCTCGTAGGCTTTTAAAGAAGGTAGATCATGTTGAATTTATTTTGATCTTCACTTCAGGTGTACTGATTCTCATCCTGAGAGCCAGCTTTGTCGTTGAGCAGGAAGTCTTCTGAAATGCTTCAGGAGCTGTAGCTGAAATTAAGCTCACTTTTTCTGACTTCTTTGACAACCGAAGGCTGAGCCTAGTTTACAACGTGACAGGAGCCATCTCAAAGGTACATGACAGCTATAACATTTATTGCTGTGGAAACATTTTTGTCCCCTTACAAATGTATTCTGTTTTTGTCAGTTAAATGATTCAGATCATCAAGTTGATATTGTATCTCACTTTGGTTTTCAGATATTTTTTTCTGAGCCAGGTTGAGGGAAAATTTATGGTTCCATCATTTACAGCAACACTTTCTGGTCCTGAAGCAATAAAACAGTCCCAGGCCATTACTATTGGTGTGATTTATTTTTCTGAAATCTAATCCTAAATTCACATCATGATACTATGATACAAAAATCTATATCAGTCCATTATTTTTCTCACCTTCTCTAAAATATTAAAGGGCACCCATTATAAAAAATGTAAATTTTTGACATTTAGGCTTCCACTTGGGTCTCAACCGTTTCTAAATATTGCCTTAAAGAAAATACCCAGCAGTTTTTTGGCAATAAGTTAATGGGTTTTTGGGGGGGTCTGGAAAAGGAGCCTTTTCAAAAACCTCCCAATGTTGAGTCACATTCAATGGACACTGCATCATTACCTAGCAACCCCATCTGAGCTCCAGCATGTTTGGTCAGCTGGTTTTTTATATGTGCTGTACAATGGCTGGTAGAAGAGACAAGTGTTTTGTTGTTGACTTACTATTCAAAAACGTTTTGTTTCTTGGTTGCACAGGAGGCTCCACTTCTGCTTTTCAAAGTTGCATGGTTGTATAATTATGTACTGTTAGCACCAATTTTCACATGCAAGTGTAAAAGTTGAGTCGGGGGCGTGGCCAGCAGCCGCTTACTGGATTTAAAGTGACAAAACACCATAAAATGGCTCGTTCTGAAATGAGCTCAAAATAGGCAGAACTGAGCAGACTAAAATCTCATGATTTTGTTCCAAAATTTTAACTAACAGGTTTTATGTAACCCATAGAGCTATCCTAGCCCTATAGTAGCAGATGTTATAGGTTTGTGTACCCATTCGTACCTGGTGTCTTTCTTGTGGTTAAATCATGACAGCTGACCTTTTATGAAGAAAAGGTGGATGAGTCCTTAACGTGCTCTTCGAATAAATTTGATCCATGTTTTCTCCAGCTTGTCTTTGATTCTCTGAAACATTTAAGTGTCACAAGAAAGCAAAAACAGAAGAAATCTGCAAGGGGGCAAAAACATTTTCACAACACTGTAAATTAGCAACTTAGAGAGGAGGGAGGGCACACACGGCGAACACAAAACCTCACAAAAAATATCTGTCAGGTCATACTTATTTTATCTCTGAAAGAGAAAAAAGGTGCTACATTACGCCATCTATGTTGCTGTACAAAGTAAGCGCAGTATTGAATCTGCTAACTTTTTTTTTTCCTAGGTTTTGTTGTTGTGTGTCTGCCTTTTGAAATGTCCGACAAACATTATCAAACATGCTTGTTGAAATTAAATTGTATATTTCAAATGAAAAGTAGATTTTTTTTTACTGTCAACAATATAAGCATAACAGGAAGATTGAAGTGAGTGTGACATTCTGTTTCAGGACAGCCCAAGGGAAAAAAAAGCAAGGTAAAAAGCAACTGCTCATATCAGTGATCAACAAAAAGGTAATAAAACTATATGCTTATCTGTAATCTCACACACAGGGAAACATACACTGTCTGTAGGATGCCAGAAATGATGAGGCATATTTGCAAACAATGCTGGGATCTACTTGGTGCTACAATAATCCTTTTCTTTGAGCATTCAGGGTTACTGCACTTCTCCACAGCTAACAGTAGACCAATGTTTATAGCACATAACCATTTTCTAATCTGAAAAAGTTTGTATACTTTGTATCTTTACTGTCAGTCTGTAATATTTTGTTTCTCTTTGCTAAAAAGGCTGTAACCCACCTTCAGCATCAAACTTGAATACTGCCTTTGTTATCCTTTTTGCAGGTTTTTAGTAAAGAAATTGAGTAGCGGGAAGGGTGGGGGTGTGGGGGGGGGTTTAACTCAAAGCTGATGACAATCACTCTGTTGCACCTACAACAACTTTCATTCCTGTTGGAGGATTTTTAGCATCCTAAATGATTGTGTGAAGATGGAAACCAAAGATTTTTTACAGCCAGTGTGGAAAAATGTAAATGACTCACATTGTACAATTTTGTCCGGTGACGATTATGGCAATAAAATGTTGTTGTTGTATTTTTACTTACTTATTTCTATTTTTTTAAGTTTTAGGATGGCACATCAAACCAAGAACCTCAGCAGAATGATTTGAGTTTATTTAAAGGTTTGGTGCACTCCTCAAATCATCCCTGACATTTGCAAAAGAGTACAGAAAATGCATTTCTCAAAACTATTTTGTACAAACAGCATTGATTATCAGCAATTCAAATTCCTTAGTTCTGAATACAAAGCTAATCTACTCTTGGAGGGGTTTTGTGGGTTTATCACATAAAATCCCATTGGAACACATTTAATAGTTGGAACATAACGTGCAAAACTTGAAAAGACAATCTACATTTGTTATATGCTGTATATCATTTAAGTATAAATTTTGCTTTTTGCTTTAAATTTATATTTATTAAATGTACTATGCATAAAAGTCTGGTAGCACCACTGCTGGCAAATAGGAACAAAATAAAAAGCAGCACAAAGAACTTTAATGTACTAAGTAGAATTTATTTTTATGTAATTTCCCCACACGGATTGTGAACTTCTTACTAACTCAGATCAGCACATATTTCTGCAAGAAGGAGTTCTTATCTCACCAATTTAACCCAGCACTAAAAAAGAAAGCCAGCTGTCAGAAAACACTCACAAAAAGCAAAGCTGCTTGGTTTACCTCCTTTTAAAACAAGGCTGCATGACGGCCTTGAAAGTTTCTGTCTAAAAGTTGGTATGTTAGGAGGAAGAGACAAAAAGATAGAAAAAAGGAGACTCCAAAACTTGAGTCGAGATTAGAAAAATAATTTTTGTCCTAAATGATGCAGTTTGCTTCGTTGCCACAAAAAAAACAGGAACATAACCCGTCAACATAACCCTCTGCATGAGGTAACAAACTAGTTTTTTGTGTGTTGTTTTTAATATGGCTTCTCAGTACAGACACAACACGTTAAGCATAGACTGTCAGGGTTTTATGGAAACTATTTGCATGGATTTTTGAAAACGTGGAGCCACAGCAATGTTCAAAAATTCAGAATCAACGAGTAAAAAGTAATTAAATGAGCTCCTGGATTAGAAGTGAAAACCCAGACACTCTACCGGATCTAGTTAAAGGGGCGTCTGCTTAAGAATAACTTTTTTCTGAGTCTATCCAACACCTGAGTTCTTTTAACTGTCTGCATTAAGCACAGAGTGAATTTAAAAAAGCAGAATGAGTTTGTGACGTAAAGTAATATTGTTTACAACCAAATACAAATAGTGATGCTGTGGTTGGATGGTGTCATAGACTGTTACAGTAGGTCAGGTTAAGGCAGCTGTCGTCTGTCTTTTAAAGGTCCAGTTTCTACAGTACTGAGGGAAAAAAAAAAACTTACAGATTTATTTTTGTTTTTGTTTCTTCACTGTCACAATAAAATAAGTATTACATTTTTCATTAAATTTTTTTAAAGTTGAACTCATTTTCATAATTACATCAGAATCATGATTTCTGTCAGACCTATAGAATCAATAAGTCGCCAAATAATCCAACATGAAGTAGGATAAAATATCTCTGAAAACATCACATCAGGGCCTAATCGAAAGAAATTGAAGATCAGATCAGAGAGAGGTTTTCAAGTTTATCAATTTGAAAAAGACTGTAAGGCTTTCCCTAATGCTCGGGTATTTTACACTACAAGGTATTCATGCTTAAAAACTGTACAGTATGGCTGAATGAAAATAATTCTGCAACAAAGAATGGTCCAGAATAAAGACACATCATCTGTTATTGCAAACCCTCAATTAGATTTATGGCTGCCAAAGGTGGCAAAGCTAGTGATTAGATTTAAGAGGTTTTTTTTTCTCTAAACAAATTAAATCTTTTGTAAGTTTCTTCAAGTTATCCTGGTCTGATATTAAATGTTTTAAATTATGAAACGGATTTTAAAATGTGACAAGAAAACAAAAAGCAAAAACAGAATAAATCAGCAAGTGGGTACATACTTTTTCACAGCACTGCGAGGGTTTGCCTGTCGAGGTGAATCCTGTGTTGAGCAACACTTGATATAGACAAGTAGTCCTGCAGCATTAATTTACACCAACAAAAGGTCTACCCGTCTGCTAGTGCATTTACAACAGTACAGCATGTATCATCACTTTCTGAGAAAAACTTAAAAAAAACAAAAAAAAAACAATCTGTGTGCAAACAAACATGTAATCTGTAGCCTACACCAGTGCATAATCAAACTGACCCCTCTCTAGGCCCTCCTTGTGGTCAGTCCAGGATGATGCAGGCATGCGACTGTATGGGTCCAACAGGATCCTGAAGCATCTGACGAGCAGGAAGACCAAGAAAAGCATGAGGAGGCCTACGAAGGCCAAAGCGGTACGCTGCTCAGTGTCCACCGTGACCAAGGCGAGGGGAGGGCTGCTGCCGCCGCTGCCTGGGCTGCTGGGCAGTGAGGAGCTGGCCGGGGACATCAGCGACTCGTAGTCAAGGGTGGGTACATCGTTCATTCTCCACGGGGCCCGGAGACAGGGCTTACACACCGACTGGATGGTGGGTGTGTTGGGTTGAAGTGTGGAGAAGAAGGGGAAGGCGTTCATGAGAGGTGATGAAGAAGTCAGCATGCAACTTTTATATTTGACAGACAGGCGGACTGATGTGATGTATTCGTCTAAGGTGTTGGTATTTTTGCTGCGCCACACATTTTCTTCTGGTGGCCACTTGATGCTGTCAAAGCTAAGTAAGTCAAAGTGACATGACCTACAAAAGGTTTGACTTTAATCTGCTCAGACAACGTGTCAGACAGACGCACGTGTGCACTTCGCAATTAGCACAAGCTACGTTTGTGTGTCACTTATTTGAGGATGAGACTCTAAAAGTCCAATGATGATCAGCCAGCTTCTTATTTGAGCATCAGTGCCTCAGGCAGTAATTCTTCCTCCCTGCTTATCAGAGCCACGCAACCACCATCAGGTGTCTTTGACACTCTCAATCATAGTACACCGGGCGTGGCACCATCTTCCGCTAATGCAAACAAACACAAACAGCTCTATTCTCCGCCAAGGTCAGCGTTGTCCGAGAGAGGCGATACAACGCAGGAGGACATCCAACACCTGACTTGGTTTGGCAGTTTCAGAGCTCGTCTGCGTCCTGTTACAAACAGACTACCTCAGCAGCCAGATGCAACTGTTTGCGTACGTGTGTGGCAGCTAATTAGAACTGGAGGTCGCTTGATTAATGGCCCTGCATGTTAAACGGCCCATAACCTTCTCTGATGCCGCCTGCTAAATGCAAGGTTTCCTCTTCACTCAGCTAGCTGGAGCATGAAAAGTGGGTCAGTACAGTCATATATTGAAATAAGTTTATTTTGTCGTATTCCCCTCTGTGGATGGTTTCCTCAAAAAAAAAGCAAAAGAAACAAAAGCTTTTCTTTTTAAGTAGAGAAGCAACAAGACGCAGAAAATATTTTGAGAAACAGAATCCGCTTAAATGCTTGTTCCAGGTGTCCTCAGCAGTCCTCAGCGGAGCGTTATTGGACTTATCAGATGTTCCAGGTGAAGCCGAGTCAGGTTTCTACACCTAAGAACAACAGAAGCTCCTGGTTACAATCTGTGCAAAACCGCACAAATAAAACATTACAATTACACACAAAAACACTACTCTTAAAGCCAAACGTTGGGTTAACACCAATTAGAAAGAGGTTGGGTAGTTTTGACCAAGCATTGGGTCAAAACATGCTACCTATTGGTCTGAATTAGAGAAGACAATACAGTCTAATCACTGGACATTCATGAAAATCAGGGCTATTTAAACTCAGTCCTTGTCTTTATTTAGCACAGAGAAAATACAGTGATGTGACAAAAATTACCTTTGTGAATAATTTCAAAATCATATTTTGTGACATGTCCTACATTTCAAAGAACTGAACAAATGTATTAGAGGGGGGAAAAGGTGTATTTATGGCCTCACCATTATTGAAATATTTTGTTGAAGAACCTTTAAAATATTAAATTTCAGCATTCAGTCATCTTGGCTTTACTTGTGCCATAGTTACAGTAAATTTGATTAAACTGAAAAGTTTGGCTGACTGATCAGGATTTTTCTTACACTCCATCCTTCAGGCAAAGCCGCAGTTTACATAGCACACTAAAAAGATTTATAAGAATCCAACTGTAAAAATGTCTGTCAGGAGAAGACAACAAAAGGCTTCACAGCTTAGCCCAAGAGTAAGAAAAATTGTATATTGTCATTTCTTTCTTGCAGGAGGGCTTCTTCTCAATTTACTTGGCTTGCAATATTGGAAAACATGCTCATTCCCCTTTACATTTTGACAAATTTGTAAGGAAAATGCAGTAGGGTTGGGTTTGTGGGTAAAAATCTCCAAATTCCCAATCCAATGCCAAACAGCTTTTGTAGGACAAAAACATATTTGAAACATTGAATATAAAAAGCTCTTAAATCAGGAGACTTATTTAGAAGAGTATTTTTCCCTGTCTGTCGTGATGCATCTCTTGCATTAAAATCTGGTTCTCATTGGTCGATCAGCACCTTGTGAAGTCTCCTGCCGTGTGGCTACAACTCCTGTTGATTTGCTGGAGTTTTGAGATTCAGACAGTCAGAAAACAAACCAGAACCAGGCAAATTCTTTAGTAATCTAGGTTAAATTAATTAGTATTGATTGATACTGAAAAAGTCATAATCCAAGAAATACGCAGGCACCTGCCATCTCCTCAGAACATATTAAAAATCTTGATAGTTTATGATATTGATTTTTAGAAGCATTGATATATTTTGCTCTAGCTTATCAATACTATAGAGTTTAATGATCAGAATTACTCCTTTATTATTACAGATAATGGGACACCTCTTCAACTCACTCTGTGGAGACCTTAATGTTGAGATACTAGTCACTTTCCCTCATTTTTGAATTGAAAAATAATCCTAGTATTCTTTGTGAGCCCAAGGCTTGATCCACCACACTGAGTTGTGTTCAGCCCAGCAGTTTTTAAAATGTACATTTAGCCCAATGAAAACTCACAATTAAATCAGCTTCATACATCTGTCTGATTGGATTTAATGAGATCCATAAGCAGAAGATGATGAAGTCATTCCTCCATTATTTCAACATACTGTGGGGTTATGGTGACTCTTTGCTATTTAAATAACACTGACATTAACCATCTGCATGGAGAGCACAGCATCAGCACTCCCCATAATGACACTCAATTAGGAAGCCGATTATGGTGTCATTACGGCCACATTAGCAGTAATGAAAGCATGGTTATAAACAAAGCCGCATTACCTCACTCTCATTTGTCATAGCATTGTTAAAGAGGAGCACTGGGTCCTTAACTGACCCCCTTTTTGTAAATTTGGCAACATTATGGATGGAAAGACAAAGTGTTGTGGAGTGTTATAAATAATGTATAATCACATCACCTGCAGCGGACCGGGTTTCGAATCATTGAAGGAATGCGATACGCAAACCATTTACACCTGCTCACCGGTCCGAACAGAATGACTGAGCCATTTGTTCAGACAAATGTAATGCAACACAGGTAGCGCTCTCTGTGTGTGTTTGTGTGTGTGTGTGTGTGGGGGGGGCGAGGGCAGGGTTAATGCAAAATGCATTTTATCATGTAAAAAGAACCTGCAGAAGGAAAGCAGAGGAGGATGGATGTTAAAAGATTGGCAGACGAGCTAAAGATGCGCGAGGAGAAGCTCCTGTGGCGAATGGGCAGCAGTTCAGAGGAGAGAGGAAAAGTTCACTGGCACAGTCTGGACTGACTCTCCTCTGCGTGACCATGGCAAAATGCCTTCTCCACACACTCCCTGCCTCTGTGTCGTGTTCAGTTCAAAGGTTTCCTGTCTGCTACTTCATCAGCTGGAGTCTCCAGGGTCCGCTCTGCACCAGCATGGCTGGCAGCAGGATGACACACCTGGGAGCAGACACTCACCGTGTGAATGAATGTGCACTTTTGCATTTGAGCAAAAAATAGATCTGCTGCGTTTGTGCAGCCATTTCCAGATTTACGCTGACTTTTAGCCCTGCAAGATAAATTCTTTATAATAGAAATGACAACGAATTAAACTATGGGAAAGATACCTTCGGCTGTGCATGCAGAAGACACACCGTTGGTGAAAGAATAAACCTTGAACTCAATTTTCAGATTTAGAGGCAATATTTCTGCACAGTGACACAGTCAGAAATGTGCTGCATTTTCACCTGCCAAAGTTGAAACTTAAAATAAAAAAATAGCCCTGCAGTCCTAGTATCAAATATACATCATTACATAAAAAAAACATATACTGGAAACAAAATTCAATTTCTGATTCACTTCACAACCTCTTGCATTTGTGGACTGTTGGTAAAAGATGGTGTACATTTGCACTGCACAAAATTGCAATACTATTGGAAACTGCATTGGAAATATCCATTTTTAGTAAACCCCATTTACAATCTATCCACTATCCAAATCCAGTAAGTGAAAGCCTGACAATTGAAGTACAAAATCTTACCAAATATTACATTTAATAAGTTCTTTGCAATTGCAATATACTGAGCAAAAACACAGAAAGAAAAGGAAATATTAAGGAAAATGGTGATCAGGTGTTTTTGTGCTCCAAGATACTGATGTTACAGTGTTCAGTCTGTTGAGGGCAAGAAAGAACGAAGCCATGTGGACACTTTGACCATATGTTGAAGAGCATAGGGAATATTTTTGTTGTTTAAAGTTTCTATACATCAAATGTTTACTGATTTCATGTAAGCACAAGAATGCATGTCTGGTTTACATTGAAATTTAAAAATACATTTCAAAATTAGGCCAAATATTAATTGTAATATACATTTTGTAAAATTGTAAAAGCTGGGTCAATCGTCAAGGGTAATTAGTTTTTCCAATTGCTTTTTAAATTGAGGTAAAAACTAAATCTGTCCTGAAATTGACAGATTGCAGAATAATGTGTTTGTAGATATTTATAAACTAATAATCAACCCCTATATGTGAGAATCGTGCAATAAATGAATTGGTTTAAGGAGATTTCTATTGCTCATTGTATAAAACAGTGCCCTTTTACTTACTTTTATATATATATATATATATATCGATTTACTTATTCATTGCTTTGAGAGTAGAAACCTATTTTTAGAAAACGAATCCTGAAATTTCACAATTGCATTTTTTCTGCCTTGCAACAAGCCCACACAGAGTTAGTGACCCAGTAGTTCTGTCATGGCTCCCAAGGGTATGTGTGTCGGCATATGAAATTGGGTGGTGGAAGGAGGGCAGACATAGATTGCTCAGCTTATTTTCCTCCTTGTTAAGCCATACCCATACCATCTCACTCTGTCAGTCCCAACACCTATGCAGCCACACACAGACACACACCCCCCCCCACACACACACACACCCGCCTTATTGCGCATTAGTTTGCACCCATTACATCTCTCCTCCATGACACTTCCTCAGAGCACCAATGAGATCGTTGTAATGAAGAGCAGTGAAGCAGACACTTGTCAGTCTTCATTGAAAGGTCCTCAAATTGACATCTATTTCACACATGCGTACACACCTGTGTCAGCAGGCAAACACATAGCAGACTGAGCACGGAGACTCAGCCTGATCCAACAGCTCAGACGTTCACTGCCCTTCATGGACAAAATTGTGTTTTGTTCCTAGAAGGTATGATGCCTTTAACCATTACTCCTGTTTCGTTTGGCTCTCATAGAAAGTAGTTCTGGTTAACCTGTTGTCCAATTCCACAGAAAGTAATCCTGGCTCAGTGCTTCTGTGTTTTGCAAAGTTTTTACTTTTCTCCTGGACCAAGCCAGTAGTGCAACTATTGCTACTAATTACGCTCTGTACTTCCCATAAAATACTTCTGGACCAGTGCTTGTGTTTTTCTTGCCTGGTTCTGGTGCTGGTTTCTTCCTGTTAAAATACAGTTCTTCCTCTCCACTGTGACCACATACTTGCTCAGGTTGAGCGATTACCACAAAGTCAAAACCTTGATTCAATCAGTTAAGATTGATACCTTTCCTGATATATAGGTAACTGTAAGCTATAATTACGACTGAACTGGAAAGTATTCAATATGACCTGAATCTGAATGTTTAATTATATAAAAATGAACTGGATTGGATTTACACATACACCTGTTTGTCTAAACAGGTTTATGAGATTTAGGTGTCAATTATGAATTGCTTTTAGTAAAATTAATCTTTGAGGCATTTTACTTTATTCCTCAAAGGCAAAATAAATATTTGTTACCTTGAAGGAACACCAAGTGCAAGATGAAAAAGTGGAGAGCTATCACAACACGGCAAGCAAGGTGGAGGTGTTTGACTTGAATGTGAATGTGGCCTTTTCACTTAAATCCAGAAACTAAAACACTTTACCAAGAATCAAACAGATCTGACATGTAAACCCAGCGTTATCTTGTTATTGGACATTAGTGAGATGATGCTTTAAGCATGCAAACAGCCAGCCAAGCCAGTCCCCATGTTGCTCTGAACAGATAGTCATGATCTGTTATGTATAGGCTGAGTAAAGCCACTTTCTAAAAGTAATTATACTTTAGCAACAAAGAGGCAGGGAGGAAAAGAACATCAGCGAACAAGTGGAGAGAGAAAGAGACAGAGATTGTAAATGTTCGTCTCAGCTTCAGCCCACAGGGAATTGAATTAACCCTTTCCAATTTGTTGCTTATAAAGATAAAGTGGACTTGGAGAAAAGGCTGAGGGGAGCTCCATGTGATCCACAAGCTCAGCCGGGTATCCCCCCATTACATCCACACAAAAGTAATCGAGCTCACAAAACAAATATGAAGCATTCAGAGGACATGGCAGAACAAGAACTGCACAGACAAAGAGGGGAAACCCTAATGGAAACGTATAACAACATGTCATAAGGCTTATTGATGCTTTAGATGTGCGTTTCTCCCTCTTCTGAATACACGTGATTCATTTGCCACCTGAGGGAGTTGGTCCCTGCTGTGTTTCCGAATCTAATGAGGACAACAAGGACCAGGTCACCTTGAGCTGTGCAAAACAACAAATGTTGTTTTGTTTTCATACATTAATCACAATTCATTTTTATAAACTGTAATTACAGGAGAATTCAGAGAGATTTAAGAACCTACATTAAAACACCAAGACTCTTGTTGCCGATTCTGGTTTTATATTGTCTGCAGCTAAGTGTGTCTTACTTGGTTACTCTGTTTGCTTATAAGTCGATGTCAATGGCCTGTGTGTCATGTTTTCAGTCAGTCAGCAAATTTTACCTATTGGGACAATAAAGTATTTATTCCATCTTATACCATTCCAGGTGTGTCTTACAGCTGTGAAGACAGACTCTTTGATCATTCCTTTTTCCACTTGGCATGCATCCTGGCTCACCACCAAGCCATTCCTCAGATGGTCCTGGTCATAATTAGGACGTCAGACAGTCGGCAGCTACTGTGGGGTTGATAAAGTCTGGCAGTTAAACGTCCTGCATATTTCACATACAGCCAGCCAGTCGGCTCCGACTGTGCATGCAACATTGAGCAAAAAAAAGTGTGTTTGTGTATGAGACGTTCACTGAGCATGTATGCAAATGAGTAGCAGTGCTGCAGAAAGGAAAGCAGTCCACACTACCAACCTCTGAAAACAAAAAAAAAGGTCCAGCAAGTTACCAGCCATGCAGTGTGTGTTTGTCCGTTTTACATAACAACTGCTACTTTTCTACACCTAACACTTTTCTTTGGTGACTATTTGCTTTAGTTGATTAAAAAACATCTTGGACTGTGGCAAAGTCAAGCTATTTTTAATATCACTGAATAATTTTAAAGTGAAGCCATAAAGAATATATGCAAGAAGCTTTTTTACAAAGGAAGCCGCAGTTTCTACTAAGTGTGGGGTAATGTGTAAAAGGATACTGATGGTATAAATCGAGTGACAGACTAAAAATAACAGCTTCAAGCAGCTATAAAACTGGCAATCTAATTCTTAATTCCTCTTAACTGTACTTCGATGAACCGAATTCATGAAATGTCAAGACGACAACCCAGTTTTTGGACTGAAATGGATCTTTCCCAAAGCTGATGGTTTCATTATTCTTCAAAATGGTCAACCAGAGAGCAGTGAGACCATGAGTATCCCCAGAGCTTTTCTAGCAAATGTTGCAGAGACTTTCAGTCACACTGCAGCTGCCACACCAAGACGTGATGCAGCTTGTCAGGATGCCCACAAGTGCCCCTACGCAACGCTGGTGAGGAAGACTCAGAGCGCTGCCTTTACTCATTTCACCTGAGAAGCTCTGTTGTTACGCTTTGAAAAAATAAAAAGGAAAAACTATTTGGGTCTTAATTTTCAAGCTTCTCAAACTGCTTTATCTTTTCGCTTTTGTAATAATTCCTTTGAGCAGCCATAAATCTGATGATTTGATTATGCTTTCATTTTTTATCTCATAATTGCCACTAACAATCTAAGATGAAGGACCATGTTGTACATTCAAGATTGAAAAATATATTGCCCTATTCATTAAAAATAAATTTTATGCATTTCCTAAAATTGTTTATCTTTACTGCTGGAATTTTGCTTGAGGTTCCCAAACGTTTGCACTCCCCGAATTTGTCCACCTGCATTTGAGGTGGACAAATGGAGGAGAGTACAGATGAGGGAGCAAAGGGGGAAAAAAAAAAAAAAAAAAAAAAAAAAAACAAGCCCCGTGAGATTTTCAACAGCAACAATGCAGCTGAGTAATTCTGTCTTTGTGGTGCCTACGATCTATCATTTTAACAGGTGAACCCAGATGAATATCTTTTGTCTTTATCAGCATATTTAGAGATTTACCTGAATGCCCCTCAGCACCAACTGGGAGAGAACTCAGCATTCCAGAAAAAGATGATTTTTGGACAATACAGCTTTCTTTTTTATCTAAACGCAAAGAAAACGGTTTTGTGATCGAAAAACTCCCATCATAAGTTCACCAGCCTCAAAAGACAGACTGCTGACAGGCTGCTACAATAATACATACATATATTTTTTATAGCTATTTATATGATTGCTAATCTCAAATAATGCATCCATTAGTCATATACCATTTTTCTATACATCTTATTAATGGATTGCATCTTGCATTGCGTTAATTCTGTTGGCAACCGCTTCACTGGCATTTTCCATGTAATCAAATGGTTCCTTGCACAGTAAATATAGGTTTGTTCTGTACATTAGGTGTGCAGTGCTTGGTCTTTGGGAATTCACCCAATAATCTACTGTTCCACATTGTCTTACCAAACTATACAACTGTCAGTTGTTGTACAGGAAACCAACTGACAGAGACTGAGCAGTTTGGTCAATTCCTGTAATTCAGGTGTTGCCCTGACTTCATGAATATGTGTTGCACAATATAGTGTAGATGAGAAGGGTGTGTCTGATCAGCAGGTTATTCTTCTTAGGTGAGTTTCAGTTAAACAGAGGTGGTGGATCGGAGTAGAATGATTGATTGTATAAAGAAATAAGAGCAGAACCATTAAACTGGATTTAGCAGGAGCTCAGAACCTGAAACAGCTTTTGACTGAAGGTATCGTACTGCACACACATTAACAACTCCATGGACTTAGGCTTACTAACTGTTTTCAAAGTTGGGTGGATACAATCCATCCTTTGCAAGTCGTAAATAGCACTGGGGTCTTCTCTCTGTTGTGGCTTAAAACCTTTATTTTTATTACCGTTTGTATTGAGTTCTGTTGTACTCGCAGCAATGTCTGTTCTGTTCACTTCAGGTTCCTTCAGGCAGTTAGTAGAAACGTGATTTCCGTGCTGCATTCGGCTGGAGATTAAAACAGCTGGAAAGGGAGGATCAAACGACTGCAGAGACCTCAAACAGTTCAGTGGACAAGCGGCCTGAAACAGGTAGACTTATATTTATTCTTCCACTTATGATGGGTCAGGACATGGGGGCATCAGCTTAAGCAGGTTTCCATTTCCCCAGCCACTTGATTCAGCTCCTCTGGAGAGGCATTTACAGGCCAGCTGACATACATAGTCCTTCCAACTTGTCCTGAGTTTTTCCCTGTGAAACATGCCTGGAAGACCTCACCAGGGAACCATCCAGAAGGCATCTTAATCACTCTGTCTTTGGATCTCCAACTCCATTTTCCTCCTCCGTTACTTGGGGCAGGACCCTCGTTTCCCCAACCTGGAGAATATATGCGTGTGTGTATGTGCAAATGAGAAAAGTTTGATTTCACAACAGAGCTCATGTTCTTATCCAATTTCAGTGTTGGTCTGAGAAATAGCTTGTATAATGAGCTCAGCAGATCCACAGTTCCACCAGGTATTTGCCAATTGTTGCTGGCTAATTTGAAGGAGTTGAGTGGCAGAGTCATAGGGTGGGCGTGGTCAGTTTTCACAGTTTGAGCAAATGAAGGTAGAACATAAAACCAGGGTTGTAGTTCAACTGGTCCAGAGCAGACTGCTCTGATATCTGGGTGTTGATGGACCTCAGACTGTGCGCAACCGTTGATTCATAGCTTCAATTATTTGCTTCTCCTTGTGTAGGTTGAAGTGAACTTCGGACAACAAACTTCTCAACACCCTCAAAGAAAGCAGAACTGCAGGAAATGACCTCCAAACCCCATAAAGAGAACAAAAGCCATACCAACCCACAAAGAAGAGAGAACAAAGATGTCCCTTCTCATCTGTCCGAGATACAGAATAAACTGATTGCAGCTGGAACGTCATTCATTCAGCAGTTTGACAAAAGTGAAACCAAGATGAAACCTGTTGTCCTTAGGCTTCATATGATTTCTGAAGAAGTTGAGCAAATTCAGGAGATGACGAACAAAATTAGACCAGTTGGAGCTGTGGTGGGAGGTATAGGATTGCTTGCTTGTGTCGCTACAGCTCCATTCACTGCAGGATTCCGTTTATTTGCTGCTTTTGGTGCTGTTGCTGGACCTCTTGGGGCTGTTTGTGGACAAATCGGCTTGGTTGTAGACTCACTCACTGTAGGTTGGAGGTTAGCTGTTGCTTCTGCTAAAGATGATGTTGCTGATGGACCCGTTATAGGAGCTGTTATTACTGCAGCTGTTGTTGGACTTATTGTTTTTGCTGTTGCTGGAGTTTTAGTTGAAGATAGAGGTCCATTTATTGCTGTTGCCGCTAACTTTTCTGCTGGAGCTACTGCTGCTGCTGCTTCTGTTGCAAGTACAGGTGCAGTTAGTGTTGTTGGCTCAAATCTGATAAAAATCATAACAGAGAGGAAAAAAGCAAAAGAAGCCGGGGGTAAGGGGGAACAATTTGTGGAGATGCTTAAACCTCTTAAAAGAATGCTTAAAGTCACAAAGGCCACATGTAATCTGTTGGAGGAAGAATCATATGAAGTTCTTGTGAAATACACCCTGAGAGATGTAGATAAGTTTCTGGTTCTGCTCAAAAAGGTAAAAGTGCTTAAGGAGATGAGTGAATCAGTCTTAATACTAGGAACACTCATCAGCATCACACCAACACCTGAAGCACAGCAGGAGATAAGAAATGCCATCAAAGATGCAGCTCTTCAAAGTCAGAAGATCACTGAAGACTTTGCAAAGATAAAACAGAAACTTAGTGATTACAAGATAATAGTCAGCCCCTGATAAACTGGATGGGAATATGTCATTTTCATAGGGTTTCAAGCCCACGGAGTGAGTAACACATGTATTCCTTTTCAGATATGATGCTAAACTTAACAGATAGCAAAATAGCACACAGCACAATACTATCCATAATTGTTTGTTATTCGTTTGTGCATAGATCAAACCCTGCGGCCATTTGTTCTGCACATGTGCGTTTTCTCATCTGGGGAGTAAGGATGTGCAATATGGCACAAAATTCATATCAATATATATTGTGATGGGTGGTGGCAATGACATATATATATTTCAATATAATTTGTATAACATAATAAAAAATGAAAAAAATAACACGTATTGAGTGGAATGTATATATTTGTATGTGTTAAAACTCGTTTAACACTTGTTTTTGTGGATGTTATTTGTACGTAACTGTTTTATGTTTCTGCCCATCATTGCCAGATCTACCTTAAAAACATCTCATTTTTTACGATTTTAAGGGAGACCTGGCAATGACAGGCAGCAGCATAATCTCAATGGTGACTAAAGGCTAAAAGTTAAATAAAAACTATCTCTATATAGAAACACATTAAGTTTAATGTAATGGATGCCTGCATCAAATCCAGGTGTTTCTTCCCAGTGTTGTGACTGGAACTTGTAGTTAGCTGAATTGCTGGTTATCAAGCACATGCTTTGTTTAAAGGTGGTAAAACAAATTGCGTGCATTTCCCATTTTCCACACACTTACAGATTACATTTTCCTGCACAAGTTTTTTACTCTATGCGCGGTCCTGAGGGGTTGTGCTTTTTTGAGGTTTTCTTTTTGACAAATTAGATTAAAAAGAAGTATTAGAGTACCTTAGTATTACACAGAGGCGGGTGGCGTACTCAAACCGTAATCTAGTAATAGTTGCAATGTACTTATATTGTTTCTAATTTAGAAACAAGGCAAGAACTGGTTCTAAACTTGAGGCTTGTTTATTGTCGTCATAGCAAGTGCCTGCCAAGTTGGCTGTCTGTTACAAAGTTCATGGATGTGGGACGTCACATGGGAACTACAGTATGCAAAATAGCTCAGAACTCCCTCCCCACTTCTTTCATTTAGTGGCCGACGGTGAGTTGCATTTCATACTACTACTTTCAGACCTGAAAAGCCAAACAAATCAAGCCATGTATGCTTAATTTAGACAAATTGTGGTTAAATGAAAAAATTCCTGGACATCCTCTGGTTTTAGATTTTTTGAGATGTTTAGCCTCCATGTGGTTTCTTGCAACTGCAACAGGTAAATGTCAAGTAACATACCCATAATAGGAAAGATGAAAACGTATAAAACAGACTAAACCAACAAACTAAAATAATACTTTTCTTGGGTTCAACTATGAACCCAAGAAACCCAAGAGTTTGAGCATTAAACTCAAAGACTCTGAAAGACATTTGTTGCCTGCAGGCTTCTACCTTGAAGACGGAACCCACCTTTGTGTCCCGTTCAAGATCACCACTTTAATCAGCTCTAAAAATCCTTCTGTCCCACCAGTCAGTGTGAATAAATGTCAAGCCAATCATATCCGCCCTATATTTAATTCACAAATCACGTACATGAAATATTCACACCAGGATGAGCGGAAACCCACTCACAAATGTTCGCAGGTCAGCAGTGAGTGGGCAAAATCTATTTGTGGACAGAACATGAGATCAAGAGCAAAACACCTGAGAAAACCGATCTGATGCATCAGTCAGAGTTTTGTGGTCGATCTCTAATCTCTGGTTTTTGGAAAGTTCTTACCCACTGATATGCAATATGCAAGTTTAACTGTTCTGATTTCCCTTTCAGCTCTATAATATAGGTAGACATAAGACCTGCTGTTATCAATCCCACCTGCTTTGAGAGTTTATTAATTACAATAAGAGCAGATGGTGTCATACTGTATGAGAGCGCATTCAGTTTAAGACGGGTTTACAGTTATATTCAACTAAAGACTAAATCTTGTAGGGTGGCATTTTAAACCTGTTTTTGCATCTGGTCAGCTTGGCCAGTCCCAAAGAAAGAAACCTAACCTCAGCTCTGAGAGTTTCCAAAGGCAGTCAACATATAAATAAAAACATGCTTTATGAATAAAGCATGTTCCATGACAGACAAAGGTTGAAGTTTCAGCCATTGTGCTGTAAAATCCTAAGTCCTTCTCTTGACGTTCTTGCTCTCAGTTTCTCTCTTGGAGCCTGAATAAACTGCAGACATACCATGGAGAATACAGTTCTTTAAAAAAAAGAAAAAAAATTACATTTCTGTGTTGCCGTCTATTTCACTTTACACTCCACACTGACTCTGAAAATAGCAAACCTTGAATGTTATTTCTTTGGTGGCAACAGCATCAACACTGAAGAGTATCGTTGGCACAACCTGCAACTGACTGTTTTGTGAAAGCAAAATGGATGACTCAGAGAAAGTAATTCCATTTATGCATGGATTATTACATATAATTTAATAAATGTGAAAAAAAACATTAATATCTCCAATTGTCCTTCTGTCTTACAAAGCAGAAGGTCTTTGCAAGGCAGAGTCATTGCAAAGGATCTGCAATGGAAGAGATGCTTGTGCAAAGCACCTGATCCTTGCACAACTATAGCATGTTAACAGAAATTATAATAAATAATTGTTTTGAATCAATTTCAAATCGAATCATAGCTCCAAAAATTGTAATCAACTCAAATCCAAAAATTGCAATCAACTCAAATGAAATGGTGAAATAGCAAAAAGATTCTGATCTATGTCACTTTAACAGCTTGTCAGTATCTTCACAGGTTTTTTTTTTTTGCTTTTGATCTCATGTTTTTACACCTTACCAGCCCATATCAGTCTCTGGAATGCATAGCCAGTCTCATTCCTGAATAATATAATTGTGCATTTCTATGGTGTTTGAACTCTCATATAATTGTTTGAATAGATAAACATGGCACCTTCAGGCATCCGGACTGATGGAGGTACACAATTTCTTCTTGATTGCTTTTGATGTCAAACAAGGAAGCTGTGTGTTTGAGATTTTGCGACATCCATATAGCGACAGCCTGAAACCCAAATATTGTTTCGAATGACCCCAAAGCTTACAAAAGATGACGGCCCTCTTCATTTTCCAAATTATTTAGCTATTTAGCTCCGAATCCAATCCAAGTCTATGTAAACTTCTGAATTTTAACAAATAATACTCATTCCTCACCTTATTATTGTTGCATTTAGAAAACATAAGGAAAGTTGGCACTTTTAAATTAACTAAAACACCAAACATCTAATCTGATTTAATGCAGTTTTACCCACATTACCAAGTGAAACCAAGCTGAAAGATAAGGAAGACAGGATTGATGAAGTAATAAGTGGCAAGATATGGTGAAAAGTTACAGAGCTGTAGCAGGAAACATTACAGGAAGATTGGTAGCTTGCAGAATGTTAAGAACCCATGATTCATGCCTGCAGTCAGATAGACCTGAACTCTGTAGCTACTTGGTGAGAACGAAGGGTCAGAAAGGATAAATCCAGTGAACGTAAGAAGATGAAAGAAGTACTCAGGAAGGTGAAATCGCAAAAAAGACACAATGAAGAAATAAAGAGTGTATGTGTGTGTGTGTGTGTGTGTGTGTAGGCCAACATGGAGATGACAGAAGTACTTTCCTTCCATCAGGCAGCCATTCTGTCAAGTCCACAGAGACAGAACGGAGCCAACCAACCCGCCCGCTACGAAGGCCATATATATTACATGCTCTGCCCACACAACACTTGCTCAAAACCAAGGTGGAAGAGAGCCCAGAGTCAGCATTAAAAAGTCAAAAACTTTCCTGCAGCCAGCAAACGAAGCGAGCTGAAAAGTCAGAGCAGCGTTAAGCCAGGAAGTGAAACAATGCCTTTCAGTCAGCGAAGCAAAAAAAAAAAAAAACACACCCAGGAGTGACAGAACAGAGTATCGGGGTCTAACATCAGAAATACAGTCTACAAACTATAAATACCAAAAAAGTGAAAGCACTTACTGAAGCACACAGTGTGAAATAATTTCGCTGACTGCTCCATTCCCAAGAGGCTGAAGAATCTACCAGTTAGAGACCTGACCATGCATTAAACACAGATGAAAATTCATGCCCTAAACTCAAACACATCACCTTGTGGAAGTAAAGGTTGCCTGTTCAGGATGTCTGATTACCAGACTTCCCTCTGGGTAAAGTAGGCGTTTCTACAGCTCACGTCTGACCAAACTACAGTAAATCCATGCAAGGCAGAAGAAAGGATGTATTTTCTGTTTTCTTCCCTTCCCATTCCTTCAGCAGATTTATTTCCAGTAATCCAACTGGAATCAGCAGATTTTCCTGCGTTAGCATTTCTGAACAAGTTAATAGACATATGTTTGACAGGCTGCTGTGGTGTCTCTGCCTTCGAAGCCGAGAAGGGACGATAAATCCCAGACCCTGAGTCACCAACCAAAGCTTGATAGATGAACGGTTGATAAATATTTGATGGCTGATCTTGAACAAGAAATCAAAACCACTTACTGGACCAACTCGTCAAGGTTGAAAGCCCTCAACGACTTTCTTACATCCCCTCTGTACTGACATGAAGTCATATTGGCAGGAGCCGTCCTCCTCTTCCTCCCTGGCGGATTTGCAGGAAGTGGCTTTTCAGGACACCAACAAGAATGTTTATTACTTTGTGTGCTACCTAATAAAATCATCTAAACTGTACTAAACTAAATGTAACACTGCTAATAACTTAGGGATTAAAAACACAGGTGATGCTGTCAAGTGCATGAAGAGTCATTTGAGAAGTGTGCAGCGCGACATTCAAATTAAATGTGTCTTTGCTGCATCACTCTGACACATTAGTGGCTTCACCTCACTTGACTGCTTTTCAATGACAGCTGAACAATGAAATAAAACATCCACCTTGGCGAGTAGCAGAGAGTAAATGATATCCGATATCAGGGCTAATAACGGAGACTGGCGGTGACACAGAGAGATGGCTATGTGGCAGAGAACCTGATTCTCTAATGTGCTCCTTGTAATGGTCTGTCTGCTGACAGGGAGGGAGGTCAGGAGCTCTATTTTTTCCTTTGTCTCCATCTCTCCTCTCATTACATGATGACTGTCAGCTTCCTGTCAATCAGCATTAGCCCTAACCCTTTCATTTTTTTAAATTTAAACTGGCAGGCTGGTAGGTGGTAATATTCTTAAACCCATTTCCAGTTCCTTTTATTGTGCTTGTAAATGTCAAATCTGAGCTAAATGTCAAGTTTGAGCAGGTTTGTCTCCAAATGGCCATAATTACAAAATTAAAACGTCCATAATCTAGCATGAATAAAAACTCACCAAGCATTACTCCTCACATATCTAACAGCTGATTATCATTTAGAGTAAACTTTTCTCATTCAGGTCCAGGGCGTTCATAAATGTAAGCAGCTTGAATCTCGCCATATTTGGACTATTCCAGTTAAGGTTCCACTCAGAGATATACAGCTTTAAGTGCAGTCAGAAGAAAAGCTGAAAAGAAAGCACAAAGTCACAACAATCTGGTGGATGTATGCAAAGAGTCCCAGCAGACCAAATGGGAAAGAACATGATGAAATATATGTCAAGCAGGCTTTGCTGTCGAGTGGGCGGGAAAGTGTAGTGGGACATTTTTCATTAATATGACTCTGCAAGCACAGAGGCTATTCTTACCAAAACAACCACATAATACCGTAGCATAAAAATACTCAATTAGTGAGTCTTGTTTATGGAGGACTATTTAGACACAAAATGTAAGACAAAGAGCGAACAATAAGCAAGAAAAAGAAACAATTAAAACAAAAACTAATAGAAATTAAATAGTTAAATAAACAAGGCTTCCAATTCTAGGGCAAACCAGAAGGGAGATAAAAGTACAAATTCACTCAATGGAGGGTAAAATTCGATGGTACTAAATTATCAAAGAAGGGCAACTAAAAGCAAGGCAATAAAGGATATTCTTTTTGGAAACCATGAACAGTTTCTTCTGGCCTCAGGTTTGTGCAAAGTTGAGAGCTGTAATAAGAAAATAACTCCTCACCACAGGTTTTTGTTCCTTTTCCAGGTTACCTGATGGATTTGAAATGATTTCTACAGTCAAAGCAACTCTGACAAATATTGTCAATGGTTAAATATCATCAATGGATTATAAAAAAAAACAAAAAACATTGAAAGCATCATTAAAATCACTTCTAAAATACAGAGGAAGCAAATGCAGAGTCTCTGAGAACCACATACATGCATATATATGTGCATCTGCTTTGTACATCACCAGAATGAATGCTGGCGAGTTCACCTGTACTCTACTCTGTATTTTTGTAGATATGGTCATTTCATGCACAACTTTTTAACTCCAGTAAATGATACCCACATTTACTGGAGAACCTAGTCTAAGTAGTATTCCACCAAGACTTCACTTAGTGGAATATTAGATTTGATCCAGGGTCCTTACAGCTCAACGGCCCAATCAAGGATTTGGGCTGTTGTAAACAAATCAAGACTTGTTTACTTTATTGGTGAGGTTTTAGCTCTCTTAATGACAGTTTCTATTAATAAAAATTTTACCACAATAAAAAAATAAAACTTATAATAAATGAATAGATGGGATTGCAATGGGTAAGAAAGGTGAAGTAGAGATTACCAAAGGGCAGATGGAGCCAAAGATTAAAGAGATGAAAATGTAACAGAATCAGTAGCAAAGGATGGAAATACTGAAACTTTGCCATAAAAAAAGCAAAGCTGATAAGGGTTCAAAAAGGCTCTCTTTTTTTCCCCGAGTTGTAGGAAAAAAATCCTAGAAGCGACCTTTGGGAAGAGAAGATGATTTAATGTAAAACTGTCGGCTTGCATTAAAATCCAAAATTTTCTTTGTAATGTTTTTCACATTTGATAAGCTTTTTTATAACTTAGTTGCTGAAGCTATACTCAATTCATCATAAACACCAGTTTCTTATTTTAATTTAGTTTCTGTTTATTAAGGAGTGTAACGTCCCAGACATTGTGGAGCCCAGAAAATAGCATTATTGATTTCAGTAATTTTTTTTGTTCTCTCATTTCAGTAAGAAATGCAAATTGATTTGAGTGTTATGCAGGACGACTGATTTAGTTGCGTCATCCGGTACATGCTGTAGAGCTGGGTTCTGTTAGCTTGCTGGTAGTAGTGATAACTTGTTTTTGCAGGACAGCCCACATTGTGTCACTCTTCCACTGAGATACGCCTCTCAGATATTTGTATTGCTGTTTGTTTTGTGTGTTTCACAGTTTTTAATAAGGACTGAATTTGTGAAAACTCAGTCGAGAGGTTGTGCATGTGGACAACAGAGAAACCACACCAGATTTTGAAACAAGCCTACAATGCAACTTTTTGAAACTGCAAAGTCCAGACCAGATATTGACTGTAGCTTAAAGACCACAGAGAACCCATTCTTCCTGACTGGTCCACTGTGGTCCACATGGGAGGTCAGCAATGATAATATTCACCTGATATCACAGCAGGACAACGGGATCCATGTTTCCTGAAGGTGACTTGCTCAGGATTGAGACTGGAAATACATCTAACCACAATCCACGTAATTCCAGTGTACACAGACACAGCTGCTTTATGTAAGGAACTGGTTTTATTTTGATTGAGTAGTTTGACGTAAATTTAGGAAAACATGAATACATAAAGGATAATTAGAACACAACAGACTAAAAGTCTAATGGTAAATTTTAGAGGAAAATAAATTTAAATGTAAAATTTCATTTAAACACCAGTGTGCGAAATTATTCCGTCATTTAACGTTTTGCTTAATCTGTATAGTAATTTTGAGTTTTTCTTTGCAGCTCTTGATGTTTTTTAAAAGCCCTTATTTCTATCCCCAAAGGAACTTCTTTATGTGCTTCATGTGAAGAATCACCTGACAGGACTGAGCTTTAATTTACAAAGTTTGACGCAAATTAGCCGATTAATGGAAACACCCGGACTTCAAAACTCTGCAGCACTGCATTTCAAATGAACATGAAGAGGCAGTTTCGCCTTTAGCACACATTTTTTTTTTTTGCCTTAATTTTGCAAACTCTTTACGTATTTTAAAGCCCGCTTCATAAGTTTCAGGTTTATATTTACCAACCTGGTTCCGGAGTCCAGCGTGGATGAGTTTCCGCTCTGTCCGGACCGCTGTGGCATCAAACTTTAAAATCTGCTCCTCCTGCTCAGCCGCTGCTGCTGTGCGCCGCTTTTTACTCCGAGAGACAACACTGAAGGCAGGCGGAGAGTCTTTACAGCTCCCCGCCCACCCCTGCTGACCGCACAGCCAATCACAGAGGCAGACCCTCCCCAATATGTGTCCTTATAGTCATAGTAATACTAATATGATGGAGCATTATCTTTGCAGCCTGAGATCAGTTAGTCAAGGTTTTAAATCTTGAAGCTTTTGTATCAAAGGTGACCCTTAAACCTTCAGCATGATTTTCTGTCTTTACAAGAAGCTTGCTTAAACTGCTTATTTACCTTAATTAAAAAAATATATATACAAAATTTTAAATAGCGAGTCAACTTCTTTGAGAACTCAGTGGTTCTCAAAGGTGGGGATGAGGCCTCACTTTGGGCCAACAAATAACAAATGTAAGATCCTGAGAGAATTCCCAGAAATTAAAAGTTAAACATTATTCAATCAACATTTTTCATCCATCAACACTGCATGGTGGAGCAGTTATTAGATTACAGTAAGAGGGGCCAGGGTTTGAATCCCAGATCCCATTTTCTCCAAGTTATGGGATCTGACCAAATTAAAACATCAGTGGCAAAAAAAATATAGCTACAATAACCCCATTTGTGTCATTATTGTGTTTGCTTGGGTTATTGCCACTGATTGTCTCTTACTTAAAAAAGGATACTGTTATGCTGTTTTCATGCTTTTCTTTAGTAAGAGCTGGAAAGCTGGTGTGATTGGAGCAGACTTTGCAACATTAATGTTTTGGCATCCACTTATTGGGATGATTAATTCTCAAACTTATGTTCTTTGCTGACAACACAACTTTAACTGCCTAAAGTTGTAATGCTTTGAAAGTTTCTGAAATATATTTGAATAAGGACACAGTATTGGTCAAGTTCAGCTTGGCAGCGAAGGACCTGACTGAATTTAGGGTTGATTTTAAGCAGGAAATTTATTTTAAAAAATCATCCAGTGGCTTAAATGTTTAAACATTGCAAGCGTGTTTCTTAAAATCAAGAGTCACAAAATAGAGTTATCATCCTCTCATCTCGTTAACATCTGTAGCACAGTTCATCCTACTCTGTTCCAGGTTTGTGCCTTAAACTCTTCACCCTCCATTTCACAGCAGGTTCAATCCGACCAGCCAGCTCAGGTGTCCTCCTACTGTTACTGTTTGAGTTTTCCCACCAAGGAAAGAATGGCTGGCATCTGTGCAATCTGTGCCATCTGTGCCATCCTCCTCTTCAGCACCGCCACCCTGCTGCCAATCACCTCCCACCATTCCCCTCAGCAGAGTGGGTCAGGGTTTATGTGCCGCTCCAGCTGGGAAATGTACTCATGATATAGATATCTAGTTTAAGAAATTATTTTTCAAATTATTTTTCCCCCAGCATGTAGGAGATTAAAGGATGTTTTTTTTTTTTTTTTTTACGTATTAATAACATTATTACTGAGTAAAATCTGAATTTGGAAAGGAATGAAAAAATTGAATCATTTCTAAAATTTTTACATATATTCTAGTAAGAAAAGTTACGTTTTTGAACCCATCGCTCTGTAAGATGCTCCCAGCAAAATGCAGGAAGGACGTGCTAGTGAAAAATGTCAGCCACTCGCAGCTGGTTCAGCTCAGGACGGTGAAAATGTGTGGGCCAAACTGGAGGAGTGCTCAAACCATCAACAACTCAGCCGGACTATTATCTCTGTTTTGAAATAAAAATACATTTCTCTTGGAACAAAATGGCAGCTTTACGTCAGGGTGCTCAAAAAATGTCAGCGAGTTTGTGAAAGCGTCCGCCTTTACCCAGTGGAGTGGGCTGTGTGGGCGAGAGCAAGTGCATTACGGATGTTGAGAGAGCCATTTTCCCAGGTGAGTTTGTCCAAATGTGTCAATAGTGAGTAGGAGGTTTGGACTGGCAGGACGAATACAGGCTGACAGCAGTCTCCTGCCGGAAGACTGGGCAGATATTAGTCTGTGTCGTTCCTTAGCTTTCCCCTGTATGCAAATTGTAATGTGTTTTTTGTACTTCTATCTGCATATATGACCATGCATCTCTGTGTGTATGTGGGTGGAGGAGTAGGTGGCCATGACCAATCAATAATCCTGATAATTAGATCTGAGGAGTGTCGTTACAGGGGCCCCTCGGGCGAGCGACGTCTCGTCTTTCGTAAAGAGCACTGTTGTCTCCTTTCCTCTGAGCTAGCATGCACCTCATTAACCTTTAGGACGAATACAAATCCAACTGGATGCTGGAAACATTTCTTGAAGATGTTCTTATGTACAAAAGATACACTTTTACTTACCGCTACCGTTTACATTATTCACTACATTGATTTGAGTTGAATGTGTGAGCATTAAGAGAATACAATTATTAACAATTTGAGTAAAAAAAATAAACATCAAAATAAAAATAATTTCCTGTTTATATGTATACCATCATTAACCCAAAATAAAAAGCCGTACACATTTTCTTTAAATTTTAATTTTTAAAAAATAAACTTTTCATTTTGCTTCTCATTTTACCAAAATGGAAATACTTGTATTTTTAGATTACGTCCCACTCCATGTGTAGTGAAATTACACCACATTCTGAAGTTACATTTTACTTCTCTAAACACAAAGGGAAATTATTACAGATTATTATTAAAAAAATTTATTCTTAACCTCAAAAAGTATTTCTCAATTTCTCATTCTTTTAGTTACACAGTGTCTGTATATTTTAAAGTACAGAATTATTAAATAAATGATTCAGTAACGAACTTTGGAATTTTTCTGTTCTGAAGCTTAATTATTGAGTCTATGAATACAGTGTTCTGATATCCCCAGACAACTTTTTACATGGAGGAAAAGCTGAACAACTTTTTTTCAATGTGCTTTTTTTTAACTGGACAATGATCAAAAGCACATCAGCAAACCTAGCTCTGAATAAAAAAAAAAGGTTATGGAGTACCATAGAGTATGGACATAAATTTGTTGAGGATGCTGCAGTATGATCTTACACAGGCAGTTAATGTGTCAAAGAATCGCCCAGTGTGGCTGAATTAAAACATTACTGCAAAAGAAGTGGGCGTTCACATTAATGTACGATTGATGAGTAATTTTTAGGAACACTTGATGAAAGTTGTATTTTTGTATGGCACTGCCAATAATCAGGGGAAAATACTTTTCTACAAAAGGCTGGTGTGGTTAATCAGTTTGAAAACTGCATTTTGAATTTCCTCAGATCATTTTTCAATAATACGAAAATCTGAAATATACAGGTGTGACAAAAACAGCAGAAATTTATAAGGGGACAAATTCTGTTTCACTGCGTTTTGCACTGGATGTTGGACAATTTAATACATAGTTAAAAATGTCCTCCTCCTGCTCCTCAAGGCCTAATGTCCCTCATGGCAGTAATCCCTCCTGCGCTGCACAGCAGCACAAGGATCATCACAATAATTTACCGGAATAAAAAGAAAAGTGAACACGGTCTCTCAAAGTCATTAAAACTGCAGGGAATCAAAGCTGCTTTGTAACTGTTTGACCTCCAGAGTGCCCTGAGACCCTGTGGGCTGTGCTGTGCTACGCTGCGCTGTGTGTGCATGTCTGGTTTTACAATATGGACTTTGGCTATATATTGTAAATGCTATTAATGGAAAATGCTGCTTTGCTTTTAAATTCAGCTAAAATAGGGGTTTGCCCACTTTTCACTTGAACATAATTTCATGAATATAAACAAAATCCATAAAAAATGCTTTAATGGCTAAAACAAAACTTATTTTTCAGCACATTTCACATTAAATCATGGACATGAATTACAAACATGGAAGGGAGTGGGTATCTGCCGATCGACATGGAAGAATTTCAACAAGTTTTACGTCCTTCATCAAATGTAGCATCATTTTACACTGTTTTCATTTGGTTTGTAAATATAAAGGGGGAAAAAACTGTTACAAAGCATTTATGTGAAAATAACCAGCGTGTGTGCATCTGTGTGTGTCCTCTGCTGTCAGGGCTTCTGAGAGCCAAGCTTGTGTTTCCCTGGTTGTTTCCTTCAGGCTCCACAGGAGGTGATTGGTGGACATGGTTTAATCGTTCCCCTTCAGCTCTTGTTATGGAGCGACATTCATCATACAGCTTCACAACTTCACCCTGCATTGTCCCAGCGCCAGCAATGTGGAGCCGGACGCACACAAGCACACATGCATAAACAGCACCACCACAAGCTCCTCCTCACTGATCCACTCTTCATGGAGCATTTGATATTCTGTTCCTGTTTAATTACTCTAAAGCGTCTGACAAGGTAGAGTCAAGGTTTCTCTCTCTCTTTTCTCTCTTACGCCTTGTATGTGTCCACGGTGCTTCACACATTAACTAGTGGGAATGATCCGGTGTGACATTCTCACAGTGTGACATTGTTGGGTAGAAATACAGTAATAAAAGAAACATGTACAACACAAGTTAATCGCTTTTTATTTAAAGCAGAAAATCAACCATTATTCTAATATAAATTGTAAAGGTGTTAAAACATTCTTTTATTATTATTATTTTGAAAATCTGATTTCCGTGTAGAAAAGAAACACCTGCTAAATTATTGTTTGTAAGTAGTTATCCTTCAGAATATACTGCCATACCTTTAAGTTGGCTCATCTTTACATGGATGTATCAGGTTGACCATAGTTGGTTAATAAAACACCTTTGGACTAGCAACCAGCCTCTGCTGTAATAACCAAGCAGCTCAGATATAAATAGTTTCATTGTACATTCGTTCATCCTCTTGACATAAATTCTCAACTTCAGTTAATTAACAGTCATGAAGATGCATAAAGGGTAGTTTGCAGGATCAAATTAAGTACAACTTAGTCTTTTAAGTTGTAAATACTGTTTTTACTGGAAAACGATTTTTTTCCCCCAAATCAAGAGTACCTGGAGAGAGCCCAAATCTGCAGATGGAGAACAAACTCCATACAAAAAGTCCCAAGCCAGAATTTGATTCCAAGACCTTCCTGTTGCAAAGCCACAGCATTTTCTTTGTTTTGGGCTATTTTGTAGATATTTTTTTAAAAATGTGTTGGTGTTGAAAATTCAAAACAAGACTGTGTGCAGCATTACTAATAAATTAGCTGTAAACATACAATACAATAATCAGACCGAGTTCCTCTTGAAGCTTCCCGCTGCTTTCAATTCATCCCTGAAAGCACATTTGGAAAATTGACTTTTAATGGCCCATTCTCTCAAATACCGACCTTGGTAAAACAAAACAAAACAAAAAAACATTTGGAAGATTAGATTCTGTATTCATAAGAGTTTTAATTATGTATAAAGCAATAAACAATTGGCACAGAGAGTGAGAAAGTGTGCTTTTGTTAAAAGTCTCTTGAAAAGCTTATATATGAGCTTTCAGGCCAGTATTCCTCTTAAACATAAATCAACAACAGTTTAATGCATTGAAAATTAAAGCTTTAATCATACTGATATAGACTGCAAAAATAATCTTGTCCTGCAACACATGGTATAATTTTACTGCTCTGATAACAAGAGGACAGAACTGGGAGGGTGGGAGAGAGGGACTGAATTAAACTGAAGACGCAGCGTTTTGAATTTTGTACAAATGATTAACTACAACAGAAGATTTAATCTGGGCTGTATTTAAAGTGAAAAGAATTAATGAAATAAAAAATTTGCATTTTATGAAAAGTCAAGTTTGGCAAGCCAGGTTTCTGCAATGCTTCACTTCCGAGTTTCATCTTTACGGCATTTCAACAAAAATGCACAAACACAGTCAAAGTTGACATAATATACTGTTTATGAAAAGCTGATTGCATTAGTTAGAGTCTCAATTACACTTATGTGACATGAATGTGATTATACAAAACTCTTTCAGCATTTATCATACCAATTTTCAAAAGCACAAGGCAAATTGTAGTGTCTAAGTAGAAGAAAGGAACAAAGGTAAAGAAAATGACATTAAACATAATACATATAGTATAGGAATTTTGATAAAATTTTGGAAAAAAGAGAAATGTTAAAAGAGAAAATTAACACTGCTTTAATAATAAGGATGATCCAAAGGGACTCAATCCGGCTTAGCAGAGAAAGATTAAAAAAAAATTAAAAAAAAACATTTTTACACAAATAAAAGAGAGAAATTGTTTTGTTTTGTTTTGTTTTTTAGAATTTCATGGCACTAGTGGTCTTTATTTAAGATTTGATGGAAGGAGGAAGGGCAGAGAGAGAACAGGAAGACATGCAGCAAATGGCCCCTGGCCAGGAATTGGCTTGAACTGGTTTAATATCTTGCAGTGAGAAATAATGTAGATATCTTTTATACAGGGTATAAACATATATTGTTCACCTCTTCAAAGAAAATGAATCAGTAACATCTTCTGAGCTGTACAGAGAAAGTACAGCTCAGATCCCCAAACTCTGTCTGACTGTTCTTAGAGGTTAGCGAACTTCCCCAAACACAGAACTGGAGAGCAGGATGTCTGAACAACATCGACCCCAAACTACATGAGCTGCTCACTGCTCAGTGTTTAAGATGCTGGAGCCTGAATGCATCATCAACGCAGTAACACCTCAGATTAATTGACTGAGTTTGACAGGCAGTTAATGGGAAGGGAAATTTCTATGAAAGGGGATTAACAATTAAAAATATCTAACTACATTTTTTCTGAGGTAATTATGAAATTCATAATTTATGCATGGGTTCTTTATTTCATAAATCTGTCAGCATTTGACTAAGATTTGTGGCCATTGTTCCTAAAGGACCTAAAGCCTGCGTTAGAGTGGTTCATTTGTACTGGAGTCATTTTAGGATGAAGCCTTTGAGGTTCAATAGTGACTCACCAGGAAGGAGACAGAAATGTGCACATACAGGGAAAAGAAAAATCATGATCCCTGAAGTTATCACGGCAAAACAGTGACTAATCATTTGGAAGTCTGAATCAGGCTTCCTCCAATAAATTTTTTAACTTATTGGTTGTTTTATTAAACAAGCTGAATAAGGAAATTCACTGGAAGATGAGAATTGAACAGCCAATGTTCTAACAGAGGATGTGAACCTCAGCTGCCCTGTCTTAATATTTATAGGCTGAATGAAGTTGGTTATCCAAAGTAACTTAGATTCATTGCTTTTTTATTAGTGTTTATTAGAATATGAAGTACAAATGAAAAATTAAATCTAGTTTGAACTTTATTTGAAAACACAAAATCAAATGCTGCACTTTTATAACCTCTATTTTAAATTTGTTTCTTATGTGTTTATATTATTTTTTGCACAAATAAGCATCCTTGGTTGTCAATGATAGTAAAAAGTACAAGTTTCTACCCCTGGCTATATTGGAATACGGATTTTTGTAGGAATGAAAACATATGTCAAAAATAATCCACTGTTTAGACATTTTTTAAACCCAAATATTAATCAGTCATCCTTGGAGATGCACATTAAGACCATACAGCTGAAAAATTGTTCTGTTTAGTCAAAATCACCCCAGTTCACAAAAATTACCCAAAAATGCAAACAAGAGCAATAAATTGAAAGCATAATTAATGAAAACATGAAAATAGAACATGGATCATGTGCAAGTGCGATGCATATATATTTCCTGCACAAGTTAAACTTGGCCTTGGAAAATAATTTAACGGAGGACTGGAGGCCTGCCCCCTGCAGCAAACTGAGATTGCTTAGCTTATCTAGCAGATATAGAGATTGGTTGTTTAATAATCTTCACACCTGGATGTGCTTGGTGGAGAATTTTACCTCTGATTTAATTTCCTATCTCCAAGGCCACACAACCTCGCAGCCACGCGAGTTACATTTCATCCTGATGACTCTCTGTGTGGGCAATATTAATCATTACGAAAGTAAGAGGACGGAAGTGACTTATTCTACTCTGTAGAAAAGAAATAATGAAACTAACCACCAGGAAGTCAACCTTCAATAAATAACCTTGGTTTAGGGTTTCCTTTTTTTTCTAAAGAAATGCTATAAGAAGTCTGTATGAGTGAAAAGCAACAAAATAGAATAGAATAGAATAGAATAGAATAGAATAGAATAGAATAGAATTCTACTTTATTGTTACACAATGGGGAATAATAAACAGTAACAGTAGCAAAGTGACAGGCAGTCAAAGCAAGCAGACTCACACCAATTTGTACTTAACTGTAAATGTTTTTACATTTGTTTATGTGTATATATCTATTTTTTTCTTGTAAAGAATATTTTTCCTGTGTAGCAAATTTGTGCTGGTACTGAAAATGCATCTTCAGCTAAGAACTGTGGAGTTTAAGAAGAAGGTGTATGAGAGAAACACAAGTTTTTTCATAAAGTCATCAGGGGAAAAGAATTCAGCATGCACACCATTTTACTTTGAGGGTCTCATGTATTCTGTATGTACTTGAGTTTTAGGATTTCTAAAATTGTTCTACTTAGGTTTCCTCAATGTTTAGTAAATACTGACAGTTATATTTACTATTATTACTACTCCATCTATTATTATTACTACTATTATTATTATTATTATTATTATTATTATTATTGGTGTGTAGTTTAATACTGTTGTGGTAAGATTTAAATAGTTTTCAATCCCAGTGAAAAGTCAGAACATAAGAAAAGAAACGAGATGTAGTTACGTTTTTTGGATTCAGTTGGATTTCTTCTTCCTGATTCTCCAAACAAATAACTTTAGACACTTAAACACAAGTGGAGTACATTTTTGTGTTCTGCTAGTAGCTTGAACCGTCTTAGAGTTTTCAGAGCAAACACAGCATGTGTTATGACAGATTGTCACTCAGGGATGGACAGATCATGACAAAAAGTGAAGGCTGCCTTTTGGAGAACACCTGAGCTGGGTGAAGTGAAGCAAATGCACAGGAACCTTTCTGCCCAGACTGCAGGCCACACAAAGACCAGAAGACAAATTGAGGCCCAAAGGGGATTCATTAAAAATTCAGAAGTGCCTCTGCTCTTTTCATCAGTCACCAGAAAATGGGGGATACAGAGGCGCAAAAAGGGGAGCAGCTTTGATATTTTTGTCTTGGATTTAATTTCCTCTCTTTTCCATATTTTATCATAAGCTCGCTCTCCCACTTCCTGAACTTCCGTCCTCCTGCCTCCATCTTTTCCTTCCCTCCAGTCCTTCGCCTGGTATTCATCATGTGATCTGACTTTAATATGGTTTATGGAGGAATATCAGCCTTTCATCACACTGTGGCTGCGCCCAGGAAGCTGCCGTGCTGCACAGCTCACAGACCAGTAAGCCTCGGCAGCAGCGTGGGCCAGTCGTAGAGCTGCTAATGCCTCTATTTATTCCGCCAGGCTGGGCGGGACGATCCGTCACTCCAAAGTGAACACCAACTCTGTGGCGCGCCATTTAGGGAGCCACAGGCTGCTCCTGCATCGTTCAGGCCACCTGACTGGCCTTTGGTGGAGATAGATGGGTGCTACGATGGAAACAGACAGAATGGAAATATGTCCAGTGAGGAGATTGAAAAATGGGGGGAAAATGTCTAAACAGATGATTTAAATGAGGAGGTTGTAGGAAAAACAGACTGTAAAATGGCATTACGCATTTTCGGCTGGATTGTAAAGCACTTTTTGTTGAGAGGTCAAATTCACATAATTTATCTTATATGTAGTTTCTTCTCGAGATTTATTTTTAGAACATATTTTTTTTTCATCACCAATAAAATAATACTGAGTATGGTGTAAAACTAACCTCAAAAGGTTTCATACTCACAATGGAGGCCATATATCTTCATATAGAGTATATAAAGACACAGTTTCACACATCATCTGACCTGTAATTAGTTTACATATTTTCTGTGTAAAGACATTTAGAATCTTTACTTCTTTTTTTTAAATTCATCATTTATACAAACATAATTCCTTTGGAAAGTCTTGGCTGATTATGGCATTGGATTTAAGTTAACTGGAGCCACACTTGTGTGTGTATTTTAATGCAGCACATGAAACAAATGACTATAAAACAAGATGCCTGGAAGAGTACAGTGGACCTCAACGAACAACACTGAAAAAGTCCCACCTCTTCATATTAGAAAAAAACTTGGTATTTTAAAGAAGTGTGAGCACATTATGGGAGCAGCTGTAGCTCTGAATAAATAACATTTGGTGACTTTGAGATCAAATCATTGGTTTGGTGAGTTTCTTGGTCTATTGAACATTTTGACTTTTAGGCCATTCTGACATAACCTTCAGCTGCTGAATAAGAAAACACGGGTTTCCTCGTAAAGGAAACTCATAAAGAAACGGTACTTATCCTTAAGTGGTGTGAACGTTCATAAGCAATAAGCAGACTTCAGTCCTTGCCTCCGGTCTGAAGGATGTGGATTGCTGGGAAATAGCGGACTGCTGGGACAGTGATAATCAAACACCATTCACGCATTACTTTTAAATGACTGCAATTATTCTTTGATGCATGATTAGCCTGTGGCAGATTCTCATGAGAATAGTGTGGCGGATTAAATATGTCAGCCTGACACTGGTGTTATTTGCCACGGAAGGCCGGGGGAAAATGCTTCAGACTCGTGAACATAAAAGTATATTAGTGTGACTTATGTTGTGAAGTTGAGTGAGATGATCGTAAAAGTTTAATCAATGGACTGTGTAATTAAAGTTAATTTCAAAATCCCATTCTAAAAAAGAGCGGGCGTGGACTAATTAGCAGTGCTGAACCTTGTCTTATCGCAGGTCATCCATTTCCTAAATCCACACATAAGTGAGCAATAATCCTTAATGAGCAGACTTTTGCTGTTTGGTGATTGCTGTTTCTGCAAGTCAGATACGCTGAACAGACTTAAAATTATCCAAACTTTTGATATCTTTCTCTTTTTATTAACCTTGAAGCAAATAAGTGATATGCAGACCTTCAAATTTCTATTGTAGCAATGAAAGATGGCTGAACATCAACATTTTACCTGGTAAATTGGTGATGATGTCGAAACCTTTAATCTGAACACCAAAAAACTAAGCATAAATCTATGAGGAATGGAAACAAGTCCTACAGATGGAAATAATAACTGCAGGAATGCATAAGAGCGCACAAAGTATCACCAAGTAAAGAAAACAACACCTTGCATGATCAAAGAATTGAAATAATCAAAGTGATCATCAAATACTTTGATCCATTTTATTAGGATTTTATGTGAAAGAGCCACATAAAGCAATGCATGTTGGGAAGAAATAGAAAAATTAATAAGTGGTATTCAAAATTTTTTCCAAATGAAATAAAAAAAAAGAGGCATACATGCATACAGTATACAGATCCCTTTATTCTGACACCCATAAATATATACTCTTGACAAATTCAAACGTCACCTAAAGAGTGCAGAGTCTGCTTGTTTGTGATTATTTATTCAGAACCCCATGCAGGGAATAAAGTAAAAGTTATACCCCTTTACCCAGACTCAGACTGACATTGGATGTCAGTAAGCGCAGACAGGGCAGCGCCCGTAGCTCTGCCCTGCTATCCTTTAACCTATGACCCTGATCTGATTCAGTCATCTGCAGCTTGAAGTGATGCAATCTGACACTACCCACTGGCCAACATTAAGGGTATAAAGTAAAAGACATGACTCACAGTGTACTCTGCACTAAAAATGAGTTACTTTGTTTTGCTGAGCTCTTCTAGGCTTCCCATTACGTGTTGATGTATCCCCTGCCAACACGCTCTTTCGTTATGATATACTCTGGCTTTGCCCTCAAAGGTCCAACACACAGGCTACTCACTCTGATTCCTTGAAGTGATAAATTTCTTCAGACAGACTTTTGGGTTGTCTGCACTGTGTAAGTATGACACTAATGGCCCTGCTTGATGCTTTTCCAGACAACCTTTGAACTTCGACGTACCTTTTCAGAGGAGCCGCCTGCGTTTAAGGTCACATTTTCCTGCCCTGCTATAAAATGTATACTTTTTTTTTCATTCAGAGGTTGATATGAGCACCCAACCCTCTAAATCTTAAGAAACCTCACATTTCTGAACAGAAACACTCAACACGGCCGGCTGGAAGGAAGGACGGAGGACAGAGACGCTGGCTGATCAATAGAAATAGCATTTGCAGCCATTGTTTTTCCTCCTCTCAGCAGAATCTCTAAAGAATCTGCTCCTTGCAATTAGAGTGGACTTGCTGATGATGTCCTCGGTGGACAGAGGATTCGATTTAGAAAGAAGCTGAGAGGAGGAAAGGGGTGGATTGTGGGGAGGTGATAATAGAACTGAAAGTGAAATTAGCTAATGGATGGAGATTTTTCAAAATGGAGAACTGAAAAACAAAGAAGAAGAAGAATTACAGAATAATATTAAATGTTTTTATTTATCATTTTGTCTGCCTCTTTTTAGTCAAATACTGTTTTAGAAAATCAGGATGACATAGGGTCACAATTTACAAAGAAAGATAAATAAAACACTAAGAAAAATAGTGACAGTGAAATTAAAGGTCTAGTTTAAAATTCTACAAGTGGATTACTAAATACAAGTGCTTGAACTTGAATCAGATAAAAAAAATACTTCTATTACTAGTAATTTGGAATTAAAGGCAATCAATGAAACTAGTTATGACTTTCTATTTTATCTGCTGCTTGTTGCATGTAAAAGGAGCAAAATGGACAAAAACCCTTTTACAAATTGTGACATGAGTATGCAGAACTAAAACCTGCAAATAATCCAACAAAGTAACTCTTTGTACTCTCAGGAATAAAAAAAATCCTAAAGATACAGATTAAAAAGATGTTACTTGAGAAATATGGTTTTGAATTTCATTCTTATGTTAGTGTCACAGAACTCACAAATCCCAACAAACTCAATAGTTTGTCAATGATGTTTGTCTCAATAGGCAAACTCAACAGACAGATGTAGACAGAAGGATTTTAACCTGTCATATAGACACAGCTTGGTGCAATTTCTCAGAAAAAAGCTCATATTTGCATTTTACTTACAGTGCAGTCCTGTTGGTGCGAAGGGATGAAATTCACTGGTTCAGGCACGACTCCAACCTACCGTTCTGAAAAAGAGCATAGTCAAAGAAAAAGGAATTTTAAAAAATAAAATTTTTCTGATTATCGACATTTCTACCCTCTCATGTTCAAGAGATGTTATACATGACTGAACTAATGAGATCCTGACTGCTTTGTATCAAAAGGACTCAGCTGAATCATTTCAGGCTTCTTATCATGGCGCCTCTTTATTACGTCCCTACTCAGGCATTCAGGAAATGTGAATCCAGAATAAAGTGGATGAACTATTTATCTCTTCTAGCCTGGGAATGACTTGGGATACCCCTGAATGAAATGGAGAGAGTCCCAGGGAGAAGGACGGACAGACGGACAGATAAATGAATCTGTTTTACTCATAACACATACAGAAATGAAAATTATTATTTTTTTTTTTTTTGCATCCCGTAGTAACTAAAACCACACACTAAGACAACTAGAAGACATAAAAGGAAAATAAGTTCTCAGAATAATGCTTTGTATTAGAAATGATTACAGGTTGCAGAGGTGAAGATGTTTTACTCAAAGACTTGGTCAGCCATTATGAGAGGAGTCTGGTTCATCTACTGCCAATACATTAAAATAAAATGTAAAAACAGAAAAACTACTGTCCCATTTACTGTCAAAAAACAAACTTATTAATTGAATGAAAATCATTTAAAATCAAAACCTGGATACTGAATAATTTTGGGCTTAACTGTGGGTTAAAAACCAGCAACAGAGCAGTAAAATGAGTTTCCCGTCAGAGCTGCGGTTTCTTTCCAAAAGACAATTTCATTTAGATTAATTTTGAAGTGACAGTGGCAAAATAGAAAGCAATTCCATCTGCAATATAAAAATTTATACTGTCAATACCATCTTTGTAAAGGAAATAGTTTTGCACAATAAACTTTGTTACTTCGCTGTGGCTGCAAGCAGCAGAACAATAAACTAAAACTCACAAAATAAGGGGAAGACAAAACGAAGCAAGAATTGCACTGCACATCACATGAAATGAAAAGCACGTGTAATAAAATCTTTCCGCTTGATGACCTCGGCAGCCCAGTAGAGAGTGTGATCCTGCCTGGAAGCCTTTATTAGTGATACTGCATGCAGGAACACAAAGCTGTGCCTGCTGCGTTGACTCGGTGAGAGTCATCTGCCCACATTTACGCTGTAATGTTGGTTGTGGGAGTTCTGGCACGTCCGCTGCACCCGGCAGGTCCAACGGTATGCGTGACAAGGCACCATTTGGAGCCGATTCTGTGCTGAACATCAGAGCTCGCCGGGTCCTAAATAAATTTCATCATCCCGCTTTCACATTCATTACCAATGCCAAACAAAAATCGCCTGCCTACCTGTCAGTCCAACTTCTCTTTTGCCTTGTCTCACTCTTTCGCACTGAGCACACGCGCAATAAAACTGATGTATTTTCACAACACAAGTCCAAAATTTGATACCATTGTTTCATCTCAGGGGTCCAGAGCAATATATGAAAATATGATAAGAACATATTGACTGCTAACTTTCATGACGGGTCTGTGACCTGATATTAGATCACAAACACTGCTAGGATTGCAATAATAAGACCAGCTTTATGAAAAGATGAAAAGATAACCTTTCAAAGGTGAATTGTAATTTTAGTTTGAGGCAATATACCCAAACAAAAGCTGAAGTAGCATCAGTTTAGGACTGAACTGTCCTAAACTGATGCTACTTCAGCCTGAGATACTGTAATATTTCCTGCAGACAAAGCTGAGGAGGGACAAATTAGCTGAAACATCTGGAGAAGTACCATCCACAACTAATCACAATAATTAGGTGTGGACAGTAAAGTCAGAATGTTCTTTAGCAATGAAGTGCACAAGCTTCCCCACAGCTTACAGTAAACAAGCAGAAGTTCAGATTTCATTCGAGTTTAGAAAGAACCTTGATGTATTTTGGTATGAATTGGGTTCTAGCAACAAAAATAAATAAATAAATAAATAAATAAATAAATAAATAAATAAATAAATAAATAAAGTAACAGCGAGTAACGAAAACAAAGTACACACTGTGCACTTCCAAATATTGATCGCCATTTTACAAATCAGGTTCCCTTTCTGGAATCCAAATTAGTGGGACTTAATGGTTCCTCTATCTGAGCTCATTGTTCTTCATATCCCAATAAAACAGCAGTAGCTAACAAATTATTTTAAATAAACTCTTTATTCTTATTTTGAATCCTGCAAAATGAATATGGATCCAAAGAGTCCTTTGATCGAATAATGTTGCAGCAGCCTCATCTGGACATCCTCCTGACCTCTCCTCTTTACTGAAGCTTGACTGCCTGCACATATGTGCATGCTTGCAGTTCCTTCTGTATCTCTGAACTGTCGTGTCGGCACAGTGTCCCAGTGCAACAGTGAATCTGGGTCAGATTCACCACCTCATACATACACCCTCATCTGGGCTCTTTTTAAAATCAAACACATCGGAGAGCTGTTGCTGCGCTCACTTCTTCTACTATCAAGCCAGAACGTCACGTTGCATTAAATCCACGTAAAATAATCAAACGTTTTGTTTTTTTTTCTTTTTCCTGACACAGAATTAACTGCTTGCAGCTGTAGCTGTTATGTTTGCTGTGGGATGCGTAAATGATCAGAGAGAATAAAACGATGCAGTACATGTAACCTGCATAGCTTGATCTCAGCAGAAAATCTATTAAAACAGATAATTGGATGGAGGAGGGATTAGAGAAAAGAACAATGCTGGTTAAATCGCCCTAAAGGAGAGCTGGTGTCAGGGGAGCTCAAGGACAGCATAGTTAATGGGGCATCAGACAGATGACAGAGAAGGAGGGAAGTGGAGCGGACGCTGGAAAAGAGGATGGCAGGCAAGTGAAAAACACTCAACATCTTGGAGAATTTGATCCTTGCAGCACATACAGCTTAAACTGAGAATGCTGGAGAAATTACTACCAAAGTGAGGAAATGTACTCGTGTACTAGTTGTTGTTTTTTTTTGTTTTTGAAGATCTGATTTCTAATTTCTCAAAGAAATGGAGAATAATTTGCAGTTCTAAATAGCATTTTGATGTGTCACTCAGTAAGTTTCATCGGGGCTCCTAAGCTGAGAAGCCACAGTGGAATGTCAGCACTCACATATCAAGGCAGTGAGTGTTTGTGACACTTCTGTCCTAGTTGTTTGACTTCTCTGACCCAGCACCACTTCCTCAAGTTTCTGTTTACTTCAGAGAAAGACATGGCAGAGCGCTCTTTGTTCAAGACTGTGTCCAACATTTCCATTGACTTCACGTTACAATTATGCAACACACTCCTGAATTCTCATGCAACCAAAGCCTTGCAAAATGTCCACAACTCTTGAACATGTTGATTGTATGTGACACATCAAAACAAAGCAGTAGATCATCATCATCATGAAGTAGCAAGAAAATTATCAGTTGATTTTTTTTTTATTTCACCAATCTTTTACTAGTCATCTAATGCCAACTAAATAAAATCCAGTGACCTAAGAGGTAATTTAATTACTAAATACTGTCCAGCTGTGTGCAATTTATAAATCTCAGTTCAAATGTATTTTTTTATGTTTGCATACTTGGTTATCATTATGTCATGAGATTATAATGTGAAAGGATCAAGCTCCTTCTCGTCCTCCAAGTGCTACTATATCTGTATGTAGAAAAGCACCGCTCCCAGTCAAAAACAACCAATCAGAGCCATGCACATACCACTCACACCCTATCCCCTTCCCCTCTGCTACATTGCAGCTAGTTCGCCACAACAAAGGATGCTAGAAATGCTCAACATAGTTAGCATAGTCACTGATGACAGAGGCTAAATGCATTTCTTATAAAGGCAACTTGTTTCTCTGTCACTAGCACATTTAGCAGTGCGTACATGCCCCTCCTGGAGGTTACAGCAGGGATGAGGGAGAAGGTGTTGTCATGAAATGAAACCAAAACTGAATTGAATTTCAAAATATTATATGTAAATATATGTAATGTACACAATCCTGAACACATCATTCCAACCAAGAATGTTGCACTGCTCTATGATGTACTAAACTACAGCATAAAACTGGGTTTCTAATGTGATAAAATGAAAAGAAAAATGTGCAAGAAGAATCAAACTTTGTCTTGTCTTGGTCAGTATGTCACCCACCAGTTTAAAGGTCTGAACTGTGCAGAGCAGGCCTTGCTAAATTCCCGTTTAAATAGCAGAAGGAACATGAGCGTGCATCAAGATTGGACGATGAGCGATGAGTGCTGCAGCTGGAAGCTGCAGCCTCAGCAGAGCCCTGCAGGAGTCAGTATTCATCATCCAGGACAGCGCAGGAAACATGGAGGTGCTGGTCTACATGAACAAATGCAGGTACACAGCAGAACTGCAGCCATTTGCTTTTTAACCACCCATCACCTTCATCCTCAAGGTGTATAATCAATTCGTCTGTCCAGAAAAAACACACATGTCCAAGTTAATGATTAAATGTCATTAACTTGTTCTGCCAAGGTGTCAGCATGAGAACATTTACAGATTTATCAAAAAATGTTAATTAGGAAAACTGCAGTTAAACTCATTTTAGTTCATTTGATCTTTCACCTAAAATCTAAATAAGTATAAAATCTTATTTTTGAAGAAGTGGGATTCTTAATGGTGAAAACTATGCAATTTGTGAATCCCAAATGCCCGAAAATAACACGAGACATCATTTTTTGTTTTACACGTTCTTTCAAAAGTATCTTCAGTCCAGTGAGAGCTAAAGCACCCTGAAGAAATCCAGTTATCTTCTAGTCAAGCAATAAGGACAGCCAAGTCATACATGCCTGAGAGGGTTCACCCGCTTCTGAAAAAAAGAAGTACAAAATGATGTAGTCTTGAAAATGCATTCAAACACCCAGAACTTGTTAATATTACAGTTACAAATTGGGATTTCATATGATAGACCATAAAAAGTAAAAAGGTTTCAGGGTTTTCAACATTTTTTCCAACTAAACATTTTTAGTGCATTTTTATTTGTGAATGAACTTCGACTGCCATTTTAAAAAGCCCATTTGTGGGGACTACCTAATGTTTATGAATTTTCTTCAAGCTGAAATGGTATTTTTCATATTGCTGTAATTTTTTTTTTCAAACATTCACAGACAAAAACCTCAGGGCTCCATTTTTTGGTGTTTTTCACGTCCATGAAAAAAGTGTTGGCCTGCTAATTATTCAGAGTCCCATATGGCTCTGGTAGATATGGCATCCACATGTCACTCTAAACTAAACACATGTACACTTATAACCTTTAGCAGCACTGAAGGTTGAGGAATATGCTGCTAGAAAGGAACTGCAGCATGGCACAATCTATTGTTGTCAATGAGACCTTAAGCTGACAGTATGCTGAGGACATGTCAAACCTAAGATGCATAAATTCTGACCCTACAAATAACCCACCCTCTGAAAAAAAAAAAAAAAAAAAAACTGCATCAAAGCAGTGCTGCTGAAGCTAAGGGGCTTGACGTACACCTCACTGCACAAAGGCAGCACCATTTAACTTAAAAAGGAAAGGACATTTTCCTCCAACAAAATATTAGAGCCATAAATAAAATCTCATTAGATGATGAATTTTAAAAGTTGTTTGCTAAACAAAAGGAAAAAAAAACATAGACCTGTATGAATGTTAGAAGCTCCAAAAATGTGTTATTTTGGAAAAAAAAAAAAAGTCTGATTTTATTTTTTTCATAATAAATATAGACTTGCTGACAGCTTAACAATTATATTGCAAAATTTTCATACAAATGACAGCAATAAGAAGGACATCAGAGCTCTGATTGGCTATGGCAACATATGACAACAAATCAGAGGAAGAGAAAAAAAAAACGTGATGGATTGATTACAGACGAGGGGGCAGCCTTAAAGAAACCAACCTGATCTCAATCAGATGGGCAAAAAATACCTGCATGGTGTCTTACCAGTCATAATTGAGAAGATGAATCTTAGTTCATAAGTTTACTATTCCTTGGAACGGGTAGGAATGTGAGCCATCTTCATGCAACAGAAAATTACTTAAGGTGAATGTTTTTGGTGGTCTGCTGCCCTCTACTGTGAGCCAGAGGAACAATCGCAAACAGCTCAGGTGTTCAAAGAAAACAAAACAAAAAAAAAAACTGGTTTAACCCAAAGAAACTACAGTAAAAAATAAAATAAAATATGACACAGACACAGAGAGGCACCTACAGTGGTTAGTAACACTTCGCCACAGTGTTTTTGTGCTGAAATGCCCGTGCCATATCGGCTGATTCCCATAGGTCTTCCTCTATGTCTCGTCTCTCCAGGCTGCTCCTGGACCTGTTCGGGTGCAGCGTGTTCTCTTCCTGGGTTGGTGCGTTTTGTGCATATCAAGGAGTCCTAGAGGATCTGCTCAGTACTCGAGGCGGAGATGTCCAGTAGTCTCCAGGCAGCATATGGATTTAGCTCTTCCTGGTCTCGACACAGAGCCCACACGTACATCATCCTGAGCACTTTATCCTGAAACAAAAAGTAACAGATTTTACTATGAAACACCTGCTCCTATAAGTTTCCAGAAAACAAAACTTATTAAAACAGTCGATTTAAAGCTTTTATATGGAAAGAAATTCGGTGTTGATCACATTGATCATTAGAGATTTGCCTTCTCAGGGTTTCTAAGGAAGGAAGAATGTCCATTCACAGGCAAAAGGTTGCTGCTGCCAAACTGCACACAAATATTGTGTGCAGTATTTGTGTGCACACAATACTGCACACAGTATTGTTCCTTTGCATAATTTTTACAAATTATGCAAAGGAATTTTCACAATGAAAAAATTTTGAAATGTACAGTAACAAGGTTTATTCCATGTGAAATATATTTTATTTTACCTTTAGGTTCAATATGTAAAATGTCTGATTTATTTCAATAACTTTTTTTAAAATCATCTCACATTTAAACATGTTTATTTAAACGAATTTGAATGGAGACCGTTTCTTTCACATACTTGCAGACTCTGGGTTTTTGAATATAGAGCAGACTGATGTCGACGTTCCCAACCGGATGTTGGGGTGAAAAAGCTTGTAGTGTCTCCAGCTTCATTTAAACCCAATATTGTGTTTTGATTTTTTTTCACATCAGAAAAAAATCTGCTTTTTTTTTGTGAAAGTCTTCCATAATTGGGAAACATTTCATCACATAACAGTTATAGGGGGAAAAAAAATCCATAACAATGATATACAGTCAGTGTTTCTGTTTGGTTGTTTCACTTACAGGGTCTCCCTCCACCACCTCTCCCTTAGTGTTTCGAATCACCATCACCAACTGAGCCTGGAAAGTTATAATCAGCACTGGACCCTGCTCCATCATCTTTCCCATGGCCAGCTTGAGAAGGACAGGTTAAAGCACAAGAAGAAGCAGAAAACATAAATTAGAGAAGGTTTAAAATAATCTGTATCAATGACCAGAAGCCATGATTGTTCTTTTACTATCAGATGTCATCCTAGGTTTCTATTTCAATTCAAAATACTTTATTTATTCCTCCCACTAAAAGAGGCATTTAGAGCATACAGAAAAATTAATAAAACATAAAATACATAAGTAGAAAGAAAGAGCAATATACATTAGCAATGTGCAAATGGAAATGAGGTAAATAAGTCCTTGTGCAACTAAAGTCCTGTGGAATGGGCCGATGTATGTGTATGAGGGCTGGGTATTTGGGGTGTAAATGTAAATGTATATATTCCTGTAACTGTTATTTGCTGCTGCTGTTACTCTCCTCAAATGGAGGTCATTTAGAAGCAAAGTCTAAAGCCAAATCTTATATGCGCAGTAAAAAAAAAAAAAATCGGGTCTAAACTCCCTGAATGAATTTTTGAAGTAATGGCCAAATTCAGCAATGTTACGTTTTCTAGTTAACACTAAATAGACATGTAGACAGACATTAATCTATTGCTATGAAGTAATAAATGACACAGATGTTTTACTGGTATCATAAAGTCCCCATGGATCTGTTAATATGTTTAGCATAAGTAAATTAGCAAAACGGAAATAAACTGAATTTAATTATCACTTGCTGAGTTTATTACAGAATATTTAAATGAACAACCAGTATATTTCAGAGTACCAAATACCTGTGACTGGATGTCAATCTAGAAGAATCAGGTCTTGAGGAACTTACGTCTATATTGTCTATGTCCAGAATCTTAGAGTGGAACTGAAGTCCCATAGCTTTGGCTTGCTGAATAGGATGAGCAAGCTGGCTGTATGTCTGTAAACCAAGGGACAAAGAAATAGATGACAAACAACATTCTTAAAACACATATTTGTAGGAGGTGCACATTCTCAGTAGATGTTGGTCCAATGATTAAGTATTTCCTAATAGTCTTTGGTAATTGTCCCAGAAGACCTCGAAGCTGATGTCCTCACCGCTTCATAACACCAGTCCTTCAGTACCTCCAGCTCCCCTCTGATCATCGCCTGTATAACAACAAAACACACAGTGATAAGACGTGTTTGAAAATCTTCGTTTTCAAAATTCCATACTTTTCCAAGCTCTTTTTACAGATGTTGCATTCGATCTTTCTTTCACTTGAGAGATATAGATAACAATTTCAACATGAATTTATTAGCCGTCAGGCATTGAATATGGAAAATGAAAAGACTATGGAAGGACTAGATGATGAAAGATCGTACTAAACCTCTTTAATATGATCTACCCCCAAATAAACCTCCTGACAGAAACAACAGAGCTGCGCTTTTGTTCAACATACCTCGAGAATATTTGGGATGATATCTTGTTCACATTGCTTCAGGAAAGAATCCTTGTCAAAAGATGGATCCACCTTCAAGATCTCAGTTAAAACCTCTGACATTTCTGTCTTTGAAAACAGACCACCTAAACAAAAAGGCACAAAAAATTGTCTATGTAAAAAAAAAATTGTGGAATTGCAACTATTAAATGAAACAATAACAAAAACATTCTGATTAGATCTTTAGGTCCGATATCTGCATCTCCAGAGTACTCGTACCTATGATGTCTGTCATCTTGTCAGTGACGGCACGGGAAGCTCTGATGATGACGTTGTCACTCTCATCATACTTCATTTTCATCTCAAAGAACCCTGAAGACAACAATGGGGAAAAAAAGAGGGTTAAATTGTGAGTTGAACACAAGAGAGAAGCTGCAAAACATTGCAGTACTATAGTAGATTATTAAGATCTACTATAGATTTTAATAATCTATAGTGTTAAAATCTACTATAGATTTTAATAATCTCAGGTTTATATCCAGAACTCTAGGGTTATGTTTAATGTTAGAAATAAACTATTTTTGGTGGGAATGCGAGACAAAATGACGACTGACAAAACACTTGCTTCCGAAAAACTTCAATGCATGACATACAAAATTACATACTTGCAACACTTTGTCGTACTGACACCACACAGCATATTTTATCTACAGTCAAATATGCAGTGGAACTCTGAGTAAGACGTGTTGCATAAATATGGCAACAGTGTAACTATTTTGCAAGCTATTCTGGTGATGTTTTGCAAATTATTGGCTCTTTTCTTTGTCAAAATATTACTATTTTTGGCATAATAGAATATAACTAGAACATTTCTGAAGAAATTTAAATGGGGCCTGCCAAAGTGTGCCCGTCTGATGCTACAATTTAGCATCAATGCTAAAGTAAGCTTCACTGTACTCAATAGCATGTGGAGAGTGACAAACATGTTGAGTAACATGGACTTACTCCATTCTGTATGTTAAAATTAGTGTACAAGTTAAAATGAGCCAAATTGCTAACATTAGCCTAAATGCTGTTGCTAGCATGTTGTTTTACATTTTTTTCCTCCAGTATACTAAGTGTGACTAATAAATAAGAAAAATAGATAAAAGCTATTTTGAGTGAAAAGGCTAATGGTAATGGGGAGCAGTGAAATGCTAATGTTTGTGCGCCTCCCACAATAAAGGTCTGATTGAAGTAATGGTTGAAGAATACCGAGTGAGACTCAAGTATGAGGAGCAGCTCAAAAGTCACTCTGAGCAAGCTTCCAAATTTAAGGCTCAGGAGGAAACGGTGAAAGCTCTGCAGGTTCAGGTTGCGGACCTGAAGGTGGAGTTGAAACTTGCTCTAGAAAACAACCATCTTAGAGTCTCCACCCGACCAGAGGACCCCCTGCAAAGAGAAGGCTCCCTACAAACAGAGGAGACCATGGATAGACAGACCTCCAATCAACCAGGGAGGTCTGAAGAAAGACAGACCTTGAATCAACCAGGGAGGTCAGAGGAAAGATGGGCCTCCAATCAACCAGGGAGGTCCGAGGAAAGATGGACCTCCGATCAACCAGGGAGGTCCGAGGAAAGATGGGCCTCCGATCAACCAGGGAGGTCCGAGGAAAGATGGGCCTCCGATCAACCAGGGAGGTCCGAGGAAAGATGGACCTCCAATCAACCAGGGAGGTCCGAAGAAAAACAGACCTCCAATCAACCAGGGAGGTCTGAGGAAAGATGGGCCTCCAATCAACCAGGGAGGTCTGAGGAAAGATGGGCCTCCAATCAACCAGGGAGGTCAGAGGAAAAATGGACCTCCAATCAACCAGAGAGGTCTGAAGAAAGACAGACCTCCAATCAACCAGGGAGATCCGAGGAAAGATGGACCTCCAATCAACCAGGGAGGTCCGAAGAAAGACAGACCTTGAATCAACGAGGGGTCTCCATGCATAGCCTGGCTCAGCCTTTGCGCCAACCCACACTCAGGTTGCAAACAGAGGAGTCCATGCAAAGCCAAACCTCCACACAAACATGGAGGTCCGAGGAAAGACAGACATCCATGCGATCAACCTCCACTGGTTGCATGGAGGGTCTTCGTGTTGTCGTTGGCAAGAAGGTCAAGCTAAGCCCGGCTCGGCCTTTAAAGCGACCCACACCCATGTGGCACTAACCTAGGTCACTATATCCAAGCCCAGGTTTTGCTAACACTTTGCATTATGAAAATTTGAGGCTTTGCACAAATTTGGCAAAGCCTCAAACACTTTATATTATATTTATATCTAACATACATAAGTATGTTAGATGATGGATGAATATTTGTTAAACAGTTGACAATAGAATACGAAACAGAGAATTTGTGAAAATTCACTTGGCTCTGCTACTGTCCAGAAACAACGAATCAGAACCAAAAGGCAAACTTTTGGTTGTGATTGGTTTCTAATGTGTTGAATGTGCGAGGGGCACATTCAACACATTCTGCCAATTGTTTTTATGCAATTGGCAGAAAAACAACCTAACATTATATCATCATTATTTATAGAATGATTTAGAAAACAAAATTCTATACAGGCTTGTCAAAACTATTTCGACCCATATTAGAACTTTGCATTGATTTCCCTTCAATTTAGTAGCTGCGATTTTGCCTAACCCAGACATTTTCCCTAACCCAAACCAATACTAGTCTATTCCTAACATTAACTAATCCTTAATTCACATCTTACCTCTAAGCATTACCCCTGACCCAAAGCAATGAATCCATCATATTAGGACAAGTCTTTGGTCCTAATATGGTGGACCTAATATGACACTGGACATATAATGGTGCGTTCACACCAAACACATTTTGACCGTCAGGCGCATCTGGTTTATATTCAAACTCTATGTGGAGGCGCAACGAGGGCCGTTGCGGCGCTCTTCGAGCATCTAGCGCAGCGGCATTTTAACCGTTTGACGTGTCCAGCGCATCAAATACTTCACATAGACTTTGAATATAAAGCAGATTCATCTGACGCTCAAAACGTGTTTGGTGTGAATGCACCATTAGAATGTTTAGTTCCTATGGTAACAATGACATAATCAGTGATGACATCACTCTTTGATGCATCAAATAAATCTTTGATGCATTAAAGAGTGATGCATCAAAGCGTCAAACATGTTTTGACGCTCAAAACGTGCTTGGCGTGAATGCACCATTAGAATGTTTAGTTCCTATGGTAACAATGACATAATCAGTGATGACATCACTCTTTGATGCATCAAAGGAATCTGTCTCTTGAGTGTAGCACACAAACTGTTTTTTCAGACCTGTTCCTTATAAGTTAACTTGTAGGTTCCTGTAACTTTTAAGTTATGAATCTTCTACAGGAGCATTAAAATTATTTGAAGGCACAGAATCAGCCTAGTAGGTTCACATTCTCAGGTGAGAGACTCACCTGGTGTAAAGTTAATTTTTCGGTCCTGGAATTGTACCAAGGATAAATTACTTTAACCAAAGCATGTCATGAATATATTTGCATATATTCCATCTTAAGTACATAGCATAATAGTTTTTTGTTGCTTTTTCCACCACTAGATGATATAACATAAACAACACTATTCAGAAATGCAATGAGTTTATAGCAGCGGCCCTGATGCCAACATCTCCAGAAAACATATTAAAGATTGTAGCATGTTTTACACACATCAGGGCTGGTGTCGGTGTAATAGATGCTGATTTTCCTGTAAAAAGTCTAGAACAGGTAGGAGTGATGAGGCAAAAACAAATCTGTGCTTCACTAATCCTCCTGGATAATTCCTTACTATTAAAGACCACATTGTTGTCCTTGAAGTCTTTCCATTGCTGGTACCATTTTGAGTCTTTGTGCAACACCACACCCGTAGCTTCCCTAAAGAAGACAGAAATGAAAGCTTTAGCACAGGGGTCCCCACACAGTCAAATAAGGCTTCTGCCATTCTGCCATGTTGGTGTTCCCACTGAATATGCCCTATTTGGGTTGTGTTGGCCTTTTTATCGCAGCCTGTGGGGTTTTCCCTGACTTGGAAGATAATACAACCTATTGAATGTGACAGGTAACCAATCAGAAAGGTGACGTATGAACAGAGGGGAATCCCAAACAGCTGACATATCGAGCAACTGAGAATAAACATATGTGGAAATGTTTATTATTAAATCTAAAGGTCATTATTATGTTTATTTAGTTAAAAATGTTAACTATGAATAAACATATTCACCTCCAAATCATAGTGCAACAAATAGAGCGGCTGCTCCGTCGTCTTTTATCCACCGGCCTTTTCTTTTAGTTACGTCTTTTATCTCTTAAAATGACTCCACAAACTATCACTATTGCTTCTACATTGTCATCCATGTTTGGTTATTCTAAATTCCCGCTATGTTGGGGGTTTTACTGGATTATCCTCTGGAATCGGTTCGTGTTGCTCCTGCCTTGGACACATGAACCGATCAAACCTGTTGTACTTTTATCAGCTCTGTGGTCACAGAGATTTGGAGAATCAGCCAACAATTCTTAAATCTTTCCGTCTAAACCAGATTTAAGACTCACAAGCTCCACTCATCTCCTCTTGACCACTGCCCAAACGCTCTGACTCTGGTCGCTATGGTAACGTTTACATATCCCTTCAAAATAACAGAAGCGCCACAAAAATGAACATTTTATTTTTGTGAAAATTTTAACTCCTGATAAAGCCCTGAGCTTGTTTCTCTGCAACAAGACGGTCCCATCCTTGAGTGATGAGAGACATCGACACCTGAAGTGTTGCTTATATCCACAGCCTGCTTGGTCTCTACGTGGCAAAGCAGCCTGCTTGGTCTCTATGTGGCAAAGCAGCCTGCTTGGTCTCTACGTGGCAAAGCAGCCTGCTTGGTCTCTACGTGGCAAAGCAGCCTGCTTGGTCTCTACGTGGCAAAGCAGCCTGCTTGGTCTCTACGTGGCAAAGCAGCTTGAAGCTTCATTCCCTCATTAGAAGCCGGTCGCCGCATGTTACGCAGAGCGGCATGTAATGTGGGACTCACCTACCAGTCCGGTATAAATCCATTCTCCTGTCTCTTCTCTGGGCCTTTTCCCCTTCGCAAAGAAACTTTCCAAAGACATCTGATCTGTTTCTTACTCATTTTGCTGCTTGTGGTCTCAGTGTTGGCGCGCAAGTAACTGAGACTTCCAATGACTCACTTCCTGCTAAAGAACCCCCGGGTGGTTGAAGAAAAATCCACATATAACCGACTTATAGTCCGAAAAATACGGTAAATGAAAAAAAATCTGAATGCTCTCTGGTATTGATCAGGGGGGCCGGCCCGCGGGCCGTAGTTTGGGGACCCCTGCTTTAGCACATGCATTCAGCTAGAATATCTTTCTGAAACATTTTGAATCAGAGTGGAAAAGGCAATCACCACATCAAATAAATGATAAATGGTAATCTAAGTTATAGAGTTACCTGACTTTACTCTGAAAACTGCCAAGCTTGATAAAAAAACTCCTAAATGAGTGGAACTTCATATTCCTAACTTGAAGGGTTATTCCTCCCTCTTGGTATCAGAGGACTCAATGGGCACTCACGTACTCATTGGCTTCGAAGACCTTTCCGCCTTCCCCTGGTCCTTTGGACGAGAACTCTGTCCTCTTTCGGAGTCGGGCTGGAGGTCTGTAAGGTCCTGTTTGGCCAAGGTCACCGATCTCCTTCTTCACACTCTCCACGCTCTAAAACAAATTCAGGGATAACACCTGTAACACTCACTCAAGTCTCATTCTCAGTATAATACAAATCATTCTTGATTTATTTAATTTATAGAAAAATAAATAGAAAGAAATGAACATAAAGCGACATGACTTAGGGTGGGCTCAGTTGAGTGCATACCTGAGATATTGCTTTGAACGCACCCGTCTTCCCCAGCATCTCTCCACTCTTGGAGACCGTTTCTGCAGAAGTCTTTGCTGTTTTTGCTGCTTCCTCCATTCCCTCCTTGATTTTCTTACCAATTTCTGAACGACTGACCTCTTCCAGCCCCTTAACATTCACACAAATAAGCACATTTCAAGAGTCTAGACCAGTGGTTCTTAACCTTTTTTGAGGTACCTAAGCCACCAGTTTCATATGCCCAACTAGAGTCTAGTTGGGTCACCCCAAGATCACCCAGTCTTCTTAAAAGGTAGAGTCTCTGAGAACAGTTCTTCAAAATATAGTCAATGTTTTCAGAAAAGTTGAGTTGACTGTCCAGGAACGACCCAAGGAATTAAAAATTTGCCACAGTTTCAACAGGTTGGCCATCGAGAGAAACTGGAACCACTTTAAGGTCTTGTTTAGATCATTTAATTAGCTCTACATTCTTAAGAGAAAGAAAAATTAATAATAAATAATAAAGACTTTGCGGTATTCTGATTTAGTAATGTAATTATATTAATGATGTTACCACCCCCACGCCACTAGAGGCAGTAGCAAGCCCAAAAAGATGTGACTAAGGAGCAGATTTAGAAGTATACCGAAAGCTACAGAATTTGGTAAAAACTGTGAGCTTTGCTGAAGTAATGAAAGACACAAGTTCAAATCCAGAGTGGAGCTGCTTCAATCAGGGCTCCTCCGCAGCACTGATTTGACTAAGCAATGTAACGCGATCCTCTGCAGCAAGTGATGGCAAAGTGGGGCGCGTCATCACGACTTTACACAAGTGTCTTTACCTCAGCGGCAGAGGCTCCGCCGAACCCCTGAGACCGACTCATCGAACCCCTGGGGTTCGATCGAACCCAGGTTAAGAACCACTGGTCTAGAGCAACTCGTGTCATTTAAAACAGAGGATACAACATGGTTAGATTCATTTCACATTTACCTCTTTAACAGTCTCAGAAATGGTTCCCAACTTCTTCTTCAGAACCTCTGAGGTCTTCGCCGTTTCTGATTCTATGGTTTTCTTGGAGAAGAAAGTGGAGAGGACTAACAGTCAAAAGACACTCGAGGCCAAGATGACACAAGTGAGAGCGATTTTGTTTGGGTAGGGATACTAACATATTTCCTCCGAGCTTGTTTCAGTGCATCTGACTCTTCAAGTTTTTTGGCCTCTTCCCGAAACTTCTTGATGTTTTCTTTCATTTCTTTGTTTTTGTTCAGTTCCTGCTTGAGGTTATCCAAAAACTCCCCCAAGAAACCTTTTCTCCCTCTGCCTTTCTCTCCTGACATATACCGCACCTGAAGAAGAGGAGGCTGAGGCACAACAAAATAAATTTAAAGTATGTTTAAGGGAATTTAAAAGAAAAAGAAATAATGCCTTAGAGAAACCATTCATGCCCCTTAAAGTTTTTCACATTTTGTCAAGTTACAACCACAAATAATGAAGTATTTTCTTAGGGTTTTTCATGAGCTTCATCAAAAAAAAAAACGTAGTGTGTACTACGTAGAGAAAAGAAAAAAAATTTGAAATTCTTTTACAAATAAAAATCTGAAAACTGTGGGTGGCAGCATGTTTGCAGTGGCATAATCCAAGTCCCAACCCAAGTCTAACATTCAGAACTTCATGAGTTTTATGCTTTTTTATTTAGGTTTGGGCTTTGATTACACCAATTCTAACATCATGCTGGGATCTTCGTTGTGGTTACATGTTTAGAGGTATGACATTTCTGCTTAAATTATTTTTAATGATCTCATGTTTATCTGTAAGTTCTAACCATCAAAATTACAAGACATAAAGGCTTCAACGTGTTTTATTCTGTCTGTATCAGTATAACATGACTTTCACTTTCTGAAAAAACAAAACTTTACGATATTCAAAAGTGCAAGTAGTAATACTCAAAATGCAGTTTGCACATATCAAGTTCAGATGCTCACTCCAGAAAACGTCACACGAGGTTCTGGTACCTGTGAAGATCTTGATGGGAGCCCGCATGTCCTGTAAACATTGGTTCTGTTCGGTAGCAGCAGGTAACAGGAAGGGGAGGCAACCAAACCTCTTCTTAGACATATCTGAACACAATCATTAGACTTTAGTAGACTGTCAAAGTAAAGTAATGAACTTGGAAAAACATGGAAAATATCACCTTTTAAAAAATGTGAAATAATAAAACAGGTTGTTATGTATAGCATGTACATATAGGAACATTTTAATAAACTAAATACAGCTCCACGTCCAAATGACAAGAGATTCCGTCGATAAGAGCTAACACAGCTAGCTTATGCTACACTGAACTGCTGAGTTAAACCAAGTCATGCCGTCCAAAATCTACTATATGCACGAAACTATTCAAATATACAATCCCCCTCTCTTGTCATTATTTTCTTCAAATCTGGAGTATAAACCGCGTCCCAAGCTCTCACCTGGTAACACTGACATAAGGGGGCCGCCATCTTGAATACCGTGCATGTAACCTTCTTCCGGTGGTGAACTTTACGTCAGCAAAGAGGTACCGCCTTCACAGATTCCCTTCTGCTCTTAAAAAATAAAAATATAAAATAGCGTCTTGGTTTTACAATCAGTGCACCATTATCGCATTCAATTCAGTATAAAAATAGTTATCCTTATTCGCCTGTTGTCATTAACACTCCTGTTATGTTGCGGGTCAAATTGACCCATTTTAAAGTAATTTTTTTTTTATAGGTAAAAAAATTGCATGAAACTTTTGCCATTTGTCTTAATATGTAGATTCTACATATAAATTGAAAATGTATCCATTTTATACATTTGCAACCCGCTCTGGGTCTACATATTACATAGATACTGTTCTGGTCAATTTGAACACCTGATCAAGTTGAAGGGTAAAAAAAGGTAACGCGCACACACACACACACACACACACACACACACACATGCACACTAGCCCACTTTCTCACCATTCTCTTTACTTCAATAGGAAACTGCGAGAAAGTAGATATTCAGACAACTTTTGACGGGAACCTTTTCTGTTCCCGTGGCTAAACTCCACCCACACCGAGTGGACACTCAGCAGAAGAGGAGGGAAAACATAAATACTCTGCATTACTCATTGACCCAGAACAGTATACATGTCTTAAGTTCAATTATAAAGGTCACCCATTGAAAATAAGATTCAAAATGTATTATAATTGTTTTATTTTTACAAAAGATCAATTTCAAGGATAATTTTTTGTATGCTGGTTTTTTGAGTAAATGATAAATTTGTTGTCATTTATCCTTGATTTTTTTTTCTCACAAATAATTGCACACATGATTGAAATTGTCAGTATTGGAGTTAATCAGATGCAAAAATGTTATGGAGGACTTCTTTGGTTTCTGACACTGTTGCAAGATTAAACACTCCACAGGTCAAATTGTCCCAGGAACATTATTGCTGTACCTCAGAAATGAACATAACAGGAGGGTTAAACAAAACGAAGGCAAGACATTTTCATACAACTTGTTTTATTTAGCAAAACACCTTACAGAACAAAGGCAATGACAGGTGATGCATAGCAGAACAAAAAAGAAAAAATTTAAAATTTGGTCTCTAAAAAGTAGAACACCGGAATAACCTAAAACTAAAAACATCCACTGTTACAATTTGCTAACTAAAAGTATCAACTAAAAAAAAAAAAAAAAAAAAACTTTTACCAACATTTACTAAACCAAGTATACTGAAGGACAAATCTGATGAGCAACAATGTTTTAGACATTACTGACTAAATCATCTGACACAACAGAGATACACGAATTATGCGTTTCTATCAATCCTAACGTCGATCTCTCTCCCGTTCAGACGGAAGCCATTCATGTTTCTGCAAGCGCGCTCAGCAGTTTCAGGGTTGTCAAAACGGACCACGCCACAGCCCTTGGATTTCCCATTCTCCATCTTGATATCAGCATACTGGACCATACCTGCAGTAACAATGTAGAATATGGTTTAAAAAAAAAAAAGAAAAGTCAAACAGGGACAGGAAAGGATACCTGAAACCCTACTAGTTTTTACATTTCCTGAAAAAGAAAATGTAAACTTACCACATGTATTAAAGGTGTCTTTCAGCATCTTCCAGGTGAAATCAAATGGCAGCTGAAAAACACAATCCATTACAAGTTTAAAACTCAGACACTATGAACACCCTCTATATTAAGCCACATCTGGAAACTTACATTTCTGACAAAGATCTGGCAACCCTTCCTCATGTTGCCTCCACCACTTCCAGGCCCTCCAGCTCCGGCTCCTCCGAAGGAATTCCCACCAAATCCTCGGTCCATATCTCCAGAGCGATCAAACTGACCACCGACGCCTCCAGATCCCATTCGGTCCATCCCAGAACTCATGCGGTCAAGACCTCCGGAGGAGAAACGGTCGAGGCCTCCAGCAGATGCCATGCGATCGAAGCTGGTTCCCATTCTATCGAGCCCGGTGTTGCCCATGCGATCCATACCCATGGAGGAGCCAAAGTCCATGCTGCCTCCCATGCGATCCAGACTAGACGGGCCGAGTCGGTCAAATCCTCCAGGGCCGAGGCGGTCCATGCTTGATGACATGCGGTCCAGGCCTGGTCCGAGTCGGTCCATACTTGGCCCCAGGCGGTCCATCCCAGAGCCCATACGGTCAAAGCCAGATCCCATCCTGTCCAGGTCAGACACACGATCCATTCTGTCCATGCCCATTCCTCCCATGCGATCCAAGCTGCCTCCTAGGCGGTCCATCCCAGAGTTCATGCGGTCCATGCCGAGGGAATTTCCTGCAGAAATTAACACAGAACAGCAACGTTTAATCGTCCGAGCACAAGAAATCACTACAGGGGCTTTGGAACAATCCAGTAAGTACTAACCCATTCCTCTTTCAAAGGAGTCTCCAAAATTATTGCGAGACATTCCCATTTCATTTCGCCCAAATTCCCTGTCAAAAGCACCACCAATCCCACGATCCATCTCTGACAATGCAAGAGATGAAACCATTAGAAACATCTGGCAAGACGTGAGGAGTAGCACGCCTGCCTCAGAGTGTTTAGTGAGTCTCAACCCGAACTTACCGTTCATTCTTCCCATGCCTGAAGAACCAAAACGATCCATGTTCATTCCGCCAAAGTTGTCCATTCCTGAAAACATTGATTAAATGGTCTTAATGTCAAATTTGCTGATCATGTTCAAGTGTGGAATATTTAATCTCCTGAGGGTCAATTTTATTGATGCAAATTTAAAAGCTTACCTCCTCCCATGCGACCGCCCACATTGCCAAATCCCATAGTATCCATTCCTGAAGGGGAGAAAAGTTTGTATAAGAATGCAGTTCACTAGACTTATTTAAAATGTCAAAAGAAAGTGTTGGTTACCTCCAGGGCCCATGTTCCCCATGCCGCCACCACCACCACCACCTCCACTTCCTCTGTTAAGCATGGTAGCATCGATAGGCTGACCTCCGGGTCCCAGCCCCAAACCAATACCACTCAGTCCACCTGGTTTCAGGGAAAAATTCCAAAGCTTTAAATTCCTATCTGCGCAAAAGTGTATTTTTTCCTAAGAACTACACAAGATACAAACTTTAACTCCCAGTTGTACTATGCATGAACCGAACTGGGGAAAGCACATAATTTTCCCAGCACTGAAATGTTCAGCATATATTACTGATTTTTGCCATTGCTTTGGGAAGACTTAATCCACAATATTTTCAGAATTAGCTGGTATAATGAAATCAAACCTAAACATATACGTAAAGTATACTTACGGGGAAGAGAGGATCCTCTATCTGGTTGTCCAAAATCTTTAGGGAGGGATTTCTCATCCTGGGAAAAAAAAGGGACGTAAAAGAACATTTAAATGATGTCCACCTTTGCAACAAAATTGATTTAACAAATCAAGGCTTTGTGACATACCAGCTTGACATGCATGGTCCTGTTAAATAAGAGCTGCCCATTGAACATAGCTGAGGGATAATTAAGGAAATACACACAAAATGACAGGAGACCAAGTTGTAAAAATAAAAATGAGATGTATTTAATATGATAAAGGATACAGACAGCTTGGACTGCTTCAATGGGCATTTCAAACGTCACTGTACCCATGCCTCTGCTTTTCCCATCCCTGTCCTCCAAAATGTCTGTCCTCAACACGACACCTGCCATGCCGAACACCTCTTTCAGCTTCTTCCATCCCACTTTGTAATCCAGCTGCAACAACAATTGATGAGATCAGTTACAAAACAAAGACTTCAGTTCTTTCAGTCTGATTCACCAGCTTTTTTATTCTGGTGAGGTTGTAGTAGTAAATCAAAAAATAAATAAACAAAATTAAAGAATCCTTGCAATTTTTATTGTAAAGTTTAGGCTTACTTATGATATTTAGGTTATGTTCTTATTTCTTAATACTCAGATTTCATTTTAAATGCAAGTACAACAGCATTTCTAAAATTCTTGAAAACTCACATTGGCCACAAAGATGGTGCTTCCAATCCTGCCAGTCTGAAGACCATGAATGATCTCATTGGGGATGTTGGGGTTGTTCAAAAGGCTGGGAGGAATGCTGACCAGAGGGCCTCCTGGTCCGGGCCCCATACGATCCATGCCTCCCATACGATCCATGCCCCCCATGCGATCCATCCCGCCCATGCGATCCATGCCCCCCATACGATCCATGCCCCCCATTCCTCCCATGCCTCCTGGGTGACCTCCAGCTTGTTGGGACTTGCCAATCTCTCTCTGAGCAATAACACCATCAGGATCCTAATGGAGAAAAACCATAAACATCACTGAAGCTTTTTGAACCTGAGATGCATCCAAAATGTGTCACTCCTTCCCCCCCCCGCAGTTTACCTCCTTCACTTTAAGAGGCCGCCCATTGAGGTTGTGCTTGTTGACACTTTCCACTGCTTTCTTCATAAGTTCTTCTGTTCTGAACTCAACAACACTAAAAAACATCCAAAATCAGAAATGCAGGGTCCTACTTTCCTGTACCACCAGATATACACAGAAGGTAAATATGAAAGAAATGTGTACTTACGCACAACCCTTTTGATTGAAGTCATCAGAACAGGCAATACAAATGCAAAAAAAAAAAGAAATTAGAAATGATAATATTTAACTGGTTATTTAACTGACATGTTGAAAATGGAAATGACATGCACAAGCAAGAGTGAAACACACAAAAGTCTTCACAAAGTCTATGTAAATCAGATTGACAAATATTCCCAAAACAGTCAGTGGCCAAGCAGGAATAGTGAAAAATCAGTTTCTCATCTCAAACCATCCAAAGGGAAGAAACTCCACAATACGATAGGTTTCCACTCCATTAAGATATTTTAAAAAGGTGTCTTTTCCAATTACGTTTAACAAAAACATCAAGCAGCTTTGTAACAACATCTTGCCGAGTAAACCCCTTAAGTCGTAAGGAACAAATCCAGCAACCAAAAGGGAAATTATCAGCTTATTCAATCCACAGGATTGGAAGCAAGTAATGCTGATGTCCTGTTTAAAAACCATCAACGGTTCAGGATGGCCTCAAATCAGTGGCACAGACGACACCACCAAAAACACGCCTCCAGCACGTTACCATCTCAAGAACTCCACCAGGTTTCTATTTCTGAACAATTCCCAGCAATATAACTAATGAAACCAAGGCTGACAAACACGTGTTTGTCTAGGTTTAATCATGTATTTTGATTGTATGTATTTGCACTTACCCTCGATTTGCCTTCTGCGTCCATTAAGTGTTCCACGTACGTTACCTCACCCACTACAAATCAGATTCCAGAGACGACACACACCAAGGGGAGAGAAGCCGAGAGAACAATGGGGGTTTAGAGCAGAAACAAGGAGGAAGGCCGATGAGCTCTGACTGCTAGAGTCTTGAGCTGTCTCCCAGCACCTCAGCAGCACAATATGGTACAGGTCTACAAAAAACAAGCTTGGATCTTTAAAAAAAACAAACAAACGTGTAATAAGACTTCTTGTCTGTCCTTGTAAGAATTCTCCAGAAACAACAAAAGCAGTAGATTGAAGAAACCAACTGTTGAAATGACCAATAAATAGCCTTCAGATTTGGCTAAAACAGTGAAGACCACCTTCTCCATGTAGCTTTTCTGACCATACAATTTCAAGTTAGAAAAATCCCATACAAAACCTCTGCCTATTTCAGGACACACCTAGTGATACTTTGTCAAATGTTGCCGTTTTGTCCCTCACCCTAATGCAATGAAACCTTCCCATCAGATCTGCAACTATAAAAATAACCGTGTTCTTAAAGTCAACAAATTCTTGAGCAAAGAATGCTTCTTTTACTACAAACCTGTTCCAATAGTGCTGAGTTGCAAAAAGAAAAAGAAGAAGAAAAAAAAAAGGAACTAAATTTTTAAAATATCCATTTTCAATTCAATGGCGACCACTGTCAATGTTCCAGGTCACATGTCAGTTCACCAAATGGACATCAGTGACCTAAGCTTTCAAAACAAGGACAGTACAAAAAGAAGCTGCTTTGTTTTGTAGACCTGTACCCCACAGAAATCCCCCAGCAAAGAGCTCTGTGTGGCACAACATGGAGATCTGCTGAGAAAACGTTTGCTTGTCAAGGTCACACCTAAAAAAGAAAATGCAATTTAACTCAACAGTTGACAGAAACGAACACTTGGCCGTCCTTCTCCAAAAAGACTGTTCCGTTTATAAACACATTCTTTAACTTAGCAGTTCATTTCATAGCTAATGACATGTGATCAATTCCGATATCCCATAACTATTCAACTCTTCATGCAAATAGAAGATAATGTAATCTTTGCAGAAATCAAAATTTCTGCACGAAACCATTTATAATTGGACATGTTTCCAACAAATTTTACATAATTTCAACATATACAGATGGTTAGATACTCCAACTGATAAGACAATATGAGGCTAGTTCCATATTTTTCTGACACTTGTTAGAGTAAACCTCATTATGCCATTCAAGATCCCAAGCCAAGGGATTTTCACATTAGTCAACTTGCTTTAATAACAACCTCCATTTCACAAACACCTCAGCGGTTACAATAACCTCGATGGCGACTCCATGTTCAATCCAGGTACACAGCACTTGTACAAAATGGCAGCAACTCCTTAGTTTGTGGTGATGCTCCAAAAAATCTCCCAACAATCTGAAGAACCACTCCGACAAGGCCTTCAGAAGTGATATGGTCAAACAAAATAACCCTGGATGCAGATGCCTAAAAAAACAAAAAACACACACACTTAAATGTCTTACCAAAACGTCTTACCTTTTTCTTTCATCAGGTCTTTGAGGGCTTGCCATTTCACATCGTAGGGGATGTTACTGACAAACACTCTGTATCTTTTCACGTTGCCATATGGATCATAGCGACCACCTCCACCTCTCTTAGGGGGTCTCTCCTTCCTGCTTGAACCGGATTCATTCTTGGGTTTCCCATTAATTCCTCTGAAGCACAAAAGTTAAACAACAGTTAAATTTCAAAGCTAATTTCAAGCAATATTTCTGAAAAGGAAAAAGAAAAAAAAATAGTGATGCAAATTCAACAACTACTTTTAACCTCGAAAAAAGTTACTTATGGCTCCAAGTCGGCAGGACTACCCTTTGACCTCATGGCAAGTGCCCTAAATATCGGTCTAAAATGGTAATAGGACAAATAAAACAGATCTGGCGCTGCACAGAGAAATACTATTTATCTTCTTTCCCAAAAAAACGCGAACTTATGATCTACATGATCAAGTATCTACGCCAACAATAGTCTGATTTAAGCACTCGACTTAGTTGGCGCCAGTAAATAGACGGATCCCACGTCAAGCCCTACTTGGCGATTTAAATCATAGCAAAGACAAAATGCATGCACCTCGTCGAATAAAAAAACTATATGCCATACACATTTTATAAAAATATTTTGGAATCTTCTTTAACTGAACATAAATTATAGTATATTAGCTTGTACAGAACCGCTAGGCCTAACTAGCTAGCTACAACAAAGAAAACGACAATGAATGGACTCACTCCTGCTGCGGCAACTCGATAGTCGCCTCGATGTTGTTTTCTCCCTGTTCGCTCGACATTTTGTTGAGCTGATGAAGGTATTAAGAAACCTAAAATTACTATTGCAAATGAGAAAGGCTGGTATTACCAGATCGACTTAGTGTAATAGCACAATGCGCTCTTAGCTATTACGAAAATGGCGGAGCAGAAACTGGGGGGCGACGTTTAAATCTTTCTCAACTGCTTCCGGTGAGGTGGGAGCTGCTAGACAGTAGATGCCTCTCTCCTATTGTGGCTGACGAGACTTTGGGAGGCCATCTTGGAGCGGTACTTCACTCCACTCAGCGTTATGTGTTTAGCAGGCACAATGACGTATCAGCGCATTTAATCGATCATAACACGCTTTTTTGTTACTGGAAACCATATTCCAACATCTATCAAAGCTACATTTATAAACAATTGTTGTTTTTTTAAGTATGTTTTTAATACATAGTTCAGCATATTTAAATATGCTTAGTGGCTAACAATAGAATAGGAATGGAATATTCTGATATTGATGTATGATGAGCATATTACAAAGCCCACAACCGTTCATAATTTATTAAATAATTTATTTAGTAAGATAACTACATATTTATATAACTATACAAACACAAATAAATAATGATTAATAATGACAAATAAATAATGATTAATACTGAATAATATATACTGGATACATGTTTAAATGTATGTATACACATCCATACATATATAGATATATATCTATGTTTTCCAGCCGACGAGTTCTAGCTTCAGAGTGATTCCGCACCTGAGATTGAGTCCAAAATCCGATCCGAGATTCATCCGTGCTACAGTGAATCCGTCTCTCTTTATAGATATCTCCCACTTCTTCCTCGTGTCTTTATAATACCTTCAAAACAAAAACGGAAGATGTGTATACGTATCTTACTTTTGACAGAGTGAGAGAATATAAATAATAGTCTTTACAACCTGTGTAAACTTTGCTGGTGAATGTTATAACACGTAATATAAGTTTTATAATGTATGTTGCATTGTTTCATTTCTAATGTAGGCTCTTGTGTCAGATAATCTAAGTCAATGTTAGAGAATAATTCATTTTTTTAGATTTACGGAATCTCAATTATCCTTTATAGCGGGGCTGAACCCCGTATTACTCCAAGCACTGTAGCTAACATTAGCTGGTATCTCGCCGGTGGACATAAATACAGTAAAGTAATATTGCAGTCACAGAATATACACAATAATATGTCCATCTTACTTGTGAAATGTTGTTTGTGGAGCCCTCACATCAATAGTCCATCGATCCATACCACATACTGAACAACAATATCCCTCAGTGCTGAGGCATCTTCTGCTGTTTTGATTGAGCAAAGTAGGAGGGTCTACCGCTCCAAGATGGCCGCCGTATTTCCTGCGCCGGAGCAGCCAATGCGGGGTCGACTCTTATGTAATGTCTATGGGCTGCTACTATCAAACGGGATTTCAAAATAAGAGCACCGCCAAATTTTTACCCTTTCAAATATATATTTGTTGCATTAATTGTTGTGTCATTATTTGATTATGGCTGTAATGAGATGTTTTGTTTTTAAATTAAATGCTTTTTTTTTTTGGAAATTAAATTTTCAGTCGCGCTTGCATGCAAATAAAGCTATAATACTTCCAAAAAAACATCAAATAGCGAAAAATATAAAAAAATTGCAGTTTTGTAGTTAAATTAGTTTTAAATCTTGTTGGGAACAGAACTTAATGTGTATTTTTTATAGTGTTTTATATATCAGTAACCATGTATGCTAAAACATTAACAAAATATCCTTGTTGAAAAGTGATCTGCTTAAAGTGTAACAAGAATTATTATTTATGTATTTATAGAGATATACTTGTAAATTTATGCTTGTAAATTTATGAGAAAATGATTTATCTGAATGATAAATTAGGGACAGCAACATAACTGGAACAATATTCATCTTACCAGGATAATACAATTTTTACAGAATATGCAAATGAATACGCACCAAAAATGATAGATTTTTCCTTTTAAAAAGCACAGCGTCCCCAGATTGATAGCATATTTGCACAAATTCAACCTTGTCTTCTTAGCCCAGTTTTACTGTGTGCTTTTTCCTGTTTCTTTTCAGTGCATGCATGTTCACATGCTCACAGGTTTGAAAAGGCAAGCAGTCGACTGGGTTTCTACTTACAGATATGTTTTGCCAGTCGACATAAACTGAATGACTGTTTTTGAAACTCAGCATGGATTGTACCTGCCATGTGAAATTATTTTAAAAATCATCAGGGCTCAAACAAATTGTGACATAAATTTTTTTCAGCACTTGTGCGATAACAGGATTTAATGGGGTTTTAGGAAAACATTTTCAATCATGTATTTTGTCAGGCTTTGCTAAAATTCAGCAACACAATGCCACAACACGGACACTAAAGTTTAAAAACAGGGTCTCTAAGACATGAAATGGTATGTCAGAACAACTGTCTTCATCAGCAGATTTCCTTATCAGGCAAGTGACTGCCTATGATGAGCAGGCATTAGGTGAGAAATCATGCAGTTCATCTGTACATTATCCTAGTATAATCCACATATAGATTAAGAAAATGTATAATATATTCCAAAACGGATTCACTTTAATAAAAAAAAGAGAGTAACTGAGTTCAGAAAGCGGAAAAAGTGACCCACCCCAAAAACTGATAAATTATTGCTCCTCCACACCACAAGGTGGCGACGGTCAATTCCTCCCGGTGTAATCAGAATGGAATGGTCGGCATCGGTGTTTAGCTAGCTACCGCTCTGCCTTTAACAACAAAACATTTTGTTTGTTTTTAAAATAAATAGTTTACGCGTATTTTCTTAGCCGGAGTAGCTACAATACTAAAAGATATACAAGGATATTCAGGTATTTGGAGTAATTTGAGACAAAAGCTTGAGAAATAAACGCGTTAGCCTTTAGCTTTGATGGCATCTGTTGTACTGTACCGTTCAGAGAATGAATGAGCGCCTGCAGGTTAGTGAGCGGTTATTCTGTTTGACAGACTGAAAAAAGCGTTTATAAACAGCAAAAGAAACATCATATAACTATGGCTACCGGTGCTGATGTTCGGGATATTCTGGAGCTTGGCGGAACGGACAACGATGGTCCTATCAGTAAGAAAGATCTCATCAACTCGGATAAGGTGAGAGAAAGTTTAAGAGCTATTGATTTGTTCGAGCGCAGATATGTCTTAGTAAATTAGAATAACAAAATATGATTTATTTCTGTTAAGTTGGATGTTTAGGGCCTTCAGTTATGAAAACCGAACGTCATTGAAAGTTAGACTGTCCTGACCAATACAAACTATTTTTAAAACAGACATTTTATGCTATAGCCATGGCTCCACAAAGAGGGTAAGATACTAAAACGCCACTGAAAGAGAGCTGACTGAAAGCATATCAGTAAAAAGTTGAGTGGAAGAAAAAAGTGTGATAGCAAAATGTGTATCAGCATTTGGCATAACCACAGCCTTAACATGATTGTAAGGTTTGGTATGATTGTACACTGGGGTTATTATGCATGTAACACCATTATAATTCAGATGTTCTTTTCTTCGTTACTCACTGCAGAAAAAATCCAAAAAAGCAACAGAGACGCTGACTTTCAAGAGACCAGAGGGAATGCACAGAGAGGTTTATGCTCTGCTCTACTCAGATAAGAAGTATGCATTTCTTGCAAACCATACATTTATGTTTTTGTTGTTGTTTCTTTAATTGACTTTATATTTCTGCTAAATGTTTTGCTGTTGTAGAAACAGAATATTAAATATATAATTTTTTTAGGAACTCTTGGAAGCCTTTTTCAGGAAAGTTGGTTTCAAGATGACTGTAAAGTTTATTATGTAGTTCCTCTCTCAAAACAAGTTTGTATTTATTAGGAAAATAGACCATCAATTTGATTTCGACTGGGGAGTTTCAATAAATTTTACACTTCTCGTTTTATCCCCAGCAATAATTCTTGATGCTTTTAAGCTGGGGAGGTGGGAAAGCATCAAGGATCTGCTCTAAGCCCTCTCTTGTTTGCTTTGACACCATTTACTGAGGCATCAGTCCTCGATGCAGCTGTGCTTGGTTTAATTCCTAGGTTTGACACAAAGTAAATGGTCCAGGGGCATTTACTACACATCATCCCCTCCTCTCTCAGACCTGTTTCCTGTTTGGCTACTAATGAATAAAAGCCACTATTGCCAAAAAAGCAGGAAAAAAAGGACTAGAAAAAAAAAACTTAGTTTTTGTCTTTTATTTACCTATAGAGATGCACCGCCTCTGCTGCCTAGTGATACCACTCAAGGTTATCGGACCGTCAAGGCCAAGCTTGGATGTAAAAAAGTTCGTCCCTGGAAATGGATGCCTTTCACCAATCCAGCTCGCAAGGATGGGGCCATTTTCCACCACTGGAGACGGATGGCTGAGGAGGGAAAGGACTACCCTTTTGCTCGCTTTAACAAGGTAAGCTTCACCTGTCCCTTTGCAGACGTTTAAGATGAACACAAAGAATATTTTAAAGTATTCTCCTAATACTTTTTTTTTATTTTTTATGATGTTTCTGTTTACTCATTTGCATGTTCAGACAGTCCAAGTTCCAGTGTATTCAGAGCAAGAATATCAAATGCATCTCCATGACGATGGCTGGACTAAAGGAGAGACTGACCACCTCTTTGACCTGTGCAAGCGCTTCGACCTGCGCTTTGTAGTTATCCACGACCGCTATGACTACCAACAGTACAGAGTAAAGTTTCCTTTTACTCTTTACTGTTTATGAGAAAAATCCCAACTCTGAGACATTTGCATTTGGAATAATTTTTCTGAATTTGTGCATCTTTAGAAACGCTCCATAGAGGACCTGAAAGAACGATATTATAATATCTGTGGTAAGCTGACCAAGGTCCGTGCAGCCTCTGGGACCGAACCCAAGATCTATATCTTTGATGCTGGCCATGAAAGGCGCCGCAAGGAGCAACTGGAGAAGCTCTTTAATCGCACACCCGAGCAAGTTAGTGATATTTTACCTTCAACATTCCTAAAATCTGATGAAATGTGCTAAATATAAACTGCAATTTTTGTAGTAAAGATGTAGCATATGCAGTCATTATTTGGCTCCAGCACCTTTTTCATGAGGTTGGATGTTTTTCCATAAGAAAAACTACATAGTGGGACTTTGTGTTATACAGTCCATCGTATACACTAACTGAGGTTATTTTTGTCATCTACGCCCTTTTTTCTGTCACAAATCTTTCTTCCACTTAACTTTAAATTAAAATACTTTTACACAGCACTCTGAAAAATCAGCTTGTTTAACAATGGTAGAAATAACCTCCTGTGACTCTTCGTGGACCATCCCCATCAAAATCTGCTGGGCAACTATAGTTTGGGCTTTAGCATAACATTTCTGTATTTATTATAAATTCAGTGTAATAAGATGCAGTTTTCAAGCCAAAATCATCCAAATTAACAAAAATAAAAACTCAAACCACATCACTCTGTTTAATGAATCTATAAAATAAACAAGCTTATTAATTCACTTGTAAATTGAATTCAGGTAAAAGCAGTAACATGTCAATGACTTTCAAATTTGATCAAGACACACTTGAACTGTTTATGAAATCCGATTATGTGCTTTTTGCGCCCCTTTAATAGGAAAAATGCACCTGTCTCGTTTGTCCTCTAGGTGGCAGAAGAAGAGTATCTTATTCAGGAGCTACGGAAGATCGAGAATAGGAAGAAGGAGCGTGAGAAGAAGGCGCAGGATCTGCAGAAACTCATCAAAGCAGCTGACACGACTACAGAGCTGAGGAGAGCTGAAAAGAGAGTCTCTAAGAAGAAGCTCCCTCAAAAAAGAGACACAGAAAAACCAGTAAGCAAAGGAACTGCACAAAAGTTGAATAAGAAAACGTCAATTGAATAATTGATATGTAAAAAAAATATAGAAATCAGTTTTATTTTATGATGTTTGTTTCAGCAGTTGTCACTCAAATAACCTTAAAGTGTCATTTTCATGTCATCAAAGTAACAAATTACTCAGCTTTGTCCCGACATATTCATTTGATTTTGTTTGATAGCAATCCAAAAGTTGAAAATAAAATCAAAACCTTTTTTTCTTTTCTCCAGGCTGTTCCAGAGACGGCTGGCATCAAGTTCCCTGACTTCAAGTCCGCCGGTGTCACTCTGCGCAGTCAGAGGGTGAGTGTTGCTTCTTCCTCCTGCATAAATAACCTGGTTCTTAAATCCCAGTCGGGAGCCACAAAACTTCTGATGAAATAAAAATCAGACTCGCAACTGCTCTAGTCAGGAATAAATGATCACACAGCTTTCTTTTTAAAGCCATGAAAAACTTTTTAGAAAAAGCAATAAAGTTTTTTTTTTTTTTTTTTTACTTAGTTTTGCACCCAGAAGCATGGTGGGTTGGTGCTAAATTTGATGTATGAAGGTTACAGGAGTTTCAAACTTATCTTTTATTATCACTTTGATGATTAAATCTGTTGCTGAACAGCTAATATCTGTAAAAGCAGCAAGAGGATCCTTATTTATCATGAAGACTGATGAGGAGCTTCTGATCTCAATGGAAAATGCATTAGCACAGCTGAGGAAGTGGAGAGCCCCTCTAGCTAATCAGTCAGATGCAGTTCACTGGATAAAGACATTTTGATCTGACCCGCTGAAGTGCATTTCATACAAATTAAAAGCCCTGAGGTGGAGCCGTTTATCCTAATATTGCCAGTACCTTAAATCACAGCCCCGCGCTGGTGCGTTTCTCCGTCTCTCTCTGTTATTCAGATGAAACTGCCAAGCTCTGTTGGCCAGAAGAAGATCAAGGCCATTGAGCAGATCCTGGCGGAGCAAGGAGTGGGTGAGTATGAATAAATATTAGCAATCAGCTAACATTTTATAGTTTCACATGTTCAGCAGTCCTCTGCAGTAAATGTGAGTTTGAGTAGAGCAGGAAAAGTGACAACTTCAGTAGATTAGCAGGGTTCCCCATGCAGTCCAGAAAAGTGTGAAGTTTGTCTTTAGTGTTATGTGTTTTTCTTTTTATGTACGATGTATTTATTTTAGACTGAAAATAAAATGGAAAGACAACAAATTATAAATAAGAAAAAACAACAGTGAAGATATAGTCTTCAAAACCCAACCTTAATGAATTTTGTAGTCTAAAAAAGGGAGAAGATTGAAGCACCTACTTCCAACTGATCATCTGGAATGAAATCTTCTGAAAAAATTATAAATCATCTGAACTATTAAAAATAAATAATTACACATTTATTAGAAGTTTAGGTTCTGTTTTTTGTCTTTCCCACATGTCATTGCAGTCCTTACTGTTTTACATTTTTAATTTTAACTGAAGGTGTGTGTTTCACCTTACTCAGCAACTGACTTCTGTTATCATTAACCTCTGTTTTCAAACAAAATGTTAATGTGTACAGGTAATAGGTAGTGATAATTGTTCCTTTTAACACATTAATAAAAGTATTTTACTAAACTGATGAATAAAACTTGAGTACCTGCCTAAGATTTATCAGATCATTTGCTAGGCAGATGCATTAGTACACCACGTCCAACCTTTAACATGCCATGACATCCTCACAGCTAATCAAAGCTTCTCAGGCTGACTTTTCCTTCATCTCTTCTGTGCCTCATTCTTTTGGATCTAGATCTCAACCCGATGCCCACAGAGGAGATTGTGCAGATGTTCAACGAACTCCGCAGCGACCTTGTGCTCCTGTATGAACTGAAGCAGGCCCACAGCAACTGCGAATACGAGCAACAGATGCTCCGTCATCGCTATGAGGCCCTGCTTAAAGCTGGCAGTGGGGCCGGGTGTGGAGGCCTCACAGGAGGAGGGATTGCTGGAGTCCCACAGGGTGGAGAGCTCAGTGCTGTAAACAGTACTGCATCCTCCACTCCAGGGGTAGAAGCTCAGTCGTGGCCCAATGTAGATATCAAGGTGGAACCAAAGGAGCAGATCATTGACGTTGTAGGAGCGCCACTTACCCCCAACTCGGTAAGCCAAGACTGAGCCAAGCCTTTTTGAACCATTGCAAACACCTGTGTGAAGAAATCTAGCATAGTCTTCTTTAAGTTATTTTATAAATGCTAAGATTATAACTTTACAACATCAAATAACTCTGAGCATAAAGCAAACAAATGATGAAATGTTGCTACACAATGAGTTTAATGGTCTTGTTTATGTTTATATACATGCAAAACTTTGAATACTGGTGATTCAAAGTCAGTGGTCTGCTGCAGTCTAAGCCAAATAAAATTATCTTACCATCAAATATACATCTGAGTCCAACAAGGAGTACCTGGAGTAAACATCTAAGGTCCCAGATGAGAACTATCCATCTACACACCCGCCCTCAGTCCGTTCATCCATCTGTTTGGCTCTCAGTTCATAAGTATAATTTTCAGCCATGGCTTACGTCTGCACAATTTGCCACATCTGGCTTCTTCTGGAACAGAATTATGATGCACACCTCACATCTATGACGTAAAAGTTGAATAAAATGCAACATGACTGTTCGGACTGCTTCGAAAACGGTCAACTGTATCCAATTTAGTGCCTTGTACAGAAGTGGATTTTTTTGGGAGTGAAAAGATCAGATTTGGGGCTGCTCAGACTGCCACAAAAAAGCCAGATCTGATTCACATAGCATTGTGTTAACATAGCATTAATGGGCTAAACATGTTTTATCCTTCACCGAAGAAGGTGTGATCTCTGACGTCCTCTAACACAATTGTCCTTCCATATCCCTTCGCAGCGCAAGCGGCGAGAGTCTGCTTCCAGCTCATCTTCAGTAAAAAAGGCGAAGAAGCCCTGATGAGAGCTCATACAGTCTGGAGGACAAACGACTGGGTTACTTATCCTGATGACAGTGGAGTGCCCAGGAGTCGTATGGCTGGACAAGATGGACACAACCAGGGCGGTCCCCATATTACTGTCCATTTACACAGACACACCACTGACTCCACACACACATAAACACAACCCCTCACCTACTAACGAGACTTCTCCAAACCCTCCCCGTCTGGCCGTGACAAAGGCAATGACTGAGTGACATTTCATTCCATTACTGCTCGTCTCCCTGCCTCCACCACCGGTTGCCCATAGATGAGGCAAGAGCAACTGTAAATTGCAAGGCTGAACTAATCGGGACAGGGTGAAGAAGGTGGGAATGACTGGGTAATTGAAATGAATTGGAATGAAAGACCAGAGGCAGGGAGTGGGTGGACCTGGAACCGCAATGCTCATTGGAGTCATCGGAGGGTTTCCCTTTTTTTTTTGTACCCTAATAATGCAATGGTGTTTACTGGAAATGTGTTCCAGTGTCGTCTTGCAGAGCTGGATCCCTCTAGACTTGGAGTGAGTTTTGTTCTCTTTCTTCTGTAATTTTGTTATGTCAAACTGTTCTTTTATGATTACTTCAAAAATTATTCTGCTTACAAAAAACAACAAAATAAAAATCTGTTTTTTTTTCTAACTGTGTCTAGTTGTTTCTCTTCAGATGGTGTGGACTTGGAGGGTAATAAGTGTTGAATACAGATTTGTCCAGAAAATTGTAGGATCCTGACATTCTTACCTTACCTGTCATCTAAGTTAAGTGACAACTAATGACTCCATTAATATGATAATTAAGCAGAGCCAATGAAACTTCATTAAGTTTCCCCCTTCTCATAATATTGCTAATTGCTTGTCAATTATGGTGTTTAGCCTACTTAGGCATTAATTTCTATGCAAATTTTGAATATGTTTGCCAGGAAAAGGAAGCTTTTTGATTTGGGGATACGCATTAGTAGTTTATCAGGCCTTGAAAATGTATTGTTACCCTCTAGAACAAATGTGTCAAATTCAAGGACCAGGGGCCACATGTGGCCATGGATATCTAAAATTATAACTTCCCGTATCTAAACTTCTTATTTTCTGTACTGCCAGGAATCTCTGTGACCCTGAGCATACAAGGAGAGCTGCAATGGAACGGATTAGGTCAAATCATATTGATGACCTAAATCTAGACCTAAATCTAATCGAGAATCTTAGGCAAGACTTGAAACTTTAAATTCATAGATTCTGGTGCAAAAATTTTAATCTGTAACATGGCCCTTTTAAATTTAGTACAAATGCGTATCGTTTTTTTTTTAGAAAATATTTCTGGATCAATTTTTAAAAAATGTTTTGAAATTGCACATTTTTAAAGCAAAAATAATTCAGATTTGATCTAAACTGCTCCATGTAATAAATGAATTCATTACTCCAAATCCCATTTTAATTTTCCTTTAAAATTAAAAATTTAAATGTGTTGTTTTATGGAAGGCATCTGACTTTTAGATAAAAAAAGAAAAGAAAAATATGTTACTATTTAGAGGTTTTTATTTGTATTTGTTTTTTTCAACAATGTCTCTTAGAGATTCTCCAGATGTTTCACAGACTTGGCTCTGTGCATGGCACATGTGGAACATTTTAAGAAAATCTTATGAGAAAATGTCTGCTTGTATTTTTGCAGCTAATTTGTTTACAAATTTAACTTTGTTTACAAGAGAAGCAATATTATTTCTCTGTCATTTCAAAATTTTGCAGCACCTGATGTTTTGTCATAGTACTAATAGCCTCTCATCTCTGTTTTAACATCTTTAACCTGCAGAAAATAATATTGTACCAGCTACCGCAACATTTCCGCTATGTGCTACAATTTGTAATGAGTCTTTTACTTTTGTACCTTTTGAGTCATTTTTAACTTCAGAATAGCAGATCGTTAGACCTGGATTTACTGTTTTGAGTGTTGCTGAGATTTTTAGTGAACAACTGAAGCCTTTAATTTTCAGTCTAAAAGTTTTGTGTCAGTGATTCTGTAAAAAAAAAAAAAAAAAAACCCGAAAAATAATATTTGTGCTATTTGTGCTTCATCTTCAAATTCAAAATTCTGCCCTCTTGAAATGTGCATTAATCAATACTTTAATCAACCTATTTTTTATGCACAGCTTCAGTAAGCACTGCTAAGGTTACAGTAGTATACCCATCCTCACTCTGAAGGCCATTTGATTGAGACGGAGAGAGAAAAAGAGTGAGAGGAGGCAAGTAAACATGGGTAAAATGGATTCCCTGTGTCTATATTTCATGTTGAAAATTGGCTCATAAATCCAGTGGCTTGATCTATGGAACTCGTCGTTGGCTGAAAAAACCTCCGTAAATGTGTAATTTCTCCCTTGACAGAACACAGCCGAAAGGCTATCTTTCTTTCGCCTCCTCCCTTCTCTCAGCCCTTCTTCTCTGTCTTTCATTCTCTCTCTCTCTCTCTCTCTCTCTCTCTCTCTCTCTCTCTCTCTACAGGCTGGCTGTTGGATTAATGCCCTCCCCCCTCCACTTCTCTCCTTTCATGCTCCTCTGATATCTTCTTCATCGCTGCCCATCCATTTGTTAAAACTGGGGCTTCCATGCTACACCTCTTAGTATCAAAAGCCATCCCAAGTTACAAGGCTGATATAAGATGGAGATATAAAATGAGAAGGTTGTAAAAAAAAAAGACTCATGTAAATAGAAAATCAGCAGGTAGAGAAGTATAGTCAGCCAAGTCTGAATGATAAAGACCCCCATAGCCCCAATCTAGCTCGCTCTGCCATGAACTCCATCCAGGCTCTGATGTGAAAAGCATGAGGCAGAACACCACAGGAGAGTGTCTCATAATGTGGCTGGGATGGGATCTCTTTATCAAGGCCAGGCCGAGGCTTTAATCATGGCCTAAGAGGTGTGCCGGCTTTTTATCATAATTGAACTGTAGCCAGGCTAATCGCTGGCATTTGTCACTGTCGACCGGCTGCTCGACTACACCGGCGGCCCAAACTGCTGGTGGGGAGATGTGATGGAGTCTTGGTTCTTGAAGTGTGGTACCAAGAGGGCTGCACTTAGTAGCCCTCAGGAAGGATTTTGTTTTGGCAAAATTATGATTCCCCCATATGTCCAACTATATTTTTTTCTTCTATTTCTATCAACTTTTTGCTGTTGGTACTTCATGTTCCATTCGTACATGTTTCACTGAGGATGTTGGGTTTACCTGCTTTAGCTTTATGATATGATGCTTCAGTTTCTGTGTCATTTACAGTGCCCAAAGAGCAAACTACTTTCTGGTGTAGCTGCAGACCATTTAGCCTCTTGTTAAAAAAAACTCCTGGATCTTAGCAGACAGACCATCTACAGATCCAGCCCATAAAAATTAACATTTTAAATAATAATCATTAAAAATCCCTTCTATCCTTCACTCATTACCTGTATTAATTGCGCCTGTTTGAACTTGTAACATGAACAAAAAACAGTTCATCAATCAAACTCTAACCTCTCCATCATGAGCAAGACAAAGAGCTGTCGATGGAGATCAGGAACAGCTTCAGATTTGCACAAGGCTGCTGGGCTGCAGGACAGTAGGCAGCTGTTGCATCAATAAATTAATCCACATTCCTGTAACTGAAAATTTGTTTAGTGTTATGTACAATTAGGCCTAATATCGCTAATTTGTCTTTTATGTGACTACAAAGAATGTGCATCTACTGCATGTGCTTTATTAAAGTCTATTTTAAAAATGTGTTCTTAATTTGGCATCTGCTTGACAACAAAAAACAATTCACTTTTTTTTTTTTACACTTGCATGAATAAGTTGCCACACTAAGGGACTAAATTAAATGCTTCAACCAACCAAGAAATGAAAATGTATTGCATATCTTGTTCCCTGTTTTTATGACCTAACACAACAAAACCGACAAAGCTCAAAAACTTTTGTACCACTGAAATAAAATGCCTGTCAATATTTGAACAACTATGTATTTATGACAGTGGCATAAAAAGTTAGAGCACCACTGAAATAGAGCACAGCCGACATTCATCACAGGTATCTCTGGACATGATTAGATTGCTACTGATTTCCCTTCCTTGGTAACGTCACCAATTTCCTGCGCAGTGAAGAGACAGCATCTGTGCATTAGCATTTGCTCCAACATTTGTGCCATAAAAATGTCCAAACCAGACTCTCGCCCCCGTGCCCCTCTCTCATCTTCACATCTCTTCGACTTTCACCTTCTCCTGTATTTGGGTCACCTTGAGGGAGCAAACTTTTAATCATCATTCCACATCAAATTCACCTGTGCCCTCTGGGACGCTGAGCTGCAACAATGAGGAGGGGAGTTGGGGGAGATAAAGTACCCACAGGGCTGGACAGTAGATGTCATTTTCACTGGATGTTTTTTTGCTGGTGGGTGGGAGAGACCTACGACAACACAAACTCAATCACTAGTGCTAAGCAGTGCTTACAGCGAGGAATTAACCCCACTGTCCACTCTCCACATTCAAGCCCCAGGGAGGAAGAGGAGAGTGGAGTGGAGTGGAGCAACCAGGTGAACTAAATCTGGACTTCCCTTTTTCCAGGGCTGTTGCTCTTTGGAACATCTGCAGGCAGATGCTGTTGACTTTCAAGATGTCCTACCTTGAAACGGCTGATGCAGAGTGACAGACGTGGAATTTTATAATGAGGAGGAACTGAATTTTCCAGCTGGAAGTTTTGATCCATTGTAGTTCTGATCAAATATTAACACCAAGGTGGACATCTTGATAAACTTTCTCTATCCCTGCTCTGTACGTCTGGTGTTTCAAAAAGAGGAGATTAATTTACCATGGGTAAAATTCAAAATTATCCACATTTCTGCTGTTTTATTTGATCGCGTTTCATTCCCGTTTGCTTCAGTTTAAAAATCAAAATGGCATGTGGTTTAACTTTTGGGATGAACAACATGGAAGTTGGTAATCTTCCAGGATTATTACTGATTTTGGGCGTAACTGTTTGTGTGAAGAAAAAGCAAAAACAAAGGAAAAGTGTAAGGAGGTAATTATTTTTTCATCTCCGAATTTTAGCTTTTATGCTATTTTTCTGCTTTTCTGTAAAAAGGGTATGCCCTCACCTGTTCTATTTATGACTTAACAGCACTTGTTAGGTTGGATATATTTTCACATCTTTTATTATTCATTGTGGTCTGCAGAATTGATAGCAGAAGGTCAGACAGTGTCAGGAAACGACGGTTCATTCGGCTCAGGCCCGTAGTTGAAGGTCCACTTATCACCAAGACCCGGGTGGAGGGTCGAGCCCCCCTCCGTTCTCCTGCTGGTGCTCAGAAACAAATCAGTTTGATTTGATTTGTCAGTGAGAGACAGAGAATCTCTGAACAATGTGTGACAAGGGTTTCTTTGCCAAACCAATGCAATGAATGTCTTTTTCTCTCTTTAACTGCACAAGTTCAGTTCCAACAGAAGAGGCAGGCAGAGTGTGTGTGGGGGGGGGGGCAGGGAATCCAATTTACCATGTGGATCCACAGCTGTCACTGCGAGGGAATTAAACATTAACCATAACTCACAGTGGGTGTTGAGCAGGTCAGCAAATGGCATGGAGGGAAACATCACTCTGGGGTGCAATAAGAAAGGATTTTAACCTATGACTCCTGCAATAATGCTGCTAGTAAAAATCCTCCTCAGCAACAGCAGGCTATTTACTGTGCTGGTTAACAATCACCCAACAGTTTGAAAACTTCACATTTGTCTGTTTTACAAACCAGGAGGAAATGCATAAACTGTCAGCATAAACACAATGTTTTCCCAGCCGCTGAGTCCTGAAGAAGTTCCTGTGATACTCCATGAAGGGGGAGGAGGAGAGGAGGGTTTGGTGAGATGCTGTAGCAGCAAGCCGTCCCGGTGTCATCACCCACACAGGCTGACTACTTGCCTGGCTGGCCCGCCACCACCAGAGCCTCAATTACCTGACTGACGTTTCATTAGCGCCTGCAGCTGATCCCGTGGCTGAGAGGCAGCGGGGCGCAGAGGAGCATGGAGGAGGCTTCAACGCATTACATTCCCCTGCGCTGTCAGTGTCACAGCTCCGAGTGCAGCCACACAACCCACTCATTACTTTGCCGTCATTTAGTTCATGCTCTTATTAAGTTGGACTGTGTATACTAAAATAGAGCTGCATGGCTGAGTTTTATCTGGTGACACCGGCTTGGAGATGACATTCACAAACCTGCCCCGGATTGTTGGAGGAGCAAGGAAGGTGGGGGGTTGGGGGAGAGAGAAGAGCGGGAGGCTGTCGGTGCATGCATGAGACAAATCAATCCGGTGCAGCGTGTTGATCAGAAGTTTATTTGCTATCATGTACATGTTTGGGACCGAATATGTGTGGCTGCACTCCCTGAACTGATACCTGGGTTGGTGCACGGCCTCTTCATCCTCGAGGGTTAGCAGAGGCCATGTCAGAGATGATCCAAGGCGAAGCTGAAGGGGGGCTTAGCGAGACCCCGGGCCTGAGCCTCTTCCGCACAGCCCACGCTTGGCTGGCCTCTCCTTCCCATTTGTCATCCTGGGCCAGTAAAACCACCGGAGAGATTAGGGCAGAGCAGAGGGACTGGAGGAGTAGCAGGGAATAAGAGGATCAGTTAAGCTATAAACACAGACAAGTTTGTGTCTCTCACCCACTCGGGCACAGTGACAGTTTGTAATGGCTGTCAAAAGTTCGCTGGGTGCAGTACATCTTTCTTTAAAGAACGCTGTAGTGTCTGATTGTACCAAACAGCAAGGACAAGAGTTACGACAGCTTAACCCCCCCACCCCACACACATTTTGATCAGATGTTGTATGAAAAGTGAGCAGAGCACGTTAACCATATCGACCCATATTGACCCGAGCTAATGAACCGTGGCCCAGCGAGGCCGAGAAAATACAAAGGTTTGCCTATAATTACAAATCTGTGGCACAGACCATTAGTCAAATCCAGAGAGCTCCTTCATTTCCATATTTTTGAATATTGTACTTAATTATGCAAAGGGGACAGTGAGGTAGATGAGAAGTTTTAAGAAAGCCTCATAAAGTCCTTATTAAGAGCAGAGGGGATTAATGACAGTTAATATGAGGGCAATCAAACATTTAATGCAAAGGCCCTCCTGCAGGCAAACACTATTTAAATGAGTCAATTAGACATTCATTATCTTGGAGCCTATAAGTAGGGTGAGATCTGCATAAATGTTGGTGCAGAGCATTGCTGTCTCCTAAAAAAAATGGAACAAATGAAATATTAAAAAAGTTAACAAGTGTGACACAGAAAATGCACAAATATTGATAGCTAGAGGGCTGGTTACATGTTGCCATCAAATCAGAGGAGAATGCACGATTTCCATCGGAGATTGTCTCATAAATCATAATTATTGAGTTAGCGTGATCTCTCCTCCCAATTAGCCATGTAACATTGTTTGAGAAGAATGGCAGAGAGGAACAAGAGAAGTCCTCCTGATGTCCAAATGTAAAATCCCAACAAACCTTCCTCGTGCATGCGCCCAGGTTCGCCAAATCACTCCGGTTCTGATGAACCTCGCTACAATAAGCTGATATATAGCAAAAACATACACATTCTGCAGAGGATGACTTGAATAATGTACCAAACTATGTAGATATATCACTGTCAGGACTTCCCTCCTCCTCATCCAATCCCTCTTTCTTTCCTTCTCTCTCTCTCTCAATGTCTGCCTCCACTCTTGTCAGTTGCCCTAGCACACAATTACTGTGCGTGATTGCTATCAGGCGGGACGGTCGGGGAGGCTCCCAAATTAGGGCCTAAATAGGATTTCCTACACGGCGAAGGGCACAGGCCTGGACATGGTAATGAAAGCCTATACATCACAATCAGGCCGACAATCCTATTCATACTGCAACACATTACTCTCACTCCTCATAATTATAGAGGGGTGACAGACGGGCCTGTGAGGCACGGTGGAGGAGCAGCGAGGTGGCAGCAGGAGGGGGAAGTATAGCTGGTTTTTGAGTGGCTTCCTCTCCTCACTCATGTGATCTCCTGATACCTGCACTGACCAGATTAGGTGGGTTCAGTTGTACTCAGTTCTACCATGCAGATGCAGTATGCCAGGAGTGTCAGACTCATTTTCATTTTGGCCCTCGTTAAGGCCACAAATGTCCTCAAAGGGCCGATTATGAGAGAGTGATAAAAATACCCCTTAACGAAGTGTTAAAATATTTAAAATATTACTGTCTGTATGCGATGAGTACTTCTTAAAATTAAATAATATTAGACTTCTTTTCACATTTAGGTAATTTGGCACTGTACAGATAAAAACTTGTTTCATTTGACTGATAAAATGATATTTAAAAATATCATGTCTTAGCACTTTTAAGACATGAACGCGTTATACTCAAGGGTCTCGAGTTTGACACTGTGCAATATGGAGTGATGAAAGAATTGGAACAACTTGTGAAAGTCTGAGTGTTTTCGTTTTAATCTATTATTCGATGTGGACAGAAGGACATTTTTTTCAGCAATACTGAAAAAATGCAACCAATTTAAAACAGGAGAAAATACATTTTAAAATATAATTTTCCGAATTGTATGTAAAACAATACAATTTATGGTGAGCAATACTTCAGATGGTTAAAATAGCACATCAAGTTCAATTGATTCAAATGCTTTTACTCTGTATTTTGACAGAAATGTGGTGGTGAATTGGAAGATTGTGTTCAGGTGCAATTGTAACACTGCCATGCCGCCTGGACAGAAGATCTGCAAAGCAGGCGACAGATTAACAAATACACTGATACTCCAAAACCATGACAATATAGGAGCAAATTAAAGAAATCTCAGAGGAATAATGAATAATTCTGGCCAGTTTATGGAAAATATTCTACAAGTGGAGAAAATTCAGACCAACTACCACGTTCATCTTCTGACAGTCCAACAGTTCACCTGGAAAGCAGAATGAAAGATGCTTAAAGAAGCAGCGACTTACTTAAGCTGTAAATCTCTCCAGGAGACCTACACCAGCCTTTTGCTACTGTTGATATGTAAGTGCATGTCTGTTCAATCAGAAAGAGACACTACAAGTTAAATTTCCATGGGAAGCAAACAATACAGAAGCCTTTGCTTTCTGGGAGAATCAGACTGAAGTTTTCCAGAGAATACCTCAAATTTGTTGACTTCCTTCATTTGTTGAGTAAAACAAAGCAATTTTTTTTGTCTTTTCAGATAAATAAATCACTTTCTTTAATTAGGTGGATAAAAAACTAAGATTAGACATCAATGTGTGAACGTTTCTCACTCAATAACAACATTTAATGGGGAAAGGTCCTAATTTTTTCACATGACAAGATCTGCACTGGAATTTAGGCATCTTTTCCCCAGTGGAAGAATTGTTCCACTGGGACAATGACTGCAGCTTCCATCAGAGTGACTGACACAAGCACATGCACCCACACATGAACCAACTCCCCCCCTCACACTGAGACATGTGATGAGAAGTGTGTGTGTGTGTTTGTGGGGAGGGGGGCTTCTTTGCGATCAATACCCTGAGTAGGAATCAGCGATGGGAAGAATAAGACAATGGCCTATCAGATTGAGGTTGACTTCTCCTTGTATGTGTGGCAGGCCTGCAACAATAGATTGGCCCAGAAATCCGATGGCACTTGCCGACAGAGGGAAAAAAGTGGGGAGACAGATGAAAAGAGAGATTGCTAATGCTCTTCAAGCAGGCATTTTAATCTGTGACACTGGAGGGATTTGGTGAAAGCCATTATCAAACAGCGACCCTACCACCCCACCTTCCTCTCTGCCCTTTTTCTATTCTGATAAGCAACCTTATCAGAGCGCTTGGCGGAGAACACGGATGTGCCTGTGTGTGTGTATCCATTCACGTGTGTGCATGTGTTTGTGCTGCTAAATAGGATATTCCAAATGGGATGCATAGGCTCCAAGAAAGCTCTACTTTATCGATGTAAATCAATTTAAGAACTCAGTCAAATGGTAAGCATGGCAAAGTGGATTCAGATCACAATAACCTGGATCTCTGAAGAAACAAACGTGTCCCACAAAGAGACAGAATGAGCTTCGTGGTGCGCATTCACCGCCGAGGCCTGGGGGGAGAAGCAACCTTGATATTGTCTCTTCATGAGTGTCTAACCTGCAGATGACTCCCATCTTATGACTGCATCACAGAATGAACTTAAAGATAAATGAGATGAAGTTAAGCTTCTGCTCACCACAGATTCCATTTGTAGAGTGACTTGCAAAAGTTTTCAAACCCCTTGAACTTCACTTTTTGTCACATTTTTATTGGAATTTTGCACAAGAGACCAATAAAGGCTGATGTGCAGAATTAGTTTCTGCCGCACATGCATTGTTGCATGTGGACCAAAAGGTTCAGTTCAGATGAGACTTCTTGGGGCTTTCTTTTAATAAAGCAATTTTAAATACCAAAGCCTATCCTTAGTATCTACAGTATCTGTAGCAACTGCTTGATGCTATCATGTCAATATGGACCAAAATCTCTAAGGAATGTTTTTGATACTTGGTTTAATCTGGGAAATGGAAAATTTGAACCAGTTTAGAGGGCAAAAGGGATCCAAACAGATACTAGAAATGTGTACCTAATACAGTGGCCAGTAAGTGTCTATCATCTGTCTTCAAAATTGTGGGGGTTGACTGGTGTGTGCTTGAGTGAGTGTGCAGAGATTCACATATTTGCATGCGAGTAAAGCCTCTGTATGTTTGGTGTGTATGCGTCTGCTCAACATGGTGTCCCTTCTATGATCAGGACAATCCATCAGGCTTTGCTGCTCATTAATCACCAGGTAGACACACACATACACACACACATACACATACACACCTTTGGGATCAGGGCAGGCAGTGATGAACAGTGAGGTTAGTTTAGTGGAGCACTAACACCTGCACCACAGAGAGCAAGTAAGTCCAACATGACATGAAAAACCTGCAGTGACAGGATCTGCAACACAAAAATCTAATTTGAACTTCTTATACATTAAAGGATTATCCTTTATATTCTAATAAGAAATTGACACATTTTTACTTGTACACCATAATGAGTACTTTATTTGATGTATCAATATTTTCATCATGTGATGTAGCTAAAGTCTGCTTTTCATCTTAGTCTTTGTTCTCACAGTTTAAGTTTGGTGAGAGTTTTGCTGAGTCTTAACACCTACATCTGAATGTTTTACAAGAAGTGTTGGAAAGATGTGGCTAATTCTTCCTCACGCATAAGTTAATTTAACTGCTTTATTTTTATTTGGACCTGAAATTTGTTAAAATGTTCTTAGAGAGCCATTTTAAACACGTGTTGTGAACTCTTAAGGTTCTAAAGTTACATGATTTTTAATTTGATGTTGGATGTACTCTGGGTGTTGGCCCCAACATGTACCTGTCCTATCCAGACTGAAGCTAATTTACTGCTGGGAAATTGTTGCCTGAACTTAACAAACAATAGACGTCCATGGACGTCTTATTAATGCCCATTTCAGGTTGGCCAATCTTCATCCTGATTTAGCCAAGAAGAAATCTGTGAACATTTGACTTTTTCAGCCTAACTGTTCTGTAAAAAGTTGCTTAGACAGAGACGTTGCAGAGCCGCTTTTTAAGCCTTTATGACGAAGGCAGACAGTTTTTTTAAACCTCATTCAGACACCAAGTATCATCTTGATATGAACTATTATTCACTTTGCAACAACATTTATGTGATTACATTGAAGGCAAAGTCTTATTCTCTGTATATTGAGAGCAACATTTTTCTCTTGCTAAGAAATTACTTTGCCAAGTTTTTTGAATCAGTAAGACATTTACTTAAAATAAAACATACATTAGCCCAGAGGTTCCCAAACTGCGGGCGCGCCCCTGAAGGGGGGGGGGGGGGGGGGGGGGTCGTCGTGCCATTGCAGGGCCCCCCCTGCAATGGCACGACGGGAAGCCGTCTGGATGAAAAAAAAAAAAACATGAACGCTATATATATTTTTACCTCAGAATGGCCAACTCTCTGTTATTCCTATGTCAATTTGATACAGTAGGGGTTTCCACATTTCCCATATATGTGTCCTCTGTCACTTTTATCAGCAGTTAAAACTGTTAAATCCGTTGTTAACATGTGGTAACCTGTTTTTCCGAGCCACCTTTAAACGCAACATGAGCACTACGACGCTCGCGCTGGGTTTACACCTGTGCGGCAGTGAAGGAGACCTACTGCTGCTGTGCAGAGCTACACAGGTGTGTGTTGGAATCATGGCAGCAAACCAGCAAAACGCAAATAACTTTTCACAGTTTTCCCCCCAAACTAACCGACTGAGTAGAGTAAAGTTGATGGATGCAGGTAAAGTTAGCTAAAAGATGACTAGCTAATATCAATACAGCACCTTAACCTTAACAAGTAGCCTGTAGGCTACCGATGGGGTTGTCTATGTTCAGCTACGGCCTTCAGTGCAGTTCCTGTTTTAAACTGGTTGTTGCTGCAGGTCAGATTTTCCTCTATTTAACCACTGCACAAGAAGAAATCTGCAGATAAAGTGCGTCCAAGTCCAATTACAAAATTTGCTCTTACAAGCCATTTTTATAGACATGTAAAATGTTGTAATAGATATTTTCTCTGTGTTTACATTCAACCATGCATATGCTTGTAAAAACTAACATGCATCCAGAACCTTACCACGGTTTTCTTCCTGCTTGTTTAACAGAAACGGTGTTTTGCACATCCTGCAGCAGATGTAAACCATGTGCAATCAGAATTGCAAAAATATCTTTGATCTTTTGACACTTTAGTGTGGCATTTAGTTTCAAAATTAAAGATTTTTCTTTTTATTATATAACTTCATTACAATATATGTATATGACTGCTGTAAGTAAAAAAAAATCTTACACCAGTCATAGCAGATAAGGGTGAATTATCTGCTTAGACTAATGTTTGTCTGACCATTTTGTGGATGCTACTTTGATACATAACACCTGAATATTTGTTGCTGCTGATCAAATTTGTCCTTTGGTGATAGCGCTTCCAAATAAACTTTTGTTCCATTATTTTGGTCTGGTTTTTATGTCCTTTCAGTAGGAAACAAGCAGAATGTTCTGCCCTTTAACAGTAACAAATGTGTTGTCACTAAGGATCTAAACACACAAATGTGGCTGCTGGTGATCTTAGACACTACAGGACTCTGCAAATTTCTTGAGCCGATATTTCATTGCGCGTGTGTCACCGTTGGATGGTGGATGCCACCTTTACAGTCTGGAAGTCTCGTCTGTGTCTCCATTTGTGGCCTCTCACTATGGATCATCAGATCAGAGCGGAGCAGCCCTCCATAGAACCAGCGTACTGGCTAATTCAGTATTGATCCTGGCCTCTGGACCAATTTCCACTACTGTTTGGTTTGGGACTACAGTTTCGGTCATGCTCTGCCTGTCCCTTAGAGGCCAGGGAGAAACCTCGGCTGCTCTCTTATCACTCAGACAGAAATCACACTCGCAAAAAAAAAAGTGTGTGGAAGGGATAGAGATGTGGAGTGAAAGGCGAGAGGATAGTGCTGCTGGCTTGCAGAGAAAGGGGGGAGAGGTCATTAGTGAGTGGTGATGAGTTTTTGACTTTGAAAGAACCCACTCGAGTCTGGCTTTGTGTGAGTTTGTAGTGCATTATGTAGTCTACACCAGGACACCAGTCCTGCAACTTTTGGATACATTTCTGCTCCAACACACTTGAATGAAGATTGAATTACCTCCTTGGTATATTAGTAAGTTTTGGAAAAGCCTGTTCATTAACCATTCATTCAATTCTGGTGTGTTGCAGCAGATGCATCCAAACATCGCAGGGCACTAAAGAACTGGAGATGCAGAGCCCTGGTCTATGTTTAGCACCTGTGGACTGATGCCTATCGATTCTGAGTCAGGAAAAATTTAGAGTTGAGTTGTTATCAGCAGGTAGAGACGTTACACAACTATCTTTGTTGGAAAAGGGGCTACATACATCTCGACGTCTGGTTTGTTGCCTGTTCTCCATGATGTTGTTTGTTCTGTAATGTTCTCAAAGAAACTTTTAAAGCTTTACAGGAACAGCTGTGTTTATACTGAAAATGACTTGTACGCAATATTTTGCACTATTCTGGGTGACCCATGAATGCAATCACTGCACTAGTATGGGTAAGGACATAAATACAGCGTCTTCCAAGCTTAGTTTGTAAAAAACAAATGAAACAACAAAAAACGCCAAATGAAATCATGTTTCTTTTACATTGCAATCATTAACTACTTTGTACTGATTTCTGACAAAAACCCTAGTCGAGTGAATTGAACTTTGGAGCTGTAAAGTGGCAAAGTGTGGAGAATTTCGAAGGGTGCAATAACTTTTGCAAGATTCTCTCTGAAGTAACAGCTTTTATTCATTTATTTTTGCTTTAGTTGTTCTGGTTCCTCGCTGACCGGGACACAGAGGTCAGTTCTTCCTGAAGGTTACTGTGGGGCTTTGGGTGGAAAGGGTGATGTGACTGGAGGGGATTCATTAGGAATGTATGGCTAAGTAAATGTCTGTTGACCCAGGCCAATGACAGCCAGACACACACTCCTGATGCTCCTATCCAATTTCTTACACACACCCACGGACGTAAGAATGGATGAGATAAAGCGCCTCACATTCCTTGAATACCTCCTTTTTTCCCCTTACCTCTTCTCTCTCCTCCATTGCTGCTGTCTTCACATTGCTGTCCTCACCTTCTCTCCTCTTTATCTTCCCACCTCTCACTCCCCATCCATGCCTGTGTGTCCTCTCCCTTCCCTACCTGTCCCTTCTGCCTCTCCCACGCCAGCTTGCCTCTGTCTCCCTTTTTCTTCCTTTCTAGGAACAACATTCCTTGGACTAATTGTGATTCTGTCAGCAGGTAAATGCTTTGTGACCGGTCGCTGACAGTCACGCCAGCCAGCTAGCCAGCCCCCACCCCCTCTCCTTGGTTGCCTCTGACAGTCATTGCGAGGCAGACGGGACTGCTCCGGCGATGCTGGCAGTCAGTTGGAAGGCAGTGTATATGGACGTGGCCTCTCAGCTGAATAGCGAGACTCCAACTGTCTGCGAGTGTGTGACACTCCCATTACCCTGCCACAGAAAAAGGTAGACAGCCAAAGAACGGCTGGATAATGCACTGTCTGACTGACAATACACTTTACCCCTCACACACTGTGCTTCTCACCTCGTCTCTGGGCCGATGACAACGTCGACTTGATACTGTCAGGTTCGGAGGCAGCCGGTGCGACATGTCAGCGCTAACACTGTTGACTCCTGATGTTTAACATGAGAGCAAATGCAAAGGAGGCTGGAAATGGAAAGTGATGATGAATGATGGATTAGAGAGGATACAGGAAAAGCAGTATTTTCATCGTGAGTCCCAACACCTGTCATGAGGAAATCTTTTCTGTTGCAAGCAACAAAAGGCTGAAATAATATTTTATTGTAAAACTGTCGACAATATTTTCTTGGAAAAAGGAAAATGTGTCTCAGTGCATCGCTTTGGCAACCACGCTTGGCTAATTAAAGCCGGCTGTTGACAGTTGTCAACATGACCCTCAGCGTGATGCTCCCCAGAGGGTCTTGTTAGCATGCTAATGCTAATCCCCTATGACGGCGGACAGGGCAGCGATGTCCCCTGTAGCTCCAGCTGCTGTGACCCCAGCATTTGGTAGGACAAGCACGGTGATGTGCTAACATGGAGATGTCCCCATGTGCATGTCACACATCTGTAATTAGAAAGAAGGGGCGTTCAGTGGGCGAGCTTGAGGGGACACTCGATCTGTGCTCTCAAAAAGAGCAGTCTTTGTCTGAAACTGATTTAAAAAAAGAACAACTGGTTTTAAAAGCATTTAAAAAGGAATTTAACTCCAAAGAGCTTCTGCTAGAGGATTGATGTGATATATTAAGAAAGTTAACACAGGCTGTGAAAATTTGGGTTTGCCCTTTAAATTTTGAGTTTTCTTTTTTTTTTTTTAAGAAATAGTTGTAAGACTAATTTAATTGTACTTAAAACAACACATACAACAAAAAATAACCCTTCCTGGGAGAGAGATAAGTTTGAACACCTTACCTCTAAAATGCTAATTCACAAATACTTAAGTGAGACAGTTCCTCCAGTCGTTCACCAGTCTCTGATATTGGTCAGCTGTACTTCCTGCCCTACTCCCTGCTTCCAGCTGTGAAGTTTTTGATGGATTTCTTCCATATATGTCATGTTCACCCCACGGCCTCTCAATGAGATTAAGATCTGGGCTTTGACTCAGCCCATGACTTTCTATTTTTTGAAAGCCTTTTTCCTGGAATATTATAGTGAAGAGCCAGTCAGTTAAGAGAGTTGTCTTTGTGTGTTTAGGCTGTATCGGGTTGCAGATTTCACAGAGACGAAGCATCTTCAGGAGTTGCAACAACGAAATGAAGGATTCTCTGGACATTTACAGAAACAAACAGGGTTCCTGCTCACACCATTACGCTCAGAAAGTCACAGCGATGTTTCTAATCTGAATATGTATTTCGAACACAGCTTCAACCAGAAACTTACAGGAGACACAAGTCTAATATTATGCTCATAAATTGTTTACCTGTTTGGTGTCTAAAAAGAGATGCATCTGTGACAATGTTGTATTCTGTTTTATTGATTTTTAGAATAGGTTGGTGGATTGTGTTACTTTAAAAAACCAGTGTGTCCAATGATCAAACTGTGAGAGACAGTTAACTAAATTAATTAAAATTTTCACATCCACCGTATTTAGTTCATGTTGGAAAATGTTTGGGATATTGTTTTCCCCAAACATTGTTTTCTCTTCTAGTGTCCAGAGAATTCAAACCCAGGTCTTTGTTTTTATTCCATGCATTTCAGTCTGGCCTTCATGTTTTCTTAAAGAGCAAAGGGGTTTTCTCCAGTCACACCTCTAATTGTACGGGAATGCATTAACAGGAGCCTACTCTAGGTCCTGTGATAACATTTTAGAATTTGGAGGTTTCTTTTAACATTTTGGTTTACTGTTATCTCAAATGTTTGCTATTGTTAAACATCCATCTACACAAACATGTTAGAATGACCTACAGGCTGGAGTGTCCTAGTTTTTCATGACTGTACCGTCTCTGCTTTACTGCTGTTCCAGCTAAGAGAAATGAAAGGAGAGTTCCCACACCTGTTTCTTTCTCTCCACCCTCCCCTCCAAGGGAAGGTCAAGGACACATGTATATTCATGGAGGAGCCTGGCACAGGATCGATGGCTTTTAATTGTTTTCTTTTGGTTGTTGGAGGGACGTGCCAGCGTCTATTGATCTATTTGAACAGAGGCCACTCACAGAGCACGACGGAGAGACCTTTCACTGACTGAACACCAATACCACGTCTGTGTAAGCGGGGGCCCAGGACTGTGTGGTGATTAGGGTTTTGACACACAAAATCACAGCCTGCATGAAAGAGCCTCATGGGGGATTGAGGGAGATAGACAGAAATGTGAAGCAGCAGAGGTGCTGTAGACAAGGGTCACACTTAAGTTCATTTAATTGATGTTTCACACAGAAAGACATATGATTTTACACCTCTACAGAAAGAATAAATAAATTAAAATTGAAATTGATGTTGGAAATGATGTTCCAACATCATTTCCTGATAATAAAACACAAACTAAATTTACAAGTGAGCATTTCCAGGGCTATTAATATGTTGTGTTGTTGTTTTGTAAGATTTCAAAGGTAAATGTTGCATTTTTTGTCGTTAAATACACAACCCACACACAGCAGAATCTGGTTTTATGCAATCAAAAGATCAGCTAGGAAAAGATATTTCAAATTAAGTTTGGCTGTAAATATTTCAATGTATTTGTATTTGTTTTTCTTAACATTTGTCCCTTTATAAAAATATAGAATGAATTTAGTTTTGATAATTAACAGATGTGAACTGTCAAGAAATCAGATTATATTTTAAAAAATTGTCCATCCATCCATCCATCCATCCATCCATCCATCCATCCATCCATCCATCCATCCATCCATCCATCCATCCATCCATCCATCCATCCATCCATCCATCCATCCATCCATCCATCCATCCATCCATCCATCCATCCATCCATCCATCCATCCATCCATCCATCCATCTTAGCGTGTGGTTTTAAAATTATGCTTAATAAGGGACTCAAAGTAAAAATATCCCTCACACAATTATATCACCACCTCTTTCTGATGGATCATCAGTTTCATTTTGTTTCCATTAAATTCTGGTCTTATCTGAATGTTTCAATTGAAATCAAAACACATCAGACTGTGCAATGTTTTCCCAATCTGTTATTGTAGTTTTGGCCAGTCTGTGTAAATTGTAGCCTAATCTTGGTGACTTCTGCAGCCACAAAAATAAAATGTGATGACGTTTTATTATTATTTTTTTTATTTAAACCTCTGGCCGATTATCTCATATGGTGATGTAAACCCTATTTGGAACCATGTAACACTTAAAAATAAGAGGGAAAAAAACTTTGTCCAGCATTGTTAATAGTGGTAAGTCTAAAAATAAATTTGCACATCTCACTGGTTTTTCTAATTTCTACAAATCGAAGGTAGGTTTATTGTCAATCTTTGAAAGAATGGTTCATTTTGGTTTAAAGAAAAGCTGAATTCAAATATTATAGCACGAAATGTGGAGGTAGTTTCCCAGTCAACTTGAAACCACAAAGAAAAATAATTCTTTGTTCCTTGAAAAATGAGAAAGAAATGTTCACTTTCCATTTTCACTTTCCATTGAAGGCATGCTTTTCAAGACTGAAAAGCTTTTTTTTTTTTTTTTTTTTACAAAGAATCTTTAAAAAAAAATCATTAGGCTTTCGACAGAGCTGTATTCTTTTGCAAAGGATTGATATGAAAATGTTTGCACTGTGAATACCGGATGAAAGCGTTCACCTGCCTCCCAGGTCAAGCAGATCATTCCCCTGCAGAGATTATCCCCTTCAGAGGTCTCCTTAATCTATTTCATTTGTTCTTCTGTAGCTGGCTGAGTTTGTCAATTTGAACAGAAAAAAGTTGGGAGAGCAGGCAGCAAGAGGGTGCACAGACTGGAATATTGGCGGGAGGGGCGAGAAGATAAAAAAAGATTGTGACAGTCATCCATTTGACCTAGGCTGTTGAGTGAGCGCAGTCTGGCTTGTCAAATCTCTGTGCTAACAGTGAATAGCCATATCTGTGCAGAGCATAGAAGGGTGTCATGCACTATGGTTTCATGGTTCAGGATAAGGCTGGATAAAGCCATTGGAAGAATGACACACACACACACACACCCACGCACACTCACGCACACACACTTTTAAGTCTTTGCTTCTGTCTCACCCTATGACTGAAAAGAGTGAGGACACATTTCAATCAGCTCAGTCTGTTTCTATGAAAACTGACTGGGGGTGAAAACTTCTACAGTATTTTAAAGAGAGGAAACCATTTCTTGCTCCCAGATTAAAGCCTGTACCCTCCAATTACTGAACAATGAAGACCTTCCACTGCTCCCCCTTCTCTTCTCTCCTCTCTCTATGTCCCTGTAATAACCTCATCTACACACACACATACACACACACACACACACAATGGACCTATTACTGCCTCATTAGCCTGAATCATGCAAGAATTAGACTCCAGCCTGCTGACAATTGCAAAGAGAATGGGTTTTTTTTTGTCTCAGGAGTCAGGGGTTAAGTTACCAATCAAAATAGCCGGGCAGATGTATTGAGACGTTTTAATATTGCCCACTGTGGAAGCTTGAAAAATTTTAATCTCTCTGTGGTGCCGCTGCCCCTTAAGGCAACTCAAATAAGAAAGAGCGGGGGGTGTTGGTGTTCAAAGAATTGATGTACCCGGTGGCATTTGGATAATTGTGTTGGAATTGCTGCCACCTTAAACAGCTTTCATGCAGAGCATCCCCGTCTTTATTTAACATTGTTGCTTGCTTAAACTACAGATTTCTTTGTTTTCTCGCAACCCAGAGAAGGAAAAAAAAAACGCACAAAAGAACTGTGTAACATGGAAACTAATCAGTTCCTGGACAACATGGGCCAGGTGTTCCTACGTTTAATAGTATGTAAACTGCCAAGGGAAAAAACAGTGTTGTCTAGCTTCAACAAAAATCAGCTTATGCTCTGTTGGCGCACAGCCTCACAACACAGTTTAACATGCTGTAAAGCTGATTTATTCCTGTTTTACCTGTCAGAGCGCCGCTTCTCCTCTTCATTTCGTTTGTCTGCACGTGGTAGGCTCCTTTTCATCACCCGCACACTCCCTCCCCATCGCTGTGGTCTTGTCCTCTCTCAGGGTTCAGACTAATGACTAGTGACAGTCCACTGAGGGGAGCGAGCTGTTTGCAGTCAGCAGTGCGTTTGTTGGTAATTATTTTCCAGAGTGTCACATTAGTGTCAGCCTCGTGGCTGTGAGAGAGCAGTGAAGGCCCTGGCTGGCGGGATGGGTGAGGCGGAGGGGGGGATGGAAAGGGTGTGATGTTTGGTGGTGGGCAGTGGTGTATTTATGTGTGTAAATTGGAGTGGCGATGCCGAGCCGAGGACACGAGCGGTCACTGCTTTGTCTGACCTATAGCGATACACCAGACTTGACACTATGGGGATGGAAATGAGGAGGGCAAAGCATATCTTTGCAAGGATTTCTACAACTTTCAAAATGCATCTGCTCTATTGAGGCACTATAGTCTTAATTACAAGACGTTTTATCAACATTTGACAGGCCAACATAAAGTAGTGTATAATTATAAAAGTAATAGCAAGGTTTTCTGCCTTTCTCTGTACAGAAAGTCTTTTGGGATATGTCGCTGCCAGCTTTGCACATTTAGAGACTAAAATGTTTGCCCATTCTCATCTCTTTCCATAGACTAGAATCTCCATAGCATAATACTGCCACTACCACGTTTCACCATTGTTGATTTTTTGCAGGAGGATGTGTATGTTTACCATTCAAGGTGCGGGCCAAAGTGATTTAATTTCGGTCTCATTTGACCAGAACGCCTCTTCAAGTCCCTTGAGTGGCGTGTGCAAAACTTCAAACTGTTGAGAAAACCAAGAAAATCAAACTCAGAATCTCCTTTTGACAGGTTGAAGGTATTTAACCCTTTTGAAAGGGTTAAATACTTTCAAAAGGGTTAAATACTTTTGAAAGTATTTAACCCTGCTTTTCTTCGGATGAAAGCTGAAAAAATGATCGAACTTTGTTTTCTGAGATTGTTTAGACTCTTTTGAAAGCTCTAAAATGTACATCAGTCGCACGCCTGTTAAATCTAACAATCTACAGTTTACGGCAGATATATACACAGCATATAGTATGATGCAGGAATGAAACAATTGCTTGACTAAGCAGTACTGTTAAGTAGCTAACCCACAAATTCAGAACACCATGAAAAAAGTTTTCATTCTGTAAATGCTTTTAAGTGTCAGGAAGTAAAAGAAAAATTGGCACCAGCCACTTTTCAAATGTAGCAGTTAAAAACTACAGAGCAGGTAAATATAAAATATGCAGCCTGCAGAGCCTAATTTTGATAGAACAATTGCTTAATGTTGGTCATATCTTGCCTCATACAATGCCTGCAGAGCTTTGGTTGTGACACTTTAACATCAAAGCGACAAAGCCGAGTAAGTTCAAACAATGTTGTTCAAATGAATGTGGTGTGCTGTCAACGTAAAAACATACAGAATACCTGCATGCATGTGTGTGTGCGTGTGTGTGTGTGTGTTTGGTGGTGGGAAGTCACCAGGCCTCTTGGGAGGAAGCGATCAATGATTGAGACCATAATGCCTCTCTCTGTATTCACGCTCACATCCTCACTCACTGGCCGCTTTTGGGAGCTGTCTCTGTCTCTCTCTTTCTCTCTTACACACACAACACACACACACACGCACGCAAGTGCGTGTAGCACGCAAGTGCGTGTAGCACGCTTCCACTTTTACCCACACGCCTGCACACATTGTCACATGTTCGACAGCTCATCTCTCACACGTTCCCTTCCACTCCATCTTGTCGCTGTCTGGTCGATGGCCTCTCTCTGTGCCTCACTTCCCCGATGCTCAGTTCGCTGGCAGACTTCTCTGCTCTGGCGCTGTCTCTCCCTATGTTAATTTAGTAGCTAACCTCTCTCTCCATAGCAGTGCTACCAGACAGTCTTCTGTGTTGATATACTGAAGAAGAGTGCAGCACTGCGCTGAACAGCCACAGCTGACTCCAGAGGACCGAGAACTCTTCGTTTGCAGCACTGATTGTGGGGGAACAGGGATCCTGGCGGCACATTTTGCGTCATAATCTCTGAAATATCAAATCCTCGTCTGGTCTGTTGGAATAAAAATAACATTTTCACCCGTTTGTGTATTATTTTGCTTTTTATTTGGTCATGGATTTTGCTGACAGCCTTCAGTAATTAGACATTATGAGTCTCACAGCAAAAGCAAAAGATCACTAATTGGTGTATGGAAATGATTACAGCAGAAACTTAATTTACTCTGTGAACTGGGAAGAAAAGGAGGGGGTATAAAAGAAATAAAAGCATGATTATTTATTGTTCACTACTCCAATTACATGCTGAGAAAGTTAAAAGACTCCTTGGATGACCTCTGGCACACTAATAAAAGAAGTGAAGAACTCTCATTGTGGTGATTTAATTAGTCTGAACTCATCTCTTGCTTGTTGGGAATTACGCCGTAGACAACAGCAGCTAAGGTGTGAAATTAAAATATATTAAAACAGCTTGAAAATAGCTTGAACCTCAATGCCCAAACAGAAGAAAGCAACAGTTTCATCACATAAAGCAGAACTTGTAAAATGTAAAACCGGGAGTGTTAAGATGTTTCCTTTGACTGTGTGCATGGCAGTTGAGAAGACAGCCAAGTGACTCACCTCCTGCCAGAAAACGAAAGCGCACAATTAACATCGCGTCCCATCATCCTCAGCTGAGCGGGCAGGCTCGTAATTGGCCGGCTGACCAGCCTGCGTGGCTCCGGGTGGCAATTTATTCTGGGAGCCGTGCAGTTTACCCTGGGCGGCTAACGGCCCCTGTGCCATAACCTGGCTCAGGCAGCGGGGACATCATTAACACTTCACTGGGCCTGCAGGACACACACCCATCATCCACTATACACCACCCACCGCCACTAGCACACGGGGCAAATTGGAGGAACGGGGAAGAAATAATAATCATAGTGTCGATGGAGACAGTCGTACTGAGTGTGCTCAATGATCAGCTTTCAAATTGGGATATTTCTGGGATTTTTCACTGAAAGAGAAGGAGATTCTGTTAAAGGGTTATTCTAACCCGAGGAGAACTTTTTAGAGCTGATTATGAGTGAAAACGGAGGACATTTCGTCCTCCACCAGATCTTATTTTGGGATTTGGTGTCTGTGAGGAGGTCTGCTGGCATGTGGTTGATCCCTGAACCTTGTGTGCGTGTGTGAGTGAGAATGGAGCTTTTCTAAGAGTAATGACCTTGCCTTGTCACAAGGAAGACAAGTGTTGCACACTCCTACATCAGACTGAGGGCAGCACGGTTATGGAGTCTGTCTCGGCTCTCGTTTATTTGTCCGTTTAAAGGTCTCCATCTGCCGTCTGGCCCACCTCTTCAACCGACCGGCTGTCTTTAAGTGTGAGAGAGAAGGATGTACACATGGGAAGCTTTATCACACTTTGAGGAACAAATGTGTTGATAACCTGTTCTGGTCACACTTATAATCCTTTATTGAAAAACCCTTTGAGCATTTCAGGATTGCGTTTTCTCCAGTCGTCGCTGTTCCACATCTTCACTTGATAATATCCCCTCAGTCTGTCATGCAAACCTTCTCCAAATCTTCTAGACTGTGAGAACATCTCTCGTCCAGCGCTCCACTGTTTATGCTTGTCAGAATGAGTTCCAAACTTTGACCAATGCAGTACATTAATTTTCTGCTGATGAAGTCATTCTCTTGTGCAAAATCATTTCACTTCATCCTCAGCTTTCTAGCAGACAGCTGAAGGTTTTGGCTCAGAACTGACTGGTGTCATGATTTCACTCACACTCGCTGTGACAAAATAATAATTAAAAAAACAACTTTGATTCAATCCTTAGGAAGCTAATCCCACAGCATGACGCTGCCACCACCACATTTCTTATGGTGCAATGTATAGTTTTTGTGCCAGACATGAAAGTTCTGGTTTTTTGACATTAGTTTTCATTGTGCGTCTCCTTCAGAGTTGTTGTCAGCCTGTCGATTGCCTTCCTGGCCAGTTTCTAACTGTGGGCCTTTCATCGATTTTTTGTAATGAATGTATATCTAAAGTAATATGTTTTCTTTCATCCTTTTTCCTATTGATACCTTTGTGCAATAAGCCTCGCTAGTCTCCCTGCAAAATAGTGTCACAATCCCATGTACGTTGAGTTTGGCTGTATGAGTTTTGTATTCAGGGATTTTGTATTTTGGGTGATCTATGTTTTCTCAGTGTTTATTTGTAGGTATTATCATGTGTGGCAGGGTCCCTCTGTGTATCCATCATGTGCTCGTTTATCAAACTCCCTCAGTTTCCTAATAGTCATGTTCTCCCACACAACTGCTATGAATTGATTATAAATAAACTCACCTGGTTTCCATGCCACTTATCACTTCTCCTTGATAAGATAAGATAAGATAAGATAAGATAAGATAAGATAAGATAAGATAAGATAAGATAAGATAAGATAAGATAAGATAAGATAAGATAAGATAAGATAAGATAAGATTTATTAATTACAGTTTGACATGACAGCAAAGGAAATAGAAATGATCAATGTAGGTAACTTCCACTTTTTGCCTTCATGTCAAGGCACAAGCAAATGTTAAAAGGACTGTCCATTGAAGTCATTGGCACACCTTTAAAAATGTTTCATAGGTTTGCTGGTTTTTATAAGAGCACATAAGCACAGTATTTTTGAGTTTTAATGAGGTGTGTACATTTTCAAGAACCTATCATCAGTATTTAGTTTTATTTCTCAATTATTTGCTAGGTTTTCAGGCTGTTTGTACAACAAAAGCCAGCGATCTCCCAGTGTGTTCCCTCTTCCCCTTTTCTTCTGCTTGGCTGTGATATTCCCAATTCCCTCATTTCCCATCCCGGGCCCGTGTCTCACCCTCTTATTCCACACACACACACGCACACACACGACACACACACACGACACATGCACACAGGCTCACAGCCAAATGGCTGTTCATTAAAGACAGGGACCTGAGGGGAAGCAATCGTCTGAGCGACGGAAATTGCGTGTCACATTAGATTAGCGGTGTAAAGCCTCTGGATTGGCTCCGGGGAATAAGGAATTATTTCAATTACATTATTTCAAAAAGTCTTTAAGCAATACCAATACCGATAAAAACAAATTAAGAGTGATTTGGGCTGATTTGTGGCGCTCTGAGCTGCGTTTTGTGTGCTGGAAATCAGATATGAATAATGCAGATATTACACTGTGTAATGTGTTGCTCTTGAAAGCAGATTATCTGTGACAAATAACGCCATTGGTTTGCATTGTGTTTCATCAAAAGGGAATATTCCCAAGTGTCAATCACACATACAAAGGGGACTGCATGGGACTGTGTGAGCCACAGAGAAGAGGACAACTCATTCGGCTGCCACTCCAGTAACACCAACACACACACAGCTTTGATTTGAGTGGCTGAACTCCTGATTTCTGTGCCTTTGCAGTTCAAATCAACTGATTTTGATGGATGAAAGCTACAAGAAAAAGCTGGTCCAAGGTCTTAAAGAGATTTTTGATTTGGGGTTTCTCTTGTTATGATCCTGGGATGTTTTGGTTTTGCTTTTCTTTTGTGTTTGTGTTTTGATTATTTCCTTGTGTATGCTCAATAGGTTTTACCATATTCTGTTCAGTTCAAATGGCGTCGGCATGTAAGTTTACTCCCTTCTGTTCTGTTTCTTTATGCAACTGAATTTAATTATTTGAACAGTGTTTATCTTTTTCAGTTATTTCTGTTTTCTATCTGAGACTCAGATGTGAAGTGAGGAGTTTTAGTGAAGAAAATCACAAATCATTCAAAGCAGCTATGAGGGGAACAAGACATAAAATCAGCATCAGAAGGTTACTGAGGAGATCCCAGAAGGAACCAGGACACTGAAAACCATGAGCCCATAAACTGAGGCAGAGGTGGAAATGATAAAGCAACTATATGAACTGATCAAATGAGATGGGATGTAGCTGAGACAGAGTGAGAGCAGGGAAACTGAGTTTAGTTTATCCAGACAACTTTATAACTTTATCATTGTAATGATAAACCAACAAATAAAAACTTGCAAGGATTTTAACTAAGGCCATCATCAATATTTCTGAGAAGAAAATTTATGATTTTAGGTTTAACAGTTGAAAGATATATATATATATATATATATATTAATCACAACAAATTTTTAAATATTTCTTCCTTAAGTAAATAATTACATTAATTATTAAGATACTGATGCTTTGTTTTCCTCTAATTAAAAAAAACAAAAATTACAAAATGTTTGTACTTAAAGCATGAAATGTACAAACTAACAAACTTTTAAAATCTAGTCTAACCAAGTGACTTGTAATTCTTTTCCTGCATAAACTGAGCTAATTAACAAGTTAATCAGTGTTAATGCTGTGTGTTGAAGTTTTCTCTGAATCAGACTTCAGAATAGTGCTGCACAAGTGTTGGAAAGTTCTGGTTGCAAGTCGGATGTGATATAAGGATGTGATATTTATTTTGTTCTCACTAGTGAGTCACTACAAGCTGATAAAACACTTCTTTCCATTTTATGAGTTCAAACACAAAAGGCATATCAGCATTGGTTTAATTAGATACAAGCCACCAGAAGTACTAATAACTGGAAATTATATTATATAACTATTTGGGTTGATTGTTCACGTTTTTATTAGTAAAAATCTGTTTATTCCAGTCACAAAGCAGTTCCATGTGGTTTACTGATGAAAACTTTTCCTGAAATTTATTTAGTGCTTTTGGCTTCTGGTCAGTTTTTTTTTTTCTTTTTAAATACACACATTTTTAAACCACAAGTTGCCATTTTATCCCTTCCCAAATCAACTTTGCAACCCTAAACAAACCCTTTTGTTTTTTTTATTTGTAGCTAAGTGTTTTTATTAACTATGGAGATTAATAATCTTACCAACAATTAGACTTTATGTTTTTTTCTGAAAAATGTAAATTGAGCCACATTTCCATTGATTTTGATTGTCATCCTTGTTTATTATCACCCTGGGTGACTCTAACAGATATTTACTAAAGTCACACAGACATTTACATACAGAAAAATGTGAGTTTAATACAGAAGGTAGAAAAAAAATATTTTTTAAATCTTTGGTTAACACAGTGGACACAAATCGTACCCCTGATGGATATGAATTGACACATAGTTGGTTAGAAACATCCTGTGGTGGATAACATCATTCAAACCCAAAAAAGTACCAAACAACCCAAATAACCCATGCCCAAGTTGTTCTGACATATGACTGAAAACAAGTCAACACCACTGAAGGAGGAGTCTGATTAATTTTATATGAGAAGAGACAGAGATCTTTATATGAGCTTTATGGGCAGTTGTCCAGGGCAGCATGAAAAAGGGGTTCAGTTGCACCTTGAAAAAGTTTTTTGTTGCTCCCAATGGGAAGTTGACACCCCAAGTATGCTGTTGAGAAGACTAATGTTACGTGTTGGTGGGGCAGCAGAATGAATACAAGAAAATACAAATAGCTTGTAGCCTTGTGTGATGCCAGCATAAGCAGTTGCTGGTGAAAGCTTTTCACGATTAAATCACAATTTGCAACAACAACAACAACAAAAAAAAAATCATAAAACAAATAGAAAATCTGGACATTAGGTGTTGGTGCTGTAGGTGACAAATTGTATTTTTTATTGAATCTGAAAGATTTTACAACAGGATCTGACAGGTAACTTTAAAGTTTCTCCTGCCAAATATGTGTTCACGTTCAGACTGTTTGGGTGTAGGTGTTTCAGCTTTAGTGAGGCCAAGAGATTGCATGTGTCCACAAGCAGGCATGCAGGTCTCAGAGGAGAGTGGAGGAGAAGGGGGAGACGTGTGGGGGCTACAGAGAAAGAGGGCAGGGTAAAAGAAGAGGGGGTTGATTGTCACACGGAGCGCAAAGACCAAGAGAGACAGAGAGCGACCCGCAGCCAGTCCACTCAGCGCTGCCTTCATCCCGCACAGACAGACACACGCAGCAGTTGCACGGCTCTGAGCTGCGCGCATCTCAGCTCTTCACGGAGAAAAACACGCAAACATCTGGAGGAGTACAGAGAAAGCCCACTCCGCATTGCCACGCTGTTCTTTTTCCTGTTTCTTTTATATGCATATTTTTTTTGTAGTGCTTGTGGAGAAAGTGCCGCGTCTCTGAACAACAACAAAAAAAAAGAAAGAAAGAAAAAAAAAGTTGAAAGCACTCAGAGGGGGAAGAAGTGAAGCCGAACCAAGCCGCGCTTTGGGAACTTCATCACGGTAAGTGCCGACGCACTGATGGGTCGTGATCACACGACTGATTACAGCTTCATTTGCTTTAATTGCCTTAATTGGTTATTTGATTGTCATGTTTTCTGTTCTGGCGGCTGGTTTCCGAGTTAAGCAGTGCGCTGTCGCTGCTGAAGGAAACTTTTTTTGTTGTTTTGAATGATATTAATGGAAAAAAAAGGAGAAATTACTGGAGGAAGAAAGATTTCTGTAATTATTTTAGCCCTTTTATTTGTAAAGAGACATTACAAATGTAGCACATTTGTACAAAATATGCGCAGTGTTTTATGGAAAAAAAATCACGCTGTTTGAGAAACTTTTATTTTCCCAGGAACAAAAGACAAAACCGTCTAACTCAAGTAAAGAAAATTATAAATTTAGTTTTTTTTAGTCTCGTGAACTCATTACATTTAATTCACAAGTTAGTGGATTTTAAGTCGTTCATGATTTTTAAACTCTTACGTGTATATTGTAACTATGTTTTTTCTAATTTAAGCAGCTTACAGTTTAAAACACTGTAAGCTGTAACACTGTAATACTTGAATTGAAACAAATACCTTTTCGAAAACATTTTATTATAAGACGTATAATTTCTTAAAACGTCCTATGTTTTACTAAAAACATAGATAACACATTTCAGAAATTACTTTGTGCCATAGGTCAGATCTCACTTTTCAGTTAACATTTGCAGGCTTTATTGGGAATTTATTTGGTCATAATTATTTACAGACTTTGCAGGCCTTGTCCAGTCCACATTTTAAAATTTTTTATTGGAACTAAATTTAAAAGCTGTGATTTAAAAAAAAATACCTAGAAATTTGAAACAGTTTCACATAAAACTGAATTAATCAAACTGTTTGGTTACAGACCAAAACAAACTAAACATAGGGTTTATTAAAAAAAAAAAGAAGCTTATATCTTTGTTAGAGAATTTAGTTTCTTGAAATGTTGTGTTTTTGTTGTTGTGGATTAAATTATGTTCCCAGACGAACTGAAAGATTATTTACAACCTCCTGGGTGAGTGATCGTCTGACAACCTGCCTTCTCCCGCTCTCTGCCTCAGAACCGCCAGCAGGGAGGTGAATGGATCTCCACCGCCCCTTCAAGATGGACAGCCCCTCCTATCTGCCGACTCCCCTGGCCTCCCCGGCCCTCATGGTCCTGGCCTCGACAGCGGAAGCCGGCAGAGACGCCTCCGTCCCCTGCCAGGCACCCCGGCCTTTTGGGGTCCCGGTCTCTGTGGAAAAGGACCTCCACCTCCCCTTTCCTTCACCCTCCTACACCTTCACCTCTATGTACCAGCGTCAGGCTCCCATGTCGGGCACCTTCCCGTCCCGGGACTTCCCAACGTCTCTGCTCCACCTGCACCCTCAGTTCACCCCTCCAAACCTGGACTGCTCTACCCTGGGCATGCTCAACCACAGCGGACTGGGGGCTTTCCGGCCATTTGCCTCCCCACAAGAGGAGAGGGAATCCGGGGGCTACCAGTCGGCCTTCACCCCAGCCAAGAGACTGAAGGGCTGCTTCCCGGAAGTGGAGGGTAAGGAGTTTGACTTTGGGCCCCTGAAAGCTGGGGAGGAGGCAGGGAGGAAGTTGTTCTCCATGTCCGGCCTGCTGTCTGATGGCGAGGCTTCATCCAGCCCGGAGGAGCGCAAAGAGCACAGTGAGTAGACACACTCAACTTAGAGGAAGAAAAACATCTGATACATGCTTTATCTGTGTAACTCAGACACTGACACTCAACTCATGTCTTTACCACCGAGAATAGAGCTGGTTATGATCCTAACCATCATGCTCCCCGTGACCTGACATGAACACATCCTCCACAGCTGGATCCGAGAGAATATTGTCTAATTAGGCGGCTGTTTACTTCGGCCCGTCTCTGGCCGACTTCGACACAAATAGATTGAACAGTGACACTCATTCAGTTTAGTGATCATTAGCCACATATGACCATTAGGCCTATTGGAAGTCTGGCTTTTCTGCACAAATATACGGTAGTACATGCAGGGCTGACACGGGAGGAGTGAGAGCGGGAACGAGTGACACCCTGTCAGAGATAACGAGGTGGCAGAGACAGGGAGGAAGGGATGGAGGAGGAGAGAGAGAAACAGAGAGATAGAGACGCACGATGTGCTTCAGCCCGAGCTTCCCTACCAACGACAACCCTCAGCTCAATACGGTCGCCCACACCAGCCGTCTGATTTGTTGACAAATGAGTGGGAGAGGTGTCAGTCAGCGTGGCGCACAGGGGAGAGACGCTCCTCATTACTCCCGGGGATAATTGCCCAACGACGCGGGGGCACAACTCTCGCCTCAGAGGGATGACGGGAAGGGAGTGAGTCAGTGGAGGCGATGCTAGGCATGATGGGAAATCAAACCCCCTTCAGCGGCGGCCGCCGAGGGGAGCGCCTGACAGATGAAAGGGACAAGACAGAGCTGAGAGAGAGGGAGAGAGAGCACCCCAAAAGGCTCTAGAGATCAGAGGGGGACACCATCGAAAATAATGACAATAAGAAGAAGTGAGGAGAGGCGAAAAGGGGATTGGGGGTGCGGGTTGGGGGAGGCAAGGGGGGACTGCGTTTGCGCTCTCACACACTCCACCTAAAGAAAACTTTCATCCCACACATAAAGGCTGGTAGCAGGGATGAGTTGTCTTAAGAAAAGTTTGGATTGTGTGTGTGTCACTTTGCATATGTGCATGTCTTTGTTGAAAGTTGCTGATTTTTGTCGCCGGCTGGTGGTTGAGTGACGGGGGCCGGGGAGGCGGAGTGGCAGCGGGGAATCTCAATATGGAATTTTAATAAGGCCAGGAAAAGAAAAGATGCCAGCCAGCCAGCCGAGCCGGCACGCTGGTGTGAGAGGTGTGTCTGATACAAAAAAAAAAAAAAAAAGAGTTTGCTAGACTGCGCTCATGCATGCATGCCCAACCACCTGATTTTGGGAGCCTCATTTGGGGGGAATGTTGACAAGGACAAAAGTCAGGGTGAAGGAGAACAAGGAGCATTGCTCCTACAAATATATGAAAAAAAAAAAAAAAATCAGGAGTAAAAAAAGGGGATTCATGCACATTGGAAGCTGCTTTTCCAGCTTTATCCAATTAGATTGGAGCTCAGGCAAACTAAGAGCTTTAATGCAATTGAGCTCCCTGCACTTTTCTAAGGCTGACATACACTTGTTCCTCTTGACTGGGCAACAGACAGTCACTTCAGGAGCAAAAGTCTTAAGTGTTAAGCTTGAAATCTTCTTTGAGTGCAAGAGTTTTGCCTCCTCAGACACAGCAGCAACAATAGGTCTTCAAATTCACACTGAGCCGCAAACTTAAGCCAAAAGAAACATTTAACTCATATAAACTTTACTTCATCTGTAAAATTGCTGTTGGTGTGAAGTTTTTGCATTTTGTCAGAGAATGCACCGATCAGGCTATTGCTGGCTGAGACCAATTTCAGTTTTTTACTTTTTCATTTTTATTCTAAGTACCGTATTTTCCGCACTATAAGGCACACCGGATTATAAGGCGCACCTTCAATGAATGGCCTATTTTAAAACTTTTTTCATATATAAGGTGCATAAAATAGATGCTTTAGTTCAGGTTGACAATTTGTTCCATCCATCCATTTTCTTGCACCCTTTTTCCCTCAGTGGGGTCGACAGACTGGAGGTCGCCAGTCTGTCGCAGGGCAATACAGAGACACACAGGACACACAACCATGCACACACACACTCACACCTAGGGGCAATTTGGAGAGGCCAATTAACCTGACAGTCATGTTTTTGGACTGTGGGAGGAAACCGGAGTACCCGGAGAGAACCCACGCACAGGGAGAACATGCAAACTCCATGCAGAAAGACCCCAGGCCGGGAATCGAACCCAGAACCTTCTTGCTGCAAGGCAACAGCTCTACCAACTGCGCCACTGTGCAGCCCGACAATTTGTTCCGTACTCTATTATTACACATCCACATTTGTAAAAAAAAAAAAAGGTCCCCGAGTACTTTATATAGTAGGCTGCCCCAGTCATTGTTTCACTCATGGTGTTGGTGTTGCGATATTGTGCCCAACTGCTTTCTGGGTAACACAGACCAACGGACACGCTGCCGCCGCAGTCTCTGTCTCTCTTCCCCCCCTCCCTCCGCCCCCTGGCTTTAAATGTATTATCAAACTTTATTAACAAACCAGCGTTCTAACAACTATCCCAGCATGCACCGCGCACTTCTTCTTCTTCTACAGGGGAAAATGAAGTCGGCGGCTGCTTACCGTAGTTGCTAGACTGTTGTGGCTCAGTATTGGTCCATATATAAGGCGCACCGGATAATAACTGTCAGCTTTTGAGGAAATTGAAGGTTTTTAGGAGCGCCTTATAGTGCGGAAAATACAGTACCCAGATTGGACTTTATACCACCAGGATTTACAGGACCTCTTGCGAAACATTCATGTCTTCATTTTCTCCTGAATGAATGTTTTGATAACACCATATTTTATGTTTCTAACGAAAAATAGCAAACAATATCACTCTTAAGTCATTTTAAATTATCGAATAGGTAAATAATAAATAAAAGATGTGCAACTAGCTAAATTTATAATGTCAAAAACTCAAACCAGATCTTTGACTTCAAGCACAGTAAGTTTAGCAGCAAGGTGTAAGCGCCCTCTTCCTTGTTTCCATGTTATTTCAGTGTATATTACACAGTCACATTTAGGTCTACAACATTTTGAATATTTCTTTTTGTATGGAAGAAGTAATTTATAGAAACAATGCACTGTTTAGAAGAAACAAAAGGACAAACGTTATTTAACTATAAGTCTATAATATTTAGCATTCTTAAAGGAAACTTGTTTGGGCAAGAAACCAACACTGGTTCTTGCCCAGGAACCTGTATCCTGCACTTACACTGAGTTATTACAAAATTATCCGTATTTATGCATTAAAATGGGTTCTTTTTTAATTTATTTTTTATTATTTCCTTTACTTAACCAAGTAAAACCCCATTGAGATCTAGATCTCAATTTCAAGAGGAACCTTTGCAAACCTGGGCATATGAAAAAAAAGAAGAAAAAAATCAGATTTTTGAGTATTGAGTCTCTGGACAGATGAACAGGTAAAAATGAGTCAATTCTGTGGTTAATTGATTGGTGTATCTCTATTTTTTTTTTGTGTGTGTGTGAGGAATATATAAAATAGAGCTGTAGAAATTAAAGTTAGCTCAGACGTAGGGTTGGGATTTTAAAGTTCACCAGTTTGCAGTCAGCTCTCTTTAATTAACCAGTCGTCCTTCTGCAGCTGATCCAGAATGCTGCTGCTGACATTCTCACTAAAACCAAGAAAATATAGCTCATCATCCCAGGTCTACAGCTCAGAGATTAGACTTCAAAATATTTGTGTTTGTTTATAAATCACTGAATGAACACGTCACAGACCCGTCGTTGTTCCAGACCTCACAGGTCTTCTGGTTCTGGTCTGCTCTGCATCCCCGAACCAGAACCAAACATGGAGAAGCGGCATTCAGTTTTTATGCTCCCCAAATTCCAGTAAACTGCCAAACAGCTGAAACACTGAATTCCTTTAAAGGAAGGCTAAAATCCCATTCATTTAGAGTTGCATTTGAACAAAAACAGCTGGAACGTTGATTGATATATCTGACGCGTGTTTGATGATGATTCTTTTTATGATGGCATTTGACAAAATATGTTTGTTGCCTTTTTCATGGTTGGTTGCTGTGTTTTGATCATGTGAAGCACTTTGAACTGCCTTGTCTCTGAAATGTGCTACAGAAATAAACTTGCCTTGACTTGGCTACATTCAGAGATCAGCTTTATAACTTTATTCTGTTTCCAGTTTATGAGGAAACCTGCAGGATTTTTTCCAGTTCACAGCAGTGTGTAGATATTTGACCATGTTTAGTATTTTCTCCCACACTTCCCTGTCAGTCTAGACAACAAGCAGGTACATGACACTTCCTCCCGCCCACCTTGTGTGCCATCGCCAGTGGCTGTCTCTTCCTGTCCGTTTGGGGTCTTTCTTCTGTCGACATTCCCCATCCCTGACTCCCCTGTCCTCTGTTTTTATCAGGGAAGGGTCTGGGATGCTCAGTGTGCTCTGACAGCTGTTCAAACAGCCATGCTCACTTTCAAAGGGCAGATGTCTCCACTGGAGCGAATCATGCTTATTTTCCTCGGGGAGATGCTTTTTCCGCCGCAGGCCTGAGCTGGAATGAAAACGTTCCTTTTAACAGAAACACGAGTTAGGAAGCTCGGGGAGCCGAGTGGCAAAAAAAGACGCCACGGCCAGCCACAGACTGCTCCAATGAGTGTGTGTATGTGTGTGTCAGCAACTCACAGCGGAGGCAAAGCTAAGTGTGATCTGCGATAACTGGACCCAGATGTGCGAGAGCCACTTTTTGTTGTAAAGTAGAACCTAAACGTCCAGTCGGTAGAAGCGGCTAACAAATCCATTTACAAGCGCTGCTTTCACACAGACCAGCACTGCACAGATACGAGTGGACATTGTTAGCATAAATAAGCACATACTTAATGAAACTACAAAACGTGGAAGGAAATTCTTTACTATACACATCAGAGCCTTCTGCACATTTGAAGAAATTTACTTTCCTACTCAACCCAATTAAGAAAAACAAACACTTTTATTAGACTATTGCAGCTATTAAATGCTATGACCACTGGAGAACAGAACAGAATAACAAGACCTTGTTTCACAGTCAGTTGAGTTTTGTTTGTGTTCTTATCTTGCATGTGGTTTAACAGACCAGCTGAAGGACACATGGAGTTTTTTTCTTTTTTTTGCTGCCATATGCATAATTATTTCTCCTGCGTATTGCTTCTTTATATCTGAAAAACAACGTTGTGGTACGATTATTATGGTTATGACTTTGTATTTACCTGTCAGGCAGAATTGTTGCAGCTATCTTTTACTGAGGGTGAGAAATCTCTGAGACACACACCTGGTTTTCACCTTACTGAAAGTAAAATCCTGCAGGAAGTTCATAGCAGGGAAACAATTAGGCATGACAGCTCAGTGCGCAAGTGTTCTCCATGGTCAGTTATTCATGGGTTGTTGGTGAAGGAGTGCAGCTTCCCTCCAGAATCAATATTGCATGTATTCATGTTAGATTAGCCTCAAGGATTATCTCCACTGTGAGGTTTGATGGACGAGATCTGGTTATAAGCACAGCTTACATCTGTTATTTAATGTCTGGATTTTAATGTATTGCAAAATTTTGCTGCATAGAAAACTGTTAGTATAGAAAATAGTGTTGCTTTGAAATATTCTTAATTGCACACAAAGCCTTGCAAAAATATTTATCTTGACTTCATGATTGATCAACGCAGTAGTCTATAACTGTGAACTATTTTCAATGATAATTTGAAAGTACGGCACACATATGAATTCAGCTCCTTTTAATCTGATGTAAAATTTTATGCAGCAATTGTGTCCACCTTTGTGCAATTTAATGCCGTTGTTAATGTTTCTGTTTCTTGCCTGTGCCAATCTGGCCCCGTTGGAAAAGGCAGAAATTTGGGTCTGTACATGTGATATATTCCCTTTTGTACGGGATTATATTCCGCACAAATATAACCTCAAACATTTGCAGCTGTATTTGTAGAAAAGGAGGTTAAGTAGAAATGCCCACTATTTGTTGTTCTCTCATATACAATTCCAATAAAACTCATCCCATTAGTGTTTGTCACATGGCAAAATGTGGAAATGCTCTACTGGTGTTTATGCGTCTGCCAGGCTATTTCTGCTAATCTTATTGTAGCAGAAGTATTCTGTAGGAATCCCCTCACGCACAGTCTGCTCCTTGTGTGCCGATTTGTTAACAGGGCACTGCGTTCTGTGTCAGGCTGCTGTTGACTGCTGGTATTGACCAGGGCTTCCTGTTGAAAGACACAGTGTTTACATCCCCCTAGCAGACCACAAGAGATCAATAGCAACCACTCAATGCTCATGCATACACATATAGTATCTGCAGCTTGCTATTATTGTCACTGTGCGTGCTCCTACCAGGTCGACTCACATGTGCTCTCCATGCATCCATGCATGACAGTCACCTTTAACATATGCAAAATGTCGGGTTATTTAATTCTCCTTTTACCTCAGGGATTCCAACTAATTCGGTTTGCACTTTCATGGAAAATGTTGGCGAGTTAAATAATACTAATAAAAAAGGAACTTAAAAAATACACCAGAATGCAATGAAGATTTGCTTTTTTTACTGGACAGATGTTTCTGCAGCTTGTAAATCTACATCATCTGCAGCCAGCTCTTTCTCTGACCACACTGATCGTGTCCGTCTCGATTGTAGGCACTCAGGGAGGAAAGCATCGTGGTTATAACGATGGTTGTTTTTGATCTGTGAGCACGCCGTGGTTGACTGTTCCCCCTCCTGTTGCGATGGTAGTTTGTTCTTCTAATGTTCTCCCAAGTAAAAGAGGCTTTTATCCTGGCAGGAGGGGAAAGCCCTCTCAGCTTTTTGCCTCCTTCCCTGTGTCCTCTTAGGGATGGAAAAAAAGGGAAAACACAGGATTTTCTTCTGGTACTTAGATTTATAGGTTTATTGTATGCTCTGTTTGTGTGTGTTTCTCCTATCCATTTAAAAAAGCAGGATCACACTGCTTGTCGATGAAAGACCGATCTTTTATAATTCTTGCGGGGCTTTTTTTGAACTTGCATTGGAGAAAATGTGCGTATTTAGTAAACTGAGAGGTCAACTGTTTGTGATCAGCACCTGTTAGATGGTCGATGCATTGTTCCGACTATACAAGAAATTTTAAAAGTGCTGCCTGGGCCTCCGTCTTCACATGTGCAGAGATATTTGGAGCTCAGGCATGAACAGGGAGATGAGGAAAAGGGAAGAGAAGAAGAGGTTTGTAATGAGTGCAGAGCCCTGGGGTTGTTAAAACAACAGCCTTGTTTCATCGGAGGCCATCTTTCCTTCTATCTTTCTTTCCATTTGCTTCCCTCTGCATTTCTCTCTGTGCACCTGATCGACCTGCATCATCACTGCCTCTGATCTCACATCAAAGGCATCGTGTGTGTGTGTGTGTGTGTGCATAGGAAAAAGCTCAAGCTAAAGGCGGTATTTCTGTAGATTTCATCCCATGTATTTTTGAAGTAACACACACGCACACGCGCGCGCACACACACACATCCTCCGCCTTGTCCCCGGAGCCTAACAAATCAGTCAGGCAGATAGAGAGGGCAGGAAGGCCACATTCTGGGGTTAAACACATGCCGCTGAGGAACAGCGCCGACAGACAGCGAGACCACACCAATTCTGCATGCTTGGGTGGAAACCAGAGACCTACATATCTAATATATGGCACAGAGTATGAGTGCAATGTTTTGTATATGCCTACTGTCAAACGTAGACCTCATTACAGGATGTCAGTTGTGCTTGTTGCGGATCTCCCTGCTGTGGCGGAGCTTAACAAAAGCCAATGCACTGAGAGCATGCCAGGCGTGAGGGTGTCGCAGCACACATACACGACTTTCTGACATCATTTGGTGGCTTGATGAGCAGGACTGACAGCCCTTGTTGATTGTGAAATGTGCCATTTTTTCCTCTTCTTTTCTTTCAAAGTGATTGGAGTTAGAGAAAGAAGTCTCGAGGGAGTTGCGGAATGGATTTGTTGCAGACAGGCAAAAGTTTACACTATTGTGAGCAGACATATATAACTGTCATTTTAAACCCTGACACACTGATACAGAAAACTGCGCTTTTCCTCTGAATGAAATGCAACAGTATGGATTGGAGAGGTTGTTAGCAGGATGTAGAGTAAAAGTTTTGTCATTTATACCCTCCATCACTACTGCATATCTGTCTTGAGTTTCAATAACCATGGAAGCTACTCTGCTTCAAGTAACTAACACTCCAGAAGCGCCTTTCGATGCATTTGACACAGTAGCGTACACTATTTGTTCACTAGCTGAATCAGAGTGCCATGGATTATTCTAGACATGTCAGAAAATTGTGTGCATGAGCCAGAGATACTCAAAAGTCATTTTCTCTGAGTCCAAGATCAAGACTGAAGACTGTAATGACTGAAATAAACTTCTTTACACAAAATGCAAGACGACAGACTCATCTCAGTAAGCTGAATGCTTGAAGTAGCTGCCATGGCATGTGACTGATTAACATATCTAATACACTTTTGAACTCTTGTGGCACCGGCAGACTGGAAGGTGCATCAGACTTTAATCTGAAGATAATTAAGTGTAGAAAAAAAAATAAAACAACACATCTCAGCAAAAGTAACTCGCAAAGCAGTACACTGAGGATTTTACACCCTACCTCCCAATATACATAGACTATGCACAAAATGGTGGCTCATCATCAGTGACATCCACTTGAATGAAAAGTGTATTCTTAGATACATTAACATATCTACAACAGCTTTCATCTAAAAACATATAAGCTGTCAACAAATTCTGCAACACATTAAAATGATTCAACACACAAACTTTTTCATATCCCAGTTCAGATATGTTAGTGAATACAGGATCCAGATTTCTAGCAGTGCCATCCCAAAGACCCACTGATCAATCAAGTCACTTCAAGTGGAGCTCAAATGTATCGGCGTGCTCCGATCACCTTTTAGGCACCTCCGCCTTATAGGTCAAAGTTTACCAGGATTGACCCCTCACCCTGATGTGTCAGGGTGTAAACACTCCCCCAGTTCTCTTCAGAGAATAGCACTGGGCCTGAGCCATAAATCACAGCGCTGATAATTGGTAGAAAAACAGCAGTCCAGCACTATATAACCTTTTACGTGTCGTCTCAACTCTTTATTATTGTGCTAATGAGTGGCGGTGGATCATGGCCACAGGCGCAACTTGAGAGGATGGCGGAAGGGGTTCAGAACTGTAAAAATCAAGCTACCTGCTACCAATACATCTGCACAGTTGCACAGCAGCTGCTGACGTAGAAACCATAAACGTTGGACGTTCGGTGCAGAGGACTGTGAAGACAGGAAGGGCAGTGATGCTGAAGCATACATGCGCGTATTGAAGCATTCCCTCATACAACCTTGCATATGCAAACAGTCAAGCACAAACACAGTGAGTAGCTGGCTCAGCAGTGTCCATTACAGACTGCCATTAGTATGGAGATTGTGCTAATTGTCCCCCATAGACCACACAGGCGGTGCTCGGCGGGGCGACTGTAGCTCTACGGGCCTGAAAGACAGAAGAGACTCTTTAAACGTCCCATTGTCTCGGTCGTGACCCTTGTTAGTGCAATTACTAATCAATCACTGAATAATTAGGATGCTTGATGTGGATAGTTTCAGTAAAGAATGTGCTATTTTAGCCTATTGCCCTGCTACATAAACTCATGTTCAGAAAGTTTTCGCCTTGTCTGCAATTAACAGTTCAGAGAAAATACGTGTCAGTAATGTTTGTACGAAAAAAACAACTAATATTTGTTTGGACTCTCATAAAGACTTTCTCTGTTTTTCAGGATTAACTCTAAATGTGAAGTGCTTTTCTTCACACACACTGTGTCTTGGTTTTTGTAACTTGTGTTTTGCTCATGTCTAGATGCATTTTGCTCCGGGTGGGCCGGTTTATGCCCCCACAGGCTTGGAGAGCACCCAGTTTTCTTTAGTAGCAGCTCAAAAGCTCCTGATCAGTCAAGTAGAGGAGATTGAACTGTGAGCAGCGCCTCTGTGACCCTGCTGAGTGAGAACACAGGGAGGAAGATCTATACCCGCTGGCGCTGCCACTGGACTCTTTGTTCTCCCGTGTTTGCTGACAGGAGGGGGGATCAGAGGAGCGTATCGACAGGGGGGGCTCACAGCGCGCTGCGCTCACCACGGCTACAGAGCTGTGTGTAAGTGATATATTTGGGCACACACTCAGAAGTTTGCAGTCGTGTTTCTGCCCCATGTAGAAGGCACAAGATTGGAAGCAACATGATTTGCAGTTTCTAGTCTTCAAGTCTAATTTGTCTTCTTCTGAATGGTGTCAGTGTGTGTGAGATGGTGGGATACATCACTCAGCACACAGGGATGTTGTGGCCTTTAGCCACAGAAGACAACATGAATAAAACTATATTTACTGCTCACTTTTGTTCTTAGCAGGCTGTAAATACTGCTGGGCAATAAATTTCAGTGGTACAACAACATGTCGGATTCCTAATGGAGAGGTGAGAAGCATCTGGTTATGCAGATAAGACGGTGTTTTATAAATATATGTACATCCAGGTCCACTTTGTTATAAATGCATGATTTTGACTTTATTTACCATTTTATTCTTTTTTTATTTTATTATAAAAGTTGGAGTTGGGAACAAACACAGACAAATTTCAGGTCTTGAATTAACCTCCAAAATGTGTTTTATTGTGTATTTTATCAAAATTGTTACCATAATTTCAAAACAGTAGACATAAATGGATAAAACACTAAAATGACACATGTTATACTTGATTTAACTTGTCACAATTTGTATTATTAAAATTACTGTCTTCTCGTCAGATAATCATAGATCAGGGTCATAGATCTGGTTTTTAAACTGACCCTACTTTAGCTGTCAAACACCACTGAAACTCATTGAAACTAATTACAATTTTGTACAAACTGTGATTGAGAAATCTGTATTTAACATATGGTATTCCTGCATGTATTTGACAACTCTAAGTGATGTAGATTTCAAAGTAAAGTCTCGATATCATTAAAGAAAAGTGAAATTAAAATGTACCATTTGACCATTGTGTTGTTTCACGAGGAGCATGATGATAAAACCCCAGATCGGTAGTTTTTTTAACCTACTATAATGTCTAAAATGTTTGAAAATCTTGGAATTTTGAACTGGAATAAGTGAGACAAATGAAAACATTACAAGCAGGAGTGCAAGAAATTAGCAGCCATATTAAACAGTAATCCATAAAGATTTAATATACGCTGAATTAAGTTATTGTCCAAGGTGCTTATCTTGATGTCCTTGCTTCTTTTGATTGCTCATGGTTTTTGTGTGTGTGTGTGTGTGTGTGTGTGTGTGTGTGTGTGTGTATGTGCATTTGTTTCATTTAAGATAAGCTGTTCAATCATTTGTATCCTCTCATCTTTTGAAGATAAAATCCATCGTCATCTGACCACTATTTCTTGCTTATCCAGGCAGACACAATACCATTCTTTAGGAAGTGTGACTAAACCAAACACAGGTGTATCAAGCTGCACCAGGTGCTTGTGGTTCACCAAAACCAGCAGCAGTCAAAAGAGCCTTTCTGACAGTATCAGATGTTATCTTGAAGATTATCTGTAGTAACGGGACGGATGAGGAGAGGTGGTGTCTGAATCCCCAAACGACTTTTCACTGAGGGTCTGCTCACATGTTACCACCAAGGTCCCATGTGGGGCCCCTTCTTATTACAAATCAAGCAGATTGTGTTGGGGAACACAGCGATTTAGAAATGCTTTGAAGTCATGCTGGCTCTTAGTCTCTCCCTGATCCTTAATGGCTGAGCTTTCTGCTGCTCACCTTCACAGCACAAAGTGCATGAGGGACAGGTGTGTGAGAGGAAAGCAGGTTGGTGTATTTTCTCTGCAGAAAGGATAATATGTCAAACCAAAATAGAGAGGAGGAATTCTGTTTTTACTGCCCTCAGGATTTCATTTTTTGTCAGAACACTGGATCTTTGCTAAAATGAACTATTTGTAGCCGTTGTAGCAAAGAAAAAAAAAATTCTTTGTGTAATTCGTATGTTATTCATGTCCTACTGTACATCATCTTCTCCTGTGCATCCCTGCAGGTAAACACCTACTGTATTTACCTATTGAAGTCAGGAAATGATAGGAATGCAATAGGAAATGCACTGGGAGCAGTTTCTACAAGTGCAATTTTTTAACTACCCACTTTAATCTTCTACAACAGCTGTACAAAATCATCTGGAAAACCTGTCTTACTTTTCAGAGCATGCCTCACCTACTTGATAGCAGGAGCAATAATGTGGTTTAATCTCACTGTCTGCTGTAAAAATGCACTGCAGGTGGGTGTCTTCAGAGTAAAATATTATTTGGTGGTTTCAGTCTGTGTCCATTTCAAGTTAATGGAGCGGTATGGAAGGTGCTCTAGGTTGAATTCCTTCCTCTAAAATCTGATTTACTAAATAGAAATGGTAAATTCTTCTGTATCAATTAGTCTTGGCAGAGGTAAACTCTTGAACCTGTTTGTCTGAGCAACAGTGATAGCCTGATTTAGTTTGTATTAACCACTAATTGACAGACAGAGAAAACTGGGAAAAAAAAAGAGAAATGTGATGAGGAGAAGTGGGAATAATAAGCACGAAGGAGAAACAGAAACAGAGAGAACTAATGTAAACAAGTCTTAGGTAAGGCAATCATGATCTGTACTTGGATGTCAATCTGTTTTTATATCATTATTATTTAGTTTTTTTTATCTGTTTGATATCTATATGAAACTCAGTTAACATATGAAATCTAAACATTATAGAAACAAATCTAAAAAATAGAAAAAGACGTGGACGGCCTGAGTACCCAACAGAGAACGACAGACCTCTGTATATTATTTCAGTGCAGGTTGATGCCATCAGGATGAATGACAGGTCAACACATTGTTGTCCTTGACTTTGTGAGCCTGTGTGACATTGTTGATTCTGATGGACAGCAGTCTCCGGGCGGTATTTTGATGCACAGGATGTGAGCTCAGAGCTGAAACAGGGAGGAGAAAACAAGAATAAGAAGTTAAATTACTTTGCTCAAGTATTCAAACCAGAAACCTTAATGAATTTTATTTAACAGGATTGTCTTTCAAGATGCTGTCTGTCCACCAATATTCTCCAGTAAAACTCTGAGGTCTTCACAGAGCAGCTTTGGTGACTGCTGAAGACACGTGGTTGCACTGGATTTAATTTAGGATATCATCGTAAAAAGGGCTGGTTGCAAATGAACACAGCACTTTTTTGGGATTTCACATTTTAGAAATAGCATATTCCTTCCACTTTGTAACTATGCGCTGCATTATGTTGGTCTAACATAAAATTCCAATAAAAAACATAGTATTTTGTTTGCAATGTGACAAAATGTGAAATAGTTTAAAAGGTACAAAGACTTTTACAAGGCACTCAAGTTATGTCAGATCCCTTTGCCTAGGATGCTGTAACCCTCCATATTGTTGCCAGGACCAAAGCTTGAGAAGACTAAAAGCCTACAATGGAGGCTAAATGATGTCATTTTGATCACAAGTCCTGACTCAATCAAAACCATGATTTTTTTCTGCTTTTTCCTTCGTAGCTTTGTGGCCTAAATCTGGACATGGAGCTTCTAAACATACAAAGTGTGATATTAAAGTGAAACCATCTTCATAAGCAGTCCAGACTGTTCCTGAGTCGCCTTCTGGTTGTCTCTGTGTGATTTCTGAAAGGACCCAGAGGGAATGTCGAGCTGCAGTCAACCCAGTGCTGTGACACGCTGAGCTGCAATTGAGTTAGCGACCGAGCGGTTACACTTAACCTTTGAACGGCCAAGATCATTCTTTCCACAAATCAAAAAGGAACTTGACCAAAACAAGGATCACTTCAGTGGCTTTGTTTTCTTTGAACCTTATGAAACATCTTGATGAAACGCTTTTCTTTATGTTGTTACATCGAGTTGCATAGATTCAGTGTGTCACGTTAAAGTTGGAGTTCTTCTCTGTCTGTAAAATGACGCACAGGGATATCAGAACTGACAGCGAGTTTTCCTGCAGGTTGCAGGTATTGGTAGGACCTTTGCTGTACTCTAAAGAGGAGTGACAGCATCATTATGTGTCAAGGAGTGCAGCTCACAGTATGTTTGTACACATTGGGTAATTCCTTAGGTAACTATAGTGAAATGTATGATGAAAGGTTAGGATTATACTGGAAAAAAAAACAAAAACAGTAAAAAGAATATTACAGTCCATATTGCGGTCTGTAATTATAAGAAAAAATCTAATGCATAAAGTTCCCCCATATTTGACCATGTATTTATTTTAGCTTGAAGTTTCGCTAAATATAATTTTGAAACACAGTGAAACTCATAAATCATAAAACTAACTTTTGTAAAGATTCACGTCTTTGACAGGATTGAAAAAGAGCTCTTGAAAATGGATCTGCCCCCATCACTCTATCAAACCTAGAAACAAAAAAAAAAACAGAGGAGGAAGGAGGGAGACCTGTTTCTGTCTATCCTATTTATAAATTAAATAGAGCTTAATTCTTCCTCTATGAAAACAACATCCATCCATCTGTACATCCATCAGGTGAATGTAAAGAGGCTGGACTGAGAGTCAGCTCTTCTCAGTCTGAGGCCAGGGTCCTTGACTGGAAAAAGATGGACTTTTCTCTGAGTTGGGTTTCAGCTTCTATCAGAAGCAGAGAAACTTAAGTTAAGCAAACTTGACTTCTTTATGGCTTTCTTTCAAAAATTGGTTGAATCCCAGGATTGCCCAATATATTTAGGTCTTCACAGAATGACTGTATTAACAGTGACATTACATTACACCCAGATCAGCCCTATTCATTTTCTTTTTTTATATCATCACTACTATGTCCTAATATATGTTGGTCTGTCCCACACATCCCAATAATATTTCTGGAATTTTGTGTTTGTGACTAAATATAAAAATGTTCGTGGGCTTGAATACTTTTGGAAGGCTGCTGTAAGTAGCTTCATACTGCAACAAATAGACAAGAACAGCCTTAAATTTCCCCTGGATTTCACTCCCTCCCTCCTGTGTGGAAGTCACTAGAAGAGATCATTGAGCCATGCATCTCAATGAGGACAAGATTGATTGTTTGGAACGGAGCAGAGGCAGGGTTCGATCTTTGCCCTCAGGGCTACGAGAAGGGAAACACGGTCACAGAGACAGTCGCACAGGTTCCCAGTCAACTCTGAGTCACCGAGATGATAGGACACATATATGCGGAGCCACGCCCGGCTAGATGGAGCAATTGTTGTAATAAATGGAGAAGATGAGAGAGAGAAAGAAGGAGAATGAAAGAGAGAGAAATGTTGAGCTTGTGTGCTGATTGACCTGTGGCCAGAGAGGTTATGTCCATTGATCTGTTGGGCCAGAAGAAAAGGGCTTTGGCCTGAGGTGCTTCAGAATGAGTCTATTTGGAGTTTAGGCTTCCCATCCATTCCCACCCGAAGCTTTTTCATCATCTGACTCCCCCGACTCAGAAGTGACGGCTCCCGCTGTCCTCATAAGCACCAGGCACTACAAAGGCCAAAGGCCAATCAATGTTCCACAAGAGGTTGATACAGATCTTATTAGTCAATGAACGATCATTAGTGGTCTAACGAGGCATTGATTTGTGCAGGAGCTAAAGGTTGCGGTGAGTGTCTTTAATACATTAAACACAATTGATTGGAGTAGTTGGGGTGTTATGAGGAATGGCAGAATTACAATGGACAGTGAGAGATTTGGGGTCAAGCCAGGAGAGGAGAGAATGTTGTTAGGATTGAACACGGTGCCCAGCAGCACATTTGTCCTTTTATGCATTACCGGTGTAGCAATTCTTCAAATGATAAAAAGCAGATATGTAGGAGGACTAAGTCAAAAGCAACTGGACTTGCTGTTTCAAAGGCTGGAGCTGCAGCCTTTGAAAGCTGCGGAAATGACTCTGCTCATAGCAGATGTGTTACTACAGGGCCTATTATGTTGCTCATTAAATACCCAACCTCTCAATAGGCCATTATTTCCCCAATAAAAAACAAACGGCGGCCTGCATACTTTCCCCTGCTCCCCCCCTCCGCCTCTGCTTCAGAGGTTCGCTCTACCTCACAGCCGGCTAAAACCCCTGACTAATATCCTGCATGTGATGCTTTTAAATAGGAAGCAGGCCGCTGTGTAGGGTGGAGTACAGGTGTGGCAGGAGCCAGAGGATTTTATAGCCCTCCATATCCTCTGAAAGTGTGCCAAGGACCTGCCTACCCTACCCACCACTGCAGCGTTGGCCGCCAAGCGTTAACTTTACTCCCCCCCTACCAATCCTTGCACGCCTACTGCTTATATAGAGTCTTTGCTTGTTATGGGTTTATAGAGGGATTTCTGATGTGCTTAGAGAATTGTTTGATGATTGGAATAATGATGCCATTTGGAGTGAATTGTCTCGGGACTTTATTGCCAGTGAACAACGAAAAAAACCCCAGACCAGACCTACCCTATGCTTAAAAAATGAAAATCCAGAGCTTTCTCTTCACGCTTTCTTGTGTCCCCTGCCATTCAAAGCTGCCCCATCCTGCTCATGTCAATCAGAGTTACACCACGTCCACAGGTTTGTCACCCGGGGTATGTTCGTCACCACGTCTCCCCCTCCAGAACAGCCTTTTCATGCCCCGGCATAATGTCAGTGGGTGACATCCAGGCCTGATGTGATGTGGCATTCACTAAAGGTCATGTTAGGCATCTCCGCTCCATCTGCATCAGCAGAACTGGCAGCCGTCATATGGGTGCTGGCATCGGCCATTACCCATGGCCTCGGGGGGACTCGATGCTCAGAGGATTTGTCAGCAGGATTCTCGTCTGTCTGTTCTAGGGTGGATGCAGAACAAGAGAAATCAGGTCCTGACCATCAATCACACGAGGGGAAAAAGAAGAGGACACCAGGTCTTTTCGTTCCACCAGATAAACTTTGTAATCTCATGATGCTCTGGATAACTCGGATGATCCAACGACATACCCGTGTTGTGCCCAAAGGAATTTATACTCACAGTGAATTAAAGCTGTATGTAGTGAATTGAGCTCTATGTGTTTAATTAGTAGGCTGTATATTTTACTATTGAGCAAATAATATTGGCACTGTTGTTAAACTGTTTAAAAGCCTTAAAATAATCCTGTATTGCAGCTGCATAATCTAAAAGTGAAATATTTTATAAAGTATTTTTAGTTAAAAGAGCAGTATTATGTGTTTTTCAGGCACATAGTTATTTAATAGCAAAATAAAGTAACTGTCACCTTTAGTTTCTATAAAAATGCTGTATATATCAATCGACACATTGAAATTAGCCTCTTTCTCTTTAAGACACTCCTGTTCTTTCTGACAGCACGTCATCACAAAAGACTCCTCCATTAAGCCATTTACAATCCTCTTTAGGTTCATTGGACTGAGAAGCAGATCCTCATTTCCACCAGGTGTTTGCTAATTGTTGCTGTAACTAGTCTGTAACATATACATTTAAAACCAGAGAATCAATGTTCAAAGGATCAATCGGTCTTCAATATGAGGAATAAATAAATAAAAGAAGGTTTTGGTTCTAATGCAGCAGAACACTGAATTTTACTCTATGAATTACAGAATGCACGCACCTCTTCTTAACAGACGTGATTTGGAAATGTTTTCCAGGCCTACTGTTTAGTATGGTGGGGTATCTGTCTATTTCTGTTTTAAAGGCTGCAGAAATAAGATAATTAAAAAATAATAATAATCAGTCGTCCGCTCCCCTTAAGCTATTCATTGCTCATCATTTAGTCTTTCAGTAGGATAACTTCCTTTTTTTTATAGCCATCTTGTTGCCCAAACCAAAATCTGATCAAATCATGCATCATAGACACGAGAGTTTAAGAAAATAGGGGAAATGTTCTATTTTCTGTCTTTAACCTTCATGAAATATCATAAAAGAAGAAAAGTTGCTTCCCTATTTGCAAAAGAGGATTGTATAAAGTATCAACTCCAGGGTTACCAGTGGTTTTGTCATCTGAAGTTTCAAAAAAATGGAAAGATTACAATTATTTCTTCAATTGGATCTTTGACCACCTAAATAAAGTTAAAGTCTGGTTTATTTGTTACTGTTTATTTATCTACAATAAAGATTACCTTATTTTTAGAATTTCTGCACATCTGTATCAATGATGTGAACGTATTTCTTCTTATCTGTATTTGTCAACTAGCGGACGATAGAGTAACTCAAATCAGAGAACTCCCGTCAAAATATTTTACAATGCTGGTGCAAAACCTTCATAGAAGCAGAGAAAAGGCCTTCTCCCAAGAGGGCTGTGGGAGAAAACGGCAACTGGACAAAAATCCTAGACAGCCAGGAAACAAGGTCTTGAACTGGCGAGACACAAAGAGAGAAAAAAGTGAATCAGACATGGAGACAGTGAATCCATTTGGAGATGGGCCAGTCAAACTCAGCACATCCCAGAGCGAGCGGGCCAATCCATCCGAGCCAGTTGCCGTAGTGAGGGAACGGTTAACAAGCCCCGCAGGCAGGTTTTACAGCCCCTGTTGTGTGTCTCAGACCCCCCAGGCTGAAGAGGGGCTGAGGTTGACTAATACTGACAGGTTTTATGTGGGCAAGGGCTGAGGGCAGCGAAGGGGTGGAGACGCGTGAAAAGGTACTCATGAACCAACAACTAGTGCTTACAAGCGTCTAGTAGGGAAAGTATGTACACACACATTCATCTCTGCATCCAAACCACAAACACTCTGGCCCCCCACACCATTAAAGCGGATGTCTGTGAGGACCAGAGGTGACGGATGGATGGTGCAGGGGGGGGGAAGGCTGTAAACAGAGAAAAAGAGGGGGAGGCTTATCCAAAAAGGGCACCAATAAAACACCTCAAAATCAAATCCCATTGCTCTTATCGCGGCGCCATTTAGAGACGTTATCTGTGCAGGTAATGTGGTTATAAATTCAATTTCACCACACAGATTTCATTGTTTACTGATGCCTGCGTGTTCCGGGCGGCGGAGCGCAGAAAGCCCGGGAACGTTCAATGCGTGTCGGGAAAAGTCATTTGGGCTTCCAGGAGGGGATGCAAAAAAGGCGAGGGAGGATCGGGAGACAGGGTGGTGGTGATGGGCAGAAAACATGTCACACTCTCAAGGACACCTGACTCCAATTTCTATTTTCCATCCCATGTTTTATTTACAGGCCATTTGCTCCCATTTGGCTCCTCATTATGGGGCCTCATAGCTCAACTCATGTCAGTCTTTACAACCGATAGTCTGGAGTTTCGCTGGTCTGTTTGAGGTGGAGGCAGGTTAAACTGTTTTTATATTTTCTTCCGGTGTTTGGATGCTAAGTTATTTCACTGATCTGAATCAAGGAGTTCAACTTTGATTGCCTAAATAAATCTGTCACTTTTTCATAACTTGTGAAGATAGGAAATTAGGTGCATCATGCCTACTGGCTCTCTCCTGATGATTGATGGCTTTCAGGAGTAAATCACCTCATCTACTAGGTAAAATCTTGATATAGTAGAGCTCTTGAGGCTCCTGGCTGCCTGCTTATGGCAGTAATCCATCAGTAGGGCCCAATGGGCCGAGCGGCCCTCCTGGGTAATGTTCCTACTGACAGCCTATAATGTCAACATGCTGACAGCAGGGGGCCGCGGCAGTGTGTTTGTGTCTGTTCAGCTTGATTTTACCTTCATTTAAACTGACTAAAGGTCTGCTAAGCACACTCTGCTCTGGCTTCAGCTACCAAAGGTGTTAACTGAGCAAATAACAGTAGACGCTAAAGAAATTTAGTGAAATGTACATCCATATTGGTTAAATATTTCTTCCTCATTTACAGAGGCTTGTAAACATATTGATACTCCTTGAACTTTTTCATGCTTTGTCACGTTGCAAGTACAACTTTCATTGCTGGGATGGTTTTGCACTGAATTTTATTTAGAGGAATCAGAGTAAAGGGTCTGAGTTTAAAGATCCACAGCGCACTTTTGGAGTTTTTTAAATTTTTATGCAAGAATTAACATCAGATTATTTTCCTTTTACTTATCAATTATGTAACCATTTGTGTTGATCACATGAAATCCTAATAAAAATCAGCAGATGTTTCTGGTTGCACGATGACGCAATGCATAATCATAATACTAATTTTTGCATTTTCTTTACATTAAAAGTTGTGGTGGTTAAATGCGAAAAGCTCTGCAGGCATTAATACTTTCAAAAGGAGCTACATCCTGCAAGAATAATTTCTTTGACTCTGTTTTCATCCATCCATCCATTTTCTATACACCCTTGTCCCTTAGTGGGGTCGGGAGGGTTGCTGATGACTCTGTTTTCAGATTAAGATATTCAATTTGTAATTTTTATTTATTTTGGTTTTTGAAGCGGTTAAAAATAAACTGAGTAAAATCTTCATCCCATGTTTTCCATTTGTTTGAATATGAAATTACCAAAACTCTAATATGATGAGAAACTAGAAAACATCCAGTTCATCCATCCATTTTCTTGACACCCTTGTCCCTCAGTGGGGTTTTAGAGGGTTGCTGGTGCCCATCTCCAGCTAACGTTCCGGGCGAGAGGCAGGGTCACCCTGGACAGGCCGCCAGTCTGTTGCAGGGCAACACAGAAACACAGGACAAACAACCATGCACACACACTCACACCTAGGGACAATTTAGACAGACAAATTAACCTAACAGTCGTGTTTTTGGACTGTGGGAGGAAACCGGAGTACCTGGAGAAAACCCACGCATGCACAAGGAGAACATGCAAACTCCATGCAGAAAGACCCCAGGCCGGGAATCAAACCCAGAATCTTCTTGCTGCAAGGCAACAGCTGTACCAACTGCTCCACTGTGCAGCCCAACATCCAATTCGATTTCATTAAATTAAATATTTTTACACTAAACTTTGCCAATAAATGTATATATAAAACCACTGATATTTTTTGAAACAATATTTTTCACTTAAATTTCAGATAAATGTTGCAGTGGACATAATCCATTTTTTAACGAAAACCATAATTGAAACACATTTGATTGAGCATTGGTTTAAAATGTAGGCCAATTTTAAACCATTTTGTATTGTCTTTCTAAATCACACTATCAAGATCTTATGAAACAAAAACAAATGTTCAAACATTAAATATTTCATAAATACGTCATGATTTCTAGAACATCTTACTTATTCAAAGTTTCATAATAAAAGACAAGGAAATCCTGAACAATTGTAATCACAAAACAAAAACATTTCCACTAATGTCACTCCACAGCCATTTTTTTATCATGTAAACTCAATAAGTGGAAGGAAAATTAAGAAATAGTTTTGCAATACTAAATCGTTTATTCCTGAAGGTAAACGTCTCTGCTTTGTCTTCCCTCAGGTAAGTTGAAGGGTCTGTACGACACCCAGGCCCCGGTGTGTCCAATCTGCCAGGCCGTGCTGCGACCAGGAGAGCTGCAGGATCACATGGAGCAGGAGTTATCCAAACTCGCCCAGCTACAGATCAGGTACTTTTATTTTAATTAAACTACAAACAAACTGTAACGCAGTCTTATAATAAACTTAAAGTCATTATTTTCTTGAATACTAAAATGAAAGACTTTGTCATCTGACCTTCCTGCGGATCACATCTGTACCTCCTCCTCCTGACTCTTCTACTTTTCCCTCCAAGCTTTCACTTTGTCTATTTATCAGTTTATGGTTTTTCTGTCTGTTTTGCATCACTGTGTCTCCGCTCTGTTCGGCTCCCATGAGATAACTCATGTTGACACGTTTTGTATCTAGAGGCCTCTCCTCCTTTATTCTGCCCCGCTGGTATCTCTCATCTTCTTTGTCACCTGTGTGTAGTGTTTACAAGCCGCCTCATTGTTCCTCACATATTTCATATCACAGCCCCCCTGGGCCTCTGGGCGACAACTCGTACAACGGGCTATAATGATAATGTCCTTCTAATGGCTGATTTGAGCCTATACACACTCAGTAACACACACACACGCATACACACGCACAGAGGCTCTTGCTGTGTAAAATTCAAATTTAGACGCATGCATTACCTGCTGCTTAAACCAGAAGAATGATTCCTCCAATAAAGACATTACGCTCCAAATCTGCTTAACGACCGCTCCATGGACAGTAATGGTTTCAAATTGAACTTTGCCCACAGGGACACTCCGGATCTCTGCATGTGTGCATATGTGTGTGTGTGTGAGACAGAAAAAGAGCAACAGTGTATGAGAGTAGGGCATACAGTATCTGTGTTGGTAGACGTGAAGTGTGAAGGATTGAAATGAGTTCTTACACAGACCTGAACACAAATGTATATGCACGAGTTTGTAAAAGTACTGGTGATAAAATAGTCCCTGTGGTCTTTGTGTACTTTATTAGAAGCTGTGCACATAACAGACGTCTTTCTATTTGTGTGGCAAAATAAAAGCTTTTATTTTTTTTGTGTCTCCTTTAGCCCCGCTGCACTGCAGCACGACCAACTCATAAGAACATCGAAGGTCAGTAGATATGTGATCCCTTCATTAAACCTAACCAACTCGTCACACTGTTGTGTATTTGTCTCAATGCGGCACGAAGATATGCAGCTTTAACTTAATAGTACTCCAACTTCCAGCTGCCATTGTATTTTGACCCCAGCTAAACCATCTTACCACAGATGTGTTTTTGATGTGTTGAAAAATTCTGCGGCACGAGCGTCGCAACTCAGAGATGCAATATTTACCACAAATGTTCTGCAGCGTCACTAAAATGTTGCACAGATATTCTTAAAGCTTTGCATGTCAAATTCTGAAAATGACTGGCTTGACAAGACATTGCATTTGGTTTCAGATTTCAGATAAACATTATTTGACCACCTGGGGCATTGACTGAGGATAGAGAATTAAACTTTCAGCCCCAGCTGGTCAGGCGATCAGTATGGGGGAAAAAAAAAAAAAGACGTGTCATAAACGACATAAAATGTACTCATGTGATGTGTAACAAATTCAGCTTAATTTCTTCACCTTAGTATTAACACAAAGGCATGTTTTGAAATATGCTATTATAAGCGTGACAGCAGCTTGTTGCAAAAGTTCTCTCTCATTCCGCTTGAAGCTTTATTTCATTTCTTCTCTCATATTTCAGTCTCTGACACTTTCTCTGCACATCAAGCGTGAAGGAGGCTCTCCCACTTCACCGTCTCGGCCATCTGAGGAACCGCACTCAGACCGATACCAGGTACCATTTGGAAAAGTAACGCAATGCATGTCAAGTGGTTAGGATTTGTTTTATTTATTGGCTTCCTGTAGATGTGAAAATATTTTCAGGACCATTTTCTCTGACGATGGAAATTTGTTGTATATTTTATTATTTAGTTCTTTCCCGAAATTTTCAGTCATTTGCCACAGCTTTATTTTATTTTTAACTTTTTTTCCATTATTCTTTGTTTGCCTGTTGAATTGTACAGAGTAAGGGTCAAATTAAATGTTTAAATTGTTTTAAAGTTAAATAGAGTTTTGCGCTTCACACAAGCATTTTGGCACTGCTGAGAACTTCTGTACATTTCTGACTCATTTTAATTTAAGAACTCCCTGCAGAGCAATTTCTACAATCCAAAACTGTTCACACTGTGGATAAATGACATTTGCAAAGTCTCAAAGCAATTAAAAATACTTTCAGATGATACCAACATATTTTGCTTTGGAGAGACTTTATAGCTGCTTTTAGAAAATGACATCATAAATTAATCAATTGAAACAGTGGTTTGACTTGAATTGTCAATAAACGTAAGTAAAATAAATAAATATGGAAAACAAAAAATAATAGATCAAATAAATTTTCAACTATAAAATGTCCTGGAAGCCTCACATTAGAGACATGAACCAAAAATGTATTGAAATTTTGACTTTTCCCCACTAACCTGAATATTTAGGTTTTATCTTTGATTACTGTTCCCATTTTATTTTCTTCTTATATATATATATGTTTTTTTTATTTCTCTGCTGTTAAATGTTCAAAAAGATTAAGATTTTATCATCATCAACAGCTGAGCTCTTACTTACTTTCTCAGCCTGGTGCTTTAAAAATGCTTTGGAAAATTAATCAAACAAAACAATCTCTTCATGATGCGACTCACACTTTAAGATATAGGAGCAATTAAATGACTGTGATTAAAATACAACATTTCAAATAAATGTACCAGGATGATAGTGACTCAATTCATATCAATATTTGCAAAGCTAATATTTGATCAACCCTATCTTTAGAGTTCTATGTGCAAATCTTTCTATGTTTTTAATATTCTGCAAACACTAAACTCTACATTCTCATATTTATTGCAAATAAATAAATAAAATAAAGTTGTTAAAGTTGTTGTGATGACCTTAATCACTTTATCTTGTTTGCTGCAGACGTTTCTCAGAGTGCGAGCCAACAGACACACAAGACTAAATGGTAAGTTGATGCAAAGTGGTCTAAATGTTGCTTCTCTGCTCTGCAGGGTCACTTTGTGTCCAACATAGTCCAGTGTTTAAAGTCTGCCGCATTAAGTAGCTTCTAATTTAAAGACTTAAGTAATCAGAGTTGCCTTTATTCACACACGGTCGCTCAGTCATGTGTTAGTTTTTTAAAGCCCTCCCTCACTCCCCGTGCAGATATCTCCCCTTTTTTCCCACACAATCTCCGCTGGCCTAGCGCCCACACGAGCAGAGGAGCTATTAACCTTTCCAACTTTGACCTCTTGATATGTTAACAGTCGACGACCTCTGCTGGTGCAGGTGCTACGTCAAATCCGCCCCACTGCGCCCACACAGCGCAGGAGCCCACCTAGACTGCACACAAGCTGGTAAGAAACACAGAGAAGCACTTTTTCTTTCTCCCTCCCCGACCCTCGCGTCTGCATGTGGAGTCCTGGATGTGACATGAAGTATGTTTTTGCACAGGCCGAATACCGTGTTCCATCAAATTATGTTGCTAAATGTTTCCAAAGATGACTGGCTGGTAAATATGGACAGATTGGATAATGATTTTAGCTAGTAAGAATTTTAAGAGAAAACAATATTGGACGATATTCTTCAACCTGATTTAATGTGTAAATATTTAAAATATTTTCCCCGTGAAATCATAGATCAATTGTTGTTCATATAAGTTTAGTGACCACTCAGTTTACCTATATCTCCTGTAAAAGATCCACACAAAGTCGGCATGTTTTTTTTTATTTTTTTATTTTCTGTATAATTTTACTTTAATTTTAAATACCAGAACAACTTTTCTAGCACCCTTAGTATTAGGTTTACAGCTGATCAGCTTACAAAATTTAATGGAGCCTTTATAAACACACAGCGATCAAAGGTAACTTTTTTAAAGAGTGAACTCTACCTGAGATATAAAACCAGGGCTTTATTGCTCAGTAATAATCAACGACGGGATCCCAGATCATTAAAAACACCTTCAGCTGATGTTAAGTGTCCCCTGAAATGACAGCGGCTTTTATGGACTTGCAGCTGTAAATGTCATGAATAAAGAGCTGCTGCATTAATCTCTGCTGCGATGATCTACAGACTGAAGCTGGGGGAGGATAAGTAGCTGCTGGTGGGATTTTTCTTGCTTGTGATCCTTATACAACTCTTACAAATGGTTGGTTTTGCTCAGGGATGCTTTAAAAATGAATCTGAAACGATGCTTCCGTTCTCTCACAGTCAGTTTTGGAGATTTTGTTTTTCCTCCCTCACCATTCTCTTACTGTGCGCAAAAGAAATATCAGCTTACTTTTTATTTTAATTATTTATTTATTTATTTATTTTACAGTTAAAGTTGTTTAAAGCTTTTTAATGGTTGCTTTGACTGTTGATTAAGCCAATTCCTAATTTATGCAGATCAACACACATCTTTCTGACTTTGCATTTAAAAAAGTGGCCTGCTTGCAAAATTAAATTATCAGCACGTAGTCACATCAGTAGTGACTAATAATAAAGTGATTTCGGTGCTATCAAGTGATGCTGTGATCAACTGAAGCTGAGTCCTGGAGGTTTCATCTCCCTCATCACGGAGGAATGGGACACTCTTCAAGAAGCTCAGAAAACTGATGATTTCTGCTAAGTAAACATACCCAACTTAAATGCCTGTGGTTTGTGTGTGTCAGCATGGGTGCCATTTTATGTCATAAAATGAGGGAGAAACTTGTGAGAAAAATAAAGCTAACCCTCTCCCAGCACCACCCATAAGACCACATAAGACTAAATACTCAGGGAGGTCCTGAATTTGATCGCCTGATGAAAACAACAAGCTGAGTCCATTTCAAGGATTTATAAGCAGAACACAGTCACTTGGATTCTGTTTTTATATATTCCAGCAACAGGAAACGTTCCAAAGTTTTAATAATTGAAAAGCAGAGGCAGAATCTGATGCTTTTGTCCCCCTTCAGTGGCTCTCAGACTGGACAGATCCCACTGAGATGAAGTGGCTTCTACCTCTAAATCAGACTGTGGTGTAAGAGCTGGACTGAAGAAGGTGAAGTGGGAACACAATTGATTAACTATTCCTAACATCCATTTTTAATTTGCAAGTTTAAAATCAAAATGAGAATTAATGGAGAATATAAATTTGTCGGACTACAGGAAGGAGTCAAAGTCTTTGAGTCAAACATGTTTGCATCTCTGCCTTTACAAATAGGGGAGCAGTCCTGATTTTATGGCTACTGAGGGGGTCATCTGAACAGATGTCAGTAATTTTATGCTTCTACAGAGGAAGAACAGTGATATATTCATACTTTAAAAGAAACACACGTGTTGAAGCGTGTTGAAATACAGTATATTTAGATTTTCAAAGATTTAAACAATCTTTACATACAGTATTTTATGATAATGTATGTAATCAAAATGTCATATTTTATATTCTAATCTTCCAATTTAAAAATATTCATGACTATTACAAAAAACAATCTAGTTTTTCCCTTGCTGTCTTTCAAACAGAGAATTACTTCACTAATAGAGAAATTAAAACTTTATTTATTTATTTTTGCTCATTGTGCAAAACTGAAAATCACACAAAAAAGCACCATCATTTACAAATAAAACTAAACTTCTAGTGGTTGTTTTGATGGTTAAATCTTTCAAATTGATAAATATTTTATATTTGCTATTTTCCATATTAATTAAAATACATTATCAGCCGCACTACACATATCTAAACACTAAAACTAGACATTAGAGTGCTTCCAGTGCCATCAAAATGTGTTTAAATATTTACATTAGCAAGTGTGCTCCTGAAACACTCAATAAGGTCATTTCAATTAGACCTCATTCAACTCCACAGAAACAACTGGGACGCCCTCACACTGAGAAACATGAGGTTAAGTGCCAGAAACGAGCGGAAAGGTTCTGAAATTGGATTCAGTGACAGAGTAACCTCCATAAATGTTTTGGTAAAATATCGCTTTTGTTTGTGGAATCCTTTATAAGCAGACATCGTCTCAGGCCTGATGCAGAGATGAGGCCAGGCGCAGCTTTGTGACTCTTAACTCACAACATACTTGTTATTATCGTCCATGGAGGAGACGCTCCGGCTCCCGGCCGACTCCTCACACCACTGCTGTCGAGGTCTGTTAGCCTTTACTGGACTTCATAACCGGACGGCATAATGAGCTCCTAAACACACGTCAGAGAGGCGAGAAGGAGGGAGCAGAGAGGAGGTGCTCCTCCGCTGATTAATCAGCCTCACTCTCTCTTTGTTTGATGAGCTCTTCCTCATCTATGACCATCTCTTTAACCCTCATTATGTGCGCTGGGATGGCGGCTCTCGGGTCACGGCCGTGCCCCGGATCCCCGTCCTACTGGGGCCCCGGTGTCATCCAGCTCGCATTAGAGGGCTCTTAAACTTAATGTCCCCTCATGCGATGGGGAGCGCGTGAGGGAGAGGAGGTGCTGTTGGTGTTCTGCTGTGTTAACTTTAATATTTTCAGCGGGGACAGTGTCCGCTGGAATGACAGAAAAGGGCCCTGATGTCACAGCTGAATACATTATGCAGCTCGCCTGATTCACTGTCATCAAGGAAAAGTCATTTTTAAATATTTTGAAAGTTGTGTCCTGCATCTTTCCTCAAACAGGTCAAATGAAAGTTGAAACCCCATCATATTCCACGTGTGTTAAATGTTATTAATGCCATTACTGTGGCAGTGGGCGATCACGTTACTGTCAACCTTCAAATGTGGGAAAGAAATATGCCTTTTCCTAAAAAAGGTTTTTTGGGAGTGTTTTGATAAAAAAAAAATCAATAGATTACTGTTGCATCTATTTTCTGGTCAGAGTCATTCTAGATGACAAATTAATAAATAAACTTAAGATCTTTTGTGAAAATTTAGAAGAAGCATCTCAGTAAAAATTAAAGTTTAATAGTATTGGCAACCTTGATGAAAAGCTTTAAAAAAATCTGTACTTTAATGCAACAACATAATTTTACACTCTGAAATCTTAAAAAAAAAAAATTGTCTTTAACATTACTCAAAAAAATAATGACAAAGTTACTGGTAATATTGTGATTTAAAAATGTAGTATGTTGGTGAGGAGTTTATTTCTAAACTCATCACAATCTCCTTGTTTCTTCTGTCTGTTTCCAGTCAGGATTGGGAAGCTGAAGAGGAGAAAACCAGAGGAAGGACAGGTAATTTCTTTTCAACTCGGCATAAAACACATTTTTCTCTAATCTGAGAATAGTACATCCATGGTGTAGCCTGGTGATCTCAGGTTGAGAGAATGTCAGGGGTCCGAATGCAGAGACACCGTTGAGTCGGTTTGTTCACATGGCATTGGGATCGCTGTCAGTCCGCTGTGTATCCATGTGAAAACACCGCCAGCTGTAAAAGCACAGATGCCGATACGTAGCTGCTGGCGGTGGGGAGACATACGGGCGTACTCATGCAGATGATGAAGCCTGGTGCTTGTGCTTGCTGCAGGAGGCTTCGTCGGACCTGCTGCCGGTGGAGGACGAGTGGAACGAGAGGAGAAGGACGCAGATGACAGCGATAGGGTTTAAAGGTATGCAAGGATCTGTGTTTGCACAGATGTGTGTGTGCGTGTGCTTGTGGGATCTTATTCAGTGGAGAGTGAATGATGTGACTGAGTCACAGTGGAAGAACCACTGAACTTTTCAGTCCAGATTACGGTGGGGAAACGTTCCCTGGAGGCTCGCTTAAAAGTAACAGTTTCTTTTAGCAGGGAGGAAAGCTGAGAGGTCACGGCTCGCTGCGAGACATGACCTTTCCTCTTTAACTGTGAAAAAAGAAACATATCTCCTCGCACGGCAGAGAAACAGCCTTGTTTTGGTGAATATTGGCAATACTTTCAGCAGGTGTGACACTGGTGAGCACGACTTCCAGGGATTGTCGGGACAGCGACGCAGACCTGGACGTTGACGGAGACGATACACTAGAGTACGGCAGAGCGCAGTATCCTTTTACCCTGAATGCAAATATATTAAAAACATTCGATTACATGTCTGAGTAGGCAGTGAACTGAAGAAGAAAAAGACTGCTGTGAAGTCCAAAACTTGATGGCATCAGCTGGGTCTCATTAGATTTTTTTTCCCCTGCTATAAACAGAAGCAAACTACTGCACTCCTTTAACTTGGGTACGTTAACCAGCATAGATCTGCTGCGACACAGTGACATTACAGATTACATTTCTGAAACCCGTGAACATACTCAATGCACAACCACACATGAACATCCTTGTACTCGTGCTGTTTTTATTTATTTTTTAGAATTCCTTTCTTGCATGTTGCAGCTAGAGGATTTGCAAAAACGCACGCAATAACCCCTTTTTCTATGTGCTGATTTTGCGGTCAACTTCTGGCTTCTGCCAGCCGGTGCTGGACAGATGTGAGAACATTTGGAAAGTAAACAGACGGAGTGACTGTTGGATGTCTGTGTCTCAACGTTTGGATGCATGATGCTCGTTCATAAACTGTGCAAATGATGTTTTCTTTCTATTTTGTTTCCGTTTTAAAAAAAATCATTTTTAAACAATTTTAACCACCAAGAGAATATGCCTCACATAAATTATAAAAAATGAAAAAGAAAAAGTGTGATTTAAGAAATCTTTGAAAAAAAAGAAAATTACATAACCACAGATAAACAGAAGCTCACTGCCTTTAACCAGAATCCCCAGCCACATCTATAGTGAGAAATATGATGAAGAAAAAACCCCACAAAGATCTGCAGAACCAGATACAGGGTTCTTTAAATTAATCCTAACATAAAATGATGAACAAATACAACTTATTAACACATAAAAGACAATCATTTAGTCATCAAGAAGTTAAATCTCCTACATTTTTTTAAATTTACTGACTTAAATAATTTTGTGAAAAAAATATACACATACCTAAATGTGCTATTAAACTACCATAAATCAACATTGTGTAGAGAGGGTTCTTTTTATGTATTTATTTTTTCTTTACATAGGTGTTTTAATGCAGCATTAAAAATAGAATCCCCTTCTCTGGCATTTATTTATTTATTTATTTAAATAACCATTAAATCAAAAATAAAATAAAAATCATTATTAAAATTTTTTACAAAGTGCCTAAGGGCTAAAGTCTTAAGTCCGGGGAATTAATCCTTGATGACAGTATTTGTATTTGTTCTCTAAATATGCTGCCCGTAGTTGTGTGGTTTTCCTGACTGCGGCTGCAGATACAGTGAGACGGATGTAATCCCCTGCTCAGCAGAAAGCTCCAAAGAGTCGGCGGCAAAGTATGTAACTTTCTTGATGATGTCCAGTTCACATTAAACAGATAAAAAATAAAATCAAATCTATCTATGCTCCCTAATCATTGCGATTTTATTTGCAAAGCTGCTTGACTTTCTAACACGTGCTCTGGTTGTGTCTCAGCAGCAGCATGCTGCCTGATTCCAGACTGAAGCTCGACTTTCCCAAATGGTCAAACGATGGTGAGTTTCACCGACTGGAAATAATGTACTAGATTTTTTTTTTTTTTTTACGAAGATTTTCTTCTGAATTGTTGGGTCATGTGTTTTAAATGTTTCAAAGTGTTAAATCATTTATCTGTTTATTTTTTTCTCTCAGGGAGTCCCTCCACAAGCAGTGGAGAGAAGCAGGACACTACCGTAGCCGGTCTTCCCAGAACCTGCAGGAACGCAGAGATAGAGCCGTAAGTCGGGCTTTTCGGCATGTCATCAACTTTCACCTCGGATATTTAAAACTTGCTGCTCTTTAGTTGTGCAGCACTCAGGAAGCTGCTTGATTTATGTCGAAGTGATGATAGAGCAACACAAGCTTAGCGCTCACCAGGGAGCTGATGGTGGTGCTGTCCCATTTCCCAGCATGCACAGGGTGAACAGACAGAGTGTAACATTTTCGGGTGTGAAGGAGCCAATTAGAGCTGAGCAGGTGTGACCATGGCTTTCTGCAAACCATATTTTGGAAGCTCGGTTCTCAATCAGATCTGACTTGCCTGCCCCCCCAGCATGATATACAACACTGTATCAATGTGATGATCTCATCCATCAAGGTCCTAGCAGACCATGCAAGCATGTACACATGTTTCATCACACTTAATGCATTGTGTCCCGCCTGTACAGTCTGTTTGCACATACAGTCTATCCTGTAATTGTGTGTCTGTTTGTGTGAGGACAACCCCTCCCCTCCGCAGGCCCTGTCTCCTTCCTATGATAAATGAGACAGCCAATGCCAGCAATGTGATTGCTGCTAAATTTCATGCTCAGTGTCCATGTTGGCCAGCGAATAATTTAATCTGTCTTCAATTTTATAAATGACTCTCCAGTGTCAGCGTAACTTGCGCACCTTTCGCTCTGCCATGCTGTTACTGAGCGCGCTCAGCTCTGAGTGTGTGTGCGTGTGTGTGTGTGTGCCTCCAGGCTTTCAGAGGACTCCACGCCGACAACCCTGGACGCGCTTAAAGCTCGGATCCGAGATTTGGAGAAACAGCTGTCTAAAGGAGACAGATTTAAATGCCTCATCTGCATGGTGAGTATGATGGCAAATTAAACCAACAGAGCAGAAATGCAGGAAGGAAGGAGAGCGGCAGCGCCATAACTGCTGAAGTCCCTGCAGGGGCCTGTGTTTAGGGCTATAAATCTACATTATTAGTCATGGTGTTTCACTGGAATATAAATATTGCTTTTTGTTTAATCATATATTTAAGTGTCATCTACTGGTTTAGATTTATAAGCCTATGAAAAACTCTAGATATATAACAGAAATATTTAAAACTTTGAAGAGTTTGCCTTGACTGGATTACCTAACATTCCACATCACAGTTTATATGTCATTTTCATGCACTGTTTGAAAATGACAAACAGTGCAAGTATTGTTAGTAAACAAAGACTAACAATACCTGGGTTCTGAAACCACGTACCACTTAAAAATAAAAACACATCTCATTGCAGAAAAAAAAGCATATTTTGTCTAATTTTCTTTTCTTCTAGATAATAAAATAATTTCCCCTTTTCTACAAGCTTCAAAATTCTGAGCTACTTTGACCGTTTCAAAATTAAATGATGCTGGTCATAACAAAAAATGATTTGTTCCAATAAAATCTCGTCTCCCGTTTCTCCGTGGTGTTCTTTTTTCTTAATTTCTTAAGGACATCTAGTGGCAGCTTTTCAAACTACAGCTGTGTGTTTCTATTTGCCTGCAGGACACATACACAACACCGCTCACTTCCATCCAGTGCTGGCACGTCCACTGTGAGGAGTGCTGGCTGCGGACGCTGGTAAATCCTCCGACTCACACAAACAGAAAAATGAACTCTAGAGACATTTGTGGACTGAAGACTTCTTTCTGTTTCAGGGAGCAAAGAAGTTGTGTCCTCAGTGCAACACCATCACGTCGCCCGGAGACCTGAGGCGGGTCTATCTGTAGCTTGCAGGAACCGAAATGGGAAATGTTTCAGTTTCAGCCAATCAGAGGTGGTGATGTTGGGGCAGCTGGTCTGCCCCGAATGTCCGCCTTCATCTTCAAGCGCTCCTGTTTTTAAATGAACTACTAACATCCACTAATGTCCTCTGACCTGCTCCCAGGTCGACTTTTGTGCTGCAGAATGAAGCATCAGCTGAGAGCTCAGGCATTACAAATGCTTTGGGAAAAATTATTTATCTTTTTTTAAAATCTTTTGTCTGTTTAAAGGGGAAAATGTTGAACTCAAATGAACTGAAAGCACATGTACATAGTTTTGTGTATGTATGTATTGAGTGCTGTGTGTATATGATGTTGACTAGCACAACAGTCTGGTTGTATTTACTGTACAGACTAATGTCTTTGTTTAGTTTCTTTTATATTTGTTGTTTGTACTACTTTAGGTTTCAAATGTTCCCTGTAATTTCATCTCAATCAGTCACATTTTGTCTCTACCAACACTTTTCTTTCATTTACTTTATTAAATGTACTTTTTATCAACATTACTACATTAAAATGCATCAAACACTTGTTTTTGTGTTTATAAATAATTTGAAAGGCAGATATTTGTCAGCCTTCCCCTGTAAGGATAACTGGATGTGGGGCGGTTTCCCTTTAAGAAGTGAGTCGAGCAGGATTAGCCAGAGACTAATGCAGCACATATGGAGGTGAGGAACCTTAAACCTTTGCTATTTTGAGCCTTTGAGACCAACCGTGGCCTGACACCTAAACGTTTGAGCCCAGTACGTAAACAGATAAAGATTTTCACAACTCAACATTTGAAAATATACCATTAAGGAAACTTGGAATGAGAAACATCTGACTTCAGGTCTCCAAACTAAACCCATGTTACCAGCTTAAGCCTCCAAAAAGTTCTCAACGTGATTGCTACGTATAGGTGCAGCTCATGTTTCTGTTGAATTTATGAGGAAATATGTAAATCCAAGCTAAAATGTATTAGTTCCTGTCTGGATTCTGCTGATGTACACAAAACCTTTGGAAGGACAAAGGAACACAACTCAAAGCAGGTTTGGGTCAGGTGAAACAATATCCCAAGCTGGTCATCATCACAGTTCAGGTGGTAGGGTAACATTCTAGAGATGTTTTCTTTTCCACCAGTGACAAGAAATCTGGTCAGAGCAGAGAGAAAACCCGTAGGAAATGATGTGAGACTGAAGTGCAGGTTAAAATTTCAGTGGGTACTGACTGAACATGCAACCACCGCTACAATACAATGGTCTCAATACAAACACATTCATGTGTAAGAATGGCCCAGTCAAAGTACAGACCTAAATCCAACTGATAATCTGTGGCAATACTTGGGGGGGAAAAAAAATGGTGTTTCCAATCACCATCCATCAAATCTGAGTCTGAACCATCTTGCAAAGTAAAACAGGCAGGTTCAGTCTTTAGAGGTGAAAAGCTGGTAGAGCTGCAACTGCAGGGAGATTATAATAAATGTTGACTCTGGCAGGCTGAACATAAATAAATAGGCCAAAACTAGTAATTTTTCATCTGAATAACATTTCAAAAACAATTTGTCATTTTCCTTACATGTTACAATTATGCAGCATTTTGTGTTGCTCCATCAAGTAAAATCCCAAGAAAACATATTAAGGTTTGTGGTTGTAATGTGACATGTAAGAAGTTAAACAGTATAACCAGTTTAGCAAGGCATCCTGTCTGTCAGTAACACCTGTGCTTCCCTTTACCATCAGCAATCATCTGCAGTAGCAAAATCCCAAAGCACGTCTGCAAAATAACCCTTTGGTTCGAGTTTGAAGCCACAATCCAGGAAACATTTTGATGCTTCACAAGCAAAAGCACTACTGAATGAATAATCATTTGTTCCTGAAGATTAGCCTATCTTATGCGAAGAGGGCTCACATGTGATTGGTCATTGAGCTAAGTGGAGATGGTGGTAATTCAGACTGACAGCTGCTCCAGTGTGACACAAACACACACACACACTGGGATTGCACTCAGCGCATTAAGACGCCAGGCTTAAGAATCGCTTGTTGCTGAACCTCTCTGCAGAACAGACGATTCAGGCGCAGTGAGGAAAGGTAAGATGGACTTTTTTACCAAACTCCTTAAACCTAAAGTCAAACTAAAATACGGGAGTAAAGGGGCAAAAGAATATATAGTAGTGCTGCACCATATACACAATCATAGCTGCTGTAGGACATTGTCCAGTATTTATTGACTGATAAATTACAACTGTTTTGGGGGTTGACATATTTGATGCGTCACTGGAAATAACATGAGTAAATCTTCATTTTACAGTATGTTGAAAGCAACAGCTTACTGTTTAAGTTCATCACCAGCTTGTTAATTTTCTTTAATTTAGACTGTTTTTTTTTCAGTAAAAAAAACTATCGAGATAGATCTACTAAAATAACTGATACCGCAGTAGATATCACTATATTACCATCAGAAATAAACATTAAGCAGCTAAATAACAGTAACAACTAAAATAAGTTATTGCGGCCTGTTAGAGATAATAGAATATTATGTTCTTAGGCAGAGACTCCTGTGTCATTAAGTTAGTGTGTTAATTGTTTTGGTGTCCCTGGAACATCGTCCTCTCTTTGAGGCAGCAGGTAAATAGGCCACCTGTCCCAGATCTAATTAATCCTGCTGACTGACCCATCATGACTTCATTAACAGCCACTCCTGATGTTACTACCCTCAGAGGCTCTGGCTGTCTTACAGGCCAGCTATTAGGACATAGAGTAATTGTTTAATTAAAGAGAAATTTCTTCTCGCCGAGCAGTTTGCTAGCAGGGATTGAAATCGGGATATTATCAGAGCAGCAGCTTGTTTTTAACCCTCTGTGTGAAATGCTCCACCTGACAGTCCAGTGGATCAAAGGATTAACCTCAGTGCACTTTAGGACGGCTAACAGGAATAGCTGCTGAGCTTCAACGCCGAGGAGAAATCGCTTACACAACTCAAAATCATGGCTATTATCCATCCATCCATTTTCTTTACACCCTTGTCCCTTAGTGGGGTCGGGAGGGTTGCTGGTGCTTATCTCCAGCTAACGTTCCGGACAAGAGGCAGGGTACACCCTGAACAGGTCACCAGTCTGTCACAGGGAAACACAGAGACACACAGGACAAACAACCATGCACACACACTCTCACACCTAGGGACAATTTAGACAGACAAATTAACCTAACAGTCATGTTTTTGGACTGTGGGAGGAAACCGGAGTACCTGGAGAAAACCCACGCATGCACAGGGAGAACATGCAAACTCCATGCAGAAAGATCGGGGCCAGGAATCGAACCCAGAACCTTCTTGCTGCCAGGCAACAGCTCTACCAACTGCGCCACTGTGCAGCCCGGCTTTCTGTTAGTGCTGTAAAAAAAAAAAAAAAAAGAAAAAAAAAATCAGAAATTTACACTACATTCCACACATTCATTTTGTTGTGGTACCGACAATACTGAGCATTCGGTGTGTGTTTCAGGAACAATGTCAGGACCGAGGCCCGTGGTGCTGAGCGGTCCCTCTGGGGCAGGGAAGAGCACCCTGCTGAAGAGGCTGATGAAGGATCACGAGGGAGTGTTTGGATTCAGCGTGTCACGTATGTCTGTGTGCCAATTAATGATTAGCTTCCATAACATGAGTCTAACCAAAGGAGGAAGCGGTGCCGACTATTTAATTCATCAGATTCTGTTATTAAGCTGAGGACTTTGCAGCATCTGGTTGATGATCTGCAAGCGCTTATTAATGATGCCATGCTTTTCTCAGACACGACAAGGAACCCTCGACCTGGGGAAGAAGATGGCAAAGGTACGGAGGCTCTGGCTGCAGGATGGCTTTTGTAGGTGACACTTTTTGTAGCGTCTGCATTAGGCATGGGCCGGTATGGGATTCCCACCATCCAATAACCTTCAGTAATAAAATAAAGTAAAAAAAAGATTTTTTTTCTTCATTAACAGTATTTAGACCAAAGTAAAAAATATAAATGTGTGACATCATAAAATGTCCTTTCATTTAAAGAAAAGAAAAAAGAGCAACTTCAATTCCCTTGAGATGATTAAACTTTTTTTTTTTTTTTTAAATCACGACAGAAATAATTTATTTTAATGTGCTGTATAAAAAGGAACAACCTCGATTCCCCTCACTGTCTGAGATCAAACCAGACTAAACTGCTCCTATTCCAGGTCAATGAGGATTACCAAAATGATTTGCTATAAATAATTACATTTTCTTGCAGTTTTGCTGAACTATCTTTAAATTCAGAAGTCATTTAGTAGAATTGGCTTTTAAACTGTATGGCTTGCTTCAAACATTTTGGGTCTCCTTCTCACCATAGTTTGGTGGGATTTTGTCCCATTCCCTCTGACAGAGCTGGTGTGTAACCGAGTCAGGTTTGCTTCGCTCACACACAACCTTTCAGCTCTTCCCACAAATTTATCAGAGCCTTGTGTTGACCACTCCAAATCAAGGACTTTGTTGTCCTTTAACCAATTTGTAACTCTGCATTATTACAGAGAAACTGTTTTTATACCTGAGATACAGAGTGGACCAATCTGTCCTACATCAGCATATCCCATAACATGAGACACTTCACATTTGGGATGATGTTCTCAGGCTTGCAACCATTAGTTTACAAGAATCACTTGAGATAAAATTTCTTTTTTCCAAGGGTGACCTGTCCAAAATGTAACAGTAGCTTCATCGGATCACAGGGTTTGTCTCCAAATATTAAGATCATTGAGTGCATTTAATAACAATGCACTCAATGCAAGAATAATGGCTTCTTCTTTGAATGAGAAGATATCTATTGAATCCCGAGATAAAAGTAAAGTCAGTGCAGTCAACCAAAATTCCTCCCTGAAAGCAAAATGAGAGAGCACCAAAACCAAACAGAAAAAAACCCCAACATATTTTAACAACCGAAAATAAGTTCTTCCCTACAAAAAGTAACTAAACACTCACCCTCCTTCTCAAATGAGTAAATACACACTCCTTTCTGATCACAAAAAGCTCCTTGCAATGGAGTAACCTGGTAGAGTCCACAGAAGATGTCCGGTGAGATCAAACCCATAAGGTTCTCACACCTAATAAATCCAGGCCTGTGTCTGAACCAGACTCCCACAGTTTAAGTACTCTGCTTTACATGCTGATTAGGTGAAGTGGGAACAGCTGCACTCACCTGCACAGCTAAGACACACGAGGGGGAGAGTGAGAAAAAAAAACACAGTGCTACATGTAACACAGCTTCAACCAGTCTCTTTAGAAGGTCTGTTGCTGTTGAGGCACATATGGATATGCTCTTTTTGCACAAAAAACAATCTTATTTGGGACACAGTTATCAACTTCTTCCTAACCCGTATGGTGGGGAACAGAACCAGGATGTTTCTACTTGTTTCTTTGAGGCACCTTTGGGCATGTGGAAACTGAACCCAGGGATAAACCAGATTATTTACTTGAAAAACATTGAAACCTTAGCTTCGTTTGTAGAATGTAATAAAAACAAGCAGAATTTGCCTGTCCTGTCAGCAATGGAAAAGCTGCTGTTATTCAGCCAGCTGACCAGCAGTGTGCAACAACATATGGGGAGGAAGGATCAGCTGTTGTGCATTTCATGAAGCAGGACAAAACTCTTAATGAAAAAGACTGTAAGCCATGGGCTCTAAAACTGAAGTGCACCTTGATGCCTGCATCCGGCCCATGCCTAGTTGGCACGTGTTTGATGTTTTAGCGTTTTAACGCTGTGTTAGCATCACCTTGCTAACACACAGTGACAACTCACGGCAGACATGGACTTGAATTTGAACCTACACGGCTGTCATAAGAGTGGATTTCCCTTCCCTGCCCTCGCTACTGCAACAGCACTACGACACTTCTTACTCCCAAGTGAACTGCACAAATAGTTTTTGTCACCTTGTGTAATCCCCTTCATATAAAGGGATAAACCTCTTTCTGTGCCTTTTTTGCTCTCTCCATAGGGCTGAACAAGCTCCCCATGCTTCTGGGGGCTACTTTACTGCCTGTAGCAGACGTCTTTTCCTCTGAAACCTCATTTTCGTGTCCAAACGAATCAGAACACAAAGATAAAGGTGATCTTTATCACTGTGATTCCTCATCACAGCTTGTTAAGATAGAGGGATGGGGGTTACTTTCATCACCGTGGCATGCTGTCATTGGATTTATAAGGGAATCGGTCATGATTATACAAACTGTAATAAAGAACGGGAATCAAGATAAGACAGTTTACACTTTGGAGTAAAAAGCTTTTGAAAATAGCCCCCTGTGATGCCTCTTCAGTGATTCCCATTACCAACATCCCATAAAACTGTTCCACCCTCCACTGTAGCGAAGTGAGCTCTAACCACTAGTGCCACTAGATCAAGGTTTTTAAATTAAAAAAATATCTTACTTATTATTTTCCTTTTCTGATTTTAAATATATGACTATTCTTGAATTCCTTAAGCTGTAATTTAGCTGACTTTGGGCTAAAAATAATCATTTTTTAAATTATTATTAATCATCCCCCAATTTTAATGATATTTACTGTTTCCAGCTCACTTGTCATTTCCCTTTGGATCGTATTCAGTTCCAAATGTATTAGTTGTCATGTGATGTGAAGATTAGTGGTAGAGGTAGAAATGTGTTTGCTCACTTCTGAAACTTTATGGTTTTAGATACCGAGAGATTTTGACGCTTGAAAGATTTAGATCAGTGGATCTGGTATAAAAAGGAACACCGTTATTGTTTTTTTTTATATTGATATTTGACTCAGTGAACAATGTTTAGATACAGGCTTACAGTAACAAATAAAACATTTGTAAACTTAGCCTCAATTGATTAAATTTAATTTGCACCTGATTTTGTTTTTAATTGGTTGTAATCCATGTTGCTTTGTACTATGGTTGTTGTGCATTATATGTATTATTTTCTAAAAGCAGAGTGTTTTCCGGCAGATCTAGCATTATAACCAGTGATGCGTCTTGCAGACTACCACTTCACAACGAGAGAGGCCATGCAGGAAGGCATCGACAACGGAGAGTTTATTGAGAATGCTGAGTTTTCTGGCAACATGTATGGAACAAGGTAACTTATGTCATTATGTTTACAAAGCATCTTTGGCATATTACAAACTCATATGTTTTTTATGGAGAAATGCATGTGATTGATGCATGTGTTTTTTATGTATATTTCTTGGAACTTTTATATTGAGCCTGGTTTACTTTAATACCCCTAAACTGAAGCCAGTGCAACTAATTTGCAGTGGTGGTGGCAGCATCATGCTGTGGGCAGCACTAGGGGATCTAGATGGAATCACATCCAGGGCAGTCCTGGAGGGAAAGAAAAGCATTACAATAACATTAATCGTGTTAATGATATTGTAGCATCTCAAGAACGTCTGTCAAATGATTTTAAATAATCACTTTTTTTTTCTGTAAAAATCAAATAAATGTGTGACAATAATCCTGGTTAATGCACAGATATGATAAGAAAACTGTTAAGTCAGCTGCTGTCTGCTGTCCCTGTTTGACCAACACAGGTTTGATGGTTAATCAGCTAAATCTCAAAGGCTGGGATTTGACCCTCACTCATCCAGCGCCAAGTGTTCCTCAATAACACAAGGAGGGCATCAATCCAAAACAAGTTTAGATGGGATTCATTATCAAAAAAGGACTACTCCAACACTTAGACCCTTTAATGTGTGAGTAAAAATAGAACGAGAGTTAAAATATGAGCACCTTTAATAATGACTCATTCGAGCACAGGAAACTTGTATTATAAATTTAAAGGATACTTGCCAAAGCAAAAACTCATAGATACAAGAAGAAGGGGTTATTAAAAGAAAAATGAGGGAAGATTTATTAAAAGAATGAAGCAGTTACAGGTTCACATTTCCTAAGTGACAGATGGAGCTTTAACCTATAAGTTAAAAAGAGCACCACAGCAGCTTAGCATCTTGTGAGTCACCTTTAATCTCTCCTTGTTCTGAAGATAACGTTCACTCACTGAGTCTGAGCAGCCTGGATCAATGCAGCGATCCTCTTACCCTGGTCATTGGCTTTGTAAAGAGCAAAACTGCGCAAATGCACCCAAAACCTGCTTAAACACAAGCAGAACCTCCCTGTGTGGTCTCGGTTGTTCTACATCTCTCCGCTGTCATTTTTGCTTTCAGTAAAGCTGCTGTGGAAGATGTACGAGCTAAGAATCTGATCTGCATCCTCGATGTGGATATCCAGGGGGTGAAGCGGATTAAAGAGACTGATCTGGACCCCATCTACATCTCCATCCAACCTCCATCCATGGAGATCCTGGTAATGCAATTCGTATATGCCGTATATGGATCAAAATAAATACAGTTTTAAGTGGCTTGTGAAGGAGTTTTTAATGATAAAGGTGATGTCATGTTCTGTTTTAGGAAAAACGTCTGAGAGACAGGCAGACAGAGACGGAGGAGAGTTTAGAGAAACGTCTGGAGGCTGCACGCATCGATATGGAGCTTAGTAAGTTTCTTCCCAATTCTAATAAAACACCTTAAAGTAAAAACACAAAAGGCTAAACAAGATGAAATTATTTTTAGGTAAAGAGCCTGGAGTGTTTGACATTGTTATCATCAATGATGACTTAGAGAAGGCCTATGAGGAGCTCAAAGAAATCCTCGATGAAGTATGTAAACCCTAGAACAGTGGCTTTTTATCGGTTTGTGTTTCTTGCATAAGTTGCAGTATTTTATTATTTCTCCCCTTACAGGAAATCAAGAAGGTCCAGGAGGCCAAATGAACCAAAAACAATTACCCACTTGTTTTGCTGCTTGTGACTCTGATCAGAATAACTCTCCCAGAGAACGAACACGACCGAAAAAAAGAGCAGAAAATATGTTGTTGTTTTTTATTTCTCTTTACATTTCTCTGCACCTGTGCTGTTTCCATGCAGGTAAAGAAATGCAAAAGTTTGGGTTAAAATGTTTTCATTGCTCAGGAAGAATTTGTGTCGTAGTTAGTGAAAGAAAAACTGGTCAAATGCATGTATGAATATCTTAAAACTGTATAATTTGAAACTTTTTTTCTGGCCTCTATTAAACACCTTTGGCACTTATTTGGTATAGCAAATTCAGGGTTCAGGGTATAAGTGTTCTCAGTGCGTTTTAGCCTATTTGAAGCATGAATGTTCACAATTAATTGATGGGAGATATTTTCACTGTAGTCAGTCTTTGAAATATATATCTTGCAAAAACCCAGCTAGTAAGGAATGGGATGTATGTATGGATGGATGGAGAAGTCATACTTTAATAAATTGCATAGAAACCCACTGAAAACTGTATTTATGCATATAGTACTTTTGCTCAACACTAATATTAAATAACTAAAGCCTTCCTGGACAGAGAAGACTTTGTATTTTGTAGATTTCCATTGATGTTCAATATCACATGTTTATATAGAAATGTGGATAAATAAAGAGATTGGGGACATTAACAAAGCACATCTAGTGTCATTTTTATTTTTTTTCCATTAACTTCAAGACAGGAGATCATTCACAAAACACACGCTGTTCTATTTATTCATTGCAAACTTATGAGTAATAAAGTTTGGAATACATTTCTGAAATTTTCGGTAGTTTCCTTAAAACACACAAAAAACAGATATTATATGTAAGATCAAACGTGAGTCTGTGTAACGTTTCAGCAGATGAAGGCAGTAAATCACTTTGAGAGCAACCAGAACCTGTCAACTCATGCATCAATGTGAAGTCCTAACTAATCCCTGAAATGTTTCCATCAAAACCAAATCGAAAAGATTTCACAAACTGAGACTCATTAAGACGCGTTCAAAGTCAGGATATTTCATTTTATGAAACTAACTTTGGTTTTGTTTAACAGAAGAAAAGTCACACCAGAAAAAATACAATTGCAGTGAGGTTTTTTTTTTTTTTTTGTTTACAACGTTGAAGAGGTTTTGTGTTTGTTTGTTTTGTTTTACCTCACTGGAAGAACGGCCCCTGATGTTTTGTGCACACCTGATCTCGTTTCTCCTCTTTCTGCTTGAGGAAATCTCTCAGCTTGTCAGTGGAGAAGCACACTTTGGAGGGTCGGACTTTGTGCGGAGCCCGATGGGCGCGCAGCCACGGGTTCTGGAGACACTCGGCCGCCGTTGGCCTCCCCCTGCAAACATTTTTTGACCCATGAAAACTGTGTGTTCTCATCAATATTTTATATAAACAAATCCAATCTAATCACTGACACTGAGAGACACTCACCAGGATTTATTATTCAGGCTGTTCTTCATGAAGTTTAAAGCTCCTTCTGACAGACCAGGGTAACAGCGGCCAAACTGGATCTTCCCTTTCTTAATGTTTTTGTCTTGTTCCCAGCTGTGTTCGGCATAAAAGGGACTGTCGGCGCTCAGCCTTGTGGTGAAAATTTACAAGCAGATAGAATAATTAGATATTTTGGAGCAACAAATGATGCGCTCTATCTGTGAATGTCTTTAATTTTCTTAAATATTTCCTCAAACCTGAAGAGATCTTAAAAAAATCCCTAACAGCTAGATAACTATATAATTTTAATTGATCTTATATTTGACTTTAAACAAAATAAAATCTTATTTTGTGGCATTTTTACACTTTTTTTTGTCAGTGCTTACATGATAAAGGACAGGACTCCAATGGCCCAGATGTCAGTCTCCGGCCCAACACCCTGACCCTCCAGGATTTCTGGAGCTTTAGGAAGGACAATATAGACTGATAAAAGCAGAGAGAAGCAGAGTATTGTCCATTAAAACAATTTATTCTCCTCTTAATATGGAAAATGGTTAAAATTGTAATTGGGTAAAAAATAAACGATAAATGGACTTGTATTTGTTAGATTATGGTAGCTAAGATCAGCTGAGATGAAGTTAGGCTCTGTTATTTCCATCCATCCAACCATTCAGCCTTTCTTCAGTAAAGTGCACCTTTTCTGCAGCAGTCTATTGGAAGGCCATGACAGTCAAACATTGAGTATGTTAGATCTTAAAATCTTGCAAACAATATTTTTGCTTGTAAATTCAGATGTAAAAAAAAGAAGAAACCCCCTTCCCGCCCCCCACACACTGCTACCTTTGCTGTCTGAGAAGCCGTGAATGTGCTCGATGTTGAGAGGCTGTCCGGGTACGAAGGACTGAGCTGAGCCAAAGTCGATGATCTTCAGGTGGTTGCCATCGTCCACCAGCATGTTGTCAGACTTCAGGTCCAGGTGGATGACCCGGCGGCTGTGGAGGTAGTCCGCTGCACTGACAATCTGATGGAGCAGCTCGGCCACATTACTCTCTGCATACAGGTCTCTAAGGACGTAGAATCATATAATATCTGAGTTCAAACTAAATCCAACTAATGCAAAGTTTCTAGGCAGTTTTGTGTTCTCACTGAAATCATTATATGAGTTCTTTGAACTACAATTAAAAAAAAAAAAGACAGAACAGAGTCTCATTCCAGTCTATGTATCTAAAATGAAATGCTTAAAGTATTTGAGCTTACCTTGCAGCCAGACTGTGCAGCAGCTCCTTGCCGGGACACAGCTCCTCCACCAGCAGCACATACAGAGGGGTGATGAAAGCAGCGTACAGCTGAACCAGGTGGGGGTGGTGCAGCCTCCTGAGCAGCTGGTACTCCCGCAGCACCAGCTGTCTTTGCTCGGCCTGGTAGGGAGTGATCTTAGCGGCGAATACCTGACTGGTTTCCACATCCCTGCACAGGTTTATGACACTGAAACGACCCCTGAGAGAATGCAGGAAGTTTAAAAGAAAAATGTTTAATTGGGATGAACAAGAGATAAAGGTCTATTTTAAATGAGTTGCAGATGCACAAAACTGTAGCTCCCCCTCCTTCCATTAATAATCCAGTTTTGAAGCTTACAGATAACTTTGATCTCAACAATACACTTGTAAAGTTGTCATGTTCAGATATGAAACTGCTGAGCAAACAGAAACAGTCAAATTGTTGCTAAACTACTTTTTGCCATCAGTGACATCTACCTGTTGATCTCAGACAGGAAGCTGTAGTTCCTGTTTACGGTTCGATGTTCTGATCCAGGTACTTTTGACCCAATTGAGTCAGTCTGAATGAGAGGAATGCGGATATCTGCAAAATAATAAAAATACATGAAGGATTATCTTCTACATGGATGTACCTGAAGGTTTCGAAACAGTGTGCTATGGTCTATGAGAAGAAAACTTTAGGAAATGATTAGAATAGTTTGCAACAGCTAACACAATGTGCAGCTTTTAATACCTTCAGGATGAGTGGACATGACAATGGCAGCTGAAGCTTCACTGAAAGGTCCTGCTCCTGTTCTGGTGACGCAGCCCACCCTGAACACATACGACGCCCCTTTCGGTAAGTCCTTCACTACGTAGCAGCTGTCTGCCACCTCATCTGACAGGACTGTCCACTCGCCACCTGGGGAAACACACAGGAGTCCAATCCAGAAAAATAAAACTAAAAAAAGGAAAAAAAAAAAAAAGAAACAGCTTTCAAGGCCTTTGAGAAAGCTTTTATTAATGTTCGCTATAAAACAACAGAATGAAAACAAAGTGATCACTGCAAGCACTGGGAACCACGACTACCTGACGACATGTAGATGAGTTTGGTTTTTCAAAGTACGGAAAGAATAAAAAAGCAAATATAAAGAGATTTTGAGATGTTTCACTTTATGAAATGTAAATTTTCATTTGCAACTGAAACTCACCATCTGAACAATACTGCACACAGTAAGTGACCGGGTCATCGGACTGGACAGGCCTCCACACCAGCAGGACTCCGCCTCCATCTAGCTGGAGCACCTCTGCTTTGCTGGGACGAACTGACATGATTATGAAGAAAATAAATTAAACAGATGTTTCATAAATGATGAACTGTAGAGTGTTTTCTTGTTACCTTTTATCTTTTTGAATGGTGGTATTTTAAAAGATGAGAGGAGCTTTGAGCTTCTCTTTTTGGGGGTCTCGAGACCACTGCTCTGTTCCCTCTCAGCTGGGATGGCAGCGGATCCTTTTACTATTGGCCCTTAAACATCCAAAAAAAATTATTAATCTGTTATAAACAACAAACTACATCCCTAATTTGGGATTATGTACAAATAAAACTCAATTTACCTCCTTTACTGACGTCTTCCTTACTGGAGGACCTGGAAAACAGTTTGGTCAGACTGGAGGCTGAAGCTCTCATCTTCTTCCTCAGAGACATAGTGGGCGTATCGGGCTTCATGATTTCTCCCAGTGTGGGCCCCAGCTCCGTGTTCTCCAGCTGGGTGTATGAGTGGCCGGTCCAGGACTGCCTGCGGAAGATCCTCAGGAGACCCAGTTTGGGGGACTTTCCAGTCGGTGGGCGCGCTTCCAGAGCCGGAGCAGATGCATGCCTTTGGAGCATGGCGCCCTCTTTCTTGTCCCGGGCTCTGGGAGGCCTCTCAGGAGTTCCTAGAGAGCAGAGGCTTGGACTGGGGCTCGGCATTGAGGGCCTCTCTGGCTGACCTTTGCTAATTGTAGACAAGTTGGGATTGGACCGGGTCCGATTACGTGGTGGAGGCTGAGGACGGGAACTTCGAGGTTTTATTTCCTGAAATGGGGTAGGGGAGGGTGTAATCAGGGGTTCACTGTGTTCATCATTTTCATCACTCCCTCCTGATCGGTATCTCCTTCCAACATGACCATGACTGAGCTCATCAAAGGAGCCTATTCTACTTGAAGACTCAGATCCACCATGCTCCAGAATGAAAGACTCAGCCAGAGATCCCTGGGAGCTGGTCAGAGTGTCTCCCTCAGTCTGGTCCTGACCCAGCCTGGATCTCATTCTGCCTCCAGCAAGGAACTCTGATGGAACAGATGATCCACTAAATACCCCTTGCGTCAGAGTGACTGAGCCTCTTTGTCCTGAGACTTTCGGAGCTTTCTGGAAAATTGGTGAGTTTCTCCCAGCTGCTTCGCCATCTGTGATTTCTTTCTTCATGCTGTGAGAGGCCTCTTCTTCGTGTGCGCTTTCATGGCTGGCTGAGCTGGGAGATCGACGGGAATACTCGTCAAGAGACCTGCTCCGTCTGTGTGGCTGTACGTTGGTGTGGGAGAAGCCCACCCCATCATCAAACGAAGAGGACTTCTGCATGCTGGGCTGTATGGATCCTCGTCTCTGCCCACGGTTGCTCTCGGGTTCATCCTCCACGTATTCAATCAGAGGCTCATTGAGCCGCCCCGAGAAGCTCCTCCTGAGAGGCTTACGGCCTCTTTCCTGCTTTTTCGCCTGGAATTTGTCCCTCAAAGTCATGTGTCTCGCAGACAGAGGGGAAAGCTGTTGAGAGCTGTTGTAGAAAGTGCTTCGGATGACGCTTCCTCTGGGAATGCGGCCTCCGTCACTTCCTGAACCCTCGTCGCCGTCAGAGAGGTACAGAGATCGGTTGCTATCCTTGCTGAAGCGTCGTTCCCTCTGAGGTGTCTGTTGGCCTGTTGTTGTTGTTGATGACACAATCGATGCTCTGCTCATGCTGCGCTCGGTAACACTCCTTCGTTCTCCCATTTCTCCATCCTCATCCTCCCCAAAAGCCCCTACCTCCTCCTCTTGTAAACTTAGGAGGCATTTAGGATACGGCTGCAAGATCTGTGCCCTCTCTGTTAAGGGGTCATACTCTTCTTCTGTATCCTCCTCCTCCTCTGTCTGGCTGCAGTGCTGGAAAAAGTCCCAAGAGTCGGCCTCATCATACTCCGATGAGGAGCCGCTGCTCAGGGAGGTGCTGCTGTGCTCCTGCGGCTCGCGGGGCACCGCAACCGACGTCTCTCTGAGAGGAGCATCGAGCAGCTCGGGGATGGGCCTCAGAGTGAGCACAGACCCGATGGATGTCAAAGAACGCTGAGGAGAAAAATAAAAAAAAAACTGGTTAAATGATTTGAAATACTTTGTGACAGCAAAAAAAACGTACCTTATGTTTGTTGAAACAGTTACAGTGTCTTGTAGTGTCATAATTTTGTCACAATAAAGCCACAAACTGTCTTTCGTGGATTTTTTATTTTTTTTTTTGTAATATACGAACACAAACTAATGCATATACATATAGATAGCCTCAGGCACCTGTCTATATTTGGACAGGTTGTGTTGAAATGCGAATTTCCCTCTGGGATTAATAAAGTGTATTCATTGACTGACTCAATCATTCAGATCCCAGAGCCAGTTTGTCCTGGTTAGAGTGGCCCTCTAGTGCCTGCCATAGGGCAGCAGGTCAAACAGATAGTAGATGGGATGAGTGCTGTCTCTGATGATTTTCACAGCCAACAATAGACCTCTGTAGCTCCTCCATGGGCCTCATCATGCCTGCTGCTCCAACTAATCTTCTTTCTCCTGGAGAGGGGCTTTGATTTTAGCAGATAACTCAGACACACCTGCCACTTCCTTTTAGAGATGAAGTCTTTCAAACTCCTCGTGTTGATTTCATTAGTGTCCTCCCCAGCATTTCCATCCTGTGGGAATAATTACAGATAATGCGTCAGAGCTTATTAGCACAAAACCTTCAATGTTCTGTTTTTTTTTTTCTCACCTGAAGCCACTCATGACTCAAGCACTCAAAGGCAGATGGTCGAGTCCTACACAACAAAATAAGATACTGTTATCACTGACTCACATAAAACTCGTGAGCATCTTTGAATCAGATTACACAAACATTTATATTTAGGTTTGTCAGATGGATACAAACCAATACAACACATAATTACTGGCATCCCTGGTATAAATGTGCAAATATGGGCATCATCGTCTCACTCTAAAAAGATGCTGCATGTTTAACCTGTTAGAGATGTTTTAGATTTTTTAATTGTTCACAGTGGGAGGTCTGGATGAGTAGCTATACTGTTGCCATTTCTTGACCTGTACGAATCAGTGCTCTCCTCTTTCACTGAATGTGATGTTCTTCTGTCTCTTCCATTTTGAATAATGTCAATAATTTTGGGATCAACAGTTTTAAAATATTATTTTTGAAATTTTTTTTTTTTTTTAGCTGAAATGAAATATTGATTTTTGTTAATTTTCTGTTCTGTGATTGAAGCCCTTAGTTTAAATAGTAATATGCTCAGCAAATGTATAGTTTAAATTAGCATTACAAATGTAAATGTTGCAACTTAACTAGTCGTCACTTTTTGAGACTGAGTTATCTTTTGTTTTTTTTTGTGCTGCCATAAAACTGTGAAATCTATTTTCATTTATTAATTAAGGCCTCTTGTCATATTTTTATTAAAGAATTGAAAAACTACACAGGCATAAGGCTAATGAAAAATAAGAGCTGTTGTACTCTGGATCCGGTTGAAGGGCTGTATGGAGAAAATTCCTGGCTTCTGGGCTCCTGCATACGATGTCCGGGGCGTCCCAGTTTAAAGTTGCCTCTCCCACCCTGAGCAATGTTGCACGGTCAGTCTCGCCTACAAAGGGGCACCGGCAAACCAGACTGTCAAGACAAAAAAATTACGCAATAAATAATTAGGAAAAACACGCTCTACTGCTATTTACACACTTTAAACTTTTATATTTTGCATAATTCAAGTTTATTTTTGAATATCACTGAATACATACCACAGAAATGTTATGACACCGACAGCCCTGATGGGACAAAATATGAGATATAAACAAAACATAACTTTTTGTAGTAATTATCAGATCAACAGATTATTAGAGTTTAGTACAAACAATTAAATTATTTACAGGTTATAGCAAACTCAGGACACATAATCAGTTAATCTCACCAAATATCCGTGGTCACAGTGACAGGTTCTTGATGTACAATCTCAGGTGCAACAAACTCTGGAGTACCCAACAGACTGTACTGGTGTCGGGATGTGTCTATTTCCTGGCAGAAGCCAAAATCACAGATCTTGATCTCATCTTTGGGCGGGTACACCATTAATATATTTTCAGGCTACAAGGAGTAGAAAAGTATTCAGTTAAGGCAGAGAGTCACCAGAAAATGTAAGTGATAGTCGACACTGAATAAAAATCTCACTTTGATATCCAGGTGCATCATGTTCATGCTGTGAATATGACAAACCCCTTCTAGAATTTGTTGGACATAAAATTGAACCTGAAAGGAAATAATGTTCCCCAATGATCATTATGTCTGTATAGCTCTGATGATTTAGTCAAATTAAAATTTGGGTTTGTACCTCTTTTTCTGAGACAGATCCTCTCATCAATAAATGGTCCAGAAGTCCATGAGAACAGCAGCTGGGGATGATGTTAAGAACTCAACGATAGAGTATGTGGTCAAACCCATAACTAGTTTGGTAGTTTGAAAAGGAAGGATACATTTCTGTGATTAACACCAGGGTGCGTCTGGTGCAAAAGAAGTCCAGCAGGCAGGCCACTCTGGGGTGAGCGAGGCGAGACAGAAGATCCCTCTCCTGGAAGGCCCTGGTCCGAGAGCTGCTCCGAAGAGGCAGAAATTTGGCAGAAAACACTTCCCCTGTTCTTCTGTGGATGACACGCTTCACCACCCCAAATGTCCCCCTAAATCACACACAAAAAAAAGAAAATGGATATGCTGTGCCTTAAAAAAAACCCTACAAACATCTGATATCAAAAGGAAAGTGAGCAATACCTTCCAATTTCCTCATGGACATCATAGACTGAGAATAATCTCCTTCTCTTCCCCAGCTCCACTTCCCTCTCCTGAGGATCAAGCAGACCTACAGGAAAACACAAAATTAGTAAATAAATTTGGCACTTGGGTGGCAATCAGTGTATATTCTTCAACTTCCTTAAGAGTACAAAAGCTTGCATTATCCCTTATGCTTCAGCTGCTCTAATCATTCCTTTTTAATAACGTTATGATGAACAGAACCAGTGTAAAAATGTAGATTAGAACTGCTGACCTTCCTCAACTGTTAGCTGAGCTTCACAGGAGGCTTGGCCTGAGTCGTTGTGAGCAAAGCAGGTATATATGCCACTGTCCTCTCCTTCAGGGCACAATATGGTTAGGCTGCAGCGAGCACCATGTTGGACTATTTTCACATTCTCATTGGCTGCAAGGGGCTCTCTATCCTTTAGACAGGAGAGAATCAGCTTTTAATAGAAAAACCAATGAGCTCATATGATCAAACATGGCATTGACACTTCCTGAAATGTTTCACATTACAACAACAAAATATGGTGTATTTTGTTAGAATTGTATGCATGGCGGAAGGAAAATAACATATTTTAAATATTGTTTAAATATTTTATGCTTTGTTTCTTTGGAAAGTAACAGATTTTTTTCCTCCACATTTCTTCATTTCTTTGAGAGCTTGCTCAGTCTTCTTCCCACATGTTCTCATTTGGATTAAAGCCTTTACTTCGACTAGGCGATTCTAACACATGAATATGTTTTCATCTAAGCCATTCCATTAGTTTTCCATCAGTTTTTCTTCCAAACTAAGTTAATTTTACTCTGTTTAATCAGACAAAAACCCATTCTTTGACTGAAAAGTAACAAAATATAGAAAATTAAGGTAAATTTTCTTTAATTATAGTGTTGTATAATTATTGTGCTTCCTTAAATTTTATGTGATTTTGTAAAATGTTTGTTAGTGGGAAGCTGGATATCATTTACATATTTGAAATAAATACAAAAAGTATTAAATACAAAAAGTAGTAAATACAAAAAGTATTAGTATTTTTGCAAGGCCATGGATGATATAATGTTTTAGAAATTGCATTAAATGTAGTGAAATAAATGAAAATAGAGAAACTATTTGGTTAAGTATCAGAATAGTTACATCATATAACTGCAGACTTGCATAATACTTGCATAATTGTTCATCTAATCCTCTTTGCAACCAGTGTGGTTTGGGAAAACTCTCCTTTGTGTGACTCTTTACCTTGTACCACTGTACTTTAGGTGTGGGTCTTCCTGTGATGATGGAGATGAATGTTGCTGGTTGCCCAGGTTCGACACACAGATCCTCAGCAGGGACCTGGACCAAAGGAGGAGCTGAGAAGAAAGCTGTATCAGTATTTATTAATGCAACAATTTATTGACTTAATTCTGCATTGAAAAATATAAACTACCATCTGTTATTTCGTGCAAAGCCTCTGAAATATAGATCTCTTCTTCTTCGTCTTCCAGATAACATGAGGACTGCTGTACTGCAGATGGGTGAACATCCACAACAGAGCTGTATCTGGTATTGAAGATAGGCAAAGATGCACAGAATGTGATTGGCTCAAAGTACTATACTAAATATCACTTTCAAAAAGTCTAATAAACATGGACAAAAATTATTACACGGAAGCAAAAATCTCGTTGGTTTTGATCGGACACCTCTGCATAAGACAACTTGAATGCATTTAGATAAAATTAGTTAAACTCACAATAATAACATAATAATAACATTAGCAAACACAAAATCAATATATTTTCTTTTAGCGCAACCAATAATGTTAACTGTAACCTTGGTTAATTTATTAGCATAAAAATCACTTCTTGGTGCAAACATTTTGAGAACAGCAAAGATTGCTGTGAAGGATCAGTAAAAGAGTCTAGAAAAATACCCCTTTGTTGTGAGGAGCACAGACTCTAGAGCAAATCATATATAATGTCATCCTCATTATTGTTCATATGAAGAAAGATTAGCGTGAACACCAGTACACTGTTTCCTTTTTCTAATCTCATTATCTTGATGAGGACCAGTTATCGTGGTAAAACCTGCACTGCCACAATGCTTTAATAAGGTTAAAATTATTATATAGTTATTTAAAATGGAGAAACACAGTTCATGCAAATTATAATAAAAAAATATAAAAATTAAAAAAAAACTTACTGCTCAGAAGATCCAGGGGGAAATTGTGTCTTTGCAATAGAAGAAGGGCTGAAATCAGTCTGCAGCCATTTCTTAACAAAGGCAGTGGACCAAGCCTCTGAGTCAGCTTCTAGAAAAACCAAAACACCAATTAGGGAAACTTTAAAATTAAACATTAATAAATAATTTAAGAATTTTGTAATTTTTATTTTTTTACTAAAAGTGGAAATTTTTTTTTTTACAAAAAGTACATTACCTTACAATCCAGGAACAGCAAACACCCAGTTTGTCTTACCTTGAAGCGTCAGGGTTTTACCCATCTAACCCACCACATCAACAGGACATGATCACATGCCCACTCCTGCACGGGCAGGAAGGATACACTCTCCCAGCACATGACCATCTTGTAGGAGTGGAGAGTTAGCTGGGCATGCGTTGGCAGGAAGAGAAAGGGAGTGTTGAGTGGTTATTGGTTATCATGAGTGTGATGACTTTCATGGAACAGTCCATGTGAGGAACCCCCTGCTTTAGGACCAGTGAAGGGAAAATGGGAAACATCATGTAGGTTATAGACAATGGGAAGACAAACAAATATGGTATGAAAAATACAGAAGTACAATTCACTTAAATTCCGTTTAGTCGATTTATGATCTGCTACACAAAAACACTGACGTGAAGTTTTCAATATTATCCTGTTCGCCATTAGCTTTTGGCACCTTCAGTCTTCTGATCGTTGCATATAAACATTGCAGTAGGAACACATACTGTTACAATCCATGCCCTCTGTGAAAAGTGAAAACATGATGAAAAACAATGAACACCCCATACAATACATTTAGCAACGTCTTTCTTGGATGTTGGGAAATACAGTATGAATTCTATCATGAATGATACCAACTAGATCCCACATATTATGGCTACAGGGAAGAGAGGTAAAGGTGCAATGGCTACATTTAATGTTTCCTTCCCAAAATCAACATTCTGCCTGCAAAAAGTTGTATGTGTTAATTACATGCATATGTTAGCTTCCACACAATGGAGAAAATTAGCAAAACACAATAATATGCCCTCTTTTTTGCAGTATTTGTTGTATGAACTGCTTTGCACTGGTTGGTTTTACAAATGCACGTGAAACAACCAGATCTCATTGTTCAGAAAACGAAGCACTTTGCTATAGCTGAAATTTATGCACATATAGATGAGAAAACTTACACCTAAATATATGCTTAGTGTTTCATTTAACATCGTTACATGACAAATATTTGTGTGTCATTAAAGGTTATTTGTGGCTGAGTTCATTAACAAATATGAGTAACTAAACATACTTGCAATGAGAAGCAGTCATGCATTCTGAAAATATTCATTTGCCTTTTTTGATCTGAAAAAAAAGAAATATCCTGAAATTTCAAATAAAGTACCATAATCATGCTTTTTTTTTACTTTTTGATGAATTGGATCAGTCAATGTAAAATAAATAAGAGTCTAACCATAACAAAAAGAGTCTACCAGACTCTTGATAACAATCAATAGTTAGGACTAGACATGCACCAAGAAATTGGGTGGTAGCTGGAATTAGACAATTTTCAAGTTGATTATCTTGGATTAGTGATCCGCCAAATGGTAAAACATAAAAATAAAATCTTTTTCCAGCAAAATGATCTCGGATACAAACAGCTAGGACTAGTAGACCAACACTTTTCAGGGTAGGAATGGTACAGAGAGAAGAAAACTCAAAGCTAGATATCTTCAAGAGCAGTATTGTGTTTTATGAATAATCTTCTGAAAGCTCTATAGATCTTGAGGATATAAAATCTAAAATCCCTATAAGTAGTTGAAAGCTCTATATACCATTATGATTGGTGCAAACTTTAAATCAAATGCTACGCAGGTTGCACCCTGTGCCATAATAGTTTGGAATCTAGTCAAATGGTTGCTGGAACTATGTTTGGTGAAAGAGTGTATGAAATACGGGAAAAACAATGTAAGTATGTGAGTAATATTTCAAGATACAGCACACTTCATGGAGTTTATGAATGGTAGTGCTCGAAAGATACTGACCAGGCCAGATTTATGGATATTGTAAAGAGATGTCACGTAATGTGATGGAGAAAGGGTGATAATGTTGGAAGTAAAACTTGATAATGGCACGTGCTTTAACCCTTTGGAAATGCAGCTAATGTGCTAAAAGGATAAACCACACATATGAAAACGCTGTCATGGGTTTTCACATGGGTGTTGACTCCAGTGGCTTGGACAGTCCTACCTTTGACAGGTAAGTCCTGTGATTGGTCACTCTCACTGTCAGCCGGCGGTACAAAGGCAGGACAAAGACCTGCTTTGCATTTGACACAGCCAAGTTCATTCCAAACCTAAGGAAAAGAAAATATTTGACAAGAAAGTGACACTGTCTGTTTTAATACTATTCACTCTCCACTAGTATAAGTAAAGGAGAAATGTGTTTTATACCTCACACTCATACTGTCCGATATCTGCCTCTGTTGCTCCAATAACTGTGAGAGACAAGATTCCACTTCGGGCGTCGTTCACAATGGAGTATTTATTGCTGTCACTCAGCTCCCTGCCATCTTTCAACCACCTGCAGGCAGAATAATTTCTGCTGTCAGCAGACACATGGCCATCAGCTGTGACATGTAACATGATTATCTCTGTGTTTTGCCTGATTCTTGGTAAAGGGGTTGTGAGAGTGGAACATGAAAACTGGATCTCCTCTCCGTCAATCAGACAAGCACTTTCTAGTCGGCTCACAAATCTGGGTGGAGCTGGAGAAAAGGACAAAGTGAACGTAAATAATTTGAAAAGAAACAGCCAGATATGGGGTAAGAACCACCAATGTCAATAATATTTTACCTGGCATTTGTCATGGTAGAAAAGATGGAGTGGTAAATACAGCATAATTGCACAACAGGTACAAGAAGCCAAATTGTATTGATCGCTTACAAAGGGCCTTGCAAAAGCATTGCATTTCTTGAACCTCTTCACAGTTTGTCATGTTACAATTACAATTTACATGTTACATGTTACAGTTTACTCACCTTGCACCACCACCTTAGCCAGAGTGCCAGCATTGCCCATAGAGCTGGTTGCATAGCACACATACTGACCAGAGTCCTCTGCTGTAAGGCAGTCCAGGACAAGACTGCATGTTCCTGACCGGTCAGCTGAGATGATGTGGCGTGGGTCATCCTCCAAAGGAAGACCATCTATGAATAAAAACAAATCAAACTTTACCCAGCAAAGCAAGTGTTGTTTACAAAAGGTTAAAATATAAGAAAAGATTTAGAAGTTTTCAAGTCATGGCCCACATTTGCAACCTCTAAACTGTTAATACTTCAAGAAGAAACTGAAGAAATGCAAACCTTTGATCCAGCTGACCACTGGTTTTGGAAATCCCAATACTCTGCAGGTTAGTTTGATTGTCTGTCCAATTTGTGTTGAGCAATCACAAAGCAGAGACTCAAACACTGGAGAGCCTGATGATAGATGATAACATAAACAGAGAAATGCTCAATATGTAAAAGCTACTACCAAAACCTCCCCACTTTTATTTGGTGGCTTGCTAACATTTCTGAAGAACATAGGAAGACCTACAGTTATTGCTGAGGCTGGATCGTTGCTGCAGCTCCTTCAGGTCTTTCAGCCAGGACAGCTTAACCAGAGTGGAGTTGCTCTGCAAAGTGTAACGCCGTATAGAGCCTCTGTGCTCATGCCACAAACCCCAGGACCTGTCTTCTCCTGCCACAGTTTCCTTTATTTCCACATCATTCAGCTGGGCAAGTTGTTGAATCAAAAACACCAAAGTAAAATGACAGCAGGCACATTTGCACCATGGTGAAAATTTGCTTCACCAACAATGGAATACTGTGGCGGAAAGAAGGCAGATGTGCTGATCTTACCTTCATTTTGTTCTTAAAGCTGTAAGTGTCTCGATTCATGCTGCCATCTCTCTTCACCCTACACAGTACAATGCATTCCTTAAAGAGAAACACTTGTCTCTGATGCCCCCTAGAGGTTGTTTTCACTTCTGGAGATTCCTCCCACACTGTGAAGACTCCCTAAACAGGTAAAAACAAATCACAGTTTAGAGACAATTGCACTGAATATTCTATATTATAAGAAGAACTAAGTGCTTCAAAACAAAGACATGTTAGTGTGGAAGCATGTAACTCAAAGGTTTTTATTTGAACTGCTACTCTGCCTTGGAATTGGAAAGATTTGTATGCTTGAAGAAAGCAAATTTTTGACAACAAAACTCTCACAAAAAAATAATGTTTAAAACCCAAGAAAAAAATGGCTGTCTTTTCTCCTTACCTGTCGTACAGGCTCACCCAGAGCAGTAAGAGGAGCTGGATAGTTTTCAATCAGTGATACTCGATGCAGGTTGTCTGATCTCCAGGGCAAACAGGACACCACGGAGAAGGCATCCTCCAAAAGGTAGCAGCTCTGGCCGCTCTTCGCTTTGTTCTTGATCAACTCCTGACAATCAATCAATAACTGGTTAAAATTGGTGAAAGCAGAAATATGACTTGAAGAGCTTGTATTGTATATAAAGAGTTTCTAACAGTAGTCCATGTTTTTTCCATGTCTTTTTCCCCAGTTTAAATTTTTTATTCAGCATATGTTGATGGAGGATTTTCTGGATGGATAGATACCGTATACTTTATTATAACATTTCCATTAAATACTTAAATCAGACTGTAACCGACTGCAAATATAACCAGATACAGTCATCTTCAGTCTTGTGTCCAGCTATGCTGTAGTACAACAGCTAATGTAGTATGAACTTAAATCCCCTTTGAAAGATAAATAATGTAAGTTTTCTGCATCACAAAAGTTCAAAAGCTTGGTACCTTCAGTAAAGCTTGGTAGGTTTGAATCCTCTCTACTGGTTGCTGCAGGAAAGTAAGGACATCCATAATAGGGGCATCACCAGGCTTCTCAGGTGCTGCTATCTCCTGAATGGCCATTGACAAGAAATAAACTTTAGGTTGGTGCAAGCTCTCTTTCTAAACTTTAAATCTTGTGAACAGGCATGAAAGAGATTAAAAAATTACTTTGAAGTATTGCTGAACAGCCTTGTCACTGATGCAGGCCTCGGCTTGTGCTTGCCCCACCATGTAGTGAAGATACTTTTCAAAATATTCAGCGTGCTTGATTAAATACATGGCAACATCATCATCTGTAACGCAGCCCCTCAGGCCAGGAAGGATGGAACTGAAAGTAAATGTATTACTGAGGACTGTATTATGGCATTTTCTTTAAAAAAATGAGCCCAATAATATCAGAAGTATGGAGAGCTGGTTCTATTACCGTTCATGTAAACCAACAATATCTTTAATGTTCCTAAAGATGATTTCTTTCTGGTTGAGGATGTTAATGGGAACATGGTGGCTATAGTCCAGATGGTTGAACTGGTGAGTGATAAACATCTTCATTGCCTTTACAAACTCTTCTTCTCCATCAATCAAGCCTTGGATCAGCTGACTAAAGATTTCAGGAAGGACAGGAAAATTGGAAGTGATGCACTGAACATTCTAGTTTGACCTAAGTCCAGTAAATTCTGATCACAAATGTCACAAAATCAATGTATCATGAAAAATAAGAAGAACAGACCTCAGTGCTCTCCTATACTCTTCCCCTGTAGACCCAATTCCATCGAGATCCTCCTGAGCAACTCTCCTTTGTGGGAAGGTTTCCTGTTGGAAATGATAGCTAGGTATTTATCATGAAGCCCTCTCATATCTGTGCTGGTAAATGAACAAAATCGAGGCATATATAAAATGTGTTTATGTACAGTTGATACCAGATATTTTCATGAATAGTACAACATTTCATCTCACTGTCATTAGATAAGACAAATTCAAACTTGTGAAAAGCTTGTGGAAGAATACCAAAAATATTTGGCATACAGTTCAGGCAATTAAACCAAGCAATAAGGAAATAAATCTAAACTTCTGAATTTGAGAACAGCTATAAAAATGTCTAAAGATCTATATCTGAATTTTCTTGCAATCCTATCTGACCTATAACAAGAAGGGTTTAGTCTGGCTTCATGTCAAACATTAAGGAACAGTTATATGGTTTATGTAAATGTATGAGTTCATCTTTACATAGAAACTTAAAACTACGTAGGTTCACCAACAATATTTGTACAACTTACTTTTCTCTTCTTTTCCAGATAGGCAGGACACAGCCATCCCTGCCGAGACGGGTTGGTTTTGGTTGGTTTGGTCCTCACTAACCATCTGTCAGGATGAACAGAGTCCAGGACCTCCACAAACTGACCCTCTTTCAGAATAAAACTGTCCTTACTTCCAATATTAGGATTGCAGTCGGCTCGAGCTACATATATTTCAAATATCTGAAGAAGGAAACATTAAGTAAGTTAGACTTTAATGGTAAGATAATTTTACTAATCGGATAATGACTTAATTAAATTAAACTTGCTACAAATATGATTAGAATGTAAAATGTACCTCTCGTCTGTCCTCTTCACCCTCTGACTCAGATCCAGACACAGTACTTGTTAAAGGTGTGTGGGATCGATGGTGCTTTGGAGATGGTGTTCTTAGCTTAATATCATGAGGTCCTTCAAATTAGAACAGAGGGAAACTTTCTTTAAGTAGCACAGTAAATAAATCTGGCTGTAAAAAAACAATAGTAAGATGGAAAGAAATATTGCTGTATGCATATTTACAAAAAATGCATACAGCATTTTTATGTAAAAGGTGATGTATTAATAATGAGTAGACACAGAGTTTTGTTAATCTAATCTGTACAGTTTCTGAAAAAACAAACAATGGTTTGGATTTGGAGAGACTGAAGATCTTGTATTGAATGTAACAAAACAACCCAAGTGAAATTATCCAACATGCCAACATGCAGTGACTGGCTGCCTGAAAGACAGGAAGATGCAATTTTATATTTTGTTTGTTCAAAAGTATGCTTTTTGTATGTTTTTTTGTTTGCTTGTTTGTTTTACCTGAACCGTAAGCAGGCTTAGGTAAACAAAATCTGTTTCTAAAGTTATTGGCTCACTGGTGACACTTAGTGGCCATGCTGGGAAACTGCTACTGATGTGAAAACATTTGTAGGACACAGCTGAGAAAAAAATCTGAATGTTTTACCAAGAAATATCATTAAGGCCACTCCAAGCATGTTACATTCACATGTGAAACAAATAATTTTCTCAACAAAAGAGTCTTCATTTTCTTCTATTTTGGGATAAGTTTCCCAATTTATTCATCTTTTTATATTTTAACATAATTGTACATTTCAAAATGTACAATTATTTTTGGAATAGTGTTTTGTACTCTGTCCCAGCAATTAAAAACACAAATTTATGGAAAACACAATTCATTTTGCTGACCTTTAACATTCAGCAGTTTCATAGGAGGTTTCGGAGCAGCTGTTTCTTCATTATTATCCTTTGGCTGCATTGTGTCAGCTGGTTTTGGTACTTCCCTGATAAAATATCAATGAAGACCAGTTCAGTTTCGGGAGCACAACATTCAACATTCAAGATGAGCATTACAATGAAGGGACAATGTAGGAGAACTACCTTGGTGTCACTGGAATACTTTCAACAGGCTCCATTATATCTGGAGCTGTGTCATACTCTGAAGGACTTGACACTATTAAAGGTAGAAAGTTGACAATTTATAGTGATAGCCCTGGTTTGTGCTAACTACTGAAAACCAAATGTGCAACTTACAGGAGCTGACAGCAATGAGTGAAGATCTTCTCTCTTCCAGGAGTGTTTGATTGTTCTGTTCTGTCAAGAGGTAGGTATCCCACAGGGAAACACTCACACTTTCTACATAATTTTCAGCATCTGCAATTGGAGCTAGCTCTGCTTGACTCTGAGTCAGACTTTGAGTCTGTGTCATGTCCTGGGTGTCAGGCTTCTGTGGAGCAAGCTGCAAAGGAGTTATAGCCGCTAGTGGTGGGTGTACAGGCTTCTGGACTGCAGGAACAGGTTGCACAGTCTTCACTACGGTTATGTTTCCATTGTAGGAGGTCACACCAAACTTATTTGCCACCTCACAGGTATAAACTCCGCTGTCGCTGTTGTTCAAGTTTTTAACCACGAGTGTACATTCTCCCTTTTCTGTTGTTTCAACCCGGCATCGAGGATCATTTATAGCATGTTGACCATTTTTCAACCAGCGTACAGTGCTGGGTCTTCCATCCACAACACACTTTAATGTAAGTGTACCGTGAAGATCTGCATTCTGGTTCTTGAATACCTCCTTAAAGACCGGTCGCATGTCTTTGCGAGCTTTGTAGCCTTTGAATGCTGCCTGGATCTTAATGGCAGCTTCTTGCATTTCGGGTTCATCCTCTATGATGATGTCAGTCTCCAGGGGAGACGGTTCTGGTGGCTGGATCTCCTGGATAAGTTGCTGTCCTGTTTGTCTCTCGGGAACAGCAGGTTGGAAGTGGTTAGGAGGGAGCTCAGTTAAGGCCTCTGAGAAAGTTTCTTCTTCAGAAATGTAGAGCAGAGGAATGTCATCTTCCATTTTAGTCGATTGTGTTTCCTCCACTCTTCTTAATGGCTCAACAGCCAGTTTAATTTCAGGTTCCTTCTTAATTGGTTTTACTGGTTGTTTTACTGGTTGCTTAAGTTTATCTTCTGCTTCACTATCAATTGTGATAGACTTACTTCCTTCTAACTTTAAAATTTCTTCAACGTCTTTCTTCAAAGGCTTTTTTAGCTGTTTGTCTGTCTTCTCCTCGGGGGACTTTACTCCAACACTTTTAGGTTGTACATCATCTTGATCTGTCTCTGTGTCCCGTGACTCATGTATTTCCATTCCTATTTTTATCTTACTCTTTCTCCTCTCAGGTGGTTTTGGAGGTGCAAATTGAAGGATTTCATCTGCCTTTTCTGGCTCTTCTATTGATTGCTGGTTTGCTCTGGGAGTTTGTGTCAATACCTTCTCTGTGAACTCTTGCCCATTTTGTCTCTCTTTATGATCTTCAAAATCTTTAAGAGAAGTCTTGATTAGTTGAGGAATTGTTTCCTCTGTTTGATTCATAATAGACTTGAGTGATTGCTCTCCATATGCTACCTTTGCCTTAGATCTTACTGGTGGTTTCAAAGTCTCCTCTTCTGTCTTTTCTACTTCACCTTTGTTTTTTGAAGGTTTGACATCTGTTTTTATTTCTTTCCCATTAAGCTGCTCTTGTACATATTTTTCATCCTGACTGTTTCTCCAAATTGTCGCTTTTTGAGTTATTTTCTGTTTAACTTCATTTGCTTCTTCTGAAGAGTTTTCTTGTTGTTTCAACCCCTTTTCAGTGTCACAACCCTTTTCTGCCTCTTTCAGTTCAACCACTTTGTTACCCACAAGCCTTTCTGACTGATTTACTGGAGGGATGACTTTAACAAATTTTCCTACATTTCCTACTGGTTGTCTCTTTTCCATAAGATCATTTTCCATACCCAGAGATGAAGTTGTCTTTTCGATCCTGCTGCCAGCCTTATAATCCTTCTCTGGTAGCTGAACTGTCTTAACCTCTTTCTTGTGCACTTCACTCCCTTTGTCTTCACTCCTCTCCACTTTTGTTCCATTCTGAGCAACATCCAAGTTCTCTACTGGAGATCTTTTATGTTGAACACCCTCTTGGACTTCATTATTCACATTCTGCACAGACACCTTTACACCAAAAACTTGCTCTGTGTCTTTTTCGACAGAAGTAATAGATGCTTTCCTATTTGCCCTCTTCTTGGGCTCTGGGGGAATCTGGTTGGGATCTGGAAGCTTGGGCTTTTCATTTTCTGAAGCGGGAGCTGGTGTAGGGATAGTACTTTTCATCTGCGCCAATGCTCTTCTAGACTTTTCCTCTGATGGAGGTTTTGATGCTTCACAGAAGAAGGAAAAATAGTATTAACATCATTACAGTAGTCATCCAAGATTAAGTAAAAAAAAAAAGATACACACCTTTTATTTGTACTGTTGCAGACGTTTCTGCATTTCCGGCGTGACATGAGTAGCTACCACTGTCCTCTGAACTGAGCTTCCTGATGTTAAGCTGCAGGAAACAGCCGTCTTGTTTCATCCCATACTTCTCGCCGGCTCTCAGAGGCAGATTATCCTTCTTCCACAGAACAGCCACTCCAGGTTTGGATAACTCACAGGACAATGAGGCTGCACTGCCAACCTCTGCCTCTACACTTTGTAATTCTTTGATGAACAATGAAGCAAGCTCTAACGGGATTGAAAGGAAACATATATTGTACAATGTCAAATAAGTGAGTAAAACATTTTCAGGGCTTAATTTTTCTTGTGTACTGTACATTCAGTAGTCTGTAGTTACCAAACTTTTTAGAGCAACAACTGTCTTACTAAAGCACTATTTTCTATCTTGACATGTATATTGGTGCCAGCAAAATGCATGTTACACAGGGTAAACCTGCGAAATTGAAGCAGGTTTTAATTAAGGATCAACTCCTACCACATTGTTGAAATATTTGTGGAGCTTTTTATGTGGTTCCAGTGTGACTAAAGCATGTATAAAAGGATCACAGTGTTCATGCTCTAGAACAGGGTACCATCTTGTATTTTTTAACCCCATTTTTATGAATGAAATGCTCTGTGAGAGCTATAAGTGGTTAGAACATTTTTATCAACTGACTTCAGTTCAGGAATCCGTCAAGCCAATGTGAGTGATTATTTCCATTGTGTTGCATGAGATTGATGTTGTGTTTGTCATTGATGTCATATTTGAGTAGTAGTTGTGGAAATGCTGTAGCAGTGGCATATTTGTACAGTAACTGGCAGATATGGCATACTGCTGCACCTGCTGCAGTAATTTCTGACACACACTATGTTTGAGAAGCACCGATCCTACGCTAAGTCGATGTAACCAACAGATTGAGAAAAGCATATTTGATAAATAATTGATAGCGAATGCCCAAAGTTAAAATAAACACACCTTTAACTGCCACATTTGCAGTGCTTTCTGCACTCCCTGCTTGGCATGTGTAGCTGCCACCATCCTCAAGTTTGAGATCTTTGATGTCAAGCTGATAGAGGCGACCATTTTGTTTCATCTCATGCTTCATGCTGGCTCTCAGTGGCAGCTTGTTTTTCTTCCACAGCACTGAAACCCCAGGTTTGGAAAGTTCACAGCACAATGAGATCATCTCTCCTACCTCAGCATTCATATTTTGTAACTCCTTGATAAAGAACACAAGATGTTCTGTAAAACAAAAAAAAACAAAAAATAATAATAATAATTTGGGGTGTCTTTGTTAGGATACAAATGACTTTGCTTCAAACTGTTTTGTTACAGACCTTTCACAGATAATGTTGCAGTGGTCTCTGCATTCCCTGCTTGACACGAGTAGCTGCCGCTGTCCTCAGGTTTCAGGTCTTTGATATGTAGATAAAGGATGGAACCTTCTCGTTTCATCTCATACTTCTTACCGGCTCTGAGTGGCATCTTGTTTTTCTTCCATTGCACAGACGCTCCAGGTTTAGACACTTCACAACATAAAGATGCTGCTCCACCTTCGTCAGCCTCCATGCTTACTAGCTCTTTCTTGAAGAAGGGAGGAAGTTCTGAGAAAATATGCCAGAATTTAAATTTCTTTCTTAATACTAAAAAACATTTAGATCATCTGATAAAACCATACATTGCACAATAAATACACACATGGAGGCTTTACTGAGTTAACAATGTTGTACAACCTTTCACAGTCACAGTTGCTGTAGTCTCTGCAGCTCCAGCTTGACATGAGTAGGTACCACTATCCTCAGGTGTGAGATCCTTGACGTAAAGTTGGAGGAAGCAGCCATCATGCTTCATCTCATACTTCCTGTTTGCTCTCAGTGGCAGCCTGTTCTTCTTCCATTGTATTGATAGCCCAGGCTTGGATACCTCACAGCAAAGAGAGGCTGTCCCTCCCTCCTCAATGGTGACATTTTTCAAATTCTCCTTGAAAAACAGGGGAAGCTCTGAGAAGATAAGTAATGCATAAAGATCCAGCTTTGGCATAGCAGGAAAAGCCAATATTAAATTGTCTTTCTCTGAATGAAGTTTGCTCTGAATGAAGTTTCTTTCTGCAGTATTTAAAAAGCATTGTACCAAATTAACAAACCTTTTACTGAGACAGTGGCACTAGTCTCTGCTTCTCCTGCTTGGCAAGTGTAGCAGCCACTGTCCTCTGGTTTGATCTTCTTGATGTTAAGCTGTAGAAAGCAGCCTTCCTGCTTCATCTCATACTTCCTGTTGGCTCTCAGAGGCACATTGTTCTTCTTCCACTGAACAGAGATTCCAGGTTTAGAAACCTCACAGAATAATGAGGCTGTACCTCCTTCATCTGCCTTTATGTTCTGCAGATTCTTCTTGAAAAAAGCTGGGAGTTCTGGGAAATATAGGGTATTGTAATGTCAAATATATTTAGCATATAAATATATTTTAGTTGGTGAAAAGTTGAACTTTGTTTTTTGGTAGTTTATTGTGATGGCTAAATTCCCTCATAAAAATGGTTAAATCATCACCTCTGACTGTCACATAAGCAGTTGTCTCTGTGTTTCCAGCTTGACATGTGTAGCTACCACTGTCTTCGGGTTTCAGGTCATTGATGTGGAGCTGGAACAGGCAGCCATCTTGTTTCATTTCATACTTCCTGCTGGCTCTAAGAGGTAGTGTGTTTTTCTTCCACTGCACAGACGCTCCAGGTTTAGACACTTCACAGCACAAAGATGCTGCTCCACCTTCCTCAGCCTCCATGTTTACTAGCTCTTTCTTGAAGAAGGTGGCAAGTTCTGAAAATATAGAACAATTTATATTTTGTTATTCCACTACCTACAACTAGAAAGTTTTTCAAATTATTTTGGGGAGAAGAGGGTTTTAACCTTTCACTGACACAGTTGCTGTGGTCTCTACATCTCCAGCATGACATGAGTAGCTACCACTATCATCAAGTGTGAGATCTTTGATGTACAGCTCAATGAAGCAGCCATCATGCTTCATCTCATACTTCCTGTTTGCTCTCAGTGGCAGCCTGTTCTTCTTCCATTGCACAGGCAGCCCAGGCTTGGACATCTCACAGCAAAGGGAGGCTGTCCCTCCCTCCTCAACGGTTAGACTTTTCAAATTGTCCTTAAAGAAAGGTGGGAGCTCTGTTGAAGAGAGTAATAATTGAAAATACAATAATTACATTTTGATAAAAATGTTTTAAAATCTTGTCTGCAATTTTCCAAATTACAAACCTATTACTGAGACAGTGGCACTAGTCTCTGCTTCTCCTGCTTGGCAAGTGTAACAGCCACTGTCCTCTGGTTTGATCTCCTTGATGTTAAGCTTTAGAAAGCAGCCTTCCTGCTTCATCTCATACTTCTTGTTGGCTCTCAGAGGCACATTGTTCTTCTTCCACTGAACTGAGACTCCAGGTTTAGAAACCTCACAGAACAGTGAGGCTGTACCTCCTTCATCTGCCTTTATGTTCTGCAGATCCTTCCGGAAAAAAGCTGGGAGTTCTGGGAAATATAAGATATTGCTACGTCAAATATACTTAGCTTGACTGTAGTTGGTGAACAGTTGAAATGTGTTTTTCCTAGATTATTATAATAGCTAAATCTCGTCATCAAATTCGTCCTAATGATTGGATCATCACCTTTCACTGTCACATTAGCAGTTGTCTCTGTGCTTCCTGCTTGACATGAGTAGATGCCACTGTCTTCAAGTCTCAGGTCATTGATGTGGAGCTTTAACAGGCAGCCATCTTGTTTTATCTCATACTTCCTGCTTGCCCTAAGAGGCAGTCTGTTTCTCTTCCACTGCACAGACAACCCTGGTTTAGATAGCTCACATTGCAGGAAAGCTGCACCTCCTTCCTCAGCCTCCAAACTTCTTAATTCTTTTATGAAGAATGGGGGCGTCTCTAAGGGAAGATTGGAGAGAAAAATACAATAAATATATATTTTTTTTCTGTTAGTTGACCAATAATCCAGAACCTGTTGAGCTTCACGTACCTCTTACAGACACAGTTGCACTTGTCTCTGCACTCCCTGCTTGACATGTGTAGCTGCCGCTGTCCTCGAGTTTTAAATCTTTTATATACAGTTGAATGATGGAACCTTCTTGTTTAATCTCATACTTCCTGCTGGCTCTCATAGGCAGTTTGTTTTTCTTCCAGAGCACAGGAACAGGTTTGGAAAGTTCGCAGCACAGAGAGATGATACTTCCTTCTTCACCATTCATATTTTGTAATTCTTTCATAAAGAAAACTGGATTCTCTATAAAAATATTATGAAACATTTTAAATCTTGCACATTTCTATGCAAACATATTAAATGCATGAAGACATTCAACTCACAACTGCCAAATATTTTAGAGCATTTATTTATCTTGCCTAGTTGATTCTCTTTTGGTGACTAGAAATATTGTGCATCAAAATTAACATCAGAGCTTTTTGAACCAACAAACCTTTCACAGATAGCGTTGCAGTGGTCTCTGCGGGTCCAGCTTGACATGTGTAGCTACCACTGTCTTTGGGTTTCAGGTCATTGATGTGGAGCTGGAACAGGCAGCCATCTTGTTTCATTTCATACTTCCTGCTGGCTCTAAGAGGTAGTGAGTTTTTCTTCCACTGCACAGACGCTCCAGGTTTAGACACTTCACAGCACAAAGACGCTGCTCCACCTTCCTCAGCCTCCATGTTTACTAGCTCATTCTTGAAGAAGATGGCAAGTTCTGAAAATATAGAACATTTATATTTTATTATTTCACTACCTACAACTAGAAAGTTTTCCAAACTATTTTGGGGAGAAGAGGGTTATAACCTTTCACTGTCACAGTTGCTGTGGTCTCTACATCTCCAGCACGACATGAGTAGCTACCACTATCATCAATTGTGAGATCTTTAATGTACAGCTCAATGAAGCAGCCATCATGTTTCATCTCATACTTCCTGTTTGCTCTCAGTGGCAGCCTGTTCTTCTTCCATTGCACAGGCAGCCCATGCTTGGACATCTCACAGCAAAGGGAGGCTGTCCCTCCCTCCTCAACGGTTAGACTTTTCAAATTCTTCTTAAAGAAAGGTGGGAGCTCTGTTGAAGAGAGTAATAATTGAAAATACAATAATTACATTTTGATAAAAATGAGTCATAATCTTGTCTGCAATTTTCCAAATTACAAACCTTTTACTGAGACAGTGGCACTAGTCTCTGCTTCTCCTGCTTGGCAAGTGTAGCAGCCACTGTCCTCTGGTTTGATCTCCTTGATGTTAAGCTTTAGAAAGCAGCCTTCCTGCTTCATCTCATACTTCTTGTTGGCTCTCAGAGGCACATTGTTCTTCTTCCACTGAACTGAGACTCCAGGTTTAGAAACCTCACATAAAAGTGAGGCTGTATCTCCTTCATCTGCCTTTGTGCTCTGCAGATCCTTCCTGAAAAAAGCTGGGAGTTCTGGGAAAAATAAGATATTGTTATGTGAAATATATTCAGCATGAATTAAATTTGTGAATGGCTGAAATTTGTTTTTGGTTGTTAAATTCCCCCATCAAATTGACCCTAATGACTGAATTGTCACCTCTGACTGTCACATTAGCAGTTGTCTCTGTGTTTCCTGCTTGACATGAATAGCTGCCACTGTCTTCAGGATTCAGGTCATTGATGTGGAGCTTTAACAGGCAGCCATCTTGTTTTATCTCATACTTCCTGCTTGCCCTAAGAGGCAGTCTGTTTCTCTTCCACTGCACAGACAACCCTGGTTTAGATAGCTCACATTGCAGGAAAGCTGCACCTCCTTCCTCAGCCTCCAAACTTCTTAATTCTTTTTTGAAGAATGGGGGCGTCTCTAAGGGAAGATTGGAGAGAAAAATACAATAAATCAATTTTCTGTCATCGATATTTGACCAATAATCCAGAACCCGTTGAGCTTCACGCACCTCTTACAGATACAGTTGCACTTGTCTCTGCACTCCCTGCTTGACACGTGTAGCTGCCACTGTCCTCTGGTTTAAGATCTTTGATGTAAAGCTGGAGAAAGCAGCCATCTTGCCTCACCTCATACTTCCTGCCGGCTCTTATCGGCAGCCTGTCCTTTTTCCACTGAATCGGCACTCCTAGTTTAGATATCTCACAGTAGAGGCAGGCCGAGCCTCCTTCTTCAGCTTCTACACTTTGTAGCTCTTCTTGAAAGAATGGAGGGAGTTCTGGAATAAAATATAAAAGTGAAAATTTTGTAAAATGTTATATCTGAAGAAACTTTTGATGCAAATGAAATTAGAAAAAGACCACAGAATAAAATTTGACTTTTCATCCTGATAACAAGAAAAGAAAATAATCACCTGTTACAGTCAGTTTGAAATGGCTCTGCACATCTCCGGTATCACAGGAATATAGGCCAGTATCCTGGGGCTCCACATCATGGATAAGAAGCAGATTGACTTTACCCTCCTTGCGCATCTCATATTTATCACCACTTCGAAGTGGGACATGGTTGCGCTTCCAGGTAACCATGGTGATGCAATCAGATGTAGCACAGGACAGAAAAGCTGTCTCTCCTTCCATGATGACAGTGTCTTTGGGTTTCTCCTCAAACAAAACTAACATTTAAAGCCAAATGTTAAAGTTCAAATAAGTTCAAATGAAAACTAGATGATTTAATCTGGATGCGCACTTCATCTCCCTCTTTTTTTTACCTACCTTTGGGCTTAGGGAGAACCAACAGTTTTGCAGAGGTCCTTTCTTCCCCAACTACAAATGCTACATTGCCGGTCTCCTCTGGTGTTGTCATAGTGAGGACAAGGCGGTGCTGGCGGCCACGGCACGTCATCTGGTTCATCTCGTTTTTCTGCAGGGGGCTCGAACCAAGCCACCACATGCCCTCGTTCACGTCTGCATGGGTCAGCTCGCACACAAACACAGCGTCTTCTCCAGCTGTCACTGTTAGGTCCTGCAGTTCTTTCACAATCTTGACACGCTCTGCGGAAAAATAAGGAACAATGTCCAGCCAGTTCTTTAGATAAATGAAGTTGAGAATGATCAACTTCAGCACACCTAAAAAAATTTTCCTCACAACTGTTTTTTTAAATCAGGTTATAAGTTCCTCTACCTTGACAGAAGCCCAAGCCCCATCTGAAGAAAAGCAACCCTGGATCATGATACTGTCACCACAATGTTTCACTATGGGTATGGTGCTCTATTTATGCACAGTGTTGTTTTCGCCATAAGCCAATCTTTTGGAATTGGGACAGTAAGTTGAAGTTTGATTTTAGACCAGAAATCAAACTTCTGGTCTGTTCAAGGGATTTTTAGTCAGCATTGGATGTTTTCTATGGAAGAAAATGCTTCTATCTCTCAACCCTACTCCATTGTCCAGAAAAACTGGGAATAAAAGAACTTAATATTGAGACACATCCAATAACAGTCATACATTCCTGCAGCTAAATCAGTTACTGTCAGCCTCTTCACATCATCCCTGACCTCTTTTCTGATTTTAGCTCAGTGATGCAAAATGACCAAATACCGAGAAATGCTTTAAGTTCCTTCTAGTTAATCAGATTCGCTATAACTTAGAGGATGTGTCTACCAAAGAAGACTGGATGCTAGAAAAAGAAGTAACTGTTTAAAGAGGTTCTTTCATTTTATGAATTTTCTACAAAAAAGATTTGGATGTTTTTAAGCTGAAATGCATGACATGTTTATTACATCAAACGCTTGTTACTCATTTATATTGGTGTTAATTTTTTATATCAGATAAAAATTAACAGGGATATTAACAGGGGTCAGAATACATTGCACCTACCCCTCACAATCAGTTTGGCAGTGGTTTTCTTTCCTCTGGTGATGCAGCAGTACTCCCCAGCATCCGCCAGCTGCAATTTCTTAATCTCCAGAGTGTGCAAAGGGCCTTTTTTTCTCACTATGTAATGCTCTCCGTCTTCCACCACAGTGCCGTCATTCTTCCAAGTGACAGGAACATTAGCACTAGAAACTTCACAGGACATGAGCACAGATTTTCCCTCGGTAACCACTTGGCTCTCTAGTTCCTTCTCAAAGTACACAGATGCTGCAGCTGGTAAACACAAAAGGAGAAATTACATTTGCACAAACATGTGAGGTTATTGTTCACTCAAGGGCTTGACTGGGTGGTAGATAATTATACAGTGTATTTATTAATCAGTGTGTCAAAAATTATTGTACTTACCAAAACTTAATATTACTTAGCTTATTAATTTCCTTTGTTCTTTACATTATTTCAAGTTAAAAAAAAAGAGATAAAGTAAAGTATTCACCCATGAAAAAAATAAAGCTGTAAATAAAGTCTAGTTAAGCCAAATTCTTTAGTCACTATCATCATTTTGGCTTATTAAATAGCATATCCTGTACTTAATTCACAGTCTTGCAGGTTAGGGTGAATGCAGCTTTGATTTTATATTTTACAATGAGCTCAGTTCAAATAAAAAAAAAAGTGAATCCCAACCTTAAAAGGATGAAGAAAAAAAATTAAGTCTACAGAATGTAAGCATCATATTTCCCTTACCTCTCACGTTGACTTCAGCTGTTGTCTTTTGACCTCCAATTACGCAGCTGTATTCTCCAACATCCTCTGGTTGTATGTTTCTGATGGTCATCTCAGCCATGATCCCTTTCTGTGTCATCTGGAATCTCCCTCCGTGGTACAGCTGGTCCTCCCCTTTCCACCACTGCACGGGCACCCCGGCCCGGGACAGCTCACAGCGCAGACACACATTCCCTCCCTCCGGAGCCTCCTGGTTCTTCAGACCCAGTTTGAATGTTAGAGGGATGGCTGGGGAAACAGAGGGTCAAAAAAATTAATTTACACAATTATTGCAGTATTTTGAGAAAACATAGCTTAGGTTATGGTTTAGATGGAAAATACAATACGTATGGCTACAAAGCTTTGAAATGCATTAGAACCTCAACTGAATAATGCCAGAGTGGCCTGTGCTGTATTATAAAATACCTGGGATATTTACACTCAGTTGGTTAATTTTCGCTATAATAAGTTCTTATACCTTCCTAAAAGTTCAAGACAAATAATATATTTCTTATACTGCATAAGATTTCTCCAAATCTTTGTCTTCAGGTAGCTACAACTCAATCAATCAATCAAGTTTATTTTTGTAGCACATTTCACCAACAAGGCAGTTCAAAGTGCTTTCCATCATAAAATTAGCAAGTATTTATTTGGGTTTTCCCTCAAAAAGCCCCATTTTGCTGGGATTTATGCTTTGAATGGTCAAGTGTTACACATAATTCTGGGGTATTGCCTTCTGCAAAGACAGTGCATCCCCTGTTGCAATATTTGGACTTTGTAACTCTGCAGACCCACATACTAGCAAAGGTAGCTTTAATTCTCAAGTACTGCAATGTGTAGGTACAGCAAGTCAAGGCATGGTTAAATATTAAAGTACTGCCTAGTGTGGCTAATTCACATTTTTATTAGTATAATTCATATTAATACATGTACATTACAGAAGCATAGTTTATGTAAAAAAAAAAAGAAAAAGTAAAATATGATCATTAAGTCTCCTCTGCAACATAAATAAGTTTAAGCTGCTGTGGTGCAGACAGTTAGAGGAGTGAAGATATAGATCATGCATCATGCTAAAAAGTGAAAAAAAAAGAAAAAAGTTGAGAAGAAAACCTATTGTGTCCTTTGATTTTCATTCAGTTTAAGATCATTTCTCTCAGACATGGAAGCTGTTTCACCTCATGAGATTTATAATTTAGCAAGTACTCTTACGTGTAATTGTGAGATGCGCTGTGGTCTTGACATCTCCACACATACAACTGTAGAGCCCGCTGTCCTCCAGTTGGGTGTTTTTGATTGTCAGCTCCATGATGCTGTTTCGGTTTTTAATCTGGTACTTGAAATCACTCTTCAGCAGCTCTTTCCCTTTCGTCCATTCCACAGCGAGGCCGGGCTTTGACAGTTCACAGCTCAATGTCACGCTGTTTTCCTCCTCCACCTGCTGGTTCCTTAGCTTTGTTTTGAATGTGACGGGCGGAGCTACAACATGAAGAAAATGTTTATTATTTACGTTGCCTTGGGTTTTTTGTTTAGTCCTACAGTTTTTATTCAAGGTTTTTTGATTTTTAAGTAAGCCTCCAGATCTTCTGCTAACTTTTACTTCAGTTCTATAATATTTAGTATGCTCTAACAGCTGAACTTTCTTTTTTTTTACTATGGAAAAATACCTTATTTCAACAATTCCTTGAAAACATTGTTTTTATTTTACGTATAAGCTACTGGCTGAAATTAACAGTATAGTATCAGCACATTTCACAAAAACAGAAAGTTTAGGCCTTATTTAATTGCGTTTTCTTTCTTCTAACCTTTGACTGTGAGCTCAGCTGTGGATTGACTGTCCTCTGTTTTGCATGTGTATTTTCCAGAATCGCTCTCCTCCACGTTGTTGATGATCAGCTTGGTGAGACCTCTCTCTTGTTTCATCTCGTACTTGTAACCAGCCTTCAGGATGACTCTGCCTTTTCTCCAGTCGACCGGAGCGCCGGGTTTGGAGAGCTCACAGCAGAAAGCTGCACTATCTCCTTCCTTCACCTCCAAATTCTCAACATCTTTCTTGAATGTCACAGGAAGAGCTGGAAAATATCGTAGGAAGTTTCTATACAGATGATCTATTTTAAATGTCTTTAACGTTCTTACTTTGCAGAAAATGTTGTGTCTTCCCCATACGTTCAACATGAATCATACCTCTAACTTTGATGTCAGCTGAAGTCACAGCAGTCCCCGCACAACAGCTGTATTCTCCTGCATCTGCAAGAGTTACAGTTCTAATCAGCATCTCTGCTGCTCGGCCCTCCTGCTTTATCTCGTATTTTTCTCCATCCTTCAGAAGTTGTGCATCTCTCCTCCACTCTACTGCTTGTCCAGGTTTGGAAAGTTCGCAGCGTAATGTTAGACAACCATCCTCCACTGCTTCCTGGTTCTTCAGTTTTTGCTTGAATATCACTGGAATTGCTGAGGGGGAAAAAAACCGCAGATCTATTACATCTTCAATGCACAAGATGATTTCATTTTAAGATGGTAGTGGTGTGTCTCACCAGTAATTGCAACACTTGCTGTAGTTTTGACATCATCACAAATGCAACTGTAAGAGCCGCTGTCCTCTGGGAGGCTTTTCCTGATGAGAAGCTCTGGCTTGGAGCCGTTTTGCCTGATCTGGTATTTCTCACCGCTGGTGAGCACAACGTCACCCTTCTTCCACTGCACTGGGAAGCCCGGTTTGGAGAGCTCACAACAGAGTGCCACGCCATTTCCCTCCTGCACTTGAATATTCTTCAGATCTTGAATGAATTTAATGGGCCTTTCTACATTAAATAAAAGAAATATACTCAGACTGTGACTTGTTTCGTCCCAGTAGCACAAGTTATTGCATAAAGAATACTTTTGATCTAAGCAGTACACCCACACTAAATTTTAGCACAATAATCTTTTCGTCCCTCATTACACTCATCCTCCTCACCGCAACCTCTCTTCATCACACATAATTTGATTAGATTCTAAAAACGTATTTCAGTTTTGTCAAAACCATTAACACAACAAAAACGCACTAGAATACTAAACACAGCAGATTTCTTACAGATTCAGTCATACATTTACATTTATTAACACTGTTCCTAGCATAAACTAGTTAGATTATTGACAAATCAGTGTTATTTCATCATGCTGTAAAATTCTTGTCACCATTCATCATTTTTCTCTTTGCTACAAATCTTATCTTCATTATTTCTCCAAAACTCTTAAGTGTCCTTTAATTTAAATGTATCACACATAGAAAGGTAGTGGAGAATGTGAATTACAAATTAACAGTCCTTGGTAAACTGTATTTTGTTTTTGTTTAAGTCAAGAAATATCTTCTTAAACCTGAAAATGCAAACTAATAACAATGTTACTTTTTCCAGACAAAGATTTAAGCTGCATGAAGTTGCACGCACCATTCACTGTGATCTGAGCTGTTGTCCTTTCTTCCCCACATACACAGGTGTATTCTCCAGAATCCTCCACTGTGAGGTCTGTGATCTTCATTTCCACCTGCAGGTCTTTCTTCCTCATCTGGTATTTGTCTCCATTCCTAAGTAGCTGTCCTCCTCTCCTCCACTCCACTGAGTTAGCAGGCTTGTTGAGCTCACAGTGCAGAGCCACAGCGTTGCCCTCTGTGACCTCCTGGTTAACTAATGGTAACTTGAAGCGTGGAGGGAGATCTGTCAGTAACAAAAAAACAAAACTTTTTTTTTTTTTTTGTCATGGTACTGAGCTTGAGAGAGGATAAAACCGATGGCAGTAATGGCAGGGAATGGAGGATGTCTTAGGTGAAAGGTAGGTGTCCTGACATGAAGTATCATGCTCGTAATGATCTCTATCTATTCCGGTCATAAGTAGATTTCACCCACTTATACCAGATTACATGAAAATAATTATAATTTAGGTAATGAGTCTTTAACTAGGTGGCACCATGACACAACACACCCTTGTTTTGATGTGGAAGGACTCCAGTGGATCTCAGAAAAGTACACATCCCTGTTGAAATTCCTGGTTTTAGTAAAAAAAAAAAAAAAAAGAAATAATAATTTAAAAACTTTTCCACCTTTAATTCATATGTTGTGTAATTAACAAAATATACAATCTAAGCTAATATTGTGTTTAAGCATCTTTAAATTGAATTTCAGCTTTCAGTCATCTTTGGTAAATACTTAAAATACATAATAAAAAATCTGGAGATTTCTTTGAACATTACTTAAAATGAAGTAATGTTCAATTGTCCTTCAATGTCATGTCCATCGTTTAGCTGAAGTCCTAGTTTGCAGAAGACACAAAGGATTGGAAAAACGTCATTACACAAAGGAGAAGTACAGAAAATTGTCACCTTAGTATTAGTTACTAAAAAGGCGTAGCACTCTGGATAAAATTTCATTGAAATCTTAGAAAATATTTTTTATCAAGAATAAATTGGACAAGACATGTTCACAATTTGATAGATTCTGTTAACAGCCACTATGTAATGTTGTTAAATATTCCCAAGAGAAGAAGACTGGAAGCTGAATATGAATCAAAATATTTTCAAATGATTTAAAATTTTTCTACTTTGTACTTTCATAAAAACAGGCATTTTCAACAAGGGTGTCTAATTTTTAAGATCTACCATGGTTGACATGTAATTTCACTTACATGAAGAAACAAACTATGCAAAAATACAATTGTTACTAATGAGTCAAGGAGACATCAGGAAAAGAAAATATGGCAGAATGAACACAAATCACAGCTACATTAAGCTACGTTTGGGATAAACAGGTGGATGACGGATGAAGCAAAAAGTCTTCTTTAGGGTTTCAAGACATAAAGGAGCTGACACTGTGAGCGTGTGATTTTTGGTTTTTATTTTGAGGCTGACCTCTTTGACGTCTGCGCTCAGGTGATTCTGTTGAATACACGGTAAATCAATTTCACAGAAAGAAGAATGTAATCTTTGAAATCATTAATAGAAAGTGTTCCGGTGTATTTTTAGAAGCCATAAAGATTTCGCTCTCACCTCGCACTCTGAGCTCAGCACTGGATTGGCTGTGTTTGGTCTTGCAGGTGTATTTGCCAGCATCGCTTTCCTCCACGTTGTTTATAATGAGTTTAGTTAGATGGCCCTCCTGCTTCATTTCAAATTTCTCTCCTGGTTTCAGGATCACTCTGCCTTTTCTCCACTCCACAGCAGCTCCAGATTTGGAGAGCTCACAGCAGAAAACTCCACACTCTCCTTCTTGGACCAACAGGCGCTGGAGTTCTTGTTTGAATGTGACAGGAAGCGCTGAAGTGGTGTTTTTGAAAAAGATCCGTTAAACAAACATGCTGGTCTGCTCTTATTCTTATGTAATTCTCAAAATTGTACAACTGCTATGAAGGTTTATTTTTATACCCCAACGTACCTTTGACTCTGATTTCCGCTGTGGTTTTCTCATCGCCAGTAATACAGCTGTACTTCCCTGCATCATCTGGTTGTGCGTTGACAATAGTCATTGAAGCTTTCCTTCCTTCAACCTTTATCTGGTATTTATCACGGCTTAACTCTTCAGACAGCACCTGACCCTCTTTCAGCCACTGAATAGGGACTCCTTTCTTTGACAGCTCACATTGTAAAGTCACACTATTCCCTTCTGCCACCTCTTGGCTCTTCATACTCACTTTAAATGTGGCAGGAACCGCTATTAAAACAGAAATAATTGAGAGAATTTAAACCAAGCAAGGGCAAAAATACAGTACTGGGCAGTAGTTTTAGAAATACTCACCATTGGCATGAATGCCATATTAAGTTTGATGATACATTAATGATATATTTTAATTTTTTACAGGGTGGAATGATGGTAAAACATACAATTATAGTAAATTTTGAAAACATAAATTGAGCGCACAGTTTTTCAATTTATTGTTAACTTTCCCCTAATTCACATATCTTTCAAATTAAATAGACAGACTCAAATATATCCATACATCTCCAATGATATTTGGACTACATGGTTTTATTAGCCAAAAACAACACCACCACCATGCTTGACAGTCTGTACAGTGATCCTAAGTGTGCACGCCTCCCCTTCACTTATCCAAAATGCTCTCACTGTCACCACACAGATCAACCTTTGTCTCTTCTGACACCAAAAAATATTCTGAAGGCTTTTGGGTTTTCCATGTGGGCATTTGCAAATGTTACTTGTGCTTGGATGTTCTGACAAGGGCCACGATCCCAAACACACTCAAAACACACTGCACTGGATAAATCAGGCTAATGATAAGTAGCCCTGACCTCAACAAAATTTAAAACAATTGGACTGTGCATAGACCACACCAAGAAACCTACCAATTTAATTAACTCTTATTTGACCAGATCTAACATGCAGTGAGAATTGTTTGTTGCATCCTTATTGACATGTGAATTCTGCTGTTTTTCAACATCTTGCAAAGAGATCTTCATCCAAAGACTGCTTCCAAATGGAGGGTATGCATTTATGAATTTAGCTTACATTGTGTGAATCTGCTAAAAGATTAAGTTCAAGCTTATCCACTCATTTTTTTAGGCTTTATCACTACAACCTAGAAAAATATTGATTTAATGCAGTCTTTAAAGCCCAAAATTAATATTGTCTTCGTGCACAAGCTGCATGTTTGTAAACTTCTGGCAAGCACTGAATACTTAGGAAGACAAAATGCACTAAAATTGTCTGAAAAAAACCCATACCAATTACTTTTACGGTGGCCTTTGTCTTCTGCTCTCTGCACACACAGGTGTAGACGCCGCTGTCCTCGGGCACAGCATCCCTGATGGTCAGTTCCAGGGTGGAATCCCTCTGCTTTATCTGGTACTTCTCTCCATTCTCCAACTGCTCTCCTCCAAGCCTCCACTCAACTGGGACACCAGCTTTTGAAATCTCACACTGCAGTGTGATGTTGTGTCCTTCCTCCACTTGCTGGTTCTTCAGCTTTTGCTTGAAGGTCACAGGAATGGCTAAAAGGTAAAAAACAAAAAAAAATAAAATAAAATAAAATTATATATATATATATATATATATATATATATATATATATATATATATATATATATATATATATATATTGATAAGTTTAATTTTAAGAATAAAAGTAATCTTTTAAGACATTCTAAAAACATTTGATCCCTGTGTTTTTGCATTCATTTATCTCCTTTAATACACCTTACAGTTTAAAAGCATGTCAATCTAACAAAGGCCGATGATCCAAAATATAAATGTCTTAGCTTAATTTTTTTCTTTTTTCCTTATTAATAAATTTTATGACCAGAATGATGTAAAGTCTGAATTTCTTCAACTGAAAAACAAACACTTGGATTGCATTGTGTGTTTATTTATTTTTTGTTACCATTCACAGTCAGGGTGGCTGTTGCCTCAATGTTTCCACAGATGCAAGTGTAGATATCGCTGTCTTCCGGAGACACATCGATGATCCTGAGTTCAGTAAGAGTGTCTCTCTGTCGCACGTGATACTTTTCTCCGTTCCTGATTACTCTGTCTCGACTTTTCCTCCACTCTACAGTTTGACCAGGCTTGGAGAGTTCACAACGAAATGTGGCAGTGTTGCCCTCCTCAATCAACACGTTCCTCAGCTTCTGTTTGAAGGTGACTGGCAGAGCTGAGGAGTCACATGTAACCATTGTTTAGACAGCTAACTCCAGTTTATTCTTAAACCCATCATTCAGCTCATTAGGTAATAAAATTTTACCGGTGATCTTGACTGTGGCAGATGTCATCTGATCAGCACACTCACAGCTGTACACCCCACTGTCCTCAGGTGCAGGTTTCCAAATCAAGAGCTCCAAAGTGGTCTCCCTTTTCCTCATCTGGAACTTGACACCGTTCCTCAGCAGGTTGTCCTCCTTCCTCCATTCTACCGGGATTCCAGGCTTAGAAATTTCACAGCGCAATATCACACTGCTGCCCTCCTCAGCTTGCAGGTTCTTCAGTTTCTGAATGAATGTAATGGGAATAGCTGGAAAAACACAGAACATACTGAACTTTCAACTTCTCAGATGACAACTAGAAAACAGACTAGAATATTTTTTTTGTTGTTGTTTTCAAGATTTTTTTTTTTTACAGAAAAGTGTTGTAAAATAAAAATAAAATACAGTTATAGTAACAAATACTTTTAAAAATGTAAAACCTAAGAACTTCTCTGTGTCTCTTGTTGAGTGTGTTTCATATTTGCAGTGGTGGAGAAAGTACTCAAAAAATGTACTTAAGTAAAAGTACAAATACACAGACAAAAATGTACTGAAGTAAAAGTAAAACTACCACATTAGCATTTGTACTTAAGTAAAAGTAAAAAAGTACTGGCTTTTAAAAATACTTAAGTATTAAAAGTAAAAGTGCTTGCTGAATGGATTACCTAATTGCTAATATCATTAAGTGTCCCGATCATATTTAATTTTAATACATTAGAAAACAACCTGCTGAATACTATTAATCAATCATTAATCATTTTGTCTAGATTAATGTCAAGTTGTCAAAACAAAGACATTTTCAATAATGTCAACTTTGTATTAAAAGTGTCATGATTTACTGAATGACGCTTTATGACAACAGTCATAAATATTTATGAAGACTTATTCATGTCCATGACAGATGTTTATGACGGTGTCATGTCAGTCTTATTCACCCGCCTTCAGTAAAGTGTTACCGGCTGGGTTTATGTAGCATTTGATTTTTAACAAAATATTTATACCTGTATTTCATAAAAATAATGGTTGACTTTCGGCATTTATTTTGAAGTATGTTGATCCTGTTTACAACTATAATTTTCATGTTCAAAAGCAATTTTTTTATGTTCCATCTTATAGTAATAACTTAACAAAACTGTTTATTTGACTTCAAAGACTAGAGTCGAGATTGCTTTACATTTAATTTATACATTGAAAATTTGTATAGTAAAATGCAATAAATTAGTTGTGATGTACAGAAGATAAACAATAGCAAGCTCAAGAATATGTTTAGCTCTTAATACATAATAGTAAATGTTAGTTATAAAGACTAGATGACGTCAATTTATGGTCTTAAATTGCAAAATAAAGTCTGCAAATTGATTGTAGAATGGTTTCATTTTTACATCACTTTGCATGAGATACTTTCAAACTAAGTGTTTTGTGTTCTACAACTACATTTCCTGTGGACTTAGAATTTAATTTTGTTTCAAAATTATGTTAATAATATATTAAATACATTAACTATAATATATTTTACACTATAATTAACATATGGTATAGAATACAGACTTGAATGGTATTTGGAAATGTCCAAGGTTTTTTAAAAAGTTTGTGAATGCATCACAAAAAACAGAGTAAAAAGAGAGAATTTCAGTTTTGGGTTAACAAAATATTGGTAAATTTGACATAAAAAAACTGTTAAAATAAGGAAAATATTTTGATGGAAATTCTGAAAAAAAAAAATACAGAAAATGTCCTGTTAATTCTCTGCCATGATATTTTCAGTGTTTTTTACAGAATTTCCATCAGAAGTTTCCCGTAATTTAACAGTATTTTATTTCAAAGTTTTCCATGAAAAAATAGGGAAATATCCTGGTAATTTCTGCCAGTACACTTTCTTGTTTTTTATGGAATTTCAGCAGAATTTTTCCATAATTTAACAGTTTTTTCCCCAATAATTTTACATGAACAAACTGTTAAATTATGGCCCACCACCACTTCAGGTGACATTTCCCATATTCTCAAACTCAAAGCTTGACATGTATGGGGCAACGTGATAGTTCATCTACTGACTGACTACATAAACTAAAAGCTGAATCATAGATATTTTTAATAAGCGTATTTGTGAGCCTCCCTCTTTTTATTAAATTGAAATTAATTTTAGATTTTTGTATGACTTTTTCTCAGATTAACTTAGAAAACGAGTTGTTATTATTACAGGTTAGTTTTCTAAACAACAAAAAAGTATCTGTTAGGGAAGCTCAAAAATGAAAAATTGGACTGATATTGATATCCGATAGTAACACTGCTGTTATGCCAGATTAACCAAAACTTTATTTTGTCAATTTTTTTTATATGATTACTCGATTAATCGTAAGAATAATCGATAGATTACGCGATTACTAAAATATTTGTTTACAATAGCCCTAATTATATAAATAAAATAGGATTTATAGGTGGATCGGGGGGATTAATTCTCTCCTTCGCCCCCTCCTTCTACAGCCAGACCTCCTCCCCCTTCTTGCAATTTGCTGTCCGGCCGCCCCCCACCCAGCACTCAACGGTACGCTTGACCGGCCCCACCCTCTTTGACCCCTCACATCTACCTCTACATTGAAGGGGGGCTAGTGCACCTCTCATGGTACACTAGCCCCCCAATGTCTCTCCTTCACCCCCCCTTCTACAGCCAGACCTCCTCCCCTTCTTGCAATTCGCTGTCCGGCCTCCCCTCCACCCCCTCCCCCCCAGCACTAGATGGTATGCTTGACGGGCCCCACCCTCTTCGACTCCTCACATCTACCTCTGCATTGAGGGGGGGTAGTGCACCTCTCATGGTACACTAGCCCCCAATGTCTCTCCTTCGCCCCCTCCTTCTGCAGCCAAACCTCCTCCCCCTTCTTGCAATTCTCCGTCCGGCCGCCGCCCCCATCACTCAATGGTATGATAGACTGGCCCCACCCTCTACGACCCCTCACATCTACCTGTACATTGAAGGGGGGCTAGTGCACCTCTCATGGTACACTAGCCCCCCAATGTCTCTCCTTCGCCCCCTCCTTCTGCAGCCAAACCTCCTACCCCTTCTTGCAATTCGCCGTCCATCCGCCCCCCCAGCACTCAACGGTACGCTAGACCGGCACCACCCTCTTTGACCACTCACATCTACCTCTACATTGAGGGGGGGCTAGTGTACCTCTCATCGTACACTAGCCCCCCCACAATGTCTCTCCTTCGTTCAATCCTTCGCTTCCCCCTCCTCTCTAACGATACGTCAGCCCCCCACCTTCTCTCCTTCTTCTTCGAACCCCTTCTAGCCTCCCAGTGGGCCATCGTTCCCTCGGCCTCCAATTCTGATTCTTCGGGTTAATCTACCCGTCTTTCTCTCACTGTAACAACAGATGACTAATGGTTTCCGGTATTCTCAGGTTGAAAACTTGTAAGCAATCTTTAAGGCCATAATCATCCGCTCTGGTAAGATGCGAAGTTCTTCTGAGGAACAGTTTTGATACTTCTGACAAGGTGTCACTAGGTTGGTGAGATTAGGCATGAGGACTCAGAGGTCTGTCGTGAGTCGGAGACAGGTCCTGACTCAGAGACAGGTCATAACTCTGTGGCAGGTCCCGTCTCAGAGGCAGGTCCCGTCTCAGAGGCAGGTCCCGTCTCAGAGGTAGGTCCCGTCTCAGAGGTCGGTCCCGTCTCAGAGGTCGGTCCTGTCTCAGAGGCAGGTCCCGTCTCAGAGGTCTGTCCCGTCTCAGAGGTCTGTCCAGACGCTGAGGCGGGTCCTGACTCTGAGGCGGATCCTGACTCGGAGACGGGTCCAGGGACGGGTCCTGACTCGGAGACGGGTCCCATCTCAGAGGCAGGTCCCATCTCAGAGGCAGGTCCTGTCTCAGAGGTCGGTCCCGTCTCAGAGGTCGGTCCCGTCTCAGAGGTCGGTCCCGTCTCAGAGGTCGGTCCTGTCTCAGAGGTCGGTCCCGTCTCAGAGTTCTGTCCTGACTCGGTGACAGGCCACGACTCTGAGGCGGGTCCAGACTCTGAGGCGGGTCCAGACGCTGAGGCGGGTCCAGACTCTGAGGCGGGTCCAGACGCTGAGGCGGGTCCAGACTCTGAGGCGGGTCCAGACTCTGGGGCGGGTCCTGACTCTGGGGCGGGTCCTAACTCTGAGGCAGGTCCTGACGCTGAGGCGGGTCCAGACGCTGAGGCGGGTCCAGACTCTGAGACAGATCCTAACTCGGAGATGGGGACGGGTCCTGACTCGGGGATGGGTCCTGACTCTGAGACGGGTCCCGTCTCAGACGTCTGTCCTGACTCGGTGACGGGATCTGACTCTGAGGCGGGTCCTGACTCTGAGTTCGGCCCTGACTCCTCCAAGTCAGTACCAACCTCTGAGTTGACCAAATTTAGAGGCCCAGCTAAGTGTGGACTAAACACAACATTTGATCCATTCTTGGTGGGCTCTTGCCTCTCTTCTTCATCTGGATTGTCTCCACAACCCGCAGCCTCTTTGATGAGGTCCCATGCCTTTTGGAGAAAGGTGTCTTTGAGATTGATTTTTCTCGGTCGTGCAAGGGTTCTTTTAAAGCATTCCACAACCTTGTGAATCACTATTGGGTTGTTGCTTTTAATCATTTTGAAGAGCAGTTCTCTAACTGCGTCTTCATTGCCCCACAGAAGTTGCAGGATGTCTCGGCAGGCTTTTTTTTCCATTTTGTCATAAAAGACAAAATCTATGTCCTTGACTTCTTTCCATATTTTTGGAGCAAGCTTTCTCTGGACCGGTTCGGTGTCCTTCCTTTTGTAATGCCCATAGCTAGATCTGTAACTGGACTTATAAATCAATCTCCATAGAATATTTTGAACCATAATTCTCCTTTCATCTTCTGTTCCACGTCTGAATCCCATCCTGTTTGCGTCCCTCAAAAATTGTTCAGGGTCCATGGTTGCCTGAGTATAATCTTCACTCAGGCAGTTTTCATCTGCGTACAAGTCTTCAGTTGGAAAAAAAGTCTTTCGGATCTTTCTTTTGGTAGACGTGAACATTTTCTCTTTAGGAACAGGATTCTCCAGATGCTTTTTGAATTTTTCCACAATAACTTGGTGTCCTTCTGGGTGTTCCACTAGTGCGATTAAATGCAGTCCACTGGCAAAGTGGAATGCATCTCTCGCAAGACTCTGGAAAATCCTTTCACCAAGTTCTTCTGAAATCTCCGAGAGTACGTTCACATTTATATCTCCAGTTTTTCTCAAAAGCAATTTCAAAATTTTGCTATGTTGTTCCTCAAAGACTTGTCGGACAAGATGCAGAGTTGGTCCATCTGCAGCCTTTTCTATCACTTCCCACAGAAGTTCACTGAGAAAGTTTCTCTTTTTGTAATCTGGGCTTCTTTGACCAGGATGAACTTTGCTGGACAATGTCTTTTTCACTTTCGTCCAAAAAGAAACCTTAGGTTTCACATCCATTTCTCTCTCTGGGCTTTCGTCGTTCATCTTTATTGTGCTGAGCTAAAACGTCCAAATGAATCTCGAGTTGACTGACTTGTTAACCGATTTGTGGTAACTGATCAGAGAATTAACTGATCAGTTGGTGATGTCATGGACTCTATGACATCATAAAGTCATCCTCAGAAGGGCCTCATGACACAGACATCATTTGAAGTCATGCTGATGACGTCATTGTAAGCAGCATGGCAACTGTTGCTAAGGGTAAAAATAGCACGCAGTGAGCATGCGCTGTGAAAAAAAAACTTACTGTGGGCACTAGATGCATTATTCCCGCAAGTCTGAACTGGCAGTGATTTGTGCAGCTTAACAGGAGGGGCCAGGGAACCATTGGCCCCTCCACTTACCGCCCACCCATTTTTATTTGTTATTTGGGTTCCATCTCCTAACAGGCATAGAGCAAATGTCAGGGGAACCACAACATGACCTGGGCCGGTCTATGAGTCAAACAAACCTCTTGTGATGCCCACTGGTGTGTGAAAAAAAAGTGAAAAAGGAGCATTTAAATGTCTATGGGATAATAATAATAATAATAATAATAATAATAATAATAATAATAATAATAATAATAATAATAATTTACTTGTTACGATGGGTGCAGTAACGGTGTTTCACCGGTATGTGGTGCATGGGAACTCTGAGCTGCCAGTTGCTCTTAATACATTAGAAATGTGCCATTTTAATGAACAATGCCACAGATAAAGCATATTTTTATTATGTTTACTCTCTGTAACATGGTTTAGACTTAGATATGTGATTCTATGCATCATAATTTCAGGGACGGAAACATCTTGTCTCCTGTCCTAACATAACATGAACTTCACTTTTTTTTTGCTAGTGGCTTTTATTTTTAAAGAAATCCAACAGAAAGGGGATGGAAAGAAGGTGGGTGGGAGAGGACAGGCAACCAAGGAGCCAGTAGCAGAGTTGTAGTCAAGGTCACCGACCCAAGACCAAGTCAAGACCAGCACCCCGCGCTACGTGACACAAAAAAATTAACTTTTACTTATCAAAATTGCTTCTCAAATTGATCTGAAAGATCCACTTTCCCATAAAAAACTAGTTATTAAATACGTAGAGCTTAAATAAATGCAATCAGTAAAGATCTGTCCAGAAGAATCGGATCGTTCCTGAATGTACCAGCGTTGTCCCATATGTGCGACACCTCAGTCAACACCTCCACACAATAATTCAGCGCATGAGTGACAACTTTTTTTCATCGCAGATGCAACATGTGTGTCTACGTCAGTACAGCTAGCTTTGCTAGCATCACCTCCACAGATCTTACCTTTCTTTAAGCTTTCCTTCCAAGTGACGCTAAAAGTTGGATGAAGTCCCCACCATCTGTGAAAGCGAAGCGCTGCTGATTTTACATGTCGCCATATCTTATGATTTATGCAGCGCTATTATATTACTGATGATTAGACTCGCTCAGAGGAAACCACTGCGCATGTCTGGAGCTTCGCGTGCGAGTAAAGGTGGAGACGATGGGTGACAACAGACACGTAAGTTACGATATTGCTCGGATTTTAAGGCGCCACCTTAAATCCCTGAACTTCACATTTTAACAGAAAAAAAGAGCAACGCGACTTGGATGTAACGAGTAACGCGACAGTTTTGTAGAAATGTAGTGAAGTAGAAAGTACAGATACTTACTGTAAAATGTAGTGGAGTAAAAGTAGAAAGTACCCATTATTAAATCTACTTAAGTAAAGTACAGATACACGAAAACTCTACTTAAGTACAGTAACAAAGTACTTGTACTTCGTTACTTCCCACCACTGCATATTTGTAAAACTAATGCATACTTTGTAACACAAAGCTTTTCAGTAAAACAGTAAACATTGTGAACGAAAACTCTATTCACATAGCTTACCATGCACTTTGAGACTGGCTGTCGTCTGGTGTTGCCTGCAATGGCATGTGTACTCTCCTGAGTCCTCAGGCAGAAGCGCTTTGATGGTAAGAGAGATGATGGTTTTCCTGTGCTTCGTGACATACTTTTCTCCAGGTCGGATGTTCTCAAAACCTTTCCTCCAATGAAACTGGACTCCAGGTAAAGAATATTCACAAGTAAGCGTAACAGCCTCTCCTTCTTTGGCCTCCACAGCATGCAGAGGCTGGGTGAACTCTGCTGGGATGGCTGAAGAAGACAGCAACGCTTTACAAAACCTGCTATGACTCTTGACTTTAGTAAATAAGGAAGACATGGTAACAATAAGTGACACATTTTATGTTCATACCTTTGACAGTAACGACAGCTGTGGTTGTGACTGAGCCAGCGCTGCACTCGTACACTCCAGCATCGCTGTTGCTGACCTCTCGAATGGTCAGTCGGGCTTCACAGCCAGAATGGGTGGTGAAGTATCTGGAGGAGTGCCACATCAGGCAGCCATCTTTGTACCACAAGATGTGACATGGCTTGGAAGTCACACAAGACAAAACTAAGCCTCCTCCCTCAAAAGCCTCACAGTCTTCCAGTGATTTGATAATGGTAGGACGCCTCTCTGGTAACATGAAGACAAACGGACTTATTATCTCTGACTGAAGTGTAAATAAATATTAAGTACTCCTAGAAAGGGTCAAAGTCCTTACCTCTAACTAGCAGTGAGGCATAAGATCTTTTGTCCCCTGCTACAAACGAAATAGTGCCAGTGTCTTTACGGACAAGTTGTCTAAATGTAAGGGTGTGGAAACCTCCCGGTGTCACCTGGATCTCATTGACCTCATTGGTATAAAGCAGAGTCTCGTCCAGATACCACTTGACCCCCCAATAGTCATCGGGACAAATTCGACACCTGAATGTTACTGTGTCACTTTCAAGGCACTCCACATCTTCTAATTCATCCAAGATTATCACCTTCTGACCTGAAATAAGGAAAAGTCATAACTACATAAAGATTAAATACAGTAGCTGTTATCAGCTTTAAAACGTTTGTCCTCATTTTATAATTTTATCGGGATTTGATGGTACCTGAGATTATCAAAGTACTTGACTAGTAAATAGTCTAGAAATAAAAATCTGAACAGTCTGCTGGGCTTTTGCATGAATCTGAGTCAATATTTTGCAGAACAAATCTTCCTGGGTTTTTCACTTTTCAAATCTAGAGACTGAGAGCTATATACATACAAGAGTTAGGTTGAACATCTGCACATTCTTCTTTCTAAACATTTTGAAAACCATGTATTCTTTTACTTATACTACAGAGTTACCCATCTATTTTTGATTTATCACATAATTCTTACAAAATACACTGTAGTTTATGATTATAATGTGGCAAAATTGGAAAACCTTAAAAGGTCATGAATACTTTGAATTTGAATGAATACTTTTAAAGAGACACTATGATCACAATGGTTTTCAGGAGCTTTTCAATAAAAGCTATGAGTTTTGCCAAGAAAATCAGCAATTAATAGCTGCTTACTGTTAAGGTCTTATATTACTTCATTTTAATAAATCAGCTATTGGAGTATTTTCCGTTATATTGTGTTAGATGACAGAAACGTCAACAAAAACGTATTTTATATGCACAGCATAGGGACCTTTTTGAAAGGAAATAAACATGGTTGACCAGCAGTGATCCTACCAAACGAACACACTTTGCATGTTGACTCACCCTGCACAGTAAGTTGTGCCCGGCTCTGCATGGTACCAACATCACACACATAAATATCCGTGTCTGTTTTCTCTAGGCAGGTGATGGTAAGGGATAGAACCACTCCCCTCTGTTTGATGATGTACTTCTTCCCAGATCTGAGCTCCACCATGCCCTTCAGCCATGTCGCACGCTTGGCAGGCCGCCTGGTCTCACACTCCAGTGTCACTTTACCCTTTTCTTCTCCTCGAGTATCTCTCAACTCCCTTGCAAAAGTGTGTTGAAGTTCTAAATTAAAGAAAAAGTAAGTTCAGTAGATTTTGAAAAAATATATACTTTTTTTTTAATTTACACAACATAATTATAATAAATTCTTTTTTTTATCCTGATATTAATAAGGCAATGTCATATGCTAGCATTATTTCAGCGCATTGCCAGCAATCTTTCTTCATATAAGTTGCAGGAGATTTGTTCGTACTGTGAAATTAATCTCCAATTCCAAAGATGCTCATAAAAAGATACTGATCGTTTACACCAATTTCTGAAACTTTCATCCAAATCATACAGCTGGAATCAAGACTCACTGGGGACGAGAACAGTTTTTAAATTTTTGGTGAGTCAGTGTGAATTGTAGCCTCAGAAACAGATAAAATGACATCAACTGTATCCCGTGAGACTCTTACTTCAAGTGAAAGATTAATAAAAAAAAAACATAACTACCTCTGATCTCCACCTTGGCTCGGGATGCAACACCATCAGCCTCGCAGCAGTATTCACCAGAGTCTCTGATGGAGGCATTCTTGATCACCAGGCGTGCCAAGTTCTTCTCAATGCTCATCTCATATTTAGGGCTCTGCCTGATAGGATGTCCATTTTTCAGCCACCGAATGGTGACTTCTGGTTTGGTGATTTCACAGCTCAACTCAGCGTCCTCCCCAGGTACAGCCTTTACATTGAGTAGGTCCCTGAAGATGTGCACAGGCTTCTCTAAAGGAGGAAAAATACTAAGCATCTTACTGTCTGCTTCAAATTGGCAAAACAAGCACATATTAATAAGACACAACTGTTCACCTTTCACAAATAACATGGTTCTACAACTCAGGTCTTTAATTGTGAAGACGACGTCACCAGCGTCAGAAAGTACGACATCTCTAATCCCCATCTTATAGATGCGACTGTTGTGGACAAGCTGAATGTGACTGTTGGTAACCACCACCTGACCGTTGATGGTCCAAATGGGTTCATCATCCAGTTCATGAGAGAGAAGGCACTCAAAAGTACAGTTTTCACTCTCCAGAACAGATACTGTCTTTATCCGCTGAACAATAGTAACATGTAGATCTGCAAACACAAGAATTGATAAAACAGCCCCACTCAGGTGAATGTGGTAAAGAGTTGGCTATTTTAGATTTAATTACACCAAATGCAAAAAATGAAGCGGTTAAACTGTCCAGTACAGTTTACAGTCTCCTTACCATGTACTGTAACTTTAGCCTTGGACTGACTGGTGCCCAGGTCACAAGTGTAGTGTCCAGCATCGTTCTTGCTCAGTGAGTGGATGATCAGTGCCCTGGACTTCCCGCACTGTACAAACTCATGTTTATCATCAGGTGTCAGGACAGAACCATCCTTCCTCCAGAGAGGTGTTACTGAATCTTTAGAGATTTCACACTGCAGGCAGACCTCCCCTTGCTCTTCTCCAACGACATCCTCCAAGGACCTAAGAAACACTGCCGGGCGCTCTGGAGATAAAACAAAAGTTCAGGCGAGTTTATGTGTTTCCCTAATTCAGGTGTTTTTTTATCGTGCTCTTCAGATAATTCCATATCTGACCTTTAACCTTTAAGATGGTTGTCTCATTGAGAAGGCCTGCTTTAAATGTGACCCTACTCTCTTGTGGTCTAAGCTTTTGCATCACGAGGCTGTGCATTGTGCCCATGTGCTGGATCCGGTTGATGGCGTTAGAGCTGAGGCGGACGTTGTTAACCAGCCACTCGGCGTTGGCAACAACATAGTTGAGCTCACATGAAAAAGTGGCAGTGCCATCTTCCTCAATGTCAACAGGCTCAAGATGCTTGACCAGCTTCAATGTTTTTGCTGTAACACAAAGACAAAAAAATTATCATGATTAAGCAAATTGCATACCACAGTGATATTAAAAACGATTTTTATTGACGCACCTTCAACCTTGACCTGTGCTGTGCTTTGTGAACCTCCAGCCATGCAGCTGTACTGTCCTGCATCAGTCCCCGTCAGGCCGTGAATGATCAGTTCCACTCGTTTCCCCTCTCTCTTCATGGTGTATTTGTTCGAGATCTTCAGAGCGGTGCGACCTTTAAACCACCGCACAACTCGGGGAGACGGGGCAAACTCACAGCACAAACTCACAGAGCTGCTCTCCCTTGCCTCCACATCATCTAAGTGCTGAACAACCTCAAGAGGTCGCTCTAATGAGGGAATGCGTACAACAGACGATTGAAAAACATCCAAATTAATTAAGAGTTTTGCAGTGCATGATCATTGGGTCTTTGTTATCAAGAAGAAATATAAACAATTTTTTAAAAACTTAATCTAAGCAAATCTGCCAAAGTAAATTAATCTAAATCCTACCCAGGCTCCAAGGAAAATCCTGCATCGCACAAATGTTTCATGGTATATTAAAACAAAATGTATGGTTGGTTTTAATAAAAAGCAATGATGTCAAAGCCATTATTATTTTTTTACATCTGGCAAATACAGGAAATTATTTGTTTTTTTCTTCACTGACTTTAAAATCATAGAATTTCTTGCAAATGCTTTTTTGAAGTATTATCCAAATTTTTTCACGGTAGAACGATGCATCACATTGGGATGTCATGATATCAAAATGTCATTTTGAATGGAGGGCAGGAAAACTCACCCTTCACAGAAAGCTGAGCGGTGGAACGGCTCTTCCCAGCCACAAACACCACAGGCCCTGACATGGAGCTGTCTGTGCTTGTGAAACAGAGACTGTGTAGGTTCCCCTGCCGGTCAATGTTCACTCCTGCAGAGTGCTCCAGGACCTCACTGTTTAGAGTCCACTTCGGGGGTCTCCCAGACTTTAGACTGGTTTCTACCTGAAATAGTGCAGGGTTCGGCTCCATCACCTCCATAGGTTTCATCCCCCGCACTATGCTGATGGCCTGCTCTGCATGTACAACAATAACACATATTAAAGTGACCACACAGCTTGTGCTTTCTGATTTGTGTCTTTGAAGAAAATAAACGCAAATATATTAGCTGCTATTTATGATCCTGCACTTAAAGCTGTTTTGCAAAAGTTGTACATTTTATCTAAAACAGATAGACCTAACACTATCTCTTATTCTGTTTTCTTTGACAACAAGTATCCCACCCTCCACTAAAAGTTGACATGAAGTTTTGTCATCCCCTGCATCACATGTGTAGGTGTCTTCATCTGAAGAGCAAACATCTTCGATGGTCAGCTGCCTGTAGACATCCTGGCTGATTAGCTGATACTTCTTGCAGGGCAGGAGCTCCTTCCTGTTCTTGTACCATCTGACCTGAGCATTAGGCCGTGACACCTGGCACTCTAGTAAACCCCTGTGGCGATACATGGCAATTTTGACCCTCAGTGGTCGAGATATTTGGACTGGCAGCTCTATAAGAAAAGAACAAAAAACATTGATGGTGAAAAAATGTTTATCTTTAACAGTTGAATATCCTATTTTTATTGTGCATTGAAGATGTCTGATTTAGTCAGAAATTTGAACAGCAATGTTTACATTGCTGTATATCAGGTGGGAGTGTGTTGACTCACCTTTTACTGTAAGAGTGGCGTAAGATGAAATCCGCTCTGCAGTGAATCTGATTTCACCTGCATGTTCTGGTCTGACTGACTTGAAGAGCAAAGCATGAGCTTTTCCTGAAATTAGATTATGTTGAATCCATCATGTCTAGTTGTCTTTGAGTCCAGGATGTATTTTAAAGACTAAATGAGAAGCAAACACAGTTGTGAACATCTGTGCTTGTGAATGATTGATTTTCTCACCCTGATGTCTTATCTTGATGTTGTCTCCAGGTCGGATTCTGCAGTCATCACGATACCACCGACCATCCAGATCCACCTGATTCACTTCGCATATAAAACTAACGGGTTGACGCTCAAGCGTATCCACATCCTCCAGCTCTTTCACAATATATATGTCTCTAGCTGACAGAAAAATGTAAAGTATGACTATCGTGTTAATAATAAGATTATAATGTGCTTTTTCAAATCGTTGCATCATTTTTTTATTACTTGATAAAGAATGAGTAAAATGAGAAAAAATGCTGATAATAATTCATATGTTCCTGACTCGAGTACATAATATTAGAGGACAGAAAAAAAATACAATAATGAGAAACTATTGTTTCTAACAAAATTACTTATAGCACAAGGTGCTGTAACAGTTGTAATTGTGTGGTGTGTCTTTAAGGCAGCTTAAGATACTGTTTAGTGAGATCACAACTATGCATCACTGCCCTCTAGAGTTATGAGAGAATGTCTGATGTTTGATGAGAGATCAGATGTTTAAGTGGGTTTTGTGAAGCTGATGCAGATAGTGCTTAAAGGACAAAACATGGTTTTCCAAGTTTTTGACTAAATATTACTGTCACCTTCTCTCAAACACTAAATACTAAAACAACCCCCATTACAGCATCCTAATACTTTTTGTTCCACCAGAGTACAAATATAACATGGCAGAGGGTTCTTTCTATTAAAAACTAACCGTTGGGCTGTCATCGGGTATAATAAGCAGAATATTGATGGGTGTAACTCCCCTGTTGTCAAGTATGGTGGAACACACACTGAGTGTGCTGCATCACCTTACCTCTAACAATGAGTCTGCCTGATGTCTGAACCTCACTGGCCTGGAAACAGTATAAACCAGCATCTCCCAAAGCCACTCGGTTTAGGATGAGGCTGTGTTTCTTCCCATGCGTGCCGATGCGACAACTTGGTTTCGACTTAACCTGCATCCCATCCCTGATCCAAACGCCTTCTATGTAAGCCAGGTTAAGAGTCACCTCAAAGGAGCAGCTCTCACACTCGGACACCTCCACATCCTCCAATCCTTTCACCACTTTCAGTCGGTTCACTGGCAACCACACAACATTAGAGTATTGAGAGGCGGCTAATCAGAGCACAAAAACCACTGAAAATTGTTTTGAAAGTAAGTTTGATTGGAAAACCTACTTGCAGCTGCAACAATCCCTCCAGTTTTATTGTCCCCCATATCTCCAGAGGATGGTGGATGTTTATTTACTTTCTACAAGGAATCTGCAGTGAAAAGAAAAAAGAAATAAGGTTCTAAGTAGATATCCGTTACATCTTTATGAAAAAAAAATGTCTTACTAAGACTAAAACAAACCTCAATCTCTTTCCACTCATTCATTTAGTTTGAGATCACACGTCACAACGACAATTTTGCCATTATTACGGAAACACACAAATGCAATGACCTAACACACAGCCTACTACTGAAAATGTTTTTACTAGAGGCCTGACCAACCAAAGATAAAACCCAATACTTATTCTCTCATATGTACAATCTTTGTGATAGCATGCCAGCCATCCTCTGCAGTGCAGAATGGAGTAATCTCTTGTCACTTCGCTCTGCTGCATTCAGAACCACCTAGACTCAGCAGTGATGCCAGAGACCTTAGACCTGAGACTGAGGCAGAGGGCTTCCTTCCATCAGGAAAAACTAAACATGCATTAGCAAGAATATGCAATATTGCCCTAATTAGTACACATTATTCACTTGAGGCTGAGGGGCTGAATACAAATGCATGACAAGCTCTCATAAGAACCCATTTTTGACATAATTATAATTTTGTGGTTTAATGTCAAAATGTAAAAAAAAAAAGAAGTTCAAGGGTTCTGAATACTTTTGCAAGGCACTGTAACACAAGATAATATGGTGACAAACACTGGTTGCCAACAATCAATCTTAAGGTCCTTAAATAATAAGGACAACGTTATACTTTTGAGTCTCAAAACTACATCTCATTTTTATTATGTTTTCTCAGGCCTCGCCACTACAAAAGATTAGACTCTTTTGGTTTAGAAGTGTGTTAATGGGAATATTTGCTCATTTCTTTCAAGAAAGTATATTTAAGGTCAGACACTGATGTTGTACGAGGCTTGGCTCACAGCCTCCCCACCGTTTCATCCCAATAAATTTCCTATGGTTGGAGGTCAAGCCAGTACAGCAAGTCCCGTTCCTATACACCAGTCTCACCCAATCATGTCCTCACAGGCCTTGATTTGCACACAGTTGTCCAGTAACGCTTGAACTGAAGCGGCCATCTCCTGATTGTCCCTATAGAGTCAGGAGAAGGCCTGACTCTATAGTCAGACCAAACTGTTTTGGTAAGTTGAAGCATAAAGAGTTCTGGACCCCAACCTCTGAAGAAAACAGCTCCACACCATAATTCCATCTGCACAAAACTTTACACTTGATGCAAGGGTCAGACAAGTGCTGTTTGGCAAATGCCAAACCCAAACTTGTCTATTGGATTGCCAGAAAGAATGACATGATTTGTCTCTCCAGAGAACATTTCTCCACTGGTCTAGAATCTGGTTTATGTGTGCTTGACATCGCTGTATTTGATGCTTTGTGTTGCACTTGGTGACGTCTCACAGGTAGCTAGATGTTCTAATGAAGGCCACATGAAGCTCTGAGGTCTGTAACTATACTCTGCAAAGAGTTGGAGACCTCTATACACTATATACAAGCCAACATCCACAGAATCCACTACGGGATTTTCCTTGGATTACTCCTGTTTTGGCTAAGTTGTTGTTATTCCTAATTGCTTCCACTTTGTCATAATATCACTAATAATTGACTGTGGAATAGTTTGAGGAAATCTCATGACTGGACTTGATGCACAGGTGGCATCCTATCATAGAAACGCACTTGAATTCACTGAGCAACTCTTTCTTTTACAGATCTTTGTAGAAGTATTACTCACAATTAGGGGCTGGGTCTTAAACACAGGCAGCCATGAAAGTAACTGGAACACTTGAACGTAGTGACAAAGTGTTGACCCAATACTTTTGGCTTTATGGTGTATCAAAAGATATCATGCAGAGTTGACAGACTGACAACAATATGTCAGCAATGGTGTAAATCTAATAAACAAATACATCTGACAAAACCTAAAAATAAAAAGCAGATGATGTTAAAATACTACTGTCAAATGTTTAGTCTTTAGCAGGAGTCAGATATATTGTGGAAAAGATTAGTCAAGGCTTTAGACTTTTACAAATGATAAGACATCAAATGCAGTGATTAACTTACCTAAACTTGCAGATAGAATGTCCTTACATCCATCTTGTTGCCTCAGGAAAATTATAAATTATCCATTATGACATCAGATCTGTCAATCCTGCCTTATACAAAGCCTTCAAGTTGAACGGAAAAAGCTTAACCAGTAAAAAGTAAGTCCACGTTTGTTTGCTACATCCAGGTCTCTAAAGTTGACAGCCTATAATACGCTTAGTGTTTTTGTGGTGTGATGGAGCAGGGTGCCGAACAGCTGACATATCTGTCCCCACATACTAACCTCCAAAATAGCATTCTGGCAGTGTGAAGGCAAAGATAGCTTTGGCTTTAATTGTGCTGGGAGGCAACTCGTTTTCAAGCATCAATGAAACCATCAACAATCTAAATCCAAACTACAGGATTAGTGTGTTTGATGGTTTTCTCTGCGCATGAATCAGTGGCTCACAATTTTCCTCAAAACAATAAAGAGACCTTCTTGCATCATGTTGTAGCTTGATAACCCTCTTAAGTGTTCACTGATGTCTGGCATTGGTTTAAACTTCAGGTCAGATGAAATCATTTCCATGGATCTCCAAGGGGGGTTTCCATCTGCTGCTGCAGTGGAAAGGACATCAAAGATTAAGCAACATGAAGTATCCTATTTCACTGAATAAAGACAAAAAAAAAAGCACCAGAAAAATATTTCCACACACTGATTACATTACATTTATTTCAATTTGGATAAGTTGAAAAGTAATAAGTTAAAGTAATTCAAACATTAACTATCTTAAATTGACAACTCTCACTCTCTTTCTTTACTATCTCTATTATATTTTCTTTATTTTTAACCATACTTAAAGTTTATGGGTCACCTCATCTGCATGAAACACAGTCAGCAGCAACCACTGCTGTGTCTAAACCCTTGTGATGGACAGGTCCATGTGTTGTGGAGCTTTGTTAAGACCAGTGAAACTCTAGCGACATAATAATCTCTGTTGAGTCCTACCGGGACACAAGAAAACAACTTGTCGTCACACAGACAAGAATAGTAGTATAAAGAATTAAATTGCTATCTGCTCACAAGTCCTTATCAGCTTTTTTTATTTATGTATTTATTTTTAACTCAAATTATCTTTGACATTTAAAAATAGAAACAAAATGAGTTCTGATGCTTTGATTTTTGGACTATTTTCCTTACATCACATCCAAAAAGATATCTGAAAAGGCATAAAGCTTGCAAAAGTAACTTAGTACACTGTGGCCTATTCAAGGTGTACACAAAAATAGGTTACTTAGCTAATAACTTACTTGACCTTCAAATAGTGTATCCAAGTAATCAACATGTAAAACAGCAATCATGTCAAAACAGACATTCTGTTGTGATTAGATGTTATAATCATATTTTATAACAACATTCAGTGCCATGAAAAAGTGTTTGCCTCCTTCCAGATATACTTTGGGGGTTTTTTTCAGTCGTCCTGAAACTAATTTAAAGTTAAGACAAATATAACATGAGTGAAGACAAGAATCAGCTGTCAAATTTTTAAAAGCTTCATTTTAAAAAGTTCTCCATCAATTAGCACTAGGTGAAAAGTTTATGCTCCTAAAGGAATAATGATGTAAATGTTATTAACCGCATCTTTATGTTTGATTACTACCAGATCTGTAAAATCAAGAATTTCCTGGAACACAGTCTGTTTGACGTGAGTTGGGTTTTCCCACTACATCTGATGCAAAACTCAGAAAAAGACGGTAAAGCATTGTGGTGGTAGTGTAATAGTCTGAACCTGCTCAGTTTCTTTAAGACGTGGACAACTTACTGTGAGAGATGGAACCATGAATTCTGCTCTCGGCCAGAAAGTCTCAAAAGATAATGTCGGCCTTTCATTTGAGCTTAAGCTCTAGCGTATTTGGGTTATGGACAATTCGAAGTACACCTGTTGACTTATGACTCTCACTCATAAAAAAAACAAACTATGATGCTGCTGCACATCCCTATAAAAACTGCCTATTGTTTGGATTTTGTCTTTCTTTCTTTGGATTTATATAAAAATTTCTTTGATATAAAATATTTCAGTTTTACCAAGAAACAGGACAAAAAGAGAAATAATTAAAGGGGTAGTAGCCTTATACCTTTTCACAACAGTGAACTCTTAAGCATAGCAGCAAAATCAAACTTTATCTGCATCGTTGTGCATGTGAGAGTGTGAAGATGCAAAACAAACCACAGAAATAAATATGAGAAATCTTTATTATAAAGACATTAATTAGAACCTCACTGGAATATTTAATAGGAAACATTAAAATGAGATTTTCTTCTTACAACATGTATTCGACACAAAAATAAGGGCATTTGTGTTTGATAAATTGCCTCTGTTGCAATGTTTTCTTGGCAATGAATCTTACTCCATTAGAAAGTTTGTTTATTTCCTCTAAACTGTGTCACATTTGTAAGGAAAAAGCATTTAATTGTTGGGCAGCAGAGTTGAGTGTGTCGGCTGTGCCCTTGGAAAAACTTGCCAGATCCTCTCTGCCAAATGCCAACATCTTTTTCTGCAACTGGCTCTTGTTTGGCGTCCCTTATTCGATCAGATGATTGAAGTCTGAAGAAACAAGACATATTACTAATTTAATGATTTAATTTAACAAATAGCCTGGTACTTCCATCTCAGACTGGTCACTAACTTGATTACACACTAGTGGGATCACTTCCCATCCATTTAGCATTACATCGATGAAGTGATAACGTATGGTTTGGTTTTAAACGCTGCTTGACACCTTCAGTAGTTTTGCACTGTCAACCATATTTTCTGTACTTCCTTTGGAGAAGTATGAATGGCCAAACTCGGCTCAGACGCGATTCCTCTTCGTGGCATATGATAAGCCCCTCTATGGTGGGGTGTGCATTGAAGTGTTCGAAAATAGAACTCGGTTTCTTAAAGTGGAGATATTGAATTGCCAATGACTGCAAAATCTCATCTCGATATCTCTCAGATTAGTGGCGCTTTGGGAAGTTTTACATTTATACAATAAAAACACTCCACAAAACAAATGCATTTTCCTTTCAAATGTGGCACAATTTAAATAAAAAGAAGGAGGTTTTCCAAATATATAGACTTACTGCCAAGTGATGTCACAGCAACAAATACTGACCAAACAAAATGTCCTTACTTTTTGTGCAGTTTTATTTTTTCTTTTTGCTCTTTGCATCTTTTGCTTTAAGTAGTGCGTCTTCTTTTTCAGCAGCAGCTTTAGTCCTTCTTTTTCCTAGAGGTGTTTTTGCATACCAGTTCTGAAGAAAAACAAAGAAAATGTCCTAAATACATGCCTTAAAAATACAAAATTATAATCTGAAAACAGAAATAAAAGACTTTTCCACTTTTTCTAACTACAACTTTAGCCATATCACAGAAAGAATCAGAATTCTTCTTCTAAACCTGCTTTAAATTGCTTTTTGAATATTGCTGCTTCAACATACTTTTAGCGCCTCTTCCTCCTTCTGGAGCACGGGCTCAAACTTGGCAAGTGGTACAATAAAATCATCAGCAGTGAGGGGTTGCTTTGTCAAGTCATTGATGCGATCCTTGGTGACAACACTGCTGATGACCTGCACCATATGGCCTGGAGTGTAGCCATCAGTCACCTTCGTCAGAGAGGTGAGGTCCAAAGCGTTTGTTATTTTTCCTCCTTGCTTTTTAATAAGTTTCTCCCACAAAACTAAAATTACACAGAATTAATAGTTATTTTATTCCACATTACCACAAGTCTAATTTTCATCATTTTTATGAATTACTGTGTGTCATGTCTTTACTGTATCTTGAGCCGTAGTCAGGTCTTGGGATGAGGATGATTTTGCCATACATTTTACACATCGATTTAAGTTCAGAATTCTGTGGGGCTTTTGTTGTTCCAATTATCAGGACACGATCTTCTGGTTTGATCAGTTTAAGACACTTAGGCAAATCTTTTTTCAGTCGCCTAGGTTCCAGCTGTTCATAAAACACAAAAGAGTTAAAACTGCAATGAAATTAAATCAATCAAAATATTTTATTTTACAATTTGAGTTATGAATGTTTTTTTTTATTATCTGAAGTACCTGTTCTTCATCCTTGGGAACTTTTTTGTAGAACATTTTCTCCGCATCTTGAATCCAAATCACAGAGGGTTGCAAAAGTCTTGCAACCTGAATATAAATCGACTATGAAAAACTGCTTCTGTACTATTTGGCTAACCGACTGCTAAAAGAACATTCAGTACATCAAATATTTTCAGTGATGATTTGCAACTCTGCACATTGTTATAAGTAGGTAAGGCCATAAACTTCTAACAATACAAAAGAAGCAAACACTCATCCAATCATAGTGTTTGTAAGCCATTAAAATGAATAATCTTTCCCAAAAATCTGACCTGTTCTGAAGACTAAGCGAATATTTTGATATGTACATTTTAAAGGCAAAAATATAAACCACAAAGAAAGAAATTTTGTCAGCGTGAACTCTTAGGCAACACCTTCTCTGGTTCTTCTGTTGTTCTTATTACCCAAATGTTTAGATTTATGTGACAACGGTCTAGAAAACCTCTGCTTCTCAAATTAGGAGAAAACCTTTTCAAATAATCTGTGGAAAATACTTAAAAACGATGTGTTTTTTGCTGACATTCTCAAATAGAGTTACGTAAGAATATAGAAATATAGCAACTTTGAAGGATGTCTTCAATCTTAACATCTAAGTAATATTAGAAAATTGAAGCAATGTTTTGGCATCCAGAGTCCTACCTTAAACACCATATGAAGCATCATGGCCATTCCAGGCTTGCCTGGGTATTTTCCTGCTGTGCTATAGGGGGACAAATCAAACATAGTGGCCCCCGTCTCCTGGCAAATTGCATGGACCAACATGCTCTTGCCCACACCTGCGGGTCCCACCAGCAGTATGGACTTTATTAAGGGAGCCTTCTCATGAACCTCTGGAGCGCCTGCAAACCACATACATTTCAACCATACAAGTATCATAAATTCATGTTTACATACATTAATATTATTGTTTTAAATACAAAATATTTAAAATAAGTTTCATACCTAATGGTAAAATTCCATATAAAGATAAGACTTGACGGACATCTAACAATGATGGCATGGGTTCGATGTCATTTTGTCTCAATGTAGTGCCAAGATAATTATAGTCACCTGAAAAGGAAATAGAAAACAGAAATTTTGTTATTTGCCTGTTATTTTTGATTAAGAGTTGAATGAAGTTTCTGTAATATGTAGAAGGCAGTTTTATCATTAAAGAACATATCACTGTCCTTAATATAAAAAAATTATCTTAGATAGGCAGCATTTCATGCCAAAATCTATAAATAAACCTCAATAAACAGTTATTATTAACACATTTTACAGAAGCTACATTTGCTAAAGACTTATTAGTTTAATCAGTTTTCACATAACCTGGCAAAGGAGCCAGAAGAGGGCAGCACATAATAGCTAATTCCATGGTAGATGAAAATGAATTTCTTCTTTTAAAAGAGTTTGCTTGTTTCCACACATCTCTTGCAATCTGAGGTAAGCGTCACAAATACAACTACAGAAAAAATATATTTGCCAATGTCTTACCCAAGAAATCTTGCATCCGGAAATTTTTTGCCCGTTTCAGTAAGCCTTGCTGCACCAGCTCTTCACACAAAGACTCAAGGGTCCTAGCAGATGTAAAGAAATTAAGTTTATGTTATTTTGGTGGTTTGTTCTGTTTTGTTTTGTTTCCTGAAACTTACAAATGTATGTGATCCCTTTAACATCACCTATCAGGTGTCAGATCTTTTTCCTTTTTCTTCTTCTTTCCACCTTTAGAACCTTTTTTCTTCTGTGTCGTCAATTAAGATAATAATCACATCAATGCAATGCATGCAAAATTAGATCAAATTTTAATGTTTTTACCTTTGGTCCTTTTTGTTTGCCAGGTTTTTCTTTATCTATAGCCAACTTCAACTCAGCAAGTTCCTCTCGCATCTCTTCATCGACCTGATAAAAGACGGAAAAATGGTGAGTGAGCATCTGTCTGTCTGCCTGACTTTTTGTCTGTGGAGTGTGTTGTAGCTAGGTAAATCTTTTTGAAGATAATTTCAAAAGGGTTAGACATACAAAAAAGCCCTCAAAGGTTTTACAACTGAATGTGAGGAATGGATCAAACTTTCTTCAGTCCTATGTCAGCGACTGGTGGATGGCTTGTAAAAGCTGTTAATTCAACTAAAGAGGATAACACTCGCTTTTAGGGATTTTTCTCATTTAGAGAAAAAACTTTTGATGGAGGGGCAACAATAAAAAAGAAACACCAGTGAAACACCTGTGTGAAGTTACATCCCTTTGTTTTTCAAATCTTAAATATTATATCGGCACAAAAGAAAATATTTTGGCCGCACAAACCTGTACAAATATAGCACAGTTGATTGATCAGCTTGGTAAGTGTGCGGATTACGTTTACTATCAACGTTGAAGAATTTTAAGCAATAATTTGAGCTGGCAAAAACTAAGGAAGGTTTAATGGTTAAATAAAATCAACAGTGACACGGGTACAGTGATACCTTTAATCGAACTTCCTCTTCTACGATTTTTCTCATTTCTTCCTTAACCAACTCCACTTCGTGAATCTGAGTGAAGTTTTCAGACTCATTACGGGTTTTCCAAACCTCTGTGAGTAGAAAGACTTTGTAAAGTTTTATGGTAATGCCAACAATTCTTTCACATGACTCTTTTGCTTAGAGGGAAGATTAGAACAACATAGAAGAAAACCATTATGGCACTTTGTCTTTTTAACTCACAATATATTCATGCTAGTGAGTGCAAGTACATACACAAGCATACTTGTGAGTGTACTCAGAAATCGTATTTTCATCATAAAGATTTGGGACTGTAAACAATCTTCAAACATCAGATTTCTTTAACATTTTACGTGTAAAACCACCTTCATATCTTTTGTTTGCCACTGCCAATTCTGAAAGAAAAGCAGATGGCATCATCGTCAACCCTTCCTCATCCTGTGAGTCCAAACAAAGTTGCATTAGATCATCACAAACAAGCAATACGCTGTGTAAGCTGCTCTAATGACAAGTTCAAATGTTTTCACTTACGTCCTCTGCACCCTTCGCCTTTCCCTTGTCTTTCTTCTCTTTTGCCTTCTTGTCGTCCTTCCCTTTTGCTTTTGATTTGGACGCTGCCTCCTCTTCTTGTAAAGCAATTTCTTCCACTAACTGAAAGTGACAAACAGTATTTTACAGAATATCCAGAAAATATTTATTTTTGCATTTAAGTCAAGATGCATTTCACCTGCTGAGGGGTTTTTTCAGCAAATATGATGGCTGAACCTCCCTCTTCAACAGTTGGGTAGTCTGGAAATAGTCCTGTGGTATTACTTTAAAACATAATGAAGAATAAGAAATCAGTGTCATTCACTGAAGTCAATAATTTTGAAAATACTTCTTTACATCAGCAAATACAACCCTACTGCAGGCCCAAACCTCACCGACATTCATAAAACCACTGTCGAATCTGATTCTTCATCGTCTTGGCCATGTCATTCCACTCAAATTCTCGTATTTGATTCACTATTGCATCTATTGCATTTAGGTAAATTTCCTCGTGTTTCTTTTGTCTAACTCGAATGGAAGCGTCAATAGCTTGGGCATCAATTTCTGCCTGAAGAGGCCCCTGGTATTTTGGATCCATAACCTGGCAAAAATAATAAATATGTTAACAAAATGTACTTGTTCCAAGATTTTAGAAAGGTAACTAGGGCAAAAAGAGATATAAAATTTAGAGTACAAAAATCATGAGCTCCAGCTTAAAGTAATACCTTATGGTGTACTATCAATACATAAATAAATGGTAGCTTTAAAATTTTTTTTTAATAATTTCAAAGTTCAGGATACACAACAAAATGGAACATCTGACTTACCATTCCAAGAAAAATCATCTCCTCATCTCGAGCAATCTTTGTTTTCTTTCTTTGTAAGTACCCCTTCCATATCTGCAAATAAAGTTCAACCAGAAAAATAAGGTCCAACAGATGAATTCCAGACAGAGAAAATGTCACATAATGTTTATGAGAAACAACCTTCTGAATGCGGATGGCGGCCAACTCATTGAAAGCTGATCCAGCGCCCTTGGCCCTGTGCCGTCTGTCGAAATTGCTAAATCTGATTTCTTTGTTTAACTTCGCCCTAACCCTGCCTTGCCACGCCCTCTCCACCATCTGAATGATCTTTATGGCCTCCTCTTCAGTCATAACTTTGTCCATTGAAGTCTGCAGGGACCACAAAAAAAGTCAAACAAAACCATGATAAACAAGGCAACACAAATAATTCTCTGATTGACCTGCTAAATATTAAGTCTTGCTTTTAATATAAAATAATGTCATGTTAAAGTCACTTTTAAACGTGAAATGCTTGCATGTGTACCAAAATCAAATGATTTGTTTCAAGTCCAAGATACTAAGAGTTCTATTTACAAGTAGTGTCATTTTAACCTACATCAAGGTCTTTTGAATCATCTGCCAAATTCAGGACATCCAGCACCATCGTTTTTCGTTCTTCAGTTTCTTTGCTGCGCTCACCGACAAAGAAGTATGGAATGGGGATCTCAAGTGCAGGCTAAAAAGACAATGATGCTAAGAGTTTGAGAGTTATCCTGTACAAATGCATCCAGTATCATGAAAAATGTCTTTCCAGTACCAGTTAAATATTTCTTCTGATTTTGTTTTCTTGTCAGTTAGTGAAATGCAAAAACTCTTCCACGGCACTTGAGATTTATCAACAATAAAAATAGTGTATGAAAATTAAACAAACCTATTTTCAAAAAAAAACTTACAGGTGTGAGTTTCAGTGCATGCAGGATGTCATCCACATAGTGGTACTCTGAAAACTCTTTTTCCACCATTTCATACTTCAGTTCTAGCACTCGCCCCATTACACCCTTGAGAAGCAGAAGAATAAGTCGTCTCTTCTGAGGGTGGACCAGCATGTTGTGGGCTTCCTCCAGCTGCCTGAAGACTTGAACGTAGCGCACATAAAGGGTCGCCAGCCGCTGGAAGAACACCACTCTGTCTCGCTGAGGTGGAGGGGGCACAGGAGGTAGTTCTTCAGCCAGGAGATAACTCAGCTCTGACATGGCCTCTTTCCAGACCTGGTTGTAGGAACTAGAACAGTTTAAACACGGAGATAAAATAAAGGAAAGACAAGAAATATTACACGATGACATTATATTTCAGGCAAGAGTATCCTAATGAAACAATGTATTGTAAATTGTACCTCAAAATACAATTTAGCATTAAGGTATAGTGGTGTGTACTTGTTCATAGTTCCCTGGCAAAAAAACCCAAAATGGATGTAGTAATACAATTACAAGATGCATAATATGGGGTTCCATTAGAGCCAAATTATGATTTAATGAGTTATAAAACCATACAGTACTTATTACTATTCACATTAATTCAGTTGTTTGTGAAACATCTCTAATCCATTGCTTTACTACTTCATTTACTTTAGAGCCTTTGACAGCATGTCAGTGTTTTTTTTAACTGAACGCCTTACTCCTTTCACCAACATTTTTCACTGTGGCCACTATGTCTTTCTTTCACCATAAAACATTTATCCAGAAAGAATTTGGCTTGCTCATATGGGCAGCTGCAAATTTTTGTCAAACTTCAAAGCTTTGATTTAGGTCAGCACCCTCTAAATCCATGTTGATGTTAAACTTGCTTCACTGCGGACAGGGACACTAATGTTCCAGTACCTCCAAGTCCAATAGGTTTGTGCCTCAGCGGATTATTCCTAATTATTCTAATGACTTTATTTCCACTGAAGGTGATAGCTTATGTCAATACTTGAACACAAGTCTGTGTTAACAGAAAATGGATCTCAAACACATCTCAGCTAGTTTTTGAAATGGAGTGAAAATATGTATTTAAATATGAATGCATAATCCTGACCCTGAGTATTAGAGAAAGCTCAAAATAAATTCCACTCGACTCTTCGTAGTTTCTATGAAATAATTACTTGACTGTGAATAACATTAAAAGTGGCTAAAGGACGCGTGACGTAATCTTCTCAGGGGTTCAGTAGATTTCCTGCCAGCAGGATGTTTAGTTACTTTATGGTTTGAAAATTACTTTCTTTAATCTTCTCAAAGAACTAAGTAGCATTAACTGAACGCTTTGACATGCATTTTGATTGGCAAGACACCAAACCTGTAAGTAGTTTATTTTCTTCCTTGCTGTGTCTCTGAAATCCTCCCACCAGCAGCTAGCTAAAATATCTTTGAGAAGCTAAACACTTGGGAATGAAACAACCGTAAAAACAAATTCCACAATGGTTTTTGGAAAGGTTACCTTTGCGACATGTCTGTGTGTCAATGGCGTGGGGGTAAAGCAGCACAATTATCAAATAAAGTGCCAAAACTGCGCTAAAATACGGGGCTCCGATCAGAGTTTCGACCTTTGTTTCCAGGCTAACCAATCGCGTTACCTGTTTCTATGGCAACCGCTAACAGTTGGAGTAACAGCGGAAGTTTATATTGTAGACAGGCGTGGCAGGATTGTTTTGTTTGTTTGTTTGTTTGTTTGTTTACGGAGAGAAAATAACTTTATGTTTGGTATTCAGGTTAAAATCAAGAAGATATGTTTTAATAATAAATAATTTTGATTCGTTTTTTAAAAGTAACGGAGAGACGTAACTATTACAGAAAGAAAATTCTGTTTGAAATTATATTAATAAAAAATAGGTGCAACTAACTAAAGAAACAGAGCTCTAAATAAATATTACAGTTTCACAACAAAAATACTTTGTTAATGAAATGTAGCAACAGTGCAAACTACCCGCAAGACTGCATGTCCTCCAAGTGGCACAGCAGGTTCAGCAGATGAATATAATATTAAAACAACCTTATTCACAAAAAACAAGAATCAGTTTAGCAAGAATGTGAGACTGTGACTGTGCACTGTAAAATAAAACAAATAAAGTATTCTTTTTTTATTATTTCAAAAGCCGTTTTACGGAAATGTGTTCACATCAGAAATAAACACAAAAAAGATCACTCAAAAAGTAGTTGACCTTTTCCTTTTCATTCTGAGAAAATAGTCTGTTTCTTATATTTTTGCCTCAATAACTGTAATAAAAAAAGCAAAGGCTTTATTATTTATTATGGCAGTAACATGGCCAACATAATGATGGGACTTGACAGTTTTTGGAGGGTATGCTACATACAGAAGGGCTATATCAAAGCATATTAGTAGAAAATTGAGTGGAAGGAAACATGTAGCAGAAATTACTACAGGCTAAAGAGTTGTGATCCAAATCCCTTTGAAGAGTTTGAGGGAGATTCATAAATTGTGGGAAACAGTTGGTGTTAATACTTTAAGAACCACAACTACTGCATTTCTTCCGTTAAGCTTCTCCTGAATCTGAGACAACTTCAGAGCCATCTAAAAGAAAATAAGAAGGACTATCAGTCAGGTATCCAAAGTCCTTCTTAAAGATAATAGTAAAATTTGGCTTTTATTTGGAAATCAAGATCCAAGAATCGGTCGGTGGACTTGAGAAGCACAGAACTCCACTGGTAAGTTTCCACAGTCAGTGATGATTTGGGGAGGGGAGCCGTACCATTTCTGTTCTTGGTCCAGTGTTTTTTTTTTTTTTTTATCTGGTCAACAGTAAGTGCAATCAGGAAATTTCATTTTTGAACAAGACCTGATCCCTACCTCTGACAAAGCACTGAGGGCAAATACATGTACATATTTTTCAGTAGCCAACAGCTCTGTATTAAAATCTTTTTTTATATATATCCTCTATACATTCTACGTTCCCTAACGTTGGTAGGTTGTCCCTGCAGGTTGTCAGTACCTGTAAGCCATAATCATGAAAATGAACTGAAATAAGCACAGGAAATATAGCACTCTGTGTGTAATAAATCCGTATCATAAATTGCAAATGCTGAAATAAATTAACTTTTCAAAGAGATTTTAATGTATTGAGATGCCCCACTACCTCTCTGTTCTTTCAACTTTTTTTTTTTTCTTAAATGTGATTTGACTTATAACTATCAATGACATATGGACAAAATTTGGACTTCATTTGTCATGCATTAGTCTAAATATTATTTTTGTTTGTTTGTTTGTTTGTTTCGCTCCGAGCTAAAGGGAAAATGAATGATTTCGTTTTTGTCCTCTCTAAAAATTCCAGTTTTAAATGAACCCTTACATACCCTGGCGTTATTCTTCCAAGCTGCATCACAATAAAGATTTCTGTTCGGGCGTTAACTTGCCGGATGGGTGCTCCTGGAGGCGCATTCTCTGCAGCGCTTACGAGGTCACAAGACTTGGACATCAGTGAACAAAAACATCGGCACGTTGACAGCTCGACTGCAAGCTTATAGGCCCTCAGATTCTCCAGTTCTCTGCATCCAGCATCCAACAAGTTGCTCCCTTTTGGAAAACGACTTTACTGCGCGCTGCTGCGCTCCTGTATTTTTCGTGCGCCAAGCTCTTCTTTAAAAAAAAAAAAGAGAGAGAGAGAGAGAGAGAGAAAAAATGCAATCGTAAAGCGCGTTTTCTTCTTTCCTCCCTCCTAAACTTTATCTCAAAAGGATCGCCGACTTTTTATGGGCTCGAATCAACTGCAGATGAAACTTTTCTTGTCGTGCGTAAAGGTGAGGGGCGCGCCAAAGTGAACATGTGCCTCTGGGACAAAAGAGGGGAAAAAATGCTCCGAAGATGTCAACATTGCTTTACCACCCACTCGAAATCGATTGCATTACCTTCAAGAAGGTGGCACTCGGTATAAATAGCTACGCAATTTTTCAAGAAAGACGGCGTTGAGCACAATCTGCAGGCTGTTCTTTCTCTCTCCTATCGGAACTGCAGACAACGCCTGGAAGAATTTCCTCAAGACAACTGTGTCCACTCTCTAGGACATAAGCATCTCCTCAACCGGTGAGTTCTGGATTTAGTTAAGTGCATTTACTTTATTATAAGTAAAAAAAAAAAGAAAAGAAAAGAAACTAAATAGAATCCCAGAGAGAATCGTGCGTAACCTGTCATGCACCATTTCTTTAATGGGATACCTAGCAAACACAGGTTGCGTGTATTCCATGAAACAAGGAATGTTTTAGTTTTTTTAAAGAAACGTCAGACAAAAAGGTTATTACAGTATGTCCAGCATGTTAAATGTCTAACTTTAGATTACATCTCTAACAACATCCAAACTCCTTTTTTTTTTTTTTTCAGTCAAGCCATGCATGTGGAGAGGAAATGGCACATACTGTTGACCATCTTCTTTCTGCTCATCTCCTCGGGTCAATGCATGGACAGCAAAGAGGTCAAGCAGAATGAGAGAAGGACCCTGTTGGATCTAATTTTACAGGTTATCAAGGACAGCCAGCAACGGGACAAACCCGTGTCTAGGCGCTGTGGCAGTGGACTCCACACCTCAGCACAAGACTTCAAGTCCTCTTCCCGGGAAAAGCCTTTGTATGTCCCTAGGCTGGATAACACTAGACTCATAGGTAAGCTGATAAGATTTATTTTTAGGACCTGATGATGAAAGCATAATCCCCATTTTACTGTTGGAGACAGCTGTCATTGGTCTGCTCAGCGCTCCTCTTCTAATGTAGGACCTGTATCTGGTTTGGCTAAACTGAAACTTGAAACTATGTGCAGGTTTTAAGTCAATTCAAGAGAACTGGACATTTTACTGACTACAAGTCTTTATAGCCAAGGGAACAATGCCCATACCTATTTGACATAAGTATGCAAATTTCATTTGCAGCTCAGGTTGCAATGATTATATAATGCATTTAACGCAGGTAAGCTTCATGTGTGTAAGACTAAGAGTTTACATCATACTTACTCTGATTAGATACGTTTCCTTCACGTGTTTTGGACACATTTAAACTGTAAATGACTTATTAGTAGAGGAACCTATCATCAAATGTGGTAGGAGGAGCATCGTGGGGCCAAACTTATGAATGATTCATTCAGAATGATTCATTGATCATCTTTAAACATGAATGACATCTATAAATGTTGCTCTTCAGCCACATTGGGTGCGTTTTTGTGTTCCGTGCTTCATTTCTAAACTCGTTGTCTTTGAAAGATATTGAATGTGGCATTTGGAGTCTCTTGTGCATGGAAAAAAAGACTTTAATGAAATTCTGCAGTTACTGTCTTAAAGGACAGCATTATGTCCAGTTAATTGTTTGTACATGTGCTTTTATTCTGCTCACTTCCAGGCTTCACTGAAATCTTCACATAGACGTGAATTCATTTTTTTTTTCACCTCGGTGTGGTGTGTAAAATGAACATAATGTGTTTGTTTAAGATAATCACTGTCAGTTAGATCATGCCTTGGCGATGCTGAACAGACAGCATACAACTGAAAGTCGTGGCCTCATCTTGCGCAATTGGAAAAGTACCTTTCTCAGACCAGTGGCTGGATGGAATTTATCTTTTGAGGATATTAAAGGCAGCATATTAGCACTGGTGCGTGTGACACCACTGAAAGAATGATTGTCACGCAATGATGAAGGCTTTAAACACAGTGAGGATGAGGGGGGAAATGTTGTGGAGTTGTTCCTTGTGTGTTCCCCTCAAGCCGTGGCTGTGGCATCAGAATGACAACTGTGGTGAGACTAAGATAAAACAAGCAAAAACATGCATTTTATGTCTGTTTTTTTTTTTTTTTTTGATGATGATGATGATGATGCAATCTTTAGCTGAGGAGTCAAAGCTTAGCTGTTAGTCTTTTAGGAAAAAGAGGGGACTGCCTGCAAAACATTTGTTTTACATAGACATACCTTCATGTTTAGACTTGAAGAAATGTTTGTATTTTTTCTGGTATACCCCTTTAAAGTATATGTTGCCATTTATTCAATATAAGACAAAAACTATTTTACGTTTGCTGATTTTCACCCTGGTGCAATGACTGTCAATCATTATTCCCATCTTGTGGCCACATTACAGTCTACTGACTCTGGAGACTAAAGTGCAATCAAGTATTACAATGACTTATTATGATCAGCATTTAACCCCCAAAAATAATCTCTTTAGGCTGTCAGCAATGGTATTGTGTTGTTGGACTTTTGCATGTTACATAATGCCCTGCAAACATATTATTACCTCTTAAACTTTTCAAAATTTTCCATGTTACAATGTAATGTTAAACGTATTTTGTTGGAATTTTGAGTATAATATATGAAGTATGTGTAGAAATGAAATCCCTCCATTCATTGTCTAAACCTCAGTGGGGCTGGTGTCTTTCTCAGAGTACAGCCTGGACAGGTTGCCGATCCATCGCAGTAGAGATTAAATCATGAAGGGCATATTTTTTTATTTCCAGGTTGGTTATCTCTTGGCCCTTATAATAAATTTAAAACTATAGATTCTTAATGGAAGATGGAGCTTCAGCTTGTACATGCATTTTATTCCACTTCTTTAAGCTTTTCACTTTTTTCATGTTGTAATGTAATTTAATGTATATTGATGGCATTACTGCATAAATGTGATGTGTAAGGAAAATTGTTTTAGAAATATTTCTACTGAAAATCTAAAACATGTTTTGTTCATATATTATGTCCTCAACATCTATATTAGAATACCCCTGGTTGAAATTACAGTATAAATCCAGCTTTTCTTTGAAGGCCTCAGAGTTTGGTTTGAGAAGAACAAGCAGCATCACAAAGACCAAGGAGCACAGCTGACAGGTTGAGGAAAAGTTGGGGTAAAGTTTAAAACAGAGTTAGAATATAAAATTAGATCCCAACAGCACAGTGATACTTCAGAAATAGTGTGGCAAAACTACAAACCTTCCAAAATATCGCTGTGCATCTAAGCTGTCAGGCTAGTCAAAGAGAAAGCTCTGATACTGCAAGCTCTGTAGATGATGAAACAAACATATGGGCGTAAATGCCTTGATCAGATAAAACCAGATGTATTTTCACCTGCATGCAAAATCCTCTGTGCAGCAAAAAATTGACACTTCACATCCCCCTAATCACACCTGTGATAAGACGTGGAGGTGGCAGCATCATGCTATGTTTTTTTTTTTGTTTTGTTTTTTTTCAGTAGGAGAATGGAAGATGGTCAGAGATGAATGCAAATAGTTGGCAGTATTTTATGTCCGTCTCTCAAAATGTTAGCCAAATAGAAGACTTTGAGTAATATCACAAAAATACAAAAAGCTAAAATCAGTAACTGTTTACGTGATGGCCTGATAAATAGTTCTGATGTGAAAAGCTAATCACAAGTTTCTGTTTCAGATATTGTTCCTAGAGATGCACACCTGAAGGACAAATTCATTCAGCATTTTGGAGGTAAGAAAACTTCCACTAAAGAACATTTTTGTGAAAACATTTTGGCCTAGAATCTCTGATACCCTTTGCAGACATTGCAAAACTGTTTTATCTGGGAAACAACTTTAAGAACATATTTGGCACTTTTCCCAAGCAACTTTTGGCAGGACTCTCCAAGTTTTGCCCCTCTGAGAAAAAAACATTTTCATTCCTGCAAGCCAAGATACAGTATACTTGAAGTCATAGACAGCTTTGTGAACGCTGTTCTTTGGGTCAGAACGGGGTCGCATGGCTTAGCCGCAGGGCAGTAGTTTAGAGAAACAGCACATGGTCTGAAGCTGACAGAATTAAGTTGAAGGCATTGCTAAGCTAAGCTGATTATTTGTCTCAGGACCTGTGAGTAGACTTCATTATTGCTATGAAAATCTGGAAGCATACTCGTTGGTGCAGAAACTCTTAGACGTTATTATAACTGAGAACTTGACTTTGCTTCAGTCTAAATTGAAAGCTGACCAGTTAATAATAAGTCTACAACTGACAAAGTAAAGGCACTTTGGGGTGCAGTTACTTTTTTTTGTTTATTATTTTGAAACTATAATTCTTACAAATATGTGGTTAATTAAAGTAAAAACTAATATTAAGCATTTTTATGAGGTGTTGAGTTCTTTACATCATTTAGGTATTAGCAGACCGTGGCTGTTTTTGTAAGCCGATGAAAGGAAGGTTAAAAAAAATCCCTTTTCTACTGATTTTATAAAGATTAAAATGTCGATGATGTATTAATTTAGGTTCAAGTTCCTCCTTACTGTAGAGCATTTAGAATCAATCTGTTAAGTTTATTTGTGTAGCACATTTCAGGAGGAAGGCATTTCAAAGTTCTTAATGAAAACATAAAAATATCATAAACACATCATACAGTCACCAATTGTAAAACCAGTAATATTTCATTCGAGTCACATTTAGAGATGTTTAGAGAAATCAAGTGGTGACTAGAATTGGACAACTTTCCGATGGGTCAGATTATTGACCCTGACCTGTGACGGCTGATTGGAAACTCCAAATTTTAATATTTCCCCTGTCAGTAAAGCACACTAATTCAGCATTCGTTTTATACTCAGAATATAGATTTCATCAACGTTTAGCAATTGCAAAGACTTACAATAAAGCCCTTTGAAGTCAGCATTCTGGCTGGGAAAGTTGAGTAGCCATTAGTTTAGTATATTGCTGCAATTCACTTAGAATACAGTGAAAAGTTGCCGGTGTAATACTTATAGTACTTATAAAAATACTAGCACACAAAGAGCTGTAAAAGGCCTCTCAAAATCTAGTCCTCATGTACCTGCCTACTGCAACGTTTATGTGTTTTCACCTAGAAGAAGTGCTTTCACCTTCACTTCTAGGTAAAAATACCTAGAAGAATACCTGAAATCAACGTCTGAATTAGCAGATGAAAACTTCACAAACCCGAGTTTTGGAATCAGGCATAAAATTCAAATCAGTCTTGCTAAAGAGTGACACTTCTGCACTCTGGAGAAAAATTATTTTAATCTTGAAGCAGGAAACTCCCACAATGCTTGAGATATTTAATCATTAGACAAAAATGATCTCAGTATAGATTGTCATGATTTATGAAAAGCATTCACATTTTGGGACAAGAAGAAGAAAAACAATAGCACAGCATCAGGTCATGTATTTTTCTTAAAATTTTTTATATTAAGATCATTTATTTTCATTTTACCTAATGTGACCTTCTCTTTTCTCAAGCAGGACATGTCAAGTTCTCGTCGGAGTGCAAAACACACTTTCACAGACTATACCACACCACAAGGGATTGCTCAAGACCAGCATGTGTGTATGCTTTTTCATTCAACAGACAACTGATCTTATCAGTTTTCATTCTCTATTTTTTATTTTAAAATATTGTCCAGTTCATAATGGCTGAGAAAACATGTGTGTCTAATATTAATCTGACTGACATTTTATGTGAGCAAACCATTTTTGTTGGCAGAAAGTTTAAGTTATTTCAACATAGAGATCTTTTGGTTTCTGCATGGGCCACTAAGCATCTTCTTAGAATATATTATATCAGCTTTGGTTAGTGTTTTTCAGATCAGATAAAAAAATATTGTTGATTAGGGCTGCATCATATTAAAAGCAGACATGTAATGCCGATATTATTTGTCAAAACTGAGAGGATATCAATCATGAAAAAATAGCTTTCTTTTCACTTTTCTACCGTGATTCTAACTCTCTTCTGTGGTCACAAGTATCTTGGGCCCATTAACACGACACTCAAGCACAGTATTAATGGGCCCATTAATACAATATTAAGTAGTACTGTAAGTCAGACCAATAAGTCTCACATTCTCAAAAAAAACAACTGAAAACTGAATATCTAGTTTGCAAATTGTTTTTTTTTTGTCCTACCTAAGTCTTTCAAATGATCAAACTAATTTCTTTAGCAGACAGAAATAGCCAGAGATGATACAAAAACAATCTTCAAATGATGATTTCATTTATCAAGGGGAAAAAAGTAATCCAAACCAATCAAGCCCAATATGAAAAAATAATCCCATCCAATGCTAATAACTGGTTGTGCCACATTTAGATGTTTTTGTCTCAGAGTGGAGGAACTTTGGATCACTTGTCTTGGTAGAATTGTTTTAACTAATGGAGAGTCCGCTCTCACGCTTCTGTTTTCGAGGCATGATCCAGATTTAAATCTGAACTTTGATCAGACTACTTCCTAGATTTTAATTTTTTGAATAATTCAAAGGCAAAGTGTCCTGCTTTGGATTGTCCTGCTGCGTATACCAGGCATGATGGGAAGAATTGATAGTGAGACATCAAATCTGTGTTTTCACTGAACGGCCACATGAGAAAAAATGCGCCAAATAATCTGTTTTTCTTGTTAGAACAATGACATAGAACAAAATTTACATGGTCTGAATCATTTGGAGGTTTTATCTCCAAATTATTAAAACTTTGCTTTACTTAATCTGCTGATTATATGTCAGAAACTTTGTCTCTTTTATGTTAAAGGGGAGCAATCTTCCTAGCTACTGGATTTTAGAGAAATAATAAAAATCAAGAGCTAACATAGAGATATGAAAAAAATATTTGTATTACTGTACAAATAATTTATAATAATTCTAATAATTCTTCTAATAATTTATATAATTTCTTACATCCTTAATCATTCACTAAATACTAGAAATTAACTCAATCGGTCACAACCCTGAGCAGAATTAAAGAAATGTAGAAAATGAACACATGGGTTTTGCCTTCATAATGGAATGTTTTCCAAAAAATTCAACAAGTCCTTTAGCATCTAAAGATGTCCAAGTCATCCCACCCATGGGCACTGTTGTTGCACTACCACAGCTGTTGGCCTTTGCAACCAATAAAAGCCTAAAGGGTCTTTTTAATCTCTGTTAAATCGAAGAGGACGGGAGGGTTGTGTGTGTGTGTGGGGGGGGGGGGGCGTGCGTGTGTGTGGGGGTGTGCGTGTGTTTGTGTGTGTGTGTTTTCTTTAAAACCGACTGAGACATGAGGTCATCTAACAAGAAAACACATGTTTATAATCCAACCGTCCAGCTGAGATGAGCTTTTGTCCATAGAACTTTGCAAGATTTCCAGCTCAGCTTTCAATTCTGCCTGTGGTTCTTTGGGTTGTGAACTGGGATAAGTAGCAATAACCATGGAGGCTAATATTATTCACTTTGGCATAATCAGTTTACATGCAGTGGCATCCTGATGGTCATCACTATCACTATTTAATAGGGGTTCCCAGCCTTGCCTTGCATGAGCTAAGACTTATCTGGAATTTCTGAATCCTATCGCTGTAATATACAAAGCAATTGTTCAAAAACAAATTTTTGTAAATAAAGAAAAAAGAAAATCCTTCAAATCAGTGAGGCGCATCATTGCTTAGAAAGACAAAGCCGTGGACGCTTTTTATAGTCAATCCTGAGTCTCAAAATTATTAAAATGGACACAAATAGAATGAAATACCCAAAAAATAGGTTACAAGATTTGAACAATTTTTGAAATTAGGTTACAAGATTTGAACAATTTTTGAAATTACTAGTGCAATATGTCAAATCACAAACATTATTGCAAAATCAATGTTTGCAATTTTACAATCTCAAAAGTTTTCATGCATTACTTTGTTGAATACAAAATTTAAAATGCCTCACGTACAACTTGTTAGTAATATGTTCACGTGTAAAGCAGAATTTGACCGCCCTCGCTGTGCTTACTTGATGCATATTTTTAGTGGTCAAGGTATTAAAGCTAACTAGGAGTGATGGATACCTTTAGATTTAAAAATAAATCTGTTAATTCAAAATGTCTGTATCTGCTTAGGATTTTAGTTACAACAAAACAAAAAAGAGTAAAAACATAACACTGATCTGATATTATCAGAGTATTCAGCATTTCAGTCACATTCTGCAAAATTTTAATTTTATTGCATTTCAGCAATAAAATGCAATAAAATTAAACTTTAGGAAATGTGATTGGTTTTATAACTTCTTATTAGTAAATAAATAAATAAATCAGAGAAAACATTTCCAGTGTTGCTCCTTTCTCTGAGATATTTGCAATTTTCAAAATTATGGAGTAAAAAAGCAGTGAAAGCAGATATGTTCAGTCATGACTCTTATTAGTCCTCAATATTTGTCGAAGTGAAGCTGCTGTTATCCTGTAAAAGAGCTAATTCTTTTAATTTTAGTAACTGATTAGGTCATGTGAAACTAACAGTCTTTTTTCTTACCATTTCTTTCTTTTAGATTACAAAAGGTGTGCAAGATTGCTAACGCGATTAGCAATGAGTCCGCTCTGCATGCAGTCATAGGTTTTGTATGTGAGTATTTGTTTTTTCTTCTTGAGTTACTCTTGGTGTTTTACATCCCTCGCTAAAACAGAAATGATTAACATAGACATGCAGATGTACACTTTGTGTTGAAGAGATTCAACCTCTGACAGAGAGTAAATCTGTCAGATGTTCATCTGAGGAAGACTGATCCTTCCTATAATCAGAAGCATATCTCTTTTACATCTGTCCAACATTTGGATCTTGTATAGAATGTGATCTATCCTTGATCTCTGAAATGTTTTCATGCCAGAACGAAATCTTCTCCTACCATAACTTCAACATTTACTTTCAGACACTTCTAAATTAGTTAAACATGGACTTAAACTGTTAGAGGAAAACAGACATGCACTGCAGGGATGATTTTGAGTAACGATAAATGAAAATCGAAATCCTCAAATGTGTTTACATTTTAAAAAATCACAAATAAAAGTCTTTCAAGATTATGGACAATATTCTGTCTCGGAAATTTAAAAGACTTGCCCAGAGGGGCAAAAGTAGTTAATACATTTTGCGAGCATTTACTTTCTCACAATTGCAACAGGCTGGTAGACATAGATTTTTTTTGCCTAATAAATGAAATCACTTGAGAAATTGATTTCTCAAGGTTATTGTTGTCTGATATTAAAATGTACCTAACGGTCTGACGTGTTTAAGTGTGCCAAGCATTAAAAACGGAATCACTCCTCTACATTTTTTTCCATAACTGGAATAAAGAATTCATTTAATTTAATCATATGAGCAACTTTAGATAATGCCAAGCATTATCAGATGTTTTCAGAAGCACATGACTACATCCCTGAAGTCAAGGAAGGTTCCTGAATGTCGTCAGTGAAATAATTCTGGATGTGTGCTCACCCCTTTTTTAAGGCGATCTGTAAAAACTCCTCTTTTTCTGCTGTCTAGATGGCTTTAAACCTAGCATAGGTAAAAGCAGGGTTCACATTGGATGCAATTATGTTCAGACTGATGAGTGATTGCCACATACAAGCTCATCTCCCTAAGTAGTCATTCATGGTCATTGGGTTTAGCTGGTAATAATGTAATTGAAGAGACTGACACGTCCTCAGGAATCAGATAATAGGATCCTGTCTTCGTTGTTCTGAGAGCTCACATGGGTGTCACGATTGACGAACTTCAGAAGACGTATGAAATGAGTCATGATTCGGCAATTCTGGTCATTTCTCAGTGAACTTCGGCAGCCCAGTAATGATCCCTCTTTAGAAGCTGACAACATGACTTCCTTAGAAAAATGTGAAGATGTGATAAAATCTTCAGATCCAGCATTGAGCCATGGGATTTTGATAAAAAAAAATTAAACTTTAAAAAGTGCAGAAACTGCCAATATTTAACTATGCATTTTTGTGTTGCGATTTAAATTCCAGGTCGCCATATAACGGAAGAGGGATCAATGTGTTGCCAAGGAAGTGCCTTCAAACCCACAGCAGACATGAGGACGTTCTTTCTGTGTGTGTTTATAGTGTCTATGTTTTTGCTGTTGGTGTTGTCATAACTCAAAATGATTGAACGGACATTGTTGGTTGTTTGTGAGTGGAATGGACCATATATTTGTAAGCAAATAATTTAATATCAAATACATCTATTTATTGAAAGGACATATAAGTATATGTAAGGATTTAACAGTCACTGAGAATCCGATCATTTTGGTTATAAAGGTCATGAGTGATGGAAAGAAAATGTATTCGCTTTATTTTCTATACAAATTCCACTTTTGCTAATTTGCTGATGTTATACTCCATCTTTGTCTTCATCACATTTTATTTGGCACTTGAGTGATTGTTGACAATAAAACCATATAAAATAACGACAATGGTGACAACTCACTGCATTACTGAATAAAGAATACTGAAGCACAGGAGGTTTTGCATTTTCTTTACATTTTTTTATTTTTTTAATTCATGCCAAAAGTGGAGTCAGGCAGTGCGATGGGTGAGACCGCGAATGGAGTCCACAGGAGTGGACGGTTTGTTCTTGGCACAGCATGTGATGAGTTTATCTCCATGCACTTCACTTTTAACAGAAAAAAGCTGTCTTCTGCTAGTCTGAATTTGTAAACAGTCGGGAAAGAAGCTGGGTTTCATCACAACCGTGTTGCTCTGGGATTGCTTTTTTGGGTCAAATGCTTGTTTTGCACTTTTCAGCACCTTTTTCAGATGCTGCTGTCCCTGCCACTCAGAGCAGGTGCTATAATCACTGAGTCTACCCACTGACCTCCCTTTTTTTCTTGGAGGTCACTCCAGATCGCTTGGCAGACTCTCGCGTTTGCAGTCACTCACTTAATCAAGGCTATCAGATGCCTTGGAATGAACAGGAGGTTGAGCAATCCTTGCTCAGCCAAAAAAATAAACATACAGTAGATAAAACCACAAAAAAAAAACTCCCACAAAAAAGCACAAGCTTAATGCTTGAAAACATCTGTTTAGTTCAAGGAAAGCGCTTGTGAGGAAACTCAAACGCAGTGAAGGGAACTGACTGATCTGTATCGTCGAAAAGCAAAGTGTTTCTGGTGTTTGAACTTCTGAACACTTGTTCCATGAGAGTGAAATCTGTACCACTTCTCACATTGTGTTCCAGTTTACTTGTTCTCAGGCCAGATAAGGTTTATTTTCTCGTGTGTGTTTTCTTTATCGCTCCACAATTAGAAGATACCAAACACTGCACATACGATATTAAGGAAATCAAGACAAACAGAGTTGGCTGAGAATAAAAGCTCCCTTGTAATGAAATTCAAATTGACCATTTTAATTTTCTATAGCGTTTGGATAACTTTGCACTAACAAAGTGCCATGACGTCCCCTGGAACCACAGAAGTGGGAGATTTATCCTCCCTTCTGGTCTGGGGAATATTGACAGTGATTGTTTTTTTGTTTTAAGTAGTGAAACAAACACAGAGTCAGGCACACACTCGTACACACGCACACAAGGGGGGTTGCTGATGGATAAGGTTCTGAGCAAACACAAACTACAAGCCAAAGATTACAACAGCTCAGTTCTCACGTCAGCTTGTCTCCACAGACTGAGCGGGAGCCTTTTCTTTCACAGGCTCATGCATTATTCACTAATAGTTTGACTTTTTGCGCCGTCATTATAAACTCATCCGTGGAAAGAAGTTGAGTTGGTGAGGAGCATGTTTAATGGTGTGTACAGATACCGTCGCTGCGACTGGGATCTCAATCTAGGCAATGTTTCCAACTTAATATGAGGTTTCTCTCGCAGGGCTATAAACCATGTGATAGCCTCTGCTCCACAAATCGCAGCCTCCTTACGAATGGAGGAGTTCAGCTTTGAAATGTATGCTTCACCCAAACCTCTGTATACTTGTCAAACTTGCACACATAAATCCACCCTGAGCAACATGTGGCAAAATATGCGGTGATTACCTGAGCCAATTAAGGAAACGGCTGAAGCTATAAAAGGATTAAGCTGCTAAAAATACAGCTTGCACCTCGTGGGGACGCACAGGGGATCCCTTTCCCTCCGGGTGGGCTGGACAGGGACACTGGATCCTAATCTGAGGAGGATATCACTTATCTGGAGACAAACAGCACAGATTAGGAGAGGAGACAGAAGATGCACTGGGGATAGCATGTGGGAGGGCTTTAACACAATTACACACAAGCATCAAATCCCCTCTCTGGTACCTTTGAGAAATTTGGTGTAATAAATAGTAAACAGAGACCAAAGCCATGCCATTTCCTCCCTGTCAGACTGCATCTGGCCTTGCCAAAGCCCAGGGGTGAAGAGAGGAAACACCTTAATGTCGTCACCTTCTGCTCCAGTGTTATGGCCAACAGCTCCTTAAGCATTTTCACATTTCCAAACCACAAACTTCAGTATGCTTTGGGGAACTTTTTGTGGTAGACCAAGACAATGTAGTGCACAATTGCACATTTTTATTAAGGCTCTTTTAATTTGATATGTCTAAATAACATCCATTACAAAGAATTTCCTCTTGTGAGATATTCAATCTTAGAGGTTTCCGAGACAACACTAAGTTTAACAATCAGAAGCATGAACACCAAAGGAACAGAGCAGACGAGTCGAGGGTAAAGTAATCGAGGAATTGAAGGCAGGGTTAAGCTACCATGCAATATCCCCTTGAAATATTTCATAAACTCTTAATTCCAGACCAAAATACTATTGAGGACCTTAGATAATACTTGAAAATTGACATTCAAATATGTTCTCCATCCAATCTGACTGGGTTTGACCCATTTTCTTTTCTTTAAAGAAAAATAAGAAAATGATTCAGTTTGTAGATATTAAAAGCTGCTGGACATATCCCAAAAGACTTACACTGTTATTCTAACAATAGTGACTTCACAGTTCTGTCTGAAAGGTAAAGCAGCTGCAGCTGATTCAGAACCCTGGTGCTCATGTCCTCACTAAAACAGAACCTCGGGTTAAAAGTTCTTATACTGGCTCCCTGTAGCTCAGATAATATACTTTAAAATGCATTTGTTAGTTTATAAATAACTGCCTGGCTTTGCACCAGAAGACATTAAAGATCTGATATTGTGTCAACCTTCGAGACCACTCCGGTCTTCTGGTTCAACGTAGGTCAAACATGGAGAAGCAGGATTCAATTTGACTAAACTCTGTTCAATTGTTTTGTTCGTAAGAAAGTATGTTTTTAAAAAGCATGTCACTTTACTTCAACTATAATTTTTGCACATCTTGGTTTCAATCTATCACATAAAGTAAAATACTTTGAAGGTTGAGGTTTTAAAGTTCAAGAACCGTTAATACTTCAACAGAGCGCTGTGCTCTAATTTTAAAAGACATTGTCATAAGTCTTTATGGTGAATTTGAACGTCTGGTGCCATTCCTTCATTGCTGCTAACGGCTCACTAAGGGCAATTCATTGGCCTGATTTTTGTCTTTAACCCTGCAAACATAACTTGCTTGTCAAACATATTTCATGCTGTCACACATGGCATGGTTACTTATGACGTGTATCAAACCACCTCTCCCCTCATGCGCAGAAGAATTTTGTGACAAAAGTGCACACCATAATCCAATTTTGGAGACCCTTAAGGCTTTATTCAGGCAAAGCATCATATTTATAGTGTATGCAGTAGCCACAGTGGCTGTAAAACTGTCAGAGGGTGAATAGATTTACGCCATGTCTCATGATTAATTCATTTCTCTTCTTATATCTTTTGGGGAATGCATGAATCCCGCATGAGTCACCAATAATATACATTCAGACAACAAATCCTCAATTAAGGATTTGACAACTGAAAGATGAATAAGCTGTCATCATCACAGTGAAATCTTCCCCAACAGTTTCATTGTGCCAAAGGGAAAATGTTGACAGTAAGTGAAACAGGTTCTGTTTTGTGAAAATGTGTTGATGTACATTTTGACCCAAACCACAGCTGATCAGTGATTTGGTCTGCGGTGTGCAGTGGATTGACGAGGAGGGAGCTGGTCGTTCTGCCAGCTGAAGGGTCTTTGATCCCCGTGCTTGAGGTGTTGGCAGTAAGTCTCTGCCACCCCCTCTGCATGTCCCACACTGAGAGCGCTGTGACGCCTTTCAATTTGAAGAAAAACCCAAAACAAATTACTGGAAGACATCTTTCTCTTCAATCCTTGTCATCCCAACCTGATGAAATCATGTGATCTCAGTTTATTGTACTGAAAGAAAAAGCTTGAAGCTCATGATTAAAGTGAACAAACAAAAAAAACTTAAGGCAACAAATATGTTTTATTACAGTGATATTTTTGATTATTTCTGCTTTAAATGTCAAGGTTAGCAAAATGTGTCAAGGTTAGCAACATGTCTTAATGTGAATGTTAGTTTGAGCTGAATAGTGAAGCCAGATGATCAAATACTTTAAACCGAATGTGCTCATTAAGTAGTTATTCACATTTTGATTCCAGTGACAAAATGAGATACACTAATTTAAATACACTAATTAATCAACGAGAAAAAAATGACTTTTTTCATCAGATTGTCAGTCTAGTAACGGGTAAAAGCAAGGAGGCTGTTTGCTGATTGGATATGATGCACGCAACTTTCAAAAAACAAAAAGACGATGTTCGCTATTGTGGTAAAAAAAATTTTTTATAATTTCCATATGACTAAAAAAACAAAATGTCCCAAATTACTTATACACCTCTCACTAATAAAAGGAAAAGTCTATTGTGAAATAAAGCAATCAAACACTGCTGAGCTAATGACTTTCCACCGATATTCTTTAAGGTTGAAAGGCCTCCATCTCATCAGTCTCAAACTTCATTTTTTCCTTTTTGCCTCAATGAGATTTGCAAAGCACATGCAGGCTTTTCAGCCAAGACCCACAGAATCCAGCACTATGCAAAGATCTTCAATATTTCACATCCAGAATTGCCCACATTCTTATGGATGACGTTGTTAGGGATCTTTGCTTTTGTTTTTAAAAAAAACCTTTTAAAGCACTAACGTTACATGAGAAGTTTTCACTTTTGACTACCACATTCTGAGTTTTCAGTGTGCACTTACTTATGGTTTGTAATACTTTTTATGACTACCACTGTAACTTTGTGACATGTAGACATTTTTATCTGTTTACTCAAAGAAAACATCTGTTCACAATTAATCTGTCAAATTAAGATGTTTTAGAAAAACATGGGAGTATTTGGGTGCAGAGGCTTAAATATTCCCACAATCTCACAATCCATTAAATCATTAGGTATGAACAATTTTAGACAACCTCTTGCAAACATATCCACTTCGTTATTTTAATTCTAAATCTGGCGAGTGGGTATGATTGATTTTGGGCCTGAATGTAAAAACCTCCATATGAGCAAAATAATACATTTGTTAATTAAACAAAGGAGACATCACAGTTTGTAGAAAATTCTTGTTTTATTATCTGCCAAAAATAAAGTTTATATACATAAAATTGTGGTGCAAAGCATTTTAAAAGTATTGCTAAATAGTAAAAGGCCACAGAAAGTTTACATTTAAATTTTGTTTAATGAAATCTTCAAGACTCCTTGTAAATAAAAGAAATCTCATTTAGGAGTAAATGTGATTAAAATGAAATATATTTGCAATTAAAGAAAAAATGGTTATGGCAACAAGTACAATGCAGGAAATTGTTTTTTAATACTGATTATTTTTAACCATGCTTTCTAATTGTATTGATTTCATTTTTACATTCATATTTTTAAATTAGAATTTAAACTTTTAATCCAAACACGGAATTCATGCTGTGGCTTGTTTTTTTTGGTCATTATGTTTTTGTTTTTAGCATGTTTTGTAGGAAAGAAAGAGATAAATTTACAGTCAAAATAACAACATCAAAATGGTTACATTTGAACATAGCCATTATTTGAACACTTTAAACAGCATGATTACTCAGAGAATTGGTTCGGTCTCATTCCAGTTGACTGATGCATCTTTCCACCTGCATGAAAACAAAACCAAACTTTTTAGGACACGAAAAACAAATCCAGGTAAACACAAAATGATGTATAACTTTTATTTAACTAAAGTTATTAGTTAATGAGCACATTAAGAAAAAGAAAAAAATGGGTAAAACAAGGTCCTACCGTGTCCTGATGCAGAGCTCAAGTGGAGGAATGAGATCAGTGTCAAATTCCTGGTGTTTCTGTGCCAATTTGCCGACAGCTGAACAAACAATTCACATTTTTAGTGTGGTTCAAATCAAAGTATAGCCATTAAAAGAAAGGTCCAAATAGATGAAAACTGTTAGTGAGGAAAAACATGGCAGCACAGCTGCTCATGCATACTCTAGGTCTAAATCAGTCACTATCTAATTATACTGTAATTAGAATTAGTAGTATCGAAAGGGAAAAAAGCAAAATCATCAAGTATTTTCTGGTGCAGGGAATCAGGAGAAACAATATATAAAAAACTAAGAACATATTCGAAGCATGTAGCTGCATTTAAAAACAAAGATGATTAGATCTAGAGAACTACAATACAAACATACAAACAGTGAGGCGGATTTCCTCCTGCTGATTGGCCAATCCATCATAATAATACAGATCAAACTCCAGGTCTTCATCTTGATTGGTCAACAGCTCCCTCTGCAGGCCAAACAGCACACTGAAGTGACTTTCACTGCACACCACCCAGATGGGGTAAGAAGGAGACTTCAGGTAAGCCCCCACCTAAGGTAGACAATATGAATATTTAATGTTTTGGCATGTAAACGCTAGTCTAACACAGTTGTTAAATTGTTTCTGTGTAAGACTCCGCTGATGACAGAACAACTTGGTTTATACTAGACAAAAGTTCAGCTGCTCTGTGATATTCTGTACTTGCAAGTATCCCAGATGTGTCTGTCATCACCGTGAAGAATTCAATACAGCTCACCTTACAGATATTATAATGTTCAAACAAGGACAGCAGGCCGACTTGGCATCGGTCCTTAATTCCCTTAAGCAAAGTCATGTTGTCATTTCCTGAGTCCAGCTCTACATCGTTGTCAAAGACGTTAGAAACCGCTCTGCCACAGAGCAACAGATTCACCAACTCCTGAAGGTGGGGGGGGGGGAAGGAAAAAATGAAGACAAGCATGGATGAAGAGGTAGGAAAAAAAAGAGGAAATATACAAGGAAAAAAAACATTTAGACAGTATATTTAGAAATATTTTTTTGTCTCTCATTTTCTATTTTGTACTGAACCAGAGCCAGTCTTTGTAGAAACTCTGTAAATTTGGCTTGACATTATCCAACTTAAATAGACTATTGAAACCTGAGTGCAGTAGCCATGAGCTCCTATCAGTGGGGTTGTATGCAGGTCCATATCCTCTCTCACTCTGAGAAGATAAAAAAATTAATTAATTAACAACAATACAACCCAGTTCAAAGCAAGTTCTTCAGAATGCCTTGTTTAGAAGAGCCACAGAGGGTTTGCATCTACTTTTCAATGGATCGAGAAAGAACAGCTGAGATGACCAGCAGAATGCATCCGAACGTCCCCATTTCATACTGGGGAATAAAATACAAAGAGCAAAAGCATCAAAACCGAATATCTGGCAGGCAAGACGGGGAAAAACTGAGAAAAGTGGCGAGTTCTTCACCTGCTCAATATGCTGCTCTAAAATGACCTGCAGATCTTTGATGTTATCCACAGAGAAACACGTCATCTGGATCAGAAACACATAGACTTGAAAATAAAAGCTTTACAAAATACAGAAAAAACATAATAACTCGGCATTAAATTTTGGGCCTTTAATTATACAACTTGAATATTTTTTTTTACAAATTAAAATTATATGCACAAGTTGGAATTTGTTGTGGATAATTTACACAAACTTAAACGTATATGCACCGATTCAGACGCCCTCTGGACGTCTGGTCCCCTCTGGACCAGACCATTACTCAGTCCATCCATTCAGATAATGGATGGACTGATGATTTCGTGGCATGGACCCTAGCTAGTTTTAAGCATATACCATCAAGCTTTGAATAGTGTTGAGGTCTAGACAATTTCCAAAGTGTAGCTTAGCTTCGCTTCAGTTTGGGTTTCAGATAATGGTCCAGTTGAAACCTGATTTTGTCCAAGTCAGTTGTTGATTTAGGGGGAAACTGAATTAGTCAGTTCACTTTGTGCGATGCACAAGTATCACCGACAGCTGAAAAAATTATGCCGCCACCACTATGCTTCACATTGTTCTTTGAACTGAAAGCCTATCAATCTTTGCTTTGTCTCACAATCGGTCTTCCCTCCTGAAGACACTCATAAAATCTTGCCTCATTGTGGAAAGTTACACTGGTATTCCAGAACGTTCCCATTTATAATGGGCTTGATGCTTTGAGGTTTCTTCGTTGTTTCTGAACATCATAATAAAATCTAAAGATGACCATCTTGATGAGGCTGAAAACAACTCGATATTCCAGTAGAACAATTATGCCAAACAATGCATCAAAACTAGTCTTAGAATGGATTAAAAAAAAGTTAGACAAGTTTATAAAAATCATAAAAATGTGTTTGTCCTAACCCTGAAACATCATTTAAAAGGCCAAGAAGAACCTTTGTACCTTTTCAAACAATCCCTCAGATCTGTGGTGTCCAAATGCAGTGAAATGGCTTCTTCCTGAATTTCTGTTATGAAAAAAAACAAAATGAAAGAAAGCAAAAGAATGTAAACACTTTAAAATAGTGGTACACCTGGTCAAGCAGTTCCATGGGGGAGAGTTCTCAGATAAATAGGTTTGACAGGTGGAGGAGATGTGAACCCAGTTTGTCAAGACACCACTCATCTGAATCTGGCATATTGAACTGATCTGACCTTAGATGACATATTCTCACAACTTGAGATAAATATGAAAAGACAATGGTGTGGTTCTCTGTGCTAGCTAAAACCCTAAATAAGCAAGCTCAGGTTGCAGCAGGTATTATATTAAACAGTAACCTCAGCGTAAGAGGCCGGTATTTTAACCAATTAACAGGCGCTGTCTTACATTGCAACTACAGCTTGTTTTTCCTCCCCGGCTCTCCACAAAACTTCAACCAGAGCCAAAACAAGACAGCGTCTTCTGGTGCTGCTGGAAGGTCTTAGTCGTCTGAAAACAAAATGAAACGTCAGTATTAACCTGCTTTATACAACAAACGAATACTAAGTAGTGAATAATTCTGAAGTGGAAGGAAAATAACACATGGTTTCCTCTTTGCAGAAAAGAGAATGCAAGTAATTTGTGTGCAGTTTTACAGATTGGGATACAAATTTTAACTACCGCATAAAACCTTTTAATAAACCAGCTTTCAATTATCTTATAAATGAAACATGCTGACAGCAGAATTATGATGTGTCGATGACTTTCTTCAGGAGGGAAAGCGAAGCTGTCTTGGGAGAAAAAAAGTTGATGCAACAAAAAGACCAAACAGTCAGACTGACAAGGAAACAACTTAGAAAAAGTATATCACATAAATTCACAATAAAACACATTATAGTTTGTGGTTATGTAATGCCAACATGTGAAAATGTTAGATTAAGACCCAGAAAGGCAAAGGTTTGGTGTGAAAGCTCACTTACTGCAGGATAGCGTCTCCGCCATCAACGTTTTCAAACAGAAGCTTCTTCAGAAAAAAAGCTTGAATTGATGCCAGGACTCCACAAGGACCACCCTGAAAAAAAAATTTATTAATTAAAAAAAAAAAAACTTATGAAGCATAAAGAGTGATTTTAATAATAAACACGAGAATAAATATGTACTTGAATTTATTTCAAAGTATGATAAAATCACCTTTCTCTGCACAATCCCGTATCCGAGGTCAGGTGTGCCAGAAAAAGTAAAACCCTGGTTCTTCCACTCAGTGCTAAAACAACTTAAGCCGGAACCCAGAAGAATTGTTTTCAATTCCTAAAAGAAAAACGACCATTAAACAAACAAGCTCAAATCAAACAGAATCTGTCCCTGGCTGGTCTCTGTATCAGTGCGGTCAGAAACACACCGTGGCGTAGCGATGGTCCATGGGACGGCCTGGAAATGTAAACTTTGAAACGGCTCTATGAAGAGGCACTTCTGGCAGACCACCAGAGTCATCAATGTCATCTGAAAATGTAATAAAACGCATCCATTTGGCAAGACAGGTTGCTAAACACATCTATGACATTTCCTTCCATCAGGGCTTACCTAGAACCATCTCAGCTACATTCAGCTCATGGGCATCTGGTTTCGTCTTTACTCTGCAAGAAACAACAAGATGCAAAAAAACCTCTGATAACCTTCTGAATACACTTTCACTACTATCAAAACATACAATCCGACTAGTAACAAATAAGTATTTACTTTATTGTGTTTACTGTTCTTTGTCCTTTACTTCTGAAGCCCTTTTCTTCCTGGTTTTCCTCCTTTGAATCAACGGACTCTAGATTTCGTTCTTCCCAGCTGGATGTGTTTTGGACAGTCAACTCAGGTCCATCCTGAGACTCCCTGCTTTCCTCACCCCTGATGAACAATGGTTGAGAAACTTCTGCCCTCCGACTCTGCCTTTTTCTGTTAGATTCCTGAAACGAAAACATAATTGAATTATGGAGGGAAAATATCAGAAATATACCATCTATAGGTTTCTAAGGTAAATACCTGAGCTACTGGTCCGGTCACCATGCCTCGCCTGAAGCGGCTAGTTTTGTTTTTCGAGGTGACCCCAGCAATTAAACATTTACTTTCTTTCTCTTTTTGGGTGTAGTTCTCCTGTTTAGAAGGCATTGGTTTCTGGCCTTCTTGGAAATCTGTGTTGTCAATTAAGAAATCGTTTGGATTCAAGGAGGTGGGTCCATCCTTTTTAGAAATCATTGATAAATCTGTCACCGGAATGCTGCATATTTCTTTCACTTCAGGACTGTAAAAAAAAGAATTCCATCCTAGTAAAATATAATAGCTTAAATGGAATAAAACAATGCAAGTTTGTAGCTTTTAAATACCTCAGTTCACTGTGTTTGCTAGGACAAATCGCTGGTGTAATTTCATCTGCTTTTGTTTCGTTTATCATTGATGGCGATCCTGCAGGGTAATCAGATGTTGAGCCTGAATTTTCGACCACATGTTGAGAGTCTCCTGTGGGGATATTTTCATGGTGTAACCGTTCAATGTGATGCTTCACGATGATTTCCAACAATGTTTTCACAGGCGATTTCTGAACCTGCAATTTTAAGAATGTCAGTTGCAGACTATTTAGTCAGTTATCTATATAAATGTGTGGCATTTATCAATTTACCTTATTTTGTCTGTAGAGATCTTCCATGTTAAGCATCTGCTTCAGCAGTGATCGGTTATTGATACTGGCCGGCGTGCGTGGATGTTCCTCATCCATACAAGCGATGGTCCTTTTCAGGCCCTATGCATAAAAAAATCCCAAAGGATGCATGAATGTATGGTGGGATGGGTGGATAGATGGAAGGGAAAACAAAGAGAGGAACATTTATAGATGAGGAAATTTTGTTTATATACAGAGGTGAGACAGAACTCTGTCTACACAACACCAATGAGCAAGATGACAGATTATTCCTCCTAGAAGCTGACTAGAAGGAAGGCATTATAACCATCACTAATCACAACAAACTCAAAACACCCCTGCTGTTATTTGCTTAGTTTTTTCTTATTTCAAATAACATTCCTGCTGTTATTTCCACGATTCTGTTGCTTGTACAGTCTTTTGTTGATTTGAAACACAAATATCCATGCATATTTTTCTTTAAGTGATCCTTTTAATCCGAATATACTAATTTTAATAAATGTACTATTTTTCTTATGTTGGAAATTTGTCCTTACTGTAGTTATTCTGATTTTTTTGATATTTTACCTTAATGCAAATATGCCTGCTTCCACTTATCTATAACTTGCTGCTGGTACATTTGAATTTCCCCACAATAGGACAATGAATGACATTTTTATTGTATTCGTGCATTAGTGTGACCAACGATTAAAGGAAAAACTTCAAAATAATATCATTGGCACACTGACACATACTGTATAAAAAAGACAAATGAAAAGTACTAAATTTATTTAAAAATCTCAAACTTCAATCAATGATACTTACTGGGCAAACAGTTAGTATAGTGACATTCTTTGTTCAAAATTTGCAGGTAACAATTGTGTTATGATTTATGAGTGTCTTCAAGGAGTTTGTTCCAGAGGGAAGAAAAATAAGTTTAATGCCGCCTCACCGCAGCTAGTTCTGCTCTAGGAAACACAGAGTAAGATGGTTCTACATGGTTCATTAATGAGTTTATTTAGGCTCAAGAGCAGTAGAAAAAATTATAATATCTTCAGCAACATTTGAGCTGCAGCTGCTTGTATGATATGCATCACTTTTCCCCTATGTACTGTTTTAACTAAGTTTGTTGCAAATCAGACAAAGCAAGTACGCTGATTAAAAAAAAAGATTAATGATAAACAGAAAACATGTAAAGTCTGCTCCGATTGATATATTCCAATTACTTTATCAATTAATTGCATATTAACACACATAATAGTCCTAATATCGCTCCAACCTACAGCTTTTCAATCACTTTTGGGGTTTATGCTAGAGTCAGTTGTTCTCTTTATATATGTAAATGAAAAAAATAAAGCAAAAAGTCAGCGTAAACACCATATCATGGAACATGTCCCAAAATAACATGCTGACCACTGAGAGGGTAATGCTAACACAAGCTAGGTAGCTAGTTAGCCAACGGTCTTCACAGAAACAGAGTTCTGTTGACACCTAGTCTTCGCTGACTTACCTTCCTGCTCAGATATTCCCGCACTAAAGACGAAGAAATCTCTTCCACCGAAGGGACCATGATAATGGTAGCGTGTCCAGCTGCAGGAAATTCAACAAAAAGCAGCAATTGTTGGAATGAAACGGCAGTGGGCGGTATATGCTGCCCTGCGCCGATACCGCAGATCTTCCGTTAGGTGGATAGAACAATAACGAGACGAGATCTCCCACCAGGAGATACTATTGATGGCAAAGTGTTGTCTGAAGTGGTGCCTCCTCGGTAGTGGCTATAATTAAGAGAAATTGTTGTACGTTGACAAATTGGTTGTCAGATCAGGAAGATTGATGTTTGGCGGAGGGTTATCAACATGTTTTATAGATCAGTGAAACTGCGCAGCTGGTTGTCCGTCAAAGCCTGTTACCATGGTGATGAGTGGCGCTCTGGTGTTCCACAAAAATACATATATAGAAAAACTATCATGGTCACCATAAATCCTGTAATTTTGATATCAGGTTCATACGGAAGAGGATTAGGGCCACTTGAAAAAAATAAAACAGTTGAATCTCAGAATTCTGAGAAAGAAGTCAGAATTCTGACTTTAATCTTAGAATTCTGAGATTAAAGCCAGAATTTTTTATTTACTTTTTTTTTTTTTTTTGCAGTGGCCCCTAATCCTCTTCCTTAGGTTCAGTAATATCCAAAAAATACAAGTAAAACATGAAAGGATAACGTTTAGCTTTATTATAAACAATCAAAAAGCTGTTTGTCTTTGGTAAATGTGTGTCACAATATTTTCCAGAGCTTTATTAGGTTAAAATTGACCTTTACGCTGCAGAATTGTTATTCTTAAATGTGGAAGAAATATACATATAACCTAAGGCTGTAGTTCCCAAAGTTGGATTAATTTGTAAATATGGGATCCTCAGATTCTTTTCACCTTAATACCAAAAATGACAATGAAAAAGCATACGCCTTTTAGTAATATTGCTAAAGATGAGAGAGAAAAAAACTGGACTTTTTATGCTAATTGTATTGTCCTTGTACCATTTATAATTCTCATACAAACTGACTCTGTAAAAATGCTTATACTCAGCTAAGAGTTGAGGTCATGATTTCAAGTGACTAAACCATTATTATTTATCATTTACAATATCATTATAAAAACATATAGTGATAGAAACTACACACATTAACGGTTTCAATCATTCATCAAAAGACATCAAAAAGATGCATTTTTTGTCTTCAATTTTATTAAAACTTGTTCTCTATTTATAATATAATAAGACAAATCATCAGGCTAGCCTAGTTTTCATTAATTATCAAACAATAAAAGATTGTTCTTGACAAATAAACAATGACATCTGAATCAAGAATTTAGAGAAAATCGGGTGGGTGCATGAAAAATAATCAACAATCAATTATTTTTGTCAGATTCTGCATATAAAAATTAGGATGAACACATGAACTTATTTCCTGCAAAATGTGACCGTTGCAGTCGTACCTTGATAAGTGTTGCCTCTGGTTGTGAGATCCGGTTAGTCTTGTTAGCTGTTTATGGACCATAAAAGTGTGATATTTACAATGTAGATCAACAGCATTTTGAACTGATTAACATTGCTGAGATTTTGCAGCAATAACACATTTGAAGCACAATGCGACCCCTGGTGTTGAAACAGGAATCTGTCTGTTTTGGCACAGGTATAATCCAAACTCCCTACAGGGTGGGCAGCATTTTTCATTGAGCCATACGTAAACAACATAATTTCTTGTGTGTGTGCGCGCATGTGCTGTGTATCCTTGTCTTAGGAATGCCAAGCATACTGTCCGTCCCTCTACCATTTGACCACAGTGGATGATGTTTTACATTGAAAAACAACAGGGAGGGGCTTCAGTAGTCATAAGCTGCAAGACAGAAACAGAAGAAATGCTATGAAAGTTTGTTTTTCAGCCCGAGTTCCTGAACAAGAGAAGCATGCAATCCACTTTGTAAAGTGAGGTAAATTCCAGAGAAAGATCACCATGCAGGCATGCAGTCACACCAGAGTGGTCTTACTTTCTATTGTGAGAATGCAGGTACTTGCTGCTGTGCCCCTGCTGTTCACAGCCTTGCACATGTACTCCCCCTCATCCTCCGGGAAGGTCTCCGGCAGGTAGAGGCAGTACGTCTCTCCTCTTTCGATATACTGATAATCCTCACAGTCCTGGAGCATCTCTCCCTCAAACCACCAGGTGACCTCTGGCTTTGGCTCTCCGGTGATCTTAACGGTGAACCGAACTGGCTCAGAATCCACCACCGACTGGTTTTTGAGGGGCTTCTTAAACCATGGCGCACCTGACCTCGCGTGATCTTCCTCATCTTCATAGGCTGCAGATCCGTTGATGATGCTGCCTTCATCCTCGCCGTCATCCTCCTTCTTCTGCAAGCAGACAAAAACAGTCAAGTTCTCTTGCAGGCGTCAAGTGAAGCCCAAGTGAGCCTAGTTCTAATTTGTGAGGTACTTTTTGCAGCGCGGCATCAATTTCTTGTTGTTCAAACTGCATCCTCTGCAGCTTCTGCTCCTCTATCCTCCTCCGTTCTTCTTCCTCTCTGGCCTTAGCCATTTGTTCGAACCGGGCCCGCATGTCCACCTTCTGTTTGAACGGTAGGTCGTCGGATCTCACCGAAGTTGCTTCTCTTTCTTCCTCCTCCTCGTCCTGAAATGCATAGGGCATATGATAGGTTCAAACAAGATTTCTAAAAACGCAGTGTAAAAAGACATGGTCATTGTTCATTTGGAAGTCCAACTTGCTTAAACACCTTAACTTCCATGTTACTTCAATATACAATATTTCAATATGATGCTCTTTCCTCTAAGACTGGGCCTTTCTTCTCTTGTTGGTACATCGGTGTTTTTCACTGTGGATGAAATTATCTTACCAGCTTCCCATGGTCTTGTTGATACACGTGTTTCTTAACAAATCCAGTGAATCTCTGAGATAAGTAGAACCGACCTCCTGACTGCTGGACGTTTCTATGACCGAATTATTTAAAAGCGTTGTGATCTTAGTTTGAAAGCCTCTGAATTTGAATAAACATTTTTCTGGCATTTCACAAATAGAAATTAAATTACCTAAATGGTTGTGTGTCATTTTATACAGTGGATATATGTAGGATTTCAGGTGCATGCGTCTGAATTATTTTTCAGTTAATTTAACTACTATATTTTGCTTTTTGATGTATTAGCTTTTGAAAACAATTTTCGTCTTTTGACACAAAAACTTGTTTGCAATAGAAGACTCATTCATATTTTCACAGTAAGATATCTAGGATTATTTTAGGTTTTCAAGGTTCCTTATCCGTCGGCGCAAACTATGTTCTGCAGAAAAAAGATAGATTCTTCAGTTAACATTTCAGTCCTTTTACCTCCTGGGCCCTTTCAGCTTCTCTCTGTTTAATTTCGTCATCAATGGCCTTCCTCCGCTCTCGTTCCATCTCGATCTTTTTCTGGATCTCCTCCTCTGTCAGCTGCTTGATTTTCTCAAATTTGGACTTGAGGTTTTTGGCCTTAATGGAGCCAGTTTTCTTGAGTTTTGTCAGTTCTTCATATTCTGTGCTTATGACGTCTGAGCTTTCGTTTATTTCTTCCTGTGAAATATCACCACAAATTAAGTGTTATGTCACGAAAGTTTAGAGCCACAGTCCAAAATTCAAACAAAGAATATCAGTGTCATATTCACAGACATTTGTTTGGATGAGGTCTAGCAAATTAATTCAAACTCTAAGTGAAGAGGCATCGAAAACAAATGTGGGTTTACACAGGACTCTAAAATTTAAAGACAAACCTCTCCCATCTCTTTTCTGAGCTGCTCAAATTCCTGCTTTTCCTGCTCCAGTTTCTTTTTGCGCTCCTCAGCTTTGCGTCTCCTCTCAGCCTCTTCCTTTTCTTTTAGGAGCTCCTCAAAGTTGATCTCCAATTTTCTGGGGTGCAGAGCCTCCTGAGACTCACTCTTCACCATCACCTCGTCGTCTTCCAGCAACTAAAAGAATATCAGGTAACGTAACGTAACGTAACGTAACGTAACGTAACGTAACGTAACGTAACGTAACGTAACGTAACGTAACGTAACAAGGTAAATCCATTCCCACTATGCATTTAGAGTCAGCATGCATCCTGTTATTATTCTGCATGAAAGTCCAGATTTAAATTTGACTCTATTGTATTCTTTCAAAAGTAATGATAAGGTTAAACTAAAAATAAAAAACCTTACTGTTTCATCTCCATATGCAGATTTTTCCTGATCCAGGATAGGGCTCTTAAAGAGATGAGTTGGACATGGTAACAGCAGTACAGACATATCATTTGAGCCCATTAGAATAATATAGAGAACATGTATAAAGGCCAAAAGTTTACATATATCAGTTATGAAAGTCTTAATCATTTGGAGGTTTTAGTAATGTATTTGCACTGTTATTGTTTTTCTTTCATTATGGACAAAATTATAATACAGCATCATTTTGATCAATTTCTCAAATGTGCCATCATGCCTTGCAGGAAAGCATACCTTCAGCATGATGCTACCACCACCTTGCCTTTCAGCGGGTAAAGTGTTCTTTAGTTTGTAAGTTTCAGGCGTCATGACCCTTGAAAATGAGTGGATTTTATTTGATCATCAGCTCCATAATAGGAAACAGTTGTGATTTTGCCATAACTGTACTGATAGTGACAAAAACGTTAATTTCTCTGCAGCCTGCTAAAGCCTGTTTAGCAAAACAAAATATCAAAAACACATTTTTAAATATTTTAGCTGTTTTGTATGATTTTGTATTTGATATTAATAGAAAAATCAGCATAGAAAACAGTCTCAGAAGCATAATTCAAAGGCCAAAATTATTATGACTTTCATACCAATGATATGCTTATGTAAACTTGTGTAAGTGGAAGGCTGAACAACAACTGATCTAAGACATATTAGTAACCAGCCCAACACACACGTGCTGTAAAATTTGATCACTGTGTCATTTGGCTCACCATGCTCTTGCGAGCTTCGGCAAAGAGCCTCTTCTCCTCCTCCAGCCTCCTCTTGGCCTCCTCCTCTGCTTTCCTCTGCTCCTCCTCACGTCTCTGCCGCTCTAAGTCCTCGAAGCTGGCGCATATTTTCCCAGGTTTGCTTCCCTCTAGGTTCAGCAAGGCCATCAGCACTTCATCATCTTCATCTATCAGCTGAGAAAAGAATACAATGCAAGTTTAAGGAGCTTTGGTAATGTCTGTAAATAATCTACTTCTTCTATCATTCCCCTGAATTTTTCCCCTGGTACTATTTCCTTTTTTGTGGGGCTGTTCTGTGGATTTATTCTACCGATGTTAGTTTTGTGTTACTAACTAAACCTTTTATTTTTGATAAGTCCTTTCAGACATAATAACTACGCTTCAGTTAAATATTTCCTGTTTTACCCACAATTTATTACAATCGCCAAAAAAGCCTGCAAATTCTGGGGATGTTTCCTCAGAAACAATTTTTGAAGATAGCCTGTCAGATTTCTTTGCAGGACAGATTTGAAAACCATGCACATATTAATACACATTTTTTTTTTTTTTTAGCAAAAATGAAAACAATATTGACCATGCTTTTCCTCGCTTCAGCAAAAGCTCTTCTCTCCTCCTCCATGCGTCTCTTGGCCTCCTCCTCTGATCTCTTGCGCTCCTCTTCAACTCTTTGTCTCTCCAGCTCCTCGAAGCTCAGCCTCAGTTTTCCAGGACGAATCTCCTCTTTGTCCTCCAGATCCTCCTGACTGATGTCTTCATCTTCGTCCTAATTAGATGTAATCTTTTAGGTTTGCTAAACACAATCATAACTTTAATTTTGATTGTTTTAAGAACTTTAATTGCTGCAAGTGGCGCTAAAGTTCAGGTTTTAGCTATGTGAACATGTACATTAAATTAAAAACATGTTGCATTTGTTTGTATAATTGAAGTATTTTGTTTACCATTCCCTGTTTGGCCTCCTGAAAAGCCTTCTTCTCCTCCAGCAGGCGTTGTTTGGCTTCGTCTTCAGCTTGCTTCCTCCGCTGCTCCTGCCTTTCCTTTTCCAGCTCCTCAAATGTCAGCTTCAGCTTTCCAGGAGTCACCGACACCTTCTCTGAAGGTTTTTCTTCTTCGTCCTTTTTCAAATAAAGAATATCCTTATGTACACTATCACAGTGAGGCTGTAAAAGCAGCTTTAAAAAGTTTTTTTTTACCTCCTGTTGAACAATAGAGCGCCGCTTGGCTTCCCTGAAGGAGCGTCTGTTTTCATCATACCGTCTCTTCTTCTCCTCCTCTACCTTTTTCTTCAGCTCCTCCTCTCGGCTTTTCTCAATGTCCTCAAAGTTCATCTTGATTTTGCCTGGAGGTCTTGACTGCTTTGCTGGAACCACACGTATCAGGATTGTGTCATCTCCTTCCTGTGAAATACATAAAAATGTATTGTGAGGTTTGGGCTGTGAGAGTGGGACACTCTGCAGGGCTACTGTCACCATTTGCAGTGGGTCATTATGAGGGTGAGGGGTGTGAGTTCAAGATAGCCAAGTCTAAATCTGTCACAGGATGGAAGTCTACAGCAAATATAGAAACTAGGATGTGTGGGAAACAGTTGGCAGGCCTGGGCTGTCTGCACCCAGCAGCTCACTTCTAGTTCCTTCTGGATTGAATCTTGTGAAACTCAAAGAAAATAGTTCAGTAAAAATAAGTTGTGAGTAAAAGTTGTAAAGCAAGTGCTAAAAATCATGAATTTTGAATCAGCATGGACACTAATTTTACATTTTGACATGATATTCACTGTACATTAATTTATAATCTATATGATTTAGCTTTACTTCATTTGTTGATGCAGGAAGAGTTCAAAACTGATTTCATTTCAAGAAAACTGAAAGCTCTTTGAACTAGACATTTTTATTCTGTTCTAGTAAATTTTAACAAAATGTTAAATTTAAGGGCGAATTGCATTTCTTAACATTTGCCAATCACGTGTAGCTTTACCCCTACGGTTTAAAGAGAAAGACTGAATATTTTTAGTCTTTAAAAACCGATGTCCTTTTGGGGCAAACTTGGAAAACTAGGGGCAAGGAGATGAGCTCACAAATACACTCAAATTCATAAATGTTTTCCCAGTTTACATTTTATTTTACTGGCCCGATGATTACTCCAATGTCTAGTTTGAGGAGTCTTGATAGGTTGCATTTAGTATGACTGCTAACAAAAAACATTAATAATATCCATCCATCCATCCATTTTCCTGCACCCTTGTCCCTTAGTGGGGTCGGGAGGATTGCTGGTGCCCATCTGCAGCTGGCGTGCCGGGCGAGAGGCGGGGTCACCCTGGACAGGTCGCCAGTCTGTCGCAGGGCACATTAATAATATCAATACCAAAAATATATATTTTCTAATTTAAACATGTTCCAATATAAGTGGAAATTTGTTGAGTTGAGTATGATGTTGAATGTGTTTTGTGTATAGATTTGATGTTTTCTCAACAAACAAGATGAACATTTAAAAAATTAGAAAAACTTGCATTACTTTTTAAAGTACATTGCAAACATATAAGATGATAACAAGTGTAAACAAAAAAACATACATAACATACAATAAGGTAAGGCATACAGCACGATCCAATATATACAATGATGTGCCCTGCTAGACAATATGATGTTATAAACTCTGCAAAATATGATGCAACTTAAACTGATTTCTTAAAAAAAAAAAAAAAAAAACATTTAACCTTTATTTTACCAGGATAAAATCTCATTGAAATTAAAAACATCTTTTTCAAGGGAGTTCTGGCCAAAAGGCAATATTATGAAGTATGCCGTAGTGCAAATACAACACTGTGATGAAATATGAGACAGTACAATATGATGTAATCAGTGTAATATATTATCAAAACAATAGTCTTGTAAATTATTGCATTTAAGACAGAAAGAAGTTATACAGGGCACAAAATTTGCTGTTGTATTTTCCTCTTTTAACAAACATAGAAGAATAATGTATGCCAATAATTTTATATTGCACGATGGTGTTTACATAATTTATATAGGCATGTTGTGCAATGTCTGTTCATGTGCAGGGACTCAGTCAGAACTGATTCCAGATCAGCTTTGCAAATGTGTTTCCAGTTTCTTAGTGGAATGTCTTAGCTTCTACTTGAATCAAGAGAGAGAGGAGATAAAAGTGAAGGGATAGTGGTACCCTGAGACATGGGTTACAGGTTACAGACCTGCCTTTCTTAGATTTAAAGCATTCATTTAAAGTGAAGACTACCTGCTAAACTTTTGCATGCAGTAACTTTACCTCAACCAACCATTTGTAAGAGACTTCCAAGTTGATCTCCTACTAGGATTGTAATTCTGCCGGTAAAATAGCCAGCTGACAATATTAAGTCAGTTTTAAGATGTAGTATGTAGCAGTCCATAAAGTAAACTTATTATCTTGATTATCTCTCATTAACAGCGTCCTGACTGAGTTTTCCTTCTGTTATTCATTTCAGTTCTGTTAATGTCACTCACACTGCACTGAAGCAGAACTAGGGCGCTGAGATAGCAGGTAATTGCCTGTGATTACCTGTTTGGCACAAGAATGCTTACATAACCCTTTCCTGAGAACTTAACAGAAAGGCTCGTGTTATTTTTTTCTGTGCACAACAATTGGAAATCGTTCAATCATTTACCTAAAATTGTTCAATGAGACACACTAAACACTCTGTCAGTACACGGTCTTCACATGTCAACAATGCTACCGTTGGGTTTCAGACCTATATTTGACCCCTGCCAACTGTTCTCATCTCAAAAGCCACTTAAAATAGCTATTCCAAGTGGCAGCAGAGGATTACCTCCGTCATTACAGAGGAAAGTACTCCATTGTCGCCATAAAGGCAGGACTGAACCACTCACTCGGGCCGCCATGCTTCTCAGTAAGATATGAGACTCTTTGCAACCAGTTAACCCTGAAATCACTGACCTCAGCAGCTTTCTGAGCCAGTTCCTTCTTGATTTTGGCTTTCTCCATGTTGTCCTGGGCCTCTCTCTTCTTCCTCTCCTCCTCCATCCTCTTCCTCTCCTCTTCTTGTCTTTGTTTCTCCATTACTGCAAACTTCCCCTTCACACTACCTGGATAAATGGCGCAGGAAAACATAAGCCTTCAGCCTATCCACTTCTCCGCCATATTCCTATTAATAGCTGCATCTCTTTATGTGCCTTACCTGTGATTTTGGGGACGTAGGACTTTTCCACCTTTTTCGTTTTTACCTCCTCTTCCTCATCACTGGAAGCAAGTAGTTCTTTTATCTGTGGTAGATCAGAGAGAGAGAGTGGTGAGGTTAAGGTTTAGCTGGGATCATCTCCTCTGCCACTAAGGAGCCATACTGGTCCCAGCAAGAACTAGGGCCAAATCCCTGTTAATAACAGGGTCATGTGGCGAGCTGGTGGGCCTCTGATTGGCCTGCAGTGTAGCTGCACAGATAGGGGATGAGCGTAGGTGTCCAACCCTGGCAGACTCTGGCACAACGGTCTGCAGGAAGGTTGTTGTGTCTGCTTATCAACACTAATCCACTCACATAACATCGTATCACTGCCTTTGTTTTATTTCCTGCAGACTAGAAGAAAACTGGTGTACTCTGAAATTCTGGATCTTTGGTTTTATGTTTTCTCACTAAAACTGAGTTGAAAATCAAAATCCTATTTATTTGTTATTGAGCAAAATTTAATATTTTTTTATTCTATTTTTTTAAATGTTATGTTAATTGGGAGGTTTCCTATGTAATTAAAATAATTTGCATCTAAACACCACTCATTCTCATCTATTGATTATAAAATGCATGAAAATATAATGTGCATTAACAATAAATGTACATATATTTCTGCTTCAAACCAAACATGGATGCTTACTGGGTGTTGAGTGGCCTTTTCTTTACCTGATAAGGGAGAGATTTATTTCTGTATTATAAAAACGTTGTATTTAGATCGATATCTATATCCGAGCATCTTCCTGAACTCAATTGAAATTGATCACTAAAGGCCTAAATGTAAGGTAGGAATAAGGATTTAAACTAAACCATGAATGGAATGAAAGACAGAAATAATAAATCACAATAAGATGCCTTTCAGATGAATACAAGGCTGCACTTTTAAAACATATGAAAATGTTCACAATAAACTGTGTTAATTCCTCTGACAAGCTTCAGATAACCAGAAAACACACAAAAATAACAAATAAAAGAAATTAAATTCAATAAGGGTTGGGTGAATTTCTCACTAATTATTTCTGAATAGACATTATACACATTTGACTTAAGTTCTTTAGTATTAAAGATTTCTTATTTTTTGAAAAATAAAATAAATGCAGACTTTCTACAGATTTAGAACAAATTTAAAGAAAAATCTAAATTTCCTGGATTTAAACATTTAGATACAGTCTAGGTTTAACTTATTGAACAGCTAGTTATTCTAATATTACATGATCTGATGTGATCTAACATAAAAAAAAATTAAGTAAAAGCTCCAAGATGAAAAATATTGTGATTTTGCTCCATTTACGTCAGCAAAATTGAACTTAAATAAATTACCTAATTTGTAAAATAATAATTTGTTCCAGTTAAGTGAGTTGATTAGTACATGTCAATAAAACTAGTGTTTAGTTTATGATTCAGTGCACATTAATATAACTTTAAATGAAAACCAAAACAAACCAAGGCTGAAAAATCATAAAACTAAAATTGGTTATAAAAGTGACCATTAGTATTGAGGCAGTGTGTTTGGAGCTACATCGCCTCTGGGTTAAAGATCCTCACTCAGACTGGCAGCTTCGTCACCTCCATCATGCCCCATCATGCCATGCAGCTCACAGTCGGAGGTTAGTGCCGTTTGTCTCTCTTTGACCTGCTGCTTTCTGCGATTCCACTCCCTCTCCTTGACGTATTGATCCTTCCTCTTCTGCTGTTCGTCCCTGTTCCTCTGCCGGCTGCGCTCCTCTCTGGCTTTCTGCATGGCCTCAAACTTGTTTGTCACATCTCCTTTTTCTTTGTTCAGCTTTGGCATATAGCTCCTGGCCACTGGTCTTCTGGTCCTCAGCAGCTTCTACAGTTTGTATGGGAATTATAAAATGTTGCGAGTCAGGTTTTAAGCTTATATAATAACACAATCTTGCTTGTCCAGCTCCAGTGTCTTACCTCTTTCTTAAAAGCCAGATCGGACATGTTCTGTGAATTGTCTGTTTCCTGCACTTGATCTTTACTGTCCGAAACACCATTGACAGCGTCGTCTTTCTCACTTTCTTTGCTCTCCTCTCCATTCAATTGTGTTGTCTCAGCCTCCTCACTTGTTTTGTCTTTGACTCTGTTAGTTTCTCTGCCTTTGCTCTGTGGTGTCCTCTCACTCCTCTCCTCAGCATCGCTAAGCGTCTCATCGTTCTCTTCCTGTCTCATTTCCTCCTCCGAGTCTTCTTCGGCGCTCATCCCGTGCTCGTTGTCGTTTCTATCATCTTTATCATCATGAGTGTCAACAGCTGCAACCTGTGCCACCTCAGTCATGTTTGTGCCACGATGACAAGTTGACAAACAGAATTTGTTGTAACTGAAGCTGCAAACCAAGGGGAGAGTTGGCCACAATCAAATTAGCAATATAAATGGAAACATTTTATGACACTTAAATTGCAGTAGTACAGGTAGATCATTGGAATAAACAATTATGCTCTCCATTTATTTCCTTTAATAAAAAGTTGTTCTATCTTTATGCCTCTATCTCTCTGTAGCTCTGCACTTGACAAAGTCAATAACGGAGCGGCTGCTTTTTTATTTCCATAGAAAGTACTCCTGGCCTGAGCCAGAACTGATTCTTCTGTTTTTATCTGAACAAAGCTATTGACCATGCTGCTGCCATTTTGCCCTGATAAATCCCTTTCTACTGATTGATATTGAATAACTATTTAAATCAGAGATTGAATTAGACCAAAAACAGCAATAAAATCTGAAACTAACTGTATGATTGGATTATGGTGGATCTGGATTCATTTGAGCCAAACTGGATTCGAAATTATTAGGTACGAACTGAAACTGTTTGTCTTTTTAAAGTGCCTTAAATTTTCAATTGTCCCATATATTTAATACATTCAATAAAAAACAAACCAAAAAGCAATAATTTCCCTTCTGCTTGTGTCGGTTGCTGCTAATGAAAACAAATGAAGTGATGTATTTTCCATAAGATTTTGGCCAAAGTCTTAATTAATTACATTCTTTGGTATTAGCATTTTTTTTATCACTGCAACTTTGCACCACAGTTAACTTTTTCAGTATTTTATTTTTTCAACCTTAATAGTTTGAGTTTTTCTGATGTAAACTTAAAAGCAGATTTGAGGTGAAGCCACCCATTCTGCTCCTCAGTCTGTTGAGAAAGAGTGCAGTGAAGGCCTGCTTGCTCCTATTTATATCCCACTTATGTGCCCAGAACATGTGATCATTGCTATTTGTAATGAGTGATAGGCAGTTGGACAAAGATCAAGCTGGCACCCACATGTCGCCCTAAGGACCCTCCACAAAATGGCCAGACTCAGAGCTCAACAACTTGGTGAACAAAGGGGACTATTACTCATCCCACTGTAAAACAGTCACTGTTTGTCAGCATCCACACACACCTTCTATTCATATCTTATAATCTTTTTGCTGTAAATCAGAAATTGCAATATTTTGAGCAGCTTATGGTCAAAAATGAGTGTTCAGGATCAACACAATCAAACGTGAAAACACCACAGTTAAGGGAGAAACTAAAGTGACTCAACCTGGATATACCGAGCCTGTTGTTCTGAATAGGGTGAGTTGTTAAAATAAAAGTTTAAAAAGAGCCTCTTTCTGTATGACATTTTCAAAAGCCTGACTGGCTCAGATGATGATCTCTGTTTAGTCAACAGGCTTTGATTTTCAAACCGGATGAACACCAGGAGCACAGAACGATAAATATGGGATATCACCTGTCATTTTCCTAAAGCATGTATGGCAACATGTCATCTGGAGCTAAAATTTACTGAATCATAGTTACATAATATATCCTGTCGACTTCCAAACTATCATCAGTCTACATATTTTATTGACTGAACAGGAAAATGTACTTATTTCCAATAAATCTAATCTACAAACCTGAGTAAAATGTCTAAGATCTTTGTAGTAGCACAGCACTAACTGAAGAAAATTGTGCTAACTGGAAAACTTTAGTTTCAGCAGGTGCTGTCCTATTTTTGTACACAGCTGGCACAAGAATTCATGACGAAAATAAATGAGTTTGACACATGTTACACGGAAAGATTCAAGTGTTATCACTACCGTAGCTTAGAGCTTTCTGTGGACCTTGCAGTGAGTGCATGTGAAGAAAAAGTGCAATTCACCAAAACGCGGTGGACTTGTAACAGGCTGGAAACAGCTAACTTTTCCAGACACTCATGAACAAACCTGTTAGATAAAATGCTGCTCAGTGTACACATTTTTATAATTTTGCCACTCCTCTACTTATTGTGTTTTAATTTTCACTTTGATATGCTTAGAAAAGATAACTCAACACAATTCTATGTCCAAAGAAAAAGTCAGTTATTTCATGTGAAGAGATACAAGAGAAGGGCAATTGTGTTTTTAAATAACAAAAAAGAAAGTCTTACCTTCTGGTTGTGTTTTAGTCCTCAAGTTTTGATTCAAAAATCCTCTTTGTAGATAAAAACTCAAACCAGTGAAGTCAGCGCTGCGAGACTATCGGTGAGGTGTGACCACGGTCTGAACAGACCCTACTGGCTGCTGGTTGGGGGTCAGTGAGGCGTTTCCATAAAAGTACCGTTACTTTCTGCCGGATAGCATGCAGGCCTGTCCCACATTCAGCTGTTGTTGCCCAGTTTGCACGTCTGCACTTGTGCACCAGCACTAGTCACAGCTGCATAAATAGGAAACTGCTCTTTGTATTTATTTTTGAAAATAGTCACTTGTATTTTATCTGGACTAAATTGTCTACTGCTATTTTGACCTGCAGAACAAAATGAAGATGAAGGAAATAAACAATTTCCTTCCCCCTTGCCCTCTAAACTCTGAAAAGTGTGGCATGCATTTATAATCAGCTTTCTTTACTCTGACACCAGTAGATAAAATCTAGTGCAATCGTTAGCCTTCTGAAATCACTTAATTGGTAGTTGGAGGTTGTTCATCTGTGCATTAATTCAGTTCCACATAAGTAGCGAGCATTTTGGTTGCAAGTCAGGAAACGCTTAGATTTTCTATTTGTTTTAAATTCTTTTACAATATATTTCTCTGGCTTAATGAATTACAAACTTTCAGAAGGGCTTAATGTTTATACCAACTGCGATTTAGACTACGTTACTTATTTCTACGAGGGAGTTTTGTTGTTTTCCAGAACTTGAAAATCCAATTTTGGCAGTATAAAAAGAGACCAGTGGATCTAGAAAGAACTCAAACATTTATTATCTAACATTATTGAACAAATAGCATCATGAAAACCAGGGAAGACACCAGATGTGTCAGGAGTAAAGTTATGAAGAGGTCTAAGCAGAGTTGGATCATGAATAACAAGCAAGCACCTTTTTCCGAAAATTGAAGAGAATGACATAATTATAAACCAACAAACACTTGTTCGTCTACCCAAACCGGCAACCCAGAGAAGCAGAGGATTAATCAGAGAATATGCCAAGCTACCCATAGTGACACTACAGAACTAAACTATTAGTTGTACGCCCCACAAAGTCGGCCTTTATGGAGGAGTAGCAATAAAGTCATTATTAAAGACAGTAATCAGATGTGCAAAGCAGGTAGAGAGACAGACAAGCTCAAAAAACTCAGAGTTGTAATTGCAGCTAAAGGGGTTCTACGGGTGATTTATTTAGGGGGCTGAACATAAAACCAAGTCATTTGTTTCCAATTAACAATTCTGTTTTACTTTGTATCAATCTATTACTTAAAATCTAGTGAAATACTCTGGAGGTTTAAAATCTAATATGAGATGATGTGAACAAATATCAAGGGAGATAAATACTTTGGCCAGGGACTGTACACAGTGATTTTAAACCCATGACCTTCAAATTATTGTCTACATGTTGATCAGGGAAGCCAACAGCAAACTGGGTGAACTTTCTAGTGAAATACTGTACATGTTATACACATCTGAAGACGTTTGTTTTGGACTGAATTCTAAAAGCAGACTCTGATATTTGTGGTCTGCTTGTTGTCTCCTTAGCAGCAAAATTCCTTACTTATCAGTTTGGAAAGCTGTTTAGGCTTTTGTTATACCAAAATAACAACGCTGCCATTCTGGTATGCACTGACCGTTAAGAGAGCTCAGTGACATGAAACAGTCTTTGTGTGTGTTGAGAAACTAAAGCTTCATATATTTCAGATGTCAGAGGTCACACATAAGTCTGTAATAAATTGAACTGAATTGAATTCAATAGCTTGAATCAGCTAAATGGGGATGGGTACCTGCTTATTGTACATGGGTCTAAATAAATATCATGCTGTAGAGACACTTAGTCTCATCCATGCAGAACTGTTGCTACACTGACGAAACCAGCCTGAAAATACAGAAAATTCAATTTTCTAAACAAACATTTTGCTCAAGCTTTCATAACCTTTGCATCGTAGTAATTTTTAAGTTTATTGAGCATATTGCAAGGCTAAATATAATACAAGTATTAAAAGCTAGTCTGTTTCTGGAAACAGTTGGCATTAGTTGGGGCTTTGGGCTTTGGGAAACCCCCGAGAATCAGGGTCAAGGCTTGGGCTGCTGTTCTTAGATGTGTAACCAGGCACTCACTATTTCACTGCAAATGAAAGAAGCAAGATAAAATAGCTCTGGATTCCTTCGAGAAAACTTAAAAGATTCTTTCAAAAGTCTGTGCATAAACACTAAAATATTTATTTTTTAATTGCATAATGTGCAGAAACTAAATATTAGAGAGTTACTTCATACACGAAGCAGCTAAATGATGTCATTTGAGCTCCTCAAATATCCTTAAAGCCACCACAGGAGTCTCACCTGTCTTTGTCATAATATTTGTATCGTCATGTTTATGCATTTCTGCGAAAACGATTATCCATCTTCAAAAGGTTTGTGATTTTGTAAGTGGTGTTTTAAATTTCATGCATGCAGATCAACCTTCCCCTCAGTTTGGGGTCTGTGCTGCGAGCTCTCTGGGCCCTGAAAGCGTTGTCCCCCTCTGTCCTGACTGCTGCCGGACAACAAGGACACTGCTTTAAATAGAGCTGCAGCTGTGGCAACTAATCAGCAAGGAAAGGACAGCTAACCTGAGTCAGACTGGGCCTTAGCGTCAGCTACTATGGCAATGCCCTCACACCCTTCTGAATATGTTAGTGGTGGTCCAGCCTCCAGACGATTCAGTAGACCGGCTCAGCAGGTCAAACCTTCATCATGTGCTGGTGGAGGGACACACCTCTCCACACCTATGTAAAATCTTTAATGTCTCGGTGCTAACACTGAGTTTTGTGCATTCTCAAGTCATTTAATCTCTGAGAAACGCGGGGTTTCTGCTGCATTTCTCATTTCATTTTTACCCAGGAAGCACGTTGGCTAAACCGTGAGTCAAACAGTCACTGAGACTGACTACTATATATTCCATTGAGGGCAGTAATTTTAACATTACCTAGACCTTTCTGAACAGTTGAGGGCGCACTTTCTCCGTTTATAATCAGACATTAAACTGACCCCCATAGCCCCGCGCCTGAACCGATAGAACATATAATTTGTCTTTCATCACCCTTTGAGGCCATGCCAGGCCCAGCAGAAAGCTGATGCTGAATCACGTTCCTTTATTTTCCTTATTTCATGCACAAATCTGAACAACACTCAGATATCCATGTGCCATGATAAAAGGAATGCAGTGTGTATACTCTCATGTTTTTGCATTTTATTTTGAAATGGGAACACTATGAAAGTTGAACAACATTGCAGTATTAATGCCTGTACTGTCTTTATAGTTGCACAGTTTGTGCAACAGAAGCTAGCGAGTCTTTCCCAGTTGTCACTGCTAAGTGCTCAGCTGTCATGGGGGAAAAATAAACTCCACCACAGAGCAGGTGCTCAATGATTCACTACCAGAGTTAAACTCAACAATTCTCAAAAACAAACAAGCTGGAGTTCTAAATTATATGCTAAAATGATATTCTTTCAGATGGTAAACCACTCAAATAAAAAATAGACATCTCTAACTGTCTTTTGATCGACATTATAATTCTGACATCTGACTTGATGAAGCAACTAGATTGATCTTTACCCTAATTCAAAAACTGTTCACAAGCCTAAAATAGACTGAGCTATTTTTGCACCTTTACTAAGCACATATCACTGTGTCACAATCAATCCTGACGTCACACACACAGATTTAGATCACTCTCACTGAACTTGTTCTTAAAGGTTGGTGTGGAATGTGAAGCTATTATTTACAATAGTAACTGAGTTAGTGGTTTATCTTCATTGAAGAAAGAGAGCACATGCACAGTCGAAATATGATTGACTGAATGCTTCTTTAAAGAATACTGTAAAAATTGCTTTTTTATACATATAAAAACACTTTTTCTTTAGTCCTTGAAGAGGTTTTTCTGTTTTTCCCTTATGTTGTATTAATTTGCTGCTGAAAGGTGAGACTCCACCCCACACATACACCCAAGCTGTGTGTGTGTTTGTGTGTGTATATGTAGCTTCCTGTGAAAGGTTTTTTACTTGCTCTCATGTACATTGTTGGCATCAATCACATCAATTTGAACGACTTCCTGGTTTGGTGTTGTGTCGAAAAAAGCGTCCCTCCTCTGAAAATCCTCCATTTCGCCGAAACATTTAGTGCATTGGAATGCCCAATTTTTTTTTGTATTAAGCATGAAAATAAAGTTTTGGGTTTCTAATACATCGGGCACCAGACAATTTCTTAACATTATAAGACATCTGTCTTAGCATTGAGACATGGAAAACTAGGGGAAAACTAGGCTGTCATATCAATGTAATAAACAAACAAGCACAGATAAATAAATAAATAGACATTCTAAATAGTGAACATTTTGTAAATCAGGACTCCGCAGCCCTTAACATTAGACAAATAAGCTGTGGCGGCGCGTTTATGACGATGGTTGCTTTTAACTGTAGGGACGCTTTTTTCGGCGTCACACCGGGAAATCCTGACATTATCGCGATAAACTGACTGCTATGCAGTTCAGTTGCAGGGGCCTGACGCTGGAATGCGAAACTACAAGTTATTTCGCCGAAACAAACAAACTGAAAAACATCTCCCCGTGGTTTCCGAAACATCGAAGCGTCACTTTGGAGTCAGCTATGGTTTTAAACGTAACAGAGACTTTTAACCAATGGTAAGTTTAATGAAATCGTTGACTGGCTTTAGCAGAGTTAGCTGGTCCATTAACAGCCGGGGGACTGTGACAGCTGAGCAGCCTTAGGTTAGCATTAGCAAAGTTAGCTGCTTGGCAGTTTAGGAACTGAGTTAATCTTATTTAAAGAGTCATCCTGTTTAGAGGATTGGACTGCTAAATTAGTACAAGGTGACATTAGAAAATCTCTCAGGAATAGTAACTCCGTGTCTCAGTGCGACCACGCAGAACACAGGTGCGGCTGTTTGTTTGGGTGATGTTCCGGAGGCTAACTGACGTTGATAAGTAGCCTCCTAGCTGACGGCGGTATGTCGTCGTTGCCTGGTGCAAAAGTATGGCGAAACAAACAAAACAACAGGCGCCTTGCAGTTCTGCATTAATGTGAGTGAATATGCACAAGCCTCGCTTAAGTTGTTCCTGCGATCGTAATGAACTTTAATTTTTCACGTTGATGAAAAATGTGCATTCTTGTTATTGACAGTTCAAGCTTGCTATGCCCCTTAAGGACTGCTTCTCTGATATCTGTAATGACATTATTGCTGACACATAGGGTGTGTTTGAAGCATTCGGTAGGACAACAGGTTTATTGCAAGCTTTTCCCTCCGACATGTCAGCTTGATCACCGTTTTTATCGTTTACCCTCTGCTTCTTCAGAGGATGGGACGACGCATGCACCTTTGGGCCCTTTGACTCTCTGTGTGGGTTCAGGATGGCGCAGGGAGGCTCTCAAGTCGACTACCACGTCCTGCAAGACCTCAAGCAGCGATTCCCAGAGATCCCAGAGGGAGTAGTTTCTCAATTCCTTCTGCAGGTAAATGCACACTGCAGATGAGTATGAGCTTTTTCAAAAAAAAAAAAAATTGTATTATTGGTTTTCTGCCCCTATTTGTCATAGAATATTTTTTGCCCCAACACATTTCTTATCTTTACAGTATATTTATATGTGTACTCTAGAAAGCAGATAGATTTGTTCAAATTAATTATTTTAACTTGAAGCTGAATCATTCATATGCATTATGACATATTTTTGCTGGGTTGTGGCATTTAGATGTGCTTCTAAAAAGATGCAATTTTATTTTACCTGTCATTTTCATTTATATTCTTTTACTTGTAAATAAGTCCCAAATGTCTTCATAATAAATCAGAGGTGTAAACCTGAACTGTAATGACAATCTGGTGGTTGCTTACACATTGTATGACAAATATTTGGCTTTTAAAATTTCACAGTTCCTTTGGCAATGAAGAAATAAAAAAAATAAAAAGAAATAAAAACTAAATGTCATCCTTGTTATATTAATGCAGCTATACTTTAGGGTTATGTGGTAAGATTGTAGTGAGTTTGGATAGTTGCTAATTGACTTTTTTATCTTTTGTTTTTATAAAAGCAAAATCTTTGTAGTTAAAAAGTATGTAAAACTAAAAGTCCAATTTATACACAGTTAGAAAGTCAACTTTTTTGAGATGATCCACTGGCTCTTACATGGCTCTGTGTTCTATCCCACAGAGCCATGTAAGACTAATTGCCAAATAGTCCTCTTTTACTTGAAAATGAGTTATTGAAAACTGAGAAATATGCAATATGTAAATAAGCTCCACAGGTTTTGGTGTGGCACCGGATCCTTGTTTACCACTTTCCTCCATTTTCTCCCCCATATTTAACCCACACTTAGTTAGTGTGAGACATTCATGAAAGACATTTTAGTGTTGCAAATATATGTTCTTTCAGATAAAGTAAAATATCCACTAGTATACAGTACACCGTGTACACCAGTGTATACTCTTTGCAATCTGTCCAAATAATTTGGTTTCATAACCACTGGTTACCATCTTCTAATTCCTTTTATTGGCCTGAGCTGTAAAGTTGTTGGATGAACTTTTGAACTATGTTATTTAAGAGCACTGAAATGATCTTAACTCAGCCTTCTGACTCTTTCAGAACAACAATAATCCGGATGTTTGCTGCCACCTGCTGTCCCAGGAGAGTAACAGATATCTCTATGGTGACTTTCATCACAGTCCGGAGGAGATGCGAATGAGTCGAAACCACATGCTACACATTAGCTTGGGCTATCCAGGTTCAGAGGCTGGAAAATCAAACGGAGGAGGAGCGGCAGTGGGGCGCTCCTTGGTGCACAGCACCAGCGACGGTCACATTGACCCTCAGCGGCCGAGCTACCCTGAACCCCTGTCGGCTCCTGCCACCATGGCACCCTCCCCCAGTTACAATCCTTTTTTTATGAACGATCAGAGCCGCTCATCCAGCACGCCCACGCCTCCTCCCACAATTCAAGGCATGTCCCCCACGTGTACGCCAGTTCCACGATATCCTATGAACCCTATTACTGTCACTCTTTCACAAAACATACCTACAGTCCATCAGGCTTTGCAGATTCCTCCAGGGCACTATGTTAACAGCACCAATACCACCCTGTACATTCGGCCCTCCCCCTCTCAGAGCCCACAGCCAGCTCCCTGGCCGTCCCCTGGAGCTCCCGTCTACCAGCATCAGCAGTCCCCGTACAGTACCCCCACTTATGGCTCCCCTTACAGCTCACCTCAACATCAGGTCCAGCCACAGCCACAACCACAGCCTCAACCTGGGCACCAGCAATACGTCTTCCTCCCCATTAGCCCCCCAAACATCACAAATATGGCCTACCATCACCAGCAGCAACCTCCGCCACAGTACAGGCCCTACCAACCGAAAACCCCTCTCACAAAACAGATAGAAATTACCCTTGAAGGACCAAGGCCTCGCAGCAACTCACCTGTTCACACCCCACACCCCCAGGGCTCGCTGTACATGGCAACAAGCCCCTCACCCAGCTCCCCGTCGCGGCCCATCACGATCGGCGGACCCCCTGGACCAGCGACTTTCCACCCGGGAATGTACTTACAGCACCAAGGCAACACGAGGCCTCGGCAGGCGTCCTCCCCCCAGCCAGGCCAGTCTGCCTATACCTTCAAAATTAAAGTGTCCCCTGGAGGCCAGGTTCAAAGACCACCCAGCTCACCACCTGTCGCTGAAGCTGAGTCTCTTCTCAACATTGTAGATCAGGGTGCGCACAGCGCCACCCCAGCACCCATCCTGCCCATCTCCGCCCTGCCAGGGAACATCGCCAGTCAGTTTCAGCAATTACCCCGACGCTCAAGCTCAGCCTCTGATGACTATGCCTACACGCAAGGTAAGTGCGTTAATTATGTGTTATTTTTTTATTTGTTTTTAAATTGGCTTTGAGTCCATTTGAGGGTGTAAAGATTACAGATGCACCAGTCAGTCAACCAAGAGTGAAGTTGGGGGATTTTCCCTTCATTGCTTCTAATTGATAGTTAGTTGATCAAATTCTGAAAACTCCAATAGTGTTGTACACTTTAACATTATGACTAAATGCATGTATTTAGACTTTTGGTCAATAATTCTGTTTTTCCATTTAACTCCGTGTTTCTCAACCTTTTTTGGGCCAGCGTCCCGCTAGTGGGGTGCGGTGAGCTCCCTCACCGCACCCCACCAAAGAATTTGCAGGCTACATTGCACTGACTATTATTTTATCATTAACATTACTATCACTATTGTAGATGTTTTGATTTTTATGCTTGTTTCTGTATTTATCATCAAGATAATTTCCCAGAGAACAAATAAGTAATGGGAATAGAAATTATTTTCACAGGTGTCTACGAAAAATGCAATGAACATTTAACTTAAAATTGGTAGGCCTAACTGCAGCCAATCAGAGTGGAAAAAATATTCTTATTTTGTGCCATTTTCTGGTTGTTAAATATTCCACAAAATGACCAGATAAAATACGTACAGCAATGCCAGTTTAAACTTTGAACTATTTGCAAAATGACTGAGCTCTGCAGCATTAAAACATGGATAGAACTGTAACTACATTAATCATAACTCTTCTTCTCTTCAGTGTTTATCAGTTTCTGGTGGTGCAGCTCTGTGCTGCCTTCAGGAGAATGGGACATCAGAGTATCATCCATAAAACTTCACCCAGATGGCATTTATTGTGCAAACCAGAGCTTTCAGTGGAAAAACAAAAGTTCCAGAACCTTTTAATGCCATACAAATATGAGACAGAAACATGGATTATATCTTTATATAGACCTGTCTATTGATTTATAGATTAATAGTTTTACTGGACAGGAATTACAAAGAACAAATCTGGTTCTTAATCAAATCCTAATGAGTCAAATTGAAAGTGTCATGGAGTCATCAGCCTCATGACATTAACACTGATATGAAAAATAATATTGAAGAAATAAATATAACAAATCTAATTACAAACGTAAATAAGTGATCAGTTATTTACTGTTATGGTCTGTAAGATATATTTATTCTCAGTACTAGTTGTGGTCTCAACAAACCCATGACATTTCAACAATATTATTTTACCTTTTATCTGGAAATAGTGTTTGTTTATTGCCTCTGTATTAATTATTGCTCGAAAGGTCTTGCCATACCAGTTTATTCCTCTGTATTTACTTTAGTTTCTTAGTTTATTCTTCCATTTTGTTCTTCATTCATTTCTATTTAGTTGCATTTGATTAGTATTATCCTCTCCTGGTTTATTGCTATGTCCACTTTAGTTTCTTTCCTGTTGCTAGATTTATTTTATCATTTACTGACCATAAGTAATCTTCACTCATCACCTGCTGCGCCGCCTAATAGTCATTTGTTTCACATCATGTGTTGATTTTTTCACTGTTCAGCGTCGGTACTCTGTTTTTATTCACATCCAGTTCGTCGCTCCGTTTTATGTCCCGCTTGCTTCAGAGTTTTGCGCAATGTGCGCGTCTTTTTTTTAACCCCCTGAGGTGCAGGGCGGTCGGGAAGCGTATCGATGGGGAAAAGGCAGACTGACATAAACCTTTTAAAACAACGGAAACAATTTCTGCATTCTGATTATTGAAATTTAAAAGTGCTGTGTTGTTCTATCACCCCCGTTTCATACCGGACCACTTACAGCACCAGTGTTAACGCTATAAAATGAACGCATTTCTTTATTTCTTTATTTAAATGGGTTCATTTTTCAGAGGGATACACAGTGAGGGTATCGTGATTTTAGCTACCAGTAGCAGGAGAACGGAGCTGCGCCAAGAAGCTAACAGAAGCTAACAAACACTGAATAGAAGAAGAGCTGCCATCGATACAGTTGCAGCCAAGCATGATTTAATGTTACACAATACAGTTTTACCAAGTTGCTCAAAGTCTAAACTGGCTTTGTTTGTATTTAAGGTGTAAAGTTTACCTTCGACCAAATGCCCCCCAAATGCATCCAGCGCCCCCCTTTTGTAAAAATGTCCACCAGCGCCCCCTGCCGTCCTCTGAACGCCCCTGGGGGGCGGTACCGCCCATGTTGAGAACCGCTAATTTAACTCTTTCAACAACAAATGGCATAGTGAGTCATTACTGCCCTCTAGTAAAACAGTAGCATGAACAGGAAATTACCCAAATTTGAATAACAAATAATTTTCAGTTTAAAGCTGTGAACTGTTTGAGTCAAACTTTCCAAGGTAGCAGCTGAAAATGCAACAAAAACTTTCCTCTGAAGTCACAATTCCTATTTAGAAAGTTGCACATTCAGAATCTTGCAAGTTGCAGATGTTTTCATTTAGCAAAACTTCCAGTAGTTTGTAAACTAGTGCTATGAAACCTTTTTGTAAATTTGTTGCTTTAGTGTCTGAAATAGAGATGCACCTATGAATCATCCAGAGGTCAAGTACTGAGAAAAACATAATAGTTTTTTTTTTTATCTTTTCATTACTTGCATCAAAACTGAGAACATCTGCATTTTTCACACTGTAAACGTGGCTAATTTACTTCTAAAGTTATGAGCAAAAGTTCTCGGCAATTAAAAATGTATGTAAAATAAAATCTGAAAAAATGCAAAGTTAGACGGCTAACATGATGTAGCAATGTTAGCCTTGTATTTATTTCCTTTTGTTCATTTTTCTTCTTGATGTCATTATCAAATTGTAATTTTAAAATTCCCTCTTGTATTTACTTAAAATTGTAGGTCTTTGCATAATTTTTCAGCTTGCTGCCTGATATTTAACCCTCACAACCTCAGACAATTCTTAAGTTGTCTGAGGTTAAGTGATTGAAATCCAAATATGTTTTGCTGAGCAATCTTTTGAATTTCTCCAGAGTGTAATTGTTAGCCTCCTCTAATGCTAGCTGTGCTGTTTTTTTTTGTGGCATGATTTGATCGTGTTGTCATGTTGAAGTACCAACAGAGCACTGAAGAGAGAAATGGCTGTGAATTAAACAGCGTTCCTCACTGGTGCGTTTTAAACACGTTTATAATTGATGTCCGTCCCCACAGCTCTTCTGCTCCACCAGCGGGCGCGGATGGAGCGTCTGGTAAAAGAGCTGCACATGGAGAGGCAGAAACTAGAGCAGTTGAAGACTGATGTCAATAACATGGAGTACGACGCCCTCCAAAGGCGTTTTCGACGGGTCAACTCCACACATCTTGTTCCCAGAGTAAGGATCGCAATATGTAGTGCCTTACAAAATAATTGTACCCCTTGCTTTTCTTTTTTTTTGTCACAATTTTTCAGACCATCAAACAAATTTGATCAAATTAAGATAATTTGAATACTTTCCAAAGCTTGTTTTCTGACAATGTTTTAATTTATCAAAGGATTAAAGCAAATCAAACCAACTTACTATGTGTCAAAACAAAGATTAGCCACTTTCCTCATTCAAATTCACTCTGGCCTATTTTCTTCCAGAATGCAGCAGTATCCCAGAAATATTTCTGTTCATCATAATAGAAACAATCTATAAAATACTTCATATTTTTAATAAGGAAATTTTTAAAGTTGGATCGGGAATATGAAATGTTTTAAGACGTATCTAAACTGACCGGGATGTTTTCATTGACTGCAGCCGGAGGAGATTACCCGACTTCGAACTCACAACAGACAACTGCAGATTGATATTGACTGCACACTGAAGGAAACAGATCTGCTGCAGTCCAGAGGTAGAACACACACACACACACACATACTGGCTTAAACATCTACATAAATAACGTTTGAGTGTGTGTCTAATTTATTTAAGTGAGCTGATTCTAAAAGAACCAAGCATGAAAGCAGACAGTTGGACCTGAAATGATGGATGGATTCTGTTACTCTCTTTATAGATGCAGTGTTTAAATTGCTGGTTGTTCTGTAGCAGGAGACAAGCTGATCCATAACTGACCCCCACACCCTGTCAATGCTCAATTTGGATGATACAAAACTCCTGTTGATTACATAACTAATAGAAGCAAAAACCTTTGTGTGACGAGTGGAAAATTACTTTCAATCACTTTGTCTATTTACATAGCAAGTTACACTAAAAATATCCTGTTGCTACTCAGCCATCAGCTTAACCTTTATTTTACCGATGCTAAAGTTTTATTTCTGTTATTTGGTTTATTTAGTAGTTGCATTTTAAATTTAGAAAAAAATCTATAAAGTGATTTGTGGTTTAACCTCACTCTGAACACAATAGTTGTTAATGTGATGAGCATTAGCACAAGTATTCATACCCATTTATTAACATTTTGTCACATTCAACCAAAGGTTTCAATGGATTTTTGTGATTGCCCAACAAAAGATAATCACATCTGTCCAGGATTGTTAGTTATTCACTGATTACTAGTCTTGGTAACTTTGGTAAATCCTAGAAAAAAATCTTTCAGAGACTACTGGAGACTTGGACTGAGGTGGAGACTTATCTTCCAGGCCAAAAATGCTAAATGTAAAACCAAAATGGTTTAGATTGAGGCATATTCATGTTAAAATGCCCTAGTCAAAGTTTATACGTAAAACCAATGGAGAATCTATGGAACGTGGCTTTTACACTAAACATAAAATCTGACTGAACTTGAATTTTTTTACAAAGTACATGGTAATGTGGTTTCGTGGTTTGCAAACCTGGAAGAGAGATTTTCAAACGACCTGCAGCTTCAAATACATTGAAAAGTGACTATGCAAAGCATTGATTGAAGGGGACTTAATACAAGCTTTTTGATTTAAAATAATATTATATAGTGTTAAATATCTTCCCAGTCATTCACTATTTTTTGTTGGTATCCTCCAGTTCCAATAAAAAACACTGAAATGTGTTGTAGTAATGTGATGAAATGTGAATACTAAAGGGATAGAAATACTTGGAACATTTACTGTAAGTGTAAATGTACAAATTATTTTTTTTTCAACCATCTTTCATATAGTATTAGTTTCAGTCAAGAAACTTGGCTAAAAGTTTGCATCATGTCAACAATGTGAATGGCTGAAGCTTGTATTTTTTTTTTACTTCTTGATTTTCTGTTCACGTTACAAGTAATTTCATGCTGTTATTTCTGATTTAATTAACTATCACCCCCAAATTGCTTACATGTTATCCAATGAGTCCATGAGGACACTGGTGTCCTCATGACAGTTTAAACAACCTAAAAGAAAAAAAAAATTTAAATAACACAATTCAAAGCAGAACATTTTCAAAATCTCTTACCCTCAGCAAAATTTAAACTAGAGGGATTTTTTTATGGCCACCATCTTTTCTGAAACTTTGCAGTATGAACAGCTTGAACTGAGACTGGCTTGACTTTAAGGTGTAATTGACACTCTAAAGTAAACAAATCCAAACTCTTATTTCTGTTTTTTTCTCTACAGGGAAGTTTGACCCAAAAGCAATGAGCAACTTCTATGACAACATTCAGCCGGGTCCGTTGGGTCCGACCAATCCTGGGAAGAAAGGTGAGAAACATTTGAAACCATTAGTGATGAAGGCTTTTGAAACTAGTTTGAATTAGAATCTGGCACGCCTTTGTTTACGAGTATCTTGTTGACCTTTTTGTTTTTTAAATTTGAGTTTATTTAATCAGAAATGTCCATTGAGATATAATATCTCTTCAGTAAGGATTTCATGACCAAGATGAGCCGAAAAAATCAGACAAGTTAACACGATGAGTATAACACAACAAATACCCAAGAAATGAAAAACAATTTGCAGTAAATGGAAACTACAGTTCAAAGCAGTGATGCTCTTCTGCTGACGCTGTTTTTAGTAAGTTGTTTGAAATGAATGTAATAAATGAAAGTTAGATATGCTCTGATGGAGATCAGAGCATAATTGAAGAGCCCAATTTGGTTCTGCCGTCTGGAAAAGTGAGAAATTTGATTCAAGTATTTTCCAGCTCTGGATAATTATGAACAAAAGGAAATGGAGATATATCTGCATATTTCCAGGCCCATCATCTAAAACGGTGTTTCCCAACCCTGCTCTTCTAAGCACACTGTCCTGTATGTTTTACATGCATTCCTGCTCATCACACCTGATTCAGATTATTGCTGTTCAGTCCTATTTAGCAGCCATGAATTAAAAGTCAGGTAAGCAACCAGGGAAACTGTTATAAAAAACAAGTAGGTCAGCTTGACTTAAGGACCAGGATTGAAAAACACTGATCTAAAAAACTGGTTTTTGCAGGTTTTACTCTTGAAGAAAGAGTAAAACTGCGCTGCGGGAATGTTTGATGAACTTTAGTCTATGCTTAAAATAGATTCTGGAAATGTATATCCATAGCTGGATCTGAATGTGTCCCAAGATTATTTTAAAAAGTATTTAAAAAAATTGGTCCCAATATTGACCTTTGAGGAACACCTGTCCTACTTCTAATGCTTCAGAGTTGCAGTTATCTGCTGCAGTCTTGAGTGGCATCCACTGAAACTCTTGGTCTATGTGATAGATTACCTGAATTAGGTGTTTTTGTGCTTGATGTATTTACAGTTTTTTTCTGTCGTCTTTTTTTTTAGAAGGGGAGCAGGCCTCCAAGCCGACGCCTCAAAGAGACGAGGATTTTGAAGGAGCTCACTGGAACTGTGATAGCTGCACCCTCCTCAACCACCCTGCACTCAACCGCTGTGAGGCATGTGAGATGCCACGCTACAGCTGAACTCAGCATGGGACTGCGTCGCCCATCCCTGCCCTAATCTTTGCAAATCTTCAGACACCCTGAGCCCAGACTCTCAGAATCTGTCTTGACGTCTGCTCCTGTCAATCGATATACAAGCCTCCCCTTCCCCCCTTCTACCTGCTGAGGAAGAGCCACTATCTCCCCTCTGATTTCTTCTCCTGTCCACTACTGTGCACTATGATCATTGTTTTCTTTGGTGGATCATGAATCTCCTGGCATTTGTCGAAAAACAACAATAAAAAAAAAAGGGGCTGGAAAAGGTGCAACCGCAGCAGCAGTGACGGGGACAACGTGGTTTCTGGATGGAGGAGAAGCAGCTGTGGTTTACTTAGGGAACATTCCAGGCAGAGGAGAGTGACTGCCCTGTTTACACTGTGCCCATTACTGAACTCGGAAAGGAGGCACGTCCACTTTAATCCAGGACTTGTGTGTTTCACAATGACAGCAGAACAATGAACGAAGTGGTATGTAAGTTGTGACAAATGCGAATTGTAGATTGTACACTGTATCCGGCTCCGCGTGGGAGCTCGTATCACTGAAAGAACACTAAAAGACACTTGCATAAAAAGTATGCGCTTTGTACTTTTATGCATATTATGCCACCATGTATTATGTGTTCAGAAGATGTTGATTTCCTGTGCAAATGCCTCAACTTGCTGTACTTAATAAAAGAGCTGATTCTATGTGACTTGACGACACGAGACCGCGGTTTCTTTTGATTCCTGAACCAAACTTTTATTTTTCTTCCAGTATGAGTTTATTATGTTGGTCATCAGAAACATCGCATCAAACGGTAGTGGCATGCACATGCTCTCGCTTTGTGAAGAAGAAGCACCATGAGGTTGATCATCCTCACATCAAACCTGCTGCACATTAAACTCTGTTACTTTAAATACGATTATTATTAACCCCAGCTTCAATATCAAACTTTCTTCAACTACAGTGACTTTTCTCCTTGTTACACATTTTTGTTGTTATATTTCAGCAGAGTGGGAAGATAAACAAGCATCACATGGGGAGCACTGCGAGCACATGCTGAGGAGCATGATCACCCAGAATGATGGTGTGCAAAGGTTTTCCCACGGGGATGAAAGCATTTTCATTCCAAAACTTTTTAAAAGTTAAGTTCTGAGATATATTTATTTCTTTTAAGATTTTGTAATTCATTATAAGACTGAATCATAAAAAGGGTTTTGGGTTTTAGATTTTAGCAACAAAATCTGGGTATTTGGTTATGCTTCATTAATTTCAGAGAAATTTAAATGTAACTCATTTAATTTTCATCAGCTTTAGGCAGGAAGAAAAATCTGTAGCAGTCTGTATCAAAGTGGCTCTGAAAAATGCTCTGACTTAAAGAGACTTTATAACAGTAGATCTGTAATTTGTTGTAAAACACATAAACTGGACCTCACACCTACAACATCCTAAATTTTGTTGGTTGGTTTATACCAGTGTTTCTCAATTCCGGTCCTCACGCCCCCTTGACCTGCATGTTTAAGGTGTTTCCCTTCTGCCACACACCTGGATTGAATCTCTGGGTGATTAACAGGCTTCTGCAGTACTTGATGGTCATGCAATCATTTGAATAAGCTGTTCTGGAATAGAGGCACATCTAAAACATGCAGAGCAGGAGGGGCCTGAAGACAGGAATTGAGAAGCACTGGTTTATACTGATTTGGTCTAAAACCTTTTTGGAATATGAAGCAGATAAGCATCACTACTGTAAAAACTTGCTGTGTTTAGTCAAGTTTAGACCACCATCACTGCTCTTAAAAGTAGGTTGCAGGATGTTTCTGGTGGTATTTTCTATGAAATGACACTAAAGCCAAAAACTTAATTAGGAAAAGCCAAATACTTTGTGTTGCACGCACCTAAACATTGTACATTTTAAGAACAACCAGAGAAAATCGTGTTTTTTTTTTGTTTTTTTTTACAAAGTGTAACGTCTGCATCAAGTGTCTGAATCACTGGGTCAAATTTGAGCAATTCTTGAATTGTTTTCAGGGGCCATAAATTGCTGTTTGGACACCCCTGATTCAGACATGTATACACTCAGCAAGCATGGTCATTTGCCATTTTAATTCCCACTCTTCTTCTAGGATTGCATACTTTTTGATTATATTTACATATAGTACAACAGATATATTTTTAAAAAAATATCTGTGACCAATATTGTATTGGAAAATTGCCACTGCCACTGGTGATTGCTTGTGCTAATAATAACCCAGCATATGTTTCTCTGACTAAAATCATATAATCAGTAGGTGTCTGTGGAATGTTTTATCTGTTAAAATAGCCCTTAATTACTATGAGTTTTAAGAGAAGAAGATAAAATAATGCTCCATGATCCCTTTTTCCATTTATGTAGAAAGGGAAGAAAAGGTTGTTCAAGGTCCAGCTGGGAGCATCTCTGGGGAAATGTAAAATGTTACCCTGTCTTCCTCGCTTTGTCATCACCAGGATATAACTTGAGCAGGACATCTTCCTCCCTACGCTGGCCTGAAATCACCGCAGACTACTTTATTATTCCACTGTACCAGATTTTCTGCTCAAATCTACGACCCACATGAGCTGCACATAATTATCCGATTAGTGACATTATCTCTCAAAATGTCTTCTGGCTGGGTTTGAATTGCTGCTTTGGATTTGTGGTTTAGCCTATTAATAAAACTCATGGGCATCTGTCCAGTTTGGGAGTCCACAGCATCAAACAGAAGAGTTTAGTACAAACACCATCAACAAGCGTTTTGTTTTTTCTTGTTTTCCAGTCTGTGGTTGTGCACTGTGGGACAGAGAACGTTCATCAAACGACAGCATGAAAACACTGGGGTTTTTTTCTCCTTTGTGACATTTTCAATAGTAATCTTCATAGTTCTTGGGGTTCAGGCAGTAGAGGATGGCGCCTCCGAAAGAGAAGATGGTGGATCCCCAGGCCAGGCCGTAGCCCCAGTTGAACTCGTGGTACACCCTCAGACTGACTGTTTCTATGAACTTGATTGGGAACAGGACCAAGCTGCAGACCTGAAGAACCACTGTAGAAAGAAAAAGAAGATCAACAATGTGCAAAAAAATGAGGACAAGGAATAAACATGGTCACTGTAGCCGTGGAGAAACGGACTGACCTGCGGAGAAAAGCATGACGGCCACGGGTTTGTAGCAGCGACTCCTGGAGCCGAAGCAGAGGGAGACCAGAGCCACCAGGAAGGACAGCAGGGTGAGGGCTGCTCCTCCAAGCAGCAGGGCCAGCGTGGCGATCTGCCAGTCTGAGACCAAACACAGGGGCAGAAAGGACGGAGAACATCATGAAACCAGGCTGAGATGTATCGTGACAAAGGCAACTCCAGAGTAATGTTAGTCTAGTTGAGGGAAAATAAGTAGCAGTCCATAGTAGTGATGCTACGGTCACCAGGACTCAACAATAACCATGTTATCTACATAAAAATTCAGTTGTTTGTGTTGTGAGATCTCTCCTACTGTCACAAATGTAAATGGCTAAACCTGCAAAAACACAAAATCTCACTAAGAACTTTTGATCTAGTTTTTAGTGCAAATATTAGCAATTTAGTTCTCTTGAAATAAGGCAAAACTAACTTGCATGTAACTTTTCAGCAAGAGATATGAGCTTGTTTAACAAGTAATTTTTAATTAATTAAACTTAATTAAGGAATTACTAACTTAAAACAAGCTCCTATATTGTACAGAAAAATTGCTTGTTAGTTTTGTCTCATTTCAAGTGTATGAAGATATTTGCAATTTTGTGTCCTTAGAGGTACAGCTGAAACAGATTTGGATTTCTTAGCAACAAAGACTTCAGTTGGGTCGGAAGTGAAATGAAGGCTTTATATGTAATAGCACCTAATCCAAATTATTAAGTAAAATGTAGGATCTGTGATGCCACATTTTAGCATCACAGACATTTTTTAGAAGAAGAAAAAATGTGTGCTCATTTTTTCTTCTTCTAAAGGTCCAGAAGCCTTGCTTGAGTGTCTGACATAGATTCATTCAAATATCAGAAGATTTTAAACACAAATTTGGGGGGAAAAAACACAAATATGGTCAACTCTCCTCTACCACTAAACTGAAAATGGGTAATCATAGGATATATTCACGGGATAATAATCCAAAACACATGACCATCTCTAACTTCTTCCACTGCCAGGCTCACTTTACAAAGTGAGCCAGAAATGTTTTCTGCATCTGTGTCAGACAAGGAGTTGAGGTGTTGGTAAAATACCACAATGTAAACAAGGAGTATTTCTGGTCAAAAAGTGGGTGGGCTGCATAGTCTGAGGTTCTGTCAATGTCCCAACATGTTTCCAATCCAAAGCCACTTGGATTCAATGACCAGGAGGTGAACTACTCTGCAGACAAGATTCCTTCTGAGAACAGAAGCCTTGCTTCTGTTTTTTGTCTCCAGCTTGACAAAATAAACTAACGCTTCTTTCTTTTTACTAAGCACAGATGTCAGCACTTCAGTAATGACTGCCAGTGCAATGGGAAGGAAAAAGCGATTCTGTGAGGTGGCTGCTCGGATAATGAGAATCCCTCCATCGTCTCTGGCTGATGCCAGCGCAGCAGCGTTCTCAGCATTTCCACTGACATTCTCTCCCCAAAAAACACTCAGCTGGAAATAACAGCCATGCCAGAGTTTTGAGATTTTTTTTGCATTTTGCACATTTAAAACTGAAATCTTCAATGTACGGTTTTTGGGATTTCATGTGATAGACCGACACAAAAGTAGAGCAAAATTATGAAGTTGAATGAAAACCGTTATATGGTTTTCAAACTTTTTTTAATAAATCAAAATCCAAAAAGTGTGGCACGCATTTGTATTCTCCTAAATAAAATGCAGTTCATCAAACTGCCTCCAGGGCAAAATGAATGAAACTAAATGCACAGCAATGCGAAGTAAATCTGTTGGAAGTTTCAAAATAGTCATTGAGGAAAGACAATTTTCAGGCAACAAAAGCACAGCTACAATGGAATAGTTTGCATAAAAGCCCATTCAGAATGGTCCAGTCAAAGTCCAAACCTAAATCCAAATGAGAGTCTATGGCAAGATGTTCTCCATTCAGTCTAACTGAGCTATTTAGCTAAGAAAAAAGGACAAAAAATACCAGTCAAAAGATGTGTAAAGCTGGTGGATGTACCCCGATTTCATGCTACGAAATGCTAATTCTGGGGCATTGAATACATGAATTTACAGCAAACCTTTCCTATTTATATTGTAAAAATTTGAAACCCACTTGTCATTTTTCTTCAGCTGGTTATATTGGGTTTAAGCTTCAGACCACAGTTTTTGATTTAGTATTTAAAACCTGAGCTAAATTAAGGCGTGTGTTCGAGATACCAGGTTTAGAGCTTTAATGAGCCACTGGAGACAGGCTCAGGTTTGTTGTAGATATAATGTTATTGTTTTATAGATTAGCGGACTCTTCCTTTACTTGCTTCTGTGTACTCACGGAAACAGGAGGTCAATACGTAAACATAGAGAGGATATTATGGGGAGGAATCTGATTACACAGGAGGAAATCATTTAAAGCGGAGGGTGGAGCAAAGACTTGACATCAAAGCACAGAGGCATGCTCTGTAGGCATGGATCAGTTTTACAATAGGTGAGAACGTTCACATTCGAAGACAATAGTTTGAAAGGGCTTCTTCTTTTTTCTGCCTTTAAGGAGTCCAGAGAATTGAAAGAAAAGAAAAAAAAAGATTGAGCATTGCCAAGAAGATTTCCTCTCTGTTGGGGCAGAAAATCATCAAAACATTCACCAGCAGGAAGAAAAGTGGAGAGACATAAGCTGCTTAAAGTACAGTTCCCACTCTTTTTGGAAGGGGACTTTAAACCAGAGGCCAAGTAGCTCAAATATAAACAAACATCAGCTACTTTTGACCAAATATGGTCCAGGATTTGGTGTTTATAAAAGGCCCTTGTCACTACAGGATGTTGGAAAGAGCCCACTTCTTGTTACACAACTCACGGCCCCCGTCACACGCGGACCCCTCAGTGTTCGCTACCTCTCACAGGAAATAAGAAGGGGTTGAAGTGACTTGACCTGCGGTTGTCACACAGCACTCCACTGCTCTAATATCGTCCCTGGGTCAGCTCGGTGCCTTCAGCCCACGATCGGTTTCAACTGGCCGGGCTTTATCAGTGGGCTCGCGAAAACATTGGGATGCAGAAAGTTGTCTCATGTCAGATCTGGAGCAGAGCCTGTGTGCTGAGCAAGAAACACAGCCAGATTTGGGAGTGCTTAAAGGCTCTGACGAGCAGGAACCGCCAAATTTTAATCTGCGCCCTGCGTGATGACAGATGGAAAAGGAGATACCGTGCATGAGAAGATCAGATCTGAGCTTTAATTACGGTTCCGGTGCGTGCGTGTGAAGTGTTGATTGAGAAAAACCTTCGAGGTCTCAGTTCAGTCTCTTTGTCTAAGGCAGAACTGTGTCACAGAAGAGCCCCGAGCATCTTGTTTCACTTTAAACACCCGCTTTGTCTCAGATCAGAAGGATGGAGAATCCAGAAAGTGCTTCGATCAGAGTCCCCTGGCTCAAGCCCATTGCTGTCACCTCAACCAGGCCATCACTGAGCTGTGACCATCCTCAGAGAAGAGATAAGCTTCCAGAAATGGGATCAATATTACATTATTAATGTGCTTTGCCTTCACCGCCTCTCACGGAGCTGGACTGTCTCACGAGCTGGCGCCACAGCCGTCCCCTCATCTCACACCAGCCTGGCATCGACACACTCTGCTCTTGCATGACTGCTCCACATTCCAAGCCCAATGTCGAGCCTGTGCAGGTTTAAACATGACCTCTGACCCCACCTCCCTGTCTCTCTGTGTTATTGTGAGAGAAATATACAGTGGAATTGAGATACTTGCATACCTCTCTGTGAAAAGAGATAACTGTTTTTCTTAATGTCTGTTTAAGACATTTTAAGACATTAAGAAAAAGTCTTAAACATCCTAACTCCTAAGCAGTTAGGATTTGCTTAATGCTAAAATAATGTTGTTATTATTCGTGTTTTCTTGAATTTTGTCCCTTTCCTCCTGGCAGATCTAGTGTAAGTGAGTCAGGATTGAAGGTCACTTTGCTCACACACACATTTTCAACTCTGCCTACAAACTGTCTCTGAGACAGAGCCACAACATTGGCTATAATGTCTTTGTTACTAAATTGGGTTGGTAAGGCTACGGTCATTGTCCATTCACAAGACACATCCATGCCTAATCCTCACTGATGTGTTGAGATGTGGCTTTAATATTTCCACATAATGCTATGTTCATCTTCTTTTTTGTGAAGCCACCGTTCCTTCTTGAAGCAAAAGTGTATTATTGTTCCTGACGAATTGACCCTTAGCTTTATCAGACCACCGGACATGACTCAAAAACATTAGGTTAGTTTTCCTGAGTTGTATATGCAAACTATAATTCATGTGTGTTATTTCTAGAATAATTGCCTCTTCATCTATGAGTGGCCTTACAGTCCATGTTGTCCCAGGACTCATTTAATGGAAAATGACAGTCTGTTACAAGATTAAACAAGTTTCTTAATTTGTCTTTGTTCTGGTGTTCAAATGGCAGAACTCATCTTTGGGACATAAAACCTCATTCCTTTCTGAATGACATGGGAAAATATTTCCATTATATTTATACTTGGATATATTATACTATATAATATACTATTTGGAAACTGAACCCAAGGATGTGGTTGATTTGTGAAGGTACAAAAATATCCTACTGATATCTTGACTGATTTAGCTTCAAGTTTCTCTGATGTCACACAAGAAAAAAAATGTGTTTGAGGTTTTGCCTTAAAATGCCTTAAGTACAAGTGTGTCTCCAATTAACAAAAGAAAAATTAAGAGCTTAAAAAGCAATGACAAAGTCATATAGGATTCTCTAAGCTGTTAAAAGAAAGAAAAAATCTGTGTATGTAAAATTCTGGCATTGAATAAAGTGATAAAAATCTCAAAGTAATAATAATTTTGATAATCCCAAGAGTAGGGTTACACTGAATCAAACCATCTTTTTGTAAGGTGTACTGACATATCTAGTTTCATCTGTACATATATATTTCAAACCTCTAACAAACAACATCTTATTGTTTTTTTCCAGGTCACACACTGACTCATAGATCAAGTTCAAACACATCTATGTGGCCAGATGCTGTTTCAGACTAACAAGATTTAGTTAATGCCCCAAGCATGACACCAAGGAAAATATTTGGGGGATGGAGTGGTTTGAGAAGAAAAAGATAGAGGAGAAGGGCAGCTAGTGATTTCTGGGCCTCAAATCAATAATCCTTACCCAAGCACAAGCCTAAGGAAATAGGAAGTTTGCTGTGTGCATTCACTGTGGCATGCTACTGCTGAGAGCTGACATGGAGGCTGCTTGTCTTTCTGTGGCACCGAAGTGCACTTTGTCTGCGCTGACAGAGGAACGGGGGCCAGCGTGACCCATCTCAGACAGAAAGAAAACATTTTGTCAAGCTAACAAAAACACGATTCACCGCGCGGCACGCAGGAGAAGGCCAGAGGCAGCGAAGAAAATGAAATATTTATAGGTAAACAGGAGAGCACAGACAGAAAATGCTAGACAGTCAGCTCACTGTGGGTTTAAAGCTGTATAAACCGATTTATGCTTTACTTGTACGCATTTGTATTTACATCTGGCTTATAGGATGATTTTTTTTAAAAAGTCTGTTGGTGAACAATGTCATAGTCTGAAAAATGTTCCTGGAATAAATTTAGCCTTCTTGCACATTTTAAGTAGTAAAGATGGGAGAAGAGAGGCAAAAAGGAAGATATTGTTGAAAATTAAAGTTTGCCACAAGCCATGCAGGAGACACAGCAAACATGTGGTCGAAGAAGGAAAAGATGCTCCGTCAGATAAGAACAAAGCTGAGATTTGCTGACATAAATATACAATGCTCTGTTTGGGTCTAATACTGCACGGCACCACAAACACATCATCTTTAAGGTGGTGGCAGCATCATACTGCGGTGATGCTTTATTTTGATGGAGAAAGGGTCAGAGATCATGAGAAAATGAATTGAGCAAAACACAGGACGATCCTGAAAAATGCCTATTAAAGGCTGATATCCAAAACTGGAACAAGTGGCATCAAATCACATATTAGCATTGACACAAATACAAATATAAATCATGACTTTCCAGCATATTATTCAATCAAAAACTGATTAGCTTTATGCTGATATGAGGTAACCCATCAAATGCACCCAGACATAACTCTGAGGGGACTCCTCAGAGAGGGGACTCCATGAGGAAGAACCCTAAAAGGGACAAACCCAGCTTTTCTGAAGTGCCTCAATTGTTTCCCTGGTAACTAATCTCCAGGCATCTGGATCTCTGGGGAGCTCTGTGTTCTGAGTTGCCCTTGCTCCTTGGCCGGTGGAGAAACCCACACAAAGGCTCATTTTGTACGCAACAAAAGGCCAAATGAAACCCCATCTGGAGCGCTCCTGGTTGGGAAAGATTTCCACTTCATTCTGCGGTGAGGGCTACAGCAAGAAGAGGAGAAAAGTTCACAAGAACAGATAGAAAACTACTGCATGTCTCAAGACTTGCACTCAGGGGATTTCTATAACTGACTGTTTTCCGCAATACCTCTTAAGTTCTGCGGTTTAAGTTAAGTAGGCAAGAGTTAATTATAAAGTAATTAACATTTAGCCCTCTTGTGGGTGATGTTTTATAATTTCACACACAGACTGGATTGGTTCAGCAGTGTTCTGACTGCAGGGAATCAGGGATCCTTTGTTGCCGATGCGCACATTTAAATATGAATGTGGGTGTCTGCTGCACCCACATTTCTGTCATTTAACAGTGAAACACTCAATAAATAAAAAAAATAGAGCTAAGCTGGTTTAAAAACTTCCAAACAACATTTTGGACATGTGCGTCTTTCTCACCGGCGGCCAGCGTGCTGCTGCAGGACCAGTCCACGGAGCTGACGGGCTTCCAGCAGGACTCCCACATGGACAGGTAGTACTGGTCCTCCGCCGTGACCCACGCCGGGCTCACGATGGCCCCGACATCCAGGCAAAGCGCTAAGAAGACGCACACCAGTCCCACAAACTTCAGGGGCGTCAGCCCCGACACCCGCACCTCCTCTGTGCCGCTCACGGATGAAGCCATGTCCCAACAAAAGTGTCTGGCAACTTCAAACGGAGAAGGGGAGTAGAAAAAACAACAACATTTGTGAGTTTCTGTCTTTCCTAAAGTCCATATGGTGAATGATGCTCAGGTTGTTTCAATACTGAAACCCCTATCCGGTTTGGCCGCGCTGTGTTTACAGGATGGGGAGCCGCTGCTCACTGACTGCGCGTCCCGCTGGTGCGCACAGTGCGCTCTGCTGACAGGACAGAGCAGCTGCATATCACTGAAACACCATGCTGCACCTGCTGGGTCCTAGTGCCTGGGATTATCTGCGTCTCTATGCAGCTTCTATTAACTAAAACACGCATTTATTCATTTTCATGCCAAAATGATCGCATAAAAGACAAATGGAGAAGTCAAAGTAGTATAACTTTAAAAAGTTTTTTGTTTTTTTGTTTTTGTCTACAGCTAATATAACTGCAACCTGTTTCTGTGTACATTTTTACAGAAGCCATTCATTTTTACATTTTGTTGTTTCGTTTATTTTTAAAGTTTTTAATATTCTTGCCTTCAAATTAGAGACTAAGGAAAAGGGAAATTATGCAATTGCAATGCCAGGGTTTGCAATATCATGATTACTTTATTTTGTAGGTTATTTTATTGGAAGTGTCAAACATGCAAATTATGCCACCAGGGCTGGTGTTCTTTTTGTGTATTTTTAGTGGCCATATTTTAGTTATAAAAGGCAAGACTAAGGATGAATAAAAAAGTGCTATGTGTCACAAAAATGTTGAAAATTGAAACCTTATTAAACAGGGAAACAAATAAAAGAAAAAATGAAAAAAGAGAGAAAGAAATAAAGAGTGAGAGGAAGAAGCAAAGAAAGAAATCAATGAATAGTTATTGCCCAAAGTTTTAGACTGACATACTTTCTATTCTCAACAAGCTTTTCTGTTTCAATGTTGTTGTTATATTTTTTGTATTTTTTGTGAAACTCCTGTCCTCGACTGCAACATTTAGATATTGCTTTGCTTCAACAGCCCTGAGTCAAACAGTTGTGTCTTTACCTGGAATCTGCTGAACATGGCTGCAATGTTGACGAGATAATTCAACCATTTGATTCAGATCTATTGGAGCAGGCAGACAGTTGAAGCTGCAAAGCACTTAAGTTTGACATCCCTTACAATATTGCGAAGTTCAACAATGAATACAATTTGAAGGATTTTAATGAGAAATGCGTGAAGCTTTTATCAGAGATTTAACAGCAAAAGTGGCTTCCTTTCTTAATGTCAGCATCCAAAGTTTTCAGTCTCGAGGAGAACATTCTGGTAGATCAGACTCAAAAGTTTTGTCCACCATTTGTAAGTAAAAGCATCCAGTCCATTCAAAAGAGGTTCCACTCTTGTATTTATTAGTATATTATTATTAATTATTTGCTCACAACAAAAACACTGATTGTACTACAGGCTGTAGCGTGTCAAATAAAAATAGTTTGAGAAATGTTCTCTGGTAACCTTAAACTATGTTTGTTTATATTTGGCACAACATAAATAACCTGACCTATAGATTCAGTGACAAATGTGGGCCACAGTTTTTTCAAATACAGACATTACATTTCTTTGTTTTTCCCAAATTTAAATGTCGCATTACTTATGAATTCATCCAATGTCTGTGGCATGCACAGTATCAAATCCTACACTTGTCTTGCTTTTTTATCTGACATATAACTTTAACGTGCGGCTTGAGTTTCTTGGAATACATTTATTTACCGAGCGAAGCCTCCAGTTAAATTATTAGAGATACTTTTCAACATCCAAAAAGCAAAACTATCAGCAGAAATTCAAATTCTTGCTCCTGTGTTCTTGGGAAGAAATGTTACTTTAGTGAGAGGTAATGGCAAGCACTCACAGAACTCAAGATGTAAAAAATTATTCATAATTTATACTATTGATCCCATGTGCAATATCAGCTTTATAGCTCAAGCCTCAACGATTCTGAAGTCTTGTACATTTTTACACCCTTTTTTGTCTTTCTCTCACCCACAGATGCTGTGAGTAGAGCTTACGCAGCTCATTTATTTTATAATTAAACTCTCCTAATTCTGTTTCCTTAGGGAAGAACCGCAAAATTAATTGATATTGATTTACATAAACACACACACACACCCGCACGCACGCACACACACACACACGCACACACACACACGCACCCCCCCCCACACACACACACACGGACACACAGATAACAATGTTACAAAAGTGGAAAAAGGCTCCAAACTTATAAGGAAAAAAGTCTATCATAAAACAATACAGAATTTTTTGTTTTTGGAATTTGCTAAACTGAATGTTTCTGTCTGTTTTGGGAACTCCCTGACAAAATCAAATAATGAACAATAATTGAAATGCTTTGCTAAATGTATTTATGTAAGATCTTCATTTGTTGAAAAAAGAAATAGAATTTGCCAATGGCTTTTGTGAATAATTGGTCTCTCTAATAATTGTCCAACTTAGATGATTGCTGCAGGCGCCTGTCGCCCCCCGTGACCCTGTAGGGATATGGGGTATAGACAATGGAGAGATTTTGTTCTGTTGTCAAGAGTCTGTGACTCTCATGCATCTTTGTGGAACAATTTATGATGAAAAAAAAATCATTTTTACTTCTGTGAAGTTGCAAAGCACATGTTTGGTTATGGGTGAAAACTCAATTTGAGTGTTCAAAAGATTAATTTTGAATATAGAAACAAATTTAAATTATCCTTTTTTCCCCCTTCCAATATTAATTGGACAATGAGATAATCTCAGCAAAAACAAAATAAAGTAGAAACTGGAAAATGTCAAACACTTCATGTGGTTGGGTAATTATTCATTATGATAGTGAGGGGTTGACTTTATTTTTAAATGAATTTCAGAGTTTTCCAATTTGTTGAGCTGGAATAAGAATGTATGTGATTTTACATTTAGTCTTACTGCAACATAAAATACTGTCACGTAAGAAACCACAGACTAAAGTTCTTAGTATCTAATAGTATAGTTTGAAATAATTCTTCAGCTCTATACAGGCTAGCTAGCTAGCTAACTAACTTACTAACTAGCTAACAAACTAACTAACTTACTAAAAGAACACCAAAACTAATTGTTAAAAGTCTCGAAACTCCACAACTCCTGCATCAAGAAGCTTTTCGCTTCTGGCTGGAAATTGCACATTTTTTTCTTTCTGGTATGCCAGGGCTTATTAATGAGTTGGTTTCCTGGTAAAGAAAGAAAAATAGACAAATGAGGCCTGCGATGACAACAAAAGAGCCTGTTGTTCCAGGTACTTTTGTGTCCGCTTGAACAAACTGTTAATGCGCTCTTGGAGTAATTTTAGTTGGTCTACAGCTCCTGGAAGGTTCTCCACTGTTCCATGCTTTGTCCGTTTCTAGATAATAGCTGTCACTGTGGTTCTCTGGAACAAAAGCCTTAGAAATGGTTTTGTAGTTCTTTCCAGACTGATGTCAAGGACTTTGTTCTATGTATGGTTACCTTTTGATGTAGGTCTGCTATGGCTGGTGAAATGTAGCATTCCATAAACCGTAGTCACTCACATTTATTCATGATTCACTTTTCAAATAAGGCCAGGTTGGCTTGACAGATTTCCCCTTGAAAATGTTTTGCCATTTACATACAGTTGTGGTTATCTTGATATTTTAACAAAACGGAAACACTCAGAGTGTGAAAAACATGCCAAAGCACAAGTTATTTAGAAGGAATAAAAAAATGGAAACTTTATTTTGATTTTCATTTAAAAGGTTTGTGTCTGTGTCTTTAATTGGGGTGGGGCGGGGGGGGAGTGAGGGACCGCTGTTGCAAACAGAGCTTCGCGCCTGCGCACTATGCGCAAAGCATCACTTCGGCTAGCGAAGGGTCGAAGAGAGACGTCGCTTATGCAAATTTTTGGCATCGAAACAAGGTAAGCAGAAGCGATGTGTTTCGTGTCTGTTGCTTCTTTTCGGCGTGTTCATGAATAGAAAAGCAACAGCTGGCAGAGATCTCCGTCTCCTCGTCTGCGCTGAAAGGAAATCCGGCCTTTTGAACCACATGTCGGTCATTAAATATCATCCTGAGCTGGAGGTGATTAGATCCAGTGAATTGTTTCTCGTTCAGAGCTCTGACCACCTTGGACCTGCTTACCGAGACACATTGAATCGGAGAAGAGACTGTTTGGTGAAGAAACGGTGTTGTAATGTGCTTCAGGTTATTGTTGTAACGGGGCGGCGGCGCTTTGTTTTGGGATTTTTCTGCTGCACGTCGTCTATTTTAGCCTGAAGCTGGGAGCTGGGAGCTCATTAAAGTGTGTGCGACACTGGCCAGATTTCATCTTTTGTCCTTTTAGTCCAACGTGTCCTGTTGACTGTTCAAAAATGCCCCTTGACTCCTCGATGATGGAAAATGTTGTCACAACATTGACTTCTATTTGAGGCATTTTGAGTTGAGCTGCAGTTATTATTTGCCATCCAGCTGTTTATAAGAAATATCAGAGAGGTGAGAACTTTTACAAGTCACTTGGCTATTACTAAATGAAAACAAGTCTTCATGTGGGATATTATTGAATTATTGGTGGGTTGCTGGGGGGGAAAAAACAGCGCAAAGTATGAGTTAAGCAGACAAAAATAGGTTGATGAGTGGATGTTATTTTTTATAAGTCTTTTAATCTATGTTTGACCTTTTTTCCACAGATAAATCACCCCGAACATACTGGCAGGAATTATGGGGAGTGGTAAGTTGATTCACTGTTTATTTACAGTACACTCATGGATTTCATCATAACACCAGGGCCGGCTAAAGCTTGGATGAGGCCCTAAGCAGAATCTCATTCCGGGGCCCATGCAGTCAAGCCCACCAATCACTATGGGGCACTTTTACTCTGTGAATGCATGGCGTGAATTTTTTTTCTCATTACATTAATTTTATGGTGGATTTAAAAAAAAATTCTTAAAAGTCACATTTACTTTTATAGGGATTTTCTTTTTTTAAATTGTATCACAAGAAATTGTGTTGTTTATTGTGATAACCAAAACAGCATTTATTTTTTCAGTCTTTTTAGGCAACTATATGGCTGTGAATGCGTGTACTTGCTGTCAAGCTGAACTACAAACACAAATAATGCTCTTAAAGAAACATAACAATTTTGAAATGGGCTTCTTCAGGACACCTGCAACTTAAAGAAGTGGGATTCACATCACCAACCTGCACACAGTGACTGCATTTAACAACTTTTTTAAATCATTATTTTTATACTCTCATGGAACTAACATCAGAGAAAATTGTAAAAATAACAATTCTGACAGTCCGCTCAATTTTTGAGGTTTTCAAACACCATTAATTTGAATTGATCATTGTTACATTAATTTAAAATTCTTATCACGATAAGAAGTTTTACAATAAATAATATGATAAATGCCCACCACTGTCTAATTGTTTACTTACACCATTTCCAAAATATGAGGCCCAACTGGCAACAAGTTATTTTACTCAGAAGATGGTCATTTACAATTAAGCCCAGAATTGTTCAAGATTGAGGTTTTAAGTAATCTTTTAACTTACTTTTAACTTGCCCTACAACTCTACAATCTTTTCACTTACTTTTTCAAAGTTGGTACTAATTTGACACCCATGTTGGGAGAGAAACCTCTAATTCTGTAAGTGCTAGACACTTTTCATTTACATTCTTAACCTGATAGCTTCAGAGTTCATATCCTGTTGGAATACATTTACATGAAACATTTGTCAAGATGTGCTGACTTGTAAAAACCTGGTGTTTACTGAAGGGTACTTGTTGTAAATTGTTGTGAGGTTTTTCTCAATATTACTTTGCACTGAAATGAATCACTGGAATCTGATCCTGGAGGAAAACAATAAAAACAATCCCCATTCTGTTTTTTCTGCTTAAATTCTGCCTCCCCTTGTCTCGTTTTTTTTTTTTTTTTTTTTCCTTTTTGTCGTCTTGTCACATCTTATTGATCAAATTCCTTCAAAGTTACGATTCAAACAAGAGCAATTACTTGGTAATATCAGAACCAGATCATGATGTGACCTCTTGGAGGGTTTTGTTTGTGCTCTGGAACGTCCAAATGAGACAACGCTTTGTCTCTTTAAGTTAATTCCTCCACTTTCTCTTGTGGTCTGGGAATGGATGGCCAAATAAAATAAGCTTTTGTTTATATGCAGAAATGTGGGCACTGAGCATCGCTTGCCTCTGCTCTGCTTCTTTTGTTTTGGCCTACACTTCTTTCACTCTCCCAATTTTCTAGCTTCTTGTCTTTTTTTCTCTGAATTTTGTGCCTTTTTCCCTCCCACATGCCGTTCCATTTACTAACTTTTCTTTTCTCCCGTTTAGAAGTCTCGGCTTGTCGCTTTTGTCTTTCTGACACTTTTCTGAGTCTTGCATCCTTTCCCTCACTTTGACATTGTCTCTGCCACCCCCCTCCTTTGTGTCTCCCTCCTGTGCTCCTCTCCTGTTACTCTTTTCTTCGCAGTGTTCCTGCCAGCAAATTCAGCCCACTCGGTGCTGAGGCGGCTGCGGAGGGCCAACTTCCTGTTGGAGGAGATGAAGCTTGGGAACATTCAGAGGGAATGCCGTGAGGAGGTGTGCACCTACGAGGAGGCCCGGGAAGCTTTCGAGAACGACGAGAAGACGGTACGGCAGATGAGAGACGTCACAGGAGATTGATTTTATCTTTGAAGTATTGACGCGCTTTTAGATAAGTGATTGCACTTTAGACTTGTCCATTTTCTCCGTTTGAGAACATCATCATCTTTCAGGGATGAAAGATGATTATTTAAAGATGTAAAATAAAAAACACATTTGGTTTTTTTGTGGTAGCATGGTCTCGCACAGAAAGTTTGGAGATTTCTCACCTTAGGTTTGATTTGTTTATTCTGGTGAAAAAAAGATAAAAAGTAGAGCACAAATATTACTTCCTCTACTGTAAAAAGGAAATTGCACTACCCCCTCTTATCAGTAGAACAGGTTTTGTGTCTTTAGTTAAAAATGAATCATAAAGTTGGAGCACGTCTTTATTTCGTAGTGTGTTGGTCTTGGAAGAACGCTGATTTAGTGCCCGATGAATGATTCCTGTGTGGAGTTGGCCTTCTGTTTTGGATAAAATGTTCGGCTTTATCAACGCGTTCACAATGCCATGTTTGTTAACATGGTTCTTTGAATATTTGGCAGCGAGAAGGGCCCACATCATTACATATCTTCTACCATGCTTAACAGTGGGCATGGGATGCCTGATATTCCACTTGGTTTCACACTAAACCGACCTGCCATACAGTGAAAAGATGATAAAAAGTCCAACCTTACTCTCATCTGACCGAAGCCCAAGGTTCTGGTAGTTTCATAAACGTCACACATTTACATTAACGATGGTAGGACATAAAAATGTTCTCTTCTGGCGTTGGTTCCAAACGGCCGGTTGACATGTAGAAAGCTTGCAGTCGTCGTCGTCGTCATGGAGACTCGTTGTACTCTAAAGGGCCATTGTTAGCTGCAGTTCTCTAGCAGCGAGCTTTGGTATTTTTTTTTTACCTCCCTTAACATCTTTTCTGTGCATGGTGGAAAGATAAATTTGGTTCCTATACCCCAGCTCTTTAAAACACTTATTAGTGATTGCTTTAACTGTAATTGTTTTTTTTAATTAACTTTTTCTGTTTCTTATTATGTCCACATTGAAATAGGAGGTCATTAATTACAAACAAAAAGTTCTGACACAAACTAATCAGCTATGTATGAATAATTTGTTTAAATGATTCAATTACATTAGTATTATGCAGGATGAAATACAACTGCTCTTCACTGGTGAATTTGTATAAAAGCTGAATATTTTAAAGTGTATTCTTTTTTTTCTCCTTTGAATAATTTTAATAAGGTTTCTTGTTATCCTCACCAAAGTAGGCATGGTGCATGCTTTTTAAAAAAAAAATTATACTGCATTGTTTAGATTAGCTGTGGGCTCTTACTCATGTGTGTATGTCAACTCCCCAAGTTATGTTTTCAAATCAAACATTAACCTAAAAGCCTGAAGATGAAGCAACACGAAAGCCTCAGAACTGTGTTTCAATGATCCTACTTTAGAGCAAAAGTCAAAAATAATTATGGTCTGACTTATGTGGATTTAGAGAACCTACAGCATGAAGTTTACTTGTGTTTTAGGGTAAAGCTGCTTTAATTATTGGGTGAAGGATAATTCCTACTGCTTTGTGGGTCTGCATTATATTTTTCTGGAAGTTTTACTAAAGTCTCATTACAATCAGTTCTGCGTATGGTTCTGAAAACTGAAGACAGTTCACCATTCAACATTTTGATTCCATTTCCACATTTTTAGACATTTATGGTAGGGCAGAAATCTACAGAAGCCTGTTTTAGCTCCAGGGTTTAAACCTGGAGTTAAAATCCATAAATCAATATTATTTTGACTGTATAACCTAAACCATTCACATAATGTTAAAGAAAAAAAGTTTTTTTTAAATTTTTTATTATTATTTGTGGTAATTTTGTGTCCAGCAGTGAAATCCTGAAACCAAAGTGTTTGTTTTTGTGGAATGTGGGTGTTTTTTTTTCAGGAAGTGATGTTTATCAGCAGGAAGAGCAACACTAGGCAGGCAGGCGGATTTGTAAAGCCATTGTGAGAGGCCAGAGAGCTGTGTGTTCTCGTTTTGTTTAGGGATTGTTGTCGCCTCCCTTTGTTTTCTCTTGCAAAAACTATTCAGACAGGAAACGGGACGATTTGTTGCGACTCTCTGGTTTCCTTTGAGCCAGACTTCATTGCGGACTTCGTCAACTCTCGTCTCTTTCTTAACATGCAGAAGCGATTCTGGGAGGAATATGTCCGGGAAAGCAGTCCACCCGGTGGTTTGGACTCCATGGTCGGCGGGGCCCAATCTCTCTACCTGATCGTGCCGCTGCTGCTGGTCGGGCTCATCGTCATCGCCGTCGCCATCACTGCCTGGCGCTGCCACTCCCGCAAGCGCTCCCAGCGAAGCCCGGGCCTGGGCCACTCGCATCATAACCACGTCCTGTCGGTGGTCTCCATGGACCAGTGGGGGAGGGACTACCATCATGGTGACCAGTCAGAACTCAGCATCCACAGCAGCCCGGCCTATCCAGGCTCCGAGATCACCCTGGGGAGAGGAAGCGCAGGAGATCCGCCGCCGTCATACGAAGAGGCCGTGGGCCACACAGATGTCCAGATAGAGACAGAGCCGCCTCCTCAGTACGAAGACATAGTGAACTCCAGCTCCGGTAGAATCAGCGGTGGTCAAAGGAAGTGAACACGTCTCAAACTAAAGCCCTGACCTACGTGAAGACCATGTTATTGTTTAGCAGTGTTTCTACTGTGGTATCACCAGCCTTCAACATTCAACACGCAGCAAGCACACACATTTCAGTGGACTGATGCAAACTTTGCCGGTGCCAGTTCTGTTGAAATTTGCACTGACCTTTTCGTCATCGAGGTGAAGTAATGCATAAGGGATTAAGTGATACTGTAATACCAAAACCAAACAACACCTCATGTGAAGGATGAAAGGGTTTTATTGCTATAATTCAGACCAGCGTATAATGAGGGTTGGATTGATGCTTCTCAGAGGATCAGTGCCAAACTATTGAGACTTAAGCAGGCAAAAATACATTATTTCAACTTTTCTTTTTCTTCGTATCTAGATATCCGTTTTTTTGTCTTAACACATATAGAGTCAGACATGTTTGTGGACTTGAGAGAGGACTTGGACTTGGTGTTGGGTTAGGTGATCTTGCTGGTAAAGATGTGTAAAAAGCTTTAAACTAAATGCACGTTTCATTCCAGCACAATAACCTAGCAATACAAGACTGAGAAAAATTTTACCTTTAATTTGAGTATATTTATTCAGTGTGAAAAAAAGTTAAGAGATAATTATTATCATAGCCTCTGATTGCACAGTTGTTGGTACCTTTGGTGCCAGTATAAATCACAAACGTCAAATAAAACACATATATAGAAAACACAAGGAAATTACCTAAATACAATTTTGAAAATGTGCTAATTTTTAAAAGAGATACCAGAGTCCAAAAATGCTTAAGGAAAGAACCCTGGCAGGGAAGTAGGGAGATAAGCCAGTGCTTGTCCATGTAATGTTCTTACAGTAAAAAGGAGGAACTTTGAAATCAATGGCAAGCCACTTTAACTGGTAAAACTGTTGAGTGAGATGTGCATGTAAAAATCTTAGCAGTTGATTGACCGGGGTAATAATCTTCTACCACATACACTCTTGGAGCACACAGAGGGAGAAACGTGAAACAGACCCACAGATTCCCAGACCGTCCACCGTTGGGAACGGTGTGTAAAAGAATGTGCAGAATGTGTGTCGAATTGCTGACGTGCTTTACTTCAAACCTACCCTGATTGTTTTTGTTTTTTTTACCAAAAAAAAAAAATCTTAATCTCAGTCTTGTCTGATCTAAACTCCCAGTAAAATACCAAAAGCAACTAGCAATATACACACAGTTACATAAGACGGGGAAATTCTTGTGTCAGTGAAGGTGAGAAGTCCAGTTTTACTTTAGGTTTTGTAGTGTCCTTGATGACTTGGTACCAACAGGAGTGTTTATGACAGGAAAGTCATTGTTTTTGGCATCGCTCTCAACCAGTTTACATGTAAATAGACTCTAGTAATTGTTATGTAGACTGACAACCCTAACGTTTCCCTCTTTGCTCCACTTTTCTAACTGTAAATTTTACCAAGACGATAAATACGGGTCTCCAATAAGCTTGGTTGCCAGTTACAAAAGGAAATGGGTCTCCATGTCAAATAATGTTTTTATCCCAGAGAAATAGGTATGGATTACCAATTAGGACCCCCTGACTTAACGTAAAATGCTTCACTTACATTTTTTTTATTGATTTTAATGCGCGTAAATGTTTTTTCCCTCTGCTAAATGCTTTTGATTTAATTGTTAGAATCTTTTAAATATTTCAGTGTTACATTGTGCTACTGCATTAACTAGCGATAATTATTATATGGCTTTTTACACAACTTTGCCAGGGATGCATAGAAATGTGTCTGTGACTATTTGTGCTTTAAGGTTTTTCTCTCATTCAGTTTCCAGGCTGTTGAACTGTGCAGTTATTTGTCTAAGGGAAGGAAAGCAACGACGTAAAAGTCAGAAGTTTTTCCACCTTTTAACTTCTGAAACTCTTCTGGTGGCATTTCTGCTTGTGCTGACTGTAAATGAGAAGCAGCCCGTCACATTTTATAATAGATAATTGCAGACCCTAATACAAAGAAGAAGTTAACACTTCAAAATACTTTACACCGTACTAACAGCACTCAGATTTCTTGCTCTAATGTAGGTTGAAATGTTTTTTTTTCAGCAAATGCACTAATCCAACATTAAAAATATGTTGAAGACTGGAACATATAAAGGAGGAAGTAAAGCGGGAATCACATTACTTATAATCTTGGTAATGCATGAACCTGGCCTTTTCAGGTCATAAACATCTCTGCGCTGTTTGTTGACAGTCAGACCTCACTAACCCTCATGAACCTGTGGGTTTCTGCTCAGAGGCAGAAATACGGGCACAAGAAAGAGATTCTGGAGCTGTTAGGAAATTAAATATAAGAAAAGAGTTTGTACTAAGTGTCACTATAACTAAACTCCACGTTTAGCATGTGTAATCACCTCTACATACTGTATATGTGTATAGAATATGTCTGAAAGTTAACTAAGATTGATTTTGTTTATGCATAGGAGTTCATTAAATGCATTGATACTAATGTGATTGTACTACAGTAAGCGGTGAGGCTAACAGGAAGTGTCTATGCTTAACAGGAAGTGCTTAATGAAAGGTAGGAAAGTTCTCATTCAACGAGCCGATGTTACTCTAGGTGCTTCTGATCTATATGCAATATTTCCTAAATGATAAGCACTAAAGACCAAATGTACCCGTCTAACCTTCATTGGCAAAAATAAATGTCGCTGATCTTTCCACACGGCGCACACCTTAAGCACTAAATATTGTTGTATGTGAGTTGACCTGTAAACCTCAGCATTTGCTCTGACACTGGACTGCGCTGGTAGTCACTTGGATTACATAAGTTAGTGTACTGATACTTCCACAGAGCCGTTTTTTACAACGCCTTATTAAACAAAATGTTACATAAAATTGAACACAAGGGAAGTTGTTATAAATTCTTGTCTCGTGAAAAGCTTGATATTAATTTTTAATAAAAAAAAGATTAAAAGATGGTTTCTTGTGACTGATCTGTACCAGGTTGTGAAACTACACAAAGTTTAATGAAAAACAAAAAATATGCACTTCTCTTAGCTTCATCTTGTAATTTCAGAGCTTAGAAAATATAATGGATTTTTTTTATTTTTTATTATTGAGTACTTTACATTTAATTTCAGAAATAGTAGTGTTAGTGCCTCTGAGGCTCCTCTAGGGAGGAGATTTACCTTTCAATAAGACAACAATAGCAACTTTATGTTGCTCCAACACATTAAACTGCAATAAAATAGATTTGAGATAAAGTTCAGGACAAAAAGCTTCATTGATTCACAATCATCTTCTGAAACATGGTCCAAAACCAAAGTATTGTCTACAACTTCACTCAAATAAAGAAAGCTGAGACATCAGACAGAATTACACAATGTATATAGGAATCAGTTTATTCCTAATTTTTAGCTGATTGTTCAAACACAAAATTAAAATATTTAATACATTAAATATTGATTCTACAAGGAAGAGACAAATGGCACAAACCTCAATTATTAAAACATTATTTTTAAAGCTTTTAAGAAGTCTGATTTGAAAAAATAAAGTCCTCTGATATTTCCTTATGAACGCAGGTCTTGTACAACATATTACAGCTTTACAAAAATACTACAAAGGTTGTTCTTTCTGTAAACCTGTGACTGTGGTGCTCACACCCACTCCTTTGGGTTTCTGAGTACTTCCAGCATCTCCGCCTCCTGGGAACCTTTACCAGGCTCGTGCATGAACTCCCACCTGGACAGGAAGGAGGAGTCGGTTACCAGGCAAGACAGACGGCTGATTACTATTGGACAGAGAGCAGGAGAGTCGATGTCTTACCTGGCAGTGAGGGGGAGTGACATGAGGACTCTGCAGCCAGGCATGCCAAGGCCGAACTTTATTCCTCTGTCATACATCAGGTTAAACTCTACGTATCTACAACACAACATATCAATTTTAAAAACACTCTTCACATTACAGAGTTCCTACACGTCTTTAATGCAAGAATTAGAGATTAATTTTCTAGATTCAACTTTTCAAAGATCACAGTGCTTTGATTTAACGTTAAATTTAAAATAATAAACGTCACTATGAATTTCTACAGCAGGCAGATTTGAAGGAAGGAAGAATAAAAACGATAGGAGGGTGGAGGGAGGAAGGAAGGTAGGAAGGAAGGAATTACCAGACAAAAGTGTGTGATACTATTGTACAGTAATCTTTAAATGTTTACAAAGTCCTTAATATCCTCTCCCCCTTTTTATGCAAACATTAGTAGGAGGGTTAGATATTTACTGGAACCTGTATTTATTGTTTTAAACCAGTGTGAGTTTGAGAAAATGGACAATAAGTTCAAACAACCTTCAATTCTTGCTGCAAAAGTTAATTGAAGTAAAATATTGTAATGTCAGGAGAAAAAAAAGTGACTGTAGATGACAACAGGATAGCCCTTGACAAATAAAAAGCATTACACTACATTCCTCCTTTATCCTAAAATCTATCAGTTTTTAGGGATATGAATTCATTTTAGAAATTTGAGTGCTAAAATTAATTTTCTATGATGGACTGGCGACCTGTCCAGGATGTACGCCACCTCCTGCCCGAAATGTCTACCTGGAGATGGGCACCAGCACCCCTCCTGACCCCACTAGGTACAAGGGTATAAGAAAATGGATGAATCAATGCATGGATAATGCATTTTCCACTCACCTTCCTCGTCGCAGCTGTTGCCAGTCTTTCTCCTCTTGAGTGAAGGAATCATTAAGATGTTTCCTCACAATGGGAAGGTAACAGGGCACCACGGTTCGAGCGCAGCTCTTAACAAAGTTGAACACCTCCTCCTGATTTGGGGAGTCAATGTCGTCAAAGAAGATTCCTCCGATGCCCCGAGTCTCTCCTCTGTGACGGACGTAGAAGTACCTGTCACACCTGGAGGACACAAGAAGTGACCAGGGAAGTTGATAATTTTCCAACTTGAAGACTTATCTGGGAAAACATCAGACAGATTCACCTGAACAGCTATTGCATAATAATTTCCTTTCATCTATTCAACAGAAGACAACATCGCCATTTTATGTTGTCGTTTGCTTGTAGATTCAAGGCAACTAAATCTAACACAAAGGCGTATAAATGTTAATTTGTCCCAGTTAGTGTCGTCCCTTGGAGACCATAAAGTTTATCTAATCTAGTTTAATCTATTCTAAAAAAAATTGGCACATCTTGTTCACATTCATACTAGTCATTTATGACCTCTAACATTCCTCCACAGTCTTCTGTATCTGTAGATTGCAGGGCAAGACTTTCTCTTATTAAAAATCAACAGTGAGGGTACACCTTTGGTAATTCACCCACATTAATTCACTGGAATCAGTCCTAAAAACTCACATACAGGTTGATGTGCACAGACAGGTCAGAATCACTGATGGAGCTGTACCATTTTTTAAAGTCTGCGTAGTACTTCGGATGATGTTTGTCACAGGCCTCCTTCAAGGTGTTGTGGAACAGAAAGGCGTCTTCTCTGTCAATATAGACCGGGGTCAGGTCTGTTCCTCCACCAAACCACCACTGCTTGGAGCCTGAAAGCACACACACACGCACACACACACACAACACAAGCAAGAGGGAGAAAAAACAAAGCTGATCATTAATCCACAGAGTCAATAGAGCCACAAGACACAGATGCTTTAAAAAGGGACTCACCGTCCTCCTCTTCTATTTCAAAGTATCTGTAATTGAAGTGAACTGACGGAATGTGAGGGTTCTTGGGGTGGATGACGGAGCTCACACCCATGGCACAAAATGGCAGCTTACCTGGAGCAAAATAGAGCCAAGTTATATTTGAAATGAGGGTTTCCAGGCAGAAAGTATAACAGTACTTGTGGGATACAATGGTCACTACATCTAGTCACATGCAAGCTATAAGCAGAACCCACCGTCTTTCCCTTTGAGGACTTTTTCTCCACTCAGTTGTTTCACAGCCTCTTCAGTCAGACAACCTAGCAACACTGTCACATCCACTCCTGCCTTTTCAAACACATTTCCATCATGCATCATGCAGCTGATTCCTCCTCCACCTAAAAACAAACAAAAATAGTAAAAATTAGTTGTTATAAGCATTTATGTCTGAATATATTGCTTGTGCGTGTCTGTTTCTTTCTGTGAATCCATCAAAAATCTTGAAATCCAGAGCTGCTGGAAATACTTTTTGTAAAAAGCCTAAGCTGTTGTGAAGAGCATCTTACAGAGACGATAATCACAGTGACTCATAATGAGAAAGAGAACAAGAACAATAAAGTAGGATAACAATAAGAAATACTTTATATTACGAAACCAAACAACTAAAAACTTGTCTGACAAAGGAAATAGGAACAGTTAGGAGGTTGATCACTGTAGAAAAAGGAGTCATGTCTATCCTTCTGCTGATGCAGGTTGGAAGCCCCGGCAGTTTGTAAATAAGTCAGTTTGACTTTAATTGAAAGTAATGATTATTTAGCTATTTCTTAATGTCTGACATATAATCTAGTAGTTGTAATTTATGCGTTTCATTAAAGAAACTGTATAGCTGGATGTTCTGCCCAGAAATGTTATGAGATGTTGGTATATTTCTTTACAGCAGAAACAAGTGTTCTGAAAACAGCTCTGAGGGATTTTCAAATGAAAAGTTGATCAAATCTGAAATTATCTGCTGGAGATTGACAACAAACTTGAGTAAATTTTATTTTTAAGAGTAGTATTTCCATTTTTAGGTTAGACCATTGAAGATATACCCGCATTACCTTCCTTCCTGTCCCATTTGTCCACCTTGAATGTCCCACCCTCCACGTCCTCCAGGGCTTTACAGAACTCAGCCTGAGTCTCCATGATCAGCATCTCCATCTTGGTGCTCATCTCATCCTTCTTTTCTTCCAGCACACTGATGTCAGTCACTGGTGCAGTCAGGAAGCCCCGGCATCTTTCCGTAATGCTCGTTTCTTTTTCCTCCTCCTTCTTCGCGTTGCGGGAGATCTTGGTCGCCATCTCTGCTCACTGAAACTCCAGTGATCTGGTGTGATAAATTAACTGGTGGCCAGATGAATTTATAGCACAGGCAGGTGGTTCTGTGGGCGTGGCTTTTTAGACTCACTTTGCTTAAACAACTTCATTAGTCATTTTGATAAAACTTATTCATGTGTGACTTTACTTGCTTTTCTTATTAAATGCAAAGATTTCGGTTGCAACATTGTGTTTTTTCAACATTAGCAGAATATTGGCAAAAATACAGCTACTGATTTGCCATGTGTGGTCAGATGTAAGAGTAGAGAGAGAAGAAAAATACTTCCAGTATTTCACTGTGACTGATGGAGTCAGTCTGTGACTAGTGGAGTTACTTTTATGAAGATGGTGATGAAACAGCAAATGGCATCCATCCGTAAAGCTTTGATAAACTGTCTGAAAAGCATTTTTAGGAGACATAGCATGTCACAGAATAATTCTAATGTCATCTTTGAACAACACCACTCTATTAAGAAATGCTAATCACATCTGAAAGCAAACTGCCCAGCATTACTCACAGTCATTTGCTAGTTGATATTAAGCAAATTACTTTAAAATGACTAAAATTACTTTTGTCTGCTCAGCTCTGGCATCATCTCTTGACTTACCTGCCCTGTGCCTCTAAAACAGACTTTTGAGAATGCAGAAAAACTGTGTCTATGTTGATTTTATTAAGTTCTTTACAAAACAAAATTGTGCATCACAGATGTTTATGAGGAAGTGTGCAGTTTCAGAATCAAGATGGTTCAGCGGAAGGAGGACAATATTTTGGATACCACACCAAGCAACTCATGGGCAAAGAAGTTCCTGTCGTGAGGTCCAAATAGACTTCTTGAATTTCTCTGACTCAGACATTGCATGCGAGGATAAATGGTTTTAGTTTTCACCAGGATATTTTAAAGTGGAACTGAAGCCAGTTGAGCTGTACGGGGAAACCTTCTATAGTGACTTGAAGACAGTGGCTGTGACTCTCCAAATGGCAAAGATAATTAACAAGGATCAGCTCTATGAAGAGCTTTGTTGTAGCAAAAACAAACAACTACAGAAAGTAACATGTGATGCTACAAAAACCAAGAAGATCAAGAAGACGATGACAGTGTCTCCTAGCATCAGAAAAGACGTTGCCAAACAATTAAGACTGTTTCATTTGCTCTTGTTGTTAGGCTCAAATGCTTTTGTTGGGAGAATGTTTTCTTTGATGCAGAGTAAATGTTCAGACTTGACAAACAGATGCAGCACAGACCTGATCAAAAATGAGCTGCACATTTCTATGAACTGTCTCACACATAATTCTTCCAGGTTGTGCAAAAGTAAAAAAAAAAAATAAATAAATAAATAAATAAAAAAACAGCTTGAGAAAAAAGTATTAAGAAATATTTATGAAAGGTGTAGATTTTTCAGATCTCCTTTGTAAAGGGGATCACTGGTCTTAGTGGAATCCAGCTCTTTAAATAGCATTTAATAAGTAAAATACTTTTGAGTGGCAGTGCAAGTCGATATTGCATTTGTTTTTAATTTTACCAACATGGAAATGTCTGCTTTAAGTCTTAATCTTGCATTGTGTTTAATGCGGTCATCACAGCTGACAAGTTGTAAGAAAATAAAATAAAAACGTGGAGTTGATTAAATCCTTTTTTTAAATCAATCATACATTTAACATGGACAAATAACATCAACAAGATTAAATGTATTTTAGGTGGATGTAACAATTTTTTCATTTTTTTATTTGAGAAATATTGCATGGTGACGTCCCGGGAGACAAATCTCCCTGAAAGATTTGGGTTGGGATCTAAAGAAGTTCCTGGAGGGATTCCAGTTAAAATTTTTGAGGAAACAATATTTACTGTAATTGATAAATAGAAACAGAAACAGCCTTCGTTGTCCCACAAAGAGGAAATTTGGAATGAAACGTCGTTCACAATGTTTTCAATATGTCTGAAAACAAGACACCGTCGTTCTGAGAAACCAAAGGATGAGAGTTTCGAAATATCTTCTCCAACGCCTTTGACATGACAAGAGGGATAATTATTAAATTAAACTATGATTAAATCTTTAACCAAGGAATTGAGGAAGTCATTAAATATTGTTGCTAAACTGAGCAGCATTTTCTCCCCACCATTGTCAATTCATGATTGAAATCGGTGTGATTAATGGGATTTAGTAAGTTGCTTAGTTGTTTCCAGATCATTTACTCATCATCTCTTGCCTCTGAAAGGACATTTATATAATATTTTTAAATCACTCAATTGCTCTGATTGCTAAAGATGTGCAAAACAGCTATTTTGCTATTCCTGAGAAGGTTTTAGGCCATAATTAATTTTTTCCAGTAACTGTCATATGTCATCTGATAACCATGACAGCTGGGTTGTTTTCTGTACCTGTTTTTTTTTTTTTTTTTTTTTTGAGGAACTTGTTCACAGAATTACTAACACTGAAAGTAAATGTGATTCAACACTCAATTGTCTGGTTATGGATCTAAACGTCATCCCCATAAATTCTTGCCGGTTAAGCTTAAAATTTGGCTGTACCCAAATTTTTGCTGACAATGCTCTTGAGCTGCTTTCAATTTGTTTGAGCTGCTTTCAATTTGTTGTCCATACTGAAGCCACCCAACACAATTACCTCAGGGTTATATGTAAATCCTTTTAAAACTCTCTTCCAAATTAATTATATTAAATTCTATGCAAAGGGAGAGACAAACACTTACACAAACACACCGCACTGATATATTTTCACTAACAGGTAACACTCTTAAATAAATCCATCATATCCTCTTTTCTATACCGCAGGTCAGTAAAAATTTATTTTGATGCATGCATATTAGTTGAACAGGTTATTGAATAAAGTGTTAACTAGTGAGTCACATTGGCTTAGTTTGTGATTAGTATTGTGTAGAAAATGGGGCATATTTCTGGAGGATGCCTAATGCTAATGCTAGCGGACTTTGTGCATGTGTGAGCTAGCTGAGAGACTCTTGAGTTCACTTTGAATTTGTTGTGTTTTGCACATTCGCAGACGGTTGTCACACAAAGAACATTATTTTGGTCTTTTTTTTTTGTAAAATTGACGCTTATTTTTAGGTTACTGCACAAACTAGAGGACCAATATTCCTATGACATTCAGTGAGAAGTAATGGCTGCCTAGATGAAGCTCACTGAAGATTCACTGGTGTCATACTAAAGAGCATGAGACCTTTTTTTTACCCTAACAATGCGTTTAAATGTTACATTATATTTTATTTTTACAGGTAGCATGTGACAGCACTTTAGTTGTGCCTCATGATCAATCTCTGTCACATCCAATGTGACGTCCTACATAAAATGGCAAACTTTATTTTCCGCTTTATGAAGAGCATCTAAATGGCCCGTAGTGAATCATAAGAAAAAATACATAAAAACAGTGTGACACAAACACAACACTAAAATCACAATTAAGCTTAATTGTTTTGGCTTTTTTGTGTAAGAGATCAAATGTTATTCTGTGAAAACAATGGATACAATTAAAAGCTAGAATGCTTAAATGTTACGTTATATTTTATTTTTGCAAGATAAAAAATGGTAAAAGCTATTAACATAGTTAAAAGCAAATTCATATATTGTATTTTAATGCAAAAGCTCTGAGAAAAAGGGACACTATTTAAATTAAATCACTAACTAAAACAACTAATTTGGCTTGGAGAATTAAAAGCCATCTGTGAATAGATTTTCTCATCTGGTAAAATTTATGTTAAATGGAGCAAGTTAAAATAATTCTCATTCTGGAGCCATTTGTAATGTACTGAATCTGAGTGCTAGATATTACTCAGTGATGCCTACAGTACTGCATATGGAGCATGTTCATTACACAGAAGAAGAATAAACCTTCCTGTTAGATGCTAAAGGAAGCTCAATGTGTGTGTCTTATCTTTTCATTGATTCACAATAATCCTCTGAAACATGACCCAGAACCAAAGTGTGGTGTTGTTTACACATCTGCTCAAGCAAAGAAAGTGGAGTCATTGTTCACATAAGACAGAATAACACAATGTTTATTCCTGTTCTTTAGCTTTGATCAAACTCAAAATTAAATGTTTATAGCAGATAGGTGTAGGTCAACAATCTGATTTATTGTTACTGGAGCAACAGTAATAAAAGCACAGTGCTTCCACAAATATGAGAAAATTAATTGCAGTCATTGTCAAATTGAAAACAAGAAAGAAAAATTCTTTGGAAAGAAATTATGCTATTACTGATTTTGATAGGAAGAGACAAATGGCACAAAAATCAATTAAAAACATTATCCTTAAAGCTTTTAAAAAGGCTGATTTGAAATTACATGATGGAAAGACAATTAACATTGCAGGTAAAGTACTCAGACAATTGATGAAACCTGATATTTTCTTATAAATGCAGGTCTTGTAAAACAGAGTACAGCTTTACAAAAATACTACAAAGGTTGTTCTTTCTGTAAACCTGTGACTGTGGTGCTCACACCCACTGCTTTGGGTTTCTGAGTACTTCCAGCATCTCTGCCTCCTGGGAACCTTCACCAGGCTCGTGCATGAACTCCCACCTGGACAGGAAGGAGGAGTCGGTTACCAGGCAAGACAGACGGCTGATTACTATTGGACAGAGAGCAGGAGAGCTGATGTCTTACCTGGCAGTGAGGGGGAGCGACATGAGGACTCTGCAGCCAGGCGTGGCAAGGCCGAACTTTATTCCCCTGTCATACATCAGGTTAAACTCTACGTAGCTACAACACAAACAAACATGAAAAACTATAATGAATAGGGAAAACAGTAATGTGTCAAGACCTATAATACAACATACAGCAGTATAAATATACTGCATTGTGTTGTTTGTGCTTTAAAAGAAGTATAGTAGCAATTTATAAAGCACCTATTTTCACCTCTGAATTTTAACCATGTCAAACAATAAATTTAAATTATGTAGTTATTTTTTTGCTGTAAACAAACAATTTCTATTTTTACTAATTTTTGGACCTATAATTTTGGAATACTTAAAAAAACTTGCTTTCTTTCAAGACTGTGACAGATCTAATAGAGATGTAAGCTGTCAGATTTTATCTTTAAATGTACATAATCTGCAAACAGAAAAGACTTTAGAAACTCAATGATAGCATTGATAGGTGATTCTTAAACTTAACACATTTCAGTCTAATCCCTCTTCTGTTTAATAAATGAGAAAGTTTCCACATCCTTCTAGTCATAAAACCATTTTTTAGCTCATTTTCCAACTAGATTACTGAAGATGACAATAAAAAAGCATTTCCCTACATTCCTCCTTTATACTAAAAGCTATCAGTTTTGAGGAGTATGAATTCATTTTAGGGATTTGAATGATATAATACATTTTCCACTCACCTTCCTCGTCGCAGCTGTTGCCAGTCTTTCTCCTCTTGAGTGAAGGAATCATTCAGATGTTTCCTCACAATGGGAAGGTAACAGGGCACCACGGTTCGAGCGCAGCTCTTAACAAAGTTGAACACCTCCTCCTGATTTGGGGAGTCAAGGTCGTCAAAGAAGATTCCTCCGATGCCCCAAGTCTCTCCTCTGTGACGGACGTAGAAGTACCTGTCACACCTGGAGGACACAAGAAGTGACCAGGGAAGTTGGTAACTTTACACCTTAAAGTCTAGGACAGAAAACAACAAGATGTTGAAAAGCCACATAAGATTATCCCCACCCATGACGTTCACATCAACACTAGTATGACCTCTAACATTCCTCAACTATCTTCTGTATCTGTAGATTGCAGGGCAAGACTTTCTCTTATTAAAAATTAACAGTGAGGGTACACCTTTGGTAATTCACCCACATTAATTCACTGGAATCAGTCCTAAAAACTCACAAACAGGTTGATGTGCAAAGGCAGGTCAGAGTCACTGATGGAGCTGTACCATTTTTGAAAGTCTGCGTAGTACTTCGGGTGATGTTTGTCACAGGCCTCCTTCAGGGTGTTGTGGAACAGAAAGGCATCTTCTCTGTCAATATACACCGGGGTCAGGTCTGTTCCTCCACCTAACTACTAAAAAAATTAGTAGTTAGGAGGTTAATTACTAGACATTAACAGGGGAGTCATGTCTACTCTTCTGCTGATGCAGGTTGAAAACCTCTGCAATTTGTAACATCTGGAGATGACCAAGGGTCATTTTGTTATAACGAGGAAGTTAATTAAATGAACATGGAGGGTCATCTCCAATTCATGTTTTAACACCAAGCTCTTAGTTTTCAAATATTTCATAGTGAGAGGCTTTCAGTTTTAGACGAGTTTTTTGGAGTGATTTTTATTTCTTAATGTCTGACATATAATCTAGTAGTTGTAATTTATGCATTTGATTAAAGAAACTGTATAGCTGGATGTTCTGCCCAGAAATGTTATGAGATGTTGGTATATTTCTTTACAGCAGAAACAAGTGATCTGAAAACAGCTCTGAGGGATTTTCAAATGAAAAGTTGATCCAATCTAAAATTATCTGCTGGAGATTGACAACAAACTTGAGTAAATTTTATTTTTAAGAGCAGTATTTGCATTTTTAGGTTAAACCATTGAAGATATACCCGCATTACCTTCCTTCCTGTCCCATTTGTCCACCTTGAATGTCCCACCCTCCACTTCCTCCAGAGCTTTACAGAACTCAGCCTGAGTCTCCATGATCAGCATCTCCATCTTGGTGCTCATCTCATCCTTCTTTTCTTCCAGCACACTGATGTCAGTCACTGGTGCAGTCAGGAAGCCCCGGCATCTTTCCGTAATGCTCGTTTCTTTTTCCTCGTCCTTCGCGTTGCGGGAGATCTTGGTCGCCATCTCTACTCACTGAAACTCCAGTGGTCTGGTGTGATAAATTAACTGGTGGCCAGATGAATTTATAGCACAGGCAGATGGTTCTGTGGGCGTGGCTTTTTAGACTCACTTTACTAACACCTTACGGATGCATATTAAACTTAAACGACATCAAACAATTGCAAAATGCAATCCGTTTCCAAAAGACACCCATTAATAGCTGAAGAATAACTTCTCTAATATTTTATATTGCCATTTTGGAGAAATTATATCTGCAAAACCGCTTTTAAATTGAAGTAGTTATTTTAACTGTTGTTTCGTAATAAATCTTAAGATGATAGAAAAACAGATCCAAAGCCAACAAACGATGAAGAGCGATGGGAAATAATATCAGATGTTTAAAGGAATAACTTATCGTTTCTACATTCAAATGTTATAATTGAAACAGTAATGAAAAAAGGGTTTGGAAAATTTAAAGGGTTTATGTTTACATATAAAATATGATAAATAACAAGCTTGTTAACAAAACAAACAAAAGCCAAGACAAGGGAGCAGTGAGTGAGTGCAGTATGTCCCCAAAAGAATAGGAAGAAGTGTAACAGGATGATTAAAAGAAACTCACTGGAAAGTAAGATGTTTTAGAATCAACTGCTAACCTTTAGCTTATATTTTCACAAGTATGAATGATGAAAATTCCTCACAAAAATGAGTCAGTTACAGTGAAACTGAATAAGGCAAGAACTGCATGGACTGAGAATGATTAGGAGAAAGAGATCATTTCTTCTGTTGCATTAGCTTGTGTTGCATATTATAAAATTGTCTCATTTCTTGCAGTTTAAGTGTTTCACTTTGCTACTAGCCATGTTCTTTCAGTTTGGGGATTAAGCTTTTCTGCTCCTCTGTTCCTCCATAGTTGCCATGGCTGATGACTCTTCACAAAAGAGGCTTTGCACCACAACCAGAGATTACTCAACCCCAGTGGCGCAAAAAGTGCGTAGGCAGCGTATGCAACGCATAGGGGCGCAGCACCAGAGGGGGCGCCAAAACCCAGTCTGGAGGGGGCGGCGCGCCAATGACGTTTTCCCATACACGCTCCTTCAACCTGACGTTCCTTCAAGGAGGGGGGCGCCGATTTATGTTTTCACATCCACCTAAATAATGTGTAGATGCGCCACTGCTCACCCCGCAAACACAATATTCGTACACATCAACTACATGATCTACACACACACTTAAAGAGTGCCTAAACCTCAAATATATATATTTTTTTCAGAATAAGGGTATGTTTACATGTGTAAAATAAACTGTTAATCTTAATGCCATTTTGTTACAAGACTCAGGTGCTGTAAAAAAAAAAAAAAAGATGCAAATGGGAAGAACTAAAGCTGAAATGATTATATTTTAGGATTAACAACTTGGGGGGTGGGGCGGATTTTGCAAGACCTGCATCCATCTGGAGGTGAGCCAGTACATTTATCAGCTGTCTCACACCAAGGAAGCAGCAACATATTTCCAGTGTTTGAGATATTTCTTTGTGACTTGATGAATAATTTAAGAGGCTGGGCATGTCAGATTTATGCTAATGTCACATTTGAACAGCACCACTCTGGTTACCAGCTATTAAGAAATGCCAATGATCACATTTGAAAGCAAACTGCCTGGCATCACAAGGCCTGCAAGCACACCTGTCATCAGCTGTCAGCTGATATTAAGTCAAGATCTATAACTGTGTCTCAGTATCCGTTTTTCCAAAACATTGGTTGTGCTTTTGATCAGCTTGTAAAGAAATAAAAACTGGGAAAAAACAAAATTGTGCATCACAGATGTTTATGAGGAAGTGTGCGGTTTCAGAGTGAAGACGGTTCAGCGGAAGGAGGAAAACATTTTGGATACCACACCAAGCTACTCGTGGGCAAAGAAGTTTCTGTCTTGAGGTTCAAACAAGACATTTTGGATTTCTCTGACTCTGTCACTGCATGCATCGATAAATGGTTTTAGTTTTCACCAGGACATTTTAGAGTGGAACTTAATTGGCCTGTATGGGGAAACCTCTAAAGGTGACTTGAAGACAGTGGCTGTCACTCTCCAGATAACGTTTGATATGCAAAATGCTACTGAGTAAGTGAAAATTGGTACTGCATTGGTTTTTAATTTTATTTACACGGTGACATCTGCTTTAAATTGTAATCTCACATTACACCTAGCATTACATAATGCGGTCATCACAGCTGAAAAGTTAAGGAAATAAAATGTAAACATGACATTGATTAAATCATTTTTAAATCCATCACGTTACATTTAACATAACATGAACAAGATTAAATCGTTTAGGTGGATGTAGATTAGATGTTGGGGAAATACATATTGTGCAGTGAAGTCAGTTGTTAATCCCCGTCCCTTGGTGGAGCTGTTGCGCACTTTGGAGGTGCCAAGACGGCAAATGTACTCTTAAAGGAACTCGTTTACAGAATTACCAATAAAGTAAACATAACACTCATTTACTGCATTATGGACCAACATCATCCCAATGAACTCCTGCCAGTTCTGTGTCACATTTGGGTACAAAATTCTTAGGATTTTGCAAATTAATATTTTTATGTTTAATATAATACAAGGTCTGTTAGTAAGCTGGCATAAATTTAATTTTGCTGGCGATTCTCTTGAATTGCTTTCTCAATTATCCATCCAATTAAACTTAAAGACACCCAGGACAATCAACTCTGTTACATTTAAATCCTTTAAACAGCTCTTTTAATTTATAAATTATGGGGGATTGTACCCTATAAAAATTAATGCAAAAGGTGGAGAGAAACATTTATACAAACGCACTCGACTGACATTTTTTCCTACTTCTGGGTAACTCTCAGATAAATCCATTATATAATTTAGCACACCACTTCCCTGCAGCTTCAACTTATTCTTGCTTTTTAGGGCTGATTGATCAAACAAAATTAAATGTTTAGAGCACATAGGAATATGTCAAAATCCGATTTATTGATTCTGGTATATCAGTGGTAAAAGCACATACATTCAGTTTGTCCTTTTCCCTTTCAGTGCTTCAATAAATAAATGAGAAGATTAGAAGACTAATTCAAGTTACAGGAAAATTAAAAAATAAGAGAAGAATTATACTTGCCATTATGAGTAAAAAAAAATGTATCTGTAGATCTACAAGCAGGAAATCTATGAAGGTAATTTATGTGATTCATTCTACCAAGAAGAGACAAATGGCACAAAAATCAATTAAAAACATTATCCTTAAAACTTTTAAAAAGGCCGATTTGAAAATACATGAAAGAAGGAAAATTAACAGTGCAAGTAAAGTCCTCAGACAATTGATGAAACTTGATATTTCCTTATAAACGCAGGTCTTGTAAAACAGAGTATAGCTTTACAAAAATACTACAAAGGTTGTTCTTTCTGTAAACCTGTGACTACAGTGCTCACACCCACTGCTTTGGGTTTCTGAGTACTTCCAGCATCTCCGCCTCCCGGGAACCTTTACCAGGCTCGTGCATGTACTCCCACCTGGACAGGAAGGAGGAGTTGGTTACCAGGCAACACAGACGGCTGATTACTATTGGACAGAGAGCAGGAGAGCTGATGTCTTACCTGGCAGTGAGGGGGAGTGACATGAGGATACTCTCGATTCTAGAGCCAGGTGTGGCAAGGCCGAACTTTACTCCTCTGTCGTATACCAGGTTAAACTCTACATATCTGCAACACAAACAACATTGTAACTCTAAAAAACAGACTCTTCATATCACAGGGCTCCTAAATTAAGCTTTGAATGACCTTTCCAAATTCAACTTTCCAAAGTACATGGTGCTTTGCTATAATTTTACAATATGAAATACTAAACTTCACAATACATTTTCTTTAATAGCATTTACATTGACATATTTATTTTTCAAATATAGCATTCAACTAAATGTACTCCTTTCCCCCCAAAACACATCAGCTGTGATATAACGCATTTTCCACTCACCTTCCTCGTCGCACCTGTTGCCAGTCTTTCTCCTCTTGAGTGAAGGAATCATTAAGATGTTTCCTCACAATGGGAAGGTAACAGGGCACCACGGTTCGAGCGCAGCTCTTAACAAAGTTGAACACCTCCTCCTGATTTGGGGAGTCAAGGTCATCAAAGAAGATTCCTCCGATGCCCCGAGTCTCTCCTCTGTGACGGACGTAGAAATACCTGTCACACCTGGAGGACACAAGAAGTGACCAGGGAAGTTGTTCACTTTACAAACTTCAAGGTTTTATCTGGAAAACAAACACATCCACCTGAACAGATACTATATCATTTTCTTCCATCTATACAACATAAAACAAAATGTTGAAAAACCGTTTCCCCACCCTTCTTGTCCACATCAATACTAGTCATTTATGACCTCTAGCTTTGCTCAACGGTTTTCTTCTGCATCTGTAGATTTTGGGAGAGACTTCCTCTTATCACCAACCAGCAGTGAGGGTACACCCATTGTAATTCATCCACACAAATTCACTGGAATCAGTGAATTTGATGTGCACAGACAGGTCAGAATCACTGATAGAGCTGTACCATTTTTTAAAGTCTGCGTAGTACTTCGGGTGATGTTTGTCACAGGCCTCCTTCAGGGTGTTGTGGAACAGAAAGGCGTCTTCTCTGTCAATATAGACCGGGGTCAGGTCTGTTCCTCCACCAAACCACCACTGCTTGGAGCCTGAAAGCACACACACACAAGCAACAGGGAAAAGGAAACAAAGCCTATCATTAATCCACAAAGTCAATAGTACCACTGATACCAAGACACAGATGCTTTAAAAAGGGACTCACCGTCCTCCTCTTCTATTTCAAAGTATCTGTAATTGAAGTGCACTGTAGGAATGTGAGGGTTCTTGGGGTGGATGACGGAGCTCACACCCATGGCACAAAATGGCAGCTTACCTGAAGCAAAGCATAGCCAAGTTTTATTTTAGATACCTGAAGTGAAGGTGTGGAGGGAGAAAGTATAACTGTAAGCAGAACTCACCGTCTTTCCCTTTGAGGACTTTCCCTCTGCTTCTCATTTGTTTCGCAGCCTCCTCAGTCAGATACCCGAACACCACCGACACATTAACTCCTGCCTTCTCAAACACCTTTCCGTCCTGCATCACACAGCTGATTCCTCCTCCACCTAAAACCAAACAAAATGTTTAAAATTTGTTGTTTTATGCATTTGTCTGTTGATATTGCAAGTGTGTGCCAGTCTCTTCCATGCATTTACAAAATGTCCCCACAGTATTAAAAGGGGAAGTATTATGTGTTTTCAAGCCACATTGTGCAATTTGTAGCACAATCAAGTAGCTTCACTTGTTAAAAAAATGCTATATACAGCTCCTTCTCAAAAGATTAGCATATTGTGATAAAGTTCATTTTCTTCCACAATGTAATGATAAAAATTAATCTGTCATATACTTTAGATTCATTGCACATTAACTGAAATATTTCAGGTCTTTTATTGTTTTAATATTGATGATTTTGGCATCCAGCTCATGACATGAAAACCCAAAATGCCCGCCTCAAAAAAATAGCATATTTCACCCGACCAATAAAAGTGTTTTAATACCAAAAAAGTCAACCTTCAAATAATTATGTCCAGTTATGCACTCAATACTTGGTCAGGAATCATTTTGCAGCCTTCAATGCGGTGTGGCATGGAGGCAATCAGCCTGTGGCTCTGCTGAGGTGTTATGGAGGCCATGATGCTTGGATAGCAGCCTTAAGCTCATCCAGCGTTTTGGGTCTTGCGTCTCTCAACTTTCTCTTTACAATATCCCACAGATTCTCTATGAGGTTCTGGTCAGGAGAGTTGGCAGGCCAATTGAGCACAGTAATACCATGGTCAGTAATACCAGTGGTTTTGGCACTGTGAGCAGGTGCCAGGTCGTGCTGAAAAATGAAATCTTCATCTCCATAAAGCTTTTCAGCAGATGGAAGCATGAAGTGCTCCAAAATCTCCTGATAGCTGCTGCATTGACCCTGCCCTTGATAAAACACAGTGGACCAACACCAGCAGCTGACATGGCTCCCCAGACCATCACTGACTGTGGGTACTTGACATTGGACTTCTGGCATTTCCTTCTCCCCAGTCTTCCTCCAGACTCTGGCACCTTGATTTCCAAATGACATGCAAAATTTGCTTTCATCCGAAAAAAGTACTTTGGACCACTGAGCAACAGTCCAGTGCTGCTTCTCTGTAGCCCAGGTCAGGCGCTTCTGCCGCTGTTTCTGGTTCAAAAATGGCTTGACCTGGGGAATGTGGCACCTGCAGCCCATTTCCTGCACACACCTGTGCACAGTGGCTCTGGATGTTTCTACTCCAGACTCAGTCCACTGCTTCTGCAGGTCCTCCAAGGTTTGGAATCGGCCCTTCTCCACAATCTTCCTCAGGGTCCGGTCACCTCTTCTCGTTGTCCAGCGTTTTCTGCCACACTTTTTTCTTCCCACAGACTTCCCACTGAGGTGCCCTGATACAGCACTCTGGGAACAGCCTATTCGTTCAGAAATTTCTGTGTCTCACCCTCTTGCTTGAGGGCGTCAGTGATGGCCTTCTGGACAGCAGTCAGGTATAATCTTACCCATGATTGCGGTTTTGAGTAATGAACCAGGCTGGGAGTTTTTAAAAGCATCAGGAATCTTTTGCAGGTGTTTAGAGTTAATTTGTTGATTCAGATGATGAGGTTAATTACTCGTTCAGAAAACCTTTTAATGATATGCTGATTTTTTGAGACACGGATTTTGGGTTTTCATGAGCTGGATGCCAAAATCATGAGTATTAAAACAATAAAAGACCTGAAATATTTCAGTTGGTGTGCAATGAATCCAAAATATATGGACAGTTAATTATTACATTAAGAAAAATTAAATTTTTCACAATATGCTAATTTTTTGAGAAGGACCTGTATATCACATATGACTAAAAGAAAGTTGACTTTATAATTTAAAAGCTTTGAAGATTCTGCTCTTTTCGAAACTCCACCTTCAGGAAGTCATCACAACATTGCTCTTCTATTAAACCTTTAACAACTTTTTTTTAGAGCATTTCACATAGAAGTATTACTTATAATGAGGTTAGCAGAAGCTAAGTTCCACCAGGTGTTTGCTAATTGCTTCTGGCCAGTCTGAAGGAGCTGATTGGGGGAGTTTGAGAGGAGGGCTGCTCTGTGAGCCAGTAGCTGGGAAGCTTGGAAACTGCAGCTCCGAGGAGGAGCTGGACCTCGAAGGCGGTGCTAGGTCTGCCCAGGCGTTTTGCATAGCTGAATGGTTGTCATTGGAGACAAAAGGATTTTTCAAACATGCATGAAAGAATCAAGGCAACATTCCAGGTACGTTTCTGATGCAAAGAAACGTCGATTTTTAGATACTACTGCCCCTTTAAGAGCAGTGTGTGTATTTGTATGCTCTGCTAGAGAAGCGTAAACCACTAGCTGCCCCAGTGATCCCCTTATTACCTTCCTTCCTTTGCCATTTATCCACCTTGAATGTCCCACCGTCCACGTCCTCCAGGGCTTTACAGAACTCAGCCTGAGTCTCCATGATCAGCATCTCCATCTTGGTGCTCATCTCATCCTTCCTTTTCTCCAGTACGCTGATGTCAGTCACTGGGACCGACATGAAGCCCCGGCATCTTTGCGCAATGTCTCCCTCTTCTTCCTCTTCCTCCCTCTTTGCCTTCTGGGGGATTGTGGTCGCCATCTCTGCCCGTTGGAAGTGATTAGCGTTAGCCAGAAAGCCCACCACAGCTGCGGCGGTCACCGCCGCCGCACCACTAAACGCCAGGGCTCCCCTTCTGGTTGTCCCGGCTGCAGACCGACCAGCGGTCCCGTGGGACATGAACCGTAAGTTCAAGCCTTTGGAAAGGCATTCCCTTCCCGGAAGGAAAGTCGCGGATGGGCCACCAGCACCTGCGAGTCCCTTTAATCGAGAACCCAAACACCGTTTTGCTTTGGTCTGAGCCGTCTGCTTTACCGATAAAAGAACGATGGACGCCATTTTCAAGAAAAAACACTTAAGTTTTGCTATCTTCAGTGAAGTGACAACAGTAACTGATCAATGAGCAGGAGCAACTCTTGACTCTGTCATAAGTTGCATGCCTACGTGCTATTAGTCGTGTTTTAAAAACTGTCCAGTAAAGGGGCGGGTGGTTTCTGGGTACTGATAACGGCTACCTGGGAAATGTAGTTCTAACGTATCCAAGGAGGGAAGAACAAAGAGTAAAATGTTAAATGACAACTACAAGACCCAGAATGCCGTACGCTAGACACCGGATGTAAAGTTCATGGACTTCACATTTGCCCAGTGTTTTACGAAGTGATTAAAAAGTCAAGCGCTCCCCGTTTCTCGGGTTACTTAAAAAGGGGATCGACACACGTTTAATATTCTGTTAGTAGTTGTTTTTTATTGGTAATATACTAAACCTTTTATTTAGTAAATGATAAATTTCAAATAATCCATTATACCACATATCTATCTACCATATCTATCTATCTAGATTTTTACATAGAGCAGCAGTTGATATTTTAGTTGCAATATTAAATACAGTCATATTCAATATTAGCATAGTGGGACTCGTTTTGTCGGATTTTCATGATCAACTTCTAAGCATGTTTTATAAATACTACGGTATCCATGAAGTCTAATGTTCTAATCATAAATGTTCTGTTTTCATTTGCTTTAGCGGAAATTTATCATTAACATCAGTCTGCGTGTAATTAATCTATACAATGTGCTTAACGTAGGTGAAACCGAAGTAACTAAACTCTTCAATACACATAAAGGTACGGAATAGACCCTTATGTGTGAAATATATAACTATCTTTACAGCAGGCCGTGTTTGTACGCATGCGCTTTGGTAAAGCGTGTTGTTGGTTGCCATGACGACACGTCTATTAAAGCTTTTAAGGCTGAAGAGACTCGGGCCAGATTATGATCGCAGTTGTTAACATACAGACTGCTACGCAGTATGTGGGACAACAAAATGGAGAAATAACAACGAAACAATCCGACAATATACATTTATTTCCCTAACTCATCGACGGCAGGTCACTGCGCAGCCTGTTGGTGAGTGGAATAGCTAACATTCATCTGGTAAGAATCTCTTATCTATATCTGTTTAGTCTGAAAGAGGAAAAGATCAGTGTTGATTGCTACTCTTGCGACTTTTAGTTTTCCTATTTTACGTATCTCTGTTACCAGAACTATAAAAATAAAATAGATTAACGGGGGTATTTTTGTCTTAGCTTGCTTGTATTGAGTTCAGTGTTGTAAATTCTTACATTTTACAATACTACAGAAATTAAAATTAAACATATAGCCGTTGTTTTAGCTACGGGATTCGGATTTATGATTTAAAAAGAAATAAAGTTTAAATAATTATGCAATACCACCTATTATTCACCAGATGGCGACAAATCACAGACAATATATTCAGAGTTTGTCTTTATTTCTCTGTGATGTCGATTTAATAAGTTACTTATGGGCATTGCCAACAGCTATGCATCGCATTTTAAGTAAATATCATATTAACATCAGCACGATTGTAGTGTTTTTCTTGTTTTGCTTATTGAAGCACACACTGGTAGAATCCTGGTCTCGTACTTCAGAAGACTTCTTTATGTTAACAGCCATTTGCCTAGATCACTGAATTTTTAATTGCACTTTTCACTTTGACGGCTGTCAGTAGTTTATATCCAGCGGGCTCCAATGTATTGGAATGATCCAGTATACCATATATGTGGTATACATGTATACCATATATACCATATATGGTATATATGGTACCATATATGGTAGATTTGTGCTTATATTTTAGGAGATGCTGATAAAAATAAAATACAAAAAAAGCATACTTTGGTTTAAATGAGGATATTTACATAGCAACACAGTACAGCAAAAATGTATATTTACTATGGAACAGGAACGAAAACATATGAAGGGATTTTCTCTATTACTTTTAAGAAATGTCTTAAAACCCAGTGTGGATCAGCTTCATGGTATGGCCATAAACAATTAGCTATATTTGTTTAAAAAAAAATAATAATCATTGCAAAATTTCTTTAACATTTGGTCTTTTTGTCTCTCATCAGCAGATCATGACTGAGGCAAATTCATCCAAGTCTCAGGTGGATTATGAAGACGATTTTGAAAAGGATCTTGACTGGCTAATCAGTGAGGAGGGCCAAAGTGAACAGGTAACCAACTGCTTGCTTTTTTCCATTTCTGTGGGACATCAATACATTTTATTTTCTGGGGTGAATCCACATTGTACTGCAAAAGTATTTATACCTCTTGAGGTTTCAACATATTGTCACATTACAGCTGCCACATTATCTGGAAGGGAAAGGAATTATGATTTCTCATTTTTTCCCCCAGTTTTTTAAACAATAAAAATCTAAAAAAAAGAAATCTGTGTTCAGCCTTTGTGAATCTATTCCTTGGACTGCAAGTTAAGTTGAAAATGTTTTTTTTGTTTGTTTTTTTTAACATGTGTCTAGCACTTTTGTACGAGCTGAAAATATTATTCAAGATCTCTTTTCAAGAGATCTTAAGCTCACTCAGTTTTGCCTCAAATTTTCAATTCAAATTATGTCAAGACTTTGACTAGACTATTTTAACACGGCTCCTTCAGAGCTAAAATGGACCTCTTGGTTGCTTTGATTCTCTGATGGAACTGCAAATATAAATACTGCTCTCAAAAATGAAATATACACATGTACAAGAGACCACATGAATTTAATAATGCAAATATACTGCTATACATCATGCAATAATATTTAATAAGATTTAATCGCATCTTTGATGTTCACCAATGCTCTCATGTAACAAAGAGGAAAAACGGTAAAAATAAGGAATTATTTTTCGTGTTACATCATCAGTTATATTATAATATAATATATATCACAATAAATCACAAATTTTATCACAATTTTCAATGAAAATGATAAACAATACACAATTGCCCATCATTTTTATGTAAGCGACACACTTTTCAAAATTGTATTCGTAAACTATAATTTCTCTCTGACTTCATAATTATTATAATCTAAATGCCATGAAATTTGTGGTTGTAATGACACTAAAGGTATGAATGCGACTGCAGCAAGGCTCTGCATGTTTGGTGTTCCCTTCTGTGTCTACTGAATGTGTCACTAAGAGCTCCTTTAATGTGTGATGGGTAATAGTGTTAAGTTACACAACCTGGCACGTCTCACCGCTTGCATGTGAAACCAATGCTTTTCACATGCAGTGGCATACTTTCAGTCTGATACTCCTCAATGCATCATTGATGAGCCAACAGACATATCTGCTATCACACCAGCAGATTATCAAAGTCTAAGTGTCGAGCTTGGTCTTTTGTCTACGTTACAACCTAAGTAATGAATGTCTGTTTCATCTACTGAACAGGGCTCTGACTATGGGGACGTAGACGCAGAAATAGACAAAGAGCTGGAGAAGGAAGAGACCCCAGTAGAAGAGATAGGAAATGGAAACAGGGACCAAAAACCAGACCACGTGAAAGAGGATGAAGAAAGGTGGCCGCCTCCTATGGTGCCGTTAGCCTATGACATGGAGCAGGCGAGTACATCATTACATGCAGAATCACCTTTTCCTGAGACAGATGAGCAGACAGATGTGGATCAGAAGTACATCTTGGATAAAATCGAGCAGGCCAACAAGGAACTAGAGGAACAAGACACGCCAGATATGACGAGACAGAGACGGCTTCAGTTTAAAGACACACTGGTGGACCTGGTGGTGCCCCCACCCCTCTCAGATAGCTACTCCGATGACACTGATGAAGAAAAGGAGAGAGCCTTGATTGCAGGTGCAACATCGGTGGTGTCAGGGATGTTGTCCAACTTAATCATTGACTCTAGCGGACAAATTAGCAGCAAGGACAGAGCCAGCAAGGAATTCAGAAGATCTAGTGTTGAAGGACTTCAGGAAACTAAGGAGAGTAAAGTGCTTGTGGAAAAAGATGGTAAGTTTGACCTTGTTAGTATGAAGGATATGGAGAGCCAGAGTCTGCTCCCTCCAATATTAAATAATGTAGGTAATGGTACACAGACGTCTGCTCACCTCCAACCCTCCTTTCAACTGGGCACTGATCAACTTAAAGCGCCGCGACCTCCGACTCGGCCCAAGGCCAGACCCAATTCGGCCAGACCCAATTCGGCCAGACCCAATTCGGCCAGCCAAGGCCAGAGATTTGTTCTGATGAGAAACGGCAAGAGGCGAGTGCAGTCTGCGACAGGAACTCCTTCCAAGGCGACCTTTGCTCTCTCTCTGCAGCAAAAAGACCTGTTGCAGAAGATGAAGGAGAAGAAGGAGAGGCTTGCCAGAGAGGTGCGACAATAAAAATGAAAGATCAATTAGTAGATATTTGCATTGCAGTATTGTAGTTCTGACATTGGTAACCTTTTTTTTCATGTAGATTGTCGTTCTTCTTATCAGGCAGAGCAGAAGAAGCGTGAGGAAGAGGAGCTAAAGAAACAGGAGAACGAGCAGGCCTTCAAGTCGTGGTTGATTAGGAAAAGAGAACAGATTTTTGAGGAGAGAAAGATTCATCATGCCAAGGAGATAGAGAGGATGAATGCGAAGGTAGGCAGCACAAAACCTGTCAAATATTAATCCACTACTGCAGAGGTTCCCAAACTGTTGCGCGGGAAGCCGTCTGGATGAAAAAAAACAAAACATGAATGCTGTATGCGCTGGGTTTTTACCTTAGAATGGCCAACTCTGTTATTCCTTTGTTAATTTGATACAGTATATTCCACACTTCCCATATCTGTGTCCTCTGTCACTTTTATCAGCAGTTAAAACTGTTTCATCCGTTGTTAACATGTGGTAACCTTTTTTTCCGAGCCACCTTTAAACGCAACATGAGCGCTACGACACTGCCGCTGGGTTTACACCTGTGCGGCAGCGAAGGAGACCTACTGCTGCTGTGCAGAGCTACACAGGTGTATTAGAATCATGGCAGCAAACCAGTAAAACGCAAAGAACTTTTCACAGTTTTATCCCCTAAACTAACTGAGTGAGTTGAGTAAAGTTGCTGGATGCAGGTAATGTTAGCTAAAAGATGACTAGCTAGCTAATATCAATACAGCACCTTAAGCTTAACAAGTAGCCTGTAGGCTACCAATGTTGTTGTCTATGTTCAGCTACATACATTCATTTTGCTCCCAAAAAAGTCGACCCTCCCACCTCCACAGGGACAGGGTGGGCCCAGAAAATGTTTGGAAACCACTGGGGGGGCGCAGGTGAAAAAGTTTGGGAACCACTGCACTACTGAAACATGAATGATCCCATCTCCTCCTGTCTATGAAGATCAAAGTCTCTGCAGGCTGCAGTTGTTCTCAGTGATAATCTCCAAAACTATGCAGCCCAATGCAGAACTGGAGCTTGTATGAGATGTTTGAGATCAAAATTTTGAAACAGTTTTTAATCTTAGGCGTCATAGTGATCAAAACAACCTTCAGCCTTCAATTAGCTACAATAATTTGGAGAGTAAGAGTAGGCGGTTATAGCTACAGTGGCATTTAGAGGTTTTCATGCTCACACTGTGAGCCTAAATGTCAAGCCATCAGCAAGATGCTGGTATAGTACAAACTGAATACTGGAGGACTCTTAGTCAGAATTGGAGGAGTTTATTTAAATTGTTTGGCTTTCTATCTTGAAGATGGTGTTTATGCACAGTGCATGAGTTTTTGTAGGGTTGTTAATAATCAATGCCAAAACCAATTTTAATGCATTTTATAAAGTTTTTGTCAATGTTTTAATCATTTAGATGTTGATTCCAACTTAATTTGAAAAATTTGTAGGAAATTTGCTTCATTCCAGCTTCACTGTGCAAAAATGCCCTCAATACTGGCACTGAAACATGATGCCGAAGGTCGCCTCTTACCATTATGTCCCAAAAGCTCAATCACTGTCTCATTTCGTCACCATCTGACCCTTAAAAGTTTTCTCCTGGAGGAAGTCAGTGTGTCATACTCAGAAAGAAAATCCTAAAAAAAAAAAAAAAATGCCTCTGCCGAATCAAAAGTTAGAATGCTGATTATAAACTTTCCAAATAAGAAAAAAAAAAATTCGTTCACAATTTTTCAATTATCTCCACTTCTGCCGGCGGTCACAGAGAGACGTCTATGACCCAGAGGAGGCCTACAGGTCGTGGCTTCAGAAGAAAAAGGAGCAGGTGCAGAAAGAGAGACAGGTTGTGGAGCTCAGGAAACTTGAGGAGGAGTGTAACTGCCTAATGCACAGCCGCCAGGAGTGTGACCGTGCCTTCAATCTGTGAGTGTGATCTTCTTTCCTGTTTTATTCAAAGTCATCAATAGTAGTAACAAACAACAAATAATTAGATAATTCCACGTCTCCACGAATATTTACCACGAAGGGTAAATATTACAAAATTAATTTTACAAACATTTCCTCTGGGGATCTGGGCTATAGAGCAGGAAAAACACCTGCTAAAAAGTGTTAATCATCAGACTAACTATCATGTCGAAATCATTTCTTTTAGACGATATTTTCTCGCCTTTTCCAGGTGGCTGAAGCAGAAACGGGATGAAAAGCGAGCACAGCAGCTGTTAAACATAGAGCAGTCCCGCAGGATGGCGGTGGATGTGCGGCGTGCGCGCCGTATGAATGAGCTGCTCTGTGCCGTCAATGCATCCAGACCCTTCCAGTTCACGGATGACTCCGCCTACCGCTACTGAGGCAAGCAAGTGCCGCACACCCTCCTAGTTCATACGCAACATCTAGCGCTTATTAAAAATTGCAACTGAAATTGATTTTTATCATGTATATCTGTTCGCAAGGTATGAATGAAATATTGTGTGTACTCTGTGTTGTGTTATGTTGTATTGTTTTCTGTGCTGTGTTACGTTTTGAGAAAAGTAAACCGCAGTGACCTCCTTTCATGTAAGCAGACCTCAATAAATCTTTTTTTTTTTTTTTTACTATGAATTATGTTCTGTGTAGCAATAGATGCACGTTACGTTGCATGAAGCGCTTCCTAAAATACAGATTAATTGATTCTCATTGCATGCCTTTGATCAGAGTGATTGATTAATTTCATGTAGACAAAGCTCATTCTCATGAATGAAAAACTTTATCTACTCATGTATGTCCAAAGATGTAAAAAAAAAAAAAAAAAAGTTTTATCATTTTGTGTCTTAAGAAAACCTAGACAGTACAATTTCAGCACTTTTTACATTTTGGTTAATTCCAAACTATAATAAACATTTATAGTCAGCAGCTACACAAGTATCTGAAATGGCAATAAAGTCTTAATTCTTAGAAAAGTGACTGTTCAGGCTGATCTTTGATGCTCTTCATTGCTCTCAGTCCTATTTTTGCATGTCCAAGCTGACTTAGTGCATCATTGTTATTCTGAACAGTTAATCGGAGCACAGCTAAGAAGATGATGCATCGTCTTTAAATGTGTTTTAAAAGTTTATGATTCATGTCTAATTAAATGTTTATAGACTGAGACTAAACAGTTGAAACTTTGATCAAAATGCCTGAATTTGTAGGGGAAATAGTTTTCAGCTCTTCAGGCAGTAGAATAGCAGCCTCTTTTTAATAAGTGGAAGACCTACAGTATAATCAAAGTAAACAATAAGGGATAGAGTACTTTAGATAGAGAATCAACATGGAGAATGTCCTTTTTTTTGTAGATTTAGCAGTTTTACACAACAAAATTATAGTCCTGTTGTGTAAAACTGATTTTCACCTTTCAGGTATTCAAGTTACGTCATGTTACAATATTATTTCCTCATCAAAATCTAAAGTCAGATAGAGATTTGATTGTGCTATAAAATGGCACTAGGTGCCTGGAAAATACACATTTTAAGTTCATGAATATTTTATGTTTAATTTTAAATAATAGACAGATTATAAACAATTTCATTTTTTTATTTCTATGTACGAACACACACATTTTATGTTAACTTAAACAAAAATGGCCTCCCTCTTAAGGCCACAATAAAAATATTGAGAGCACATAGGAAACTAAGTTTTGACTTACAGTGCATCATCATCCTCATGATCAATACAGGCATGAAGTAATAAATGCTCATAAAAACACATATTCCTTGAAACAGGAACAGCTGGCATCTTTCATGAAAAAAAAACAAAAAACTTTTTCATATGAAATGGAGATATCAGCTGTCTAAAAAAACATAAATAAATCAAATACTCACGCGCTCACCATTCTCATATCAGTAAATGTGCAAAACTGTACAATGCTCTTAGAAATTATGAATTCAGCATGGAACAGGTTCCAATTATTGCAATTTCCAAAATGGAGAAACAGTGTACCACCAACCTTGGAAATTATTACTGGCAATTTGAAAAACTGAGTAACATCTTAGTGTGTGTAATACTACATATGTATTTATATCAGTTCTAGTTGTGATAAAAGTTTCAGGTATATTTTGTTACTAACCTCTGAGTTTTCTGAATTGAGATCGGAAACTATCCCAACCCAAAACAGTGAAACATCAACTTCACAGTTCACAGCATAAAACAATACCAAACAACAGGATGTTACTGGAAAAAGGTCCAAAAGGCAAACAGAAGTTTGACGGCACAAATAAAACCGATACCACAACACTATTATTAACTTTGCACTTCGGTATAGCGCAGTACAAAAATAGAAATGTTCTGATCCAAACGTTGTTTAATAAATAGCAAAAAAAAGGGTTTCACTGATAAAGATAATGAAGAAACGATGGAGATTTCTTTAGACGGCTTCTACAGTTCATCTTTAGGGTTGATGGTGAGGCCCTGACCCCAAACTGACTGCGTTTCCAAAGCCTGGATCACCTCGTCCGCCTGAAGCCTCTCCTGGAAAAAAAATGGGGACAAAAAGACACAGGTGAGACGGAAAGAAGAGAAAAAAACAAAACAATGTTCATATATTACAGCAAATAAAAAACTCTTATGAACTCTTCCTGAGTTAAACCATTAGTATTGTTGTTCCTAAATGAATATTAACTTGTTTTCTATACATTATTTGAGGTCTGAGAGCACCGCATCTTTCTTGTTATTTTGACCATTTCTCATTTTCTGCAAATAAATACTAAATCTCTGCTTGGAAATCCAGAGATACGTTGTCAGTAGTTCACAGAATAAAAGAACAATGTTCATTTTACTCAAACATATACAGAGAAAAATCAGAGAAACTGATCATTTTAGGTGGTTTCTTAATTTTTTTCGGAGCTGTATATTTTAGGACCATGACTCAAGGCAAGGAAGTATGAGAAGTAAAGAATGAGTAATCGTAAAAGAAGATTCATAGCAATGCCATTTTTATCTGAATCATTGAGAAATAACAATGGGTCTTTAAACATTAGTAAGTGTTCAAAAATAGGAATAAGCTTAAACATACAGGTTATCCATTGCCATGTCCAGTTGTTTCTAGTTTGGTAAATAGGGTAAACTATTTAGATGTAGTCTGGTGATGTACTCGTTCATATGAAGGCTTCTAGGAACATGATGCTGATGTTGAGGAACTTCACAAAAATGACGGAGGAAAAAAATTCTTCCATAAAAATTGTATGAGACATGCTCCAAAAGACTTTCAGCTTTTATGACAGAGAAATGCGATTCTAAAAAGTACAGACTCGGTGTGGGTTAAAGACAATCGCAAAACCTAATTTCAGAACACTGCAGTCTTATCAGCCTACTCCACAAACATGAGGTCATCACTGCTGATCCATCACACAGAGTTCTATTAAAATGGCTCTCTTTGCGGCTGCAGACAAACCCTGCGGTGTCAATCGTTTTCCAAAGCACCGCAGGTAAAACTGAAACCAGGCTAATAACTGAAGTGACCTTAACGTCTGTTTACCAGTTCTCTGTAGAGCGGATCTAAGGTGAACCACAGAGCCACAGCACACCTCTGCCCACTGGTGACGGCTTTCACACCGTGTGGATTCTCTCCCCCTGATGAGAAACCCACCAGCCGACCACACTTTGGTTTTATTGATGCCTGAAAAGGAAAGAAGATCCAAATTTAGTTTGTTCATATTCTCACATTATATTCTTCTTTTTGAGCCACTTGCAAGCTAGATGAAAATTTGCTTTTAATTTTTTATTTTATCGTTAATTATCTTCCAACTCTGAACATATAAATTAACCTCTGGTGTTATCTCCTTCCATATGATTTCCATTATCAAGTTAAATCTATTTTTTCAGGATAACCGTCTCACCGTGACTGTTTTGGCATCCATTTCTGTGAATATAAACTCCCCTCCTTCAAAATCTCCATTTAGATATAACAGTGCACTGAAAAGGGAAAGGACAACACCAAATCAATACGAGATTATATAATCCACTGGATTAAACCCTGCTTGAAGACGCACATCATTGTCCTACCTGTAATCTCTGTATGTGTATGCTGGTGGTTCTTTCCAACACTCGTTGGCGTCTGGATCCAGCAGACAGTTGTCAGCATGGATGGGATGGCTCAGGTCATTCCTGTGATCTTGTTGGCCTAAGGAACAACAAATAATAAAACCATCACTCAACAAACAAACAAATCAACCAATAAATGTATGGACATTTGTTGTAAGAGGATGAAAGCAGTTTTTAATTATGGAAATCCAAAGATACAAATTTTGCCCGTAAACTGACTTAAATGTCATGGAAAGAACCCAAAATAAACTATTGTGGGGCTTTAGGGGTTTATGCTGAAGGAGTTGGTGACCTGTGATGGCTGTCCGACACACCAGGTGTGTGTAGGAGAAGTACAGCGTAGTGTTGAGCATGAAGTAGGACTCCACGATGCGTCTCACTCGCTCGCTGGTGTCATAGAAGAGTCGAGCGCTGCTCATGGGCACTCGGCCCTCGTAGCCGTACTGCAAGGAGGACAAAATGCAGTCAAGCAAAAACCAGGACTTATACAGTGTAGCAGGCATTATTCTTTAAGCAACATCCACTATGAGATCCCTGCATCCTTTAGGTCACGTGTCAAACTCGAGGCTGGGGGGCCAAATCCGGCCTCCCATTGCTGTTCATGTGGCCCTCTAGAGTAGAGTCCAGACTCTAGAGAGCCACATGAGTAGAACCTTCAAGATATCAGTTGTGTGCTTAAATAGAAATATGAATCAAATCAAACCAGTTCTTTTATCTGTACAGTGCCAAATTACACCAATGTGAACATATGTTCAAGAAGTATTCATTGAATGCAGAAACAGCTACTTATTGATGTATTAACAGTTTGTTACTGTCACGACCGGCCCGTTCAGAACATTCTTGATTTTTATTAGAGCATTTGAACTAAGGAAGCTGTTTGCATTAGTATTCAGTGTACCTGCAGAGTTTTTAGCACAGTGGCTCCTTCGAACCTCTCATTGGGAGTGTGTGGAGACATCCTGCCTCTGTAACCGTCTCCTGCCATGGTGACTGCCTGGAAAACACAAATAAACCCACAAATAGGCTTCAGGCACATTTTTTTCCCCCTACTCTGAACCAATGGAGTTGGGTTTATATTTAAGACTACCCCTGATATTATAACTTTACGATGTGCTCACATGTGCCAGGTTTCTGAGCTCTGCACACTCCCACTCAGAGATGACATGATCGAGGAGAACCCGCTGGGTCCCGTTCAAAGCCACGGAGTTCTGCACCAGCTGCACGCTGTCATATAGCAGGGGGCCACCTACACACACAGAAGCACCTTAATCAAGTCTCCTACCATTTCAATAACAATCACATTAAGAGATCTTTAGCAACAGCCTCTCACAGGCTTACCTTCTTTAAGCTGCTGCGAAACAATCACAGTGATGTTTTTCTTCTCTGAAATGGGAACGTACTCCATCCAACCATCTGTTCCTGAGGGAATCCTGAGGAAACAAAAGCAACAACTGTTGAACCTGAGAGAGACTCTTGAAGAGTTTCATACAGCCGACATGCTGGTGTTTTAAAAAATTAAACTGAAATCACTGGTTTTGGCTTCTGGTGCTACATCTTACCTGTTGGAATCATCCCTTCCTCCTGTGCTGCTCCAGTAATTCTGCATCAGAGACAAATTGAAACCTCTTAGTAGCTTGTTACGTGCTCCTGAAAGCTCTGCTCATCAAATTCAGACGGGATTTCGCTGCATGTAAGTTGAAATATCTTAGCATGACCAGCAGGTGGTGCTGTTGGCTGCAGAAAAAGTGGGGAATTGCGGCTCTGCCAGACACCTGTTGCTCCAATACATGTGGACAGCGTCTCTATCATTTCCGGGCAAAACTACTATTTAAGTGGGAGCAACTTGCTAGCTGCTACTACTCATGGCGTGCTTCAAAGATCAAAAGTAATATGACAAAAATAGGATCTAAATTACCAATGTTACTATACTAAAATTAACTCACCCCTTCAGTGAAGTCAACGCCCATTATTTTACTGCCCATTAGAAGGAGTTCCAGTTCCAGCTGGTGCCTCGTCAAATAACGTTCAGCTTCCTAAAGACAAAAACAATAATATCTGTATTAATGATACAATAATATTACTAATATATAAGCATTCTTTATTGTACAAATATTAGAAAGTAACTAAACTACTAAAGCTACACTGAATCTAAAGAAAGAACAGTGATTAATTGTTAAATACTGAGGTAAAGATAAAGATAGTTGGACTTTTTAATGTCCATGCTTGTACATGTTTGGCAATATTTTCATGTATGGCAACTTTTCCATGAGCAAAAGAAATAGATTTTTTTTCTTCTGTCTAAATTACATGTAAATGTAGCTAAAAGGAGAAAATCCATCAAAGTCGAAATATAGAAAAGATAGTAGAGAAGGGTTATCGCCATAAGTTAACAACGTAGAAAACACATTGACATGAAGATGTTTATTAGGCTCTAAATGTGATTGTTTAATAAGGGGAATATTGTAATATCCACAACTGAAAAAGGGTTACATTTGGATAAAAAGTAAAACTAACTTATTTGCAATGTAGAAAGGGAACTTTGCCCAGAGGACTGTTACAAAATCTGAACAGCCTGCAGCATTTTTCTTTTCCATTATTCTTTGGGAAACAGCATGAAGATTGTGTTAGAGACCTTATGCAGACTCTCTACCCCCAGTTTTCCTTCCTTTTGAAAGCAGGACCTTTGGACGGAGAGGCATGTTCAGGCAGGCCCTGACACCCTACAAATGAGCTCCCAGAGGCAGGAAAGGGAGGGAATGCATGGAGGAGGCAGGCTGGAGGGCAAATAATGTACAGTAAACTGACAAGATGTGAAAAATGGGAAAGCTAGAAAACTATAAGCTAATATTCGAAAACAGCACATTTTCCTTCAGCCTCCTTATCTCAGCTTTTGATAATGTTATCCAGACAGTCACACATTCTGCTGGAAACTTTGGTTGCTCTAATGAGCAACAGGCTTTTTCTAGTGAGAGACTAAATATTTGGGAGAGCAGCAGGGCAGCGGTCTAGGTCTTTTTTAGTTGAACAAACTGATGACCAACCTGACAGATTTTTGGAAAGCAACCTTTAGCTCTGGCCAAGAAGTGGGCTTTTTACAAAAGGTTGTCAGCTTTCCTCTCAAGTCTTTCCTCACTTCCTGCGTAACGTCTTTATCTGCCTTTCATCATTCTGGGTTTGGAGCATTCCCAGGGCTTCTTTCCAGTCCATCTTTACTAAGAAGAGAGCAGACTTCTGGACGTTGTGGATGATTTGGAGATGCAGCAATGACTTATCCTTACTCTATATAGTGTTAAGATGCACTTCAAACGCATCTGAGGGGATTGTAGAAACAAAACCACGATTGTTTCAAACTGCACATATTCTTTTCTAAGATTAGTCTCTGCGCATTTAGTTAATAAGTTCACAAATTTCTCTGCTCACTTCTTCCCAGAATATTAAATCCTTCTGTGATTGACTCAGCCAGTCTGGGATTCTGTTTCAAGTTCAAGCCAGGCTATAGTCTGTTATAAATTAAGCCATTTAGTTGTAAGATAATGGTGGAGAATAAAATGTGCTTTGGGTACCAACATCAAAATTACTTAAAAATATGTGGAGAAAAAGATGAGGGCAAAATACAATACGTCATAGGTTTGTTAAATACTTAGGTAGTTTTATCCAAGCTGATAAATCAAAATTTTTCCCTCTCCTCTCTTTCTTTTATCCTTCTCACACTTTGTGGACTTTAGCATGTTGGGTACTGAAACATGTCGCTACTGCAGTGGTGCATCATCTATCAGGCAGAATATTTTATCGTCATGCAAAGTCTCAGCTCCAGATGCAAGAAATACATTCCTCTAGACTGGACTGCTGTTGAGTCGTACAAAGTTCAAGTTTCAGTCTGGATGAAGAGCAGAGAGGCACAGAGTCCAAGCTGCTTGAGGTCCAGTGTGAAGTATTTACATTTTAACTTCATCTAGGGAGACACATCATCTGCTGGTGTTGGTCCACTGGGTTTCATTAAAGCCAAAGTCAGCGTTGCTTCATGCTTCCCTCTACTGCCAAGCTTTATAAAGATGCTAATTTAACTTTAATATTTTCTGTGAAACAAATGTCGGGGTTTCAGAATCTGTATGCATGTAAAATACATATATTTAAAATTAAACCATTAAACACTTGAAATATATTTTTCTTACTTTTAGAACTGAAATGTAAAATAAATGACATTTAATTACATCTAATTAGCATGGTTGCCTTGCAGCAAGAAGGTCCTCGGTTCAAGTCTTGGTCTTTCTGCTTCTAGTTTGTATGCTCTCCCTGTGCATGCATGGATTCTCTCCAGGTACTCCGGCTTCCCTCCCGGTCCAAACAACATGACTGACAAGCAGGTATGGACAATGGATGGATGAATAATTTGAGATGCATCTGTTCATCATCTCCCTAACATGCCAACGTTTTTGCTGCGTCTTGAGCAAGTAGCTATGATTCACGTGTTTTTCCTAAAAATTTCCCTGATGAAACCGATCTTTCAAGCAATAAATTTTACCTGAAACAGCCTTTACATCAAATCCAAACCTCTGAGCCTCTGCTACACTGTCAGACTGTCGATTTGATCAGCTCTGTCCAGCCTTTCCTGGAGCCGATAAACCTATGGAGGAATTTTTCTGCCATAATCCAAGGGCACACATTTTCAGTCTGAAAGCAGGATTTCATGTCTTTTGTTCTCAAAACTTTTAATACTCTTGCTTACATTTTTATTTTGAAAGCAGGACTTCATGCCTTTCTTCTCAAAACTTGTAATGCTTGTACTCAAAACTTCTCCTCGCGCTCACACTTGGTCTCTGCTCAGACTCTGTGCTCACTTACAAAACATAGAACTGCCTTTTGGCACAGTCGCCTAGCAACCTCTCAGCCAATAGAATGAAAGTGTTGTACTGGGTGCATTTGTTTCCTTCTAGCACAGGAGTGGGCAACTCCAGGCCTCGAGGGGCGGACTCCTGCAACTTTTAGATGTGTCTCTACTTCAGCACACCTGAGTCAAATAATGAGGTCCTTAGCAGGACTCTGGAGAACTTGACTGCACTGAGGAGGTGATTCAGTTATTGGATCCAGGTGTGTTGTACCAGTGAGACATCTAAGAGTTACAGGACACCGGCCCTCGAGGACCAGGATTGCCCACCCGTGTTAGCGCGTGTGCCTGTGTGGCTACTATCAAACAACCTGCGCCACCCACTGGATGTAGGGAGAAACAATGACGTCAGCTTTCTGCTCCGTAGTACACCAAGCATCTGCCAGCAGTGTGCTACTGACCACTATCTATCTGTCTGTCTGTCTGTCTGTCTGTCTGTCTGTCTGTCTGTCTGTCTGTCTGTCTGTCTGTCTGTCTGTCTGTCTGTCTGTCTATCTATCTATCTATCTATCTATCTATCTATCTATCTATCTATCTATCTATCTATCTATCTATCTATCTATCTATCTATCTATCAAGTTTGGAGAAAAAAGATATAAAGTCTTGCTTTCAGACTGAAAATGTGTGCGCCTGGATTATGGCAGAAAAAGTCCTCCATACAAACCCAGACCTCACATGATGCAGCAGATTCCTGACCTCTCGTGGGGTGCTGTCATGTGTCAGGATTTCTCTGTAGTGATCCACATTGTCGGTCATAAACTCGTCTCCCTCGTGGAACAGAAGGTAGGTCAGAGCGCACTGCAGCGCTTCCTCCAGCCTGTTGACTGCACACATTAAGAGAGACAGGAAGTTTAACATTTTCATCGGTATATTACTGCAGATGGACTGGATTAACACATTTTATGGCATGCTAGGACATAACACAGCTAACATTCAGAAAATATTACAAAGCAAATAGAGCTGAACACTGAGTGTACAGAGACAACCATGCAGGTAAGTTCAAATGAATCAATAGTTTCCTATAAAAAGAAATAGGCTAGTGCCATTTTTTCCACTTCGCACTGCACACAGATTCTTCATGAATACAAATCAAATATCAGACACCTTTTGGTCCATGTTTATGGTAGGTGTAAGCCTTCTTTACTCTGCTGTAAAGATGACTTCTTCCTTTAGCTTTAGCTTTCTGTAGTTTGCAACTTAGTTAAAATTTGAAGATTTGAGCTGAAACAGAAACAATTTTTTTATGGAAACCTTTGCAGATAAGGCAAGCAGAACCACTGCTGAGTGATTTAAAACTTCCACTGCTGCTGAGTCGAATAAAACAGACTGAGGCTGCATAGCAGGAAAATGTCTAAGATGATAAATAATAGTAGTTTTAACACAAATGATTGATTGTGAACTTCTTGACTGTTCGATTGCTCTTATTTCCGTTTAGGCAATTAAAAATGCTTAATTAGGACGCAACATTTTTGAAGAACAATACCTAAAATTTAAAACTATAGTTTCGGAAAATTAAAACCACTTATTCTAATAAACAATTGGATGGTTTAGTGTTTTCAAGGTTGAAAGTTTAAGTGCAATCATGCACAATCCAATAATCTCAAACTTCTCAAATTTTTTCAGGGGGGTTTCATAAACATCATTGCTAGCCGAAGTCTATCAGGACTACCAAATCTCAGAACAAACTTGTTAGACTCTTTATAGAAATTAAAATATCCAAAGAGACACACATCTGAAAATGTAACAAGCTCTCAGTTCCCAGCAAATTAACTTCATCTGCTTGTATCTGCATGCATGAACTGTGGGTGCAATAATTTTTCCTCTTTACATTCAAACAGTTGGCCGTCATGTCCAAGAACCTCAAAATCAAAGTGCATTAATCTAAAATGTAATCACTTCTGTCAACACATATCTTTACTTATACAAGACTGTCAGAAAAATGTCACAGACTACAAACATCCCACCTTTAAAATAGGCAAACTGAAGGTAGTCGTAGTGAAGGGGCAGGTAGTTCTCCATTGGGGAGAGGCGGCCTGGACGGGTAGCGAGGTCTCGGACGCACTCGTGCTCACAGTGCAAAACCTGAGTAAAATGATCTGCAATAAATGCAATCAAAAATTTAGTCTTTGGATTATGCTAAAAGAAATTTGGATTTGCAAACTTTTACAAATGTGAACGTCAACATTTGATGTTCATGCACCCTGTAGCAGTTAATCCAATAAGGTGGCAATAGAGTCTGAAATAAAATAGAGTTTGCGTCGGTGGGGACTGTAAGACCTGATGTTAGGTCATCCTTTGCAGAATCAGGAGTTGGCAGGCTGCTTATCATTTCCTCATGTTGTATACTGAGAAGACAGCCAGCAGTGACAGCATGCATGTGTGAATGTGCTGTTAGCATGTATGTGCAGTGAGGTCACTCTGAAGCAGCTGCAGCACGATTTTCCTTTCCGACAGAAAGGCTGTGATGTTTAAATTTCTTCAGGAAACTCCAGAGGAGCAGAGGTCACACCAGAGCTGCAGCAGGATTCAGGTCAAATACAGAAATTTTAACCCGTACAGACGGAAGCGGTTCTGTTAAATCCTTCTCTTGTTTCATCCGAGTCACACAGCAGATTGATTTTCCACATCCACACATCATTATACATATAAACATTATGATCACAGAATCGACTGGTGCAGCGCTATGGAAAATAATCCGTTCATTTTAAGTAAAACAAAGCCTGGCCAAAATGAATTAGCTGTCTTTTAATGTTTACTCAATCCGACCACACATATGAGAGAGTCTGAAAACACTCACTCAGCAATTAGGCAGCGGCTACTGCACAAAAACCTGCCTCAGCTTCCAAAGAAAATGGCCTGACTTTTGTCAAACACACACGTCCCATTGACTGGGATGGACGGAGCAGGAAGCAAAAGTAAAAGTGAAAATGCAGCACGGCTAAAAAGAAACTTTACATTGTGAAAATATTTCCAAATGACAACAAGAGAAAAAAACAAAAACAAGTTGATAGAAAGACAGTAAAATTAAATGAAAAGATACAAGAGGACAAAAGTATTTGTATTAGTTTCTTTCATCCTTTAAGGTCTCGGGAGGTCAACATTGTCACGAAGTTCATTAACAAAGAATGAAAAAAACAAATCAGTCTCTACATGCATGAAGCTGGTAGAGACATATCCCAACAGCTGTCATTGTAGAGAAAAGTTTTTCTGCTCAGTATTGACTCAGGCAAGCTGCATACGGATGGAGTTTGCCATGCATGTAAAAAACTGAAAAAACTTGTCAATATCCTTCCAGTTCCCAGTTATTTTGCCATTTTATGCCAGCCTACCACATAAAATCCCAATCAAATACATGTCTGATTTTAGCAGCATTTTTTTATTCACAAAATATGAACTGAATACATTTTAAAAGCACCACACTGAATACATGCAATACGAAGACTGGAGTTTTTTTGTTTTTATCTACATATTTTATTTTGAGCAGAGACACAAAACAGCACAGAATTGTTAGAACTACGTGGGTATAGAAAATCATCTTCTACTGTGTCCATAAATGTATTTGTGTCGTCTTCCTGGACTGAGGACAAGTTGTCCGCATGGCCTGTCGAAGACGGTAAGAGTGCATATCTACCAAATCCCAGAGCTAGCTGTGCAGCAAAGCTAATCCAGCCAAACTAAGCAGAATATTTGCACAGAGTGAGTAATCTGGCCTTTCTTTGTAATGACCACTTGTATTATTCCTTAAAGACTATAAAATGAAATCATTTTGACAGCTGCAAATCTGGAACGTGTGGAAAACTATATAGTCTAATCTCTGTACTTCCAACTTTAGTACACTGTTTTATAACATAGATTAACAAAAAGTTATAGACATTGGACCTATAACCACAAATTATTCAATTTATGTTTTCTTTTATCTGTAAATACGACAAGACAAACCTTTTTATTGCCAAGAAGTCCAAATTGAAGCATGGACAAAGAGATTATTATTTATACTGTACATTCATATTGATAAATACATTTTGATCATACCTAAGATGAATGATGAAATCGTAAGAAGAATTATACACTGGCTTCATCCGTCGCTCGATGATAATATTTATGTTTGCACTGAAATTTAAACGTAGCACTGAAACCGAAACCAGGTAGATACATTTTCTGTGACTTTTTCTGCCTTACCCGACACAACTTCATGTAGGCTGTAGCGGTAGCGTACGTGGTCGTGACCCTCAAACTTCTGCGGCCCCTGGCACAGGGCCCGACACTCCACATCGGCTTTGTAGTATTCTACCAAGGCATCCTCGAAAAGTGTTACAGCTTCTTCGTAGTCGCCTTTGTCGTATAACTTTACTGCCGCTGTGAATGATTGCTGTGACAGAGAAGTCACAGGGAAGGAGAAAGAGAGAACAAGAGAGGATAAATCTTGAAGCATCTTTCTGTTTCTTTAAGTTATGCTTTAAAGAACGTACATTTTCTTGCGATAACGAAGTCTTAAGTAAAGCGCCAGCAGGATCTAATTTGTGCATAAAGACACCAAGCTTAAAGAAGAGTTTAATCTTTTTATCTGCACTTACATTTGTCAATTTTTACTTATGTGTTTAGTTTTCAAATATAACACACTGGGAAAAGTTGAAGGAGTCTTTTCCAAAGGATGGTACTGCTCAATTAAAAGCCACAAAAAAGAGAAAATGGCTGGAGCAGCAGGATAAGGAGTTAAAACCCTTTTGCATCCAAAGCTTCATCACTAAAGGTCTCAGTGAGTTTCCAGTGATTAAAACTCTAGGGGTCATTTCTATCAAGACCGTTTGTAGAACCACAGCAGCTGTACTTTCAAAATCAGATACTGCAGACACGAGGGAAGCCTCGACTATAAAGACTGTTTCTTTTTTACCTGATGAGGCCGGGCTTCCCGGTCCACAAAGTGGTTTTCTTCTACACCCTGCAGGTCTTTGTACTGTTCGAGGTGTTGGCCCATCTCCACATGTTCTGGATTGGCCTGAAAATAGGTATGAGCTGCTGCTGCCGCCTTTTCCGGCTGCTTCAACTGAAAAAGGAAAAACAGAACCAGAGAAAAAAGTATATGCCATTAAATCCTAAAATGCTTCAATTTGGGATGAATAGAACAAAATTCCCACAAACTAATTTAAGCTATGTTCAAGTAGGTCAAAAGGTTCAGAGAACATCGTTAAGAAAAGTCAGTTCATTTCCAGCACAGGAGATTGTGTTGTTTTCCTATTTCAGCCTCATTTTTACATATTTTACTAAGAACAGCAAAGCCTCTCAGAAAAAAGGGACAAAGTTGATTGATAAACCTGACAAAAAGGCTACAATTTCTCTGAAGAAACATCTGCTGAAAGAGGCAGACCGCTTGACAAAAACTCAGGCCTTTCCCAAAAATAAAGTTATGGGGAGTTAGTTGGACACTCCTTCAAACAATGTCACATCTGAACAGAGAAAATCTGAGCGGATTTAGGAGGCCACACCGTTCCCATCCACATCCTGTTATGAAAAAACAGCCGTCATTATTATAGCCAATGCAATAAATGATTTTCTTCACAACATGAAGAATAGAAACTTGGCAGAGCTTACAGAGGAGGGGTATGGCTGAACACGCAGCCTCATAAATCTGCTCTACTTACTGAGAAATGCATCGAACATGAAGATCTAATTTATTCAAGTGGCTTGTGGAAAGTGCAAAAATAAAGATTAGCAGTTTTTTTTTAACATTTGAGATAAGTAGTAACAGTTTTACTCTGAAATGGAGTTTATTGAAGTTTTTAACCTTTGCATATGGAACCGTTGCCTGGTTACGTTTGTTTTTTCTAATTTTATCTGGTGCACTGGCTGGAGAAAACAGATGACTGTCCTGAAAACCAACCTTGAACTGACCTTGCATGTTGACAACATAACTTCTCAAAAATGTTTGGATAAATTAACTCAAAATTACCAAATCTATATTTAACCAAAAGTGAGTATTTGTATCGTTTGGTCAGGAAGTGGATAAAAGTTTTGTGTCTGGACATTTCATTACTTTGTTCTTGAGAGTACCTTAAAGCATTAGATGATAACATTAGAGTTACTTTTACTCAGGGCAAGTACATCATGTTTTATATGTTGAGACAACGTAGGACTTCCTTGTTTGGGAGAAATGGAAATGGTTGTAAAATGCTTCAGCAGTTGTAACCAAGAAATATATAAAACCACATAGTTTCACAAAGCTAGATGGCTGTAACTACCAGGACAAGCTATTATGGCACTGCTTACAAAATCAGACAGCAGTGAAAGGATGAGCAGCTCAGTGGACATTTTTATATCCTGTTTAACTATCACCACACATTTTATGTGAATCCCCACCCCCCAACAAACTGCATGTCCTCCAATACGTGGGTTGACTCGCAGAGCTCCAAATCCCCACTTAACAATGTTACATAAACACTGATGTGTAGGGCTTACTGGTTGAGTTAACATTAATGTCAGCAGTTCAGCTGTTAAAGCTCACTTCTCAGATTTTATGCGAGTTGCACGCTTTACTTCGATGCAGTAAAAGAGTCTTGTAACAATCCAGAAGGAGCTCTAGAGAGCAGATGGTGCTTGTGATGTCGCGCTGCTTTGGGTTTATACACCCAAACTAGTCCTGGAATGTCAACATGAATCTTCCGTCGCTGGCAGTCAAAGAGCACATGTCACAACAACGAACACATAAGTCCCAAAATCTTTCTCATACCTCTGTTCCTCTACTGTCTGTTAAAACGTAAAACAATGCTATCATGTCTGGCTCTTATCAGAGGAGACAATAGTACTCAAGCCTGAACATGAACTGAAGCAAAACGAGCACCACACACTAAATTCAGGTCATACATTCAAAGGAATCACTTCACACCGAGAGATCTCCGTTGTGTGGTTTTCTTCATATAGTAATCATTGCTCACTAAACATTTAGTTCTTGGAAATAACTTTCTAATGTTTTGTTGTGATTGATAATGACTGATCTAGAGTGCTCAATCTATGAGCACACAGCAAAGGAAGACGATCTGGGGATTTCAAGGAAATAAAAGTCAAACGGTAAGAGGTGAAAAGCAGACAGAGCCTGTTTTCTGTTTAATGTTCCCTGCAGGGACATCCGCTGGCAATCGAGTAAACTCCTCACCTTGTGAGCGGCTCCAAACTACTATAAAGAAGATCACAGCGTTTCTCAACTTCCAGCGACAACAGAGAAGGTCAGTTTGGCCAAAATACATAACAGATTGCTCAACACTCCACCAGCCCTCATCCCCCCGGCATTTCTCTGCCCTGCACCCACTGATTTTTGGCTCTAAAGTCTAAAGAGATTTGTTATGAGAAAAATGTGTTGTTTTTTTCTCCCAATTCTCGCATGTATTCAGGATTATGGAAATGGGAAAGTAGAATACCTTTTTTTACAGATATCTTGAAGTGCACGCCCATAAGCTGTTGAAACAAAAGTGAAGTGATTTGTGTTTTCTACGGGGGATCCAGGCTTGATATGCAGCCCTAATGGAAAAAGCAGACAATCGTCTTCTCACAAACATCCCACCTCACTCAGAAGAATAATGCTGCAGTCTGACAATGTTGGCTCTGCCTCGAGCAGCGGTACAGAGAAAACCCAGCAGGACATGCTCGATTAGCCCTGAAAGGCCAAAGGCAGAGGCAGAGTCGAGTGCATTCCTGGCCGGATCACCTGCTTGGAGCCATTGGAAAGCACCCAACAATAGTGACCCAAAAACAGGGAAGAATGAGCACAACCAGAGCATCAAGAGGGATTGTACTGTGTTTTTTTTGTTTTTGTTTTTTGCTGTCTCACTTTTACAAGTTTTATACAGTATGTCACGACCAATCAGCACGCTAAAAAAGCCACCGGGTAAATGAGAAGATGTTTTTGTCCCCTTAGGAATAAAATATACAGATTTACTGAGAAATCAGCTCAGAAATCAGACCTGAGTCAGAAAAAAACACAGAGATGTAGAAGGCTACTTAAAAAAAACAAAAAACTGTATTTTCATTTCATCTTCTACATCATTTATTGAATAATGTAGAAGAGATACTGGTCACATTTAAGCAAATTTAAACTTGTGAGATGATCATCTGTGTTTGTCAGAGTTAAAAAAAATCAGGATTGATCAACTGTAATACGAGTGTAAATGTTTTAAACTCAGAATACATGTTTATCCATGGATCTGTGCAGAATGAAACCCCTGGATGTTAGACTGGCAAGCAATCAGGTTAAAAACAACCACAGGATGTAGCTGCAGAATGACCAGACTGGATACATCACCAAACAAACTGTTCTGCAGGAACAGGTTGAGTTGTGCAATAATTATACATACATGCATGTTCTTTTTTTTTTATGTTTATCCTAAATTATCTGTCAGAGTAAGAACTGAAACTGCTGTTGCTCTCATGTTTCCAGACAGAAATTCATTGCTTTGTTGGCACAAAATATTTTAACTGCTGCTAATTTTAACTTTAATCTACAAGATTAAAATCATTACAGCCCTGCCATTCAAGGCAAATTTCCAAACACATTCAGTTAGTGTACATCTTGTTCCCCGAGACTATGTTTTCTCTCCTGCAACATTTCAAAGCAGCACCTGTAGAGTTGAATAAATGCCTCTCAGTCTGCGCCCTCACTTTGCCCGAGTTGCCCAGCTTTTGGACTGTTCTGCCAATTTGGGAAAAAAAAAATGCTTTTAATGTGGGCACGATATCGTGCCAAGCTAAACGCACATTAACATGCTCCACCAGGCCTCCTCCTTGATGAGCAGGTATGTAAACAGGCCTGGGCTGGCACCTTAGAAACGCCACTGATGTTGTGGCAAAAACAGTACTTATCCCAGAGCAAAAACAGATCTTAAAGTAAAAATAAAAGTGGCAACACAATATGAATAATTATCACACCAGGTGGAATAGTCAAGTAAAACTAAAACAGGGCTTTAATTATTTATGTAACAGAGGCACAAACCTAGAGTTCAGTTTGAAATGACTGATTCCTAATGGATTGCAGTACACAGACCAGATTAATGTCAAAAGTCAAATATTTTATTCTTTTTACTAAAAAATTATCATGTAACCATGGGTGGAAATGTTGCAGTTCCAGACGTTACGTCTTCCCTTTTACTTTTTCTTGCAGTTTAGGTTCCCAATGTGGAACGTTCTCCATTTTCTATCTGCAAAGAAACTGAATAGACACGAAGATCATGTTACTGAAACACAAAACCTGCTGTTCTCAACAGCCAATAATCAAACAGTCAAAGTAAAAAGTAGGTTTTTTCTTATTGAACAAATATTGAAGCACCATGTTTTACAATTTCCTCTCTCGTGATTAGAAAGAACGTTTCTTTTAAAAAGCCTCAGACAACTCTGAGCAACCTCTCTGTGCAATAATTAACTTCACTCGGGTCACAGCTGTTTTCTGCAAAGAATTATCCCCAAAAAGTCTGTGTCTTTAGACTCTTCCTGTACATGTTTAAATAAAAGCAATATTTACTCCTCTGCAGGCAGAGCAGCTACATACAGTTTACTTTTACCCAGCTGAGATTTGAGTGCGATGTAGAGGCTGCACTGCGTTCTTTACTCTGTATTTATCCGTAAGCAAATAGGCAAACGTAAAAGCACCTTATTCAACAGAAGAAAGTCTGACCTCTTAGTCTATCGCATCATCTTGGTAAGGATTTTGACTTGCTTCAGCTTTCAAACTCAGCAGTTTGTCACTGCAGTCTGAACATCTGGATAAAATAATCAAGATATAATTTAAATGCAACAGATGTAAGAGCGGGTCAAAGTTATTGTGGTGCTGGTTGAATTTAATTTGAGATGGTTCAGAATATTAAAATACTAGTTTATTAGGCTTTTCCATTATATATGCTGTTTTAAAATGACGGAAAGGTAATGAAAATATAAATCTGCTATTTATTAAAAAAGGATAAGGATCAAAAAAGCTCACAGTGATTTGGGAAGACTCCATCTCTGCTGTTTTTACCGAGATAAATCCCAGACAAGCACAGATGCAGTGTCAAGTTTCTATTTGCAACATTTTTCTTATTTCAACAAGTCTCATTTAATGGAATAAAATGCTATATTAGTTTACCGGACAGGAAATATGCCAAACACAATAATAATTATTGATTATATTATTGCACTGAACTCAACACTGTTAAAATGGGATTTTTTTTTAATATACTTATGGTAGATGTATTGCTGAGTCATCCATGGAATCCATACCTGGCACTCAGAGTTCATGCTAGTTTGTGTAAGTGGCTGATTATCTTACCGTGAGGGAAGCCAGCCCACTCGCTTCCACTCTGAATCATCGCGAAAGGGCACAGACAGACCTTTGAGTGACGATCGGAGAAATTGAGAAATTCCTGGAAGTCTGGAGCCTCTGTGTGGGGCTCAGACATGATTGGTCCTCGGTTATAAGAAAATACGCCAGTCTCTTTCAAATTCAACAAGACAGGCAGTCTGACCAAGCTTTATAAATGCAGAAGAAAAGTTGCTTTGCTTCCAGCCCCGACAATTTCAGCCCATGTGGCTGTGAAAAGTTTGAGCACCTCTGCTCTTTAACTTTAAAATCTCAGCTGAGTAAACCAGACAGTGGTTTCCTTTTGAATTATACTGATTAGTCAAATACTGGCCTAACACACAATCTTGAGTGTAACACAATACATTTTTCCAAGCCAATCAGGAAACCAGTCGACCAAACAAGGTGTACTTTAAATACGACATTAGGCTCATGCAATGGTAGGAAAACAGTGATGTCATGGGCTAAAGCAGCCGGTTTTCATATCCGTTCTCCCCGTCCTTTAGTTTTCTGTCCGTCACATCACCTCTTCTCTATTCCCCTGTCTGTTCTCGCTCTGCACACTGACCTCTTTCTCCTGTTCCTATAAGGTCGTTTCTGAGGAATTCCTGGGAATAAACCTCAGTAATGTTGCAAAAAAAAAAAGCCTCTTCATTAGGCACGTGAGGACACGGCTGGCATCCTAAAGGATGAGAGCACACTTAAAGGAAACGGCAGCCGAATAATAAAGTCTCTGTTCACAGCAGCAGATCGTCACTCTGTTTGAAAAACTTCTGGCTTTAATTAGGAGGTAAAATGAACAAATAAACTCGACCATAATAGCCTGAAAACCCAGACTGTGAATCAAACGCTCACGATCCAGAAGCTATTGCAACCAAAACACAGTTTGTCTTTATAATGACCTAAAGTAAATCAGCCAAGTTGAACTGCTGGGTTTACATCTGTGGCCATGTCTTCCCTGTGGTCGACATCATCTGGCTGTACAATGACTGCTCCTGCTATTTTCACCATATTGTCTCAGTTCCCAGTTAAGCTCCATGGAGCTGATGAGAGACTATACAAGCCTCTTCCAAAAGCTATTCTGAGACCATCAGACACCACAGAATAATCTGTAGTCAACAGTTTCAGTACACAGAGGGCCATCTTTGTCTGCAAACCTAAAAAAAAGCACAAGGTGTGTTTGATTTAAGCAGTGCAGACAGGGTGGAAAATCACTCATAATGTCTTCCTCCTGCCCTGACGCCCTCATGCCCTCTTCAAACACATTTCTCATGTTTCCTCCTGCCGAAAATACAGCAACACACTCACTCCTCTTTCCCTGGGACTTCTAAAAACAGACCTGCGTAACCACCCCCTTTTTTTTTTTCTTTTAAAGCTACGATCTTCTGATCTCCCACCACATCAGCCTCCATTCACATAAAGGTGCCTTTTTCTCAACTGCGGAAAAATCTGAAGTGCTCCGAGAAATTAGGAAAACAGCAGTGTTTTGTCTCCATCACTTTCCTCTTTGGTTGAGGTTGGGGAGTGTCGGTGTGTACCAAAGGTGTACATAGAGTGGAACTGGAGCCCATGCAGGGGATACCACGTATACTGGCAGCAAGGTTTTTTTTTTCTTGCCTGGATTAAACAGGAACATATGGGAAATATATTCTCCCACCAGGAAACGGTTAGAAACTCTCACATGTGGCAATAAAAAGTCAGGTGGGTCTATTTGCTCATTAACACGGTTACTTTGCAAAACTGGGATGTTCTGCTGGGTTTGCACCACATGAACAAGCTCTCTGAAGTGTAGATTTCTTGAAAACAGTTTTGGTGTTGTGGCTTTTAGGCACTGATATTGTGAGATTAGACACAATGATGTAAAAAACCACTCCACAAAGCTTTTACTGCTATAAACCCAAAAAGTGTATGTTTTTTTTCACATTTCTCACTTTAACACTTTATCATTGTCATAACTAAACAAGTACATGATTTATACCAAAGTAAATAATGGGAAATATAACATGAGCATTTATTGCATTTATTTGTCTAGAAATGCTTCAGCAATTCAAAAATCTAAATTTTGCTGGCGAGGCTGGCATTGCCACCAATTAGTTTGGCTCTCATAAGAACATTTCTGAATCAAAGCTGTGAGTTTATGAGAATGCTGAATATTTAAACAGTATGAAGAAATATTAATAAAAAAATATCTGGAGAATATCTCACACCTTGGTCAATTCCCTTCATTTGGACCTTTTCCAACTGGTTGCCTGTTTATTTCATGTAGCTATCAGTTTCAGACAAAACGTTTGGATCAAAAGCACCACTGTCAGGAACTATACTCAACTATCTCTATTTTCAAAATTACCGCCACAGTAAAATGAGCAATTATTGTAAACACCTACTACCACCCCTAGCAAAGGCAAGTAAAAAAAAACAACTGAAAGCTCAAAATGCATTCACGTCACTGCAGTAGAATGAGTTAAAATAGATTTTACTGCAGCTTTTTAATAGTAAGCAGTGAAGAATGTTTTACCTCCCTTTCCATCCATCTCACTGCATGTGGTTTCAAGTTAAGTCCCAATCCAACCTTATTTGTCTAAGCACAAGCTGTTTAAAGCTACTTAATAATATCTCTGCCTGGAAAATAACGGTTTTATAACTGCACCATGGAGATTTCATGTTTTTTTTGTTTTTTGTTTTTTTGTATCTTACCCAAATTAAAAAGTGGCCTTTGCATCACATCATAAGGTACTTTTGACAAAATGCCCTGTATAGCTTTTCACTCATTGCTTAATTTTTTATTTTTATTTTTTACCCTGGCAGTCATGTGTGTGTATTTCCACTCATGGGTCCAAAATTGACATGTTTACAATAATTACATCCTCCTGTTGCTGCTTCAGTGGCAGCAATTTGGGGATAAATATCTCTGCCAACCACAAAAGTAGACAGAAGAATGTGATTAGAAGTAATAAAATTAGACCAATAAAGTTATTTAATTGCTCACAAGCAAAAATAACATATTTAATTTTTAAAAAACCTACACTTTAGCACTATTTTCTCCCTGTAAGAAAAATGCTAAAAAGCTCCAGAAAGCTGCATTGGTTCAAATAAATGGAAACAGACCTTTAGTTATACTCAGGAGACTCAAATTAGCTTAAAAAGGAAAATATAAAAATACTTCAGGCACATCTATTTTCTAGGAACTGCAATAAAAGCTGAATTTATTTCAAAGCTTTTTTACAGATCTTTACAAGGTGTGACAACAGATGTGGAGGTTACTGTAATCGTGGTGAAGATAAACAAGTTAGACATGAAACTAATTAAAATCTGGTGCCGATGTGTTCAAATGAATCTTATTGCAACAGCAAACATATGCAGAAACATTCAACAGAGACATAAACTTTCCCTATGTGAGCATAAGCCAGATGTCGATGGGTGTATATGTGTCTTTTGCTCATTGGTTCATGGACCTAAAGTGGTGTCAAGAGTCGTTGCAAAATCACACAATGAAGGGAGCAAAAAAAGCACATAAATCCAAAGTCACCACCCCTTCCAGAGCACAACAGCCACGTTAGGAAACACTGAAGCATTTTAACACTCATGAGAAATCAGTTAAATTATGACCTACTCTCCAGAAGGAAACTGTGTCGACTTTTCAAAATTTTTTTGTACCATTAAAATAGGAAAAACTTTCTATTCCAAAGAAAAATTACAAGAAGCAGCACAGCTTAAGGATCCGTGCCATCAGCCCTTCCAGTCAGACGTAGGGGTCAAAGGTGAGCTTCTCACATAAGTGTGGACACACCCAGCTTTCCCACTTTGCCTCTAAAGCTGCCAGTCTTGGAAAAATAAGAAAAGATGAGCATGATGTGGAGTTTAAGTGCTAAATCCTAAGCAAACCCATCTAAAACAAGATATACGGAGGAGGAAACGGAGCATGTGTGAATGAGGCGACTTTTATCCAGGTGGTAACTCTGTGTTGTGAGGAAACTAAAGGAAATGAAAATGTGTTTTGCTCATTCTGAAAACAATTGTGAGTTCCAGCAATGAGTGATTTTATGAAAATAGCACATTCATAGTTAGATAAAGGTCAACACACTGTGTGAGTGACTTAAATAGATCTCAACATCAATGACGGATGTGGAAAAAGCGTTTTGTCTTTTACATCACACACATTTGTTCACAAATTTCTGTCATAGACAAACTTGTCAGCTGAAGTTCCCAGTGGAAAATATTTATCTGCATTGGTGATCACAGAGTTGGCAAACATTCGAGATGTCATCCTGCACAATATTTATGTTCTGAGTTTCAACATAATTTTCCACTTATTAGAAAGGGATTAAAAAAAAGACCTGAAGAAGTATTTTCCTGCTAAAACTTAGGGTTCATCCTGATTGTACAATGAGAAACTAGACCCCGCTCCCTCAGAGAGATAAATTAACTCAATCAAAACAGGAGTCCTTGAAGAATAAAGAGTTTTAAATGCTTCAGACAGCTACATTCAAAAAGTTCAAGTAAAGGCAGGAAAAAAAAACAAGATGGAGGCTGCTATGTGTTTCCTGTCAGCTCTTTCTAAGCTACAGGTGTTGGGAAAGTTGAGTTTAAACACCCAAATCAACAGTGAACTGACAGAAACAAACAAAGAAACCAGCAGCACATCATATGTGTAACCCATCGAAATCTCTCCGACACATGACGTGTCCTGCTGTAAGCCTTCAAAAGGAACCCTCCTTTTCTGTGTTTTATAGCTTGAAGGAATATTTTCACTTTTCACAGCTACACAGTTTGAGCCCACCACTGGAGAGAACGCAACGAGATCTGTGACATGTTCCCGTTTGGGGTCCAAAAGTTCACGTTTAAAAAGGGAGGAAAAGGTTCATAGTGCAAGAAGAGGAAAGTGCCTGGTTTTCAGAGGGAGACAGACATAAAATTCTGGCTCAGAAAATATACAAAGGGTGACTGTTGTTTGGGTGAGAGATAACCTAGATAAAACCTTTGATTTGGTGCCTGTTTTTCCTTGTCAGACCCTTCCTTCTACAAATTAAGGAAAGCTGTTGCTTATTTTCTTGCTTGTTTTATCAAAGTCATGATCCTTATTTTACTTCCTTTTTTAAAAACAAGGATCAAAGTTTATTTAGTCACATTAACCAAATAGCATGAAGATTAAATAAACCCAACCAGGCTGCTGAGGATAGATCTGAATTTATATCAAAGCGTTCAGAAGTTTGACGTAAATCTTTGGAGTTGGTTTTGCTTACCAGAAATTCTTAGCATATTTGGAAACCAAACAGACGACTCTGAAATGCTTAAGGGTCAAAATGTACGGAGACATGCATCGCCACATCCACAAACGCTCTCACGCTTTTACATTTACCCAACGGGGGATTTAAGCAAAGAGTACATCCATATGACAACAGCAATATTTCAGATTTATGGGCGAGCACGTTGTAAAACTCTTACAAACTCTCAGCACATAATGAGACGACACCAGAGGAATATAAATCCTCTGAGGAAGTCCTGGGAGAAAAGCTTTCGGATATATATATCTTTTTTACCTCTTGCCTCCCAAGTGTCGGTTCGAATATCCAGCCCTGCGGCTTTCTGCAGAGGGTCCAAATACGCCGACAGATTTCATCGGACTTATTTTACACATGTTTGATGATTAGAGTGTGACCTCGCACGCGCAGAAAATGCAAATGTGTCAAAGACTTTGACAGGAAACTATTTGTGAACTGGTTGGCTGATTTACAGTAAATCTTGAGTTTTACTGTGAAAGGACTAATCAGAAACAGATTTTATATTTGAAGAAGTGATGACATGTTTTTAAAAATTAATTAGCATCAATGTCACCTTTTGCCAACTTGTCAGAGCCTGACAAACACAAATTATGCTCTAAAGATGACATTTATATCTAATAGGCTTCTTTAAGACAACAGTTACATTTCATGGCGTGATTACATCGACAGCCACAGCCTTCATTTGCATCATCATTTTGGGGTTTTGCAAACATCATCAATTAGAGTTTATCACTATTCCAATTCGTCACAATCTTTATCATTGTAACTTTCTTTTCCCACGATAACAATAAACAGAGCAATGATTGCCTGTCCAAAACACAAATGTGTTACTGTTCCCATTTAACTGAAAGTAATTAAAAACACACCCACAGAGGAATGGGGGTAATTCTCTCTCAAAGTCTTTAAAGTAATCCGTCTTTCCTCGCCTTGTAAACATGGGACACGCTCCGGATGCCGTCACATAGCACAAGGCCAGTGTTCCTGACGCACAGCATGCTGACTGCAACTTCAGACCAAGCAGGTTTTAAAGCACCAAAAGCCCCAAAGTCAGGTGATGCTGTCTGATTTTCTCAGATGCTAATCCGTTCAGGAATAATGTGTCTGTTTATTTGTGCCCAAACGATCTACGAGGCGTACAGCAGATGTTTCCATCCTGGCGCTTACCCCATCCTTTGATGCAGCTAGACCCAAGAGGCCGTACCAAGCTAGTGTCAGAGGTCATATGGGAGCCATGTTGATGACTCAGCAGACAGATGCTGCTAGAATGAGCTTTCCTCACATTCTCAAGATCGACGGAGGAGCTTAGGTGTGAAAATAAATGTGCAAAAGTCAACTTTTGTGTCTAATCACAAAATAGTCAGTAATTTAAACATGAAAAATTAGGCAGATACTAAAAATGGTAAAAATGACAGGAATAAATCCATATCCGAAATAATTTTGCAACTTCAGAATTGAATGCAGTTAGAAAAAGGTGCTTAATTAATAATAATAATAAAATAATAAAAATAGAAATTTAGTGACACATCAGAAGTAGTTTAATAAAATTCTCTTTAATCAAAATCATCATTTTATTTTCTGTTGCAGTGCAATGGTACGTTTATCCAGTTATTCTTTTTTGGTTTTTCTTTTGTCACATTAAAGTAACAAACGTTACTGTAGACTATATTATACAGATTGTATATAATAAACTACCAGGGAAGTGGAAGTTTATTGACTACATAAATAATTTAAAAAGGTGTGGCATACAATTACATTTCGCCCCAAATACTCTAATACCCCTAAAATGACCTAAGAATAAATAGGGTCCACTTATATTTAATGTAATCTCAGATTTTAAATATAAATGTTATGCAATGACCATATAATGGTTTAAATAATCATGACAGCAGACTTGGTAAATGTCTGGCAGACACTGACACCCTCCACAGGAGGGCAAGCCACAAATGGCCATTGCTAAAGAAGCTGGATGTTCAAAGAAACTGTATCCAAGCATATTCAAATAAAGTTGAGTGGAAGAAAGAAGTACACAAGTAACAAAATCCATTCAAGAGTAGACTGAGGCTGGAGTCAACTTAGTATGAGCCACTATGCATAAGTGAGTCCTTCAATGTCACACTTTTTATTTGTGGTAGTAAATAAATATTACAGTTATGTATTATGTTGGTCCATTAAAGTTAACAACAAAATGCCTCATCAAACAGTCCAACAAAAAAAGACTGTCAGGCTACCTGGTCTCTCTAAACTGTCCTTAGATGCGAGTACATGGCTGTCCTGTGTCTCTGTGTTGTCCTGTGATGGACTGGTGGACATCGTGTCCAAGGACTGGCCGCTCTCTTGGTCAATGACTGCAGCATCCTTCCTGCCATCCTTCTAGGTTTGCAGAGTTTAGACAATGGATGGATGGAAACTTTCTCCCAAGCTTAGTTGTTTATCTTACTCAAATTGTTAATCTCTTGTCGTCGTCAGTCTTTGAACAGCTCAAATGCCAAGTAAATATTAAATCTCCATCAGCTTGCAATGTTACTCGTTTCCATTTGAAGATAAAATTGTTGTTGAGGTTCCATGTTGGAAACTCAACAAAGTCGAGTCATTTTCCTTCAGTCTTGTAGCTTTGGTATGTTGAGAACTTGGATGTTTAAGGTAGGATGACAGTCCAGTAATGTGCAAGGCAAGAGCTGGAACACTGTTGGCAGTGTGAACCATGAGTTAAAAGGAAATGGTGACAGTTATATCCCATAATATAGCTCCTTAGCAGAAATGTAACTTGTTTTGCTGGGGTTCCTCCATGCACTCATTTTGAGGTGGCTGGCTCTTCTATGCAGCGTCAAGCTGCCAAGGAATACATCATTTTAATGTTAAACTTACCAAGAGGAAATATTTCAAACAGCAACAAAAAACCCACTCTAAAATCACTGCTCATATTTTACAACCATAAATCTAAAGCTGGCATAAATAAAATCCATGTTTCTCCTTTTGATTCCTGAAATATGGTTCTTATTATGACTTCTTTCCCTAAATACAAAAATCTGCTTCTACTTTTCTTCTGCCCTCCCTTGTTTTTTGGTTGGAGGACAACCTCCGCATGCCCTCAGTTCTGAAGGTACCAAACCCCGGACGATGGGGGCGCTCACTAATGGAAACCATCTCTGCTAACGTCTGATTCAGTTTTTCTTCTCCATTGACAAAAACACTAAAAATCAGTGTCTCAGTGACTGAAGGATTTAAAGAGGCTAATCAGTCATAAGCTACAGAAATCAAGTCTAATCTTGTGTTCTGAACTTTATGATAGACGTAAAAATCCCAGGATATTACTTACCTGTGTTTTATTTCCTGTCAAAACAGAAACCAATGTGGTCACACACTGAGTGGCTCTAAGGTAGAAAACTTGGCATACTGGACTGACAATACTGCACAGAGTTAAAATGCACAACAACAAAACGTCGAACGAGAAAAACTAAATCCAAAAACAATAGACTGTAGACCCTCAATATAAAAACAAAAATACTTCATCTATTTGAGTCTCACTTTTTAACAAAATGCAAGTAGCTTAGCAGAATGAGAATCTTCTGCTTTTAATTTGTTTTTAGGACTGAGTGACTGACAGCAGCTCATGCCTCAGCAGCAGCCACCCTGAAACGCTTAGAGAGATAACCATCAGCCCTCCTCGGTTCCAGTGGCAGCACAGCCTACCAGCAGAAGGGTTTCCCAGCGGTCACACTGACTCAGGCCTTAAAATCAACACTGTGTCTACAATGCCATCACACCATGGCCTCTCCTTGTAAAGAGCACTGCAGGAAACACAAGCCTGCGCTGAGATCGGCTGGTCAAAGAGATGCATGTCGGCGCGGGGAGGTGGTATTTGTTGACTTACGACTTTCTAACATGTCCCACCTGCATTGGCCTAATAAATGTATAGATGTTTAGGCATCTGTGCAAGCAGAAATGGGTGTGTGCGTCCAGTAGTTCATTCAGCCGTGCTAACCCGCCAGCTGGATTTCAAAATTGTAATGACACACCTTTCGAAAAGAGCACAAAATCCCAGAAAGCAACACCACATTCCCAACAAAATCTCTAACTGATCTGAAACAGTTGGCTTCTAAAAGTCCAAGCAATGAATTCTACTTAGAAACCTATTTCCAGAATTGTTATTTTGGCAGGAAACGACACCAGCAGCCACATAAAACAGCTAATATAGTTACTCATGGGCCTAAAAGGACACTACAATTAAAAGGAGTATTTTGAGACACTATTTGGATGGCTGCAACCTGAAAATCCATGAATTGAAGGTTGAAATGTTTGTATTTCAGGTCTGGATACTGAGAAGAAGTGGTTTGGCACTCAGGAGGAGCGGAATAATATATCCACTCATTATAAAAATGTTGTTGCTGCTCTCTTAATAAAACCTCAAGCCCAAAATTACACCCCAACATCAAATACAAATTTAAAATAAACATTATTGTATTAGGAGGGAATAAAAAGATATAAAAACAGGAGTTTTGTTGAATTAACTGGTTTATATTGTTTTAATTATTTCATTAAATTGTGCATTTTGGGTTTGCGGGTTGTTCATGGGCTATCATTAGACTAACTAAATTTGTTCATTTTATGTTTTTGAAGCCAGAAGACACTTCATAAACTTAGTATCATGCTTTGACTATTGAAAGATTTCGGCTGCTTTAGCTGCTTTCTGCGCAAACCAAAAACCTTCTGAGTTCAGTTCACAGAGACGGTCACGACAAAGACGAATAGCAGCAGCCGATACAGACTCATCTTAAATACCAATATAATTGTAAATGTTGAAAAACAGATTGTAAGGAGGAGGGGGGTATATGAACATACATTAGATTAACAAAATAATATGTGTGCCACTAGATGGATAAAATAATTGGTCACTTTCAGTCTTGACACAGATCACAATGACTTTAGAAACTTTAATCTGATGTAACAAAGAAAGCAGCTGATTCCCTTTTCATGTAGACAGAAAATTAAATGTCTATCCTGAGAATGAGTGGAAATCTGAGTGATCACATATAGTTTGGATGTGACTCCATAGCAGAGTCGTTACAAGATGTATTTCTGGAGAGACGAAGTAATTAAAATGTGATGTGCTCACCACCAGGGAGGTCAAAGTTCACTCCACCCACCTGCTTTAACAAAAGGCCAGGGGGCACAGCTGACCCACATTTCCACCAGACTCCTTCTCTTTACCTCCCAGCTCACATTAACATTAATTACTCCCTGAAGGAAGCTTTCATGACTTGAACAATCTGTTGTCAGGGTGTTTAATTAGACAGAGGTAAGGTTGCAGCTACAGGGCAAAGAGAGATTCACGCTCAACAAAGAGCTGACCTTCACAGAGGAGCGTTGGTCACTGTTACGATGTTACCACAGCAGTTCCTAAAACTGTGGAGGGCACTCGATTTAAAGATCACGATTTGTGACCAAAATATTACTTGGAAATATTTCTTTGGGTATAAAAGGTAAGACATGATTTCTCAAACCCACTTAGGAAGAAAATCCTCTAATCCCCATCTGAATCTAATCCCCACTTCAGTGCAAAAAAAAGGGAGAGAAAAAAGGACAGATTCAAACTGCTAATTATGAAATAATTAGCATGAAGACTATAAAGTCTTTTAAACTTTTTCCACTTATTTCACAGGAATATTATTGACTTCAACTGTGGTCACAAAATCATTAAATATTTTCAAAATTACATTAAATCCTATTTTAGCTACACTTGTATCCACAAAAAAGCAAAACTAACTATCTGATTTAGAGTTGTAAACATTTACACAATCCCTCTGTCAGATTCGTGGATATAACCTTTTCTTCCAAGAAAAATATTTTAAAAGCTGCTATAATAATTTACTTACAGAAAAAAAAGTTTCCTCTTGTTTGGGTTTGAATCTTTCCACTCACAGCTGCTAGAGTCATAGACCAGATTAATCTGTTTCCTATAAATGATTTAACAATTTCCAAACTCGATCAGTGCTGCTCACTGTAAGTAAACATTGAGTTTTAGATTGGAAACTTTGCCTATATTGATTAATATCTACAGGAAAGAGAGAAAAAGGTCCTGTCACTGAAATTAGGTCTTTTCACAGAGTCACAGCTCAGATAACAGGATGCCCCCGGGGGAAGAAAGGAAATCCCCAACAAATCTGGGAGGAGAAAAACACCACCAGGCCTTCCTAAGCAAAGCTTTTCCAATGACTCAAACTAACACAATTAATAGCAACATTAGTTTTTTGTTTTTTTTTCAGGAAACTTAAGATACATGGGAATTTGTGCAAAAACACAGTTGGATCCTTACTATTAATGTGTGTGTGTGTGTGTGTGTGTGTGTGTGTGTGTGTGTGTGTGTGTGTGTGTGTGTGTGTGTGTGTGTGTGTGTGTGTGTGTGTGCGTGCGTGTGTGTGTGTGTGTGTGTGGGAGGTGGATCCAAACGCATGTCCACAAGTTGCAGCTGACCTCTTTTCCTCCCTGATCACAGCTGACTCATACAGAGCTCTGAGAAAAAAATCAGCTTTTTTTCATGTCGTCTTCCTGTCGCTGTTCACTCAGGACAAAGACCTGAAACTTTACCCGACCGTGCAGCCCTGAGTCACAACCACTGCTCTACTTATACTTATTATCTGCTCACTGAAAACATGCCAGTGCTTTTTATCCACTTTTACAGTTCACCGCAACGCTGGGAAAAGCTGTGATTTATATTATTTGTGGTACTGAAAGAAAGAGCAGCAGTCGGAAATAAAACAATCAGCCATAACCCCGGAACAGCACATTTTTTGCCATTACATCAGTGGAAAAACTGTCTGGTATGACGACTATTTTAGCCTCAGGAGATAGAGAAGGAACTGCGTGCATGTCCTTGCAGCAAAAAAAAAACAAACACTGGATTTTCAAAACTAGACGAAAAATGGTTAAATTACAGAGCAGGAGGTGGCTGGTGTTAGTTCTGACTTTCACTGCAATTCACAGAGGAATGTGGCCACACTTGCATGCCACAAGTGTTGGATTAAGCTGCTGGTGAGGGAGTTAATAACACCGCCTGCTGTCTTCCCAAAGTTTTCAGGATGACCCAGGATGAAGGACTGTTTGGAGTGTAAATTTCAGCACTAAGCCATCACAGCTGTGAGTGCTGGCACTGACAGAAGAAAAGCAGCCTGATAACAATCTCAAGGACAGTTCAAGCATTTATTTTGCCTTTTTAAAGTGGGGAGTTTGGAGGATAAGTTACTCATTTTTAAATGCTCCAAAATTTTCCACACTGTGAGCTTGAACAAAACACTTCATATTAGCACAGCGTAGCCTACACAGCTGTGTGTGTGTTAGTGTCAGGGCAGAGGTGAAAGCAGTTCAAGGATGAAGGAATGAATAATTCACACAGTTCTTTCAAAACATCTTACCATTAAGGAAATGATAAGGGAAAAAATAAAAGATCTTCACAAATCCTGATCTATTCTACCTTTAAAAAAAATTGTCGGTTTTTGGGGGTTTGCAAAACCACGATCTTGCCTAACGGTGCAAAAAGGCGCTACGATCAGCTCTGAACATAAAGCAGGCAAAAACATCTCAACTACACAGAAGCAGCTGGGCGTTTGGCTGGGTGAGATTCATAACCAAACCATCGGCACCTGCAGCCGGATGAATTAAAGGTTTAATTACGCAGAAAATCTATTCCAGGTTTATTATTTTATGTGGGAAAAACAAAATAAATATCGAAAGTTGCAGTCTGAGCTCTCTACATAAACTACAAATGACTATTGCACAACTTTTAGCATAATAGACAGTTGATAGTTTTTAATACTGAATACTGTTAGTTTTCTAAAATTCAGGACGAGGCAAAACTGAATCCATTGGTTCACATGGTTTTCTGTCTCTATGGAGATTTAAAAAAGTTTAAAGGTTTAGCAATCCCAAAGATTGTTTGTATCTGTTCTTTGTCTTCTCGACCCAAAGTAAATTGCAACAGATTGCCACTTACAACAAGTCAGGTTCTGCTAAATGTTCCATCCTGCTAAAAATGAGTTGTTCATTTCTCAAGGACTGTTGCTAAATCAATGACTCAATGCAACCGGCTGCGGTTCCTTACTGCAGATAACCAGATAACTTTTAACCAACTGGCATCATAAACTCAATTCGATTTATTTTATTACATATCAGCTGGAATGCATGGTATTAATCTGGAATATCTCTACCAGACGTCTTGTAAAAATATTGCTAATTCATCCAAGCTTATTCTGCATTGTCAACCATGTGACTGCTGAGGTCAAGAAAGAGCCTGCGCATCCCGTCTTGGCCATGTCCGTCATACCACATTTGCAGTCTAAGCCGAAGCTTCCTACTGCAGCACCAAAACCACCTCACCACCTCTTCAATCAACCGCAGGCAGACAGTACTGCAGCTGCATGGAATGCATGAATGGCCAAGACTTCCCTCAGACTAAGACATGGCCACATGTTAGTGAGAACCACAAGGCAACCGGTAGGTAGCAGCACAAAAAGGGCTGTGTTTATAATGGCTGGGAATGTAGGCCCACACAGGAGAACAAGCGTAAAGAGACGGATGGGATCGACCTCTTATTACAGCCGAGACTCCGTAGAGCTAAGTTAACCGGATCATTAAAAAAAAAAAAAAAGCTAATCAGTGAGGGGAATCTCCAACCTGCTGGCACAGAGCCAGGGAAACTTCCCCTCAGACATCAGCATCCACAGGGGGATTTTGCCACCCAGATAAGGATAACAAAACACAAATTGTGTCTTCAAACATGATCTACATGATCTCATGAAACATTTTCTGCGAGGCATCACAATAGCGCTACTGTAGAAAAAGTCCTGTTCCACTCCCGCATCTGTATTACATACCCTTTGGGGGAATTAACAGCTCATTTCCGAAGGCTGACGTAGTTTCATAGATGTAGTTTTCAGCCCATAGTATGTAAAAAAAAATTCCTTTTTGATGAAGAGAGGCTTAACCCACAGAGCAGCCACCCAGCCATCACTTCTGTTTGTATTCCTGCTGCTTAGGAACAGAGCCACAAGGTGAGCTCCTGTGTTGAGCTGCATCAATTTAAAGTCTGTAATGGGAGGGAGACAGTAGCACAGAAAGTGCATGTTCTCCAACCGGCTGCCTGAGTTTAATAACCTCTTTTTGTTCACCACGTTAAATAACTGATTGTTAATAACAGAACCGTATTAGTTAGTATTAGTTTGGAGGAGCACCAAACTCCAGTGAACGTATGCCATGCCGTGAACACGTGGGACTTTTCTGAGGCTTATAATTAACAAAGACCACTTTGACAACCATGCAGTGCTTTATATAGATTTCTAAAAGCAAACATGTGCTCTGCTTTTCAAGAATTTGAGGTTGGCCAATGAAGCAACATGAAAGGAAATATCTGCGGATTTCTATACGTCAGCACATAAATGCTCCACGGAAAAAGCGCACAGTTTTCTGACGAAGCCACAGCTGAATGAGGGTCTGTTCAGCTCTGACAACAAACCAAGACTGCTCCTAAAAATCCAATAAGTATATATTTTTTTGTTTGTTAAACATGTGCACGGGACTTAAAAACACTTGTACTTTAAAACATTTAAAAATAATAATAATTAAAAAGAAATAAATCAAGAAATATAAAGACGTGGACTTTGATGCATGAATCATGAGGTTACACATTTTACAGTTTTTAACCCATTTATCTTAGATTCAAAACTGCTTTTAGCAAAATACTTGAGGCCCCCTTTTCACAGTCAATATTAGTGGCATTTTTTAATAAAAAGAAAAACACACAATCCTTTGATTTAAAGTCCTTAGAAAGGAATTTCACATAGGCAGGTCACTAAAGTCTGACCAGTGCACCTCTACAGCTGCTGCTAGTCAAAGAAGCCACATGAGAAGAGAAGCAGTTTAGCATTTTTGCCCATGAACTTTGCCTGTGCTTTCCCAATCTGTCTTAAAATACCACCATAAAGACTCAGATATCTTTATCTATAATGGTCCATGTTGAAACATCACACTTTGGAAAAAAAATACCTGTTCTGACAAACCAAGCAAATGTTTCTTCATGCCTACAGTGTCACCTCTACATTGCTAGCTGTTGAGCATTTTGAATGATGATTTTATAAGATTGTTTTTTCTCCATTATAGTTTAAAAAAGTTTGCGAGTTACTGCAGTGAGGATAAAATAAACAGATCAAGCCAAAATAGGCTTATAACCATTCATCTTTTGAGAACAATTTCATGACTGAATCAAGCTAATATTTGTAACAGCATCAATTAATCCTTTCCTAATTCACCAAACTGTAGCTTATTTAAATATGGCTTGTGAGCGCATTAAGGAACATTTTTAGCAAAACGTACACATTTTAAGATGATGATAGGATCTCAGGCCGACTAGAAGAACCCAAACTTTGAGACAGTTTTCCTTCAGCAAGTTTCATTATCAGCTTACTAGGAATGAAAGATAAACATATTATTTGTACATAAGTAGAACCATGAGCAGGTTCAAAGGAAAAATAATTAAGTAGTGCAAGCTTCCCAACACTTTATAGAAAGCAGACATTCTTAGTCATTAGCATGAATGATAAACAGGCTGTGAAGTTTATTGACTGCAGAGAGAAATGCCGCCGAGAACCCAGCTCTGTCAAGTTGTTTTTGACAACAGCAGGAGGAAACATTTATTTCCTTGCGTCTCTCTCCGAGCAGGTCGGCTGATTGCATCTGCATGTAGACATGTGTGAAAACAACCGAGGTGCATTCTCTCCCACCGTTTACGGGCGATGCAGGTTGCAGCCCTGAAGCTGTTTTTTTATTTTCTTTTTTTTTTTCTTCTAAACTGCAACTAGAGCCAAACGGTTTACATTCTTCTACCGAGGGGGAGGCGAGTCTCCCACTGGTTTACGTCACTGAGATATGAATGTTTCAGACATGGGAATGTTCACTTTTAATGTCTTTGCTAAATAGAGTGGCAGAGCTGGATAAAGACACAGATGTCAGCAGTAAAACGCTGTTGGGAAAGAAAACTACAACCTGGATGTGTTGTTGTTTACCGTTTTGATCAGGGCTCAAACTTTTTAATACAGTAGTTTAAACTTTACACAGTCCTCAGAGTCTGATGGTGAAACGTTTCACATTATAGAGCGGATGTAGAGCTTTAGAGCTATTTATAAGAAGAATTATAACATGTCCTTTGAATAAGAGATGTTTAACTTAGATTACTGGAGTGTTCTAAATTATGTTGTTTACATTAATGTAGATGGTACTGTGAAAAACATTTTCTGTCCTGGGATCAACAAAGTACCAATCTAAGCTCCTAGAATATTTTTTTCTCTCCAAAACGAACTACAGTACTTCTACAAAACAACAATCCTTAAAGCTTCTACACTTTGAAGCAGGAAAGCAAAACGGATAAATAGATGAGGATTGAAGTCTGTGGCTTAAAACAATATTTTACAGAGGATTTATGATGCGTTTCTAAACCACTCACCATCTGGGCGTTGCATCATCGTCATGCTTATGTCGTCTGAACGCAAAAGAAACGTAAACACAAAAGAAACGTAAACAATAACCGTAGTAAGTGTCCAGCTTTAGGAGGAGTTGCTAAAGCCAATATAGACATGAAAAAAAAACATTTACCCGTTACGGATTTGTTCTGAAATAGATAATCTGAAATAATACCAAATGCAGTTTTTAATGATAATTTCATTTCTCCAAATGACTGCTGATTACTCATAAAAAGTACAAAGTGAGTTATTCTTCGTTTCTGTTTTTTCTCCAGTAATCACGTCATTGCTCATTTTCAGACAAGGGCAGAGCAAAAGGGACATGCCACTGAGTTGAACTTGTTTTAATATTTGGCAGATGTTGCATCCTTGCTTCTCCGGGGAGGTCTTAAAAATCAGACCAAAAGTTCTTTAAGGACATTTGGCTCAGGGTAAATACATGAAGTGACATGAGACCGTACTCTGAACAACCATCAAATCTTTCTGGCTGCAGACAAAACCCAGTCACATGTGAGGAGTTTGTGGGATTCAATTAAAATGTTTAATAAAATTTATTTCAGAGTGTTAAACTAATCACAATTAATTGCATTTTATAATAAAACCATATAGTGACGAAATAAGCGACATTTTCAATTCAAAAACTCTTTTTGCAGCTAAATGATTGAACAGACATATAAGCTTAACAGTGACCTGTTATTTAGGTTATTCAATCATCAGATTGGTTCAAAGTGTATTAAACACATTTATATTTCAAGTATTTAAGAAACTCCTGAATATTTATGGAGCTTCATTGAAAAGAATACGTCTTCAGAAATGTGAATGCTGACAGTAACATTGCATTAAATAGGCTTATGCTAATGCACATATATATGTTAGGAAGCATACAGTTAAGTTGGACAAATCAAATAAATAATATCCAGCTTGACATAATAGCATAAAACGTGTCCAAAGTCAACCTCACTTCCCCTTTTACTGGCTTTGACAGAGTAGGCAACCCTGCCCATGGCTCCTTCTCCCCATTAGCTGCAATTCAGAGATCTGATCCAGATGTGTAGTGACTGTGGGGTCAGTCAGCCTGGGGTCAGATCAACATGAGCTCATGAAAGCTACTCAATCATGTCTTCTAAAAAAAGTGTTAGACTACATGAAAGGGAAACCCTTTCAGGGCGACGCTGATGGCTAAAGGCAGAGATAAGCGAGTCTCAGAGCAGTGGAGGAAAATAGCTGGAAATCCTGGCATTGCGCACCTCTGTTTTGATGAGTTATCTTTTGGCAGGCGTACATCACAGAGAGGAAACAGGGGGAGGTGGTGCACAAATTCGAGCAAGAAAGCAGCTGTTGAAGTTCAGATTTAGAGGGTGGCACTGCAGGGAGTATTTATAATGTCAAACAGGATAAAAACAGGGCCCTTCCAGGACATATTTAAAGCAAGCTGAGCCCTTTTAGCACTCTGGTATCAAAGTGCCACACAACATAAATGTAACACATGTTAAGATACACAAAGAGGAGCTTATTTTCTACAGAAAGCCTGTGATAACCCTCACCCTGCAGGCTGACGGCAACAGACTGAGGCTGGATAAACAATCAACACTTCTAATTAAAATGTTCAGGAAACAGCTGTGAGGGTCAAAAAGGCAAACAAAGTGTCCTCAGAACATGAAAGCAACACTATCTCTGCTGAAAAAAATAATCATTTTACTCAATACATACATTTTGTGAAACATAAGGACACAGTGTGTGAATTCACATTGTTTGGAAATCTAAAATTAGTCATCAAGCAGGATATCAAGCATTTATCTTCCATTTCCTAGATAGAAGAACAGCAACTCCACTGAGAGCTCCTTCGCTGCCAAACGCAGCTGAGTAACGACAGGAATTCAGAGACAGAACAAAGCAGTATATCTTGAAAATATAAACCATTTTTCCATATGGTTTACTGGCTGCTTTTGATTCCAACTGACTGCCACATTTTTAAGGTTTCTAAAAGCTGCATGCAGCCATTGGCTGGCACAATAAACGCCCTCTGCTCAAACAGCGCAGTAAGCCCAAAATACAAGGCTTTGTCTCCACAGCCAGTGGATTACGGAGAAGTGAGAAATGTCTTTGATGGATAAAATGCTGGATAAACTGAAAAATACATGCCTGTTGCAAAAGTTTCCACGCACCTGGAACTTTGTCAAATTATGTCACGTAACCTCAAACTTCTATTTTATTGCAATTTTGTGTGATAACAATACAAAGTCGTAAACAACAAAAGCATTTGCATTCGCTCCCCTCTGCTCTGCCGGCCCAAAATAAAACCAAATGTCTTCAAATTTGATCAGAAAGCATTTGACTGAACCATGTAGGAATATGCGACATAAGGAAAACATGGTGCTGTACTGGTAAAGGTTTAACATTTTAAACTGGTAAAATGGTAAAATGCAAAAATAAAAAGTTTCTTTTTATTTTTCCATTTTGTAAGACTTTATAGTTGGTGTTCAAATAGTAATCTTCCAATCTTCCATTAACACATAATTATCAAGTGATATTGTCAAGTTTCCTGTCAACTTTAAATATTTTTTAACTCAAAAACACGGCGGGTTGCTGGGTGAATGACTGCCCTAGCGCCCAACCTTAGCAGGTTTTCTGGGGGAAACCTTGGACCTATTCAACCATCACTCACAAAAAAAATGTAAGAAACAGCATTGCACAACCACAAACAACCAACAGGCTCAATAGAAATCCATTAAAAGTTGCTGTAAGCCAGACAGGGGAGATAACCAGCTGGAACAAGGTGATCTGCACAGTAATGGCACTTAAATAAACAATCTGTCCCAGTCCTGAAATCTGGTGGTGGCAGCATTATGGTGTGGACCTTTTTTTACGCCTGGAAGAAAATTTTACATAGGGCAGTCCCTGAAGATAATCTGTTAGAGGTTTCACTTTCTGGTAGAACAATGACTACAGAGTACATAGGGAGAGATACAATTGAATGGTTTCAATCATATCAGGTTGATGTATTACAATTATCGAGTCAAAAATTATACCCAAGTCAAATTTGGATTGAAATTTGATGCTAACAGGCTCCCGCCATTCAATTAGATTCAGATTGAGCTAATAAACAAACAAGAAAGTCAGTCTCTCGATGAGCAAAGCTGGTAGAGAAATACTCCAAAAGATTGCAGCTGCAATTTTAGCATAAAGTTATTTTATAAAAATATATTAATTGTAAACAAATTGAGAGGCTATGCATCATTTTCTTTCCACATCACTGTTCAACACTACTCTGTGTTGGTGTATTACGTAATATCCCAATAAAAACATGTTTTGTTTGTGATTATGCAATAGAAAGTGGAAGATGTGTGCATGCTTTTACACAGTATACGGCACAGCAAAGACAGAAAGCAAACACCGCAAAAGCAAACATCACAAAGACTAAAGAACTGTGCGATCAACAAACGCGTCGGCCCGGTGCTCCTCGTGCTGAATTGCATCCAGATGACAGCAGGACGGGGAACTGGGCTGATCCCAGAAAGGTCAGCACAGCTTGGTGTAAAGAGTGGAGGCCGTCAATCCTGGGTCCACACAGACAAAAATGTGATCCATCACATCATGCTAGGTGAAAACAGCATCACCGAGGAGGTTCATCTGGCCTGAGGATGTAACAAAAATGTTGCAGTCTTTCACAGATAGCGTGTCAAAGTTCAAGAGGTTCTGACTTGAGCTTTAGGGTCTGTTTGTTCTCTACATGTCACAGTGAGCAATAAATCGCTTTCTGCATGCTTAGACGCTGCCCTACCATCCTACTTCACTGTTACATAGACAGACATTAACATAATACTTTACCATTCTACAAAATTAACTTCCAGTGATAAGACTTTTAACAGTATACAGTCAGAGCAAATGTAAAGATTCACTTTTAAAAACAAAATATTTCCTTACGACCTACTGCAACCTCGTCCATTTGGACTTAGACATCCTCTGCAGAGGACAGAGGCAGCATGAGGCTAATTTGGAAGCTGGAAAGTCAGGAGAAAAACAAAATCACTCACGGAACATTTTATATTTTGTTTGGACTGCAACAAATGGCTTACATTCATTCCGTGGCTCTGTCAAAGCCAGAACTGTTTATTATGGGGACTAAAGTCTATTCAGGAGCCTGAAATGGGATGTAAACAAACATGGTGGTTTAAATTAAATGCCACATTTTTAACCAGCTACTTTTAGCATGTTTTGCTCATACAGCTAAAAAAAAAAAAAAACTTTATAAGTATATTGACTGCTAAACAAAGGATACATTTCTTTTGTTGCCATCTAATTTATTAGAAATAACAAAAATTCAAGCAAATGCACTCAGTTTGTCTCTGTTAAACGTCACATAACACACAAAGAAGGTATTTTTCTTGTGTTTAAACAAAATGATATCAAGCAGATGGAGGCGTTTCCTCTGCTTGTGCCCCACAGCGGTGAGACCACAGTTCAAGTCACTGCTGAAGCTAAACAGATGCCTGGCAATCAAAAACATTTTCCACCCAATCCCTGATTTTGTCTGCACAGATGCGTGGGAGACTTTAGCTGGTATGATAATGGAAATGCTCAAAGAAGCCAAATTTTACAGCTACGATATGTTTTTATTGGGGGGAAAAAAGACATTTCTAACCCAGTCAATCACTGAAAACTCAACAAGTACAATACATTGATACTCATTTGATTGGATTCCTGATTTTAGCTCAAATCTTCCTTTTTTTTTTAAACAAGAGCTTCTATGATCTTTAAAAAGGAGAGCTGGGCTGAGATGAGACCAGACTCATTGTAACAAATATCTAAATTAATTTGGGGGGGGAAATAACATTAATTTATTAGTATGTTTTCCATTTGGACCCTAATGCACAATTTGTAGGATGCCAGGACTAAGTTGCTTCCAACTCAGATCCCATGCCAGCACATAAATCACTCCCGTATTTAAAAGCCATTGCTTAACCAGCAGCAGTAAACTTTTTAATTAGGCCAAGACGAACGAAGGTGCCACAGCATGCCCCAGCATTCCTGTGTTATCCAGTCAAATCCAGTCATGCAGAAGACCTTTTCCACAGCCACTTGCTACAATGTCCGATTGTTTGTTCAAAGCACAGCACTACTTAGAGGAGTCCAGAGAGTAAACCGATTTCACTAATGGCACAGTGAAAGGCTAAACTGAGACTGGAGCACTAGGAAACATTTGAGTCATGTTGTTTGTGTGTTATTGTACCACAAATATAAAGTATAAACGGAGTTTAAGAGACATAAAATATATTTTTACAAATCAGATTCATCATGGTTTGTTTTGCAAATCCAAACAAACTTTTTTTCTCTTTTCAAAACAAATATTTGCCTCAGTGCGAACATAGCACACAAAATTTTATGTGAAAAAAATAATAGATTGTTGATACATAGGAGTTAAAATAATGAATAAAATCATCAACAATTAAAGTGTTATCAAACAAAGCTAATTATTTTAAGTGTTTGTAAAAATCCTAGCTTTTGATGCTGACATTGTTTTACTTGGAACAAAAAAATTAAATGACTTCACAAAAACAGTAAACTTAGCAAGGTTAAAAAAATTAATCTCTCTCTGACTTTTTCCATTAACTAGAACAACCCCTGTTGAGCGCTGCAAACGTTGTAATGCTTAAAGCTTGTGAAATGAAGTTAAAACTAAACATTTTCTCCAAGTTAAGAAATCAGTTCAGACTATTAAAAGATTGTTAATAGAAAGGAGCAGAATGATGAATAAAATAATCAAAGCAATTTCGAGTGTTAAGAATAGGAGCAAGAAGTATTGTAAATAATTTCAAAAGAGAGACATAGATAACAGAACAAGCCTGGCAGAAATACAAAGTGAAAGATGTTAGAAAGAGAACTGGTGAGAATTGTCTCTGAAGATCACAGGACTGCCAAGATGCTGAGTAACTCAGACAAGTTAGGAATTATACTCACAAAGACGACAATCACTACAGCTCTGCACAAGAATGGGCTTTAAGGTTGCAAACCAAAAAATAAACAAAAAACATAAAACTCTGCAGGATAGACCCTCAACTCAAACTAAAGTATGCTAAAAATGATTCTGCATGTCCTTTTAGTTTTTGTGCAAAAAGTCTGTTTTTAAGTGCAAAGGACAACATGAAAACATCCACGGAAAGTGTTTCCAAAGATGTGTTAAAAAATCTTTTGCTGTGTTTAACAGCACTTCAATACTACTTTTATAACTATAAAATTTTCATAGGGCACTATTAATCTTTTCATTAACTTGTCATGTGCTACATAACTGCCTTTACTGCAGGCACCAAACATTTAGAAAGCTCACAATTTAGAGTCATTTTAAGGAAATGTGATCAAAGTTAACCATATTTCAGCTGTGAAAACATAAAATCTAGGGGTGTTGAGGTGTCGAGGCCTTGCTCTTCGCTTCGGCTGTCAAAGGTTTGAGTCCCGACCTCATGACCTTTGCTACATGTTTTCTTCTCCCTCTTTCATTACCCACTTTCCTGTCTGGCCACGCTCAAATAAAGGCCACTAGAGCCAGTAAAACATTTGAAAAAAATGTTCCGTTGTTGTTATATTGTTAGTCAAATACAATGGCTAATACATCTGAACCACATTAGCTTTTCAATTAACAGAAAAATATAAGTTTTACAGAATGAGCAACCCCGAATGAAGGAATGTTTCCTTTTGGTTGCCCAGACTGAGATTAAAAAATGCACATATGTCCACACTGTCTAGACACAAATTAGATTAGATCACTTGCAAAAAAAAAAAAAACACACACACCCTTTTTAGGGACTTGTGTTACGGAAGTCTGTTTAAAGTACCTAATCTGATTTTTATGTTCTGGCACCAAGGACTGGGTGCCAACCTAATAGTAGGCAATATATAAAATTACTTTACATTTAAGTCTGCAACTAAGAATAGTGAGGAATTGAAGAACAAAAAAAACAATGAAGTGTGAAATTCCAATATGGAATTTGTGTTGCACAAAACAAGCTTGGAGAAAAACAATGGCTTTGAGTCCAGATCTCACCAACCAAAAACTCCTTCACCACTTTGCCTCGTGCTCCAAGCTCCAAGTGGCTCTCCAAACAGGATAACCACAAAACGACTGTGTGGTTCCATCTAACACATAGATCTGACTTGGCTGTATATGATCTGCATGCCTTTAAGCAAACAGTAGTGTTTTTTTTTCACGCTTTACTGCTCTGAAGTCAGAGAAAGTCTTTAGTGCATGTTTTCTTATGAGCAGCAGATGAAAAAGGCTTTTCTGACCACAAACATTTCTAGACCTCAATTGGGATGAAGCACAAAACTTTCACATTCTGCAGCATATAAAACCACTACAACGAATGCAGCCGAGTAAGTTTAACCACATGAACATCTAAGTTAAGGAGAGCTGAATGATGCCTGCTGCTATGCTGTAATAAAATAATAAATGTCACTGTGGAGAAAGAAGGGGCAAAAATTTCAAGAGGCATTTCTACAAAAGCCCCAAAGAGGACAAACTTCAGTGCATTTTGAAAATATTAGGCTAGTAAAGTGAACTCTGGAACAAACACTTTTAGAGGATGAATATATAAAGCAACCTGTATTAGTCATAGTCGTATAGTTACATGTGTGATTGTGAGAGTTTCCATTTTCTGCATCATGACTTGTAGGAACCGATTTTGCCAGACTGGCTTACAATAGACAGGTATGCACACTCATTTATCACACTTATGATGAAGAAAGGAGCATTTACACAGCAAACTCTGCTCTGGTGATGCTCTGCTTTACTGTGGCAACATCTGTGCAACCTTTATAAAAGACATCGGAAGCCTTTCGCAGTCTCATTACGCCAAAATTTAACAAGACTGACGGGGAAAAAACTTTCCGTGTCAATAAGGAGCAGGTGTCATTTACTAAAAGAAAAGATCCAAATTATATACAGAAATATACATTTACGCTCTGTAGACAGCAGGTTGCAGATCCAACTCAGCTTCAGCACAAAGTCGCTTTAAGGAAAACCAGAAATGCAAGGTGAAAGACCACGGGAAATTAAAAGGGGTTTGTTGTGCAGCAAGTACAAAAAATACCAAAAACAATCTGGTATTTAAATTGATGAATAAAAGCACAATGAGGATGGTGATGTGCATTTAGTTGGCTGGAAAGCTTCAGGTCAGAAGGTGGAGAACAAAAGTTAAATAAAATGTGAACAAACAGAATGTAAGGGTTAGGGTGATGAAGAAACCAATAAAATCCAAACCTGAACACAAAAGCCACACGCAATGACAAAAAACTACGGTTCCTCAAACTTATTCCTTTTAGCATTTGATGCATGTTTTTATATCTTGTGAAAGGACACAGCAGAAAGAACAGTTGAGCCATCAGAGACTTGAGCAACTCAAACTTTTACTCTGGGCATCTCCTTTGAGGACTTATCCACATGGGTGTTTCGCAAAATATGAGTAGCTTGAAATGTTTTCATTCACACAGAAACACAGAAAATGAGGCAAAAGGGAGCAGTAATTATGTCAGAGCTTTAATACTGCCATAAATACTGGTGCGTACACACTGAAGTTTGCACAAGGGGCAACAGACATAGGTGAGCCTGAAGTTGGACTGTGACATCACCGTCTCAAAAAACTTGTTGGTTATATGCAGGAATGAAATGGGTCTGGTTGCTTTTCCGTGTCAGGTTAGATTTATCCTAAAAGCCGTAAAACAAGCTTTTCCTCTGGTTGCATTTCTGACTTTGTTGCCTTTAATTGTGTGACTATCCACAAATGCTGTGTATGTATTTCAGCTTCTGTGTATTCACACAACACGCCATGGGAGACTTCCCTTGAGCAACCCAAACTTTTACAGTCTGCGCTACTTCAGGGCAAAGTAAAAATATTTTGTCTCTGGCCAGATCTGCTGTGATCACAAGAGGCACAATAAACAGATGCATTAAACATGAAACTTCCTGGAACAGCACCACCGAAAAGCCTATCAGATTAAGAGTAAAAACCCTGGATATCCAATCCCCTCTGGCCCCTGAAGGTAGTTCAGGGCCTTTGATCCTCCAGTAGCTGAACTGCAGCAGAAAGAGCTGCAATCAGATGCAGGGACAACTGCAGCCCATGAGTGAAGGGTGGCACCCCCACTTCTTTTTATGAACAAAGCAAACAAAACTACATTAGAAATATAGAATATTTGAACACCAGAAGATGGAGATGTTGATCACTGTGCATCAACTTCCAACAATCCCAGTGGCAGCATTGAAACTGGCAGAGACTGTATGATACTGGAATAATAAAAAATGCATGCAAGTCTTTTATTTTCACAAATACTGTCAGGTTACCCTCAAACAAACACATATACACGCATTACACAAGTGTTCACACGGATTTGACTTTTTGACATCTTGAATCGTGCCCAAGTCTCAAGTGTTTTACAGTCACTAAGGTTTTTTCTTCAAGGATTGTCCCATATTCACCTCCAACTCTGACCAGCTTCCCTGCAAGTGCTAAAGAAAGCCTTCCCCACAGCATAATACTGTCACCAACATGTTTCAATATGGGGTGTGTTCAAGGTGTTACCTTCCCACCACAAGTACTGTTTTTCATGTTTGTCAAAAGGTCCAGTTGTGGTCTCATCCTCAGAACATTCAGAACATCTCCTCTACTTGGATTATAGAAATCTACAGACGGGACTTCTAGTTTTTTCTTCCAAACAATAACTTCTTGCCACTGTTCATGAAGAGCAGATTTGTGGAGTACATGACTTAATAGTAAACCCACCTGAGCTGTGGGTCGCTGCAGCTCCTCCATCCCTTTGGAGGAGCTGCATTTTGTGTCTTTCGTGTCGGTCGATCTCATGCAAAGTACAGTGGCAGAAGAGTGGGAGATGTGAATAGTGAAAACGGCCTTGTTTTGGGTGTGTCAGTAAGGATCAGTCAGGTGAGAGGAGAACCTCCTGCTGGTGGGATCCACATGGACATGCCTGCATCTCCTCAGCTCATACAGACCTCAGATCGCAAGGGGGCCCAAAACAATCTGCTCCAACATTAAAGACACTTCTTCCTCAGGCAGATGTTAAAGACATCACATCCTCTTCACACAGATTAGTTCTATTTTTACAGCTGGATAGGCATCTGGACATGACTATCCTCAAGTCTAGACATGAGGAGAGCGGACTTTTATGACGGTCAGCTCTGCTTTTAATCTTTATGTTCCTCTCCAGAAAAAAGGGAGACTCTGTTTGAATATAAACAGTAAGAAGACTGATAGTCTGCTGCTGTTTGTGAGAGTCATCAACCCAGTGTGTGAAAGAGATCCACAGCCAGCAGCAAGGGGAAGTCGTCTGGGTCTCAGATACACGCGAAGCAGAAGATGCTAACTTTCCAGGCAAGCTCCAAGTGGGTTAAAGTGTCACTTGAAGGCTTTTGTTAATCCTTTACATTGCTGTGTAAATGTTCCACTCTCTAACTCAGACCTGACATGCAACTGACCCGAGTCCGAAGCTGATATTTTCGGCTCTCCTCCGTCGTCACTGCCAGGTTTGGACACAAAAGTACAACCACTACATTCTTCTTCTTGCCCACAAAACACATAAACAAAAACATGCAATTAACCAAATCGGCTCTTTCTACATAAAACCACATGTAGGAAGACACTTAGGAGTGTGAAGCTATGCCTGTTCTCAGTAAACACTGGTATGTTTGTGCACTCCTAGGACAAACATGGCAAAAAACAATAAAAAAAAAAAAAAAAAAGATTTACACACTAGTGAATTTCTTCTGTCTTGTCTCTCTGGAGTCGTTCCCACAGCTTGAACTCAACAGAAGGCAGGGGGCTGAAGCTCATGGTGTACTTTGTTTTGGACATGTGTGTGTGGAGAGAGCAATCAGCTGACTGTGGTGTGTTGAGGATTGGAAAACAGAGAAAGACATCCGCAAACATTTGTTCCAAAGTAGTGAAGCAAGTGTATAAAGTGGTACGATATGCAGAATCAAGCTGTTGTGATTCATCCACTGAGTGCATAATTAAGAGAGTTCTGGTTTTGATTAAATTCAAATGCATTCAGGATGTTCGAAGCAGATTGAAGCTTTGGTGCGGTGAAAAACTATTTGTCATTAAACCTGGCCTGAAACCTGGGTGTAGTGATAGACTCGGACTTGAACCTTCAGAGCCACATAAAGAAAGCTACAAAGTCGGCCTTCTATCACCTAAAGAACATTTCCAGGATTAGAAGACTAATGTCTCAGCAAGTTCCAGAGAAACTCACCCATGTGTTTTTCTTTAGTCAAATTGATTACTGCAACAGTATCTTCATAGGTCTGCCTAAAAGAATCAATCAGACAGCTGCAGCTGATCCAGAACGCTGCTGCTCGCGTTCTAAAACCAGGAAGATGGAGCACATCACCCATTTCTACAGTCCCTATGCTGGCTGCCTATAGCTCAAAGAAAAGACTTTAAAATACTGTTAGTTTATAAATCACTGAACGGTTTAGCACCGCAATACATTAAAGATCTGTTATTGTATCGACCTCGTAGACCCCTCAGGCCTTCTGGTTCTGGTCTGCTCTGCATCCCCAGAACCAGAACCAAACATGGAGAAGCAGCATTCAAGCATCTATGCGCCACAAATCTGGAACAAACTTCCTGAAAACTGCGAAACAGTTGAAACACTGCTTTTGAAACATTATAAATGAAACATTGATAAATATTCTGATGTGTAAAAATGCCGCCAGACAAAGTGTTTAATTTATGTTTCAATTGTTGGCTGTTGTTTTTATGATGTAAAGCACGTTGAAAGGCCTTGATGCTGAAATGTGCTGATTGATTGATGATTAAACCTAATAACTGGTTGTTAATGGTCCCAGAGCATCACACAACCACCATGTCTCACTATCCCATGTGTTTTTTTTTTCTTTTTTCTGGAATGTGTTTTATTTCAAGATATAAAAATTCCTCTTTTATTTAATCAGTCAGTGAGATAATTTCTAATAACGCTTGGGGAGAATCAATATGTCTTTTTTTGTTTGTGTTCTGTTTTGGCAGCAGTAATTCTCACCTTGGATCTCTCCCATGGAAGACATTTTTGTCTCTTATTGTTGAATCAGGAACACTGATCTTAATTAAGAAAGTGAGGTCTGCGGTGCTTTAGATGACGCTTTATGTTCTTTTATTAACTCTTGGATGAATCATGAGTTCACTCTTGAAGTAATTTTAGTAGTGTGGATACTTTGGGAAAGCATCATTGCTGTTCCTTAGTTTCTCCATTTAAGAATAAAGGCTTTCACATAAAGGTTTGCTGGAATTATTAGTGACTTTGTTCCTGAACGTTTTCAGACTGGTGAATACTGTGTTGTGTTTTGAGATCTCTTAGCCCATTCTCTGTTGTCAGACAGGCTTTGTTTAAGTGAACTTGACCACACACATGCGGCAGCAATCTTCATGTGGCTGATGAACCCGAGCCATTTGAAGTTCACCAAAATCAAATCACGATTTAAGGGGAATTAAAGTTTTAAGATAGGCCAGGTTGGTTAGTGGAAGGTCCTCCACTTTTCCGAGATTCAATAACAAGGTAACAAGTCCAGGAGGAAACCCAGGGATCCCAGTAACATCCCAGTAACTCATTCTGTGGAATCCTGTTTATTTTTACTAAAACTACTAACCTATTTGTTGTATGCACTCAAAGTTTCTTTGTCTGATAAGAAGTTGTTGTTGTTGTTTTTAATGATCTGAAACATTTGGTGTGGTAAAAAAATAAAATAAAAACAGAAAAAAAAATCTATAAAAGCCACTTCACTTTGCTGTGTGTTCTGGGTTTATAGTTGTTCTGGCAGGAGGCGAGCAACAAGTGGTGTGCTCTTCTGTGTCTCTCCATCACTTTTCTGAGCAGCAGGAACAGCTGATCACGTACCAAAGCAACTAGACAACAATAGCTCCCATTCAGTCGCCTCCTTACCTTTTGATAAGCCAGCTGGAGATAGTTGTAGGGGATCCTCCTGTTGAAGTCCTGTATGACCTCATCGCTGACCTTATGCACGGACTGTGTGCCAAGCTTCGCCTCAATGCATGCGTTCATGCACGCAGCCCTGCGCAGCACCACGTCGAAGAAGCGCAGGTCCGAGAGGGTTTCATGAAACGGGTGCTGGTCCTGGCACCTCAGCCGGCACCGGACCCGGGTGCGCCGGACTCCCCCGTGGCTGCTGAGCGCTCCCTCCATGTAGCGCACCACGCTCTCATAGTCGCCGCCGTAGAAAGCCCGCACGGCGCTATCGTACAACAGGTCGACCGGCTCCAGGAAGGCAGCTGAGCAGAGCCGCAAGTCGCTGGACAGCAGGAACACAGACAGGATCACCAGCGGACACAAGTTTCCATCCATCCTCTGCCTCGGTTTCGGGCGGAGAGCAGCAGGAGACGGCTGGAGGCTCATCCAAAGCAATGAGCGCAGCCTCGGTTTACAGTAAATTCACAGGCTTCCTCATAGATCCATTCAGCACGGGAGCAGAGGCGGAAATATTGGCAGTGGACCGGGAACACACATGTTAAGACCCCTCATTGGCTCCATAAACTCCTCCCCTCCCTCCCGTGAGATGAATGGCTATAGCGCACAATCAGGGCTGCTGACCAGCAGACAGGCCAGATGGTGGGAGGCAGAGGAATCCTGCAGGGGGGAGGATAAACACGATCCCATCACTGGCATACCAACCACAGACATTTATATAACTAAATATTAGAGAATCTATTTACACATCGATATGTGAGCTTTTTGCTTTTAAAAGATCTATGTAAATTTGAATCCTAGTCTTTTGGGGGGGGGTTTCCACATAACTTTTCCTTCGGAAGTTTTGTGATTAATAAATGGAGTCCGTCTGTGGCTGATTTAATCTAAGCATAAACATAAACACAGCTGTTCTTTCAATGGATGTTTAGAGAACATTAGTGAACAAACAGCATCATGACGACCAGGAAACACAGCTGAAAGGTCGAGGATGAAGTTGTGGAGAATTTGAAAGTAGGGCTGGGTTATGAGACAATTTCTCAAGTTTTCAGGATTTCACTGAACGCTGAATACCTGCCAAGCCATGGCCGTCAACCCAGGCAGGAAGAGCAATGTGCTGACAGAAAGAGTTCAGTTTATAGAAAAGGCAAGAAGACATCATTGATAGCGCAAGCAAAAATATTTTAGCCATGACCACTGTAAAACACATTATTGGCAGCATTATGCTATGGGGAGACCCCTTCTTTAGCAGAGATAGGGAATATAGTCAGAGTTGAATTGAAGATGGTAAATATGAGGTGATACTGGAAGAAAACATGGTAGAGGGAACTTGGTTAGAGTTTCGCCTTGTAAACGTAAAGCTAGAGTTGCAATGGACTGACCTAGAGCAAACCCAATTGATGTGTTACAGTGGTCCAGTCAAAGTTCAGACCTAATGTTAATGATTTGTGGCACAACTTGAAAATCAGTTCTTCAGTCAGTCTAACAGTTTAGCCAAAAGTCTTGGTGATGTAACTGCAGAAAAATGTGGCTTAACAGTTTTTCAAGGCATTATAAGTAAACCACTTAGACTTTCTACCAGCCTTCAAGAATTGCTTAAAGATTATTGTTTTACACAACTCACCATTCAGCAACTTATGAAACACTGAGTTTGCTCAAAGCAAAATACATTCTGACCCCAAACTGTCTAAAAATACTCATGTTTCTTAGCATAAATGTCTTGTATTCCAGACCTTCTGTCGTTTTGTTGCTCCTATTCATTGAATTAATTCACAAGGACACACATAGCGAAGTTTATTCTGGACATTTATATTGTCCAGAATAAGCTTCAAGGGAAACTGCGTTCACATTCTGATTCGGACCCTTGTCTAATATTGGGACAATGTCTCCCTCAGGCGGTCAAAGCGGGGATATGCAAGTTCCGTAACAATATTACTTGTTTCTGTCAGAACAAATATTGGGTCTTAATTGTAAACAATTCATAATCTATGAAGGGTATTTTTAATTACAACAAAATGTATTGATATTGAAAACCACATGTTGTTGTACAACAACAAGGAGAAGCTGATTGGTGCTTATGGACTCTGATGAAAAGCAATTTTACAACTTTCTAAGTTGTAAAATTACTGTGTCTGAACTATTTCACTCAGAGTAAAAAGTTAATTTTGTCAGTAATTCAGTTCAGAAAGTGAAACATTAATCACCTACTGAGGTTTTCAAGAATTTATTTGTGAATATTATGTCAATTTCCTGCTTACATTGAAGACACAATATTTAGGATTAAAATATTACATCAGATCAAAAGTAAACATATTTATTAAAGACATAACATCTTGATGAAATATGTGATTAATATCTGTTTAAAGGTATTTCAGTCTGACAAATTAATCTGCTATTTGAGTCTATCTCACTTTTTTACCATTTTATTAATCATTTAGAAGCAGATTTTAAACTCCACCACATGATGATTTAACCACTAGGTGGCAGTGAAGCAAATCAATGTTTTTTTCATGTTAAAATGGCATTTACTGCACATTTATTCATTCTTAGGAATGAAATAAACATAGATAGACCATCTTAAATCAAATATTGTAAAAATACTGCAACATAACATTATAAAAGTCTGGCACATGATTGAACACAGGAGATCTGGAAGGAAATTATTATTATTATTATTATTATTATTATTATTATTATTATTATTATTATTATTATTATTATTATTAATAAACACAAACATTCAGAGAAAGAAAACAATTTTCCTTTATGACCCAGCATGTACAAGTGGGTTTTTAATAATGGAGGAACATTAAGTTCTATATATCGATATTTCATAATCTATAATCAATATAGTCAACATGTTTGTCATACAACATTTGTGAGAGACTGAATCTAAAAACATGTAGAATCATATAATTAAATATAACTTCATATGCGGTATATATTCTCTGTTGAAGTTAATTTGTTTTGGGTAATTGCACTCATGCTGAGATAAACTGAGCCTACGTGGTATTTCTATTGTGATTAAGTTGTTTTTGAACAAAACTTTATTTCTTTTTCATGTTTTAGAGACTTGGACAGTTTTGAATGACCTCACTTTATACACAATAAAAGACGATATCAGTTTTTTTTTGTTTTTTTTTTTTACATCATTAAAAAAAACACAACCAGAAGAAAATGACATTGATATCACGCAGCACATCATTTCAGCCCATGATTTTCTTCCTGCTGTACCCACCGCTTCTTGGAAATCAGGAAGGGCTGACCATCATCAGACTCCTTCAAGGAGAGGGCCAGTCCTGTGAAACACAGCCTATCTGCTGAAAACACAAGGGAACTGAGCTCTGACATTTTAGCAAAGACATTAGAGCATTTATCTCAGCTGAGAGAATAGAAGCATATTTGAAGAGACCTGAAATGAATTTATTATTAAATCGCAAGTTCTAATTTCACCAAGGAGGGTATTGACGAATCCATTACACTGCTAAATATAAATTTCAAGTTGAATTTTGTATCCCGGAGTTCTGTTTTCTTTCTAAATTTTTCTTTTCGTGTTCTAAAAATAATGTGATCATTTCAGTCTTTTACAGCAACTTTCTGGAAGTCACACATTTCAGAGTTCATCTTTCTTCACAACTTTTTTTCAGGTTTCTGTGTTTTCTGATAGGAAGGCAAATCGAAAGTAGGTCATGCAGATAGATTTGTTCTCCCTCTGATAGCCCCACTCATTTGGATGCTGATAACATGAAGTATGAAGATGTTGAAGTGACAATACAAATTACAGGAAGGAAATTGTCTCAGTGTGGGAAAAGCTCTGATTGCTGGTGCATGAGTTCTTCGCACGTTCATTGCTGCTTTTCGTTTACCAAGAGGTTATATATCTGCCACTTTAGAGCACCATCTTAACTTAAAAATAATTATTTCAGAAAAGTTTCACTGAGTGCAACAATAAGAACACATTTATTTTACATGAATCTAATTCAAAAAGTAGAAAAAAACATCATTAAACCAATTAATAAACCCATCAGTTCATGTCAATTAATGCCTAAATGGCAAAGTTTTGGACATGCTACATTTGAATTTACCTATTTTAAACCAGGGCCAGCTTAGATTCATGCAATCTGGTAAACATTCTAAAATATCACTGCAAAAAATGTTTTTTTATATATATATATATAAACTCACAAAACAACTGTAAACATAATCAAGTTTTTTCTTTATTGCTGAATAAATACAAAATAAGGAAGCAATCAGAGTGTAATTCAAGACCATATCCATCATCATATTTATTCTGTTATTAGCACGTTTAGGCTTTCCTTGGAATATTTATGTTTTCTGCGTTGGCTTTAGAAAACGATTTCCACTTAAACCACTGTGCTGAAAACAAGATAAAAACAATCATGCAGTGTAATGTAGTGTAGAAACATCCATGTACAAGAACAATAATATAAAACTATGAGACATGTAATTAACAAATGCAGAACATATTGACAGTGTGAGGCCCAACAGAAGGTGTAGCAAACTTTACAGCAAGGAAACAGGAGAAAGGTGGAGAGACTACACATGATTGTACAAAATGTCATCATATTAAAATCAACTTATAGAAAACTTTCAATATTGCATTTTTTTTTCTTTTTACATTTATACATCTGAAAATGGGACACAATGCACAGTTATCCCACCATGGGGCGAGGAGTCCAAACTTCTCTTCTAGACGTAATTGGACTTAGCAGTGGAGAGAAGCTGATTGGTGCTTATGGACTCTGATGACCCACTGAACCCCCAACATCTCCGTAAGCTCAGGATCACTCCTCCGAGCACAGTGAAGAATCCACCTGCCCAGCTGACGAACACTGCGTGACCAAATTCTCTGCTGCAAAGACACACACACACACACACACACACACACACACACACACACACACACACACACACATTTAGGTGCACATCTCCTTATCAGCTGAGTGCTTTTGTTTGTGCGTTATGTGTGAGTCAGTCACTCTTCTCTTCTACTTACTTTTGGAGTCGATGTGCCTTTTCGTTGACCTCAACCATCCTACTGACGTACCAGGAGGTAACGATGATGGTCAAGACACCTGAGTTAAGAAAAATATTGTTAAAAAGTGTCATCTGCAGTCATGTCTGAGCTTAATTTGTTCATGATTAATGTAAAATACAAGGAAAACAGAAAGAAAACAAAACAAGCCCCTTGCTGCTAAATGTGTTTAAATTAACGATGGAATGCATTTGAAAACAATATTTAGAAGCTTTTGAATTTATTAATCATGATTATTATTTTTTCCATTTAAACTAATTTTAGTTGATGACTGAATAGATAAGCAGATATATAAGATTTATACTGAGATGAAAACAATATTCTTCAACTTGACTTTTGGAAGCTAATAATTGTTGGTCATAACTGCACACATTTCCATTTAAAATATCTAAACAAGCAAGTACCAGCATTTTTAAACTTCACAGTCTTCTAAGTTAAATAACTATGTGAAGACAAAAAAAGGTCAATAAACCTATACTTTACATAAACATTATTTAAGCCATGTAGTTCAGTAATTGAAGTATTTGGCCTCAGCACCGCTATTAAACTTTAAACACTTTTCACTGCGGAACGCTCTCAGGATGGCTGCGTTTCTACTTTGTTCTTCTCTAGTTAATAATATTTTATTCTGGTTTTATTTACATTTCCATACTTAAATGAGAGGTTTTCATTTATGCATTTTTGTTTCTGTCTTTTATCGCTACTGATAAAAGACAGTAGCGACCATGGAAAACAAGGTTAAAAACAGAAAAACATTTTGGATTGAAAGCATGCTGAGGGAGCAACAGTGACTGAGTGTGAGCACATGTTCAGCATTTTGCTCTCTCACCTTGTTGGGAATTTCATGGCATCAAAGATATTTCTGATTTTAGCTTTTAAATGTAGTAACTACTACCTTTGGTTTACTCTAAGAAATTCTGTTCGACTTTCCTTACACTCATGGTGTCCCTGTGTTGTGATATATTAAATGTCCTGCATTCATTTGCAACATCTAATATCATTTAAAGACTAGTAATACATATGTTTACATTTAACAATCTTTAACTAGGATGAAGCATGAACCACCCACATCAGAAGAAAAAAAAAACACTGCTTGACTTGTTTTCAAAAATCCCGTTTGTAATATTTTATGTTATTTAATTAAATATTTGGCCACAAAACAAAAAAAGTTGTGTTTTTCAAAAAAGAGCAGTGATGTCTCTTGTGTGAATGATGCTTTGGGCAACCACATCTTTGAGGAGCATCTTCCATTCCTCCACACACAACCAAACACAAACATATAGTTCCCTGATAGTCTGATATGCAAAAGAAAAGTTTTTCAAATAACTTTGCAGGTACATTAAGAACTAAATGAACAGGGATCTAAAATCCATACATATCAGATTACATTTAAGTCTCTGTTCATTGCTGAATAGCCAAGTTCAAGTTTAATCAGTCTAGTGTTGCATATTAGACACTAAAGTCAGTTCCTTTGGACAGCAGCAGAGTTAAAGCCATAATTTCATACAGTGCACAGCACCAAAGAGCATCCATCCATCATCCACTGCAAATATAAGTTACTTTATAAATTTTATTCACAGTCAGTGCTGTAATTGGTCCTAAACAACAGTCCATTCCACCCTGACCACAGAGTCATCTTATCCATTTCAAAAACCTCCATTACACAGAATAAACAAATTAACAGCAACTAACAGGTTCAATATTTACCAGTAAAAAGCTGCAACTACTGACCACTGGTGTAAATTAATTACTTACTATCAAGTTGTCATTATGAAATGATAACCTCAGATCTTATTTCCAAGGACATTTGAAAAATAATAATTGACAAAGAAAGGCACCGATCAGCGAAGTACAATATCACCACCTTCCTAAAATAATGACTTAAATAATATTTTTTTTTATTTGCCAACATGATTTTGACAAAAAAAAAACTACTACATTTTTCCGCCCAAAAGATTTTTTTTAGGCAGATGACGATATATTTATATTCAGTCATGTCATTCCTACCAGCGAGTATGAACAGCCCTCCTCCGCAGACAGCTGCTTTGACTTTGCTCTGTGGCATCGCATCCATGAAGCGAGTGCACTTCATTCCCAGTATGGAGACAATCAGCGCCACGGCGGAGAGGAAGAGGCTGACCAGAATCAGTGCTCTAGTGACCTGGACCTCAACTGCAGGATCACAAAACAGAAAGCTTAAACGCAGGTCACTTTTAAGTGGAACATCTCATAGAATAAGCGCTGAAACTTACTTGGGAGTTTCAGTAGATACTTGTAATTTTCGCAGGTGGCCCTCTCGGAGGTGCCGCTGCAGGACATCCACAGACCGTCATAGGTTCGGTGTTTTGCTTGACTCTCCTTTCCCCACTCGACCATGAAAGTAGCGGCAATAGTAGCAGAGACTCCAACTAAGGAGAGGAGAAAACCAACGATCTGCAGTCCAGAGCTGGCCATCCTGTCCAGGTAAAAGCGCAGCGGGTGAGTTCAGCAATCTGAAAAATGTTAAAGTAAAGCCAGTGGTCGCTTATTTGACCGCTGTGTCTGCTTCCTAAAAGACGCTCTAATTGCTGCGCTCAGTGGACGCCAGTATTTAAAGCCCCGGACTGGTGACGCATAAGGGGATCTTACTTCACTGCTGATTGGGGGTGTAAATATGTCATCCGGAAGTCTTATCAATTAAAGTGATGGATGATGTGGAAAATGCGCAGACACTACTGAAAATTCACTTGTAAGTTAATTCAGAGTGTATGACTGCAAATAAAGAAGTTATAAGGAAAACCACGGTAAAGACAAGAACTGTACAAAAAAGTATAGCATTATTGAGTAACCCATACATTATTAATACACAAATGCAAAACAAATTAAAAGTAAAATAATGCTCGTTTTAAATTTGGTAAAGTGAACATGTGCTGGCACAATTTAAACAACTGAATTTGCTAGGTGTTTTCTCAAACTTACATAAAAGAAGATATGAGTTTTCAACCAAACGTCTGCAGAAGTAGAAGACACAGCGAACAGCTTCTCCAAGCCACTCTCCATGTGTTCTGAAAACCTTCAGTTTGTTTGTCTCTTTTATAAGCAAGAAGGGTGTGAAAAGGAATGGAAGGGGGTGAAACCCACATCCTACCTTCACTGTAGGATGTGGATTCAGAAACAAAGAAGGGAGACAGAAACTAAATTAACACATAGACAGGTTTACAGCTCAGGAGTATCCCAGGAAGATCTAAGTCACCCTCTGTAAAAACATGCTTGAGATTAAGGAAAGATTTAATTGTGTCTCCGCAGTTTTAACAAATTTGAACACTAAACCTCTAAATAGAAAACAACTAGTAACATAAAATTACAAATGTAAGAATAATAACAAACATAGTAATTCTAACAGAATTGAAATCTGTTTCTGGTCACATTTGCTCCAAAATTGAGGAGCATAAACACTAAACGGCTTTTCTCACTTCTGTAAATTTCTTCCCTAAAAATTATCCTTCAAAAACAGGAAGCAAGGCTTTCTCTGATGTTAATATTTACAGGTTTGAATAAAAAGCAACCAATAGGATGGGTTTGTGAAGTACTTGTCTCCACCGAGTAATTAGTCACCAATTCTTACCCTGTATTTTTTTATCCAAAAACAACGACTTTTGTCTCGTCTGCACTAAGGAGCTTCTGACTAGTCCACTCACTGGCCTTATGCACACACTTACTCATTGGCTGTATGGGAATTAAGTCACTTCAAAGTTCAAAGCTAAGTTCAAATCTATAAAGTTGCATGTCATCAGCAAAGATTTGGCAAGACATGTTTTGATTTTCCAAACCACTAAAAGTCACCCGAGAATGAGGCCTTGTCGAACCTCAAATGTGATTTTTATTTGCTCAAATTTAGAATTACCAAATGAAACTAAATAGTTATGCTCTTCTTTTGTCTATCAATCAGTCTTATAACCAGCTGTGTCATAAGCATAGTCTGGGAAATAAAATAAATATACTATACTTTCTGTCACAGACGAGAATTTAGCTTCAGTAACAACTCGTATGTGAGTTACCCTGCCTACATCACACATGTAGCTTTTTTAGGGCTAAATGATGTATTGTTTTGAGAAGTCTCTCTGCATGGTGGACCTAGAGACGTGTCCTTAAATCTTCCTCTGGAGCAAAACATCTGTTGAAGCACGTAGGAGATCTTTAGCTGTTATCACTTTCTGAGTTCTCATGATCACATTAAAGGAATGATGACAGTCTAGAGCAGAATTTACAGAATTCACAAAAGTACTACCATATTTTTAGTTTTTCCTATTCAAGTTTTGGTTAAAAGCTTCTATTGGTGTAGGGAATGAAATCAGATTGTAGTTTCAGACTTCACTATTCCTCCCTTTTTTCATGAAAAGCCATTGGTAGCTATCAGTATTGAATCCACAAAGTCATAAAATTCAATTCATTTTAAGTTGAAAAACAATTATAGCTGCTCTTTTGCAAAAAAAAAAAAAAAGAATTTGTTAATAGTTTACAGGATTTCCATCAGACTTCTACACAATTGGTCCAATAAGAATGATCAGTGATTTGTATTATAACAACCCCATCAACATCAGTCAACAGATCAAAAAGGAATCTCTTTATTGCTAAATATCATATTTTTCAACATTCACTCATAATTTATTTACATTCAATCATATTTTTATGATACTCAAATCATGTCTAACTACATCTCAATCAAATCCTCTGCAATCTAATCCAGGCAACAAAACCTAACTTGAAAAATCTAGGAGATAATTTTTTAGGATGCCATTTTTCTGGAACAACACACCAAATAACTTCTAAAGATCTGCATCTGTCAGCTACGCAACATCAACAAACTCTGAACAATCGGGTCCAGAAATGAGCTTGAGATGTTGCTTCATGCTTGTCTTAAAATGTAGTCTCTGGCTCCCTTTAGCATATCGTATGATAAAATTACTCTTCAGCCCTGATGTTATGATGTGCTTCATAAATGTTCCTTCAACTGTATTTTTATTTATTTTTTTACTGCAAAACACTTTAAAGCTCCTGCCTGTGGAAGGTGCTTTAAAAAGAATTTCTTATTCGCTTTTACCACTTTGTAAACGTCACATTCGCTGAAATTACTTCTGGAAATGCCTTAGCATACCAACATCCCAAAATGGCATATACGATATCCATTAAGCTTAATCAGAGATGTCTTTATCAGTGTAATGTCTTTCTGTATCTTTTCTAGAAAGCACACTGCCCAACGCTAAATGGAAAGCTGTCCAAGAGGAGACATTTCACCCAAATAGCTGAAGGTTAACGACCTTAATTGTAATTCCTCTTTAATGCAATCCACAGCAGCAAGCTTGTGTTTATACAAGAGAGGTCTTCATTTTTTCCAATGGTTATCTGATTATTTGACCGTATTTGGTGAGGAGGATGCCAGTTTGTAAACAATTGTATGTGGTTCGTAGATTGTAATCATTCTCCACCCTTTCCTGAAACGATTCCCCATCAAAACATTTTTTTTTTTCTGTTGCTGTGTTTCATCTGCAGCTTTTCTCTAAAATTACTGATCATTCTCAACACCACCATTGTTAGACGAGGTTTCCCTGCAGGTCAAAGGGTTTTTTTTTTCCCCCTCTGCTGTACGCCTGCAGTCAGCAGACTTTACCAGATGGTAGACGACAATATCAGGAAATCTGCTGTGTTTGTTATGTGTTGGAAATGTGTGTTTAAAAGTCGTCAAATCCAGAAAGGAGGTCTTACGTTCACTGAACAGGTGTAACTATGTTTTCAGGATCATTTTAAAGGAAGATGCCTCGTATTATATCGGTAAATTGTCCACCTATGTGTGTGTTTCTTTATTTTCTAGTGTTACAGTTATATGGAAGCTGATTCACATCATTGAAGGTTTTACTTGGTGGTCAAAAACCTGAAAACAATCATTTGGATTTAGATAAAACATGTTTATGTTTTACAGAAATAAAATCTGTACTGACATGTTTTGTGCTGCTACCACCAAATATCATGGCTTTAATCAAATTATCAGCATCTTATGCTTAATCGGCATAAGATGTAAATGGTGAGCTTTAGCAGGTGTTAACTGAAGTATTTACAATACTTCAAAAAATAAGTAGGATAAAAATAAAATTACAAAAAATATATTTGTCTGTTTTTAAGACTTAAAAGAGTTGCTTCTTGAAAGTTTGTGCAGTTTTAGACCTGATGACACAATCCTCTTTTCATGCATTCCCGTCTTCAGGGCTCAAACTCATAATACTTTATCTCCCACCTGCTAAGGAGTTGAGATAAAGTAAGTAATAAAAGTGAGCTGGATTAACAATGAGTAGATTGAATTTGTGGACCCCCAGGAATGTACAGTTTCTTTGCTAAAGTTTGACGTTAGCACAGATCAGATTATGAAGCAGTTCAACAATAAAATTAATTATTGAGGAGGTTTAATGCAGCATTTAATCACATTTTAAAGCCAGAAAACTTGAAACATCAACATACAGCCATCCCATTGTTCATCACTGCAATGAAATTATTAATTCCCCAGGTTTGAAGGGAACATGTCCAGATAACGTGTTTCAGCTCCTTCCGCAGATGTTCAATAGGATTTATATCAGGGCTCATAGCCAGATGCAGCAAAACAACCCCAGAATATAACTGAGCATCAGTAGAGGGATTTAGCCAAGTACAAGTACCTCATTACTGTTGTTGTGGCCATTTATGTAAAGTTTGCAAATTGTAATTTGTTTTTTGGAAACTAGAAGGCCGTGACAACTGTATGTACAAGTTTTTTATGTATCTGTACTTTGCATACATGGATTTGAAATTCTGATGCATAAACACAATAAAAACATGCTTTAATTGCAGCATTGTTCATTAAAATGGCACATTACTGATGCATTAAAATTAAATATCATAGGTACACTTAATGATATTGTTAAATCCATTAAGTAATACCTTCAACAAGCACTTTTACTTTTAATACTTTAAGTATTTTTAGAAGCCAGTACTCTCTTAATTTTACTCAAGTAAAAATGTTAATGTGGTACTTTTACTTTTACTAGAGTACACTTTTGTCTGTTTATTGTACTTTCACTTAAGCACATTTGAATGCTTTTTCCACCACTGCCAAGCATCATCCACGTGTCACAGTAGGGCCAGTGTTGGTTTTTGGTTTTTGTCATTTTGTGTCAATGAACGTCACTTTCAAAAAGCACAATTTATTTAGCTTTTTTTGTTTGTTTTCCTGCTAGGAAGTGACTGGGCACAGTGTAACGCACGTTCTGTAAACATAATTAGAAGTTGGTATGCCTGCTGTTGATCAGCAATACACGATACAAACGTTGTACTCTAGAAATGATCCAAACCGCGCACAAAGTAAAACAACTTGTGGGGTCTAAATGACCGAAGGAGGGTTAAACAGTCAGACTATAAGCATAATAATGTAACCTGCAAAGTGCGTGGAAGTTAGGAAATACAAGGGATTTGTTTTACCAGCGTAAAACGAAGCAACCCAGCTGAATACAAGTTCCAGTCACAACAGAAAAGGCAGGATTTGACGCAGATATCCATTAAATTAAAGTTATTGTGTTTCTATATTGAGACACATTTTTCATTTAAGTTTGATTTAACCAGATAGTCATCATTGAGATTAGTTTATTTTTTTTTGCTCTGCTTCACCAGCCTGTCAGACCACAAGAAATCATACAAACAAGACATGTCTGGTAACAAAGTATCACTGCTCAGTCTAAAGTACTTAAAGAAACGATGAGAAACAAAGTCAATGACATCCAGCAATATGAAAAAGGATTTCAAAGGCATTTCTGAGGCTTTGGGTCTCCAACAAACCACAGTCAGTACCATTTTTCATAAATGGCAAAACTGAAACAGTGTTAAAGCTTCCCAGGCTTCTCTATAAATCACACAGCCCAACTAGAAGAACTCAGACCGACATCTAATGCACAGCGGACCTGACTTGTCTGAGTTAATGTCTGTGGTCATGATTCAACAAAACACACGTAGGAGAGGTCATTTTCCACTTCCTGCAAGGCTGTACTGTTGGTACTGTAGATAATATTTACATGCAGTAAATCCTCCTACCCCAATTTCAGTGTCCCTATGAATACCTTATTCAAAAAAATCTCTATTTTTCTGGAGATTTAAATAAGTATGCCACCAGATTGCAATAAAACAAGCCATATTACACTATTTAAAAGCAACATCTGTTGAATGATGACACACATGATGCCATCTTGAATCGTTGCAGGAGTTTGTTGTAGCAGCTAAATTAGATGTTTTCCTTCCCCTTCTAGTATCTAAAGAGAGTTATAAAACCTTACTTCCCCAAATCCTAAAAAAAGACAATCATCCGAAAAGGTCTTAGTTACTCAATAGCTGTATCGCTGTTATGATGCTGTGAGTCAATTAGGAATTTAACTTTATATTATGAAACATTTCCCATTATAGACAAAATGTACCTGACCATGTTGCCTGATCAGCAGTTACACCCACTAGATTACGTGATTTAGTGTCAGAGGATGTTTGGGGAAATGATGCTGCAAAAAATAGTCCAGAACATGGGAGTCAACGCTGTTTCAGTTTATAACAAAGCTCTCTTTCTGTTCATTAAATAAGAAAACTTAAGACTCCATATATGATCAAAGTGAAAATTAAACTGAAGTTTTAGCATTGAGTTTTGCTAGACCAAATCAAAAACAGTTTAACAAAAGAAAATAAAAATAAAAAAAATCACTGATTTTGATGGCAAAATAGCAACCTTTCTTTGAATTATATCTTGAGTTTTAGCTTCAAAGAAAATAAATGAAAGGTGTCACTTAAAAAGTGTTTTGGATAGTCTGCAAAAATGAAGTACAAGTAATGTGCTGCTTTAAAAAAATACTGACAAAACATTAATACTTTTTGGTACATGCCCAAAATAATGGAGAGAGATTCTCTTCCCGTAGGATCACAAGACATTTCTCCAAATATAAGGTCTCTGTCTCTGAGGACATTTTTGCAGTAATGGCTTCTTCTTCTCTTTGTGCCTTTTAGCTCATGTTGGTGCAGAACTCGTTTCTCTGTAGATAATGACAACCTCTTGCACTCTCACTCAGCATGTTTACTATTGTTTTGTTTCTGTTTTGTTTATTTGTTAGATTTTTATGCTTTTGTTTTTGCTTTTGTCCTCTCTGGGACACAAAACCCATCACCTTCACATGCTGTTTGCACTTGCATTTAATCGTTTTAACAGATGAAAGTGACTCCTCAGGCATCTGGGTATGGCATCCAAAGATGAACCTGACATGTGGACGTCCACATACCCTTTCCTGACATCTGCGCTTACTTCTTTTGATTTTCCTCGAATGACGCACGAGGAAGCAGCGTGTTTGAGGTGTTGTCTTAAATTACATTCACAGGTGTGCTGCCTCCACTTCGCTCAAAGGTTGTGATTTAACCTATCAGAAACTTGCAAAGCCATGACATCACATCTGGGCTTTGCCAAACTGTTTAAAGCAACAGTAGTTGTGAATTATGAAAAATGTGAGACTTTGAAGAAAAGAAAATAGGAAAGCTTGATTTAACAAAAAAGTTACATGTTTTTTTTTGCTGTGCATGTGAACACCTATCAAATTCAACAAAATAAGGTGTTTAAATTATTACTTTCTCTTTTAAGAACTGAAATCTGTTGCAGTCAGTGTTTCTGTTTGCAAATTGTTCATAAAGCTTTAAACAAAAGTAGTAAAAAAAAACTAAATTATTAGTTATTTTATGTAAAGACACACACCTATCTGAAAGAAAAATCTCCATGGTATCAAAGTATGCTTACGACTTCGCATTGAATCCAATTATTGCTCTAAATAAAGCTAAATGCTCTTGGTCTCATCAAAATCAGACTCAAGTCCTTAAATTAACCATTATTTCGTGATAAACGAGAAACACAATAATAATGACGGTAAGGCAAGGTAATTTTATTTGTATAACACATTTTCAGCAAGAAGGCAGTTCAATTAGAAGGAAATACAAACCAAACAACAAACAAAAGGAAAGACAAAAGGAATAAAAGTATAAAACTACATATCGGTTCTCCGTGTTTAATAAGAATAAGTAGTCAGTAATTTATAAACTGGTGGAGGTTTCTCTGGATTCTTGCTCTGATAAAACTAGATGTTGGTTCTCCGTGTTTGGCAAGATTAGCAAAAGGAACTAAATGTTGATGAAGAACTTAGCATGTCATGGCTAAAGTTTCTTCAAGGATTATGTAGAAGAGGTACACAGGTGTGAAATGATTGTGCTTCGGGATTAATGTTTTCCCCTGAAACATTGCATGGCCAGTGGCTCGATGTAACAGGCAACTTTAATATAGCAGACTTACAATAAGCTCCATTCTGTAAAATTTCTACTGTATTTCATTTGGACTCTTGGACGTTGTGGATGGGAGTCTTCTTTATTCCTCTGAACTGGGCCTTGCAGGACTTCCTATCAGTGGTGCCTCATGCGTCATTGTGAGCACCATCACAAAGGGAGCAAGTGGACGTCTGGGAGGAACTTCAGCTGCATTGTGGCTCAGTTCTGGGAACAGGAGCAAACCATTTGAGTTAATTATATATATATATGCTCAGTTAAATTACTTTTTAGAGAAATAGTGGAACTAAGCAGTGAGTTCAAGTTGTGTGCTGTCCTGTTTATCTATTGTGTGTTTTACAAAGAAATATGACTTCACTACAAATGTTAAAGTGTCCGTCAGCCAGAAGTTGGAACAACTTTTTTTTTCATAAAGGTTACTGAAAAACATAAATAAACATGAGTTGATCCACATACCAGAGAATTATCTGAAGGAGTAGATGCACATATTGTGCAAACACATACATTTTAAGAATGACACGCCATCTAGTGGCCTGTCCAAAAAATGTCTGGAGCAGGACTGAGCAGGTTCAGATACCTGACAGAAAACTTTATTTATTTAAGCATTGGGCAGTTACTGTAATAGCAAACTGTGTAATGTTTGGAGTGATCAGTGCTGCTTCTGAGCTCATATGTTGTAATAAATGTTGTTAAAATAGAAAACTGGCTTCCAAAACAAATTTTCCTGCTTTAAGGAGAAATGTGGCATTTTTAAAAAACATATCCAAGTATGAGCTGAGTTTGTGTTGCTGGAGACAACCGTGAAGGAGTTGAATTAAAACTTTGAGCTAATTGCGGACCTCATGGGATATGTGCCAAATGCTATTAGTTTTCAAGGACTTAGAAATCATTTACAAATTGTAACTTTGTGGCCATTTCCTTTAAAATGGGACTTCTGATGTACTATTTCAAGAAAGAACCACTGTGTTGGGCATTAGATAGATAGATAGATAGATAGATAGATAGATAGATAGATAGATAGATAGATAGATAGATAGATAGATAGATAGATAGATAGATAGATAGATAGATAGATAGATAGATAGATAGATAGATAGATAGATAGATAGATAGATAGATAGATAGATAGATAGATAGATAGATAGATAGATAGATAGATAGATAGATAGATAGATAGATAGATAGATAGATAGATAGAAAGAAAGAAAGAAAGAAAGAAAGAAAGAAAGAAAGAAAGAAAGAAAGAAAGAAAGAAAGAAAGAAAGAAAGAAAGAAAGAATCAGGAAAGACTGATTTCCGTCTGACTGCCGTTAAGCTTATTTCTCAGGAACTGTAAAATCTGTCTGACCTGTCAGGCAGGTGTACGTTTTTATGGCTGCATTCCATTTCTGTGCTCTGGTACATGTATGCTGTGCAGACAGTTCCTCCCTTAAAGTTTTCAGACCTTTAAGGTTGTCACCATTTGCCACATTACATCTACACATGTCATTAATGAAACTTTATGATCCATCTGGTTATCTTTTAAGGAACTGCCAGATCCTCTGTTGAGCCTGAAGAAAATTGTGTCCACAGTATGATGCTGTCATCACCATGTTTCAATGTGGGAATGATGTGTTTAGGGTGATGTACTGCATCAGTTTTAGACCAAACACCATTTTGCGTTTAGACCAGACAGTGCAGTTTTGGCCCATCTGACTAGAGCACCTATGCCTACATGTCTGGTTTGTTTGAGGCCTCATTATTTAAACAGAAGCTGTTTTCTTGCCACTGTAAAGGTTGAGTTTGTGAATGGTGCAACTGAAACCTGTGTTGTGTAAAGATTTCCCCAGCTTCCTCAAAGCTACCATGGACCCTTGGCTGTTTCTCTGGTTAATGTTTCCATTTGACTTTCTTGGTAGGTTTGCTGTACTTTCCATTTTAAGATAAGAGAAATCCGTGAAATGCTATTTTATGACATGACTTTACTTATTATTTGTTCTTTAATAATCTTCTCCTGCAAACCTTTGAGGCTTTTCTCAGAGTGAGTATGTGTACTCACTCTGAGCATAAAAGATACATGGGTGGGGCTCTATTCATTAATTAGGTGAAACTCGAGGGAACCAGTTGCACCACATTTTATTCAGGGGTATCACTGCAAAGGAGGCATTTTTATTTTTACTTGTATCAATAATAAAAGTGTAACTATATCCCTATCTTTCCACTTCGCCATTAAGCACTGAGGCAATATCTTATTAACTACACCAACTTTTCTACACACAGAAAAGTTGGGAGTGAGGTGGTGGTGCAGGGGTCAACCCACGATAGTCCTCAATGCTGCTGTTGCTGCATGTCTTTCTCTATCTCTCATTACCCTACTTTCAAATAAAGGCCACTAGTGCCAAATTTAAAAAAAAATCTACACCAGTGTTTGTGTTTATGATGTGACAAAAGTAGTGAAAATGTAAGGAGTTTGAACATCTTTGCAAAGTAGTTTATACTGGAGTAAATCTGATAAACTGCTTTTAATTTCAGTAATATTATTCCACACAGCAGGGTAGTCATCTCATTCTTTCTAATCTTACTCTCAGCTATTTAAGAGAATAAACTGATTTAAAGGATAAAACTGAAACAACTGCTGGCCATTCTCTGCAACATAAACAGTACGGTTTCTTAAGATTTGAAGTGCTTTGTCATGCTGCTGATGTTCCAGTCAGATTTGTTGGAAAATATGCAGGAGTGTGTGTTTAGATTTTATTGTGGTGTTAGCATTCAACATATGTTTTATTGTTTGTAGTGTATTTAGTTGTGGTGGCAGCTTTGTTAAGGCGATATCCAAGACAAGTTTCCCCTTTGAAGATGATAAAGTTTACATCTATTTAAGGCGGTTGGTTATATCAAACTGATCCTTCTTGGAAACGTGGTAAAACATGCAGATCTAGTGGTATTTAATAACTTTACTGCTTTTGTTTGTAGCTCAGTTACTCGTTAAAACATAAAGCTAACATCACTCCTTCTTATATTGTTGTAGTTGATGGAATTAATCATGTTGTAATGCATGTCTCTTCTGACTGGTTGCCTCCAACTCCCGGCCTCTCCAGCAGACTAACATCCTAAAATAATTTGATTCCTTGTCACTTTGTGCATGCCTAAACACAACTCCAGTGAATTGCCTTGGCATGTATAGAAGCGATGACTCCCAGCGTTTGTTGGGGCTGGCTGCCTCTCCAAACCAGTCCGATGTCATTCCTGCATCAGGCACAGCTCTGACTGCCTCAAGGCCAAACGGCTGGGAGATTCACTTTCAGCTCGTCACACACATCAGCAGTCAGGATGGGCTTCACAACGTCTGTAGATCCGTTTCAGCCTGAAAAACCTACCGATGTTCGAGGAAAACAAAGCAAAACGTTTTGCCGGTATTGGAGGAAAATAAACACTTTACGCTGAGAAAATACAAAGTGGATGATCAAATATGTGTTGTGAATACAGTGCCTAGAAGAATGATTTCCACTCTTGTTGGTTTCTTCTGTTTTTGCTATATTTTTTGGCAAATTTTACTTTCAACTAGAGATGAAAATGACATTTTTAAATTGCTATTTTACTTATTAGCCCTTTGTTAAACCCGGCCCTATGTTAAAAAGCAATTGGACCATCTGATATCTGATATCTGGTTGGGCCACCCTGAGCAGAAACAACTGACATCCAGCATTTCCGATAACTGGTGACGAGTCTCTTAGCAAGAATTTTGGCAAGTTTTGGCAGAAATGTTTTAACTTTAACTGGTTTTGAAATTAAAAATAAAGCAATAAAGCACAAGACCAATAGACAACAATCACATGATGAAGTACAGTAGTTATCACAGCACTAAGTTTAAAATATAAGAGCATGTTTAACATGAACATCCTGTTATTGTTATGCCTGGTTATCTATTAATTCAGCCTTTACTCCAGCTTTCTGCAGCCTGACTGGTTTTAAAGTCAGATTAGATTATCTCTCTGATTTGGATCTGCACTTTAGCCAGACAAATCCAAAACTCCCATCTTCCTGCATGATCCAACACCACATACAGAAATTTTATGATTATTGAAGCATTCTTTGTATTTTTTCTTATGGATGAAGACATTTCTAAACAATAACAGTATTTAGAAGGGACAACATTTTGGAAAAGCCCTATTTTCATGTAAACAATGGATTAAAACTTTAAAAGTTTACATCAACCTGTCAGTCGACCGTAATTTGAAACTTGAGCAAGCAAAGCACCAAGACTGGCTGTAACTGATGGACCCACATCCTCCTAAAGCCGGTCTTGGCAAGATACCTGCTATGGTATTTGGTCCAGCTCTTTCCAAAACATTTTGGACATGTCGCTGGGTAGAGACAAAGCTTAAAGCTCTTAAGCAAAACACTTTTTGCTTAAAGTTTTGGTCTTGCTTATTGACTCTTATTAGGTCAAAGTAAATTTTGACAATGGGGGTGCTCAGATTATGTCTTTACTTCAAACACATTAGTCTAATGTATTTAGTGCAATGACCGAAGTGAGTTTTCAAATGTAATTGCACATTTTAAGCCGTTGTAGCGTCTAATTGTTTCTTTTTGACAAAAGCAGAGAGTGGTTTTGCTCTGCAGAGGGCTGGATCACTTCTGACATAGTAGTTCCCTGACTCCCTCCACCGGTTTTTCCTGAAGATGCGCCCCAGGCATTATCAGAGCGAGAAGAAGGAAATAAACCTGCAGAAGTCAACATCAGTAATAAAGCCTTTTTTCACTTTACGCAATCACATGAAAAACATTTGACAAAGAGGGAGACTGTCAAGGCTTTATTCTCTCTGATTTTTTTTTTTTTTTTACCATGAAGGACTTTCATTTTGATATTTAGACAGAAACCTGTGATGTAGGTAATTAGCAGTTCAACCCCCTCCAGCTTCTCTCCCTCCCTCTCCAAACAGTGGGTGTGTCTTCGTGTCTGAACACGGCATGCTGCAGTTGACAGACGGCTGTACTCACATTTCTACCTGCCAGGTGAGACACGGAAAAATGGTCTGTCCTCGCTGCTCATTGCGCTCACCTTTCTTCAGTACCTTAAACCATCAGATGATTCCCACCAGGACAGGTGAGCTGATTTACCCCTGAATTGTATTTCTCTTTATCACTATTAAGGGCGCTCAGTGTGCAAGGACACCTGCTACAGCTGATTTATTGTTGTAGCATACATACGAAGACGAGTTTGAGCTTGAATAAATATTTGTTTGAATATCTTCTATTTGTTTTAGTGGCAGCGAGGAAAAGGACGATCAGACACACTCTCATGCATATGCTGTTAAACCAAAATCCTTTTTGTCTCTTCAGCAGGATTCTTTCACAGCAGTTCAGTTGCCCGCACAGCTGGAAACTTTGCCTGGGAATTTCTCAGCTTTAAAATTTCAGTCATTGTTTCTGGTCGTGTGTGTGATGTGCATCCACATCTAAAAGTGGGAGAGAGATCCCCAGTGGGAGGACTGAGTGGAAACTTGTGGTGGTTTTCGACAAAATCAGCTCAGATTATGTGTAATCTGCCTGGTTACTGTTGGCTTTTATTTAGTAAATCTTCTCTGGAAGTTTCAGAGCAGCAGCCACATGGCAGTAGGCCTCATCCTCTCGTTATAGGTCTGCAACCCTAAAAATCCAGTGTGCATTTCGGATGTTCTCATTGAAACTACAAGACATCGAGCAGTGAAGCTGAAGTCCTGTCTGAGCTCAGCGGCGGCAAAACGCTTTTTTGTTGAGAGATGTTAAACCTGCAACAGTTCAGTTGACACATCCCACAGGAGGGCACGGCAGTGGTGTTACCACATGCACACAAACCTCCAGTAATGTCAGGTATGTTGGTGAACCAGCTCCACTTATCCGTTCTCACATGATGGGCGTCAACTCTGTACTTTCCTTGAGCAGTGGCTCAATTTAATTAAAATTCTGAGCGGTGAGAAGAAAAAAACAAACAAAAACACTTCCAGCAAATGATGGCAGCAAGCAGCTCATACAAGGAAATAGCTGAACGCATTTGCACATATTTCCATCCCATTTGGAGGGATGCATCCACGACGGAAGTGGGGGTTTTTTCCGTTTTATTAAAGGCTCTTACTAGTGCAAATGTTATTTGCACTAATACATTGTTTTGTTTTAAATTGTTTTCTGTAATTGTTGAAATAAACTCACCATCATTAATGTCTGGGGTTTACTCATTTCAGTGCATTGCAAACACCTTGAGGTCTGCACACAAGCAGATTCCTGCAAAACGTGAAGCAGTAGCAGCCAGAACAACAGTGTGTGTATCCACTTAGCTTTGTCCACAGTGTCAGTACAGATTGCAAATGATTTCGTAGTTTTGTGTGAAGCTGAAAACACACAACTACTATCTAAAAGTGAGTAAAATAAATCATCTCAATATCAGAGAAAGTAAGATGTCATTTGCAATTTTTCAGGAACATTTTGGAAAGGGCACAGTTCTGCCAAAATGTAATTAGTTTCGCTAAAGGCAAGTTTAGGATCACAGTTTGAGACCCAGTCTAAAAAAAAAATTATAATGGTTAGAGTTGCAACTATTACCTGTACCCATTACGGTGACCTGTAATAAGTAAATTTGAAGAAGAAAAAAACAAAACAGAATTGCCGTGTTTACAGTAGTTTTCTACTGTGAGAGAATTGTGATCACAACTGCTGGTTGAAAAACACAAACATCTCAAATGCATCGACTGAAAGCACACAGTGAAAAGTTAAGACCTTTGGCAAGTATTGAAAATTAAAATGGTATGTCTGAACTTAAAATAATCTAAACGATTTCAAACATTTGTTGAATATTTAGATCTTAAGTTAATAGTAATCAGATAATATTGACATTTTTCCTAGAGGAAAGATTTATAATCTTGGGGCTCTTATGATCAATAAACACAAGGACTCAAACTGATCAGTTAAATCACTTTTTAATCCCCAATCACTGAGGCGCCCACAAGGTGGTGCTCTCTTCAAATAATACAATATAAGTCCCATTTATAAAGGAAATGGACACTCTGCTACAGCTTTACAATTTCTCAACCATTTTAAGTCCCTGAAAAGTAATAACATATGGCACACATCTCATTCAGTCAACAGTTAGCACAAAGTTCAATTCAACACCTTCACGTTTGTCTCCAGCAACGCAAACGGCATACTTAGATTTAAAAAAAACAAAAAAAAAACCTGCCACATTTCTGTCTGCAGCAGGAAAACTCGTTTTGGAAGCCAGTTTTCTATTTCTGCAACATTTATGACAACATAGGAGTTCAGAAGCAGCACTGAGTATTCAAAAAAAAAAAAAAACAGATTGCCATTATATTAATTTCCCTAAACTATAAAGAATAAATGTGCTCTTCGTTTTTCTTTCCTTTACTAAAAAAACAAACAAAACAAAAAAAACAACAACCAGAAAATAGTCAATCTTTCAGCAGGACTTCTCTTCATTAAGATGAACTTGTGCTGTGCTGTGTAATTGTTATCTTAATTCTGAACAGGAAGGGATGTCTGCCTTTGAACCAAAGACAAAAACCTGGAAGTGACGTCAGGAAAAGCTTGAGCATGAGAAACAATGGCAGGAAAGTCAAAATTTTGTATAAAAATAAATAGAAAGGTCCCTTTGTGAACATATATAACTGGTACAGCACAAAAATCAAAAGTAATCTAGAATTTTACACAATCATTTCACATATTTGACGACACATCAGCATAAAAAAAAAGAAAACCAAACATACCACCTGTATGTGGTAAGCACACATACTTGCTTACCACAAGCAAGTGTGGTAAGCTCAAGTTCAGCTTCGACAGACAAGCAACGTACATGCATCTCAGTTTCAGTTTGGAGATATGAAAAAGTGGCAGAAAAGTCCTTTCATACAGAGGGTATGAACAAGTAGATATTTTCTTTATTCACAGAGAACATTATTGGCTTTTTGTGGCTTTAGCCCTTTCTGATTATTAAGTAAGAGCCGGATTATTTCATATACAGCTGAAATGCATGTACTGTCTCAGTAAGCATGCACAGAGAAACAGTGATTCATTTACAGTCATACTACGTTCAGTTTGAAGGTACAGAGGACAAACGATGCCTCTGAAAAGCAGGAAAGAACAGCCAGGAGTCATTTAATGGGTTGTTACCGCGCTAGCTGGAACAAAATAAAACACAAAGCAAAGCCAGAGCTAACAGCACCCCGTTAAAGGCCTGTTTCTATTTTTCTAAAATAAGAGCAAGAGAATAAACCCCCTAAAAGTCACGGGCTGCGTGGCACATAGAGAGAGTCTGTCTATTGAACAGCACAGATGTAAAAAGCAGCTGCCATGTTGATATACAAGACACTGTAGCAGCTGGAGCAGACCGACATGTCCCACATGAAGAAACTACATGGCTCCAGCACGTCCGCCCAGAAGAGGCGTAAAGCCTTGAAGATGATGATGATGACGATGATGGCACAATCCAGAGTAAAACAAACGTCAGCACGCAATGACCAGAGCAAGTAAAAAGCCAGGTCCTTTAAAACACCTTAGAATTATGGGAGATTTTTGTGGCTAGACTGCTCCTTTGGCTAGTGCTGACGTCATTATTAACAAATAGAAAATACAAAAAAAAATATACAATAAAAATGTTGTTCCAACACTCGTCGACCAACAACTCGGGTTCATGGGTTTAAAAAAGAAAGGAATACAAAAGAATCCCAAGTCTAAACACAAAGATTGTTCCAAAGCTTTTGGCGAAAGAAAAGGTGAGTGGTCAAAAAAAGATAAATAAATATATTTTTTTAAAAATGAAAACACAAAGAAAAAGATGGATGGTTGACAGCATGTTTGGATAAGGTACAGATCTCGAGTCACCGCTTCTGATAGGCACCTGAAAAACAACAGATATTTATTAGGATTCTTTGTGTTGGTTGATCAGGTCACTTCTCTCTGTGCATTTTGTTTCTACTGCTTATCCAAGCATCCAATAATTTTGAAAAAATTTAACATAACTAAAACAAGAATTTACTGACGAATCAAAAAAAAAAAAAAAAAGAAAAATGCCAGTGTAAAAATTTCTGATTATTTAAGAACACTATGAAGTACCTCTATAAGCTGCTTCAGGTCTTTGTGGAGGGCGAGAGGCAGCATGGTGGTCCGAGTAGCCGTACACCGAGCTAACATTCTCATAATCATGAGTACGAGGCTGAGGAGGCCTGAGACGACAGAGACACATCAGTCATCTGACGCACAAACAACAGAATCTGATTTACTGGAGTAAAACTACTGGTTGTTAAATGGGTTTTGTACCGGACAGGTCTGTTGTTGTCGTTTCTCTGTCTATATTCATACTCCTCTCTCGTTCTGGGCCAGGCAGCTTCCTCCGAACTTGACTGTGAGCGGACAAATAAATAAGTCAATAAATGAATAAGTCTGTAAAACAGTACATAAATGAAACAATCCAACAATCCACTAGGTAAGTCAAACAAATAGGATAATTAAAAAGTTATATAGGAAGAGCAGTTATACAGTTATATAAGTAAATAAGTCAGTAAGTAAATGTAAGCAAGGCAATACATAAATACAAGTCATTTTAATTCAGGCAGTAAAAATGTAAAAAAAAAAAAAGATTTGGCAAGTCAATGAAACCCCCCCCCCCAACAAAATAGATCAATAAGTACACAAATAATTAATACATTTCAGTAAACTCTCCCCTCCATCAATACATACATTTATACAAATTTACAGATAAAGAAATTATGTAATAAAATATTAGTTAATAATAAGTTGGTAAGAAAATAAATAATTGGTTGTAGTGGTTCAATGGAGTTAGACCTGTACAAAAGAAAACTGAAACATCTTTTCGCTTTTATTGTCAAGTCAACAAGTGATTGTAGTTATGTGATCGTCCAATGCTGCAGTCAATGAATTCTGTAAATACAAACTTTTTAAACAACTTTCAATAATTAAAAACCAGAGTACTGTTCAAAAACTATGATTAACTGGAATGCATGTATGATTAAATTGAAACTATTTTTTGTAAAGTGCCTTGGAGCGACATTTGTTGTGAATTGGTGATACATAAATAAAATGAATGAAATTGAATTAAAGTCTGTTATGTCGTGAAGCGGCGCTGTACAACTGAACAGAAGTGGACGGTGTGGCCACTGGGGGTTACCTTGTAGTTTCCCTCTGGTCGTTTTCTCTCCACGGCCATCTTCTCCATGGCCATCCTCTCTCGTTCCTTCTCTTTCTCACGTTCTCGGTTCTTTCTGTACTCCTTCTTCTCCTTTTCCATCAAGGATCGAGCAATTTCCTGTCAGATCGACAAAACATAACGATAGCAAACGAACGACAAGGATCCATGTCCAAAAGGATTTCATGTGCATTCAGCTGAAATAATGTTCTCACCTTAAAAAAAAATCTAAAAATGAGGAGACTAATTACTGTAGCAGGACATTAATTACTGAAATATTTGTCTTTAAATCAATGGCTTAAGCATGAATTTAAAACTCAGGTTTTCCTCTGAATTAGTCGGAGCTCACTGAACTGAGGACAAAAACAAAAAATATATATATATCAAAAAGATGAAAAACAAGACCTTATAAAAACTTGCCTCATCTTTTGCCACCTGAGCTGCACGCTCCTGCATGTTGCTCATTCGCTGAAACAAGAAACATTTAAAAACTTGCATTAGGATAAAAATAAATGAGTGAAAAAAAGAAAAAAGCGTACCAGACTTGGGGAAAGCAATTACAGGGTGTGCCTGCAGTTTGTGGCAAGGCAAGTTTATTTGTAGAGTATTTAAGCAACAAGACAATTCAAAGTGTTCTCACCTTGAGCTCCTCCTCCTGAAGTCTTCTTGCGACCTCCATGTCCTTCAGCTCTTGCTCCCGAAGGTCAAGGTTTGTCAACCCCTTTGTGGCTTCGGTCAACCCGTACTCGGTTTCTGGGATAACTGAGCCACTTCCTTTGTCAACATGGCCTGTAGGAGCAACGGAGCTATGAGCAAACCCATGAAATGGTTGGTCTGTGCCAGAACCCTGAGAAACCAAGAACCGGTGAGAATACTACTGCTCGTTTCTGCACAATCAATGAAGAACGATTGGAAATGCTTCTTGTGATTATAGAGAGAGAGGTTTATCCAATTATGAAAATAGGTTTTCTGATCAACTGATTACAAAATATTGAATTGGTCAGAAGCTATTCGTATGTTGTCATGAGGCATCTTTCAAAGGGCTGCAGTCTCTTTACTGGTGTGTATCATTACGTTTTGTTTAGTAGTTTCTCCTAATTTGGTTACTATTACATCCAGCTGAGCAGCCCTGCAGCCCGTTGTTAATGCCAAACCGTTCCAGTTCATGAAACCTGCAGAACATAAATAACACCCAGACTCAATATCACAAACCAGGAAATGATGGCAGAAAGAGAAAATCCCACAACACGGAAGCAGAGAGAAACATCTAAACCATCATCTTCTGATCAGAGCCATTAGTGATTAGTCTGTTAGATCAACCCACCACCGGAGATTTTTACAGTGGAAAGCAAGGGCAGCAACCACACAAACGGCCAACAGGCCCAGGAGGGCTCCGGTGGTACCTGTCTCTCTGCTGAGGTGGCTGTGACTGTGCTCCCTTCCAGGAGACTCAAGCTGCCGGAGGTCCCGGATCTCCCTGGCTCCTCCTTGAGCCTCGCCGTTTGCAAACACGTCAAACACTTCGATGGGGCTGGAGTGGATGCGCTGCCAGCTCCTGGCCTTCCTGCCACCATCATCTTCTTCCTCCTCCCAGGAGCCCCTCTTGTCTCTTGGCCTGTCCCTGCTGTATCCTGACTCCAAAGAGTCCAGATCGAGTCCTCGGTCCCTGCTCCTGGCTCGTTGTCTGTCCTTTTGTCTGTGTCCGTCCCTGTCATCGCTTGGTATTCTGTCTCTGGATTTTTCCCGTTCTCTCCTCTGCCTGGCATCCAGCTCCCTTCCTCTTGTGTACTCCTCCATATGCCTCTCTATTTTATAGTCCCTGTCCCTATCATGTCTCTGCCTGTCTTTCTCCCTGTCCTTGTCTCTTTCTACAGTAATATGTGGAGGCGGTGGTCTGGCTGGTTTTTCCTTCCTCCTCATCACTCCTTCGACTTCCATTTGTCCCTGCTCCCTGGCTCTGCCAGTGTATGAAGGCTCAAACTCTGGGTACCTGTCCCCATGCTTGCCTCTAGATGGCAGTAGGTGCTCTGGATACGGATCTGCGTGCTTGCTACGGCCTCGCTCTGCCTCCACGTGCTCTGGGTATCTGGAGTGACCACGAAGTGCAGCAGAGTCCTGCTTTGGGTACCGGCTCCTTTTAGCCTCGGCAGAATAATAATCTGGAGAGTGTTTTCTGTTTGAGCGCGAAGGAGAGTACGAACCATGTAGGTCTGGAGATTGAGACGTCTGACGGGTTCGTTTGTCCACATTGGCGGATCTTGGCTCTGATGAAGGACGAGGAGGGGGGGGGGAATGGTGAGAAAAAAACAACAACAAACATGAAGCTATGGGCCAAGGCTGCTGTTAAGCATGCAGGTAAACGCAGCACCTGTGAGGAGAGGGATGGTCAAGGCACACAGAGAGCATGCTATGGACGTAGGTGTTAGATGCTCCCAAAATGCCCAGAACCGTTTGCTTCGTGTTTCAAAGTTCGTGTGTGTATTCAAGAAAATAAAAATATTAGTTACGTATTCAAATAATGCTTTCATAATACTGTGCAGCTCATTTCCTGTTCATGCTACAAGAAATCTGGAATTATAACAACAACAAATGTTCAGGACAACACCTCTGATCAGAGTTGGAAAAACACCTCAATGAAAACCAGTCTGCTGGCTGTTAGCATGTGACAGACGAAGCAAGTGGAGATGAAAAAAGCTCAGATGAGAGTCATTGCAAAGGAATTCCTGTTATCTAACAGCCTGCTCAAATCACATCCACTTAGTTGTCTAAAAGAAAAAAAAAAGAGGGTGGAACAGAAATAGCTGGTGCCTGCTCATAGGTGACAAGACGAGTTTTAAATTTTATTCTTTTCCGTTTGGATTTTAAAAACGTCTCCTCCATACTCCGTTTTCCTCAGCCACATGCTAACTGTGGAGACCTCCGTACCCGAAACTAGCTGGTCACCGAGATGATCAAATACAGCAAAGAGCCCCTCATTTCCTGTGAGGAAATGAGAAACAAACTGGTTTCGCACAAATGCTAATATGAGGCACAGTTTTGAGAGAAAATGTAATCTCCTGTCTGCCTTCATGCATCTGCAGCACCTGGGAATTAATGTTTTACATCACTATTATGAATATCGACTCCCTCTTGTTACCAGAATAGTTTTAATTCATCCGTAAACAGCATCTCGATTAGATTTAAGCTTGAACTTGAACTTTAACTAGGCCACTCCAAAACCTTAATTTTGTTTGAGTCATTCAGAAGTGGGATCTTTTGTGTGTGTTTGATCATTTCCTATTTCTGTATCTCAAGTGAACTTAAGCTTAAAGCTGCAGTACGCAACTCTTATTTAATAAAATTATTTTTTTGACATATTTGTTAAAACTGTCACTTTGTCATGGTAGTATAACGAGACAGAATGTGGAAAAAAATAGGTAAAAAAATTTAATCGAGTTCCTTGTGATCCTACTGCCATCTGCAGAAATACACTCACTTTATCACTGCCTGGTATCAAAAAGTAAAGAGCTGAAATATTCAACTGTGACACAAGTTGAATATTTCTAATGGAAATCTAACATGCAGAGCACCGCTGCAGTCAAGAACGATTCGTATACCAACACATTTACGCAAAGTTACAATCCTGTAACCTGCAAGTTTCTTGCTGATGTCTTTCCCACAGAGGTTGAGATACAGAGTAAACAAAAGAGCAGCCGCAGCCTCCAGCAAGATCACACTTAACCTGCTATGTGAACACAGAAACCCAGCAGGGAGTTCACAATGCGAGTAGTTGCGTAACTTGCAGGGCTGGACGGCAAACATAGCGCTGCTGCCACAAAAATTATAACGAGAGCCAGTAAGAGCGGCTGCAACCGTCATAAGGAGCTCAGGCAACACGATGGACAACATGGATGGAGGGGGGGCAGAAAGACCGGCGGCAGCAGACACTTGCCCTGTCCTGTTTATGTCAACAAAGAGGCCAGTGTCTTTGTCTACACAAAGCCGTAAGCACTCAGCAGCCACCTTGTTGAGAAGTGAGAGTCACAAATATGCCAGCTGAGGAAACCTGAGGATCAACACACTTCTTAAGAAAAGAGAGACAAAACTATCTGGTAACCAAAAAAATCTCAATGTTTTGGTGGGGGAATGTCAGAGTCTATTTGACCTGCTAGATTCAGCCAGATGAGAGGAAAGGAAGGAGGAGAAAGAAAGAAAGTAAGCACACCCAAATTCCCACCCTCGACCGAAAAACTTCAAGGTTGTGCTCAGACCTCGACGCTGCATGCTTAAAATGCAAAGAGCTATTTTCTACAAAGAAATCTTCATTTTGAAAACTGGAAAAGATGTTCATTAAAATCCGTCAGCATGGGGTGAAATTTACAAAGCGCAGAAAAGAAAATGACTTTTTATGCAATCAAAAAAACATGGCGCTACAGTAAAATGAATCACATATATTAGTGGGATGGGAATGAAAAACAATGTGCGACACACAAAGATGCTCGCCACCATTTCATAGACGTGTGACTAAAAGCTAAAACTTATGTTTCCGAGGTGTAAAAATCACTTAAGGATTCATGGGGTGTTCTTATAATGAATTTCTTAATCACCAACACTTCTGCTCATTTATAATTAGACAAAGCACATTAAAGCTGCGATTCAAGCACACTAAAAATCCCTCTGCATCAGCGGCTGCACTCTGTTCTCCCACGAGTCTAATTCTAGATCTTTCCCTCCAGTCAGCAGCAGCAATCTCAAGGACCCCGATGAATCAACGGCAAATCCTCTCACGTTTTCAGCAATGGAAGGAAACAGTCGTTTTGAAAAAAAAAAAAAAACATCTTTACCCGTATAGTCCCACATGAGCTCATACAGGCATCAAAAGAAAACAGCAAGATATCAACATGAGGTTCGGCGCGCTCCCCACCTCCGTGATCCTCAAAGTAATCCTCCTCATATTTTGCTTCCATCTGTTTCTGTCTCCTCCTTTCCTCTTTCATCATCTCCTTCTCGTGCAGCTTTCGAGCGATGGCCTGCAAAAAGAAAACAAACACAGACCAAAGTGAACAGAAAACTGGATAATCTGTAACAAATGTGTTTGATCTGAAACAATACGTTATGGGGGTTAGCAAATCATCACTCCATATTTTACAAGTATCAAAATGAGGAACAGTGTTGTTGATGGTCTTTTAGATTTACAGACACTTTCATGGACAGTGGATGAATCGACTAGAGTCGAACAATTTATGACAGTTGTTTATGAAAGCTTAATTAAAGATTTTATTTTATTAAACAGTACGATGACAAAAAGGGTGAAGAAGGAGAGGGAAGTCATGCTGCAAATGGCCCAAGCCCGGGAATCAAACCTAGAGCAACCGCGCCGACGCCTGTAGCCTTTGCATATTTTAAACATTGTCTGTGAGAGTGTGTGTTTCTTACGGCATCCTTCTCTTCCTGCTGTCGCTGCTGCTCCGCCTGTCGGACCAGTTCTTCCTGAATCTCCTGTGCAATCTCCACATCCTGTCGCTCGCTAGGATTCCCGAAGAGTCGGTGAGACAAAACAAGAGAGAATAAAACGAGAAAGAGAAAGGTTAGGACACTAGCAAAGTTGCTATGGTCGCTTCAAATATTTCAAGTGAACATCAAAATACATTTTTCTTTTTTGTTGTTTTTATTCAGATGCGTATAATCCATCCATAAAATACAGTAAAGAATTTCTGTGTGTGTTTTAATTTTTTTTCCTTATAAAAGCTTTGATGTCTGAGATTCAGAATCTCTATAATTATTCAGCTAATAAGCACTGAAATACTTCTGAATATTATTAATAAAATACTTCAAAGCAATCCTTGGGTGTAAAGTGTAATCTGGAGAATAACCAGAGATGTTGGAGGAGTTTTTGGCAGGAGCTTCTCTGTGATGTTGATCTCAGAAGGCTGCCTTGGCTCGCTCCTCTGAAAACATGTAGGCAACACCATCTGACTGGAAAGCTGTCACTAAAGGGCAGACACCACAGATTTTCTACTCTGCGCTGAACCTGTAACCAATCTGAATGTTAACGCAGAGCGAGTTGAGCTCAATAAACAGGAGGGTAAAAAAAACCAAAAAAAACATTAGTGGCTTCTTAATATAAAGTAACCAGGTGTCTGATTTTGGCGTTAGTCTGCGAATGCCTGCTTGGAGGCCTGTGAGTGGGAGTGCATGATGTGGCAGTAAACAACACGATGCAGGATCAGTGCTCTCTTTACTGGAACAGTCCATGCATGTTTGAAACAGCACTTCATACGCTGACATCACCGAGTCAGCAGTGTCACCGTGATTGTACAAATTGAAACTTTGATTTTTCCAATTTTGTTTCGAAACTCGTCCAGCAGATGTTATCACAGATTTGATTGTCTTCTTACTACTAAAGACTGTGGCACTGAACTCAGAATCTGGCAAATTTCTAATCAATGAACACCAGTAAACAGATTTAGGTTAGATTTAAGCCAAGATAATGTCCTGTTTTATTATTAATCTGGGTTAAAGATCCTATGTGTGAAACATGCAAACACACGGAAAATGACAAAGAGCTACATTTGATGCATCTTCTGTGTCTGCAGGCAAAGGCAAAAACGTCAACAGAGAGAACAAAACTGTAAACAATGCAGAAGCGGGTTGGGATCACTCCTTGCCCGAAAGCGCATGTAGATCCAATCTGCTTAAAAGCCTACATTTATCATGATCACAGGCCAAAGACTCTTTCTTTGGCATTTTCTTTCTATTATTTGTCTGTCAACGTCTCTCTCTTTAACTGTTTATCAGACTGATGGATGGCCCCTCCCCATCAATCCCACAATGCATTGGGTTGTAACATCTCTGGTAATTCTCCGTTTGTCTCACTATTTGTGTTCTTATGAACACTATTAGTGTTTAAGAAAAATGTTTTAAGATTTGCAAACCAAGATGATATTTGATAATTCTGAAAGCAGAAGGCAGATTGTATGTGTGTGTGTGTGTGTGTGTATTGTTTGGGTTTGCTGATAAGTACAAATGTGACAAAAAACCCACTACCACCAACTATGAGATAAAATTTACTTTTGTTTGGCAAAGATGAAGAAAAATATATTGGAGTTGATGATTTCATTATGCAGTAATATCTCAGGCACTATTTCATAAACAAATGTGCAAAGCCTTCCCCTTTATCACCTTATAAATGCTATTCAGGAATGGGACATTCATTGCCAAAATAAGAAGGATGAGCTACAAACTTCAAAAAGCTCACAGGGTAAAAAAAAAAAAAAAAAAGCTTTTGCAGCTGCACCCAAATAGATACTGCTGCTGTAATTTACAGGCGTTTTGTTTAACTAGTGTGTGGGTGTAGGCGTATCTAAGATACACACATGTCGCTGTTCTGTTTCTGGTTCTGAATCTTGGCTATCTCGTCCTCCTCCTCCTGCAGCTTCTTGGCCACCTGCAGGTCCTTCTGCACCAGGCGGCTCTTATGGACGTTGGAAGCCAAGTGACTTTCGACTGCAGACACAAAAAGACAAGCACTTCTCTGAAGAGAACTGCGTACACACAAAGTGAAGACATACTTCTTTATGCGTTTTCCTATCCAACGAGCTGTTGGGTTGTGAAGACCGTCTACAGAAGACAAGATAAACGCTTGGGGCAGCAGACACGTTTGGGTCTCATGTAATGGGAAAAAAAAAAAAAAAAAAAGCACAACTCGATTCATTGAGAAATGAAGGTTTGCAGCTGAGGCGTCTATCCAAGGTTACACGATGGCACACTGTGGCCGTACCAGATGATAAATCCTGCTTTGCTGACGCACTCGCTGCACTTTGCAGGCATGGAGAGCATCAGTCACTCGCTCGGCTCCGTTTCACCCAGTTATTGATGTGCTGCCAGCTTTGAGCGAAAAGGACCAAATCCCATTTGGCGACTTAACAGAGAGAAGCTCCTATAAGTTTTTGTCCTACGCAGCTGGGATCGAAAGAGGAAACTGAGTCATGGCTGTGCCAAAGTGATGAAGGGTCAAAGGGCTAACATTGATTTTTTCTTTGAGAGGTTTTGATGACTTGAACCCTTATGGAAACTGTTTAAGGGGATAGTTGATGTCACAACCTTAGACAAGAGTGAGGTTTACACGTCATTCTGTCTGCCATCCATTCATCTTTTGAAGGGAGGAGGAATGAAAACACAAACTTTGAAAAGACCTCACTTAAATCTGAGATGAGTCAACACTTGAGCTAAGCTTTAATGAAGAGAACAAATTCCAAACGCTGACGGAGCCAGGCGGAAATTATTTCCATCTGACAACGGGATGCTTAAGTGCATGCGCAACATTTGAAATGAAAATAAAACCAGATGCTGAATAGAATTTGATGAGATGGTGACAACCATCTGTTTAAAAAAAATGTTTCTTTGCACATTAAGTGGACTAGCATGTGACATTAGCCAGTCTTCTTCTTCAGGGTCAAAGGTGAAATGACGAGATCAGTAGTGGCACAAAGATGTTTAGCTGGCGATCACCATGGATTTAAATAGGAAACACAAAGTGATTCTCTCCAACACAGGCTCTGAGTTGAGTTAGGTCACATCTGGTCAGCTTTAGTGCATAATTAACTTTGTTATAGTGATATCAAGTGTCATATTGATGACACCGATTTAAAAAAAAGCCCATTGTTTAGCATGTACTGTTTTTCACCATGTAAACAGAAACTAGCACCATGTTTAAAAAAAAACTAATCTGAGCAATGACGTTTTTAAAAATCAACAAATAAGTGCCGCCAGAATATGTAAAGATGTTCTTTAAATCTAGACTGATTAGGGAATTTAGATTTGTCTGTCCATCTCGACAGGAAAAGTCTTTCAGGGAAACTCAGCAGGAGGCAGATCAAACCAATAAACATCAAGATAAAAAAAGCAACTTCTAAAGAAATACATGATGTGATTTATCTAAAGATAAATTATTATTTTTTTTTTTTAAATCAGCAGCCGGGGAACAAATTCTTCAAGATGACATACAGCTTTTTTCTTCCCTTATTATGCAATAAAAGTCCCACAAACAGAGCTAATGGAGCATATGGGGACTGACACACACACACCCCGTTCTTACAATATGGCAGATTCAAACCAGACCGCCTTTGTCCTACAAATAAGATAAGGCTCCAAAGCAACTGCAAACACTCTGCACCATTAGCTCGGTTAACTGTGCAGGAGAATTTGATTTTATGTTAGTTTAATGGGGGATTCATCCACTGACGCTGCAGTTTAATTTTAAATTTGTTCTACAAATGGGGCGACATCATGGAGCATGGTGAGTTTTGGAAATGCCCCACATCAAAAGAAGCTTTTATCTTTCATTTCAAAGAGATGAAGAAGGCAGCATAATAAAAAAAATAATAATCAGCATATTTGATTAATCTTTACAGGTATTTTTTAAAGTTTTCTCTTTTTTTAAGCAGATTGGTAATCAGCCAAATAAACTTACATTCTCATTCCAATTTGGAAAAACTTATTTCTGGTATATGTAAAAAAATTGACAAATTTTCAACACACTTAGCAATGAGTCCACCACAGCATACAGTCAAAGCCTCATAAAACCCAAATGTTGCACTAAAAATAACACACACCCATTACCAAACATACCGTTTCACCAGCCCAATTCCATGAGTGCAGTATGCACTCATGGAATACTATGCAGCTGTATTATTAAAAAAAAAACAAAGTAACTGTTCAATCATGTTTTGTGACTAAAAGCAGAAACCCAGATGATAACATGATACTGTCCATCTCTACTGAAGACACATTTAGTTGAAATAGGCAGTAGTCTTATGAGGTCAGCATATGAGGATTCAGAGACAGAAACAAAGCATGTCTGAACTGTGCTGTCTTACTTTCTTGTTCCTGGAGGTTGTAGGCCAGGGAGTGGTCTTCCAGCACAGCAAAATCTTTGCATACTGAGCAGGGGAGAAAAACAGAAAAACAAAACACAATATATTAAAATCTACTTCAGTTCTTAAAATATCATTTTGAATTTTAATAACTGAATGATATAACATTAAGAATGACATGTTTTTCACATATTTACAGTGGCACCCCGTTCATCTGCTAACAACAAACAGTTCATTTAGTTTGCTGATTTTTATATGAGACAAGTAAATAAAATCCAATACGGTCTGGACAGCTTGGTAAGAACACGATTTACGAATAATTTGGAATCAATAAATTTTTAGACAAAAAGTGTATTGTATCCCAGCGGTTATAACAGACAAGTATCAAATACCAAACTCAAACTCTGCCTGGCTTTCTAAACCTAGAGACAGAGAGATTTAAAAAGTGGCAAAAGCAAATGAGGTGGATTAGCATCGCTTGCCAACTCATTGTGTCAGCTGGGACATGATATAATCTCAGCTGCCCAGAAACTGAGCTGTTGGCTGTTGTTGTATCCAGCAACAGTCTTTGTTTAGAGATCTTTCTGAATCATTGTGAGACAGACTGCTACAGCAGATCCTTTCTGCCTACAACATCATTCACCACAGAACTTTGAAGAAACATGATATGAGTTAAGTTCGATTTAATTTAATTATCCTTTGGGATAAATAAAACATTTCTGAACTGAACTAAACAATTTTCTAACAAAAAAAATCTGATTTGGGTAACCAGAATTGCAAAGACTAAGGATGGGTTGGCATCTGGGATAGTTGACTGATTCAGCTTTAAATATTAAAGAAAATAATACACAGAGACGCACAGAAGAGGTTTTCCTGGAAATACCAATTTCCTTCTTCATCTGACCTGCTGATTCAGCTTTTTTTTAAAAAAAGACCATAATATACAAAAGAAAATATCTGCTGCTGGTTTCTTGATGGAGGAAGAGTTTTAGTGTAACAAATAATAAAGATGTAATTTTTTTAACAGTTTATGCATCAAAATGTATTTTATTAAGTACAATTAGTTGATGCTTTAATAAAACAATGGTAATTCATTTTTTTAGTTTTGAAGCCTTTAATGAATTTAAGCCTCGACCTGTTTAGCAAGCACACTTCACCAAGAGGAAACTCAGTCATTCTGATCTCTGACCGATTGATTAGTGCATCTAAAGTTATTTTTTCTCATGTTTTATATCTGAACAAAGATGCAAAGCCAAACTATGTTTCTCAGTCTTATAAATAGGGCCATCATGCTGTGTGAAGAAGAAATGAAACCATAAAACAGGAACTACCATTTGCACTTAGACCAAAGAAAGGATCTAAACATTTTAAATATAATTCTGTCTCTTTTCTTCATGCTAGGAAAAAGCCAAAAAGAGCAAACAGCTATTTTACAGAGCAGCTGATTAAGAAAATAAAAACTGTTGCCCAGCTCCATGTATCACTACACAACAAATGAAAATACAGAAAATATTACACAAAATCTAGATGTTTTACCATTTTAAATTGCTCAGTATAATTTCTGTATAAGCACCACCTTGATGGCATCAAATCTGACAACAATCACTGATCATTTTCCACTGAATGCAAACCTACAGCAGTATTTGCATATCTAGTTTCAGCACAACTACTGACAGTACCAGTGTGGTTGAGGAATCCTCCAGAAAACAATTCCGTTTGTAGAATGGGTGCTTTCCACAGAGAAAACACCCAGCAGTCCCTCACATCCATCTCAAGCATTCTGAAATGAGCCCACCAGATTTTCTTTTCTCAATTTATTTTAAGGTCTGGGACAAACTCATCTCCAGATGCAGAAAGTTTCCTGCGTAGGAGAGCAAAACCGGAGGATTAAAACTGCAACTAATTGTTGATCCGGGCTGAAGCAAATTACTTTTGCCTCTGTTGGAAAAACTAAACGTCACCCTTCGCCAATGCAACATTTAGCAATGGTGTCATGCTACAGGAAGTTGTTCTCGACTCTGCATCTCTCTCTTTAGTAAGGACTGCTCTGCAGCAAAAAATAAATAAAAAATCAGGCGAGAATCAGATGTAGTAGATGGCTAAACGATGACAAGAGAAGGCAATGAACTCCATAAATCCCCACACTGACTCCTGCCAGTCTGGAATTTGATTAACAGAGCACAGACATGACCATATGCTTAATCCTCTTAACCAAAGAACCCTAAATGTTTTGTTGCTCATTTGTCCTTACCTTAACTGCAGTTTTAAGACTAAATTAGGGTTTGTGGAACAATTGCAAAGAGCAACACTTTGGAAAACGGTGTTTACAACACCCATCTCCTAGGGCCAGAAGTATTGAAGTTTACAGCTGAGGTTAAGGCTCATTTAGACACATATGGTTGGAAATCAGAGGAGTATTGTATACAGAGATTTTATAAGGCAATAGATTAAACAAACTCAACTCCTGATTAGGTTAAGTGGACACCTTCTTAAAAAGTCTCTTTTTTACACCATGTAAGGGAATATAAGATAGTCATAAGTTACCGTTATTAGAGCTATTCTTTTCATAGAAATATTCCCCTTCCTACCATTTGTATGGCTTAAAATAATTTAATTGCCACACCATAGCACACTAATAGCCAGAATTTCATCCAGCTTTGTGAAGCATACGGTAGAGCAGCCCCGTCTCTCTCCAATATGTTGCTGTGCACTTCCAGTCAGCTGGATGAAGGAAGTTCACTACAGCTTTACGGAAATATTTCCAATCCCTCAAAACACAAGCAGCCATGGGGAAACTAAAGATGTAGCAAAAATAACAATAAACATGATAAATATCAATAATACAATTGTATAAACCAGCGTGTCACTTGATTTTAGTAGCAGCAAGAATAACTTGCTTTTCTGTATTATTTAAAAAATCCCACACACTTGGGTAATTTGTGTATGCGACATATTAACTGTAGTTTGATAATATTGTGCTGTTTTTTTTTTAGTAAAGGTTATTGAACCTTAATCAAGGTTGTGAAAAAAATCTCAGGCCTGATTCACAACTTCTCCGACTGCTCTCTGCATATTTGCCTCTGCAGACATGACTGAGCAGTGGAAACGCAGGTTTCTTCTCCCTCTGACCAGAATAACAAGCATGGTGCTGAGCAGCTGCTTCATACCGACAAGCATGGGTCGTTTAAGCACAACACACACCCAGTGGCGATACACAGCTGGCATCAGTAGCAATAGAAGGACGTCGTTTCGCGCCTGTTTGCTATGTTTGACAAAGTGATGTAAACATATTAGAGTAAAGACAAATGTTCACAGCCAAAACACAACAGGGTTAAGTCAATGTGTCATAACTGAGCTCGTCTTCAGAGCTCTGGCTGAGCAACATACCAAAATAATCAGACAACAACTCCATGTGATCGGCCTCGTGTCAGCTGACCAGAGAAACGCCACTGTTACAGAGGCATATTCATATTCACATTTAAGAAATGTTACTTTAGCCCAATGACTGAGAAAACGAGGACACAATATATATATATATATATATATATATATATATATATATACACACGACACCTGCAGATTTGGCTAAGGATGGTGGTGTCTATATGCGAGTCCAGTATATTCAATACTGCTTAATATGCTAGCATCCGTTAGCTCTCATTACTGCCAAAGCATTTGGAAACAACCGCCTGCATTTACTGGTTTAACGTTATCTCTCAGATGGTATCATCCATCCGCTAGCTAGTTTCGCGTGTATTTGAGAAACGTGTTATTGACGTTACCTTCTTTCACTCCAGGTAGTTTTTTCTGGTCGATGCTAACGTTACATTCAGCCATGTCGTCACCGGTAAGAAGTCAAAAAAAACCCGCTGACTTTCGAAGGTTAACGGCAGTCCGGTGATTGATCGCCTTTGCTCGTAAATCCCGGATTGATGGTCCAGGTGGTGGACTGCTGTTTTGATTAGTTTCGGTCACCACCCTCCGCCGATACGTCGCTGCTCAGGAGCTAGGGTGTCAGATTTCCGCCGAGCGTCCCTCCCTCCGCGCCTGACCGTGGACGCTTCCGACACCCTGACCACCAAGCCAACGAGAGCCACTGCACTTCCGGAGTAGAGATTTCAAAATAAAAGCTTAGGCTTCCAATAGTGCAATTTATTGGCAGTTCTTGCATGAATCTCTGGACAAGCCCTTTCTTCTACCACCACACGCATACAAGCTTATATATTCAAGAAAACTTGTAAGTTATTGTCTTTCATGTATGGTATTTTCCTACCAAAATTTAGTACTTTAATATATTTTTATTCAAGTGAAAGTAGAATGTAGCCATTACTCAAATTAGAGTGAAAACACTTGGTAAAAAAAAAAAGAAAAAGAAAAAAAAGGCTAAGATGTGAGTCTTATTTAATAAGACTCACATCTTATTAAATATTTTTAAAATGATGGATTTATACAAAGCAAAATATACAGCTCAGTTCTGGTATTTTAAAGAAGTAAAAATAATTCAAATTGCATTATAACACAATTACAGGCTTTTCCAAAGCAAAATCTATTCTATATGTATAAAAAACTTGTAAGTACTTTCATGACAAAATCTACTGTTTACTGTAGTCACTTGGCCTCCAAACGGTCAGAAAAGGCTCAGCAGATAATAAATAACATTAAAGCAATAAAGCAATAGTAATCAAACAAGAATACTCACTTTAACATTAACTGTAAGTTTGCATCTGTGACTAGCATTTTTGTTTCTTTATTTATATGTGTAAATAATCATAGAGTAGCCAGGAATTTCAACCATAATAATATTGCTCGAATAAAAGTAAAAAGCATAGTGTAGTGAAACATTTTTTCAAAAACATTACTCACACACATGCAACTGAGTAAATGTAACCAGTTGCTACCCAGTTGTCCGATAGATTTGTTTTTGCACCAATGAGTATGGTAATTACGAAACCTTTTCTTCTTCCTGCTCCCTTTTTCGTTAGTATTTGTATTTGTGAATTAATGATGAAATTTGCTCAATCGAATAAATTGATTGACTGATTGATTGATCAACAACTGGCCTTACATGTCACTGACCAAGTTCACAAACAAAATAAATCTTAGCTTATAGGACTATATTAAAGTGCTTATCTTTGTTATTAATGTCATAATTATTAATATGGTTATTAAGTTGTAGCTGATCATTTTTCATGAAATCATAATTATATTTTTACACTGATTCTAGTACAATGTTATGAAAACAGAAAAAAATAGGATTTAAATGTGGATGGAGCACTTTGATATATTATGTACGAGCAAAAGAAATCAAACACTAAGATGGTAAACAATCAGAGTGACACACTTGACCAAACTGCGATGTATAATAATGTGATAAAAAAAAATCTTGACAGAAACTAAACAGGCAAAAAATAACAAACACAATCACAAAACATAAAACAAATGAACAGATATAAAGGAAATTAAAAACATCACACATTTACTTTAAAAATAATCCTAAATGTTCCCAGCAGCACTGTATACTGTGTTTTTCACTTTCTCACGAACACTGACAGACTGTTATGCGTGCGTACTGCATACCATGAATTCAAAGCTGCTTCTCTCGAGTCACACACTGATAAGCAAATGAGAGGAAATATTGGAGTTCTGTCTCTTGCTCAGGGACAGAGTGACATGTGATGTGGCTGAGAACCAAGCTGCACTCATTCAAAGCTTCACCCTAACCCATAAATAGCCACACAAATGTCAAAAAACAGACACAATAAGAAAAACCTTTATCAAGATTCAAAATAACCCATAGCCATGAAAAATTAAAGCATGCAAAAATCAAGAAGACAGACTTTAATTATTTCTATATGTTTTGCAGCTCTGTAGTCTTGTCATTTTTAGAACTGTAGGTCAAATTACAATCACTCTAAATGCAAAATCCTCATCCGAATGACACAAATAAAACAAAACAAAAACACACAAAAACACTAAAAGATGCATCTAATTGTTTAAGTTAATTTTGAAAGTCCGAGTTGACCAACTTCCGGTATAAGTCCGACTACATGTGTTTACATTGACAATATCGCCTTTGAAGGTTCTGTGACTGTTCATTGCTGCAGCAGCTGCATCTTCGGTCTCTAAGGAAATACTGGTGAAAAAGCAGGGATCCAGCTGATAAACAATGCTTGCGACATTGATGTGTCGGGGTATCATAAAAATAAAAGTTCGTAAAGAAACAATAAATCTTCCTGCTTGTTTGAGACTAGTCGCCCGAGATTGCTTATGATCACGCCTTTTCATTTCTGTAGCTGCCATTTCCCACAAACTATTGCGACCTCACAACAGTACAGCATATTTGGAATATGTTAATGTGTTACTGCTCCCTCTAGTGCTTACCGAGTCAACCTGCTGGTCATACATAATTAAAGCAGTTTTATGGGGAAGCTGCAGTCCATTTACCAACCAACATATTTCTACAGCCCATACTAAGAGTCCGTACCTTAACACTTAAAGTTTTATTTACCATACAATACATTTCCCCAGACTCTCTCACTCCTCTGAAAGGGACACAACATTGTGCTTAACCCTAATATTTTTTCACACATTTTTACCTTACAAGCACAAACCTCAATATACATAATTAGTGTATGTGATAGATCAGGATTATATAATCCAGGAAGCCAAGAAAAGAATACATCCATTCATCAGCGATGCCCAGAAGTGGACAAAGAGCCTACTGTGTCATTTAGTGGTCAAATTAGTATGCATTAAACAGTACACATTGTCACTGGAAGAATTTTATTGTTCTTACACACAGGTAAGGTAATTTTATGCATATAAAACATTTTCAGCATCAAGGTAATTCAAAGTTCTTCACATGAAGAACAAACAAACAACAACAAAAAAAATATTTACTTTTACTTTTTTAATTTTATGCTTTAAAGATATAATAGATTGCAAAAAAAATATATCTTTATATAAATGGTAACATGGACTGGACATGGCATGTTGCCTTGCATCAAGAAGATCCTTTTTGGTTCATATCTCGGCCTGGAGTCTTTCTGCGTGGAGTTTGCGTGTGAGTTCTCTCTGAGTATCTGGCTTCCTCCCACAGGCCAACAACATGACTTGGATTAATTGGTCTCTCTTGGGTGTGAGTGTGTGAGTACATGGTTATGTGTCTGCGTTTCTTCAGGGTGTACTCTACCGCTCGCCCAATGTACCATTATCAGATAGGCACATGTCCCCACTTAACTTTACACTTATTAGTTGAGAAAATTTTTTGGTTACTCTACCCTAGTCTACTCATCCATTGGACAAACAACATTGTTTGTCCAATGGATGAGTAGACTAGGGTAGAGTAACCAAAAAATTTGGACGGATCTTTACTAAGAGTCTATTGTTGGACAAACAATAGACATTGTTTGTCCAATAGACATGAATGGATGGGTGTTGCCTTTCTAACGCATCCATTGGACGAGACCTACCTTCTGTACAGATCATCAGTCCCTCGCAAAACAACATAGAAAGAAAGAAGACAAACAATGATGCTCACACCCACTCACACCTACACAACATAGGTGTGTGTCTGCATTCACACCTACGTTATGAGTGCAGACACACACACACATACCTAAGGGCAATTTAGGAAACAACCATCCTAATAATCCTGTTTTGGGAATGTGTGAATCAGACTATCTATGGCAACATACATTTTGGGAGACCATGCAATTTTCATTGACAAAGACCCAACGGGTGAAGGTTCATTCTCCTACTGTTCAACAACCCTGAATGTAAAAACAGAGCCACAACGTAATAGTTATAAAAAAAAAAAAAACCTGCTTGAGTTTACTAGGTTAATAAAAAATACATTTAGGGGTGTGGCTCTAATAATTCCAAAACTGAAAAAAAAAATAAAATAAAATTTAAGGGACAAAAAAGTGTTTGCAATTCAGGTTGCAAATAGAATTTATAAAGCACTTTAATTCTCAAGTCACGTTAATTTTCATCATTAGAAATTAAAGAAGCATTATTGTATACTTTAGAGCAGGGGTGCCCAAAGTCGATCCTCGAGGGCCGACGTCCTGCATGTTTTAGTTCTCTCCCTGGTGGTAGTAACAACCTTTTCAGCAGGTCAATGTTCCTCTTAGGCCTTCTAATGAGCTATCATTTGATCAAGGTGCGTTAAACCAGGGAGAGAACTAAAACATGCAGGACTCCGGCCCTCGAGGACCGACTTTGGGCACCCCTGCTTTAGAGAGAAGGGACTCACTTAACTACAAGGGGAACAACGGTGGTTTTCTGGCACTGAAGAGGAATCAGTAGTAAAGAAAATTGTGCTAACCCCATTTAGAGTTTATTCTAACACTAAATAATATGTTAAAAGGATAAAATTATTAAAATATTAATTGCAATTTAAATGACCTGAAATTACTCTCATCTCCCATTCTTTCTTGTCACATACCAGTATATCTTGAAAGCAGGGAGGAGTATTTAACGACTAAATGACTTCAGCTTTATGGCTTAAACTGAAGACTCCTGAGTTTTCAACTTAGAGTAGGAATTAGCATACTTCACCGTACAATTTTTGCAGGTGATTTCCCATATCACACCTGCACCGTTTCTGCTCCTTAGGCAGATATGGGCAACTTTACTTCCTTAACATGCAGGGAAGACTGCCAAGACCCATCAGATGTTGACACGATCCCAGTGATGGATGCTCCTTCTGCCTTGAATCAGTCCTGAAGATTGAGGATCTCATCTCTTCCTGTGGCGCTCCAACAGACTGAACCAATTCACTTACCTCTCTTCACCAGACCAACACACTCCCATGTTGCTATTTAAGGAAGCAATTACGGTAAAAGAAAGGCACGTGCAGGTGCCAAGAACATCTGACGGGTCTCTCATAACCAAGCGGCTGATTGATAGCTTCCTATCACTTTGATTTGGCCATGTCAGAGTGATGAAGGGTTACTGCCCTCAACTGCAACGTCACAGCACCGTATTTCATTCAAACACTTCACGGTCTCTATGAGATTGTGGGTTTTTGACGAAGTCCAAAGCGACTACATGTTGATTTAAGACTCAAGGAGCGAACTGGCTCCTCCTCTCAGCTAAAAGAGATATAAATGTATACTGGCAGAATGGATCCAAAGGAGAGGACCCCTTGAGTTGTGTAAAGCGGCTCATAGTGCAGGAGTTCATTGAGGACCATTCACCGAGTGCCATGGACAGAGTCACAATCAGAAACTGCTCTCTGGGACTCCTTGGTTTGCTGTTACTGCAAGGAGTGATCAGTGTGGAGGGGAGGAGCATATTTACCTCTGGTGAGTGTGCAAAAAAATTTAAATGTTGTCTTCCTTTATGGGGCTGAACAAGATATTTGTTTTTGCTTAAAGTGGGATTTTCATTTGCTTCGTATGTTCAGGAAACCATGTTTTTAACCTGAAAGACGCCCCTGACATTCAGAGCAAGATTATTGCATTGCTGTTTCACAACACCTTGGCTGGTGGTGAAAAAGACAGCCCACCGGGTAGGATAAGTTCCGAAACATGTATACTACTTCTGAAATAAATTTTAAAAATGTACATAATCATCTAATAATAACTGTGTTTACACTTTTGCAGGTATGAGTTTGGGTAATAAATTAGCTGATCTTGAGGAGGTAAGACCTTTCTCTTTTTATCTGGGATGTTGGAGGCTCTTATTATGATTTTGCTGCACTGTCCTAGTAATGACTAAATTGTCGTCTTATTCTTTAATGTATTATTTGTTTTCTAATGTAATTTTATGTACCTCTTTTGGTTTGTTTTCCTCCATAGAAATGTGAATTTCCTTGTTTAAAAGCGATACAAGGAAATTGAGGTTTATTTGACTTGCTTTGATAAAATGTGTCAAGAACATAGCCTACATTTTCAAAGTACACATGCGGCACCAACTAAACACAGCTTTTAATAATGACAAAATAGAAAACAACAGCAACAGTTTTAATAGGTCCGGTCTGTACTTATAGCTGCGTACAGTGTGGGAAGACCTGGAGCTGGAGAGGAAGATTTCTGCTAATGTAGCTGAGGACAAATCCATAACAACAAAGCGTGGAGAACGTAAGTTAAATTACAACCAGTCAAAATGTAGGAATGCTTAATGGTTATTGTGAAACTAATTTATTGTGTCTGTATGTTCTGTTACCCACAGCTTGTTTTTGGAAGTACTGTGTCTGACGAAGACAAAAGAGGAAAAGAACTGCCAGGAAAACTTGCTGCACTGCTCAGCATAGCCTTAAAACCTGCAAATACCAATAATTTGAACAAACTGTATTTATTCCAGCAATATAGTGATGTACATTTCATGTCCCCTTAGACGCTGTCATGAAACCTCTGAGTGATGTTGCTTTACATGTTACCCAACAAGAATTTGGGTAACATGTATAGCAGAAACACTGTTGAAACATTGTTGAGTGAATAGATGATCTTTACCACATTTAGATTTAAGCGTTTTTGTTGCCCTCTTGTGGCAGAAACTGGTCTAAGTTTTGATCAACCAAACTACCAATCGCCTCACTTTTCACTGTATTTAGAAAGGAGCCATTGCTTGTTTTATTGTGTAAATAAAATGCAATGTGTATCTTTATTTTTTTGTTTGTTTTAAAATTTCTGGAAAAAAAAGAAATTGCAAAGTCTGTTTAGAAAATTATTTTGTTCACCAAAAAAAAAGAAAAGAAAGAAACTATAAAAACAAATCGGATCATACCACTAATTAGTCTGAACCAGTAAATTGCTACAATGAAAAGTGACTTTCAAAAGTTCAAGATCAGTGAGACAGAATCATGGCACATTGAGTAAGGTAGTTATTTTTATGTAGTATTTTCATGCATGAAAATCCATGCATGAATTTTCATGGATGGAAATAAAAGTTATTAAAATATTTTAAAGCTTTACCCACTTTTTAAAAGACAATCCTATTAATCTGAACATAACTATTAAAAAACACTGTATAAAGGACAGATTGTGGGAATAAATTTAATATCTTTCAGAAGTTTAATCAAATACCGCAAACATTTATTAGACTTTTCTTAATACAACACAACAAGCAATGTCTATCACTTTTTTTGTTTTTGGTTTTCAAGCAGTGTTAAATATGAAGAGTGAAATTATTTTATAATCAAATGTGAGCAATTTTAAGTTAATGCTAATTTAAAATATCACATCCATTGAAAACTTATGGAGAAGACAATGACAATGATGTAGCCATCAGAGAAAGGAGACATGTGGCATTTCACAGTAACTCTATCACAACTACAAATCACTCATAAATACCACCAGTATGTGAATTCATGCTTCGGTTCAACTGTTCTCTTGCTGTTTGGTATCAACGGCTGGCAGTTGCCTATCAGCCCTGTCACTTCAGCTCTGTCTCCGGAAGGAGTTTTTTCTTTTGTTTTTCTTTTTTTTCCAGAACCCCCCCCCCCACCCCCCCGGCATTATCTATTCCGGCTCAGTTCATAAAAAGGATGCAGAGAAAGCTGCTTGCAATATAAGTCCACATCAGGAAATAAGGAGCCAGCGTCTTATGTAATTTATATATAGGAGGCTCAAAATGTGGAAACAACGTCAAAACATTCAGACTTCCCAAAACCAAAAATATACGCAATAAATCAATTGTTGGGGTATGTTCATGGTATTAATGAGGACATAAAGCATCAGGCATTTTTTCAGGTCACCACAGTTAACCTTGCGTGTCCCTGTCTGTGTTTATCAACGTTAATGACGTGATGTCTTTCTGGGCTGACATGTTGGTGAAGAAGAAGGCCGGAAGCTTTGACAGGCAGTGAGAGCACATCTCAGTTAGACAACAGAGCGGCTCAGTGCACAGCAACCACCGGACTGTGATGGAGTCCTGCGTCAAAGGTTAGTTAAAACTTCCTCTCTTCTTCTGCTTTCCACCTCTGAGTCAGTTTTGATCCGTAGTAATTGCTGTCTAAAAATCTTAAATGCTCATCATGCTGCTCCTCTCTAAAAATGATTTATATATTCAACACAGGGTAATTTCTGAATCTCTATCAAAGCTGACCTGCCAGTTTGAGAATATATGAAAACTATTACTTTTTTATTTTAATTACACAGGTACGCTGTGGATGATACTTGCCCTCCTCACTCCGCCTCTCTTTGATTGCCACACGTTTTGCCCTAGAGGTTGTGAGTGCCGATCTCATGGTCACTTGTTGTGCAGTGACCGTAATGGCAGAGATTTGCTGCAGCAGCTGACAGTCCATACATACACTCTGCTGCTTGACAAGGCCAACATGAGTGTCCTCAGTGAGAAGAGTCTGGAAAATAAGACTCTCCTGCTGCGCCTTGGTCTGACCAACAGCCACCTGCACACCATCCATCCCTTGGCCTTTCATGCAGCTCCTCAGCTCAAGTCCATCAAGCTGACAAACAATGATCTGTCTACTCTTCCTGCTCGGGTGTTCAGTCCTCTCTCTGTGGTTGAGGAGATTTACATAGATGGAAACCAGCTTGAGATCATTGGTCCTGATATGTTTGAGGGCCTGGGTGGGTTGCTGGTTCTGGATCTGAGCCGCAATAAGATCAGAGATCTTCCTCCAGACATGTTTGACGGACTAAGCAACCTCTTTCTTCTGAACCTTGGCAGGAACAACATAAAGAAGCTATTGCCAACAATTTTTCACACCCTGACTAAACTTCAGATATTCAGGATGTCCCACAATGAGTTGGAAGTGTTGGAGCCGGGGATTTTTGATCGGCTCGAGAGCCTCGTTGTTCTGAATCTCCATCACAACCAGATCAAAAGCCTTCCACCGCGCGTGTTTTGGTCACTGGAGAAAATGACAGAGCTCACTCTGTCCTACAACCAGCTGAAGGGTGTCCCACAGAAGAGCTTCTACAACATGCCAAAACTTAAAAAACTTACAATTTACAGCAATCCCCTGCTATCTTTGCCAGATGAACTGATGGGCCATATGCCGTACATTACACAGTTTTATTTGTATGAAACAAACCTCGTCACTGTTCCTGGAAACCTGTTTGCCAACATGTCGGGACTGCTGGAGCTGAACTTGCATGTAAATGAGAAGTTGAGGTACTTACCACCAGATCTCTTCTGCTGTCTTCCCAACCTGGAAAAGCTCTCCCTGAGAAACAACAATCTTCAGGATCTTCCTCCCAACCTTTTTTCCAAGCTAACCACACTACAAATACTCCTCCTCAACCAAAACAAACTGAAGACCCTACCAGATAAGATTTTTCAGGACCTCACATCACTTGTTACCATCGATTTGAGAAACAACAGCCTAAATGCACTTCCTGGAGATATTTTCTTGTCAAATACAGCCTTAACAGCTGTTTCCCTGGGCGACAATCCCTGGAATTGTAATTGTGGTATAAGAGAATTTGTAAGGTGGCTCAGAGAAAATGATAGCATTGTTCTTGACAAAGATGATGTGATATGTTACAGTCCACGTTTTAACTTGCTGCGAGGTCTCCACACGCTGCCTGATGACGAATTCAGCTTTTGTGATGAGAAAACAACGGAAAGTTTATTTCTGACACAAACTGTCTTATATGAACCCACCCAAACAACATATTACACTTCTGTCACTCCAACTACGGAATCAACCACCTCAGAAACCACAACATACTCAGCAATGGTTTATACTTCAACCTCCAATCAGGCTGATGTAATTCCCATTGTCTCACCTGTTTTTCATGAGATATTGGTGGTTGAACAGGGGCCTGAGTATGTTCACCACAACATCCACAAACGCTTGGTGTATGTGTGGTTTCTGCCGTCCGGTTCGGCTTCGGTTGGGTCCATAATGTTTTGTTATGTCCTTCTTTTAGCCGTGGGTTTGGTGCTTATTCTCGCTGCCATGTATGGCGTGCATCGTCTCGGCACAGCCATGGACAAGATAAGTGCTGAGTGTGCACAAAATGAGGAGGACACCATGTTATCAGACTTGGTGCACGCTTGAAGATAAACACTCCCTTCCCACAAGCATTTTCTTTTCCTAATGGCTACTATAGTATGTTGTCTTTTTCGCTAATGTGGCTTTAAAATGTTGTTAACGTTTTGTTTGCTTTTTGAAGAGTAAAAACAGCTTTACAAACCATATAAGAAAAACATATGTATTGTAAGAAAAAATAAATGTTCTGGATGAAAGTCATTTAATGGTATATTTTTTCTCCTCCCACTTATTATTTTGACAGTTTGAAATGTGTGCACTTTTCAATTTTCAGTGATCAGCTTTTATGTTACATCTATTACATGCAAAAGATATAATAAAGCAAACTTGATGGACAAGTTTTCATAGCCTTTGAATCAGAACAAAATTACTGCAATATATTATATCCAGAAATGAATCTATAAAAGAATAAAGAACTATTAAATGGGGATTGGTTCCCCCCATTGGCTGATGACACATGTGAACTACTGTCTTCGGAGAGTGTCAGTGCCAATAAAAATGTTGCAACAGTTTGGTAATGTAAAAGTACAATTACAGTGATGAAAGCATATCGTCAACTTCCTAAAATAATGGCCTAAGTCAATTTTTTTACTCAGTACTCAGTGTCTGGGAACAAACGTGTCCATTATTTTAGAGAGGTGGCAACATTAAAATGAAAATGTAACTTAAATATAACAGTGGAACTGAATGTAAAGGTAACTGCTATACTTGATGTGACAAAGTATTACTTATTTCAAATGCAGGTCTTGGTTTCATGTAATGAAGACAAATAATAAAAATATTCTAGTCAGCTTTGTCTTTTGTTAGTTGTCATCTGAACAATTTTAACTATTATTTGAACATTCGTGAAGATGCTTGTTGTGGTGCATGCTAAGCTGCTGCTACAGAAATCCAGTGAAGTGGAAGTAAGTGGATACTTAGTCTTTAGTAAAGTCACTTTTAACTATATCTTCAGATCAGAAAACAAAAATCTTTGTTTTGAACTTTAGCTGCATTTCCTTTAGCTGCATTTCCTGCATTTAGGCTTCATAATGATATCATTCATGCCTCTCCCACCTCTAATTACCTCTGCCTTCCACATCTGTTATCTGTTTGTATTTACAGTAAGTCCTAGTTGTGAACATTTAGTTTGTAGAACACTGCCAACACTGAACCAAAAAATTAATAGTCCTCAAAAGTATTACAGAATAATACTGCTTACGCTTTCACCCAAAACATCTGTCATTTCTCACCTTAACTTTATCATAGTTTGGGTACTGGGAAGGTTACCCAGTCTTTTGTAATAGATGTCAAAACAGGAAGCAGATTGAATGGTCATTCAGATCTCACAACAGTCAGTGAGTTTTTCAGATGACACATTTTCTTTTACAAAACAGCCTCACTGTAATTTCACAAGATAAAACCACAACAACGTGCAGAAAACCACACCCAACCCAAGCACTCAGTGTCTGGGAATAGCTCAGGAGCATCTTAAAAAAAAAAAAAGACATTTGAAGCTGTTTCAGTCAACTTTTACAATTATATGACCAAAACTTATTAAACTGAAGGTTAAATTTTTAGCACAGCGGTAACTACATTTAGACTCATTCCTCTGGTGTGATGTAACAGAGACGTTCATCTGTTAAATCGACAAATAAGATTCAGACTAATTTAATCCACAGAGAGAGCCAACACATGCTGCAAATTCCATGGGAAGCGATGAGAATTTAAAGCATAAAGCAAACAAAGGAGGATAAATTGGCAAACGGGACCGGGTTCATTGCTATGACAACGGGTGATTAGGCCTTTCCAGTACGCTGAGCTCACACAACAGTGGGCACCAGCACATTGACCAACACTGCAAAAATTGGTGAGCAAGGGAACAGGAAGCTGGAGATCTGACGAACATCTGACTCTGTGGAAAAAAACTGGAAGAGCTATAAAAAAAAAGCTGTTGACTGCTGTCTTTGAGATAAGAAGAGGATTTACTTTTGATGAGCTTACGGGAACCTGGTATTTTTACAGACTCTCAAAAGTAAACACAACTCCTCGGGTCAAGCTACTCCCTTAAAACATCCGAGCTTCATTTTAGCACAGAAGTTAACTTTTAAATTTGGGTATTTTTGCCAAACATTTTACTTCACATAAATAGTAAAAATTAAATCACAATCTTTTAATTCTAGGATTTTAAAGTATGTATGTAAGTTTGTGAGGAAGACATAATTGTCTCAAACTTTTCTGTTTTGTCATTAACTTTATTTATTAAATAATGACAATGAAATAAGTTTAAAGTTGTTTTTATCTTATGTTTTACCTTGTAAAAACTAGTTCATTTATATATTTCAACCCTGAATTTGATTGTCGCAACACATTTTGCTTTTTGTATTTACCAGGTATGCGACATCTTAACAACACAGGCATAGTTTGCAGTTTTCTTCAAATTATCTCGAATAATAATTCATGTAGAAAGACTAGAAACTGACTAGACACTGAAAGTAAACAATTAACCTCAAAGATTCACAAATGAAATATGGTATCATCCAGATAAACTTGAAACAAATTTTAAAAAAGGTGGATAATATAGTTATAAAATGACTTGCAAAGTGCAGAGGTTTATGAGGTTTTGACCTGGTACCATGGCCTGAGTTAGTAACATTTTTCCAAATCAAAATATCCCTGCTTCAGTATGCTGACTCCGTATCTACCCATGCAGACCCATGACAAGAGTTGAACCCATGCAGGACCTTCCTTCCAGAGCCGATCGAGAAACTAAGCAGCTGCCCTTTGACCCTTGTGCTTCAGAGAAAAGCTAAAAAAATGTTAAAGTTTTAACGCAGACCTAGAGTTTTAACATTTGTTGATTGAGATTGAGAATACTAATTCATTTTATTTAAAGAGTAACCCCAAAAGAACTTTTCTGTACATATATACTGTATAAATAACTCGTTAAGCGTGCTACCTTTTGTTAGTGTGCAAATTGTGACATTTTTGTGTACATTTGTTTAATTCTGCAGTATTTGTTCTAAAATCGTCAAGTCTTTCTATCGGTCACAGCAGCTTGGTATAAAACTACCTCATTCAGAAACGCCCCCAATGCAAATCAATAGGTGGACTTGGGAGCACGGTGAACATTGACTGATATCGTGACTTAGCTTTGCACAGGTGTGATTTATTTGCGGTATGGGTCTCCTTTTTGCTCTGATTGTATTCAGTTTGACTGCATGAGAATCACTGCGCAGTTCAGGAAGCTCAGTCAGGACAGTTACTGTAGTGGGATTGGTGCTTCCCAGTCAAGTTGCTTTTCTGAAAAAAATAAACAAACATACGTGAGACAGATCTTTGCAGATACCGGTTCAGTAAAGCTGAAGGTGTTTTAGATGCTTAAGCCACCTCAACATGACCAAAGGAGTCAGTAAAAGCAATAGTCTCACAAAACAATGTTTTAGTTTGCCTTGTTCTAAAATACCACAGTGATACAATCATGTCCGACATCGGGTTTGCTGTCTTGAAGTCACATCAGTTCATACGTTAGCTCCACCCATGTTATCTGTTCCCCATTTGTTTCCTGTATGTGAGTTTGAATGGTGAAAACAGCACAGACCATAACAGAAGACGCCCTGTTGGTACATTTAAAATAAAAAAATGCATTGTGTAATCAAAAATACGCAGACAAATGTTTTTCTTTGATAAATTTCCTTAACTGTTCCTGGTATTACATTCTTTTTAGACAGAATAGTGAAAAAATGAGAAAGGTTTCAAGACATAATTTTGTACATGGATGACAAAATTAAAACATTGTTTAAAGAAATATACATTTTATGCTTTTTGTTGCCGCACAAGTTAAGCGAGAACATGAGAAGTGTTTTTACAGCTGCATGCCATCATGCATAGAACTGTTTTATGAGCATACCAGAAAAGGGACACCAAAGATATGTGCAACAGATGTTACATATACCCTAAAACAGTGGTTCTTAACCTTTTTTGAGGTACCGAAGTTTCATATGCTCATTCACTGAACCCTTCTGTAGTGATAAATAAAATAGAATTTTTTCCCCCCCAAAATTCAAGACATAGGGGTGACCCAACTAGAGTCTAGTTGGATCACCCTAAGATCTCTAAGTCTTCTTAAAAGGTAGAGTCTCTGAGAACAGTTCTTCAAAATATAGTCAGTGTTTTCAACACAGTTGAGTTGACTGTCCAAGAACGACCCACGGTATTTAAAATTTGCCACAGTTTCAACAGGTTGGCCATCGAGAGAAACTGGAACCACTTTAAGGTCTTGTTTAGATCATTTAATTTGCTCTACATTCTTAAGAGAATGAAAAATTAATAATAATAAAGACTTAGTAATGTAATTATGTTAGTTGTGTTACCACCCCCACGCTACTAGAGGCAGTAGCAACCCGAAAAGATGCGACTAAGGAGCAGATTTAGAAGTACACCGAAAGCTACAGAATTTGGTAAAAACTGTGAGCTTTGCTGAAGTAATTAAGCACAAATTCAAATCCATGCTGAGAGTGGAACTCCTTCAATCAGGGCTCCTCCGCAGCACTGATTGGCTAAGCAATGTAACGTGATCGTCTGCAGCAAGTGATGGCAAAGCGAGGCGTCATCACGACTTTACACAAGTGTGTCTTTACCTCCACGGCAGAGGCTCCGCCGAACCCCTGAGACCGACTCATCGAACCCAGGTTAAGAACCACTGCCCTAAAAATAACACACACAGCCATAGGCGTAGGAAGCGGGGGGGGGGAGACATGCCGGAACATGCAGGAACATCAGGCTGCAGAGAGTCAGAGGGAGGCAGAGACAGAAACACATAACTAGATATTTTAGTTAAATGTTTGCGGCTGAAAATGACAGGAGAATAAAAACATTTAGGCTTTTTGCCTCAGTGTTTTTATGGCTCATGTTTGCTAAGGTACTGAATGCAGGGCTGGAAAGTGAGACTGAGTTAACAGTGAGGAGCTAAAGGTCTGTTAAACGTAAAAAGTATCATTTTTATTTATTTTCTAGATCAAACTGTTGCACAGATGAAGAGTTGTTCAAGAAGAACAAAACTTGTTTTTTAGATTTTTCAGATTAGAGTAACACATTACTGATGTGATGATGGCATAATTGTTTGACATTTCTGCTCAAGCTATTTACTGATCTGTCAGGTTTCCGATATGCGTCCCCCCCAACGACAGACTCGTTCCTACGCCCTTGCACACAGCACAAACACAAAACCTCCTCCTATTGTTTTTGACAAAAACTTTCATCCTCTCTGTAAGGTCCCTTTACTGACAACACAAAGCTATTGACACACACACACACACCGACTCACGCACGCACTCACTCACTCACTCACTCACTCACTTATAAATAAATCTAAGATGAAATGCAGACCTCTCCCCTCTAACACCCACGCTTGGGCAGCAAAATCAGTTCAGACAGGGAGTAAAACAGCGGGGTTGGGCTTGTTCCCCTCTACTTTTCAAAAGCTACAAAGAGGCATCAGAGCTACTGAACAGTCCCAGTAGAGCTTCAGGGAGACGGAGAAATCCTCAAAATTCCCAAGGCTTAGAAAGAGAGAGAGAGAGAGAAAACAACCAAATAGCTGATTTAAGGGAAACTTTAAGAAATGACACAGGGCAGGAAAATGTGAAAGTGTGAGAGTTCAGAAGGAAACTTTGAGAGGATTAACGAAGCAGTGGAAGGAAGGGTGTTGTGCATAAAAGACAACCCAACCAGTTCACTCTGCTCAGTGATCGACAAGGACGACTGAGGGTAAGTTCTGCAAAAACACTTTGTCCTGTTTGATAGAGCGCTCATCATAAACAAGCATAGAAGAGATTCTTTATGTAGAAATGTGAAACAAATATGAATGACACAAGAACTAAGTTTTTGTGTTTAAAAATAAACCCATTGGTTTTGTTTAGCTTTCATTCCTGTTATTTTCATTGTTGATAACAATTTGGTTTTCCACATACATTTCCTGGATTTAGATTGAAAGTTTGCAGATTCTGATTTTTTGAGAAACACTTTGGTTTATAGGCCAGCTGTGGGACAAGCATGAGCCTTTTATAATGGAATGAAAATGCTTTGCCCATTACACCAGACTGTGGATCCATCTGGGATTTTCCAGTCAGCGTATATAAGTACAGACACATGGTTCAGACCACAATTTGGCAAAAGGAGCATTATGATTCTCTGCCTTGTTATGTTGAGAGCAGGATTCCTGCTGGTTATACATTTGGATAAAATTATGCACCTTTGTGACCCTTTAAGCTACTGTTACATAAGGTTCAGTTGCGATTTTATATTGTAAATATATTCCACTAAGTCACATGGAATAAGAGAAGTCGTTCATGGTCTAAAATACTACCAAATATTATAAACCATACTTTTTTAATGAATTCTCATTTCCAACTCTTGTTACGATGTAAGTATATTCAACACTGGTTACTGATTTTTGTTTCCCAACTCTTAAGATGTGTGTCATCTTTCATCCACAAGGGGGTGCTGCTGCACCCTCTGTTCCCCTATTTTCCCCAGTCTTGAATATTTATACAAAAAATTCAATACTTAACTAAATGCATAAATAATTTACTAAATCTGGAAATAACAATTTGAGACGATTTTCAGCTAATCCATGAAGACTAAACTGTATCTTTACAATTCAGAAGCAAAACATTTGCCATTGTTATGGTACAAAGTATATCTCATCTATTTAACATCCTATGTGTTTATTTAATTGTGACATTTTGAACTAACAATGAAATTGGTAAAGACTATGCATGTAAATGCATTATGTCATTAAACAAGCAGCAACATTTGAATCATAATTAAGTCGTACTCTGCATGAAAAGAGCATGCACCACAAACTTTAATTGGAAACAGACATAACGTGCTAAAACTGTAAAAGCCTATGAGGTAGTTGGGCGTCTCTTAGAACCTGTTTTATAGAGAAAAAGAGAAAGGAAGAAAGCAAGCAAGCAAGAAAGAAACAACAAAAGACAAAAGAAACAAAGAAGGAAAAAAGGGAGCGAAAAAGCAGAGATACTAAACCTTTTAGAAATTCAATTATGCAAAGATGCTTGTGATGTGTTTCTCTGTATCTTGGACACAAAATAAAAAAAAAACACTGTCCTTCACAACCTGTACCTGGTAACCAAAACCTTAACAACCACAAGTAGAGCAGTCAAGCCACGTGCGATCCCAGGTCCGCTCAGCTTAACAAAACACACAGTAACTCGGCCGTTCTCCGATCTATGTGTGCCACATGTCTGTTTGTAGCCACAGCCCCACTCACCACCCTTCACTGAAGATTTGCAGGCAGTTTCTCAATAGGGGGTTTTAAGAAGGAAAAAGAAATGTGCTGCCTCGGCAACTGACCTCATTAGAGCCTTTTTGGAGAGTTTGTTCCTTTGAGAGGAAGTAGCAGCTTCCCAAAGTGCCTCAACCACTAAGAAATGGCTCACGTTTCCTTGCCTCAAGCCACAGAAGGATTTGTGCAAGAAAGTAGGACATTATACTAAACTTACCAGTGGCATAACAAACAGGGGAGAACTGCCTGCGTCTCAGTCAACTACAGGTTATCTTTAATGGCGACAAACAAAACATTTAGAGATGTGCTATTCAAAACAGTCGTCACCATTCCCTTGAAAAAATATTTTGATCACTTTGAAAAAGATGAATAACCATTGTAACATGTTTTAAATTGTTATATTGCCAAAAGCCCTCTGATTTAGCAGTCAATTGGGTCAGCAGTGTTGGCAGGCAGTGATCCTACCCACTGGCAACACTGGATCAATTCATGCTAATGTTTCCGTCTGGCATAAAACAACCCGCTGAGGAGGCTGCACACACAATTACTAATCTGTAGGTATGTTTTCTGTGTTATGGTGTTGATTTATAGGATCCCTTGGTGGCATTAAAAACAATCCACAGCAGTTCAAGATGGACTCCATGACTTTGTTCCCATGGAGGAGAGCAAATTGCAAAGTTTTCAAGATAGTATTTGTTTAGTAAATTAGTTTAGCTCAAGTTTCCCTTGTAAAAAATATATCTTGTAGTGTGAGTTTTTTTTTCAAATGTAACATTTTACCAAAAATGTTTTTTTTTGTTATTGTTTTGTGACAAAACCATGAAATATGAGAGAGAAACTTTCAGCCTAATGAAACCTTCAGCGTAAGGTTTCATTAGGTGCTCCTTTCTCAAACAAAACAAAAACAGGAACAAAAGAAAAAAAAAGATAATTTCTTTTAAAATGCATCACAGCTGCATCACTGATTTGGTTGAGTGGGTTTATGTGAACCCACTCAACAAAAGACTTTGTATTTGTTGTTTTTCTCCAGTTATTCCTCTCAGGGATATTTTAATGCTACAGTGTAAAATATTTCTGTTGCATTTAGTTGTGACTACTAACTTCTACTTTTTAAGTCAACATTTTTTGGGAGGTTTTAGATTTTGAACTTAAATGTGTGTTTGTGAAAGATAAACTTACAGTAGCAAGTTGTGTTAAATATTTGATCATTTTTGTCATATCTGTGAAAGTTGAGTAAACTAGGATTTTCAAGTTATCACTTACATCTAGAAGAAGCAAAAGGTTGGGAACTTTCAAAGCAAAGTCAGTCAGCTTGATTTCAAATACTGCTAAATATACTGGACATATAAATTATGTTACTTTCTCAAACACAAGGTACATCAATTAACATCAAGTAAACACTGAGCATCCTGTTTTTTAGAATAAAAATACTAAAATGCAATGCAGCTGAACTGTTTAAAGCATATTGAGAGTGGATTTAACAGACTTAATCAACAAACCTATTAAATTCCCATTGTATTAAGAAACCTGCACTAAAGGACTACTTTCATCGGTGGAGGGACTCTCTGTGACATGACTAGTTTAATCGTCAGAGAGAGACAATGTTCTATTGACAACTTTTTAGCTTTGTCACTAAATTTAGCGACTTTTCATACCTCTACTGAATTTTTTTTTCTTTTTATTGGGAAGCATTGTACAGTATGGAGCTCTCTCACATGGGGAAAATTTTTCGTTTTCATTACCTCTCAAAACTTTTGCATTCCCTTGCAATAAGTCTTGCGTTCTCTCGCATTAAGCCTTGCGTTCTCTCACAATATTATATATATTATATTATATACTGCAATATTTGTATATATCTTTTTCTAAAGAAAAAGATATAAAACATCAGATATTTCACAATGAGATTTAAACATACACGGAAAAACATTACAAAAACCTTATATAATAGCAGAAAGTACAATGGCCACTGTAAGAAAGACTCACAGTATTCAGTTATGCCGCATGAACTGATCAGTACATTATTGCGAGAGAATGCAAAACCTATTGTGAGGGAACGCAAAAGTTTTGCGAGATAATGCAAAAGTATTGCTAGGACATGCAATGAATTGAAAGAAAAGAAAATAAAACTTCCCATGTTCCCTGGAGGGCTCCATATGTTACAGAGATGGTTAGAAATGTCCCAAACGCAAACAAAAGAAAAAATCCAAATATGAATCCAGCAAAAGTCTTATGCTTGAGGCTCCTGTTAACGCAATACTAAGGAGATTTTTTGTGCAAAAGTATTGATAGCATAAAAACACTTAAAATAATATAGCTGATAAATGACTTATTCTTTACTATTTCTATAACATATCTTCTTCTTCTGTTGTAGGACCAAAATGGATGTGGTAACTTCTCTGCTGGTGTTTTTCTGCTCTCTCGGTGCTGCTGCTTCATCTTGTACACCTGGATGTCAATGTCATGAAACAACCATCATTTGCCATGGCCTCTCTGACTTCCCCACACATGTGCCCTCATCTACCACCCAGATACGCTTCTCTGGTTGCACATTTCATTCTCTGAAACATGAAGATCTCACTGATTTTTCCTCTTCTCTTGAGCAGTTTTTGATTGTAAAAACTGTTTTGAGGGAGATACGCCCTGGCACATTCAACTCCTCATTAAATATGAATTCAATCGCAATAACAGAAACTGAACTACAGGATCTCCCTGAGACGTTGTTTGAAAAGCTACAGAAGCTTGAGACTTTGAGTCTGAGAACCAACAAGCTCTTTGCAATCCGGCCAATGTGGTTTTCCCAGTTAACAGAGCTAACAAAACTGGACATAAGCAAGAACCGCTTCACTTATGTACCAGAGGAAAGCTTTAATGCCCTAAAAAAGCTGAAGTTCTTATCACTTACTTCAAACAATGTAACTCAACTATTCAGTGGCACATTCAAGGGTCTTTCTGAACTAAAAATCCTGCGCCTTAACAAAAACCTTCTGACAGAGCTTCCAGCTGACCTTCTGAATGATCTTGTTGAACTGGATGAACTGAGTCTCCAGGACAATCTAATTACTTATCTTGACCCTATGCTGTTGTCAAAGACTCCAAAGCTACAGAAACTGTTTCTCTCCCACAACAGACTGATGTCTCTTCCACAGGGGATCTTTTGTAATTTGCCTCTCCTCTCCCAAATATCCCTGTATGAAAACATGCTGAAGAGTCTGGGTCCAGGGGTCTTTGGGCCAATGGCCCTGCAGGAGCTGTGGTTGTATGACAACAAACTAAGCCGTGTGGACGATGACACATTCAGGAACCTGACTCGGTTACGTCTTCTGGTTCTCAGTCGCAACCAGATCAGCTATGTGTCTGAAGGTGCCTTTAGAGGTTTGACACAACTTGGGGAGGTCTCACTGCACTCCAATCGACTCACAAGCCTACAAGCCAGAACGTTTGAAGAACTGCCCACTCTGGTCAACATATCTTTGGAGCACAATTTTATCACCTCCCTTCCATCGGATTTTCTGAAGAACCTGAACGACCTGGGAGAGATAGATCTGCGGAACAACTCGCTTCCAAACTTGCCCCAGCACAATCTAGATTCACTTGCTAAAGCAAAGAATGTCCTTTTACAGCAGAACCCCTGGAGGTGCGACAAGAATATTTTGCCTCTGAGGAACTGGCTCAAACTGTACCCATCCAAGGTCAACCAAACCCTTGTGGTGTGTGAGACTCCTTTGAATCTGCAGGGTGAGATAATAGCAATGCTTGAGGATGAGGATCTCATGCCTGTCAGCCCTTCTAAAGACCCTGTACTGGCCTCAACTGAGAGGACGAGACCCCATACAGATCTCCCCAAACAAAGATCGCCGTCAGCTGAGGTATTGACCACACCAACGTCAGAACAAGAAAATGAGACCAACAGAGGACAAGGGGGAGGTGTACAGACTAATAATATTTCACTTACTCTTATTGCACTTGCAGTGGTGTCCACTGTCATTATCAGTTCAGTCATCATCGGCTGCGTTTGCTGGAAGAGAAACAGGAGAGGAAATGAAAATATAAGCCAAATGAGTCGGAATTCGGTGCTGTAGACTTGATCACAACCAGAGACTTTTAAAACGAAGGGAAACAGTTGATTGTAGATCCTCAAAGGCCACACTTTCAGTCAGTATTTGTCTTCTGTTATGTGACATGAACATCTCATTCACTAGCTGTAGGGTAAAGAGCCACATAATGTTGTGACCAACCAGCAACTTTGTGTGAAACGTGAACCAGGCCTCTGTATCTGGCAATAACCATGACAGTTTGATACTGATTTCTCTATAAATAACAATGCAGTTAGTAAGCAGTTTATCTTTTGTGGCATAAGGGTAATGCAGTGTGTATTCGACTCCACTATAACAGTTTTAATGCAAAATGCCTCTGTATTCTGAATAAATTGACAACTTTTGTTCTTTATGTTTTTATTACTATAGATATTCATATTAACATGGCTGATGTATAAATATTATCTCAGAAAACAGAGATAATATTTATACATCAGCCATGTATAAATATTATCAGTCAAGCAAAGCTTGACTCAAACTGAAAGCTTTAGTCAAGCTTTCAGTTTGACTGAAAGAAAGCTTTGCGTGTTACAATGTTCGTTTTGACAAAACTTTTTAGTGACAGTTTTCATCATTGAGTCCTTTTGTTATCTTGACAAAACAATTTTATTTAGAAACTAACTAAATAAATATTTTTTTTTTCCTGAATGAAAATGTGGATATTTTCTTTGAGACTATTTTAGATTTTGCTCAAGCAGAAAGTAAGTCTGTGTCTGTTTATGGCAAACATGACAAAGACAGTATTACTCTCAAAGATATGAGACAATTTATTAATATTTGGATGAGTGAAACTAGATTGAAACTAAAATTACAAAAGATGATTTAGTTGTGATTAAAACTAAGTTGGATTTTACTAACCAAAATTCAAATTAAAATATGCTGTCACGATAGATGTAAACTGTTGCACACTCGGGAAATCAAGCAATCTTGTAACTCATTTCTATCTGTAAATGAGATAGAAATGAGTTACATTTCTATCTCTGTAGTTGGGTTCTTTAAAAACCCAACTACAACACCGCCATCTAGCGGAAGGAATAAAACTTCCCATTTTAAAACCTAAATTTACCAGACCGCATTGCATAGCATGCAAAGACCAGACAAAACAAACGGATGTTGAGCCGTATGACCATCAACTCTCTGCGGAGGGAGTCAAAGACAACAATCAGGAAGCTGTAGATAACATTTAGATTGTAAGAGTTTGTCAGTGTTTAAAGTTGTGCTTCCTGTAGTTATTTTGGGAATAGAAACAGAATAAAAAGAGCAGCTGCATCTTCTCAAAACATAAATGCCCACAAATCCCGAATGCTTTTTAGGATTGAATGCTTTTTTTTAGGCTTGGTGTTCACATGTTGTAGTGGAATATTTACTGCATTTTACTGAAATACAATTTATTTAACCAAAATCCAGGAAGCACAATGGTATCATTATATTCATTTTTTTTTAGATTATTTATTTGTTTCCATTAGTCATTTGCTCAGAATGCGGTGGTCGCAGCTTCAATTCCTGACCTGGTGACATTTGCCGCATGTCTTGCCCCTCTCTCATTACCCTGTTTCCTATTGAACTACTTTCAAATAAAGGCCACTAGAGTCAACAAAACCTTTAAAAAAAAAAACAAAAGACTACATTGCTCCAGTCAGCCATAATAAAAACAGTCAGCAGGAGCAGAAAAAGCTTAAGAAATTCTACATTAATTTTGATCTAAATCAAAGGTAATAAAATTAAACTTGCTTGCGACCAATGCAGAGTGTTTTTCCAGTTTGAAGCATTATTTAAATGCAGCGTAGTTAATGCTAGCAAATGACCCACAAAAACAACAGAGGGAGGTTTTCATGGACCATGATCCATTCAGAGTGAATATAGTTGAACAAAAGCAAAGTGGAAACAAGCAAAAAGCTTGTAGAAATTATAAGAGGGGTTTGACTGAATGTGAATAAAGAATTTTTCAGCAATAATTGAGAAGGGCATACATATATATATATTGTTTAAAGTATTAAAAATATATATACATATACATACATATTTACATAATATATTATATAACAATAACTATGCCATATTTTCAGAGGTGCCTGTCTGGTTTCCTTTCAAAAACAAAACTATTTTTAAACAAATCGTATTGACTCTTAAACGTAAGTTTTTCTGGCATCGTACAGAGTGATGCAGCAAGCTGCTGTCACTGCTCTTATCTCTGGCTCCAGAGGTTTGTTACGCCCCGCCTCACATGCCTTTACTTACTTAAAGGTCTATATGTTTGTGTTTGAGATAAGAAATGAGACTGCACTTATTTATGTTTTCTCATGGGTCCATCCTAGTTGCAAAAGTATTAAGGTAAGAAAAGCATTTGTTATTAATGTGTAAATATTAGATTTTGGGATTTTTTTTGGTCAGTGGTGTATATTGTTATCATGGTCTCATATACATGTTATAGTTGTTTATTACATCAGTTTTTTATAATTATACTGTCTTTGTTCTCACTTATTTGATACCACTTGTTTGATACCAACCTACCACACGGACTAAAGATTAAAATCAGCCAACTAACTATCCATCCAAACTTCAACATGCTAATTATATTTATTGTGAGGTTGACAAAATATATTTTAATGAGAACTCTTTTAATTTATGAATTTATTAACAAATTAGGAATGATAATATTTTCCCCTTCATTTTTTGTAGAATGTCAAGAATGTTGACTGGAGGGATCATCATTTTCCTTTTATCTTTACTGGTTGACTTTTCCGTTACTCAACCCGCTCAACAAGACAATCAGGAAGTCTATGGTGTGTCTGCAACGGAAATCCCCCGCACTCTGAGACCTGGTGTGACAGAGGTCTTCTTTGTGAACAGCCGGATTTATACAATTCCCAATGGAGCTTTTGCTGGAAGTCCAGAGCTTGAGAAGGTGGAGTTTATGGACACAGAAACAAATACTATCGAGCTTGGAGGCTTTGATGGTTTGGTAAAGCTCAAAAGTGTTGAGATATCCAGTAATCCGTTGAGGTCAGTGCCTGTAGGTTTGTTTAAAGACAACAGCAATCTGGAGACAATTATTCTAAAGTTTAACAAGCTTGTTGGACTTGAGAAAGGTTTGTTTGATGGTCTAACAAACTTGGTAGACCTACAGCTACATGGAAATGAAATTGAGTTAATTGAAGACCAGACATTTGACGAGCTTGTCAATCTTAAGAAGCTCAATTTGGGTAAAAACAATCTTACTTCAGTATCCACAAGCTGGTTCTCAAAGCTGAAAAACCTGGCTGCTATACGGCTGTATGAAAATCAGCTCACCACCATTCCTGAGGATCTCTTCATGGACTTACCAAACTTAGAGGAAATAGATCTGCATGGAAACAGGATCAGTGCGCTTTCTCCAAATTTATTTCCACATAAAGGAAAGTTTGTTAAATTGCTTTTGGACAGTAATCTTCTGACCAGTTTACCCGAAGAATATTTTGTTGGCTTCCCTAAGCTTAAATTATTGACCCTAAAAAATAATCAACTGACCAGCCTGCCGCCTGTGCTTTTTGGTGAAATGCCTAAACTGACTGAGCTGAGCCTCGAACAAAACAATCTCAGCACGCTTCCTAAGGGAATCTTCAGCTCCTTGAAGAAAATTAAGAAGCTGGATCTCTCCAAAAATTATTTTTTGAACTTGTCTCCTGATTACTTTGAAGGACCTGAGAAGCTCACTGAGATTAACGTCCAAGGCAACATGATAAATTCATTGGATGGACAACTATTTGAAAATCTTCAATTTGTGACCACAATCAAGCTTGCCAACAATGACCTGCGGACACTTTCTGGGGATGTTTTTGACTCTTTGACTAAACTCAAAAAACTTGACCTTAGTAACAATCCATGGCAATGTGACTGCAATCTGATAGATTTTTATCACTGGATAAAAACCAATGCTGATAAGCTCACACTGGAGGTGCACTGTGAGTATCCAGAACATCTGAAAGGACAGGAAATCAAATTGTTAAACGAGGATCAGTTAGTTTGCCCCACTCTCCCACCCACTACCATCACCTTACCGACCACTATACCAACAACAGTCCGAACAACAAAACCGACAACCACTCTTTCTACCACCACACTGCGCACTACAACACCCACCACCACTTTACCCACCACCACACCCACAACGACACAGCCTACCACCACCACACCCACAACCACAACTACAACCACCACCACAACCACAATGCCATCAACCACTCCTACTTCCACCACAGTACCAACAACTACATCAACGACAACTGAGAGTACAGTCATGACAACGACCCCCACTACTATCGCCACGACAACAGTTCCAACGACCACAACAATGATCACAACAAACGTGATGACAACCACTCCAACCACAACCCCCACCTCAACAACTACACCCACAACAACTACCCCTACCACTACGACAACTGCACCCACCACCACCCTTACTACTGCCCTGACAACAACTACACCTTTAACAAATAAACAAACAACTAGTATAACAACAACAACACTTATGACAACCACCACATTCACAACTACACAATCTACTGCAATGGCTACTTTTCCAACCACAACTACACTTACACCTACCACCACAGTGACCACATCTACACCCACAACAGCAAAACCCACAACGATCACACTCCGGACAACCCTTCCAACAACAACCCAACCAGAGACTCCTACTACATCAACTCCTTTTGTAAACTCTATTTGTATTCCAGAACCAAAACTGTCCTACGTTCATCACATCAGTAGAAAAGTTCAAGATTGCAAAATGTGGACAATGATCTACACCTCACTGCTTGTGGTTGAGATCACCTGCTCACTAGTGTTGGCTAAGTTCACCATTTCTCTGTGTCGGCTGTTGCAACACAGAGAAAGAATGAACCACAGATCCATCAAGCTCACTCACTTTTCCTACAGGAGAGAAGTGATTCTGAAGCCTGTGCAGGAGACAATAACCCAACATCTTCTGTGATCACTATGATAATCAATAAGCCAACAGAGGTCATTTGACTCAACATAGCCTCTTTAAACCTGCTGTAACCTGCTCCTTAACTCTTTGTCCAGCAGGAGATTAGTAGTGATTCCTCACAAAATTTTGAAGTGATTGCTCCTTTAAGGGCGTCCCAAGTTGACTGCTAAGTTGATGTCCAATGTTTCATGTTTCATGTTTATTGATCTCCTTTGGTAAAAAAAAAAAACATCTGAATATCTTAACTTTTTATGTATAATAATTTGGTGAATTGTTGATAATTTTTGCTTATTTTATTTTTATATATTTAATTATCAAATATAATTATTGCCTTGTTCTTGTCATATTACTCGTTACTGTAAATTACTGAATTTAAATCAACATTAAATCTGCAATGTAAAAAAAAATTGCTTTCATTTTCTATAAATTATTCCAACAAATATTGGATTTGTGGAAATATAAACATCGGAAACAAAGATTTTGCTACAGGGAACATTCTTTACACTCAATGGTAATGTTTTTTGAATCTATAAACGTATCAAAACAACACAAATACTAATTTCCTATGACTATATAAGTGGTGATTTTCCTCTTATTTTATAACAGTGATGTAAAATTAAATGGGAAAATCTTGGAGTAAAATATAACATCAACATAATCTATTTTTGGACAGCACTAATATGCTCATGTCAACACAGCAGCATTGTAAACAGCAAGTCATTTGTGGAGAACATGTTCACTTTTGCTAGGAAATCTGGATAACCGCCACTAGAGGGCAGCTTTGAGTTAAAAACAGTCTGACTAAGAGAATACCTTTTCCACCTAAAAACCTTCTTATAATGTCTAAACCTTCATAATGCTCCTTGTTATGATGACAAGTTCTGATTTAAATTAACCAATGCAGACAAGAGATCTAAGCAGGAAGGAAATAAGTTGTTTATATTTAATGTGCTTCAAACAAGTCTGTTTGAAACATGACAACTTGCACAATTATCTCTGCAATTACAGAGCAGTTCTGAATGAAAATAAAAAATGCTTTAAAGTTGTGCCTCCAGCTCAGAAAAGTGATTTAAAGGGATTGAATTGGGCTAACATAGACGTACCTTATCAAATGTAACTCAGTGCTTTTCTGTAAGACAAACAGAAACAGAAAGAAATGACTCAGTTACATCTGACGGGAGATCGGATACTGAAGAGACAAAAAGTAATGTCACAACAACAATTTATTACCAAAACAATGTGTAAACCAAAGGTTTTCACAATATCATTTTCATACCTCCCACAAGTCTCTCCCACTGCAAGTGCAAAAGGAATCCAAACAGACGCTTGATGTGGAAGAGATCCAAAATGTCAAGAAACACAGAAAGTTGTGCTTCTGAATATTTCATCTCACTCTGAATTGTTGTGTAACATGCAGGTAGTCTTTGTCCATGTTGCTTCACAGAGCTTTCCTCATCTCTTTACATAGCATGCAGTCTGGCACTATTTCAAATATTAATTCAGAACAGCAAGACTGGTGGCTTTTACTTGTCATGTATTGATGATTTTTGTAGTAATGTAGTAGTAAATACACTACTGAACACTATTGAGCTAGTTACCAAAAGGAAAATACTTGGTGCATACAAAACCTATGCTGATATGATATAGGGTATAGCATGCATAAACAAACATGAGATGAAAACAACAATTTAGTATATTAATGACGAGATGTGAATGTTTATGTGAATATTCTTATTGGCATGTTGCGTATGCCTAAACCTGTTCAGTCATTACATTGTCCATTTGCTAATTACTCATGTATAATGATGGCTTGCTAATTGTATTTAATGCATGTTGATCTACCTAAGTAATGTCATTACTGTTGGTTCTCTTGCTGCTGATTTTCTCCATGTTTTGACATATTCTTTGGATTTTATTGCAACCTGGTAGGGAAAAAAATCAGTTTTTTAAAGTAAAGTCATTAAACATTTTTAAGAGAAAGCTGTCAGCAGAGACTGAAGAGGAGGCATTACTGTGCTGCTCATTTTCAATGAGAAGGAAAAACGTCAGTAATTAGATTTAAAAGTCAGTGTTCGCATCTTCCACCAACTCCATGGTGGTATGGTCTATTTCCACAAACTGTACAGTTTCTATATGAGCACATCAGGGCATACAAAACACTACAGTCAATTTTTTAAACACTATGTTATCTGTAAATGAGTGGTGACGTCATTGCTACTCAGTGACAATGATATAGAGATGCATGTAAAGCTCCATGGGGCTCAAACATCTTTTGGTGTTTTTATTCTCCCTTGTGATTTAGCTGAAGTTACCTGAAAACTACAGAAAGCTAAAGAACAGTAACTAACTCTAAACTAAAATTAAAGTCTCTGTTCATAAAGTAGCATTAAACTCGTATTAATCTTCTCTAAATTATATTTTTCTTCTTTTACCACACAGGTCAACTTTAAATGGAAATGTCTTGAATGCAGCCCACTTTGAGCTCATGTTCCAAGATTCAGGAATATGAGGAAAAAGTCCTCCAACTTCTGCTAATGAGCCTAAAATGTAGATGAGGAGTCAATTGTGTGTGAAAAGGGCAATGTACTGAGGAACATAAAAGGCCGTAAATTGGGAGGAACACATTGCAGCTTAGCTTAGTTATCTCAACTGGAAACAGTTCGAGGTAAGCTGGAAGATTTTCAGCTGGGAAGGTGCAGCTGATTACCTGAGGTTAATGGCCAACAGAGGCCTGTGCCAGACTGGAACATCTGACAAAATGCATCTCTTTGGGCAATATAACTCTCATTTTTCACCATATTGTGCTTTCTGACGCAATGCGAAAAGCTAAACTGTAAAAAGCATTTCTGTTTTTGCTTTTTGAAACAAAAATAGAAAGAAGAAAATGACATAAGAAAAAATGTTTTGATGAGATGTTGCATTGTTTTTTAGTACAGTTTTTTGAGTGAGATTTTTAGGCCAACAAATCTGCATTTAAAAAGCAGCATGCCTTAAAATAGCTTGAGAACTTCTTAAACATCAACTTGTTTACTCTAAGACAAGGTTAAAAGCTCAAAGGTACAATTTCACCCATATAAATAACCTAAAAAGGTTATTTTTTTAATTAATACCAGATGCAATCCTAATTTAATAAAGTCAATCAAACAATTAGGATATTATCTCAAGATATTGTTTTTGCAGAGCAAAGCTGCCCATGTGAGCAACCAGCTTCTCTATATATGTCTGAAATATTGTTCATACAGAGAAGCTGGACATGTTTGGAAACAAACAAAGAAAACATGAAGAGTAAAATAGATTGTGATCTAGTATTAAAATGACTGAAAAACATTATTTTCTAATTCAAATAATGAATTAAAGTTAGTCCAACAATTTGGTGGTTTTCTGATCTGTAACCAACATATTTTGAAGTCAAACGGTTTATAGATGCACTCCTGGCCATAAGGAGTCTCCCACATGCAGAGGAAGCAGGAAACCTTGGCTCTGGTGTCACTCCCATCAACCTCTCCCCAACTTGAACTTCTGACCTCAGGAGTGTCCAGCAGAACCAGCTGAGCCCAATCATTGCCTGCCAGCTGCTCCCCTACAGGCAACATGTAGCTCCAGGAGGTTAAGGTCACCGTGATGCGGTCTCATTTGAGGCTAAAAATGGAATATACTGCTGAGGGAGGCTATATAGAAACTCAGGTCATTTACGTATGATTTTAAAATTGATCAATGATGTAAAATATAAAGTGTAATTCAATTTAAAATGTCTCCCTTTGAGAGGTGCAAATTGACACATAGTTGGTCAAATGTTTTAAGGCTCTTTTTTGCACCCTGAATAGTCAGATATGAAATATCTAAAACCACAAACATGAAAAAATGGCTAAGCTCCTGGGTTGCTGTAGTGGTGCAGGGGTTAAGCGCATCCCACATAAGGAGGCTTTAGTCCTCGATGTGGCCGTCGCAGGTTTGATTCTCAGCCTGGTGACCTTTGCCGCATGTCTTCCCTCTCTCTCTTTACCTACTTTCCTGTCTGAGCACTTTCAAATAAAGGCCACTAGAGCCAAAAAAAAAAATACATTTTAAAAAAATGTTTAAGCCCCTGTTATAATCCATTGTTCCATTCTTCCAGTATTTTACAATGTTGCCCCACAAAATATACTATTGCAAAACAATGTTACTATCCTATTTCTCAAAATCATTCCAGTGAAGAAATGTTACATCAACAACATATGAGAAATGGTAGTCTTAATCCTAAAGGAGAGATAAACCCTCTGAAGCTCAAAGTGTTAAGTGTGACTCAGAATGCTCTACTGTCTCAGAACAAATCAAAATTGTAATTTAATAAAGGGCCGATTAGGTGCTCTATTAAGCTCTGATTTATTTTGCTGGATCTCATTATGCCAGGTTTCTCTTGTAAAGTGCTCATACATCATGCGGGTTGCTGGTTTATAAAATGAAATTATACGTCACATATTTTGATTAACTCTCTCAATAAAGAATGAAAAAAGAACAAAGGAGCCATTGCCCCTAAGCCTGCATTAAAAAGACCATCAGTCACGAGTTGCGATGAAAATGTGTTGATATGATACACAGGGAGAGTTTATAAACTATTATGACTGCAGAATGTTTTGATTTAATCCTCCTGTACTCTTCAGTGACAATTACAGACGATAAAGTCCACGGGAAAGGATTTATAATAAAAAGCACACCAGAATTGATGTGAAGATAAATCTTGTATGTTACTCTGAATAGCCTTGCCAACAGCCGAGCTGCCATAACAAGAAGGAGTAATAGCTTCATATAATGACTTGTCAGAACTGGTATGAAAAAATGAGATATAAATAGCCCGACTTGCAGTAAAAAAAAAAAAAAAGACATGGCTATTTTTACTGTGCCATCTTCTCTTCTGTCTAATTTTAGTTAAAAAATGAGTCCTCCTAGCTGTCCAGGCACTGCACTCATCCATCTGCAAAAAACCTGCACGTATTACTGTAGATGAACAACTCTGGGAGTCGTCATATATTCTGACACTTCTGGCAGAACTGCAGCTCTCAAAGTCAAATCGGTTTGCCTCTTTTGATTAAAGTGAAGCATTTAGACATTTCTGGGATTTCTGATGTTAGTCCAAACCCCAGAAGAGATAATGGTGTCACTGACTTAACGAGAAGTTTCACCTTCGCTGCACCCCTGGAGGAAACGGAGGCATTAGCCCACCGTACTGGATACACTTCTGCTACTCAGCTCCAGCTTCTGCAGGCCAGCTATTTGACTTGTAATTGGTTGGTGCAATTAGAGCAATTTACTCTGTTCTGTCCACGGACCCCACAGGAGTGCAGTTTGGGTCAAAAGCTGAAAAGTGAAGGCTTAACGTTTAATTAGAGGAAAATGCAGAGATGTGGTGTTTTCATCCTGACATGCAGACAGACAGACTTCCAGAAATTCAATACTAAATTGTAAAGTCATTTCAGAGACCGATTCAATGTCAAATCTAAAAAAAAAAAAGCTGAATAATTATAGTATTATGAAAAAAGTATTTCCTCTCTAACACATTCTTATTATGTTTGCTTTTCTTGGTCACAATAAAATAATCCACATCTTCAAAAATATGTTTTCAAATAAATCATTTATCAAGGAAATATGTTAAGCAAAAGAACTTGGCCTCATCTTCAAATATAATCACCCCTGTGTTAAATGACAGATCGATGGTGATGATACATTTTTGGTTCGGATGCACTGGTGGGCGCACCAGGACCAGATTATTGCCAACCTGTAGAAACAAGCCCTTTTTTTAAACTTTTTTTGCAGCTCTGTACAAACATGGATTGAAATGATAAGTTCTTTTATTTTAGTGATGTTGCCCTGAACTATTTAGTTTCCTTCAACTTTTTATGAACCTCTATTTAAGTGACTAAAGATTTTTTGCCAATAAAAGCATTCACACGAGATTCTTGAAATGTTTAATTGTATTGAACTGAGTCAGAGATGCACTTTTTGTTTTGTTTTGTTTTGCAGCACAATAAGCGCTCTGACCTCAGAGTGAGCCTGCCTCCATGTCCTGTCCTGAGAGGATTGGAAGTTTATCTAAATGTTTTACATTTGAAGTTGATCTTGAAAGTTGACTGATGGACTCAAAATTGTTCTGAAATGGCTTTGTAACCCATCACACTTGGATTGGTGGCAACAATTGTTTCCCCACAATCCGTGAAGAAGGGTTTTCTTAATAAGGATGTTCACATTTGCCAACATTAGGTCAATGCATTTGATTAACTGGTTTATGCATATAAACTCTGATATTTAATTATATATACAGGGGGGTGAATACCAGACCAAATAAACTTCTTCAACTTGACCATGAATTTTCCCCACAAACCCTTGTTGAGTCAGCATGCTTGCTTTGTATTTCTTCATTTAGTGTGACAAATTAAATGGGAGCTAGTTATGTTTAGTTAAACGTATCACTATTCTGTCAAGATTCATCCAACACGACAAAACCTTCAGTACAAAGACACACACATACTTACGGTGAACATGAACAATGTCCAATTACAAATAATGGAATTGTTTACAGGCTGCTATGAAAAAGTATTTGGTAACACTTTATTTGAAGGGGGGTGAATAAGACTGACATGACACTTTCATAAACATGGCATAACACATGTCATGAACATGAATAAGCCTTCATGAATATTTATGACTGTTGTCATAAAGCGTCATTCGGTAAATTATGACACTTTTAATACAAAGTTGACATTATTAAAAATGTCTTTGTTATGACAACTTGACATTAACCAATAAATCATTATTGATATCAATTTGTTCTAAAAGTATTACTGATTGCTCTTTAAAAATTGGGTAACTTTATATTATTAAACATAAAGTTTAAAGAGTAATGATTTATTGGTTAATGTCAGCAAGACATTCAGTGTTAGATTTCAGTGAAATCTAACACTGAAATTGTAAGATTTCAGTGTTAGACCTGAAATCTTACAATTTGACTTTGTCTACATATTTCATGTGAGTTGTGACGATGTCAGTAAAATCTCTGCACTGACATTTTTTATTTTGGTCTCAGTAACAAGGTGAAAGAAAGAACAGTTTTTTTTTTATTATGAAAGGGTGAGATTTCAATAAATGACATGATGATAGATATAAAATCAAGATCATCTTAAAGTGACACAATTCAAACATGCTTTACTAATTCTGTGCTTTCTGGTAAAATACCTAGGTTTTGGTTCTTGATCGCGTCACATTTAATTTGCCCCCCCGCTTTACTATCTTTAAACACACATTTATTCTCAGATGCTGCATTCCTGTAAACTCTACAATCCTTCTGACATCCAGTTAACCCAGGAGGAGTCATCTTGGTAAAACGTGTCAGCAGTGCTGAAAGAGTGAGGAACCTTTCTGCTGTGTCAGGGGAGTTCCCAATAGTAACCTCACCAAGGGTGACTCTGATCATTGAGTGGCAATATAAATGGAAATTAGGCTTTCCAGTGTAGAGAGAAGGGAGGAAACAATGTCGGCGTCTAGATCAGTAACAAGCTTAAAGATGAAATGTCGAACCACAAGCCAGAGAACATAAACGTTCTCCCAGCGGAAAGCTTGTTTCTTTGTGTTAGTTTTTAAAGTCGGATATTTTTGAATTCTGAGATTTTTTGTCAAAGACATACCCAGAGGCAACTATTTCTTACAGATGTCTAAAATGATTATGTTTTTGAACACTATAGAAATCTGGGTCAACTTTTATGAAAAGAGGGATTTTTCAAACGAGGTGAGGCAGGGAACGTTTTATCAGGGAACTAGCTAAACACATCTGCTTGAACTTACCGCCGCCGGCCTGTTTCTGTGATCCTAAAATACCCAGCATAGCAAGATGCTTGAGTTTATTCTCTGCCACTGTCAGAATACTTCAAACTGAGAAACCACAGGTGAGACAGGGTCAGATCAGCTGACGTGTGATGTGACAAGCAGATTTCCAGGGTGTGAACTCTTTTAGTGACAAAATAAAGACAGAATGAAGACAGACAGAGACCTTTCAGTGAAGGGGAGTCTTCGTGGACCAGTTCAGCTTTTCAGCCACCATGATAATCAAGCTTTTCAGCAAGGGACTGGAAACAGTTTGAGCGCTTGTCTGTGTTTCCTGAACTGGTGGCTGGTGAGTAATGCGGCTCAACCCACATGGTTCTGTGTGTGCCTCAGGGGTTTTCAGACACAGACCCGTCCCCAGCAGGAAGCTGGAGAACCTGTGGCCATCATCTGTTCAGACAGCAGTGGCAAATGACTGTGAGTTTACAAACCCTCTCTCTTGCCAGCGCGACAACATGACTGCTTACGGGTAATGGAAATGACCAACGACTGCCTAAAAATAGTGTTAAATGTGCCACTTCAGTGAAAGGGGGTGGGTGTTATGTGAAATCAATATTTTTCAGTTTTATATCATGCTCTTTTATTCCTTCATCAAATTCATACCTGGAGTGTTGATTTGATTCTTTCGCTCATGTTTGTGGCGTCCTGTAATCTCCCATGGCAACCATTCAGAGGTGCTCTCACAAAGCGCCTCATATTTCCACAAAACTCCTCCTTGGAGCTATAGCCTCCAGCCAATCCTCCACCTCACAGAGCCCCCTTCCCCTCAGCTCCTCCAGACTAGCAGCAGCAGTAGCAGCAATTGGCAAACACCTGGTGGAACTGCAAGTCTGCTGAACTCGTTTTACAAACTACTTCTCAGTCCACAGCTCCTAAGAACGATTCTTTAAAGGCATAATGATAAATGTTGTGAAGGCACACTGAAGGAGGAGCGTCGGAAAGAACAGGAGTTGCCATATTTTAATAGACAGAGGCTCCATTTAAAGACGTTAAATTGTGAAGTCAAAGTTATATTTGATTTATACAGAATTTTTATAACTAAAACAATTGACTGTGTTAGAAAATAGCACATAATACAATCTTCAAGTAACTATCTAGTGACAAATTTAATCATTTTGTGATGTGTTGCAGTTTTCTTCTGATCAATGCTGATATTTGTTGCTCCATTCAGACACGCAGTTATTAGATTTTGGATGAATTTCCCAATATCACGAGACCGCAAGGATTTAAATGCACTCATCAGCATCAGTTAAATATATAATAATCAGCAGTATCAAACAGCCCCTGGGGTGGTTTTTGTTTATTCATTGTCAGCAGCTCCTGTTTGAAACATCTCACTCAGACTTTGTGAGTTGGGAGATGCTGCAGTCCTTTTTGACCCTGAGCAGGATAAGCGGGCGCTCAAAATGGATGGATGGATGTTTGCTCTTGTTTGTGTCAAGAGTGGAGCTTGACTCAGCAGCCGTACCGCTGGGGACCAGGTAGGTTAGAACAGCCGGCTTCCTCAGAGCTCTCAGACATCGCATGACAATTTGACATTTCAGCTCCCCTGGACTTAAAGCATTTCATTTTTATGTTTGTTCTCTCAAGTCTCAGGGCCACATAACTCCTCCCCTCCAATCAAGACTGAAGGCTTTTAAAAGATGTTTTGAACAATTCATAGTATCAGGTAATGTTTGCAGTGCAAAGGAAGAAATCACAAAGACCGCTGCTCGCGCAATTACACTAAGCAATCATCACAGCACGACCTGAGAGCTGCTAAGAGAGGAATAAATACATATAAATTAAGCTGACATGCTAACAGCATGAGAGGCATTTCAGTTTATTAAAGAAACAGTTTCTCAAAGAGTATCTGTTTCCATTTGAAAAATATAAACTTTTTTAGACAATGGGATGTTTTTTTTCTGTCCATGTTGTGAAGTTTTATTTCACAAAATGCAAAAAATGTAACCCATAGACTATATTTTGTGTAGTCTACGGGATATACAAAACACTTTAATTTATTTTTTTTGCAAGGACTTGATGGTCATCTTCTGCCCAGCAGCTCTGTCATGCAGAACTTGCACTGGTCTATCGTCTAGAAAAAGGCAGCTAAAATCTCTGCAGACCCCACACATCCTAGACACAAACTGTTTCTACTTCTACTAGGTCACCGCTAGAAGGCGCCATTTGCAAACACAAAAAAGCAAATAGCAAATGTCTGTGTTTAGGAAGAAACACGGACCCAATGTCTTCCTAAACACTGTCTCTCTGACATATAATCAGAAAAAGTTTGTATTCCCCTTTGTTGAATGTCTTAATTGAGAGCAAAGCAGGACAGAAGCCTTTTTTTGTGTGCACAAATATTGGGAATGGAGCTGCTGCTCTTGATTCAGATTTATGAGTGAAAGAAAATGCAAAGATAGAATCATTTAGGGGGTAAATTCTACCTTGCAGTACTGAACATGTTTTCTGACCCTTTGCTATTTCTGTACAACAAAAACCATAAATGAGTGGCAGAAAGAAACTGTCTGTATACATATGTATTTGTGTGGTGCTTGTCATTGCTTACACACTGAAGACTTGTTAAAAATAAGCAGAGTGGCTGTGAACTCCCTCGGAGGCATTAAAGAGGTATTATGTAAGACAGTTGTTGCTCTTATTCCAGTTGTTGGCCGTACTTTGGTTTCCCAAACTCCTGCCTCACATTTCTTCTGTTCTGACAAAAAGGAAGACACATCACATGTGTCACCAGTGTGTTTCTCGTTTGAATCACTGCAGCATAATAGGATGAATATAGATTTTTTTTTTATCACATCTTTACTCAGTTGTTGCAATAAGAATGTTTTAAGAATGTTTAAATCAGTAAGCTATAGAGAGGATATATGTTTATTAAATTTATTAATGTAAAAAAAAAATCTTACGTTTTCCTTATGTTTTCTCGTCTCCGTTTGCAATTCTGCTAAATTCTAATCTTCCTTCAGGACTTAATGCGTTTTCTCCTTTTGAACTTAATTTTTCTGGAAGGATTTCAACCGGGCCAAACAGTGAAGAGAAGAAGTTGTGCAAAATGACGTCAATTTCCTGAGCTGTTTTAGAGTGGTAGTCTGCCTGCAGTTTGTCAATGGCAACGGAAAAAGTGAACAAGCTTTATCATGAGGAATTTATGCTAAGCTACATTACGTCAAACTTTAGCAACTGGGTAAAATTTAAAACTCCAACAGAGTCCAAGTCTCCCTGTGACCTTGAACATGCAAGGTCCCTGTGACCTTGCAGGTTTTCTCCATCTGTCCCTTGGAGGTATATCCAAGGGACAGATGGAGAAAACCTTTAAATCATTTATGGAAGTCTGACTGTGAAGTAAAAGGAGAAAGATACTTGGTTTTCAAAATAAAAAAAATCCAAAAAAATGTAGCATGTGTTTCTATTCCGTCTCCTTTACTTTTATACCTCTAAATGTGTGCAGTGAAATCAACTATTATCTTTGTATTCTTTCGTGCTGTGATATTTACATAACACTTTTTTAGGGTCAACTTTGTATTGGACACAGGTCTGTTCCAGCACACAAAATCTTCAGTCTATCTTAAAATAGTTGTTTTTACAGAAATTTGACAAATATCACATTAAATAAAATCATGGTATATACAGCTTAGATTTAGACTGAAATACTATTTAGTGAGTGTGAATATCCATCCATCCATTTTCTTTACACCCTTGTCCCTTAGTGGGGTCGGGAGGGTTGCTGGTGCCGATCTCCAGCTAAAGTTCCGGGCGAGAGGCGGGGTCACCCTGGACACGTCGCCAGTCTGTCGCAGGTGAGTGTGAATAGAGAATAGTAAAGGACAAATAATGCTCTCTCTGAGTTGACAATTTTTGCTTTCCAGTTAAAATGATGGAAAATATTTTTGAAAATGTAGATCATACAAGTACTCCTCCACTCTGACTCCTCGCAGTTATTACTTTATTCTATTAAACAGGGTAGCTGCTCCACAGTTAGAAAGACTGATCCATAGTTTCAGACTTTCAATTATATTTCTAGTGATTAATTTGACTTGCCAAAGCAACATAGAGGAATGAGTAACTTCTGAAATTTGGATGAAATAAATAATATTTAATTTCTCTTTATACGTCATAGCAGTGAATGTAGATAAAAATAAAACCATAAAATGTTCTCACTGTTAAAGCTTTTTATTCTACTTTTATTGGCATGGTAATGACCAAGAGATTTGGAGATTAAATCACTTTAATCAAATGAAATACGTATTTCTCAAACACAAGTGTTTGTGAATGAGTGTAAATTTGTGGATCTTAAAGAGATTGAGAATATGCTAAATGTTAGAGTTATGAGAAACAATGTAAATGAAAGTTTAACAGTTATTTTTTATTATTATTTTCAGAAGTACGTCTCCCTTTGTCCTTATAGTTCAGTCAGTGAAACAAATGAAGGGAAGTAAACCTGGTAATAAACGACTGAGAAAACTACATGAATTTTCATTTTAACTGCAAACTTATATGTGTCCCGAAAAGGAAGCATAAAGACGAAAAAGTAACTTCCCCTTCACACTTATGCTTTCCTACCTGCTTAGCTTTCACGAATGTGATAAGTCCAGCTTGAGTGAGAAAGAGACACACTGGCAGAAAGAACATAATATTTAGATACATATTTACTGTCTTGAGCTGTATGCAACGAAATTTCGTTTTGTATTCACCTTGTGTATGCAATATGACAATAAAGTTTAACTAACTAACTAACTAACTAACTAATAGCGCAGAGATTGCTTTCTCATTTAATTTATCAAATGTAGGCTGGAATCAGCCAGCCTTGGCAGTGATATGCTTACTGTCTCAGTCATTCTGCGTCTACAGAGTCTCGTTTCAGTGAGAGCAGCAGGAACACGGGCAAAATATTTTCTTATGCAACCTCACAGTTAGAGAAATTTAGCAACTAACCTGGATGCATTCAATGCAATGTGGCAAATGTAGGGATTGTGTTAAATTTATTCCATCAGTTCCAGGTGATACAAAAAATATCTGGCTTTTCAGCGAGGTTACTTCATATTAACTTTTATTTTTCCAGTGGTTTACTTTTTAGAAAGACAGTTCACCAGTAATATTGTGAAAACATAATCTCACCCACTGAAGGATAGGTTTTTTTGAAAAAAAAAAAAGAGGAAGCAATACTTATGAAATGAAAAACTGACAACCTAATTATGTCGGAGAGTGGAAGGGATGTTATGTGTGCACAATAAGAGTCTCTTCTCTCTTTGTGCTGATGACTGTCTGGATTCTCTGGCTTTTTATAACGAGGATCTGGGAGATAAAAATCTCAGCCGAGGTGGCTGCTAATCCAAAACAGATACTTATTACAGCACTAGTGTAGCTTTTGTTGGCCTTAAAAAAATCAGTGAGTAATTCTAAAAATGGACAGAAAAACAGAATAAATTGAACAATATAAATTACTTTGTCAACATATTTATCCTGAAAGTTGTACAATATTAAGTGAGACTTTATGTAGAATGCTGCTAAGGTTATCAATCATATTTACCCTTTTAATTTTTTTTTACTTAGTTAGCTGGACCTCCTGTCTAAATGTTTCCCACTTGTGTTCAATGTCTTTATTACTCTGCACATTTAGCTGCAGTTGAAAAATTATATTTTCATTCATTGTACAAAACGACAATGTGACAATGTCCAAAAGACAATTTAGAACAACTTTTTTCCAGTGAGCCTCATTCAAATTCAATTTATTGAGTTAAATAGAAACAAACCTTTGGATGTATTTTACCTTCTCGACCCCACAAGTCATGTATGTTTTTGTGTAAAATGCAAATATGAACAACAACAATATAGCTGTTAAAGGAATTGTTATGCAGAGAGCCAAAATTGACCAAAAAGAAAGGAATAAGTCATTACTCTAAAAGCAAAATAAAAAAACTAAATTGTTGTGTTTGATCAAATGCTTATTGAAAACCTTTATAAATTGTTCCTTTGTGTGTCATCTCGCAAAGCTACTGAACATACTCATAATTAAAAAGTGCCAAAAATAAGAAATTTATTGCCCAAAAGAGCATTTAGTGAAGCTTGAACAGATCAACAGTGTTGCTCATGGTTTAGACCTCAGTTTTTCTAGCTCTGATTGGATTTACACAACGGGTGAAATAAATCCTTCAACTTTAATCTTCATTCAAATCAAATCTGGTCATTTTCTGTTCTACAAGTTATGAATGATTTTTGGGGGGTGGGAAGCACTGGCTACAAAATCCTGCTCTTAACGCAGTATTATGTAATGTCACACACACACACACACACACACGCACACACACACACACCCACACACACGCACACACCCGCACACCATCACACGCACACACACACACACACACACGCACGCACACACACACACACACACACACACACACACACACACACACACACACCTACACACACACACACACACACACACACACACGCACACACACACACACACACACACACACACACACACACACACACACACACACACACACACACACACACACACGCACACACAAAAGGATAAATCTGCAACTAAGAACATTACTATTCCTGAAGATTAGAACATATCCATGACATCACAGTGGTTTCATTCTTTATCACAAGATTTATCTGGTCATTCTGACACTGTTGTAACTTGCAATCAAATTTCTGCTAAGGAAAATTTTAAAAAGGACAGAATACAGTATGTTACAAAGTTATGAGTTCCAACTAGTGATCCACAGAGAGGCTCATACGTTGTGTAAAAGATTTTAAGAATTTAACCAACATCTTTTCCATCATAACTAGCATGCAATCCTCTTCAAAAACATCAATATGTTAACACATAACTCACTGAACTGACCGCAGTGAACAGCTGAATGCTAATTGGGTTATAAAGATTATATGTCTACTTTTGAGATGAGGAAGTATAAAAAGTATGATAAAAAATAAGAGTTCAGACCATAAATTAAATAAACGAATACACCAATAAATGAAAATATAATCTCTAATTCCATCCATCTGTTGTTTGTACTCACGTAATTCTTGAATTGGTCATATTGGAGGACAGGTGTGCCAACAACAGGCGTTCATGTTTTTCGATGGTTGTAGGAGACAGAAATATCTGTGACAATGATACTCTGATTCCCCACTTCCTCCCCCTTCCCAAACATATCTCATTTTAGATTTTTTTTTATCCCTAAAGAAGTACTATTACATAAATCCAAAGTGAAAGTGTTTTCAAAAACTAAAAGTGATGTAATCCTACTTTCTTAACACCAAGACTTATTGCTGAAATAGTCTTGCATAATGATGCAATCATGCAGCTTTCTGGTCCTCAATAGGAGGCAGGCGAGGCTGCAAGACAAACAGGAACGCTCGAGAATGATATTTGCCCCAAAGTGGAAAAAAAATAATACGAGAACTACTTCAGGAAGTAACATCCAGCGACAATAGTTTGGTCGTGAAATGTACAAAACCTCATACTTATGCTATTTTGGATTTTTCAATTGTCAGAAAAATGAACGTTTGAAATTGCTGCCTATTATCACAGAGAAAAAACAAATGAAGCGAAACAAAATGGGAGGAAACTATCAGAACGGCAAACAGCTCATTGTTATTCGCACAGTTCAGTGGTATAATCTGTTTAAAGAAGTTCATTTAAATCCAGAGTTTATCAGTCAGGACAACAGACGAAAATATGGAGGTATGAGACAGAGACCACCCACAGCATCATTTAGTTGGATGTTTCATTTGACTGCTGTCTCATTCATTATGCCCATTCATCCATGCACTCCTCACACTCCAGCTCACGAGAGGCCTGAATAATGTCGATCTGAATTGCTGTTTTGGGTATCTATTGTAAAATGAGTCATTCTTTTCTACCTCTACAATGCATGTGTGTAACTGTTAGTCTCAGCTTACAATTTGACATATGCTGTGGTTTCAGTGGGTATTTTGTACATTTGATTTATTGTTCTTTTGTGGCTAATCTCTATTCTTTTGTTTTTCCTATAAAGCATTTTAAATTACTCTGTATGCAGGATATAAAAAAAACTCACATTGCAAATTTGGGGAAAACTACGTACATGTTATTGTTTGAAAATGACGACAGCAACACTGAAACAAATTAGATTCAGCAAAAAGTTATGTGTTTTGGATCTTTGGCAAAAAAATAAAAAAATGTGAGTTTGATTTATATTAATTTACTTGCTCAGACTTTTAGAAGCCAAAACTTAAATCTAAAAACCTTAAACGTGAAAACAAAAAGTTGGAAATAAGTGTAGAAAAAATGCTGCATGTAGAAAGAATGTGGGAATTACAGTCAGAAGGTTTTATTATGTGTTTCACATGCAGAAATGTACCCGTTTGTGAAATGGTTTGTATGTCACATGTGCCTTATTATGTGGTTTTAGTTGTCGTCATATTTAGAACGTGTGGCCACATTTTTTCAAACTTAACTCCAAATGTAAATCCAAGTAAAAAACTTCCAAATTTCATGTATCTTTCTATTAGTGAAAGCGCAAAGGCACAATTCAGTCTGCTACGTCTGAACCAGTTGGGTTATCACAGATGGTTTGTTGTACATCTGGATACCAGAGCTTTCTTGTTTTGACTTTATTTATACGCCTGAGTTCAAAAAGTGTTCTTAGAGAGTTGAAGAACACAGCTGCCATATAACATTAATTAAGTATTTTTTATTTATTTATTTTTCAAAAAGGAAAGAGTTTATTTTTTAATCATGAGGAAAAATTATTAAATTGCTGAGCTGTTTTAAAAAAAAAGATTATTCCAGCACAGAGCATGTCCAAAGCATCATGTAGCATCGCAGCTTTCATAGGACAGTCAACTTGAAATTTTCCCAATAAATAGATGTTTAATATCAAAAGTAATGTCAAAGGTTTTTGCACAAATGCCTGTACATCAGTACTTTCAGTAGGTGACCCAGACCTAAAGGTCAGAAGGATAATAAATTATTAAGATTATCTTAAAAAGTCCATATCATCAGTATTTAATTATTCAGAAGTCTCTGCATAATCACTTCAGTGTCAACTAAGAAAATAACCTAAGTGCTGTTGGATCCAGTTGAAAGAAGAAAAACATCTTTACCACCCAGAAATATTTCATTACAATGTTATGACCTCTTTAAAATAAATATTTTTATTACTTTAGGACATTCTAATTCAGTAAACATCTATATTACCTTTTCCACAAACCACAAACAATAAATACAGGCAGATTCATTTTCATTTATTTTCCTGGTGAACGGGTTTCGTTGAAACCTCTCAACCATTCAGAGCCTTAATTGCAGTCAGTAACTCCTTCGATTTTATCTTTTCTGAACAGATACATTTTTCTCAGGAGGCCAAAAAGAACTTTTGCTATTTTAAAACAGCTGCACTCAGAGAAATGTCATTATTCTTTGAAGAAAGATAATTTTTATGGAGCTACTTAGGCCCTAAATAGCTGCGTAAACCACAAATACCAGCTGAGCAAGCATAACTCTGCCCCCCACCGCTGGAGTGACATAATTGTTTTTTGTAGTAAAAATTAGCTGTTAGTCATTAAAATGGTAATAAAACGGGACTATCTTCCTCCATGACTTATTCTCATCACTACATTGAAAGGAAACATAAACTCCTATTTGCAGCAGTCTAGAATGATATAATTTCTTCAGAATACTTTGCACAGGTTCTGAAAATTTCTCCAAACAGTAGCATCCAAACTTCTCAGACTATTTGCTAAACTTTTCCGCCTTGAATGCTTGAATATTACTGGAAGCCTTAAAACTTTGTAAGATTGCCAGTGAATCAAAACTTGATAGAAAATTGTCACCTTCAGAGTCTTCTAAATTAAATATAGCTTTGCTGTAACTAAGAAGGAAAGGTTCCTCTTCTGTAACTCCAAAGTACATCAACAGCAGCTGGAAGTAATCTTAAAAATCCGTTACATCTGATGTACTACCTTCCCTCCCTTTCTTTAGCTGGACTCATCCTGCAAGAACCATGAATGTTTTAGCAGCTGAATCACTCCCAAAGACAGAGTGAGGGTGATTAAAGGTCATAACTGGTGGACATAAATAGCATTTCTCAGTGAGATGTTCAGTGCAGCTGTACAATTCGTTATCCATCAACTCTTCATACCTAATGACCATAGCTGCAAGAGACGCATTGGCTCCAAGAGCTGATTTGACACATCAAACCCTGACCTCCACTGATTTCCACTCCTAATAGCGTGTTGGAGCGAAATATTAGAGCTCTGTTTCAGTGCAACATTGTTCTTACATTCTGCTTTACCTTTGTTAAAAACAGCTAATCCTCTTTGTAGCCACCAGGGCTTCAGGTCTGTATGCAACAACTGGGAGATGGACAAGGTCACAAGGGCCTGTCTGTTCTGGATTCTGCACAGAAACGTCATCTGATACGTTGCACCATCCAAATTAAGGCAATCACATACCAGTGTATTTTGTCTTAAGTCTTACCTTTATGTTTTCAAAAAGCACAGTGTTTCTGTTTTATGACTGTGATGACAATTTTATTAGCTGATGAGTATTTATAGTGAAATACGTATGATACCTACCGCTGCACTAATTGACCTCGCCACAAACAGTGCAGTGCACAGATAAAGGGGAGGGGTCAACGTTGTTTGAAGGCACTCGCGGCCACATGCAAAAGCAGAAATCTGTATTTGCATTCGAAACACAGTGACAATCAGTGAGTTGTAATATCAAAGCAACGCAAACCCCTTGATCCATTTTGTGGCGCTCATCACGAAAATCCTGCAACATAAATATAAATGAATGCAAATGAGCATCACTGGCTTCGTTAATCTGTAGACATTTACTTGTTATAAAAAGTTTGTATGTAAAATAATTCCAATTTGCTACACGAGAAATACATTTTCAAACACAAATACTGTTAGGTATTTATTTAATTAGACACCAGTTGCAGTCAGTTCACTTCTGGCATGGATAAAGAAACAGAATGCTTAAACTCTGCCTGTTCCTGGCCGTCCTTTAATTAAAAAGGAAGGGTTCTTAGAGTCCGTAGATCAGATTACTGATGGGTGTTGAGATGAAGGAAAACACCTTATCTAAACCTGTGTGATTAATTAACGTTGCCCTTAGTATACATGAGAACGACTTTGTGTTTCTTTTTTTTTTATTAGACACTCCATATGCAGAGCAGCAATTAAGCTCTTCCCCAAGATAGCAGTGAAAGTCAAACTGTTGGCCAGTTTGCAATTTTTCATCCAGACCAAAACAGCACAGCAAAAATTGTCAATCCAACAATATTTAGTCATCAACTGTAGTTACAACTGGCTTGTTTAGAGAAATCATGTTTAGATTAACTTCAGTGGTGATTCCTCATAAAGGGACAATGAATAGCTTTGTTTTGTTGTTTTACCTCTAGATGACATTGAGTTTTAACATTCCTTAAATACCATTCAAGTTTGCAACATTATTTAATATTAAGGTGAATTTAATTATGATATTCTTATCTCTTAAACATGGAGGTATTACTGACCAAGAAAAGCAGGCCAAGTGAAATCATATAAACAAGGATTACAGTACATTAGGTTGGGTTTGTTACCATATTTTGTAATAAAAGTAATCTTATTATCTCATTATATGGTACATTTAACAAAACCAGCTGATGGATTCCTTAAGGCAAGGAACAGCAGAGACTGAAAGGAAAAACATGTTTGTTCGAGTGTAAGCTGGTACAAAGTGTCAACAACTTCAGATCATTTTACATAATTTGCATGCTCTATTAGTTTTTCTCATTCCCCTCTGCATCTCTTGGGTTCACTGCTAACGACTTGTCCTCCCAACAGCAGAGTTGAACCGTGGCGCCAAATAAAAATAAATCACATTTTCTGTGAAGTATCCACAGGGGCAGGAAAATGGATTGGAGAATATTGGGTTTTCTGCACAATGAACGGACAAATAGAGGGAAAACTAATGAATGGTACAGAAAAACGAGAGTAAAAGTATACATTTTTGTTACAATTTTCATTGGAAGTCATACAGGGCAATATGTTGATGGATTGTGTGGATCTATTTTGAGCAAAATTACTTAAATTGTGATGCATAGAGTTGGAACACGACTCATGTTAGAACATAGTTTTGTAATAATGCAACAAAAATTTAAAAATGACAATTACTTAATTTTTCATTTCACTATTTAGAGATGCAAAGTGTATGTTTTAGAAAAAAAATCCTACATATTTAGCATTTTTGTGGATTTCATACTGATATTTTGTACTTTTATGACCATTTTCTTTTGTGTATGCTTGTCTTTTGTCTGTAAATCCATCTGTCCACCATCTCTAATAACGCTGTTGGGGAAAACACACACTTTCAGATTGCAGTGTGACACTGACTGAAGGCCAGACCTATCTCAGGTAAACAAACCTGGTTGGTGACGTTGCTGCTCTTTGTTGCTTCTGCGTAAACAAAATGCAGGTGCCAGTTTGAAAAATACCAAAGGATTTAGGATTCCAATTTCTCTTTCAATTGAGGAACCAAATTGGTTTGATTATTACTTTGACCTATTGTTGTGTGAAAACAAACCTCAGATCCCTTCTGGGAAAATGACAGATACTTGCTGAGGATTGTACTGACTGGAAACATTGAGGCAAAACCTTTGTAACACTGGTGCAGCCTGCAATGTACAGGTGTTGATGACAAGTACCAAAGTTGCAATGTCTCAAATGACTATTCAAAACAATCTACCCCAGTGTGAAAAGATTTTGCCCAGCATGTTAATTTTCAGTCACCACATTCAGACCTGATTACCACAACACTCACTGAATCAAGAAATCAATTAATTAAAGCCCATCTGACAGGATGAAACAGGTTGCAAGAAGCAACATATTATGTTTGGATTTAAAGAAATCAAAGAACAGATAAATAGATGTAACTGCAGGGAAAATGCAAGTAATGGTAGTGGTGACCCATCCCAGTTTCATCATTAGATTCGTTGACCTGATGGAACCATAAATGTTGCTCTCCATTCACATTCCCTGAGGAACGTGTTCATCCATCAGTTCATTGACTTTACTGACAATGAACCAAAGCACACAAGAAAGGTTTCATACTAAACCCAATTCAGCAAAGAAGAATGGACCAGAGTTCTTCCATAGTGTTATAAAACTCACTGGCTTTCGTCTTTTCACCAAGCATGGCATGATTTGGTTTAAGAGTTTGAGTTGCTTCTTCCTTAAGTAAACACAAATCATCATTTGAAGACATAGGGTCAAACAGAGATTTACATTTTTATTTCTTTGGACGTTTTGCTAATTAATTAATGGGCTCGTCTAATGAATGTCAGTCTGAATCTTCTTCTTCTGGTTTTAGCCACTTAATAAAGTGGCAGGTCAGGAAATGAATCCACTATGATGCAATCATTAGGCCTTGTATTGTTTTGAAATTGTTTTTCTGGTGTTTAGCAGTTTTGAATCTTGCCAGCAAATGATACATTGCAAGATGAAAACATCTAACATCTAAGGTTATTATCTTTCATTAAAAATAAAAATACTCAAGATTTTTGGACTGAAAGTACAAAAACAGGTAAAACCTTAATACTAACCATCCATTTCTCAGAACAAATTCAAAGTGAAATAGATTTTTTTAACATATAGAACTTGGTAATGCTCTTAATCTATTAAACATTTGGACAGAATCAAAAACTATAAAAAAGCTTTGTCATTAAGCCATTAAATCCAGACCCCACTTTAGTTGAATCTTAAGAATATAAAGCAAATGGGTTCATAAAACAAGGTTAAAGGTATGATAAATAGCAGTGTAGCTATTTGTCCCATTTTCTGCAGTAAAGTGCTAAATCATCATCTATTAGGAGCAGCAAACCAAAGCAGAGACTTTGAATTAATAATGGCAGTAAAAACATGTATTATAATGGCCAAGTTCCTCTGATAATTTTTTGGGGTTTTGTGGGAAAAACATCTGGTTCTCCTTAAAGATTATTGAGGAATGTTATTCAAGGATTAATGTGAGTTCTGCCAACATCTCCGCTATTTCATTCTCTAGCAATTTGTTTGACATATCAAAACTTTTTGAAGGGAGAGACACTTTTGAAGCTATACTCACCTTGACATCATGTCAGTGTGTGCTCTTGTCCCAAAGCAAGAAGTGCCACCTATAGGCGTAGATTGATCATCTGAACCTTTGAGACTGTTTTGGGAAAGTTCTTCATTTTGTCTTCATCAATACCTGTCTGTATTTTGTTTTTTAAAGCCTGAGATGAGTCATTTTTGCACAAACTTCTTTCAGACTGCGTTTCCTTACCAATCCATTGGGAATCTCCTGCTGATTTTTCCTGGAAAGTGCTCCTTACTTTTATCTGCTATTATACTGATAGTCTGTCTTGGCAAAGGACCCAAAGACTCATTCCTCCAAATATCCAAGTCTGTCACTCAGAACCTAGTGTCTTTTCCTTTCCTGTCTCAAAGTAAGGCCAGTTCTGAGGGCTACTGCTCAGACTCCTTCAACCGCGAGATAAGTAGCTGGCCCCTTTTGACAGCTTGCTTAATGAGAGCCTGAGACCCAGAGGAAGAGAGAGTGACTGATGTTTCCAATCAGACATGAGGTCAACTTGATCAGAACAGATGTGGAAGGAGAGAACTTCAACCTCTCTCTTGGAGCAGATAGAAATCATATAACTTGGCCGATTCCTTCACAAAAGGTTTTTTAGAACTTTGAATAAATCTAGGATTTAATGTCTTGAGCAACAAGATGGGTGATGTCAGGATCCTCAGGTGTTTGGTTTTTTAAAATTGTTTTTTATGTTTCGGAGTTAATTATTGTTACTTTAGTTTCACCGATACACCGATGCGCAGATCGGTAGGCAGTTTGGGGTTAAGTGCCTTGCCCAGAGGAACACCGACATGTGGCTGGAAGAAGCTGAAGTCAAACTTACAACCTTTCGATCGCAAGACAACTACTCTATAGAGCCACAGTTGCCCCAGTTTGTGTGTGTAGTTTATCCACTTAGATCAGTGATTGTTTTTCTGCACCTGGTTTCCTATGTGTCTCATTCACAGCTGTTCCAAATCCCCCTGATTAATTCACAAAAAATTGCATTCATGTGTTCATATTGTAATGCTTCATCTTAAATCGGGTTCCTGAGGTTTGTTTTGGTTGTCTCTTGACTGACGTTCCAACACGTAGAACTACTGAGTCAAAGTGGCATAAAATTATATACAAATTAATAAAAAAACTGATCACAGAACTCTTTTATTAGTTTTCCTCTAAACTTATCAAGTGCTTAATTAACCATAATTATCATGCGTTCTTTGTCTGACTTGTTAATTTGCTTCTCAACACTGATGCTGAGAAAACACTGGGTACTTTTCACTCTTGTCACATAACATGATCTCTGGTTAGTGGCGTTTTTAATTATTTACTTCTAGATGCTTTCTAGTACCCACAAGCTGTGTGAGAAGTAGCCTTATGCATCTTTAACTCAGACACTTTATTTAGTGGAAGAACTCTGAAATATATAATATATGTTCATATAAGTTCAATCCATGTTACCAGAAAGATTTGAAGGATTTTATGTACATTGGAAACTGTCCATCCCTTTTCCTAAAAAATGCAGCCAAAGTTTGAGTAGTAATGATAGTTTTAGTTAGGACAATAATTACACAAGCGACTAAATAGTCAAACTATTAAATATTTAACAAGATACACTCCTTTGTATTTACTCTAGAGACAGTGCTCTCTCCCTGCTCCTTAATCTGACGTTTGCTCTCAATTCATAAGTAAATTTTATCATTTCATTGTTTTTCTGAATTAATTATTTGCATATTTGCACCATGACACAAAGCTTACATTTATTTTTCAATATACTCCAATGGCCTCCACTGTTATGAGATGTAGTAAAACAGGAGATTCACTTCAGTGTTTGAATGCAAACAAGACAAGCATCTCTCAAAAGACAATAAAATAATGCAAAAGGAGTATCAGCTTGGAACAAAATAACCTGTTTTCATTTACATATGAAGAGATAGTCACAATTTTCACACCAGCTATAAGCCCTACTTGGAGTATAAACCCATATGGAAAAACTGAAACACTTGAGTTAAAACAGCACATCTGCCTTTGTTGCATAAATAAATACTGCAGGCTAACTTCTGTCCTGCTTCTTGCTCGTAATTAGCTTCCTGGAAATTAGGTATCTTTTGTGATTTTGGTTATGCAATTATTTCTCCCACTAATTAGCAAAAAGAAAACGGGGCTGATTTGTGCATTACATGGCGTGGAATAATGCACAGTGTTTCAACAGCCTTCATCCACGCAGAACATTTTGTCGTTTAAATTATACACATGCATGTTTCGGGAGTTGGATAAGTTTCTTCTTTGAATATTGTGCTTTGAAGGCAGATGGAGGTGTGCTTGCGTGCCTCCTTGTGGAGCGAGTGCGTCAGCACTGGAGGAGGCTCCGGAGGGACGGGTTGGCAAACAGGAAAGAGGAGCACGCTATAAGAGGAGCATTATCCGGGAGACGCGTCAAAACATTTAGCGGAGAGAGGAGGGGAGGGGGAGACACGCTGGAGAGCGCTCACAATGAAGACCTGAATTGTCTTTAATGTTTTATTTTTTTTATTTAATTTTATTTATTTTTTCCCCCCCCTTAAAGCCTATATCTTGTTTATTACATAGCGGCGCAAAACTATTAGGACGCAGTGAGGATTCTGCACCTTTTCTTTAAAGTTCGGTCCGGCGTCGCGCTCCTCGCTCCTGGGGCGCTTCTGTGTCAAATCCTGGATAAGCGCGGGGAGGGAAAAAAGTGTCAGTTTCAGCACCTCAGAGGAGGAAAGCTCCACTCTGTCTGCTCCTTCTGGGAAACCCTGCCCCAAAAACTATCCTGCCGCTTCTGATTGTGAACTGCCCCGGCCCGACAAGCTCTCCCCTGCCCGCTTCAAGTGAAGGAAGAAGCCCAGAGATCCGCTAAGGGAAGGATCGGCGACCGACTGTGTGCTCAATATGTACCAGGGGCATTTACAGGTAAGGAGCCAGACTCTGCATGTTTGTCCAGCATGACGGAGCAAACGGGCTCACTTCTTCCTGCAGCCCACTTCACATCTAAGGCATTTTGTTTATGCCATGGAGGAAAGTTAGACTTGGACTTTTTGTTCTTGTTCAGATAGAGCTAAGATTTTTAACTATTAACCCCCCGTCAAATCAAGTTGGTCGTGTATTCCGGATTGATAGTTCCCAGTGCATGTCTAAAACACGTGCAGAAGCATGAAAAAGGTAAACAACACCGTGGCATGTTTCAGATTACTTTACAGAGATATCAACTTAGCAAGATCCGTAAGTACACCGATTCTGACGTCATCTTGTCTGACGTCAAAATTGTAAACGGTATTATGTGTCCAGAGTCCCCAAGATCTAAAACCGATTTGCAAGAATCGTGACAAAAGCAGCTATTAATAAACTGCATTGTCATGCCTCAGCTTCTTAAGTTGAAGTTAGTAAAGCTTTTAAATGATCAGCTGTTTATATGCTGGTCGTAATTATGATACAAAACATCACTCCAGTGTTTATTACTGAAAGCCTCCTCCAACTCCAGAAGCCTGATAGTTCATAGAGAGACTCCGGCTCCTAGACAGCTGATTATTTAATACGTTTGCTACTGAGACACGCCAAAGTGTTATAGTTCATCACACTGACGTAAAGGGGATTAATTAGAAATGCTTTTAAATGTGACCAGATGCGGCATATTTCTTCATCTAAATTATATGTTTTCCATGTTTCATTCATGCTTTGAGTGTCACACACTCTGTGTTTCCCATAGCATGCATGCAAGTCATAACGGCTCCGTTACAATATTAACATGTCAGAATCCAGTTCAGCCTTTGTGTGAAACAAATTGAGCAAAAACAAATGCTAATAATAAAAAAAGTGAATTCTCTATTTGTAATTAGAATGAAAACATTCGTCCTGGTGTCACTTTTGACTGTGAGTCAAATGCAGAACTGTGGGCATGCATAAAATATCAAAGCTAGATGAAGCTTTGAGTTTCCCCATCAAATCGAATATAATCTGGAAGGAATGAGATTGTACATTTTAAGATAGCTGAGTGTCCTGGCATTGATAAAGTAAGTTTTTGTTAGATTAGTAATAATAAATAATATGCACACTATTTTCTGCCGGTCAGAGTGCATGCATTTAAACACGAAGGGTTTTCCTCCAATTACAAAAAGGTTAATTGTAATATCTACTTTGCATGTATATTATGCATGGAAAAAATAAAACATTAAATGATTGTTGAACACAAAAAATATTAATTGGAACTTGTTTCCCTTGTTGATGTGGCCTCTGAATGAAAGCTTGTGGCATAAATAATTGAGAAATGTGCCTCACTATTGCTTGGAATTTTAAATGATGTTCCTACATAGACTACCGGTGCATGACTCAGTTTTTCATAGCTTGAGCTATCAGATTTCCTTCCCTGAAGTTCCTATGCTTTGGAAGTGCATCTTTGTTGCATAGTTACCAGTTAACAAGATTTGGCTGCTTGGTCATTGCAGCTCGTGATGCTTTAAGATAAGGGCGTCCGGTTTCAATCTGATTCGTTTTGTACCGCTAACTCCCTCAGTTTTACCACATTTGCCTCTTATGCAGTTCTGAATGATCTGCATGCAACTATCAAGTATTGGATGGATCAATTTATCTTGGCGTGAGCTCAGTCTCATGAATGAGGCCAAACCTCCATCAAGGTTGGCTTGTGTGGATCAATTCCACGTGTAATAACGTCATAGTTTGGCATGATCGGTGTTGCCTGGCAGAAACACAATGCTGGGCTCTTCTCCCCTATTTTTTAAGCCATTTTATTTCCTCCAAATGCATCCACATGCCCCTTTTGTTACTGTTTTGTTGTCATGCATGTAGTTGTTGTCCGCCTTCTCTAAGGGGACAAAATTACTTACTGTATCCGGTGTTGGAATAGATTCGTACACTTAAAGATAAGCAGCCCAAAGGTGTGGATGTCATTCTGCCTCGTTTCTCTTTGTGTGAGCATGGAACTGGATATTCTGTGAGGCGAGCTGACTCAGCACAGCTGTTCTTCTGTCAAACAAAACAGACATATAATTGTTAGTTTGGTTGCGTGGTTTGTTTTGATGCTATTCATAAAAAAAAAAAAAAAAAAAAAACATAAGACTTCATTTATTCTTCCTATAATGTGTGGAACTGCCACAGCAGCTTTTCTGTCCTGGCATTCATGTTTACTGTAGATCCAATTAAGGTTGCACTGGTAGTGTTTATGTAATAGACACCCTGCCTTAATAGGAGTGATACTCTGGTGCCTTCAGATATTTGGACTGTTAAGCACAACATCATTACATAATTTGATTATCATATTCAAGCTGCTGCAGGGAAGATCTTGGATGGATACAAATGCCGATAAGAAGTAGATCAAGTCTCTTAAGGTCCTAGTAATTTGCATTACTATTTTATTACACTGCTGATTTATTTTTGCAGTTTGATCTGCCAGGTCAAACACTGTTTATAGATTTCCCTCTAGTCAATTATAGTTGAGCAGAATTTTTTATTTTTATTCTTTTTACTGTATTTTTTTGTATAGCTGTTTGTTTCTGTGCTAGAGAGATTTGAGGCAATCTGGTGCATTAATGGTTTTCTGCATTTTTAGGGGGTGCTGTTATATTAGAATGCATTTAATGTGAGTAATCAGATGTGAAAAATGTCGCAGTTCTAAATGTAAAAAATATAAATAAAAAGCACCGAGCGAGCAGGATCTCACAACGGTTTATGAAAATATGTTTCTGACCATACTGCTGCGTGGTGCCACAATTTATTGTGGATCGAGTCATAACTTGCTATCAACCTTGTATTTCTGCATACAGGAAGTTTCTCACAGACTTGGTGTTGTGATGAGGTAGTTCTGGAAGTTTCTTTGATTTAGAGGCAGCTTAAAAGCCCCGACTAATTCTGGAGTATGATGAGTTATGTAACTTAGATTCATGTTTGGAAAGAAAGCTCCACTGACAGAACATCTTTGCTTGTTGGTGATACATTTTTAAAACCTAAAGTTCATATTTCATAATTTTGTTACTTAGTTGTGGTGGAGCAATTACATTTAGATGAATAAATGCTGAGCAATTTCAAATACAGAAACACACCAGCACAGTCTTAATAGAACTTTTTGTTTGCCTATTTTTCCACCAAAAGATAAACATTAAATATCTAATCCATCCAATTAAAGTCTGAAATCTGCAAAAAAGTAAAGATTTAAAGGGCTAGCGTTGCATTGATTTTAAAAACACAACCTGTGCACAAAACACTGGCTTTAGCTGAGAAGTGAAAACTGAACTGTAACTGCAGAAAACCATGACCTTTACAGCAAATCGTAAATTGAGCTTGATAGAGTGGCAATGGTAACAGAGTTACTGTAGTGAGGAGGAGTTGAAAGGTTAATTGAAATAAAGCCATGCAGAGTGAAGCCAATCCTATGGGAGTCAGATTAAAAACCTACACGGAGCTGGAAGCGAATGAGCTACAATTCATCTCTGAGGTTCTTTGAATGTTCTCTCAGCTTTGTGCAGTAATACCAATAAACAACTCCAAACTTCACAGTACTGATGTTTACATGATGACCTTAAACAGAGCACAGATGTCCCTGGTGTGCCATAAACTGCGCTCGATTATCTGCTAAACAAAAATATGTAAGTAGAGGAACTTTTAGGACCAACTTTTGTGTTTTAATGCAGGAATCTTTACTCTTAAAGTTGAAAGAGTGGCACTTGCAGTATTTTAATATCTGTGTCCATTGCCACACACTGACTCACTCGTGTACATGCATACATTTGTCTTTGTGGGGGACTTGTTATTGATTACATATGCCTTTCCCTTCAAATTCAGTTTGACTATATCACCTTCTTCTTTGCTTTAATTGTAGCAATAAAATCTGAGTCGTAATGTCTTAATGATCTGAGGTGCTCCTACATTGTTGTTTGTGTCTACAGGAGTTGTTTGAAGGCATGGAGGGAGCGTTTATACAGCAGAAACAATCAGCCGCAGCTTAATGAAGTCACTTCTGTCTTTTAATTACATGAGAACGTTTTACCGTCTGATTATTTAAACCAAATCAGGGCTTTACCAAAAAGAAACACCAGTCTGGTAGTAATTTTAAGGTGTCTGACATGAAAAATATAGAGTTATTGGTAACTTGCTTTGCTTGTAAATAATAGCAGCATAGTTGAGAGTTTGGAAACATTAAAATGCAAGTTTGTGTGAGCAGACAGACAAGGGCTTAAACACAAGGAAAACAGATGTATTATATAGACACGTATAATAGCCATGAACTTCTTCAACATGGATCAAAAGTTAGTGCAAACTTGACGGCTGTGAAAAGTTTATGAAAGATTGTTGTCATTAATTCGTTACACAGCTACAAATTATTTGAAACTGTAACTCTAGTCACAATTACACTGTTTCTCCAACCTGAGGTTGTTTAGATGGGTAAGATACTAATACAATCCCTTTTTAATTAATAATTAGCTAATCCAACATGGTGTCTGTGTATGTGGGCAATATGTTGCATAAAATGTAGTGTGATAGACTCTTTGCCTTGTAAAACTAATCTCCCATTTAGATCTCGCTTTCACACTAACATCCAAAGTAGTGATGGAATTAAAAGGATAGGATCAGACCTCCTCCTGAGCAGGAGGCTCCATCTCCGATGTTCTCACAAACAAATCAGGGGATTCTGCAGGGTTGGATGGTTTGTTTCTTCAGAAACGTGAGGCGAGAGGTTTTCTAAAGTATTTATTTGCTAAACGCTTGTGGTTTGAGCATGTTGGGTTTGAGCAATCAAACAGCATCGGCTGTGCAAATCAAAATTTGAATTGCTCTTTTTGAACCTTATCAGAACGGCGAATAGGGAATTGATTTCCACCTTTCCTATGTGACATGGTTACGTAGCAACTATACTGTAAATATAGGTTTGGAGTTTCAAAATAGTGCGATAGATATTTATGCAGTTGATCTACTCATACACCAATTACCAGCAACATTATGACAGCATGATTGTAGCTTTTTGTTGCCAGCGTACCTCTCTGTACGTCCTGCTGCCATGTATTTGAGTTCAGATGAAGCACTCTTCTTCAGTGCTACATTATCGATTCTAATACAACTTGGAAACCGATTACAAAGTACTAGTGTTCACAAAACACTATGATTGCTCAATTGAATGTCAAGGAATTAACTGAGACACAAATACTGTCTGCAAAGTGTGGCAAATTTTATAAAGACAAAGCCTGTGTTTTAAAAACGATCTAATTAATGTGCAGGACAACAATTCACTGCTTAGCACGTCACCATCTCTGCTGGAAATTTTCCTCTGGGTACGTTTCTGCTCCACACCCGTTACCACCGCTGCCCTACGAGCCCCCATGCGGAGCATCCCCCTGAGCTACTGTAGAAGAGTCACATTTTCTTCCTCTTACAAAAGTAGGACAAGCTCCAGCATCTTTGTCACCGGGAGCAGAGGGCCGTGTCGAAGAAGGAGCTGTTCATCCATCTCTCCTACCCAACCCATTCATAACAGCCATTCTCCAACCGGGAATGAATTTGCTCCAGAAACGAGGCATCTGAGGGCGTGAGAGTAGAAAGCATGGAGTCGCTTCTCAAGGGAGACATAAGCTCTCATGGATCAGAGGTGGTCATAAACAAATATGCCCTTCACTGGTGCCAGATGTAAGCAAAACAGTTCTCCTCTGAGGGGCTGAGGGATGATTTATTGTAACCTCTGTAATTACCTACCGTCAACTTTTAATGCAGATTTAACCTCTGGGATTGTTTTCTTTGTCAATAGTCATAGTGTAACAGAAATTGCTTTATTGTTTAATTTGGTATATTTTAAAAATATTCCAAAACTGTCAAAATACAGTTTTGTTATTATATCATGTAGCTTTTCGATGTGTGTGCAAAAGCAACTTCTCAAACTAGTCAGGAAAAAATAGAAGATACTCACAACTTTTTTATTTCTATTATTTATCACCTGAGCTGAATCTCTGTTTTTGTTCCTGCGTAATTTGCTCATAATGAATTTTAGGACAGGGCAAGAAATTAATTTGTATTTTCACATTGCCAAAAAAGTGAATTATTAGTTCCCTTGTCAAACAAATGTACAATGAGCAACAGCATTGATAACTGCTCAGTCATTTTAACAAATTTATATTTCTAACTAGATAAGCCAGAAAAAAACTCTCTTTTGTCAATAAACCTTCTCATGCTTACCTGTTGACAGTCAAAGCTGAGGTTTGGGGTTGTTGCAAAGTAATCAAAGTTACTTAATTACCAGCTCCAGGTCGCTCATCAGAGATGGGGACTGTTCTTCAGAATTTTTTTGTTCTGTTTTTACACAAAGTTTGCTTGCAAAGAGTCAATATTCAAATGGCCATACCTTTTTTTTATTGTATTCAGGTTTGACATCATTAGAAAACTTAGAATGCACACTTTCCTTGTTTTGTTGTGGCCAGTCACAAATATAAAAACAATACAATTTGACAATTTGACTTTCTATGCTTACATGCAGTTGTCTTATTTTTAAATTATTAGTACATTTAAATGTGGAACTTGTTCATTTTAATTTACAAATTAAAAATTTTGAAAACAGTGGAGCAGAGCTAAAATGTGTCTCCTTATTGATAAAATTCCCAAATAAAAACTACATCAGGATACTGTAGTTTTGGCCCCCTGCTGCTACAGAGGCCCTAGATTGGTTATACCTCAGGCCTGCTCTGCTTTTTGTTTGCTTCTGAATGAAGAAAATGATTAATTTTCTTGACTTTGACCCCAGCTGTTATCCTGCCTGTGATTCTAAAACATTTTGCTTTAAATGTCTTACAGGCTAAAGTAAAATCAAATCTGAAATAAGGGGACAGCTTTACTTATCAAGCTGCAGGCCAGTATGGGTGTTAGTTGAACGGTTAAATGAATAGATAAAATGCAACTTTTAACCGTATCAGATATTATTTTTGGCTTCTATTTAAATGTGCTTCGTAGCTCCTGTGGGATATTTATCTTCTTCATTTGCAAACTCCCAACAACTTTTTTATGAGAGCATAAAGTGGCGAGTATCACTTTCAGCATAAACAGTAGCTCCTCCGCCCCAAGCCAGTGATTATGCCAGATAATTGCATAGGACAAAAACTATGGTTTGCATAATATTTCAGAAATTAACATGCACTCATTAACAGCCCTCTAAAGATCAGTAGTAGTCGCAGTTTCAGGTCTTTACTAGAGCATAAACCAAACACCACCGTGCTTCTGAGAAAATATATTAAAACATAAATGAAAGACGGCTTATTTACTTCAGATTAATTTATAAAAACTGCTACATGCTCACTTATTTGTGTGAGGCTGTAGTGAAAACAAGAACCTTTTTGATGTTATTTTTACACACTTAATTAAAGGAGGATTTAATAATGAATAGATTTACATCACCATACTCATCTAAGTCGTCTGTTAGGTGAAGTTGGAAAGCAAAGGAGGTCATAAAGATGAAATTGTAACACTTTTCCTTCACTTGTTCAAGTCTAAATCAAGCAGCTCAGAGGGAGAATAGCGAGGCTTTTCTATAAATACATTTCCTACAGTTGCAGCTAATGAATTCCCAAGCAGAGGTTAAAAGCTGGGCTTTCAGAGCAGAGCTTAAACGAGAGATGTATCTTTGTTCAAAGGTACACCAGCTTAAAGGTTTGATGGCAGGAAAGCTTTTAAGCCATACAGAGGAGAAGGAGCAGTTCCTCAGGCCACAATCTGACTCTGAATATGTGCTACACCTCATGCTTGTTGAGGTTTAAATACAATGAGTCAGAGATTTCCCAGCCTGCGTGTAGCTGTAGGTATGCATTCACATGTCTGGAGCTTCAGTGTGCCAGAGCAGAGGTCAAAAGGTCCGATGGCTTTCTTCTTACCAGCAAAGCAAATAATTATATGTGCATAAGTCACTGGATGAAAAAGGAAAAAAATAATATCTTTCCCCACAATTTTTTATTTTTTTTTGCAACTTAATTTATATCAAGTGCATTGTCGCTTTTTGACTGCATTTCTCACAAAGGTTGGATTAGTTTTAGGCTGCAAAGAGGAACAAGTTGACAATAGTATCTATATCTATCTATATCAGACAGTGGGGGGACAAACAAGACTGTCTCAGGCAGAGAATAGATTTCGTCCGCTGACACAACTTCTGATTAGTCTGCTGCCTGAGTAAAGAATTAAATACCTGGCAAGGGGAAGAAAATACACGGTCTCAATCTGTTCCTCTGCCCTATCTTAGCGCTCCATCACTTTGCTATAAAGAAGCAACATAAAGTCACTGTCACCAGAGGAACACGCCTCACTTCGCTCTCCAATCCAATTTCACCTGCAGCTGGACCTCTCATCTCTCTGTCCTCTGTTCTTATGACACTAACAAACTTAAGAGTTTCTGTCAGAGACCTGTTGTGTGTCTTTGGTAGTGGAAGTCGTAACTAGAACCGCTCCGAGAGGCAATCATTTCATGGCTTTAGGCACAAGAGAAAACAAAAACAAAATAATGCAACTCTTTGAACAGAATATCTTCTAACAACGGTTTGAGGCTTTTGTTTAGATCAGAAATTAGCTTGCAGGACTCAGAAATTTAGGATTAAAGTTTAGAAAGTGGGAGGTAGAGAAAATAGAAAGATAAAGTGAAAAACACCACTTTGGGCAAAGTCTCCCTGAGTCCCAGGGTTAATTTTTTATTTTTATTTTTATTTTATTTTATTTTTTTCATAAAGAGCATAAGTGCAAAAACCTGATCTGTGATGATCTGATTTATTAAGTTCAGTGAGATATCCACATAGACCTGATGATATTACATCTTCCTTATTGATAATAATTGGCTAAACTTCCATCTGACATATTTCGTATAAGAAAATACTTTTTTGTTAAATAAACAATATATTGAGATATTTTGAGTGGTGTTGCAGATGCTGTTAGGCATCATCCATGTGATTCCTTTCAGACTTAAAAAAGCTATTTTCTGTTTCAGAAAGGTGTTTTAAAATTCCTTTGTTTGCTATAAAAACCTATGGAAACTACAGTAATGATTTATCTTTGTTTCACACTCTCAAGAGTTTTACATTTTCCCACTCTAAAATATAATGATATCTGGCCTCTAGCTTTTAAAATTATGATGAACACACACTTTTAGAGCAGCTCCTTATGAAAAAGTGACAGGTGTCTCACACACAGCAGGACCAACTTGTCTGGATTGATGACTGGATGGAAATAAACCACCAGTGGAGATAATGAAACACACTCCACTTCTATTTACCCACCTCTATTTTGGTCTGTTGAGAACTTCCCTCCATTTTTTCTATTTGCATGTGAATATTACCGGGTCAGACTGCACATCAAAACAATAGAAATGCAGAACAAGCAACTGAGAAGGACTTAGTCGACAAAATTCATTTGAGAGTTTAGAGAAAATGTTTATCCTGTTTCCAGTTAATGGATAAGTAAGCTCTTGAGATAAGTGTTATATGTCTGTGGTACTTAACGCAGACCAGCAGTCAGAGCTGTTGCTCTGCTGGTTTTGTTTCCGATGGAAGAAGAGAGAAATTAATTTTAAAAAGTCACTGAAAGGTGTCCAAAATGTACAAAGTAGCATCTCTAACAACTTCCACAGAGAATATTTTAAGACTATTTTGTCCTTAGCATGGCTATCAAACTTATTGTTTATTCCTACTCCAGAGGACTGATACATTTTTCCTCTGTATGGCTTCATTTAAATTCACAGAAAGTTGTTGAGTAGCCTTCTGTAACCTTTCTGCTTTCAGGATTTTTCCTCATCCGAACTCAGGAATACTTTCATGTCAATTTAAGCGTATCCTTCAGCTATCGTTTGCAGACAGGCTGCCACAGGAAAGGTCAGTGAAAGACTTAATGATAGAGAGAAAATTAAACCAAAATAAAAAGATGATAAAGTACTGACAAAATACCAGATGTGATTTACTGGCTGCTGTTTTTATTGTTCTCATGTTTTGTTTTAGTAGCTTTAAATATTTTTTTGCTGGAAGTGAACATTTATAGATTTTTTTTTAATATAAATCATTGCAACAAAGTTTTAATAATCCAAAACTTTTATTAAATAAAACTTACATTTTCTCTTATGTCATGCCTTTAACAGAAGATAGAAGTGGTCTGTAATATTTTTAATGTAAAATTATGAAAAAAGTAAACATTTGCCTCAAAAAATACAATAGAAACAGTACATATATGCTTAATTTCAATTAGAGGGCACACACCAAATGTTCTAGCTTTTATCTTTTTTTATTTACAAAACTTAAAGTGAAAACTTAAAATTGTTTTAGGGCGTGGCATATTGAAACAGGCCTTCTATGTGTTTTTGCACTTTGTGACACAGAGAGGTGGAGATCGAATCCACTGGCCTGATGCTTGTTGGCAGCAATTGGTTGCTCAACTGTGATGTAAAAGTGAAAGCAACAAGGTTAAATTGGGGATAGGTGAGATGGAAGACAAGTTGTCTCCTGTACCTGTGGCAGTCGAGACTTGAGCTGCTGCTCACTGAGAATATTGAGGGAAATGAGTTTTATTTGCTGCTAGAAAAGCTCCCTGTTCTTTTTAATTACAATCCATCCTGTTTTGTATATAGTAGGAATCATAAAACCATTTTATTATAAATGAAAATGCCACCATTAATATTTACATAGACAATGATCCAGATGGGGTAATTAATCAAGTACTGTTAATAGTTTTCTTGTTAAATTAAAGAAGAAGTTGATGGTTCTGTAGTCACAGGGTGTCATAACGCGTCACAGCAGTGGATAAATCCTAGAACATCTCGCTACTCTTTTCTTAGACGATCATCGTTTATGTGACATTCTTCTCCATATCTTAGCAATCTGCTCATTGTGACTCAGTTTGTTCATTTTAGGATTTTATTTTCAAAGAATTCAAATTCAGACATGGAAATAAGAACTATTACTGTAATCTACAGTTTTGGAAACCCATCGAAGCTGGAGGAAGGATTAGCTCTTTTTGCTAACATCTATCTATTAATCACCTATTATTTTCTCATACAAAAACTTACACTAAAGGGATTCTGTTCCAGGACAATCTGATAAGAACCTAAATAAGAAAAAAAGTAAATATAGGGGGATTGTTAAAGGTGTTATCAATTTGGCACTGGTAATTTTACTAAAGGCAATTATTCTTAAGATGGGAATTTATCTTAAGAATAAATTCCCATCTTAAGGAAGCAGACCAGGAATCCCTGGTCTGCTTCCTTTGTGTATCTGTTTCCATCCAGAAACCACAAATCACAACCTAAAATCTCAGAAAACAGATTTTTTTTTTTAATTCTGAAAATGGTGAGATTACACTAATGTAATAAAAACTAATGGCTTTAATAGAAGGGACTGTACAAGAGACCTATTTTTGGACCTAGTTTTGATAGTGCTAAACATTTTATATGAATTATCCAAATTTGCAAATCATTGGCAGCCTTCATTTAGCAGAGATAAGAGATGCACATTGCCTTTTGTTTTGCATGTTTAGGTTCTTTTTCTAAGGTATTTATTTAAGGGTTTGCTGTATTGTTGACTTAAAATAAAAAATTATAGAAAATGCTTTGAGACAGACTTGTTATCTGTGTTTGACACTGATTCAGAAACATAATTTCCAACTTAGGAACTAACATAACTATTATATTCTGAATGCCACACTTATATATATTGACATATACTTCCAGAAAAGGTCTGACAAAAAAATTTTCAAATTCCCACTAACAAATCTATTAAAGTATTATCAAGGAATTATATTATCTTTTTAGATTATTATGTTGGTGTAAATCTGCCTGCAGTGAAACAGAGGATAAGTTCACGCTGATCAGAGGACAATAAACATTTTTCTTTATCCTATAATTACTGTTGATTGCCTCTTTTAGTAGCCAAAGGATTTAACTCCAACAACAGACCAAGATGATTTAAGGAAACATGTTAATATATTAGTGACGCAAAGCACTTTTTCAGTTTCTTTCTCTTTTCATTAATTTAAAAATCAGTCAAACAGATCAGAGATTGAATAACCTGGTCCTGACAAACAGAAAAGACAGTTTAAAAAAACAGAAAATAGCTGTTTGACATGATTACACGTGGCTCTCAGCCTCTTGTGTAATCAGCCCTGCTGTACACATCTAATCTTACGTGAGGAGCACTTCATTCGCCCCGCCACACCTCAGACACAAACACGTCACCAGCGCCGGCTCCGAATGACCAGCAGAGACATTTGCCTTCCATGATGAACTCCTCGTCGTGGTAATTTGCACTAGAAATGCGAAATTTACATAAGGGGAAGTGGGATCACCAGCATCTCCCTCTCTACCAGAGAAAAAAAAAACACCGGGGTCATCTTGAGTGGTCCAACACGAGACAATCATCATACTGATAATATACGTCTCTGCCCCGATGAATGTGGCTCTTCAGCAGTGATTGGTTGGTCAAAAGATGTTTTCAAGCTGTTATTATCATCAAGTATCAAATTATCAATAAGCTTTGCATAGGGAATCATGTGGTACAGTGTTTCAAAAAAGAAACTGGAAGCAGCGTCTCTCCAGAAAGCAATTGTGAAATCTTAGATTCCCTAGTTGCTAGTTGGGCTTAAAGCCAGGCTCTGCTTCAAAGCAGGAAAGCCATCGCCGAGGAATCCCTGGTCTGCTTCCTTTGTGTATCTGTTTCCATCCAGAAACCACAAATCACAACCTGATGTCATTACTGTCTCCTTTTAATAGTTTGTAGTCACAGAATGTGCTTTAATGACATAATCTGCTCTCCCGCTGTGTAAGAAGAAAGAGTTGCAAAACTTTATAATTATGACCTATTTGAACATGATGGCAAAATGAGGCAGACAGACACTGAGATTTTATCAAGAAATGTTAACAATAAACACTGTGGAAATGCTTCATGAATGTTATCTGCTAAAGTGGGACATTATGCAAAAATGTGAGATAGAAAGATTTTCCTAATTACAAGTGATGCTGATTTTCAGGATTACACAGACATTTTGTTTCATGATCAGTGAACTTGGAGCTGTGCTAGCTGGCTGGAAGGGGTTTGGGTTAGAGGTGGGCATTTATATAATTTATGAGCTAACATGATAAAAATTTTGATTTATTGACGTCGTGATGAATCTCAGTTAAAGATGTAAAAAATAAAGAAACTGGAAGTATTATCAGGGATGTTAATTTTACTACCTACCTACCTACCTACCTACCTACCTACCTATCTATCTATCTATCTATCTATCTATCTATCTATCTATCTATCTATCTATCTATCTATCTATCTATCTATCTATCTATCTATCTATCTATCTATCTATCTATCTATCTATCTATCTATCTATCTATCTATCTATCTATCTATCTATCTATCTATCTATCTATCTATCTATCTATCTATCTATCTATCTATCTATCTATCTATCTATCTATCTATCTATCTATCTATCTATCTATCTATCTATCTATCTATGGCTCAGGAGGGATCTGCTTTCGATGCCTGTTTTATTTGTGATAAATGGCGTTGGGCCACTGTGTTCCTTGATCATAGTTTGATTTTCTATCCAGGATTTTAGGAAGGATTAGTGCTGATTTAAACCCAAGAGCTTCAAAGATTTAATCTTAAAAGAGGGAAAGTGAGATCATGATGTGATGTCACCTCTGCCTTTGGATTAAATTTCCTGAAAAAAAAAACAAAAAAACAAAACAAAACATGTCAAGTATAATGTGTGTTAGACGGTGCTTTTGTGTAGCATTTGTATTATTTCTCCACTGAGATCACTGAAGCTGTGAGAGGGCATTCATCATCAGACCGACATCTTGTGGTGGTGGAAAGATAAACTGTCTGCTGACTTCTCTCTTTTCTCTTTCCTCTCTCTTTATCACACACACTTTGATGCTCTATCATCAGTCTGGAAACCACCTTGCTCTCACAAACACAAAACATACTTACATAAACATGTTGAAAAATAAAATTTGTGCCTCCTCAATGCAAGAGAAGCCACTCTAGCAGTTGACAGTTTCCATTTAAGGCATCATGCTCTTTATATTTGACACATTTTTGATAGATTTATACCATTACTCTGTGATGACCACAGTGGAGCCATTAGATGGTTCACTGAGCCCTTTCTTGAAACGAAATGGCTTTGTACTGTACGTGTTAAAGGCATTTCGTCTTTGTAAGGAAGTACAATTTTCTTTTGTCCCTGAATTACATGAGACGAGCAGCTTTATGCTGTCAGAAACCTGAAATGTTCCACTTTAAAAAGAATTTGAGGTCACTCCCTTTACTGAACCTGCTGAACTTGTCCAGAGGATGCTTGTGATATAATTTGACAAGTGGAAGTTGACTGTCTATCGGGCCTTTGTGATGTTGCTTCACATAAGCCTTAATTATATCTGAGCTGCTGTCCGTTTTTTAGATGCATTTTAGACCTTCGAGTCTTGTGTGTTTTTTGGCTTATGGACCGCCATTTCCCCCCAAATGACAGTGAAAATCATGAAAGGAGACTGATATTCATCTCATTCTCATCATCTCTGTTATGTTATTTTACCTGGTGCATGAAACAAATTGTATTAATTCAGTAGAAACAGAAAATGTCAGTTTGCATTGCAGAAAAACAGAAATCTAGTCTGACAGCGTCTCTAAAAAAATCTGAATAATTTTGAAGGAATTCAATGGAATATTCTTCTTCAAGTACACATATAAGGTGTGTATAGATTAAACACACTAATCTGTGTCTGTTGCGAGTAGAATGAAGGGAGGAAAATGGCAGACTAAATATATTAATGGTAGCAGCACCCCCCCACATATATTTATATCTAAAAACTTAAACAAAGGTTATATTTCTCCTAAGCTGCATAATCTCAGTTTGACACATTTACATTTTTACTGTTGTAAAATAATCTCTAATGGAAAACAAAGTCACAAACTGAAAGAAAATCCTTTAATACTCCATTTGTCATAACTAATTTTGATTAATTACACACATTCTGCGTTGGATTTTAGTCCGTACCAAAAATAAAAATATTTATCTCACAGTATTTGAATCAGAGTTAAGACACAATGCACAGAATATGTAATTGATTGTATTACAACATAATTATCATAAACCCTAATCCTTTCATGACGCTGAGTGAAAGCCGACATTAATTTCCTTTCACAGCATGAGTGAAAATCCTTGAACAACAGCAATTTCTGGCAACATGTCTTGTTTGCACAGATGGATTTGAAACTGCTCCAGTTCCAAAGTGAAGAAGCTTTAAGTGAGAGGGAGGGTGGAGCCCAGCAGTAAGGTGGGGTTATGTGTCAGCAGTGTGAGTCCACTGGACGTCACAGTGGGGGACTAAGTAAGTGTAATATGATATCAGGGGACCTACACTGGACCTACAACTGCTATGTAATGTGTAATCTCTGGAAATCTGATTTCTATTGATCCATTTGTCATATTTTCTGTCCATTTTATGGAACACTTAAAATAACACACTCAAGTTTAAGTGATTGAGTTAGATTACACAAACACAAGCAGGAAACTGGTCATTGTCAGCAAGATTTGACTGATGTGAAGTCAAAGGTAAAGACAACCTACTAGTTCAACAAGTAGCAGGAACCTGCTTTTGGTCCCGACTTATGTTATTTTATATGTATTGTCATTCACAGCTTGAAAACAATATGACGGAACAAAACATTGGATGCCAGTCTAGTGCCACCATAAAAACAATAGATGTGATTATTAACTGTATAATAGTTTTTCATCTGATCACATTGTAGGTTTTTAGAAACTTCTTTTAGGATTTTGCGGTCTGCGTTCAACGTGAACTTCCTACATGTTCTCCACTCAATCTAGTAGCTGATTCAAATTCTTTTGAGATCTCCTAAATCTCAATCTAAAACTGCTATAATCTTCTCTCTGAAGGCCTCAAACAGTTCATTCAGTCTTAACCTTTAACTGTCACAGCTTCAACTTTTAACAGTCAGTAACACACTGAACTAAATGTCTGAGGTTGAGCCTCAATTATAATTCCAAGTAAAAGTGTTCTTCTGATCATGTGTGTAATGTTAGCCATAAATGTGGGCTGTACTAGGTTAAACCTCACCAGAACCTGCATTTTTTTCAGACCTTATTTTACAGAAAATCAGACTTATTTAAGGTAAGCAGACACATCTCTGTCCTGCTGCACCTTTGTGAGCTTTGGGTGCTCCGGTTTCCTCCTACAGTGTGAAAACATGCTTGTCACATTGATTGCTGATTCAAAATTATTTATAGCTATATGTGCGTCTGCCTGGCTTTTTTTGTCTTGTGCATTTCCGTGTTGACCCTGCACCAGATTAACAGCCTGTCCAGCATGTACCCCATATTTTACTGAAGGACTGCTGGGAGAGCCTTCATCCCCTGCACGGCCATGAACAGGACAAAGCAGATGAAGAATAGGAGTCAGTGAGAGTGCCCCAGCATTGCCAAGCTAATAATTTTCAATTTGTGTTATCTGAAAAAAAGGAATGTGCTCAAAGTAAAAACATGCTTTAACTTTGGGAGTCTGTAAGGAAGGAGTTAGGCTAGGAGGTGCTGTGTGATCAAAAAGACTGAGAATGTCACACACTTAAATATATTAGACAGACTGTGTACTGCATGTGTAATCAAACATGTGTATTGGAATATGAACACAGGCATCAGTGGGCAGGCACCAGCTTCCTGCTCCACCAGAGGTGAAGCACAGCACACCACTGCCTCAACATGCACTTCTCCCATATATTTGAACAAGTATTGGAGAAATGCATTGTAATCCCTGGCAATATTACAAACAGAGAATGTCTAATGTACAACGTCACTGTGAAGGTTTTGAGCTGAAAGCGTTGATATCTGCACTAGTAAACATTGAGCCTGCATAATAACACTGTCATCATGATCCAGCTTTTCATGCTGATATCAGTATTTAGTTTAGAGCAAAAAAAAAAACTAATCAGTAATTATGGGTATAGACTGATATGAAATTATATTGCGATATGTTGTTCATCCATATCCCTCACCCCTATTCTTGAAGGCTGCTAACTCTTGGTCTCCAACTCTGGAACCATCTGTCCACCATAGTTAACTAGAGACTGTCTGAATGTTCCTAGAACATGAATTGTAGATTAATTAAATGGTAACGTAATGGTGCAAAGTGTTGGTGTGCATCTATGTGTGAGCCCAAGGGTTTTATAATACATCTTGTTTTCATCCTGGAGAGCACATCTAGTTAAACCCCTCAATGTGTACACCAACTCTTTGTCCTTTCTAAACGAAGAAATTTGGACGTAAACAATCTTCTTTAAGGCTACATACATAACTAAATAAAAATGTTGCATATCTCTATAAAGTGGCATAGCAATCCAAAAAAAGGAGGGCACAAAGTCAAACTTCTGCAATAAAAAGCACTAAGGAGCAAACATAGTGGCTATTGGTACTGCAACTTAAAAGGACAGTGATAAACTGATCTACAGGGAGTGAGATACTGCAGCTGCCCAGATCTAGGACAGTCGCCGGCTCAAAGTGAGTGTTGCATCTGCAAAAAGAGCCTAATGCTATTTTCCAGCCAGTCGTTAGTAATCAGGTTATTGTGCCCTCCTGCTCAATGCACAGAGGGGATTCTCCTTCTTTTACTGTCATCCCTCATCATTAGCAGTTGCGAGCCAAGTTGCAAGTAGCAACACAGCTACCGTGTAAGTAATGAGTTGTGCACACGCTGGAAGGGGATCTTATTGTCCGCTTCCTCCACGGTTTTTCTTAATGGGCAGGTGAATGGAGAAGGAGGAAATTGGCCACTAGGGACTGAAAAAGGCTTTTGTACTGTTAGGATTCGAGGCATTATCAATGGAGGTAGAAGTTACAGAGGAGAGTTCAACCCGAGGCTGAGATTTACTGCCCCATCATCATTAAACTTCCACTGCCCTTGAGTCACTCTTCATATATTGGCCACTGTCAAAGTGCCACCAGGTCTGATCTGCTCCAAAGGCAGATACAAATACATTAAGCATTTGTGTTTGTTTTGACCTATTTCAAATGGTTTGAGCTATGAAGCATCTCAGTTTTAAATACCATTTTTGAGTTTTTGTGAGAGCAAAGCTGCTGTATTAAAAATAGTAGTTTATCACTAGCTTTAATTGTTTTCTTTTCCTAGTGATCCAATGATTCCATATTTTAGAAAATCTGAAGATTTTAAAAAACATAACTGCTGATGTAACAATTAGCATTATTACCTCATAATGTATGCATCATATGAAAAATAGCTGATTTATCATCTACTTTGTTGTTGAAAACGATCTAAGTCTATCATTAGTCTTTGCTGACAGAGTGCACAAAAGTGCAAAGGCAGAAAAAAAAAATGGTTGAGCTTATGCTATTTCATAAGTTCATCACTTTCTTTAGTGGCTCGCAGATGGTTGTTAAGTGCTGTGTCCAGAAGAAGGAGAGAGCTGACTCATGGTTATTTGTTGAACAGCTTTAGGATGATTCATTTACTGCTATATCAAGGCTTCCTGCCAGGTCATTTACCGTCTCAAGAATGTGCATTAGAGTCAATGTAATAACCCAGTAAAGCCCCACTTAATGTAAGATTTGTATTCTGATTGCTGCTGGGCATAAAAACACAGCAACATTTCAATCTGGAGAGACACAGACGGAGAAAGAAAGCGATTAAAAGAGTTTAATGACAAAATGAACATAAAAATAAACACAAAGTCCTTAGGCGTTTAGGCCCCGGCCGGGGACGTCGAGCTGGACTTCGATAAGCTCGATGAACATTCCTGATGCAGCATAGGAATGTAGACCCCCCCCCCCACGGGGCCTGTTCTGGTGGCGGCGGTCAGAGGAGGATGAGGCCTGAGAGCCGGGAGCAGAAGGTGGAGATGGGGCGGAGGTGGGTTGATCGCAGGGTGAAGGTCCTTTTGAACTGGAGCCCAAATGATGATTGCCTGGAGCGAGACTTGGACCGGCGCTGATAGGTCCAGGTTGCAGAGAGGGAGGTGCTGATTGATGAGGCAGGTGCGACTAGAGAGTCTTCGAGACTGAACTTTTGTCAAGACTCCATTTGATAGAGTTTTTCATTGGATTGGATTGAAGTTTTGTATTTCCAATTTGGGGTTGTGGTTGGGATGTTTAATTTTTATTTTTATCCACTTTTGTGCATCTTATAAACTTCACAAGCATATAGTACTAATTATAGACAGATTCAAGCTATTGAATCTATTGTACTTGATGATACGACTACAATACAATAGTTGTGCAAATTAACTGCACTATATTGATGCAAGTTATTACTGCACAATCACTGCTACAAGCATGACAAGCACAGAAGTAGAAATGTGAAGCACACCATAATCACATTTAGGATAGCAACAACTACGTTTTTACCTATTCTTTTGTAGACTACAGAAATTTTTGTGTTAATCTCAAACATGCAACACTAAAAGAAAATAGATATTAATTTTTTATGCAAAAGTAGGTTTTTCATTTCCTGCTTAAGTATTACCTGCAGTTTTAGGGAGACTGAATTTCAGGCTATACCTGTTTGTCACAAAAAGTGCTGGTCATTGGTGATGTGATATAATTTATTCTGACTCTAAGCTGAACAGAAGGACTAAAATACTGTAAATGATGCCTCATTTAAAGGCAAGTAAAAGTGCATTCCTTTCAGAAAACATAGATGCTGTTTGCTTGGCAGCTGATTTCGAGGTTTAGATCATTATTTCTGAAGGCATTGAGAATTTGACTAATGTGGGAACTCTGGTTTAAGTGAAAGAGGAATCAGTCAATAAGGAATCAGTTTGACCTAACAATTTTTAAACTGTTGCTACACTGTTGCCTTGCAGCAAGAAGGTGTTGGGTTTGAATACTGGCCTGCCTGTCGTCTTTCTATATGGAGTTTGTATGTTCTCCTTGGGCGTGCATGGGCTCCCTCTGGGTACTCTGACTTTTTCCCTCATTCCAAACTTGACTATTAGGTTAATTGGCTTCCCTAAATTGCTCTGTATTATGAACATGTGTGTGCATGAATTGCCTTTTGATTCATGCACACGCTGGAGAATTGTCCAATAACCACTAACCCAATAGTCGCAGGAGATAGGTGCCAGGCTTCCCTCAGTCCTGTATAGATAAGCAGGTATAGATAATGGAGGGTGCAACACTCATTAAAAGACCGAGAAATAAATGACCATGCTAATTAAAATGAAGGCTTACAAAGACACTCTAATCTCTAATCTTCAATTTACAGCTGGTGAAAATCTCAGTTTATTAGGGAAATGAAAATAAAGGCATGAAATTGGTAATAGTTTGGATGTTAAAGCCCACACAGCTTCAATAATTGATAGCTGACAGCAAACTCTGCAAGGCTGTTTGGCTTGTCAGCTGCCTAGCTGGTCATGACTGCTCAAATTAAAGCCTGCTCCCCTGTCCTTGTGGCTGACATGACCATAAAGAACCATCAGTGTGTTTTCCCAAAACAAGAATGATCTCAGCTCACACAGACTTCACTTTAAAAGTGCACAATTCAATTTCACCCCTCAGTCAGGAGACATGCGGAGTAATCTAACGAGCTAACAGAAAAAAAATCAATCTTCTACTCAGAAACCTGGAGGCCCAAACAAAGCTTATTATTTTGTGCCTTGTTACCTGATTGTGGAGGAGTCTCCAGAGAAAACATACAGATTCAGGGGAAGAGAGGAGAGAAGAGCATGTTAAGGGGAAGGTAAACACTCGACAGAGCAGCTTGTAGACCTCTGTGAGTTTATAATAGTTCATTAAGTACGAGCTTGTAAGTCTGAACAAGATAGATCTTATTTAAGAGCCGTAATTAGCGGCATACAAATTGGGGAAATGAAACATGAAGGTCAGAGAAATAACAAGTAGCTACAACTATTAACACCAGTTCTAGAGGAAGTAGATGAAAAGTAATTGACATTTTAATTAGATTTAAATCTATTATCATTTTTAATATTCCTCTTACCTTACCTCAAGACTGAAATTCAAATCTGTGCATGTGTTTCAGCTCTATTAGTAGCATAATTCATAAAAGCAGTTGAAATTAAATATTACATACTTAAGAGTGTTTTGTCAAACATACCAAAGACGTCAAACAAAAATCTGTTTTTTTTATTACCAAATTTGATTCAAGATAATAAATGGGTCATCTAGCAAATAAAAAAATCCAGCAGGTTCATTTTCACACTGACGCTTAATAAGCCGTGTTCTCTCACCAGTTCACAGCTATTTGCAACAAAACATGCTCAATGTCCAGTGTGTATACATATTCATATATCAGGTCACAGTTGCTCCTTCATCTTTGGTATTTATGCAGCCAACCTGAAACTGATTACATGCTCTGTAATGCAGAGTTAATTTTTTATGAGCAGCAGACTTTGTTTCATGTTCATGTTTCAACTGGAGTCTGGGCCATCTGCACATCACGCTGCTTCAGGTTGAAAGGTTTGACATGAGTATCGTGTTAAGGTCTGTTAGCACCCTCTTGTTTTTTTAATCATTTTGGCACCTAGTTTGGCTGGTGAAACTGGGCCAACATGTGTTTCTGACCTCCTGACCTCGGCTCAAACAAGGAAGGAAAAACGTGACCACATTAGAAAAATTGATTCTTCAACCTGGTGAAGCCACGCTATAAATAAGAAGAACTACTTTTTCTATGGTACTGTAAAAAGTCTTCAAATGAAAGCAAGTGGTGCAATGGTAATAAAGAAAAATGCAGTTATGTCTAACTTTATTTTTAGATTTATGAGATTTGATTTGTATATTTTACAAAACTAAATCATACAAACAAAAACATACAACTTTTACCAGTAGCAGTAGATAAGAAGGAAGATATGACTCTCTGCCAGGGTGCCATTAGTTTGAGGGCCGTCCTGGTTATTTGTTTGCCATTTCAATGTGGAGTTAGTTGAGTTGTGCAGAGTTGCTGCTTAGAATATGATGACAGGTTCCAACTTTGTGCAGTACTGCGCACCAATTTTACCTTTTTTTTCTTTATCCCATAATCTGAGAGTTTGTAATATTTTTAATAGTTTGCAAATGATAGACCTGCATGATAGATTTTCATCAAGATTCAACATGAATCCAGTGACTGTTGGGATAGTGGTGAGTAGTTGCTCAGGTTTTTCCCTCGTGGAAGGAAACACAAACTAATCCTTGCTGCTTTTAGCTCCACCCATCCTGAAAATTTGGATAAATTTCACAAATCAAGTATGTTTCTGTGGATGTTTATTTGATGGAAAAGACACAAGGATGAGAACGTTGACTAGTTGTAACTTGCAGTGACTTGTTTTTGTTATCTAAAATCTGTATTCACGTAATTTTATTAAAGTTTAAGTGTAGGTTGTATGTTGAAAACATCAAGTGACAAGTAAACACTGGTGTAGTTCAGCAGATGGATCTGTTAAAGATGTTGTTTTTGCTGTTTCATACGGCTACTTGGATGGATTGGGTTGAATTGGTCTGCAAGTTCAAGGTAATGTAAACCCCAAAGTGAAAAGGTTTATTCTCAGAATGAAAATATGAACATTGTTAGATTTTTTTCTTTTTTATTATGAGCTTTCTGTACATGCTATTTCAAAAGCAAGTTTTTCATGCGAGGGGAAAAACCTCACATGCCTTCAGAATAATAACTGAACCTGGAAACAAACCCTATTCATGCAAGGACTGACACTGTTGGTACCCAAAATATGCTTAATGGTTGAAGTCTTAACATTTTGTTGTCACTCATCACCAGAAAGCCTGTTTAACCCTTTTTTCATCTTTTCTGACAACTTCTGGCAGCCTGTAATTTAATCTGAGTGCCTAAAACAGAAGCGAGGGTCTTCCTTACACACTCTGAGTGTGTGTTGGTGTGTGTACATCTGTGATGCAGACTAATGGGCTTTTACATGTCTATTAGATGGAAAGACACGTCTGGTTACATTGTGAATTCATTCATCTTATTTGCTCGAGCTGCTCTCCCATCTGAACCTTGGATGTTGAACACGGAGCTGCAAGTGTAACAGATTACAAAGCCGAACTATACACATGATGCCATTTATAAAAGAATCATCATTATAATGGAATTCATACAGAAGAGTGATTAATGAAGGTTATTATACACAATGAGGTAACGAGACCGTCTCCCTAATAGATTAGGCTCTGGTGGTCCGAAAGTGATTCTTTTCATTCATTTATCATCCTTTTAACATTTAATTAAAATGAGTTTGAGATCAGAAAATAACTGGAATCTTATTATTTGTATCAATAAATGTTACAGACGTTTAGCACAGATGCTGCTCAAGGGAGAAAACAAAAGAAAAATACCCAATGTAACAGACCCGATGCATGACACTAAGCACTTAAAGACCAATTGGTAGCTAAAAAAAATATCTGTGCCCTAATGAATATCCAACTGGTTATTCACTGGTTTGTGAATAACCCGGCAATACCTCTAGTCCTGGCACACAGAATTTCCACCTTGGTTGACGTATCCAGTGGCAGAGCTAGAAAATTCCTGTTGATCTCAATTTGGATTTATGGGCAGTCGTGTCACTATTCTCAAGCACGCACTAATGCATTTGTGCTCATTTCTATGTAAGTCATGTTTGCTGAGCTGTCCCAGGAAACCTCTGGGAGAGTTTTTCGCCATCTATAATCATTATGAGGCATTACTGTTCTCTCCCTCTCCCAGAGCATCGCTTCATTTTTGCGAAAGCTTGGCCCAGTCACATTCTCTTCAAAATGAAATACTACCAGCTGCTCTTCACTGAAATTAGGTTTGCGGGGACTAGGTTGAATGATCATTTTCTGTGCTGTAAATCCAATCAAAGATAAAAATGGTAAATAGCTTGTGTGATGATGAAACTATCGTTAATTATCTCTTGATTTATAAACAGACATACTTACCTGCAGGGCCATAAATAACACTGAATCCACTGTTTTATACAGAGGAACATCCAGGAGGCTCTTTATTTACCATACAAGGAACATTGTCTTGTGTGTTCATAATTTTGTACTTCTTCTAATGAAATAGATTAGATGTAACTTGTGACTTGTTACAGTTCTAATTAGAGAGCAGTATTTCATTTAGTTGTCCCAGTCCTGTTTACTTTTTTTGTACATATTTTGACACAAATAGGCACACTTCATGTGTAGTCCAAGCTTTGGCTTTAAGTTGCACAACTGGTAGAGAGAAAAACATCACAGTCAAGAGAAAAAAAAAGTCAACAACTTTAACTCAAACAATTAGAATTGGGTAACAAAATAAATTAATTAGGTCTGGGCGAAAATCAAATCTCGCTCATCCCAAATCCAATTTAAATTAATGGTCTCTTTTTTTATTTTTGTATTTCTTTTCTTAAAAATAAATTATAAATGACAGAAAATGGTTTACAAAACCTGCTCCTATTCCAATCGTCCCTTCTGGGAGTTGATGTGAATTTAAAATCGAAGTGCAAGATGCAAAATTATGGTTGTAAAAAAATATATGTTCTGGACAGACTGACATCACTCTGGACTACAGAAACTCAAGATATGCATTGTTAAAAATGATCCAGTGTATCCAGAAATTAAGTTTTATCTTTAAATTTGATTGGTTGATAAATTCAAGTTTATGTAACCTGCACTTACAATTCCTCATTTTACTTTCTCCATTTTTGTTAGATGACCCTTAGATGAACTTTATATTCCTCACACATTTTCTGATGCTGGCTTGTTTTTGCTATTTTTGCAGTATTAACTTTAGCATAAAATACTTTACAGACTTACCGTGGAAGCTTTCTGTGATCAGAGATTATCTGTTGATGGCCTCTGCTTTAGTAGAAACTGAATGTAATGTCTTTAGGAAGTTACTTATGACTCTAGTGTCATAATTATTTGTGTGTAATTAGAAAGAATACTTTATATTTTAATTGTCAATTTTAACAAAGAAGCAACACATCAAAATACAGATTTAGTGCTTTCTTTCATTCACTGAATTGTGGCCTATAATTAAAAATACAGTTTTAATAATTAAAATAAACAACAAAAAATCTATTTAACTATTTAACAGAGATATGACAGAGATTTAACGTGCTGGTCTGTAGTTAAACACAGGAAGTGCGAACATTTTGCCGGCGGGTGCCTTTCAGCAAATCGCCTGAAGCTGGCTTTGTTGACTGAAGGGTTCAAAGAATTACTAAAGCTTATATCCTGACAGCCCTGTCTGTCACATGTTACGGCTCGCATTCCTGACAGGCAAACATTTCCACACAGATTACCAGCCAAATGCTGCTGTCCGAGCAATCTGCCCATGAAAGGCTGTGCAAACACAAAAAAGCTGAAACATTTTAAAATGACCAAAGCTCCGGCTGTGAAAGAAATGGACTACTTTATCCAGCCAAATGTGTTCTAAGAAGATTGATGCCACACATCACTTCTTCCATTGTAGTCAAGTTGTGCTGAATGTTGTCTCTTATGTTCTGCTGCATGACACAGAAACAGTTTTGCTGAACCATTTGATCTAAATAGTCCAAAAGCCTGATCTGTACTCTTTTCCTGGATGTAATTAGATAACCATGGAATAAAACCTCCATGCTTCAGGCTTTTCATTTAAGCACATTACAATAATTGCAATTGAATAGTTAATTTCAGACTGGCGACCTGTCCAGGGTGTACCCCGCCTCTCGCCCGAAACGTTGGCTGGAGATGGGCACCAGCACCCCTCCCAACCCCACTGAGGGAAAAAGGGTGCAAGAAAATGGATGGATGGATGGATAGTTAATTTCGCCCCAAGCACCGAAAGGTATTTAATTGAAAACTCAAATAACATTTTTTAGGCTTTAAAGCGTTTTAAGTTTCAAATCTTCATCATGTCCGTAGCTGACATTTATTGTGGGAAGTTGGAGATTACGTTTCAGTTCTTATAAACCACTCAGAAAACATGAGTGTCTAATAAATGTATCCTCTACAGACAAGCCTTAGAGTGAGGCCGGTTATTTGCACCGGGATATAAATGTCCCTCAGCTGCAGTTTAATTTAGAGCATGCTTTGTAATAACTGCCATCAACAAAGAAATCCCCAGATTTTTGCCTGATGTCGCTGCAAAGGCGCGCGTATTGTAATCCAGGGCGATCAATGTGGATCGTGATGTATGCCGCTCCTCCCACAAAGTTATCTCTGCTGTATTTCAAGTATGTCAGGCTATAGATTCCTGTTTTGTTTATTGCTGATTCATTATAAGAACCAGACTCTCTTTGAGTCACTACAGTGGAAACAGTATCAATAAAATGAAACAAATATATTCATCAGGAACAACTGATGTTATCTAGAAAATTAACAGCACAGGAAGTTCAGTTTTCAATTCAATTCTTTGTACATCAGCTGTGAGTGTGTGACTAAAACCTGAATCCACAAAATTTAACATGTTTCTTATTTTCTTTGCAAATTGAGGTTTAGAAATGTTTTGTAATTTTTAAGTTAATATCGAGAAGATCAGACAGAGACGAACTTGTGACTTTTCTGTTGAAGTGTTGAGAATATGCTTTATCTTGAAAGCTTTGAATGAGATGGGAATGCTCTAGCAGTCGCCCCTATATCCTATTCATTGTTATTTTCCACAGTATTTCAGCTCACCCGTGGCAGTATCTGCCACTCTAGTCCACAGAGTATAAGTTCATCCCTCATGCTGATCAATTTTCTGTTTGCCTGGAGGGACCAAGCTGTTTGTAGCTTCCTTGTGAAGTCGAGAGACAAAGAACCGAGGTATACTGCATTTATGTAAGCACTTCAATAAAGTTAAAGTTAGTTGGACTTCTTTTCTAGTTTCTCGAAGAGGATTCACCTCTCATCCCAAAAGTGTCTTTAGTTCTGATCATGGGTTATCACGATTAAAAGTTATGGTCAGAATTATTACTCTGCAAAGGTCACATGAGTCACCGACTCAATACTTCATTTGGTTCAATGTTTGTGTTATCATTTGTGAAATGCTTCCCAACAATGCCAGCATGAGGTGTTTTGATCACATGTTCCTATGGTTGTCTAACCACCAGGTGAAATGAGTCAAAGATGCACTCTAGTTTTTAGAAAGTCAGAACCTAAGGCCACCACGCTGTTTGTTTTTTTATATTTGTTGTACAGAGATTCTTTCACTTCTCTCTTGAATCATCTATTTTCCTTTCCAGCAGGTCCACATTGCTGTGTTCAAAAGGAAGTCATTTAAGTGATGCAGGGCAGTGTTTTCCAACCCTGGCCCTCAAAGCACACTGCCCTGCATGTTTTAGAAATTTCCCTGTTTAATGCACCTCATTCAGCTGATTGCAGTCCAGCAAACACCTCCTAATTGAAATCACCTGTGCTGAAGCAAGGAAACACCTGTAGTTAACACTACATTTACAGCGAACCCTTGTTTTTCTTATTGGTTGGTTTCCGAAAATAACCTGTGATAGGCGAAATCCGTGAAGTAGTTACCTTTATTTTTTACAGTTATTACACAGCATAAACAAATACTCAACATTGAAACCAAAGAACAAAACCTGTTTTCAGGTCAGCGGATGTGCGTGTGCATCAATCAGGCCTTAATGTGATCCGCAGTCATGTCATTAAAGCGTTTCCTCCAACCTGCCCCGCCAGATTCACAGCTGTATCTACAGCAGAGCGACGGATCTCATCAAACGAGCCCCCGGTCGGGTTTTGCGCTGCCTTTGGCCACAGTTTTTTTTTTTTTTCAGCAGACATTGAAAGTTTCAGTTTCCATCTCCTGAGTGGCCAATCTGTATTAAACACCATAACGTTATTGGCACTCAGGTAGCGCGGAGACTGTTTTTACCAATCATATGGTCAATTAGGACGAAGAACGCTGTCGGAAAAAAAACTGCACAAAAAAATCTGCGAAGCAGCAATGCTGTGAAAAGTGAACCGCGTTACAGCGAGGGTTCACTGTATATGAAATAATTTATAAAAAGCAACTGAGTAATTTGTAGAATGGCTGTATATCTGAGTTTATCTAGGTGAATCTGGGACTTCATTCTCATGCCTGGCCTCATAATGCCTCAGCATTGAAAAGGTGGATTTATTTAAATAAGACAGTTTAATTAAACATATGCGACACTTAACCTGCAGAACATGATATAAAAGTAAACTAAAAGTCAGTTTCAGCTGAATTTGGGTTCAGATAGGTTAAGTAGAAACTGACAAGAACCGGATGAAACGACAAAAATGAAAACAAATGTATTTTCCAATATAAGATCAAAATGGTCCCACACTGCAGAAACATTTCCTTTGAAGCTGCTCCATAGACGACCATGTAAAAGATCAAGAATTTGTTTGGCAAATGTTTTTGACAGATTTGCTTCCTTATAAACACAGTTTGGCATCCAGTGTCATTTCGAAACAGTTCCTGTATCGGTCACGTGACTTGCTGAAACCAATACGCGCACCGACACGGGTGTTGGTCTATGGGCTTGATGCATGCGCCGGCGCGTCGGTGTTGCTGGACCCATCACTAGGTAGCAGTATCCCTTCATAATATAATGACTGTCGTGTTATAGTCAGGTGTATTAAGGATCACTGAACATCTCCACATGCCTGCAGGCAAAACTGTGATGTACTGGTCCTTGTGGGGAACGACTGTGCCTTCATTTTGAGGTGCATGAGGTCAGAGGGAGGAGGCTTGGTGTTAGAGAGAGTTGCTGAAACTTTGATATTAAGTTTCTCTGCCTCTTGATGTGAGATGTTGCTCCAATTCAGTGAAAGTCATACAGTCTTCAGTTCTTGTGGAAACATGAGGAAATCAAGTCCCTTGGCTAGAGCTACATCTTCAGGTGGATATATCCCTCACCCAAAGGTTTGGATTAGCGAAAGCTGCAAGTCATTTCAGGTTCTGCTCTGGTGGATTAGGTTATGCTGCTGTTGTTGTTGAAACCTGGGTTTTTATTAAAAAAATTAAATCTTCTTTTATGTCTTAGGAAGAAGATGGCATAGTGTTGACAATTTCAGAGGAACTTGTTTAATACTTTGTAAAATAACTCTATCTTGATTATTCTTCCACCAAGTAACTTATTTTGTGCCTTGGAAGGTCCATTGGTGCCCAACTTTAACTTCTTGGTTGACTATCATGTGGCATCAATATTGCCATGGCATGATTAATTTTGTAAATGGGACCACCCCCTCCTACAGCAAAACAACCCCACAGCTTTGGGCAGTGAGGAATACAACCCTGGTACTTAAAAGATGAGATATTGTCCTCAGGTTTGCAAACTTCCCCTTATTTCCTCTAAAAGTAACAATTGTCATTATGGCCAAACATTTTTATTTCATAAGACTGCAGGACATGTCTCCCCTGTAGTCGTCCCCCTGTGCATTTGCAAGTTATAGTATGTCTTTGTTCTGCTGCTTTTGTCGTAATGCCATCTCCCTCTCTCTGTGGTTTTTTATGACTCATTTCACTGTAGACAGGGTTTTTTTTTTATCTGAACAAAGTGGTTGTATTTATTTGAATACATAAGCATGGAACCTTCAGGGTTTTAAATGTTGTATCCAAGGATGAATCTTAGTTGTGGAGGTCTACATTTAATTTCCTTATGTCTTTCCTGATTTCTTTTGATTTTCTTTGATCCAACAGAAGAGAGAAGCAGTGTATCTGTAGTTTTGCCTTAAAGTATATTATTAGTTTGAATGCACTCAAGATTAGCAATGAAAAAAGAATAGCATGTTTTGAATTATTATTAAAACACTTACTGTTCTTGGTAAAACTATGTGAGATAAGCAGAATCTAAATGAAAGGTCCTAAAATTATCAAAACAGATTTAATAGAGAACCTAATAGATGCTACATTTTAAGGTCGTTGCTCAATTTGCTTTGGAATGATTAGAAGAAAAAATTTAAAGCAAATCTGTTCCTCCTAGTACTGCAACATGGAAGAATATGAGTAAACAAAGTATTTGTTGGAGGTTTTCCCAGTTTATGCAAGCCCTGAACATTTGACACGAAACGAAAATCTGACGAATCAAAAACTGCATAATTTGCATTTCAGACTAAAACCTCCAGGAACAAATGTTTGTGTTGCCTGAATCTCTGGTGGCTCAATTGCCGCTTCGCTTCTGGCTACATCTCAATGAGCCGTGCTGTTGATTTATACGAGTGAGTTCAAGCCAGAGAGAGGGAGCAGGTGCTTTATCAAGAGTATTAGACTTTTAAGGAAAGTCTCCCTCTGGGCTCGGCTCATGCATTTTGTCACTTGATCAGTTGAGGAAATCAGTAGACGAAGAACCTAATTTATTTTTCTTACAAGCTGAAATGTGAAAACCCCTAATAAGATTTGCTTGCAGAGTATTTCATGCTCTGAACTGAGAGCTTTGCAGAGTAAAAACATTAAGTTAAAGAGTGCTGAACAACATCTTTTTTATTTTTCCATTTTTCTTGTAGTTATCTGCTAGCTACTCCACTATTTTCAGACATTTCAGATGAAGCAGTGGAACCAAACAATTAAAATAATAAAATTGTCTTTTCATGATTATCCATCTAACTACCATGTAACTAAATATAGAAATAAATTTATTTGTAATGGGTTGTGGTGGGGACAAAAATAGCAATTTAAGGACAGAATTGGGGTAAGAATTGGTGAAAGAACTAACAAAATGGTGTACTATTATGTGACTTGTGTGGCTGTAGATGAGTGTATTATCATCATTTAAAACTTCCACTTACAACATTCAAAAGCATTAAGAGAGACGGTTCAGGCTATTAGCTATGGACCATGAGGTGCCACCAAATTTTTTGCAGAAAAGTCCAATTACGATTTGTCCAAACATTAGTATCATCAACTTAAATACTCAGTAGCAAAATGTGATTCAAACAGTTCAGTGTCATCATACAGATGTATTGGATCCACTAGTACATTACTTATTTTGTCCTCTATTTATTCAGGTAATAATTGTATGATGTACTGTCACAATCAAATACCCAAAGGCCAAATAGCACCTTTAAGTTAGTATTCAACAACTAAAAAAATAGATTTAAAAAAATAGATTTTGGCTCTATTCTACAAAAAATAAATTAACCAAGGGAAAAACGTATGGGGACATCAGGTAATTTTCTGTACTCAATACAGTTTTTGTTGTAGATTTATGACAAGCAACGTCATTATCCTGTCATACATCTTTTAGAGTTGTAATTAATCCATGTCACCAGCTGTAGTTTGGACTCTGTATAATACTTTCCCATCTTAAATTGGAAAAAGTATTGCTCTGGACAACCATACTCATCTGTATATGCAGTCAAACGTCTACATTGTGCAGTGACACTTCTCATTGCCATAGTGATGTGGAAATATTGATGTTTTTTGTCGTTAGACAGCCTCACACATATCATACAGTGTTTTTTTGATGTTCCCTCGATGGGGGCAAAAAGTTGTCTAACTGTCCTGACAAAAGTCATTGTTGATTTCACTGTTGTAGGGGAAAGACTCTAGGGCTGCAGATAAGACTGTTGCCATGGTCCTGAAGGAGATACCAAGTAAGGCGTCATCAGAAGGGAAGCCCCTCCTCACAGTGACTACCAAGGTGGGCAGATCCATTCCAGAACCCCCCGCCTTTAAGTGGGACGTCTTCATGTGTTGGTGACACTGAAACATTGGCAAAGCTTAGCGTGTCCTACAGCTGACCTCCACTGTCTGCTAACTCATTACTTGAGGCTTATGACTGTTGTATCTAACAAAAGAGTGACTATAATTATATTTTCCAGCTGCTCTATGGGGTATAAAACACTTTACATTTCTGCATTTACTCAGTGCATAAATGATCTAATAGACAGCAAAAGTGGGGTCAATTTGTTGCAGGAATCCATATGATATTTTATCTTCCAATTAGGCATTAAGAAATCATGATGTCGTTCTTAAAATGTATTGTGTGGTTTACTGAGTGCAGCATAAAGGATTCGTGGGAGGTGCTGGCCAAACTTCTTGTCCCGTTCCTAATGAGGTCAGTTAAAGCTTTATGAGTTTTACACCTCATAAGCAGCTAATCAAAGTGTGTGAAAGCATTTTCTAAATGCTATGCATAATAGTATAGCATTGTGCTTCAGTCTGAGTTCTCTCTGTTCTAAATATTGCAGGATATTTGCTTTTATAAATGTCTAGCATGATGGAGTCTCCAAATGCCAAAATAGATTCTTGTGTGCTGTGCTTGTTTGTTTGTTTGTTTGTTTGTTTGTTTGTTTCTGTACAGTGTGGGAGTGCTGCTGTGTATGTATGAATATTTATGTCTAGATATTTGTGGCAAATCTTATATGTATATTTATTTATAAGCTTAAAAGCATCTGAAACAAGTTTACCAGTCATTGTTTAAGTAAGACGATACATAAAAGCGGTTTCATAACTTAAAACTCATATTCAGCTTGATAGTTAAAGTCACTATTTGTCATGTTGTAAATGCTAGAAGGACAAAAAGTTAAGCCTATTTTTGTTAGGTTTTTAACTAGGAGCTGCTAATCACAGCAAAATATGACAACCTCAAAAAGATTATTTACAATAAATACAGATGCTGTTTAAAAAGACAAACCTACAGCAAAAGGAGAGTAATAATTTGGATATCATTTAGATCTTTAACATACTTTTTAAAGAGCAACAGAGAAACATTTGTTTCAGCATCTATAGTTGTGCTCATAAAAAAAACATTCATTTATTGTAGTTGAGTGAGGCCATTAATATCAAAAGTATTTTTCCTTTTTTGAATCATTATGACAAAAAAAACTACCAAAAGGACCCTGATTCCACAAATACCTTTTGTTGATGTGAAACGTTCTCAAACAAAATGGTATGGCTATTTCAAGATACAAAAATAGGAGATGAAGAAAAGGGAATGTTCGTTTCACGTCTGCCATCAGTTTCAGAAACAGAAAACTGTCTTTCTTAAAAACAATTTACCACCAGCCTTAGAAGATGCCTGTGAAGAGCGTTATCTGAGTTCTGTGCACTGCAGCGCTGTGCTATTTTCTTCAATAATTTCAAACTACAAGCAAATTTCAATGAGTCCAGTCAGAAGAGATCCTGCACAAAACATTAAAAAGCAGTTGTATTTTTTTTCTACAGATCTCTATGAGCTGATTGCATCAAAGCTCAAGAATCGGAAGCTGCTTTTATGGGTTGTCTCTTAAATATAATTACATTACAGACTCCACATCCTGCGGTTCGTACTTTGTTCTCGTCCTGCTCTTCAGTCCTCACCAGTCAAAGCCAGGTCTCATCCTGTAACAACTACTTTTTGGGCTGCTGAAAGACGCACACATTCAACTTCACTCTCAGCAATCAACCTACATACGCAGTTTGAAACCGTGCATATTTTATCCATGTGCAGCCATTCATGATTTGATATGTTCAGGTTTTGTGATTGTTGAAGCCTTTTCTTAAGGACAGTGGGGCCAGTCCTGCTTTAAATCAAGACGTGTTTTTCTCTAGTGAACCACCACAGAAATCTTGTGAATGCTCAAAACAGTCAGGAAGCTCTCAGCTTCTGTCACACGTAATGAAAAACGCTTCAGTTTGTTACTGTATCCTAGAAGGTCTCACCATGACCCTGACTAGAACATCAATGCTTTGTCTGATTTTTATATGCTGTGGCATGGTTTTATGTGAGTGTAAAGAGAGGCTTATTACCAACAAACTTGCAATTTTTAGTCTAATTCTACCAACAACTACACATGAAATTATTTACCAGGACTTTTCTGATGCATTACAAATAAGTTAGTAAATAGTTTTGCTGTGAATTATTATTCATACTTTTAAAGTTACATAGAAGCTGACTGACCAAATTCATGATATTAATGTCAACTAGTGTGCTTCACATAATAGAAGTTATGAATCACAAGCTAAACAGTTCATTAAAGTAGTTAATATAATCCAACTTGGCAATGATTCAAACTATTATGCAAAAACCTTCCAATTACAACATTAAGCAACAGCTTACACAGTCTACATTACACAGTATTTTCCACCTTCATCTAATGTAACTTACTTCTTAATTACTATAAAGTGGCATCTAACAAGTGCGCTCATTATGCCTAAGCAAAATATCACTGGACTATTAGCAGATTGTGCAAAATCCTGCAGACTTTTGACCAAATCACAGAAGTTTTCTCACATCACACCACCATCATTCATCTCCAGTGGCTCCCCATTCACTCCACAGTACACTTAAAGATCTGGTTCTCAATTATTGGGCTTTTAATAATCAAGCATTTGCATACATCTTAGAACCTTTACATCTGTTTATTCATAGAAAGTCCCCGCGGTCAAAAGCAGCCAACAAGAGTATATGGAAATCATCAAGGATTTATGATGGATAGCAGTATGCTTACTAAATTCTACAATGTTTTTAAACAGATTCGTATGTTTCTAATACAAACTTTATACAAACACATGTGCAGAAGAGAGCAGGTGGTGCAAGTCAGCACTGTTTGCAAAGAGCAGTTGGTAAATATTTTATGCATGAGCTGAGTAAGGGAATTTAAAAACGGTCCTTCTTAAGAATTGTATTTTGATGACATGACATCTCAATATTTCTAGACTTTACATTTCTTAACACTCTAAATTCATACACACAAATTTGAAAGAGAAAATGATTATGTAGATATACAGTTGGCTTCATGTGACAGTAAAATGTTTCATTGCAAGCACACCAACTCACATCACATTTATTGCAAATGTATTGATAAATTGCATTAAAAAAATGTAGTCAAGTCTGTTCAATGTAGGAATATGCTTAAAAAATCTAAGAGGGAAGCTATCTTTACCTTTTCCTAAAAGAAAAATCTCATAAGTAGTTTTGAAATTCTCTTAAAATGTTCACTTACTCCCACCTACTCATTTGTAGCATTAGCAGAAGTAGTGTGGGTTTAGAAAACACAGAGCCAGCAGAGTTTGCTAAAACTTACCAAACCATCCTGAAATCCAGTCATTTTCAACATGGAGGTTTATAGATCGATGTAAGGGCAGCCATGGCCCATTAGAATGAGTCACAAAATACGAAACAAACCCCCAGTGTTCAGGCCTTTGCGACCAAATTACCACCCACTGAAGCAGCTAAAATATGATGATAAGTAAAGTTCTGATACAGACAATTTTTAGTAATCTAAAAACATAAAATAAATGTTTTTACAGAAAACTAAAGTACTCATGCTGGAGAGCTAGAATTGATATTAGGTAAATTTTATTCTCCCTCTGTGAATTTTACCACAAAGCACAGGCTTTGAAAGTCCATATATATATATTTTTTCTTATATTTCTGTTATACACCTTCCAGTTAACATAGTATTTTCCATCTTCTCCACCTCCCGCATGTCCTCACCTCAGGTTCTGACAAGTCTAGTTGCTCCCTTGACAGCAATATCTGAGAAATCTCTTGGAGTAAAGCCCCAAGTGGCGCAATTAGCCAAGGTTTTCCATTACATAATTTCTTTTTAAGATTACCTCTTCAAGCACTTGTAAACAAAACGCCAGAGTGTGTTGAATAGAAAAGGAGGAAAAATAGTAGCATAGGAAGAGAATATGGAAAATATCAACAGGATATAACAGCAATGTTCCTGCTGCTCGGAGTAATGGGCTAACGGCTCAATAAGCTCCTCTCCTGGGTTTAAACTCGACCTATAATTAGTCTTTGCTCGGTACCTGCGTCGTGCTTGAATCATCTCCCTGGAACAACGCAGCCTATCTTTTATTCCCATTTTCTGGATGACTGGAGAAAGAAAATGAGATGTCATTATTTCAATTTTAATGAAAATTTTACATGTTTTGAGGAAACAGCATGGTTACAGTGCTAACTTAAAGCTGTGACACTAATACATTATAGACTCAATATGAAGCGAACAATTATGTTCCATGGGTTTAAACTAATGTACCCGACAGTCGATAGTTGAATTTCTCTTGTAATTTCTCAGGAAAGCTAATAAGAAATGGTGGACTAGACGAGGATTATTCCACATAGAAACATGTTTTGTAAATTGCATCTGATGTGGAAAATATGAAAATTATTTGACAAATGCCACTGACCAGCATATTCTCAAGTATGACAAATTATGCCATCTTTGTGTAAAGGTTTCATCCAAGCAAAACGTTGCAATTTTTGTCAAAAGTTTTCTGCACATTTGTTTTGATTACAAATATGTATTTTTTCAGTTAGTAGGAAAGTTTATGATTTGCTTTTATTTTGAAAGGTTTTCACCCAACTCTGTATGGTTCCTCTTTTGGTTAAAAATTATTACTCCAGTGTTGTTTTTATTTAACTGAATAAAGTTGTAGCATATTCAAGCATTAGTTTCCTCTATTCATGGGTTCATGTGGGTTTATTGTCAAAAAACAAGTTATGTTAACTTTTATTATAATCTGAGCTAGTAGCATGTAGATAATTAAATAAGACTGGCCCCAAGATGGATCCTTGAGGCATCCCACGTGTGATTTTTATCAGCTCCAATGAAAAGTTACCTATTGACACAAAAGAGTAAATGTTCTTTAAGTAAAACTCAAACCAGTCAAGCACCATACCAGAGAGTTCAACCCAGTTTTGCAGTTGCTTTAATAATTTACCATGGTCAACAGTGTTGAATGAACCAGGTTCTATACAGTCCATATTTATGCAGAGGTCACTGAACACTTTACCAAGGTTAGTCTTAGTACTGTGGTAAGCACACAGAAACAGGAAAAATCTTTGGATAGCGGGACGTGCAACTTGTATTAAGTTAAATATGCAAACATGTCCACCAGCTTTTAAATGTCAGAGTTACATCGTCCCTCATCTGGAAGCAGCTGGCAGGCTTTTCTAAACTGGTAGTAAAACATGAGCCTTATTAAAACCCATAACGCAAATACAGGGAGTTTATGAAAGCAAACAACTGCAGTAAAATTATGCTGTCAGAGTCCATAAGCATGCAAACAGCTTTATTAGGCTACTTCTGCCCTCAGCAATGATTTCTGCCAGCAGCTGTTGACAATATTTAATATATTTACCCATTTAACTCCAAGTAAAATACTTTTGCATTTCAAATAATTTAGGAAATATCATCTTGTCTTTATCTGTATTTTTCCCCTATGAATCAATTAAACAACAGATTGGTTGCTGGTACTTACTTTTCACCATCACTTTTCATAATGTTGCTCTACAAGTAAAAACTTTGCATATTTTCTGCATATTTTCTTAAGAAAATATGTTAAGAAAAAATATTCAAAGGTGACTTTGGTGACTGGGTGGGGAGCGCTCATGCCTCCAACACAAGATGTCGCCCCGTGCGGTTACCCATGTAACCCATATCAGAAACCGCAACTCAAGTGAAACCCTATAAAATATTGTATAATTTATTGTACTATTTAAAATAGATCTAATACAAACAGCAATTTACAGATGTCAGCCACAGACATAAATTGTTATTCACAGACAGACTATTTTTTTCTGGTTGTCATCTAGTCTGCTGGTCTCAGCATGTGGGCTCATGAATATCATTTACGTTATTAAGAGCTTGTCTGCCTCCAGTCATCAGGTCTCCTCTGAGTTTTCCAAGTGTTCGCTGCTGGCATGTAATAGATGAGTCAGCCAAGAGGCAGCTTGTAAACAGCTTTAAATAATGTGCTGGAAACAAGAACAACAGAAGGGTTGTTTTTTTATTTTGGATACAGAAAAGCAGTGTGGAACATACAGTACAGCACTTTAATTATGAAAGCTGTGCCCCCAAACAATAAAAGTATATTTTATTTAGGTTCCCAAAATAGGTATTTTTCTTTCGAAAAAATAAAGCAATCAGGATGTTTAAATTGTTTAAATAGATAAAGAACAGAAAAGGTCTTAATTTATGAACTGTTCTGTCAAAGTCCTTTCAGATAAACCAATCTCATGTAGTTTCACATTTATACATTGCTTATCGGGTTGCAGTTTAAAACAGAAATACTGAAGATAAAGTCCAATCAGATGTAGTATAATACAAGGTTGAGATGATTTTCTCATCCATCTTAGAGGTCTTTTAGGACTGTGCTGCATATACCGACCTCTGCATCTGTTATCCTTTTTATCACATCCAGACTTTAGCAGTTTTCACTGCCAAGGCTGTCTATATATTCATAAAATTGATGTTATAAAATCAAATCAAACTTAGCAGAGAAAACATTATATGAACAACTAAATAAATAATCTGACACTATTACATTTTACTTATAATTTGTCTCTATTTATAAAGACTCAGCGAAAATACAGCAGCCTATAGGGCAAAATAACTTTCCTTCTCAATGCAAGGCTTCCTGTGAGCTACGTCTTTCTTCTGACACCAGCAGAAACCCTCAGTCGCCCTAATTACTTGTGCTGGCTCAGCATTTTCACAGACTCTCACACAACAAAGGGTTGACCCTTGTCTGGGTTTGTATTCTTCTGCTTTTGCTTTGAGTTGCAAATCTTAAATTTGTGTTACTTGCATTTCCATTTTCTTTAGTGCAAATCCAATCATTCTGCTTGTATTTTGGCAGAATAGCAATTTTATATTGAAGTGACAAAAGAAAAACGTTTTGTTTAAATATGCATGATGTCAAGATGATGCGAGATCTCCCAAAATCCCATTTTAGAACAGATGTTCAAATAAATAAGAATATGAAAGGGAGGTGCTCTGCCAAGAGGAGGTAGATCTGTCCAAATCCCATGTTGTAAAAGTTGTTCAAGTTAAAACATGCATTTATTTTCATACAAGGATGAAAATGCATAAAGGTTGGAGTTAGAAGATGACCTGGTAGACTTTTAATTATTCATGTTTCTGTGAACATCAATTATAATCGACATGTTAGCAAAATTTGATTTTCATAATAATTTTTAGTATAAAGGTCATCACTATTAAAAAGGAGATAACAAATGAGTTGCATGGTGGTTTTTGATGATGACATTAATGATTGATGTGATTTTGTCTAAAGGGAGTAGAGTATTAAAAGCTGAAGTAAAAACAGGTGAGTAAAAACAAATGAGAAATAAAATATTTCACACAAACTTTTAAAATTTAAAAGCAAATTTAAATTGAGGCATTGGTAAAAAAGTAAAAAGTCCCTTTTATAATACATGTTTAAAGTATATAAAAGCTTTTCTATAAAATAGATATTTTTCAAATCATTACTGTTCTTGATCAGCAAGTACATTTAATGTCCAAAATGTATTTCCTTTTTTGTTTTAGCTCACAAAAACATGAAAAGGGTTTGCTGCCTTCACTGCAATTAAAAAAGAAGAAGAGAAAATCATTTGAAACCCCCGAGCCATAAGTTGTGGATATTAAAATTGATTCTTTATTCTGTATTGCTCACACAAGAACATGTACTCGAGATGTTAATTTTCAGAGCTACTCGATGAACCTAGTGTACAGAGAACCTGTAATTCCCACACTGAGCAGTTTTTATGAACCATATGGTAGTTTGCAGACCCCTTCATCCTTCATAATTAAACCTCATGCACCTAAAATTCAACTTGTGAGAGCAGCCAAAAGAGCAGCTACAGAAAGTAGCATGCTCCCTCAATTCTGTTTGTTTTTTTGTTTTTTGTCAATCTGGCCAAGCTCATAACTGCATGTGGTGGCTTATCCATCTAATTCTCACCTCCAAACTTTGTAGCATTGGTGGGCAAATTGGTTACACTTGCACCTGGAATATGTTGAGCCTTCTGAATAGAGTAGGCAAATCATGCTGCTGCTGTACTGACAAACCCACAGTGAAAGAGTCGTTAGCAGGTTCATGGTTTGGAAGATGAGCTCACATAAGTTAAGTAAAGGGATGCATTCATTAAGTGTCTTTTCATTCTGTGATTCTTATCAGGGCATCTTACCTGGACGCTGTAGGTAAAGTTTAGTAGTAAGGTTGTCTCTCATTTTTGGTTGTAAATTTTTGGTTGACATAACTACCATAATTTCTGGACTGTAAGTTTCTAACTTACTTTTGACATACTTTGAACACTACGATGCACCTAATATATGGGTTTTTACCAACGTGCTTCGAAAGGCTGAGTTACTGCATGATTAAAAGGACAGCACAAGCTCAAGAGTGATTTTGCCTTCAGTCAAAAGTGACAGGGCTGCCCAGTGGTGCAGTTGGTTGCTGTTGTCTTGCAGCAGATTGTGGGTTCTTTCTGCATGGTGTTTGCATGTTCTCCCTGTGCATGTCTGATTTTCTCCCGGTACTCCAGTTTCATCCAACAGTCCAAAAATATTGGTGGTCGTGTTAATTGGTCTCTCTAAAATGTCCTTAAGTGTAAATATTCCTTAAGTCTAAGTATTCATGGATGGATTAAAATAGATTATTTAAAACAATAAGCTTCTGATACATCTGAAGCTTATTGTTTCACAAACATTTCAGTGATTTTGCTTCGCACAAAAAAGTAAAGTAAAAAATTGAAAAAGAAGCTGTATTTTACCCACAAACCTCCCCCAACAAATGAAGATGACAATTTCTTTCATGACACAGGGACATTACTGTCATGTGAATCATGCCCAAAGAGCAGATCTTCATTTCATGTTAGCAAGCTGCAAAGGACATAATGAGAGTTTCGCAAAAATATGCCAAGTGAAAGCCTGAACTGTCTCATCCATTTGTCCTTACAGCTGGTGAGCGAGCAACAAGAGAGTCGGCCGCTATTAAGCCCTTCCATCGACGATTTCCTCTGCGAGACCAAATGTGATGGGATTTCCCGCCCGGTGACTTCCAACACAGCCGGTGCGGTTCTTTTCCTTTCACTCTGTTCAATTACTGATAACACAAGACACATGAGGGACTTCAACGATAAGCTCGCAGCTGCTTTCAACTGATATGTTTTTATCAGCCATCTGAGATTTGCTTGTCTTCTGTTTGGATGTATCACGTGTCTGTTATTTGAACACCCACATGTTCATTGTTGCGACTTATTTGATACATATTCTCACATGAGGTTTGCATCCAACAACATAACAAGGCTTTTCAGTCACCAAATTAGTGTGTGTTGCAGCCAGTAATGGATTGTGCCTTTTTAAGTCAGGGCATATGTGCACCATTCAAACAGGATTATCAATGGCAATGCAATGCCAGCGCCAACTGTTGTTCTGGCTCATGTTTTTAAACAAATTAGTTTCTGTGAGTTCCCATGTTACTCTGATTTTCTGTGTTAACTTGGAAGAAATATTAAAGAGGTAATAAACATCTGATGCTGACCAGAGGTGTCTGGTGTTGGTCCCAGCTAGAGATGACTTCTAGACAAATTGTTCCAAAAATTATTTAAAAAGTGACAAGTTTGTATTCTTTACAGTGTGCTTTTTTTAGTTTTCTTTCAGTAAACCTCACTACTCTAATGTTTATAGCATTTAAGCAACAGATAAAACTGTGGAAATCTGTAAAAGGGCAAAAACATTCAGACCACTATCCTCCTGGTTTAGAGGGTAACTGATCAAAAAGTCCTACCATCTGCAAAGTCATAATTTGCAGAGCCAGTTTGCACAGCTGACATGTGTCATTTCTAAACTGGCCACTGACTAATGTTGATTCAGCTGAGAAAAATATAGCAGAACGTTTTGGGAACCCCTCAGCCTTCTGCCTCACAGCCTCATGGCGCTCCTGCTGTCACTGGCATCAACTAAACACAAGAATCAAATTCAAACAAAATAATTCAGATAATCCATTCTTTTCAGCAAACATTAAAAGCTTTAAATTTGAGCTTGTCTGAGATTATACAAAACAATGCAGATTTTTGATTTTCATAATAAAGGTGTTTATCATGGACTTCTCCAAAGCTAAATAAAAGTTGGCCAAGATCAATGAAGATAATCACAAACAGAAGTACTTCTATCCTCATTAGACATCAGTCTCTGTTCTCTCAGTACTTTGTGTAGGTGCAGTTTAGCTATTCATTTATGCCCAGTTAAAAAAATGAGATGGAATAAAATACTGTCATTGTACCAAGGCACAATGTGCATCAGTTTAACAGAATTGGTCTACTGACCAACATAAGGTGAATAGAGGAGTGTGTATTATAAAGAGCATAGTTTTATTGTAACGCCACAGTAGATCCAGAGCAGGCGTACAGACAGCACTGTTTCTGAAAAGCCTTATACACTTAATGCATAATGCTAGCTATTGTTCTCCATTTGGTAAATAGATTTAATTTACCTACCGTGATGATACTTTAGATAAGAGCCCTCATTCACCTTTTTACAACAGATTGGTTTGGTGGATTGTGTGCGAGAACAAAAATTAAATGAAAAGTGTTTACTAGAAATATTTTCTACCCAGTAATAGAAGCAACTAGATTTACTATAACCACTGAACACCATGTGACACATTTGCATCTTGTTTGCCTAGTGATGAGCATGACAGACTTTAAAACAAATCATGGCTAACGCTACTCAGGAAGTTTAATCTCAAAATAATAAAGAGCCTTCTGCCAAAACCTCTATGGTGGAGAAATACATCTTTTAGTCATCGTAGCTACAGGAAGGATTGAAGCAACAGCAAATCTGACTTTTATACAGACCAAACTAAATGTCTTGAAGTAAGAACAGCAGTAGTCCTTTGCAATTGTGATATTACACAACCTGTCGTGATGTCAATTGTAATTTGAAGTATTTGAAGAAACGTATGCAGGGCATATGGCTGGTGATTAAGCTTGGCACACTTCCTGCAGTGTCTCTTTAAATGGATGCAGGTCTCCTAATATAGATGGCACTGTACCAATTTTGTCATTGTCACAGGCCTTAGTGGCATATCAAAGTTGACAAAGACATTGAATAGTTAATTTAATCTATAGACACTGAAATGTTAAAGCAAGCTTACACTCTCTGAGTGAGGTAATTTGTGGACATTTTTTCCACCAAACAGCAAATTGATGGGCAAACACGGCATCTATCCAGTCTCCCCAAGAAATGGAGAAACCTTTTTGACATTACAGTGTTTTCATGAGCAGCTTGCACCCGTTTTAAAACACTGAAAACAGTTCAGACAACTACCCTCCTGAGTCTGTCTTCTTTGATTTGTAATTATCCTCGTCATCTAAAAGGCACAAGGCATGAAAGGCAAGCACACTCTCTAATTACACACAGATTTCAGTCAGCAAATGCTCTCTGGTTGGTTGTCATAAAACAGAAACATGCCAATTATTCAGACATGTGCCTGCAGCTATGCCTTCACGCTCTACAAAATGTACAGTCAGAATCTTTGGAGATAAAAGAGAAATACTTCAGTTTTTACCGAGTACAAAAATCCAGATTTAGTTGACATATTCTTAGTTGTTTTTTTTATTTATTTTTTTTGCATGCTTTCTATAAAAGCTGTTTTTATTTTTATCCAACTTCAAAAAACAGGTAAAATTATATGAAATTATTTACTTTAGATGGCAGTATTTACACAAATGTGTAATTTGTTTATTCATGTAATTCATGGAGAATTTAGCAAAATTTAAATTAGCAGTAGCATTCATCTGGAAGCAGCAGCCTTCTGATTACTTTAAATTAGAGTTGTCAGTGAGCAGGAATGCTGTCCTCAGCACAGGGATAGTAAATTACATTTTTTAAATGAATAACCAAGAAAGCAAGCAGACAGACGTGTGAGTGGTGTGTACATGAGCGTGATTGGCAGCGCTAAGATCTTCCTCCTGCCTCTGACTGGTTGTTTCCGACAGGGTGTGGTGTTTTTCTGCAGATGGCAGTAGAACCACAGGAAGAAGGCAAAGGAGTTTGAGTTTTTCACAGATTATCAGTCTCATGTTATACTGTCAGGACATGAAATTTTTTTTTAAATATTGCCTACTGCAGCTTAAAAACAAAAGTTGAATTTGCAATAAATGTAACATAATCACAATAAAACCAATGAATAAGAATCAAATATCCTGTTTCCTTTTCCTCTCATCTTTGTTTCTTATACGACCAAGTGAATGGTTTATGCCCCCAACTTATAGTTTATTTACTGAAAAACCAAGCTGATAGGTTTTTGTTTTAAAAGGTTTTCACTGACAGTTTGCACTTGCCATGGGAGCACCCTAACTTCTTTTTTTTTTTTTTTTTTTTTTGCTCTTACAGTTCTTTCTTCAACACTGGACCTTTTAGATCTCAGTGAACCGGGAGAAAGGAGGAACAGCAAGGACAAGAAAAGTGCTCTGGTGTCCCGAGGTGACGGCCAAAAGAACAGCTCACACAAGAAAAAGACAGATGAGACGGAGCTGATCCAGGTGGAAGTTGAACAGACAGGACCAAGCATGCGAAACCCTGAGAGGGCATCGCTTGAGTCAGGTAGAGACAGTGAAGCGCTTGCTGTTTATCAAAATTTAAAGAAGATACTAGAAACAACTATTGTCTGACTCACAAAATAAATTGAAATCTGTGTATGATTTTAATTTTAAGTCAATATATTCAATGAAGGGAAAATATTAAAGAAAATACTCTGCAGTGCTTTATGCTCACGTCACCTCTGTGCTCTAAAGGCACAAAAACGTCACAAGCCTTTCTCTGCAGTTCTGCCACTTTCCTCCCATAGCGATAATTTTCATTATTCTGCCACCTCAAACATCCTCAGGATAGGCCACAGAGGGGGCGAACCAATTTAGGGTAATGGCAGCTATCATTTTGAAAGGCATTTCCAGGATAGGGCCAATTACTTTTGCATTTGGTGTCTGAAAAGGTGAAAGGGATAAGTAATAACGCGCTGGAAGTCAAAGAGAGTGACACTGATTTAGGTCCTGAAGCCTTTTGAGAAAAATGTCAGCTCGTCTTTTATTTGTGAAATATCAGTGGCAATTAAGACCCGTCAGACTTAATTGGTTATTTTGTAGGTCATGTTTAATTGGAAAGTTTCATGCTTTTTACTATGATCAAAACATGATTGTGTTTGGACTCAGTTTTTCAATTCAGGTTGATTCAAAACTATTGTGTGGCCGTCATCATGTTTCTGTATTTCAATTATGTTTCCTAGTAACCATTGGATCGTTGGATAAATGGGAAGAACTTCATCCCAACGCTGAGAAGAATGGCAACAGAAAATGGAAGCTGGAGAGACGGCGCTCTTCAAAAAACTCATCCAATGAGTTCTTGTGGTGGGTTGTTTTCGTTCTGACTACAAATTAATGATGTAACAAAACTTATCCTAATACATTCTTCAGTAATCTGTACTTCACATCATGCATGATATGATGTTGTTAAATGATTTGTTATGATACGACCCATACGAAAAAGCTGTTCTCTTGTCAGCTGAAATGTGAGTAATCATCAGTAATGTCTGCATGCTTAAAGTAGCAACAGATGTGGCTTTTGTACTAAAACAAGTCTGGTCATAATAAAATAAACACCCAGTTTCTGCTCATTAAGCAACACACTATCTGCACAATGCAGGCAAAATACCAATCACGCTAAGACTAATTTCTTAAGGCAGTACATCCTTTACAAGCAAAGAAAATTTATTTTGATGTGAATTTTCTTAAAAACATGAGAACCATAAAACCATTCTGCTCTCCACATAATAATAACAAAACAAACTGACTATCCTAACAGATACCAAATGTTTTTGCTCATGTTCACAAAAATTTTGGCTTCCAGTATTGCAAATATTTCTATATATATTCGCTTTCATTTTTTCTAGATTTTGCAACAGGTGAGCATTGTTAGGACTGTAAGGATGGATGTAAGTTCGGTCTGGAAGGGTTAATTACATTGGAAGGACCAAAATGATTTCCAATGATCACATATGTGTCAAGTAAAAATACCCAGATAAAATAACTTGTAACGTGCTATATTATGTTGATGTTTTTCTCCTGTAGGTCTATAGACTGCAAAATCCAATCTGACTCATCAAATAAGAACTTGTTGGAAGCAAACACCAAAGCAGAGCCAGAATCAGCCTTGGCATCACAAGTAAGTACTCGGTATTACAGCAGAAGCGCTGAGAGATAATGGCACTACCGTCTAATCATTTAGACATTTTAAATTAGTTTAACTTATTTAACAACTGCACAATGGCGATGTATATCCAAGCTTGTGTCTGATAAGTCACTCTGTTCTGTCATTGTTTACCCATCATTTTGTCCTAACACCTACAATTCTTCCATTTCAGCTCAACAGGCAGTATATTAGTGGAAGACATGTAAGCCTCCCTATGTATCCTTTCAACAACAAAAGACTTTTACATTTGCACCACTTCAACAGCATGACACCATCTCAATAAGGACCAAAGTCTTAGTTATTTGAAGGAATCGACATGCACTGTTGCCGTTTCCTTTTGTGGTGCCTTTATGTCCAAATGTCACGCAACACGCTTCTCTTTTTCGTTGACGCCGCTCTGTAGGTTAACGCAAGGAGTCTTGTTTCCAGATGCCATTATTAGATTAATAGCCTATGAATTATTTAGCTGCTTTACTCTGAGCCCATTAGTGTTGGTCCTGCTAAGCAAGCATATATCACCTTTTCAGCCTCTCTCATGAATAATAGATTTTGGAGTAAAGATAGAAGCTCCACATGGAAGGAGATTATTGACAAACAAACACAGAAATGTGTTTCACTTTGGAATTACAAGCTATATCTGTGACTCCGATACTGTAGAGATTAGTTTTACTTTCCTGTCTACTTAGTGGCCCTTAAACCAACACACCCTCTTCACATACATACACATACGTGGAAAAGCATGCATGCAAAAAGAGGAAACATGTCTTGCATGATTTATTTATCAACTAACAACAATTGTGTGGCTCAATTAGTTGAGCTTAAGGAAAAATCCACCCTAAGTCATGATAAAAAATTTTAAAAAAACACTCTTGCATCCTCTTTAAATTATAGAGCTTCATGTGTTTTGTGGTACATGGCATGAAGTCTTTATACACTTTTTTTAGATCAATAATAAGAATGCAAAATCTTATTTGATTTTAAACCACTGCATAGCCTGATACAATGATACAACCTAGATAATTTCCACACTAATACCCTAGAATAGACACAGGATTCACTTTCTTTTACTGAAAATAAAAGCAAGAAAGACAGTTAGCACTTACCCCAATGGTAAATCATAATCTACATAGTATTTGCTTTACTGTATCCATAGTAAAACCCATGATTCAATTATAGGTACAATAATGCCAACAGGCAACATTCAGTCAAGAATCCCCTTTTATGCTCCTCTCTTTATAACAACTTTTGATTTGCACTTGAACTTTGTTTGCACCATGATGGAAAATAAGCATAACTTAGCAACAGTAGTTAAGAGGACAGCCAGAGTATTTTTACTCCTCTTGGCCACTTTGCAATTTGTGTGACATTATTTATTTTACTAAAGAAAGGCAAGAAATACACAATGATGACATGACGTGTGATCATACATATAGTTATAAAAGAAAAAGAAACCTGAAATTTTTTCAGTTAAGTCATTTTCCATTTCTCAATTTTATCTTAAAGCATAATTAAATAGTCCTGCTCTCAGGCGAATGAAAACTGTTGTTTGGTTTCTAATTGACTATTGTTCACAGATTATTAAGATGTAAAGATGTAGACAATTAAATTCCCTGTTTTGTGTCCCTTTTGGGTGGATTTTTCCTTTAAAAACACCAACTGCAGTGTATTAAAATGACGTTTTGCCATCCCAAAGGGCACCAGAAACTCCAAATCTGGCGATATTTTTACTTCTTTCAAATATGCATTGGCTTTTTAAATTTTTTAAATTTTTTTATTTTTTTCCTGATCCATTTAGCAGCATCAACCTAAATTAAACTTCAATTCCCATCAGTAGAGATGGGAATTGCTACAGGTAATAACTCGCCTACCTCCCAAGCAATAAAAGCAGAAGATAGAGCAGTGTTGGTCTTTGTAATAGATTTACTTGCCCTGGGATACATGTAGCCTTTGCTATTTACAGTAAATCTTGTGTCATATCATACCAGAACATGAAAGGTTATCTAAAAGCCACTTACTAGAGCAGATTTGTAATAAAAATAATGGAAATTACACTGCAGTCTGACAATGCTAAACTACATGCATGGACTTAACTGGATGATTTTTTTTTCAAAGCAGGACAGAGCATTGCATCTAAGTTTGTCACAGAAAATATATCAGCTTGTGTTGTTTTATTATTATTATTATTATTATTATTATTATTATTATTATTATTATTATTATTATTATTATTATTATTATTATTATTATTATTGCATGTGCCGGTGCACAGAAATTGGGCCAGGCTTGGATGGAGGATGAAATTGAGAGAAGCCAGTTTTTTTCAGATGTGGACCGGGTGGTGGGGGTGTACGCTGGTGGTGGTTGCTGACATTAGTGATTCTGCCATCCTTCCTGAGCATGTCAGAGGCTTTGTTGAGGCAGGAATATTTACTGGGCCCTGAGAAAGCAGCAACGGCTGACCCTGCACACTCTCCCAACCCGCCTCTTCCTCTGGCTGCGCGTGTGTGCTGTGATGTGCTACGTGAATGTAAAGGTGTACGTGTAATAGACCTTTTCTTGGCATAAATGTTTATATCATGAAATGTGTGTATGCATGTGTGTGTGACAGGCTCGTCTAACGAAGGAGCAGCGCTGGGGGAGCGCCCTCCTGTCAAGACATCAGTCCCTGGAGGAGGAGTTTGAGCGAGCCAAGGCTGCTGTTGAGGTAAGCCGTGTGCAGCTCGGTGCTATTGCTCACATCTGTCACCTGTCAAAAGCAAGGCATCTTCCCCGCCAACTTTTAATGAGATTTAACACGAATCGCCAAGATGGTTTTTCAATTTCCAGCAGATAAAATTTGTGTAACTTGTGTAATGTCCTTGTGAGGGATATATTTTTTAAAGTTCGGAGATGGAATAGTGATGAAAACAGACTAAAGAGCAGTGGTGGAGAAAGTACGCAAAAAATTTACTTAAGTAAAAGTACAAATACACAGACAAAAATGTACTCAAGTAAAAGTACCACATTAACATTTTACTTAAGTAAAAGCAAAAAAAGTACTGGCTTTTAAAAATACTTAAGTATTAAAAGTAAAAGTACTTGCTGATTAATACCTAATTGCTAATATCATTAAGTGTACCGATCGTATTTAATTTTAATACATCAGTAATGTGCCATTTTAATGATCAATGCCACAGATAAAGCATGTTTTTATTGTGTTTACTCAACATAGTTTAGACTTAGATATTTAATTCTATGCATCATAATTTTAGGGATGGAAACTTCTTGTCTCTTGTCCTAACACAGCATGAACCTCACTTATTTTTGCCACTATTGGCTTTTATTTTGAAAGAAATCCAAATGGCAGGGGAGGACATGGAACTAAGGAGCCACGTAGCAGAATTGTAGTCTAGACCACCGAGCCCAAGACCAAATCAAGACCAAGACCAGCACCCTGCGCTACATGACACAATAAAATTAAGTTTACCTATCAAAATTGCTTCTCAAATTGATCTGAAAGATCCACATTCCCATAAAAACACCTAGTTATTAAATACTAAGCTGAAATAAATTTAACCAATATCAATTCAAATTCTTCTTTATTCTGCTTTGTTTCCATCTCTGTGCCACAACCCGCAGAGGTCTCCTATTCAGGTTTTAGCGGGAACACCAACATGCCCCGTCCCCCCAGGCTCCCCTTCGGGCCACAGCAAAATTTTCAATTCTTGACCGGTCCGTGATAATAAAAAAGTTGGGGACCACTGATGTAGCGGTTCCATTGACACTTTGCCCTATGCCTGTTAGGAGATGGAACCCAAATAACAAATAAAAATGGGTAGGCCGGTAAAGTGGAGGGGCCAATGGTTCCCTGGCCCTTCCTGTTACGCTGCGCAGATCACTGTCAGTTCAGACTGTGGGAATAATGCATTTAGTGCCCACAGATTACATTTTTTTTTCATAGCGCATGCTAACTGCGTGCTATTATTAGCCCTAGCAACAGTTGCCATGCTGCTGACAATGATGTCATCAGCATGACTTCAAATGATGTCTGTGTCATGAGGCCCTTCTGAGGATGACTTTATGATGTCATAGAGTCCAAGACATCACCAACTGATCAGTTAATTCTCTGATCAGTTAACACAAATCAGTTAACAAGTCAGTCAACACGAGATTCATTTGGACATTTTAGCTCAACTCCATAAAGATGAACGACGAAAGCCCACAGAGGGAAATGGACGTGAGGCCTAAGGTCTCTTTTTGGACAAAAGTGAAAAAAACATTGTCCAAGAAAGTTCATCCTGGTCAAAGAAGCCCAGATTACAAGAAGAGAAACTTTCTCAGTAAACTTCTGTGGGAAGTGATTGAAAAGGCTGCAGATGGACCAACTCTGCATCTTGTCAGACACACCTTTGAGGAACAGCATAGCAAAATTTTAATCTTGCTTTTGAGAAAAACTGGAGATATAAATGTGGACGTACTCTCGGAGGTGTCAGAAGAGCTTGGTGAAAGGATTTTCCAGAGTCTTGCGAGAGATGCATTCCACTTTGCAAGTGGACTGCATTTAATCGCACTCCTTGAACACCCAGAAGGACACCAAGTTATTGTGGAAAAATTCATAAAGCACCTGGAGAATCCTGTTCCTCCAAAGAAAATGTTCGCGTCAACAAAAAGAAAGTTCAGAACGACTTTTTTTCCAACTGAGGACCTGTACGCAGATGAAAACTGCCTGAGTGAGGATTATACTCAGGCAACCATGGACCCTGAAGAATTTTTGAGGGACGCAGACAGGATGGGTTTCAGACGAGGAACCGAAGATGAAAGGAGAGTTATGGTAGAAAATATTCTTTGGAGATTGATTTACAAGTCTAGTTACAGATCTACCTATGGGCATTACAAAAGGAAGCACACCGAACCAGTCCAGAGAAAACTTGCTCCAAAAATCTGGAAAGAAGTCAAAGACATAGATTTTGTCTTTTATGATAAAATGGAAAAAAAAGCCTGCCGAGACATCCTGCAACTTCTCTGGGGCAATGAAGATGCAGTTAGAGAACTGCTCTTCAAAATGATCAGAAGCAACAACCCAATAGTGATATACAAGGTTGTGGAGTGCTTCAGAAGAACCCTTGCACGACCACGTAAAATCAATCTCAAAGACACCTTACTTCAAAAGGCATGGGGCCTCATCAAGCAGGCTGCTGGTTGTGAAGATGCTCCAGACGAAGAAGAGAGGCAAGAACCCACCAAGAGTGGACCAAATGTTGTTTTTAGTCCACGCTTAGCTGGGCCTCTAAATTTGGTCAACTCAGAGGTCGGTACTGACTCGGAGGAGTCAGGACCCGCCTCCGAGACAGGACCCGCCTCCGAGTCAGGACCCGCCTCCAAGTCAGGACCCGCCTCCGAGTCAGGACCCGCCTCCGAGACAGGACCCGCCTCCGAGACAGGACCCGCCTCCGAGACAGGACCCGCCTCCAAGTCAGGACCCGCCTCCGAGTCAGGACCCGCCTCCGAGACAGGACCCGCCTCCGAGACAGGACCAGCCTCTGAGACAAGATCCGCCTCCGAGACAGGACCCACCTCTGAGACAGGACCCGCCTCCAAGTCAGGACCCGCCTCCGAGTCAGGACCAGCCTCCGAGACAGGACCCGCCTCCGAGACAGGACCCGCCTCCGAGACAGGACCCGCCTCCGAGACAGGACCCGCCTCCGAGACAGGACCCGCCTCCGAGACAGGACCCAGCTCTGAGTCAGGATCCTCCTCCGAGACAGGACCCGCCTCCGAGACAGGACCCGCCTCCGAGACAGGACCCGCCTCCGAGACAGGACCCGCCTCCGAGACAGGACCCGGCTCCGAGTCAGGATCCTCCTCCGAGACAGGACCCGCCTCCGAGACAGGACCAGCCTCCGAGACAGGACCCGCCTCCGAGACAGGACCCGCCTCCGAGTCAGGACCCTCCTCCGAGTCAGGACCCGCCTCCGAGACAGGACCCGCCTCCGAGTCAGGACCCGCCTCCGAGACAGGACCCGCCTCCGAGACAGGACCCGCCTCCGAGTCAGGACCCGCCTCCGAGACAGGACCCGCCTCCGAGACTGGACCCGCCTCCGAGACAGGACCCGCCTCCGAGTCAGGACCCGCCTCCGAGACAGGACCCGCCTCCGAGACAGGACCCGCCTCTGAGACAGGACCCGCCTCCGAGACAGGACCTGCTTCCGAGACAGGACCTTCCTCCGAGTCAGGACCCGCCTCCGAGACAGGACCCGCCTCCGAGTCAGGGCCTGCCTCTGAGTCCTCATGCCTAACGGTGTTTTAACAATTTTTTTTCACCAACGGAGTAACACGTCAGAAGTGTCAAAACTGGATGCGTTTCCTCAACAAAACTTCGCAACTTACCGGAGCGGATGATTATGGCCTTAAGAGTGCTTACAAGTTTTCAATTTGAGAATACCGGAAACCTTTAGTCATCCGCTGTTACATTCAGAGCAAGGTGGGTAGAGCGTACTGAAGAGTCAGAATGGCGAAGAAGGAGGGAGCGAAGGAGAGACATTGAGGGGGGGGCTAGTGAACCATTAAAAGTGTGAGGGATCGAAGAGGGTGGGGCCGGTCTAACGTACTGTTAAGTGCTGGGGGGGCGGACAGATGGCGTATTGCAAGAAGGGGGAGTAGGTCTGGCTGTAGAAGGAGGGGGGCGAAGAAGAGACGTTAATCTGCGGGCTGGGGGGCTAGAGTATAATTAGAAGGGGTTCGAAGAAGAAGGAGAGAAGGTGCGGGGCTGATGTATTGTTAGAGGGGTGGGGGGTTGGGGTAAGCAAAGAAGGAGAGAGCGAAGGAGAGACATTGAGGGGGGCTAGTGTACCATTATAAGTGTGAGCGGTCGAAGAGGGTGGGGCCAGTCGAGCATACCGTTGAGTGCTGGGGGGCCGGACAGACGGCGTATTGCAAGAAGGGGGAGGAGGTCTGGCTGTAGAAGAAGGGGGGCGAAGAAGAGACGTTAATCTGCGGACTGGGGGGTTAGAGTATAATTAGAAGAGGTTCGAAGAAGAAGGAGAGAAGGTGGGGGGCTGATGTATCATTAGAGGGGTGGGGGGTTGGGGTAAGCAAAGAAGGAGGGAGCGAAGGAGAGACATTGAGGGAGGGCTAGTGTACCATTATAAGTGTGAGCGGTCGAAGAGGGTGGGGCCAGTCGAGCATACCGTTGAGTGCTGGGGGGCCGGACAGACGGCGTATTGCAAGAAGGGGGATGAGGTCTGGCTGTAGAAGTAGGGGGGCGAAGGAGAGACGTTAATTCCCCCAATCCCCATGCTATTTTATTTATGTAATTAGTGCTGTTGTAAACGAATATTTTAATAATCTATTGATTATTCTTACGATTATTCGAATAATCATATAAAAAAATTTAACAAAATAAAGTATTGGTAAATCTGGCATAACAGCAGTTACATCAATATCAATATCGGATATCAATATCAGTCCAATTTTTCATTTTTGAGCTTCCCTAACAGTTACTTTTGTGTAGTTTAGAAAACTAAAGCGAGCTGTAATAATAACAGCTCGCTTTCTAAGTTAACCTGAAAAAAAGTTATACAAAAATCTGAAATTATTTTCAATTTAATAAAAAGGCAGGCTCACAAATACACTTATTAAAAATGTCTATGATACAGCTTTTAGTTTAAGTAGTCAGTTTAGTAGATGAACTCTCACGTTGCCCCATACCTGTCAAGCTTTGAGTTTGAGAATATGGGAAATGTCGCCTGAAGTGGTGGTGGTGGGCCAGAATTGAACAGTTTGTATATGTTAAATAACGGGGGAAAAAACTGTTAAATTACAGAAAGATTCTGATGAAATTCCGTAAAAAAACAGAAAATTTATTGGCATAAAATTACCAGGACATTTCCCTGATTTTTACGGAAAATTTTGAAATAAAATAGTGTTAAATTACGGCAAACTTCTGACGGAAATTCTGTAAAACAACTGAAAATATCCTGGCAGAGAATTACCAGGACATTTTCTGTATTTTTTTTTTTTTTCAGAATTTCCATCAAAATATTTCCCATAATTTAGCAGTTTTTTTATGTCAAATTTACCAATATTTTGTTAACCCAAAACTGAAATTCTCTCTTTTTACTCTGTCTTTAGTGATATATTCGCAAACTTTTTTAAAAAACCTTGGACATTTCCAAATACTTTTGTCTTCCAAACCATTGAAGTCTGTATTCTATACCATATATTAATTATAGTGTAAAATATATTTAAAGTTAATGTATTTAATATATTCTTAACATAATTTTGAAACAAAACTAAATTATAAGTCCACAGGAAATGTAGTTGTAGAACACAAAAAATACTTACTGTAAAATGTAGTGGAGTAAAAGTAGAAAGTATTCATTATTAAATCTACTTAAGTAAAGTACAGATACACCAAAAAATGTACTTAAGTACAACTTCCCACCTCTGCTAAACAGCTTTGTTGGTGTTGTTGTTGTTGGTTTTAACAACAGCAATATTTATGGCTTTTTTATTTAAGGAACAAAAACACTGCTAACTCTGTGGGTTAAGCTATGAATAAAGCTCACACTTTATCCCCAATGCTCCCAAATGAGTCCCTGCAGAAGAAATACTTAAAAAATATGTTTTCTGTTTTTCTTTTGAAGATTTAATCTTATATCTTTAGTCTTTTGTTTTTGTTATTTTTAAAGGCCATTTCTTTATAATTACACTCAGTAACCACAGGGAGCTGAATAGATAGTAAATTCGATGAGTTCTGATGAATCTGAGAGAAACTCTTTAACTATGAGGATCCAATAGTTGTGTTGAGGAAAATTAACAGCAAATATTTTCAGCTGTATAGGAATGTGGGTTTTTTATGTGTTTGTGCCTGGTTTGTGAAAATCACTGACTGAATTTGTTAGTGTAGTGATGTGATTTATTTGACTCCTTTTTGATTTTATTATTCTGAGATCAGGAATCTGCTCATAATTTTACAAAATTCTTTTATAAATTACATGAAACAGTAGTACTTTAAATTTTTGTCCAGTTCTTTTTGCTCTTTTTTTTTGGCTCTAGTGGCCTTTATGTAGCAGTAATCAGACAGGAAGGGGATAGAGAGAGGAGAAAATAGTCCAAAAGAACCAAGAACGAAATCCCTTTTCAAACGTAGCAATGATGTCTCACGACAAAAGACAAAAACTATCCACAAAAACAACACACATGGCAGGTGAGCTATGACATCACAAAATGCTCCTCAACAACCACTCAGCCTGGCACATCGACTTGTAACTGTATCCTTCAGCCTCAGCTTCCTCTGTGGATAAGTTGTGCTGCGTGGAGGCTTAATGTTTCTGCTTTCGTTGGAAGTGCCCAAAGCCCACATCACATAACTCCAATTTAAATGGCAGTGCACACTCACGCCCTTTCACATTCATCTAGGAATCCTAGAAGAGATAACTCAGAGAATATTAAATCAGCGCTGAGCTTTTCACTTTAATCCATTGGTCTAGAAGAGCTAGACAAACATAAGGAAATTAGAGCCCAGATAGGCAGCAGACAAATAATTATTCTCAGAAGTATTAGCTCCGTCTTACAGAGTCGTCCCTGATAAGAAACTGTAAGGTTTTATGTCTTTATACATAAAAATCAATGGAAAAGGGAGGAGAAAGGGTGGTGATCCAAGAGATTGGGCTCAGCTTTGAATTCCTGTTCCAGGAAGGTGATGAGGAGATATTTAAAGAAGGCCAATGGCTGTGCATTTTAAATAAGGTGGTGACAGTGAAATACTTTCATGGAACCACTGAAACAGTAAAAGCATGACTTTGAAGAACCCTGAGGGACAATTAAAAATACTCCCACACCGGTGATAAAATGAGAGAAAGGTGACCGTAAGTCCTTTTTTGTATAAAATGACAACAAGATAGATTTACTTTTGTTATTTGGAACATTGTCAAAAGCAAACAGTTTGGGATTGCAGAAGAAAGATAGTTTTTTAAAGACTGTATCTCTTCTTTTGTATGAAGGATCTGCAGAGTTTCAGAGTCTTTACTGTTTTCTTATTTGTCTGTCATCTCATCTGACCTTCATTTTCTTCTTTGCCATCCGTCATATTATTGTACTATTGTTGCAAACTGTTTTATTTGTATGCAGGCAATTTTATGAAAGAGAACCATGAAAAACCTATTAAATAATATTCAAAAGCAGAATAGAATAGAATAGAAACTGTAATTTCAAAATACATATTTTGTAGTTTGGAACTAATGAAAATGCTTCCTAATAAGCAAACAGCCATTAAAACCAGCTTGTAAACAATTAAATTAAGCCCTAATCAGTCGTGTAGAAAAATTATTTGTTCTTCCTATACTTACCAATTTTTTGCATGTTTTCGTTGATATTTGACCATTTATCTTTGGGAATAATTTCCAAGTCTTTGAGAATAAAAGATCAGACATTGATTGACGTTTTGGTTGATTTTACAACGGTTTTATGACGGTCCACAACAGAAGCACACAGTCAGCTCCTGAAAGACATTTCCAAAGTTTTATTATTCCCTTCTTTAATGGCTTTGTAGTATTTTGTCCTAGGAGATGTTTTATTCTCCTCTGAGTGACATTATCAGGACTCCAGCTTCCTATTTTTGTCCTGCTGACCAAGGACTTGCCTTGTGCAGCATAGCAGCGGGTAGCTCATTAACATTAAAAGGCCAGGCCAGGCCTGCGCTGCAGATAAAAAGGACTTTTTTCCCCATCAGGAGGCTGCAGTGTCACCAGTAAATAATGAGACTTTCCCTTTTTTTCTTAAGTATGCTCCCTGGGCAAAATATGGATAAGTAACCTCGAGGAACTACTTGCTTGACTCCAGAGACTCTGACTCAGTTCAAAATAATTAACATTGATGTTTAATGTTAAAATGTTTAGGCTACCTCGCATAACACAGTTGCATGCCAAATAAACACTTTTTCTAGTGGGATTTTCATGAATCTTAACAAATCCTGAGCTGATATGTTTATCCGGATTGATTCATATATGAGGAGTTACAATATGTGCAAATGTTCATTAATTCTTTAACAATAATTGTGTGTTTATCAAAACAAGATTACTATTAAAAGTCTCCCATGTCTCCAAGTCTTCTTTCCTGTCAGAATAAAGAAACCGCACTTCGAATGAACAGCAGTTTTCTATTTTTACTTTATGTTGCTGAGGTTCTTTCTTTGTGAAGTTTCTTTATACACCGTTTTTTGTTGGGGTTTTTTTTTGGGCTTGTCTGGCAGCTGGTGAACATAAAGTTTATATATGACAGCTGGCTTTGCAGAATGTTAGGTTTTATCTCTTGGACCAAATTAATGTGGATGGTGAAAAGGCTCATTTGTGCTCTAACAAAGCTTTTTATTCAATTCCTTTTGGGAGTACAGTATACGAATGGGGAGCAATGCTTAATGAGGCAAAAACAGGGGTCGCTTTGCAGTGCTGGGTTTATGCATTGATATTTTAATGAAAGTAAAAGGATAAGATTACTGGAAAAATCTCCACAATAGTATTCTAATAATGTGACCACTGTATGTGGTCATGCAAATCTTTTAACACCCTGTGCACTTAAATTAGTTTGAAGATATGTAGTCATATTCAATGATTTACATTATTCTTTCTGATGAGACTCAATTCTTATTTTAAAAGTACATTTTGAAAATAGCCTTTAAACTAATAAGAATGATAGTTTTCATTAAACTCACATTTCTGGATTATAGAATATTTTTATTGGTCTGATTATATTTTATTTTTAAATTTAGAATAATAAATAGTTTCTCTGCACCTGACATGGATTGCAGTTGTTGTCACTAGAGTGCGAATCTGCTTTGGCTGCATACTGTATATCCCCGCTGTCTGTCCTATGCAGATTAAGCCACACTAATCATGATGTAGGTATTACCAATTAATTTCTAACCAGTTGTGACATGTTTATTGGCTGGGAGCTCCTTCAGAGCGGCTCAGATTAAAAGCCAGAGCTATGGGCTCCTTCCAGTAAGACACCGGATTTAAATTTTCTCACTGTGTTTATGCTCTGTTTCCCTTAATGAAACTGTCAGCACCAGTGTTAAAAACAACATCACAGCAATATAAGGAAACATATTTGTAATAAAAACATGCTCGCACACTCACTCCATTTTAAACATGCATCTCATCATACGATGTGATTAGAGGAAGAGTAGATTGACAAGATACAAGTAATGAGACGATGAACTAAGTCACAGTCCAAACACGGGCCCACGGCGCTGTAAGGAATAATGAAAAGCATTAAGGAAGCATTATGAAAATGATAATGGCTGCTGCATGAAAATCATTAAAACAGGCATCAGGACGGAGATTAAGAGCAATCAGAAACAAATGAGATGCGATGTGTGATGGTTCCACCAAAGCACTAAAACAAATCTGCTTTAAAGGACAACTCACATTTTACACACTGCAACAATACTCAGAATGAAATATTTAGTGAATAAAGATATGGAATAAACTTTAACTTTATTTATTTCAGTTTCTCAAATTGCAAAAGATGTTAAAATCAAAGTAAGGTAAACACCATCACTATCAATCATGTGGAGGATTTAATGTCATCTCACCTCAACTCCTGTCTTCTTACCGTGTAAATATATAAATCGGTATTTTATGCCCATCTGCAGCATCAGTGCACACACAGTGACTGTATTTTGATCCGTCATGTACTGATGGAGTCCAGGCTTTGTCAGTCAGTCACACAAGGCTGTTCTGCTCTGCTTGGCTTCATTCTTCCCGGTTCGCTCTCCTTTCTGACAGGAAGACATCCGAAAATCATGGAACCAGCCAGATGGAAGAGAAAAAGCTGTGGCTATTCATTGCCAGCAAAAGCATCAGTAGTGGCAGCAATATGCACAAAAAGAGAGGGGACCACTCATTAAGAAATGTTCAAATGCATAAACACAAAAAACCTGATTCATGCTCATCCGATGCCGGTTTGGATCGGAGTCGATGTTCCTTCAGAGAAACATTCCTCTAACAATACCTGCTTTGAGTTTGGAAATTATTACAGTAAGGTTTTTCGGCTTACTGGTTATAGACATAGACAAATTCACATTAAGTAGGTTAAATATGTTCAATTCAAAGTACTATTATGCATTTAAAGAGTATTTAAATTACAATGAAGTCTGCTATTAATTATATAAAATTAAACACAGCCTTCGTTCTTAACGCTGATGTTTACTGAATCAGTCTAAAACTCATACCGGGTACAAATGGAAAGATTTCAGAATATAATACATGGAAATAACGGATTCAAACTGAAAACAATTCATTTATGTCTCATATTGAAGTTTCAAACAGAGGCTTTTTAAGACGAGGGCTTATGAAGAAAAGGCTCATCTTTCTCAAAGGTCCAGGATTTGCTTCTCTGCCAAACATAAAGATGAAACGTGAATGCAGAAAGTGATTTGGCATCTTAAACTGACAGGCTGCCCATCTAGAGAGAACCTCAGCTCTGTTAGCAGCTAATTAAATGCCAGCAAATAACAGTTCAAATGTCAAGCTGATAGAGACTGTAAAGTCCTGGGTTGGGATGCTTTCACATTTGCAATTAAGATATTTTAAAACTATATTTCATTCTATAATAAGAATATGATTATAGAGCTTAATTACATTACATTATATATTTTAAGGGCATCATTGTAACACATTAATATACTTTCGATATATTGTGTTTTATTTTATTAAATAACCTTTTTTTATTTTATCTGCTGCTCAATTACTACAGGACTTGATTATTTTTTCATCCACATCTTTGTTTTCGGTTAACAAACTTTTTTGACATATAATTATAAGTCAGAAGGAGGGCGAAGTCCATAAATTACAAAGACTCGCTAATCTTGACAAATGTGACATTTCCAGGTGATGGAAAGCCTAACAGGAGCATTCGTTTTACAGCACACTAATCAGTCATTCCCCGCTGTCACCTTGCACTCTCTCCCCATCTAACCAACCGTAATCCTCCACTGCTTCCTCTCTATGATGTCTGCAGTCGGATACAGAGTTCTGGGACAAGATGCAGGCAGAGTGGGAAGAACTGGCCCGACGAAACTGGCTGACAGAAAACGAGCAGGCACAAATACCCTCATCTGTATCTCCACATGAAAAGGTCAGAATGTTTTACAGCATCCGTGTGCAGGAGTCTCTCCAGATGGCGAAGAAAATGTGCAGAAGACATTTAAAACGATCATCCATTTCCACTGCAGCCACATGTTTAATCAGAAGGAGACATTGTTGGTAATAACTCAATAAAATCAGCTCTCCTTCCATAAGACAATTTTTAACCTGTTGACATTATGAGTCAAATTAAACCACTTTGTGTTTTACTCAGGGTTAAACTGAGATGCATGTAAATAAATGTGTAATTTGTATGTTTGCAAACTGCCTTGAGATTAAATCTGTTCTGATTTGGTGTCTTAAAACGATTCATGTCATGTAGTCACAGCACACCTACAGTAAGCAATGCATTATTTACTAAGAGTTGCACGAAGTTCTGACATTAGGATTTTAATTTAATGCATATTAAGAGCCTATTGAGCCACAGTGCAATACCGAAATTAGTCATTTATTGATAATTATTTACGTTTTTAATTTTATACGTAATTTAAAAATGAAATAATAAAAGTTTTTTTCATAACTTTCTGTAGCAGCACAGTAACATATTTGCAGCATTGCTAATGGAGGCCAAAGCATCTACATCCAAGCAGACGAGTCGCCGTTCAGTTTAACAAATCAGGTGTTACGGTTTATTTATGGGCTCCTAAATTGTTGTCTGATGCTCTGTGGCACAGGTGATTCGAAATAATTCCAGTAAAACTACAGTAAACCTTTGTCAAATGGTGTGATTAATAAATGATTCAAACATTTCAGTCAGTATAGAAACACAAACCTGTTTATTCATTGTTTTGTTTTGCTTTCTGTATAAGTGATTACATGTACATGATCATTTCTCTATAAGATTTTGACTATTTTTTTGTCCGACTTTTGAAACTCAAAAGTCAAGGCATAGGTATTACAGCAGCCTTTGGACTTGCCAAAGGCTTAAAAATAAAATAACAATCCTCAATTTTATGTTGCCAAAGGCTCTAAAAATATCAGAAACATTTTCAATGTTTTGGAAATAAACTCTTTATATAGTCATGCAATATTGACACAAAAGAATATCAATTTCTTTTTTTGCGTGCCAAATATATAATTTATTTTATTACTTTGGAATTTATATGTAAAAGCACCTCCTGTACACCAGAGTATTCCTGAACCATTCAACCATAAACTGACCTTCTCATAAAAGCAAACCCCATCAGATTAGCATTATGGGCCTTGTGATTCCCAGCACAAAGTCAGATCTTACAGAAAAAGCAGTTTCAAAGTCATCAAGGACAAATGCATGTAAAAGAGTAGGTTCATCCAAGTTGAAAAAATAAAAATAAAAAATGCAAGGTTTAACATTTGAAGAGAACAGTCGAACCCAAAGGAGCTCCTCACGGGTTTGATGTGAAGCAGAAAGGGTGGGGGAAAAATCAATGCCTCCTGTTGGAGCTTTACTTAAAAATCAACAGCACAGGATCGCTGCATTGGTGTGCATTTTCATGTGAAGGGGAAAAACTGACATTGCCTCTGCCCCTGTTTTTGTTGTTTTCTCCTCTGATGACAGGGTTACTACTTCCACACAGATAATCCTTATAAGGACTTGCCTAATGCATTTGAGGAGGGACTGAAGAAATCTCGCGAGGGAGACTTGCCAAACGCTGTGCTTTTGCTCGAAGCAGCCGTCTTGCAGGACCCTCAGGATTCAGAGGTGAATTCATTTAGCACACAATACAATACACACACGCGCGCACACACACACACCTTGGTATGTGGTTTGTTTGCTCTTTGCCCTATTTGACTACCAAAGTTAACCATATGCATGCGTTCATATTTACGCATGCATTTTTATCGGAGAAGGAGGGAACATTTATTGCACTGATTGCGAGAAACACTGCAGCCAGCACCTGGATAAGCTGCGTACCTTAATCACAGTCCAACCCCACCTTCTCCACCTCATGCGGTGAGAAGCTGCATAGAAAGAGCGCCTGCCTGACCACAGGCTGTGTGAAGCTGATTTAGCAGACAGCATCCACAGGCCTGACGCTGATTGCCTGCAGCAGGAGTATTTACTGTAGCTCACAACTTGCTCCTCATCAGGGCTTCCATTTGCTCAACGAGCTGAATAATAGCTCATTCTAGTATATTTTTAAATCTTCCTCTTTTTACTAAAAGAGTGACCTCTTTGCAAGCTCAAAGAGCAAAGCCGTCACACAGAGTGCTTTCAGAGTCCCCTGGAACGTGCAGAAATGTGCCCGTTACTCCAAGGAGAGGATTATCCTGGGGTGTATGGAACTAATACGATTCCCAAATTCCTCATAGGGTGCTTAGTGGCTTATTGCCCCACCGTGAATCATTCAGAAATAATTTTGTCGTTTCCAAGAGTCAAGCAAAACGGCATCGTCAGAGATTACCTTCAAAATAAGTTAATGAACGTACCATTAAGTTATAGTTTTTAGATTCCAGTTTGTTAAACATGTTTAGTCATTTTCTTACTACTTAGCAATCATCTGCAGTCTCTGTGTGTTTGTGTTTTGATTATGTCTGTCACATAAAATCCCACTCATGTGACAAAGTGCGAAAACATTCAAAGGGTGTGAATATGTTTGCAAGGCATTGTAGTTATTAACCATTTCTCCTTTAAAAATATGAGAACAGTAAAGAACATGAACCTGTTTCTGGAAGACAAGACATTTAAATGGAAATAAAATTAGTGCTGCTGTTGAAGGGTTTAGTTTCCGCCCTGACAAAATCACTGAGGTCATACGAAAATGAGCAATTTTAGTCAGACATATATAAAAAATAAAAAAACCCTCAAACTTATCTTTGAACGTTAAATCTTTTTCTTGTTGCTAAATTAAAGAGCAGAATAAAGTTTTCTTGTAAAATGAGTTACTACCTCAGCTCTTCAGGAACTGGTACAAGTCCTGTTTAGCTATATAGGATCATATACAATCCCTGAAATTTGCCTAAGAAGTTATTATACTCATATTTCTTAGGGAGTTAGAAGCCAAAGCTGATCTCATCTGTCGGTCTATGGCTGATTAATTTGGCTGGCTCTCTTCCTTGACTTTGCAAACATTAGGCCTCGGTAAAAGAAAACTGCCAACACAGCAATTTGTATGTACAGCTGTAATACCAAAGTGCTTTATTTTTCCAAGGTAGATATAGACACTGAATGCAAATCATCTTATTTATCTTTACAGTTTCCTGAAACACAAACTGTCATCAGATTTTTGCATTCATGGCATTTTTTGCACTTCTGGTTTGTTTCTCTATAAGTTTTGAAGTAATCAATTACTTTTCATTCTTCTTAGTTCAAATTTAAGGCATCCTTTGGTTAATTTGAGCAGTTTGATTAAATGTATTTGCTCTGGTTTTGCTATTACACCATTTTCCACATCTTGTAGTTTGTTAAAGTAAATGTGATGTCTGCTTTTTGTTCATCACATTTGGGAGAAAAAAAAAAACAGGCAACAAGGCAAAATTATTTCTGAACTGAGAAAATTAGGATCCATCATTCAAAGGACAAAGATTCTTATCTTTGATCCACTGAAGATTTGGTGCTTGTGTAATTGCTTTTATTACCTACATGGTTAAAAACGTTCACAAAAAGATTTAATTGGCTTATAGGCATTTACCTAATCAAGATTTTAAACAATTAATTACCCAAATGAGATGGGGGAATGGACTTGGGAAGCTAAAATAATCAAACAAATAAATTAAAGGTACATTTCTTCAACTAAGAGGAACAAAATGCTCAGCTGTGGTCGTTGATAAGCTCGCAGCTCATGTAAGCCAGTTGATCTGCAGGGCCAGCATCAGTCGCTGTGTGACAGATCTCTGTTTTTTATTCCTTCTGTGTTTGACCCCCCCTGAGAAGACACACTGTGGTTTTTCCTTCCTGCTATTTACTGATGTCTGTATTCTCTGTTTCCCTACAGGCCTGGCAAGTCTTAGGGACAACACAGGCAGAAAATGAAAATGAGCAGGCGGCAATTGTCTCCCTCCAAAGGTAATGAGAAGCATCTGAGTTCGGTTCTGATTTAAAATCTAAAAATAACAGAAGAACCTGATTTCATATTTGCTTAGAGGTTTATACAAGCTTTCTGACAGTTTATGCACATACAACTGGAGTTAGAGATAAATGGGCACCAAGACCTTTGCAAAGCACCATAAATTGGATGGGTTTTTTTACATTCTGTCACATTTCAACTATACATTTAATGTATTTTCTTGATATTTTATGTGATAGACCAACACAAATAAGCACACAGATGGAAAGATGAAATATGTTTTCCAAATAATACTCAGAAAACTATGACGTGCATTTGTACTCAGCCTACCTGAGACAACACCGAATAGAGCCACCTACAATAAATACAATGAAAGATGAGGTTGTAACATGACAAAATGTAAGAAAGTATATGTGAATATCTTAGTAAGAAATGGATGTGTAGCCACAGTGCTAAAAAGCATAAGGCCTCCACTAGTTTCTACTGAATTGCCTTAAACCATATTGGAAGAACCATTTATGTAATTTTTTCCTATTCTTAAACTAGAGGAACCCTGCTTAGACTTTGATTGCAAAAGTCGGGGCTCTGACTGGATTCCTCAATAGGAGGTGGCCCAATTTCATTCACAACTCTGCCGAAGTCAGAAATTGCACCTTTCCCAGAGTTTGAACACTGACAAGTGAAGTAAAGATGCTGCTGAAGAGAAATAATCCATATTTTCCAAGTATTTTATCAATTTACTTTTTTGTCAGATGAGCAGATCATTTAGGTTCAAACTGAACTGATTAGAAAGCAGATCTATAGTTATTTTTCTGCCTCTAAAATAGTCTTCCTTGCAAATGAGCACCTTTCAAATTTCAGGTTGCTTGCTGGCTTCGTATTGACTTTGATTGTTATGTAATCACTCCATCTGTGAGGAGTAGTTTGGTCTGAAGTGAGATTAGATTTTTTTTTTTTCTGGCATTAATCCTGCTGTTGCTACACTGATCTTTATCAACTGGCAGCCATCACGTTGCTATTTTGCATCTAATTACAAAAACTTACAGTCTGAATAGTTTTTAGTTTTTAATCATTAAAGTTCTGCACAACACAAGCACTTGCTGTGCGTAGCTAAATAAGTTAAAACATGAATGATTAATTCCCAGACATGACAAGCATTTCTGTCCTTAACAAACCATAAAAAGTGTGAAGAAACACACAGACCTAGCTTTTTCTTTTCTTCAAAAAAAAAAAAAAACACATTTCTTTGAGTGTTTTTTGAATTCAAACATTGCATGTGTGCAAGCTTAGCCATGAACAGTTCCCAGCAGGAGGCTGGAATAATTTAGTTGGTCTGGGATTATGATGGTTTTAAGGAAGTTGGCAGATAAACTGCAGCAAATCAGGCTTGAATGTTGATGAAAGCCAAATCTTGTTTTGGCCTCTCACCTAGTCTCTTAACTAATCCAAGTCCTTCTTCCAACTCTATGGTCCACTTTCCTTTCCTCTTACAAAACCAACAATAGCTCTTCAGTGATGCAGTTTGAAGATATACCTGCAGTAACCACAGCAGAGACACTTCCTATCTCCTGCAACATCACCAAATGAGAGTTTGCATAAATGCAAAGTTAATTCAAATCAAGCAGGTGTGGGCAGCATGAAAAACCTGCTCCTCTGTGGAGAATGCAGGGCAAAAAGAGTCGCAGCTCATCCAGGCCTGATGTGCTTCTGCTTCAACCGGTCCCAATTAATGCTTGTCACATCTAAATTTCTCTTTGAAGTCCCACTTTACACCCGCTCTTCTTGTCTCTGTCCAGGTGTCTGGAGCTCCACCCTAACAACCTACCGGCCCTCATGGCTCTGGCCGTGAGCCTGACCAACACTGGCATGCGTCATGACGCCTGTGAGGCCCTGCTCCGCTGGTTGAAACACAATCCCAAGTACAAGAACCTGCTGAAGGCCAAGACCCATCTGATAGGCTCCCCCAACTCTCAGCGCAGAATGTCTTACGCTCTCAACGCGGGCCGACACGAAAGGTAGAGAACCTGACCTGATCCAACATGGATAGTCCTAAAAGTGACAGGCAGCAGCACTCTTTGATACTATGGTCTTTCTTTGTTGGCTAAATAGCTCTGAGGAGAGTTTCATTTTTTTTAAATTGTCTTTTTTCTTTATTCTATTCCTAATTTACTTATTTAAATGAGGACCTTATTTCCCCCGCTTGTTGTTTATTGTGTAAAAGAAAAATAGTTGGCCTAATGTCTTATTGATTTATCTTCTAATTAGCTTCAGGATTAATAAACAATTAATGCATGAATAAATTAACATATTTATGAAATAATAAATATTGATTCACTTTATTCAATTAAAATATTTAGACATATCGAAGCAATTACAGAAGCAGATATAAATATGTAAAGTTGAGAATCCTCACATCACTGAGGAAACGGCAAAAAGAGAATGACTAACAATCTGCTGTGATCAATAATATAATTATCTGCACATTTTTAGTTTTCTAGTTTTAATAGGCAAAACAGTGCTGAATATCAATGTGAGGATCAACCTTTTTAATCATACTTTTTCACATTTCAGAACTTTTATTTGTTTAGGTTTATGTCGGGGTTTTCTGTTTGGTTATTATAGAAATGAACGGTTTTAAATGTAACCATATTTCACAGAAAATTACTGCTTCTCAGATCTTGGAATAAGCCTGTCCCTTTTCTTAATTGCTGTTTATTTTTGACCAGTCTAAATTCATAAAGAAAACAGCAGAACTTGTGAAAAACATCAAAAACTGCAACAATGATTAAGGCAAGGCTCAGTCCAGCTTTTTAAAAAGCATTTGTTTTCAAATGTTCCAAGATATCCAGGCTGATAAATTAAACATTTTAGTTCACCTCCATGGCCAGATGTGTATAAAATCCAGCAGCTATGTGTGCAGACAGCTTCTATAAACAGGTGTGAGAGAATGAGTTGGTTTACGTCTCCCAGTGGCCTCACCTGTATTTACAGATCATGCCTCAGTCAGAATATCATCTTGATTCGATGCCTCAGAGTCCAACTGTAAAAATAATAATAATAATAATAATAATTCATCCATTTTCTTACACCCTTGTCCCTCAGTGGGGTCGGGAGGGTTGCTGGTGCCCATCTCCAGCTAGCGCACCGGGCGAGAGGCGGGGTACACCCTGGACAGGTCACCAGTCTGTCGCAGGGCAACACAGAGACACACAGGACACACAGGACACACAACCATGCACACACACATTCACACCTAGGGACAATTTGGAGAGGCTAATTAACCTGACAGTCATGTTTTTGGACTGTGGGAGGAAACCGGAGTACCTGGAGAAAACCCACACATGCACAGGGAGAACATGTAAACTCCATGCAGAACGACCGGTGCCGGGAATCAAACCCAGAACCTTCTTGCTACAAGGCAACAGCTCTACCAACTGCGCCACTGTGCTGCCCAACAATAATAATAATAATAATAATAATAATAATAATAATAATAATAATAATAATAATAATAATAATGACAAGTTGTGCTTTTAGTTGTTCCTATTAAATTTATCGGTTTATGAATGAAAGTTCCCACATTGTACAGCAGAGCTTTACAGACTTCACAGCGCTCACTCAGCAGCTGCAGCTCTAAGTCACACTACTCCTGATCCCTGTATGTGTGCGTGTGTGTGCATGCGCGTGTGTGCGTGCGTGTGTGTGTGTGTTTCTGCTCGTGTGTGTTCTCAGCTCACTGCTGCCAGAGGTCAAGGAGCTCTTCCTGGAAGCAGCTCAGAACAACTCGGACAGCGTTGACCCGGATTTACAGACAGGCCTTGGGGTCCTCTACAACCTCAGCGGAGAGTTCAACAAAGCTGTAGAGGCTTTCAATACGGCCCTGTCAGTCCGGCCTGAGGTAGGAAACCCCTCCGAGGCTTTCTCTCGCTCAATCTGATAGAAAATATGCAGACTAAACAGAACCAAACTCTCAAAATGTCCTTTGCTTGTTGTCGCCTGAAAGGCATATTTTCACTGCACCAGTTAAATGTTACATTACATTTTTTTTATTGTTTTATTATATTTAAACATATATTTACAGCTCTGGGAAAAATTAAAGAGCCCACTGCACTGAACCCCACTGAAAACCTCATCATTATTCCACCAGTTGATTTCTGAACTCATCCTGAGTTAAAACATTAGTATTGTTGTTTCTAAATGAATATGAACTTGTCTTCTTTGCATTATTTGAGGTCTGAAAGCACTGCATCTTTTTCGTTATTTTGACCATTTCTCATTTTCTGCTAATAAATACTAAATTTTTGCTTGGTATTTCGGAGACTGCGACAGACTGACGACCTGTCCAGGGTGACCCCGCCTCTCGCCCGGAACGTTAGCTGGAGTTAACCCTCCTGACCCCACTAAGGGACAAGGGTGTAAAGAAAATGGATGGATGGATGGATGGATGGACGGATGGACGGACGGACGGACGGACGGACGGACGGACGGACGGACGGACGGACGGACGGACGGACGGACGGACGGACGGACGGACGGACGGACGGACGGACGGACGGATGGAATTTCGTTTTATAAATTTTATAAATTACATTTCCGTAATTTATAAAATAAAAGAATAATGTTCCTTTTACTCAAACATATACCTATAAAAAGTAAAATCAGAGAAACTGGTCATTTTAAGTGGTTTCTTTATTTTGTCTGGAGCTGCTTTTATAACATAAAACAACAATATTGACCAATACTTATGGGATAAAGTTTCTGTTGACAGTAGGTAGAAGATAAAGGGACACAAAGTTCAACTCTAGTTCATATTTCAACATTTCTGGAATAAATGGCTCATATTGAGGTTTTCGGGAGATTTTATCCATGTAGTGTGAAAATAATTATGAAAAGGAGCAACTAACTACAGTGTTTTCACACTGTTTGCTGCTTTACTGTTGGCATTTCTTTTCTTCTCTTAAATTTCCGTTTTTAATTCAAAAACCAAGTAAATGTCTAAGAAAGGAGACCAAAATACAGCTTGCAGTAATTAAAATAACACTTTGGCAAGCAGTTCCTGACTTTATAAACACATTTCTACTTGTTGCTTGATTTGACTTTTTTATACCAGAACTTGTACATTTCAGAATATGTGTAGCTCAAAGTTACGTCGTTGGCTGGATGTGGAGCTGCATTTGAATAAGCTGGAGCACATACTGCGGTGTCTGAGGAAAGGAGTCTTTGTACTCGCTGGGTGGTTCTGATATCTTTCTTCAGCAGTTTGTCCAAAATAGTTCTGACGTTTGTTCCTCTGTGCACAGTAAAATCTACCTAGCAAAAAGGAGATGAAATTGCCTGCAGCTTCAGAGACTCCAGATGGAGCAACCTAAGGAGTGTATTGAGTGAGATACAAACACCGCAAAAGCTGTAAAAAAAAAAAAAAAGGTTATCTAACATTGAGCTGGATTAAATCTACATAGGCAGTGTGATTTCACACAATGTGCAGTTTTAAAGAAAAAAAATATGTCTGTAGAACTTGATATAAACTGATAGCCCTGTCCGGTCTTCTACGTACAAAGAGGTTTTGTTGATGCGCCACGGATGAGTAAATTAGTGCACATTTAGTGAACTGTCTCTTACACAGTTTTGCAGCTGAAAGTAATCAGGCTAAGAGCCAGAGGTATCTCTGAGTCATGTTGGCATGAGATTGTGACTATAATCTTCTGATGGTCTTCTTTAACAGTAAACATTTCATTTCATAGATTTAATTGAAATGTGCTTTTTTTGTGTGTTAAATCTCAAAACTATAGTACAATAAATTGTCTATACATTTTGTTATGTTCTGTCCACAAAAAAGAGTTTACCTCTAAAGAAAATAAAAATAAAAATCACTGACAGAGTGGGAAAGGAGAGCATTCGTGAGAAAATCCGTTCATGGTAAATCTGGAGGAGCTGCAGAGGTCTTAAGCTCAGGTGGGAGAATCTGTTGACAAGATAACTATTGTTCTCTCAGTGTGCACTCCACAAATGTGGCATTTACTAAAGAGTGACAAGAAAAAAACGTATTGTCAAAGGAAAGCCACTAGTAGACCCATTTGGATTGTGAACAAGCCATTGAGGAAAAACAGCAAACATGTGGAAAAAGGCTCTTTGGACAAGCAAAATGTTGCCTTTTCACCTTTTTTGAGGCAGAAAAAGAATGCTGCAAATTACCTGAAGCAAACAGTAAAACATGGCAGTGGGGATATTTTTCTTCAGCAGCAGGGAAACTGCTCAGAGTTGTTCATTTTTTTGGGAAGAAATCCTGTTTGGTGCTGCAAAAGACTTAAAACTGGAAGTGAAGGATATTTACATAGAAGAATAAAAACACCAATTTTACAGTCAGAGCTTCTGGTTAATTGTTTTGATTAAAGTATATTCATCAATAGCATTTTTAAAGACCAAAAATGCTATTGATGATATAAAAAAAATGTATAAATAATTTTACATCTAAAGATGAGACTGTGATATTTAAGTGTCATGAAATGTGGAAATAATTTGGTGTTTGGAGATTTAAATGTTTATATGTTATGAGAATGAGAGGGGCAGGAAATCATAAGATCTTGTATCTTCTACCTACTACTTTTCGAACAGATAATGTAAAATTGCATGCCAATTGGGCACAATAATTTGTTTTATTTTTCTTGCTTGCTTTTACTCTTGTCTGTCCAAAATAAATAAATAAATAAATATGTTAAATTGTCTTAATCAAAGTCTAGGTCAAAATAAAATCAAGAATCTGAGCACAATATTTGAAAAGTGATGTTTGCGGATACTCACATCCAATCTGACGGAGTTTAATCTATGTGGCGAAGAAGCATAGTTAAAATGTCAGTCTCCGAAGGTAAATCAGAAATAGAGACACATTTGTAGCTGCAATTGCAGCAAAAGAGAATTTTACAAAATATGTAATCAGGAGGACAAATGCAAATGGCCATAATATGATTCTGTTAAGGCTTAAGGCAGAACATCTAGTCGGCACAAGCAAAGAACTAAAATCTGTCTTTTTCTGACATAAAGATTCACAATCAGCATTTAAAGCAGAAGTTTTAAGTGTGCATTACCAAAATCAAAGTCTTACTACCCAATAGTGTTTGTTTTTTTTCACAATTTAAACAGTTTTATTTTACCTTGTGCCTAAAAACTTGGCTCCCTTTCCATCATGCTCATGTTCTCAGATTTGTGTCAACAGACACGATATCTGAATGGTAAATGGCCTTCATTTGTATAGCGTTTTATAAAGTCCAAGGACTCCAAAGCACTTTACACTACTTTCACTCATTCATTCATTCATTCATTCATTCATTCATTCATTCATTCATTCATTCATTCATTCATTCATTCATTCATTCATTCATGCATCCATTCACCCATTCACCTGCTAATGTTGTTGAGCTACTGGATCGTAGCCTCAGTTGCCCTGGAGCAGACTGTCAGAATCAAAACACTTTACAAAAAAATCATTTCAGTTCAATCATTGATTCTAGTTATCAAACAGTTTGAATAATTTTGATACATTCTGTGTTTCCCATTGGGCTGCGCTGCATCGTTAGAGTCCTATTTATTCAATTAATAATGCAGTCTGCAGGATCATCAGAAGAGCTGATCAAATATGGATCCATCAATCGGACTTTCATCTCAGCTCCCGCAGAAATGAAGTCTGCATGGACCAATGCAGCGAGATTCTCTCAAATAAATGCATGTTTGAAAATGGTTTCAGACTAGAGATTCCCAGAATAAAGCACAAGAAAAACGGATTTATATGCATCTACATGAATACTTTACAGTCAGTTCAGATTCTGAGAGCAGATTCAGAGATGTAAGAGATTCATAAGCTAACATGAGTAAAATAAATGCAAACAATCTTACCAGGGGGAGTAAATGTGTGCAAACATCAAAAACATTCTGACCCTGAAAAACCTTGAAGCTGATTGAAGATAGATATAGATTTTTATTCAAGATCAAGACGTAGTGTATAATCGCCCTACAATAAATGCTAACATAAATGCATATTCTTTTCAGCACAAAGTAAATATATGTGGAAAAAAAATGTATTCAAAATCGACTGCATTTACAAACTTTTTTCCTCCGTCTGCATCAGACAGATCGGTCAATCTCCACCCTTCCCTTTCTCAGGCCGGCATGACTATTATTGTTAAATCCAGTCTCCCATATTTGACTTGCTAATTTCTGCTCCCCCGCTGAAAAGACAAAGAAAACAGCACTGAAAACAAAAGGCGGATAATTATAGCCTGCTGCTTGGCTTAGCCAGAGATGAAGGACCCCAGTTCTGTACCAGACCACTGACCTCTGAATGAGCCTGTGAGCCTGCAGGTGGGAAACAGCGACAAGGACGTCCAGCGTGATGTAACTCTGCTTTCATTAAACTAACCTTGTCGGACTACTTTTGTATCCAAAATCTGTGCACAGTTGTTCAAAATAGGTTCTTGTTGTTGGGCGCTTGTGGAAAACTGATCATAATTGTTGATAAAACAGTAATTTGTTCTGCAGACATCAAAATGAACAACCACCCATGAATACTTGAGACAACAAAAACTACTTCAACTACTAAACTAATGTAAAAAAAAAAGAAAAAAATGGGGTGGGGTATTAGTGATTTAATAATCGTCCAAAAACATAGTTCAAAATTAAAAGAATAAAATATATTTGAGTATTTTTTCATCACCTCAGTGCTCTTCCTCCATCGCAGGACTATTTGCTGTGGAATCGCCTTGGAGCCACATTAGCGAACGGAGACCGGAGCGAAGAGGCGGTGGAGGCTTACACGCGAGCCCTCGAGCTGCATCCAGGGTTCATCAGGTCCCGCTACAACCTGGGCATCAGCTGCATCAACCTGGGGGCCCACAGGTGAGTCACCTCAGGCTGTGTGACAGAGAACAAATGAACATGTCCTGGTTTTATGCAGTGGAGCACATACAACATGCAGCAGAACCCAGAAGAAATGTAAGAATGACATCCGATTACACTTTTCTCATGTTTGCTCCTTGGAGATAATCTTACTTTTTTCTCAATGTCTAATTGGCTAAATGTCTACATTCTTAAACACTTTTTCCAGACAAATTAAGAAGATTTACAATAACAAAATGTAAAAAGTATGGATAAACGTTTCTTCCAAGATGCAGGATCACAAATTGTCAATCAACTACAGATAAATTAGCCTGCAAATACCAGCATTAAACATCTTAATTATGACAACAAGCTTTGACAGTGTTTGATAAGGTAACTTCTACAAACCTTGCTGTCATAAATTATACCATGATGATACTATATTGATCGTCTCTGAGTATTTAATGGATATTCCAGTGACATCTCTCCAAAACGTTAAATTTCTTTCAATAACAGCAGAAAGGTTCAGTCAGCCATATTTTAATTCCTGAAAGCAATGAGTGTTTTATAGTTTTGACGTAGAGACATACACAACTGACTAAAAATGAGGAACCATTCTCATGGATGAAAATTTAATGCTCTTGTAATGTGGAACCAAATTTCAGCCATAGAAAAAAAATAGTATCTTTTGAGAAGCTGTAAAACACATTTGATTAACCACAACTTAGATTTAGCTACTAAATAGTTGATTGTCTTTAGTATGATTACTGTTCTTATTTATTTTTGTTAGAAACGAGCAGCACAGTTAGTCGCCAAGCAGTCAGGCAGGAGCTGAACAAACTGTTTCCAGGATTATAGCAAAGAAAAAAGTCAAACACTTGGCTTGGTGAGGAGAAGCAGTGACCTTTAGCACTTTGAGAGCAATTTATCTTCATGGTGCGAAGCTGCAAATAACACTCTTACAAAGGTTGAGAGTCTGCTTAAGCCATCGATAACAACCAGAGTTTAGGTCTTTTGTCCATCACTGAGCTGAGTTATATGTATTTTAATATGGGTTGTTCAAATCTGATTAATCCCAGTACACCAACAAATGGCCAGTTTGCTAAACCTCTGACAGTTTGTATATATTAAGGTCTGAACTTTTTTTTCTCCTGTTAATATTAAGACATAGATAAAAACAGAATTAAAATGACAAATAAAATACCAGCACAGAGCAACAGAAACGTATAAATGTGGAGAAAAGCGAACGTCATGCTGTCTACATAATCCTGTCTGGAACAAAACAACTGGTACATCAGTTTGTATGCACAGCCTCGCAAAATCATTGATTTCCTTTGATTTCTGTCAGACTTCAATGTGTTTTATTGTTGTTTTATGTAACTAAATAATATTTTACTGCATCTACAGTTGTAAGGTTTACTGCTGTATTTCCCTCCAAGGTTTCCATGTCTAGACAGTGATTTTGCTCATCCTACTTTGACAAATAGATCTTGCTCATTATGATCTATTTAATGAGATTAGCTTACTCTTTTCTCAACTTAGAGAAAAGAGTAAGTTCTGACCTTTGTCTGGGCCAAGCCAAGACACAAATACAGCTGGGTCAAACTTATTCTGCTGCAGCTCCTTCTGAAAGTTGAGGATCTACCGATGTTGTCCAGCTTCTATGCTCCTGCTGAAGAATAGCAGTCCCATAGCATGACGCCACCTCTGCTATGTTGCATTGTGGGAATGGTGTGCTCAAGATTACCTTGGACCGGAAAATAAACTTTTGATCTCAAGTGAATGGAGCAGCTTCTTGTTGCAAAACAAAAACAAGACTTTGTGTTGCTTTGTTTCAACGATGTGTTTTTTTCTTTCCATTGATCCATGAGTTTTACCTAAAACTGCTTCTGTAGTTCTTGATCTTTGTGAAACTGTTAACAAAAAATTCCCAAACAAATTTCTGAGATCTTCTCAGAACTATTTATGCAGAGATGAAATAAGGTGAATTTTAAAGGTAGCAGCTGATTCTGTTATATGACAGGCTGTTAGAAGAAAGAGGGTTGAATACAAACTTTTACATTTATATTTGTACAAAATGTGGAAAATTTTAAGGCAAATTAATATTTTATGCAAGGCACCATATATGGTTATTCAGGTAACTAATCTCAGAGACCTGCTTTTGATCATGCTAGTGTGACAAGCTAGAGATCACATCCTATTTAAACAATAGGATGTTTAAATTTTGGACATTTATTTCTAACTTTTTCAGAAAATGTAACAAACCAGACATAAACTCTGACAGTTTACACTGCACGAAGTGACTTGTCCGTTTTGTTTCCCCAGAGAGGCAGCCAGTAACTTCCTGACGGCTTTAAGTCTCCAGAGGAAAAGCCAGAGCGGTCAGCAGTCCCATCAGGTGATGTCTGGCAACATCTGGGCAGCTCTGAGGATAGCTTTATCTATGATGGACCAACCCGAACTCTTCCAGGCCGCAAACATTGGCGATCTGGATCTCCTGATGAGGGCCTTTAACTTGGACTTTTGAGTAATCGACGGAGTGCGCTCTGTCATTTGTTCTCTGATCTCTGGCCAGAAGCCAAAAGCCCAAAGTGCACACGGTTTGAGTTAACACACCGGCGTGTGTGTTTAGTTTCTGCATATCAAAATGAACTGAAAAGGTCAAACCCTGTCATGTCCTTCTTGCCCTAAATTTCTTGAGAGCAGTTCGGAGGGCCGCTTCTTCCAGGGGTTCGGATGGACTGCTTAGCGATGGAATTTGCACTGCAATTTGTGATTTCCCTAAAGAGCACAAGGACGGGCGAAGATTGTATGAGCAATGCCTTAGAGGATGCATCAATTAAAAACTGACTCATGCAGTGGAACAGAGGTGAGCCAGGAGTGACAGCCAGATTTAAAACTCCCACAGAGGAACCCTCACAAGCCATTTGCAGCAGAAAAGATGAGGTTTTGAGAGGAAGATGTGTTGACTCAGGACTGCCTCTCCCTCTCTCTGACGGATGGATCCAGTGAGCCGAACAATAAAGGCTGCACCTTGTAACCCCGGAGCTCTATATTGTCTTCCTGGCTTCATCTCCCCCTCTGTCAATGGAGACTTATTACTCTGCATCAAAAAAACAAAACAAAACAAAAAAACACAATAAACATTTTCAGAAATGGAGAGATTAACATACTTATAGAAGTTTTCCCTTTGCACTTTTAGATGACTTCCTCTATGGAATGCGCAACCCAGGTTGTAAAGCCTTACTGAGATGCATGCGTCCAACGTTATTTATTTACACTATTTTTATGGTGACAAGGAACAAAATATATCGAAGCCATTTTCAGACCAGTTTAAATTTCTTAACGTAAGTGCTGTTCTTAGAACCTGTACGACTTCTGATCCGCTAATCTCAGTTCAGTTGTTTATATATTTATGCAGCTCGTGTGTAATATTTGTTGCTTTAATGCTGACTGGCTGGAGGAATGCACACAGTGAGAGGGTAGTATTGATTTGAATCGTGTTTTTTTTGTTGTTTTTTTTACCTTTCTTAGAGGGAAAAGTGGTTGTATTTGTAAAAACGTCTCATCTCAGAGGCCCCTACAAAGAAAACCGCCTAATTTTTATTTATGCTGACTGTATTCATTTCAATACAACATACTAACATTAGATTAAAAGATGTGTATTTGCAAGCCAGGACCCAAGACAGCAGCTTGATGAATTTCCTTAATGTAGTCATTTGTATCTTTGCTGCTCCTTCTCCGGCAGCGAAGCTCATTCATTTAATTAAATCAGTTATCCTCAGCCATCATGCATGTTTTCAATATTTATAGAGGCTTGCTTAGAGTTGCACACATTTCCTATAAAAGTAAAAACAGATTTTATAAATAAATAAATGCTATTCAGAAGATCGTTATACAGTATAAAATGCACTGATGCTCCTGCTTAAGATAAACCCTTTGCAGCACCTCTAAATATTTATGATTTTCATTTGTCAGCCTCCTTCTAGTCACAGTTTGAAAGTCACTGTGAGTTTAACGCCGTGCGGCAGCAGCGGCGGAGTGAATGATAGATTATCTGCTGTGCAGTACAGCTCACTTTGGTGTTTATCGGTCGTGTCCACAGTCCGGGTGTGCTGCAGAAAGCTTTTTTTTTTCCTTCTTCTTATTGTCGGCTCCTATGCAAAAGGTCATGTTTCATGTTTGTCCTCATCTGCCTCAGTGGAGCAAAGGGAAGTGTTGATTCTGTGTTTTGAATGAATGCTATCAGCGGGAACCAGAGACCAGAACCAGAACCATTCATCTTCCTAACAGGGCAGCTGGGATGACACACTCTGTGTTAGGAGGAGTGTTTTATCAGGCGGCTGGGGGAGAACAAACAGAAACCAGCTGAAGTGCGGCATTGACACTGTATGAATCTGCGACGTAATAATGCATCTGTGGCTGCAGCTGCACACACCAAATTCACAGCTGTAGACATTTTATTTTTCTTCTGTCAGCTCACTTTTCTCTTTGAGTTTCCACACTTGTCACATTACAGCCACAAACATTTGCTTATATGCAAACAAAATTGTGTATCGTTTTGAAGAGAAAGAAAACTGATATTTTTTTACAAATTCAAATGAAAAAAAGTGCAACATGCATTTGTCCTCAGGCCCCAGAAGTAATTTCAGTAAAAAATCCGTTTTTACAAAGATTGCAGTTGCAAGTCTTTTGGGCTTTTCTTTACCAGCTTTGAAAAGTTGCTAATTAGTCGGGTCGTCAGCAGCAATTTTTTAAGTCATGCCTCAGTTGATGATGCAGGCACAGACTTTGTCAGGGACATTCTAATTCATAAATGCTCTTAGCAAATCATTCCATGGTATCTTTGGTGGTAGGTCTTGCAGTTTTGTCATTTTTTTATGATTGTCTTGTATTTAGGCTCCTATTACTCTGAAGAAGCATCAACATATCTTGATCTTAAGTCTTTCTTTCATTGCAACTGGCTTGTTGCCACTTCTTCACAAAGACCAGTGCAACGTATGAATAGAGTCTCCAATCTGAGCGGTGAATCTCCTCTGGTCACCATGGCTGCTTTTCCGATCAATGCTCTCCCTTTCCGGCCAATGTGTTTTCAGGTGTCTGAATTGTTTTGCAGCTGGGTCAAATAATTCCCCATGAGATGTTCAAATCGTGGTATGTTGCTTAAAAACCTCACCCTACTTTTAACTTATTTGATGCGTTGCGTCGTCTCTAGGATGCCATTTGTTCACTAATGTTCTGTAACAAACCTCGAGGCCTTCACAGAACAGACGAATTTATATAGAGAAGCTACACACAGGTGAACTGGAACAAGTAAATATGTGAAATAGGGAATTAGAAAAAATGGTCTTATGTCGTGTTATTTTATTTGTGAAAACAACAAAAACTATTTATTATTTCCATTTGACTTCACGGTCATGCAGAACATTGTGTTTGTTGTTTGTCTTATATAATATGCGTACAATTTGATGAAGTCTGTGGCTGTACTGCAACAACTCCCAAAGATATTTGTTTTACTTTTGTTTTAGTTAAAAAGCCTTTGACAAGATGTTCAGTGGCCAAAAACACTTTTAAGAGGAAATCACTTGAGTTAGATATCATTTGCTCACAGTGACGTTTGCATTGCAATTGAAAATGAAACAAAATTGTTTCATTTCAAAGAGGCATATGAAATTCAGGTTGAATGTTTTATACTTTGCAAAAGTAGATTCTGGAAAGGCCTTACAGAAAATTAGGGGGAAAATGTATTCCTAACTTTATGTTGACAAAGGTTAGTACTCTCTTGGTAAGTTCAGTTTACTTATACTTAGAAACTCATTGTGTTCATATATTCATATATATATTTGAAAATAGCAACTAATTTAGGAGTAAAGAGGGAGTTTTTTCAACAGTTTCTGAAGCACCAACTATTATTCATTTTTGTTTTCATTTAATTAATGTGTAATCTCTTTTTCATCCCAAACCCAAATTATTCCCAACAACTAAACTCCCCTTCAACAACCTGCAATGTTAACATTTTGCTTTAATTATAGCTTTTCCTCATCAACACAGTGAAATCAACATGAGACATATTTTTTCCCTGCGCTTCGTTGCCCCAGTTTGCTTCAGCTTAGCTATAAAACAAAGACAACATTCTGGCATTTTGAGCGTTTTGTTTTTTTTTTTTCAGTTCAGAGCTAATTGGATTCTTAATGATACAAGCATGGGATTGCCACCAAATGCAATGGGCAAATTGAAACATCCTGTAAAATTAAATCAATTAACTTTTTTTTTAGCTCAGTCAATTAATGTATTGACTTGTAAGTTACTTTGTTATAAGATTAAGTTAAATACTAGTGATGGTCAACGGATGCTAGCTCCAGAAATGTTTCCACTTAAATCAAAAATATATATTTACAGATGTTATTTGTTATTTTCAGTTACATCTTCTGGAAATAATTATAATAGTCGAGCAGAAATGTCCCAAGAACACAACTACGATAGTCAGATGTCGCGTGTGCACGAGTGTTTCCTTCTGCACATGTTGTGTTTGGCTGCTAGATGAGCCTCTCTGTCCGTCTTCATCGTCTTCTTTGTAATAGCTTTACTTACTTTTAGAAAAGGAAAATATGCTCTTTGTAATCATTTTATACACACAACTTGTTTTCATTTGTCCTCTTTCTCAGCAGAACTGTAGAAAAACACAAAGTTTGGGAATTCTGTTCATTTTTCAGATCACATCTTGGGCCTTTACTTTTTTATTCTGTAACTTTAAAACAAAAAAAAGGAGAAAGCTTTAAGCTCTGCCCTTAAAGTCAAGATTTTTTGTAGAATTAGGTACCTCCTCAGGTGAACCGAAGTAGCTTAGCGCATGCTTCTGAGAAACATCATGAGGAGATAGCATGTTAATTATGGCACAGAATTATACCTTCATTTTAATGCATGTAGGTGCTTGCTTTTGCTATCACTAATATATGTAACATTTAGGCATATGAAGAGGCTCCCTTGCAATATTTCTACAATGTTCTGCAACCTTAGCATAAAACAAATATCTATATATTCAGTATTTATTCAACACACGGTATGTTTTATGGCATAAAAGAAGTGCAGAGCTGATGCAGAATAATGTGGATACAAAAAACATTTTCATAAAAATCTAGGCTTAGATTATTTCCCTGCAGCAGTAGATGATAATAGTTAATCCAATAAAATGTTTAAACTGCATCAGCGGATAACTGATGTAGGGAACCCAACCTATAAAACTTTGCTTTTTGCCTCCGTTGCTTTCATATCTTGCCATGTTTGTTGCCGTATCTAAAACCACTTTTTGCTTTTCTATAAAGTTTGCATGTTGCTTTCTCTGTGACCTCTTAGTGTAGGACAAGCACATCAGGACGATTACTTAATTTACTACTGTTATTTATTTTTTATTTTTCCTACTTATCTCTAGATTGTGGAAGCCAATTCCTGCCTCTCTGATGAAAAAACAAGTAAACTTGTATCTTGTTATACTGAAATGCCTTGAATCGGCTCTGTGACATTATAAAGAGAAGAGTGAAACAAGTTTGGCTTAATATAAAGAAATTGATGTTGCAACATCATGAAGTTATACTTCAGAAGTGATTTTATAAATCTAGTAATCCTTCCAGTTTTGGAAGAATCCCACAATGTAAAAAAATAACTGAATGTTAACCAGTTTGGCAGAGAAAAAAATAGTAATGATGAGATAAAAGTTTTTTTTTTTTTTCGTTCTTTTTCAAGACGACAGAAATGGGCTTCTCGGTTTGTCAATCCCTCTGGGAATAAAAGTTCAATTCTCTGCACCAATCTGCCACTGCCTCCAAGTGGCCAGATTTATTCGCTGATTTTAAGCAGAAAATAGGTTATACCATTTAGCTGTTGGAGCCACTTGAACCATTCTGCATGTTGTAGCATAGCATCACTAACATTATCTTGCTGAAACATTTAAGTAGCATTTATGTCAAATTTGTAGCACTAGTGCCTATGTGTGTCGTACATGGCATATTTTAGTTGCAATGCTCATGTGAAAGATTGTTTTATTTATTTATTTTATTTGTACAGACATTTTCTGGCATTTCTTTGTTTAACTGGAGATGAAATTACACTTTACGGTACCAGATGAGCAGGAAGCCACCAGTTGGAAAAACAAGGCAGATATGCAATACTGTGCCAGGGATTAGGGATTTAAAATTGTTCTACTAAATGTAAAGTAAAACTGCAAATCAATTTATTACGGATATTTGAAATAATTTTACATTCTCACATTTACAGCTGTAATCATTGTTGCTTATTCTACTTAGGAGATTCAATAACACTTTTAAACCCATCTGTTTATTCTTTTCACAGAAAGAACAAAAGTTCACACATGTAACTAGAATGAAATTAAATGTCCAGAAAGACATTTAAAAAAGCACCTACTTTAAGAAAGAATGCATTACAGTACAAGATTAAGTTATTTTTTTACCTTTATTAAATAATGCATTTTCTCATCTTTATTCTTTATTCTATATTTTATTAAGGCTCAAATGCATTTTGTGTCTTCATAGATGTAAAGAGTCTGTACTTTACAGATGTAATAATGTATTTGCTGGTTTTGTTGCGATGTAACGTTAAAGCATTTAAAAACGACTTAAAGCTGCCTGTAGGCCGGAGCTCATGAACGTCATTAACCCATTGCTGTTACTTTGTTGCAACATGTACAGTGATAGTTTGCTTTAGCGAATTTAATTGAAGCATCACATTTAAATAAAAACTATATTTTGATGATTGAAACTAGAAATTATATACTTTCTATACATGCATCCATTTATTAAACCACTTACTATAATGCTTGTTACTGAACTTGTATAACCACAAGGAAAGCATTAGCACCTTTAACAACAAAGTAGGGAAGTAATCTTTTAAAATAAACTGTTGTTATATATTTTCTGCTTGTCTGTCTTCTTTGGGATGCCTCAAGAATCTGTTCTCGGGCTACTTTTATCTAACATTATTTCATATCCGGCTATCGGTCTGAATGTCCTCCAGCTAAATGCAGAACAGACAGAAATCATGTGGGGTTAGAAAGCAACCACAGAGTTTTGATAGACTAACATCTGAGTTTCAATAAAATTCAACAAAAACAAACAAAAAAAACCCCAAAAAACAGTCTAGTACCATTTCAAGAACATCACCAGAAAATATGATTTCTTCAAGAAACAAGACTAAAAAACCTGGTTCAAGCTTTTCAGTTTGTTAATGTAATTGTGCAGAGACAGTACAGGTCACTAAATAATCTCTGGTAACACTTTATTTGAAGGCGTGTGTATAAGACTGACATGACACTGTTATAAACATAACAGTCATGAAGATGAAGGGGTTCTCATCAATGTTTACAACTGTTGTCATAAAGTCTCATTCTGTAAACAGTTATGCAAATTTGACAATTTTAATTAACTTTTAATGCAACTTAATGCAAAATAAGTGTCATTATTTGCCAAATAATCCAGAGTTTATAATTTTAATGGACCTTTAATGCAACTTTTTGTGCAACTTTGCATGAAAAGTGTCATTTACCAAATAATCCAGAGTTTACCATTTTAATGGACCTTTAATGCAATGTTGTGCAAGTGTTATCATTTTCTGAATGATACTTCATATCAACAGTCGTAAACATTCAAGAAAACTCCTTCATATTTCAAATAAAGCGTTACCTAATCTCTTAGGCAGCAGCAGTTTATTCAAAGTGCTGCAGCCAGAGTCCTGACCGACACTAGAAAATTGGATGACGACATCCGGTCCTTAAATTGCTGCACTGGTTCTCCATCAGTCAAATGGCTAGTGTTATTTGCCAGCCATATAGTTTTATTTTTTTATGTGATTATGTTATCTTTGCATACCTTATATGAAGGTTCATTTTCTTAATGTGTTTTTTTTTTATTCTTATTCTTATTTTTAATTTGAATTTACTTGTTTGAAATGAGTTTACAAGTAAAACTGCCCTGGTTTAAAATGAAAAGAAGTTGTTTCAACAAATGTGGAGTTTATTAAATTACCCAAACATCATAAAGTAAACAGTGCCACTGGATATGCTGTACGGTATTCACGTACACTAAAGCCACATTTGGATCAATAGCTACATTACAAAAGTAAAATAATCCCATGAATAAAAACTAAGGTAGTGGCACAGATCTTTTTGCAAAAAGGCAGCAGGGAGAAAAAACAATTAACATGTTTGGCATTTATGGAAGTGAAAAAAAAATAGGATAAAAGCTGCAAAAGTACTATTGTACAATCCAAATAACTACATGTTGACCTTTAGTGCACATGCTGAATATGAAACGTTTTCTTGTAACAAATTGAATAAGAAGACAAGAAAGGAGTGAGCAGAGGAAAAGCTGAAACGAGACAAGAATAAAAATAAAAAATAATATCTATCCAGGAAACAGGAGGGGCAGCGAAAAGACAAACTTCAGAGCATTTACACATTTATAACTGACCACAGCTGAGTGAGACAACAACCTCATCAGTCATCCGCTGATGAAGAGCAGCAGAAATGCAGGACTTGCATAGAGACTTTGAGTAATATTTCCTGCTGCATAGATGAGAAACGCAGCAGCAGTTTCATTGAGAGGTGGAGATTTGATATGAGTTAAGATTTGTCCAGGGAGGTTTAGGCACAGAGTTGTTAAAGAGGAGCACAGTGAAAATTAAGTTTATCCCATAAATTGAGTATTTGTTGAAATAATATGTAAAGACAGAATAGAAACAGCCTTCCGGTGATTATGAATGAAAGAAGCGTTTTTGTTTCTTTTCCGTTATCTTCCAGCTAAAAATAGCGTTTTTGTTGTTCTTATTCAAACTACTTTGTTGTCTTTTTTACAAAACACCAACATTGGTTAGTTGGCATCCATTTTCACATGGGAACCATTATGTCAACAATTAAATGTAAAGATGGACTTGAGCTTTGGAGGACAAAAAAGAAATCCCAAAAAACCCGTCAAAACCCACAGATGTCAAAGTGAAGTTCTGCAAAGCAAACAAAGACATGTGACCAGTCAGGAAATACATTCATCACTAATATGCCAAATGAAGAAGAATAAAATTAGACCTTCCAAACCCTAAATACCGAATTATCTTTTTCTATCAATTTGAGAGTAAACTTTGAATTCTCAAGACCTCCAGCTTCAGGAGACACTGAGTTGCTGCTAAGCATGTCAGTGCACAAAACAAATGGCCAATGCTTTGAAATATTTGCATTGTCTTTTGCTCGGATGCATAAAACAAAACCAGTTTCTATTCCAGTCAAAACTAAAGAACAAACCAGTGTGTGCCGGTATGAGATTCTGGTGGTTTGAGAAGGTTGTGGTAAAATGACATGGCTTCAGTGTGTCAATGTGTTTAAAATAACAAAACACAAAATGATTTCCACTGCTGCTGCTAAAATAAATTACACTGATTTATCGTTAAATTATTTATTTACTGTAATTTTGATTCGCAGCAAATTAAATTTAAAAAATGCCCCTTGAATTTAGTTTTTAAGTGCTTATTGCACAACATAAACCTTCTAAGCTGTTCTGCTCTTTAGACTCTCTAAAAGTATAAGAAGAGGATATTAGCTGGAAACTAACCTTTAGAAACCTTGATATATAAATCCCATCTCTACCAGCTGGCGCATCCTGAATGTTGAAGACATCCTATTTAGATTCAAATGAGTTGAATGATTTTTGCTGGTTTATGGGTTTTGAAGAGGAGCTTCTGTCCACGATGAGCACCATAAAGATTTACATTCGGCAACGCAAAAAGCATGTGCAGCGTGTGCACCGCGGAGGAGACGCAGATCAGTGTGCAGCCTTCATCCCGGATTTAGTTGCAGTGCATATTTCTCCAGACGTGCTGCTCTGGAGTCTGGACAACAGTTCAATAAATAACAACAAGAGTCCTGCAAATTGGCAACAACTCAATGAAAACATTCGTTTCACCTTTTTGGGTCACAGTCTGAATCTGTCGGGGTGATAAAGAAGCCAAACTGCTGCAGGTGCAGCTGGGTTCACGTTTGCAGAGGAAGCAAATATTTTGCAATTTGGGCAAAAACTGTCTAAAAAGTTCAGGACTGAGAACTTTTATCCGAGATATAGTTGCAGCGCTGACCTAATATTTATTTAAACAGGCTTATACATGCTCCAATTGGGCATTCACGATATTAAATACTGTCACGGTTTAAGGAATAATTTAACTTCACTCGTGGGTGAATAGACATGTGCAGAACTTTTTTTTTCATTATTATTTAAAAGTGCTTTTGGGTGGTTTTGGAAGTCAGTCAGCGCAGAAGGAAACAAAAATGTCTTGTTTCTGGGGCAGTTTTTAGCTGTTATCCAGCAAAAAATTCTGCGTATTTACAGTCGTCTAGATAACATTTCAACCTTCCTTGTGCTTTCCTGAATCTGGAAGCTTAAAAGGTGTTTGGGGTGTTCCTTCAGCATCCAGAGTTGGCCCACAGTGAATGAATGGGACACATTCGCTGTATTTCCTTGTAAAATGAAAAGCCGCCAACAGCACAGACATCACTTATGTTTTGTTGCAGAATCTGAGCATTTGTGGAGCGGAAGTGTAGCACTGCCATCTAAGCACACATTTATAAAATGTAGCAGTGTGAAAGTACAGCACAGCAGCTGAAGGCAGTGAGGAGGAACAACCTGATTTGATATGTTGCATCGTTCTGTTTCCAGACCACTCCAGAAGTACAAATTGCACGCATCCCTGTGTACTTACTTTTTTTTTTTTTCCTGTTTGTCTCTCCCAACATAAACAATGAAATATACATTCAAAGCACAACAAATGCACAGAAAATAAGCACATCGCTTTCCTTTTTGGATCATTATTCCTAATTACTCCTGTGTGAGATGAGGATAAGGCAAGAAGCTGGTCTGTGAGGTTTCTTCCATCGTTTCTGCTGTGGCTGTTGTTGCAGGTGTCTGCCAGTCTTTCTGGGTAAAAGACTGAAGCTATTTAAAGACTGCAGGGAGGAGGGAGGCAGCGATTTTAACTGCTCGAGAGGCGACGGTAAAAGTAGATGTAGCCCAAGTCCTTTGGAGGCCTTTCTGACAAACACACCTTGTGGTCGTTGTAGATCACCCACCTGGATGAAGAGGAGCGAAGATTACTCATTATACACACTGTTCAGAGCCACGAATACCACGAGATTAAATAGAATAAATGGAAAAAGTGAACAGACTTTGTCTCATTTTTTGTGAGACAGGTTGCCACTGACCTTCCCTCCTTTTTGATGTGACAAACATAATGTCCAGACATTGTGGAGGCTCCCATGTGGCTGATGATGGCAAACAGCTCATATCCTTAAGTGAAGAAAAGCCACAAACACAATAAGGAACAAACTTACACAGAAATGTTGCAACATTTTAATAAAGGGTCACTAATGTCAGATTTCCTTGTGTATGTAAGGAAATCACATTTTCACATTTTCCTGACGTGATCAGGAAAATGTGATCACGTCAGGAATCACATTTCCTGACGTGATCATTTTCCTGACGTCAGGAAAATGAAAGCAGAAAGCTTTCTTTTGCAGAATTTTACAAAAAAAAATCTTATAAGTGCGGAAGATTTCTTAAAAGATGCTTAAAAAGTCCAAAATCTGTTGACCTTTTCTTCACAGAAAGATGAAAAACAGATGCAGTACAGTAAGTGTGAAGCACTTACGTCCTGGTCCATCTTTAACTCTCGGGCCTGACGTTTCTCTGTCTGGGGACAGCGTGGAGTCGCTGTGCGAGTTCATGTTGGAAAAGGCGTTGTCATTGGGCTCCGTGTCTGCCATGTCAGAGAGCCCATCGCTCTCCTCCTCCTCTGGATGGGTGAAGATCCAGTCGAGCGCTCGCTCAAGATTATTATTCTAGAAAAATCATAAAAGGAAGCCAAGCTAAGAAAAAAGAAAACTGATATCAAGCTGTCTTTTTGTTAGCCAGTTTCACAGTCGCTGCAAACGAAACTGGTCAGTTGATGTAGATTTTTAAAACACTTTCTGCTCGGAAACTGAGCTACTGCTAATGCAAACATTAGCAGTAGCTGGCATGAGTATTCATGGAGGGGTTTGAACCAGTAACCCTCTGGTCACAGGACCAACTCCTCCCTCCTGAACCACCATCAGCCACATACTGCTCTTACAAAGAGCTGCAATCTTCTTACAAAGAGCTGCAATCTTAGAGCATGCTACAGAAACCAGGATTAGAAATGTTGACTCTTCTAGTTTTGCCAATTTGTTGAATGCCCCATGATGAACACGATAAATGAGCAATCTTTCACTAGAGAAGTGGGAGGCTTCCATCTGGGACAAACTTCCCCCTGTTTGTTTTGAATCCAAAGGTGTGACAGGTGGGGAATGAGAGTCTGGGGAACGCATGTGGCGACGGCTTGGCTGATGGCATCCGTTTTTATCCTTCAGAGAGGTCTATGGGGTCAGATAAACGTGCCTCACGCTCAATATGGTCCGACAACAAACCAGCAGTGAGACCCCTCGCTGTTTCACACCTCCCTCCGTCCCTCCATCCCTCCCTCCCTCCCTCGGGAGGAATATGCATTCTTTGTTTTCTCTCCACTTCAACAGCAGCAGCAGCAGCAGCATGTCTGCCAGCGAGCTCTGTGGCTTTACTAATGATAAACAAGAAAGCCCGGCATCTATTTTAGCTTCCTACCAGCCGTCTGCGGGGCTATTTTTGCTGAGAGGGGCAGTTTGAAATATGAAACATGAAATGTGAGAATCAGAGGCCATTTGGAGGCTGGAGGAACTTGGAAATGGAGGTGGCATTCTCTTTGACCCATAACAGAAGTAAAAAGATTGAATTTACTCCATGCCATTTGTGAATTTATGAACTGCTTTACTAGTCGTCTGACGTTTTCGTGCGTTCCTCAACCTGAGGTGAGGGGAGGGGGGCGTTTGTGTGATGCAGAGACCATTTGTAAACACCATGTAGAGCAGACATCTTTAATCACTCTGACATGTAGGACCAAATAAATCCGCACCTTGGAAAGTGAACAAGTAGGGCAGCCAGAGCCTTTTATGACTTACAGAGTTCGCTTTTCATCATCTCGCTCCGTCTTTGCCCTCTTTTCAAATGCCACTTCACTTCCTGCCCTCCTCCTGCTTTTTCCCTCTTTAACCTAAGCTCCGGTTTCTTTTAAGTTTCTGGAAAGTGTTTCCTTGTCGTGCCAAACAGTTGTTACTGATGTGCTTTTAGCCCTTCGTTTCCCTGAGACACTCAGCACACGGTGTAGGCGTTCCCTTTTCCATCCTCTCTCTTGCTCAAGTCTGACTATTTCCACTTCCTTTCAAACTATCAACAGTCTGCATGAGAGGCAGACGAAGGGCCATTCACCTAAGATTTCTCCTCTTTAAGCAGGTCAGACGTGACGGCCGTGTCTGCCCACGCTGAGACAGCTCAGCTCTGCGCGTTTCCAGCTAAAATAACTCACTTTTCACATCACACTGCAGAGATGTGCAGAGCTGATGGTCACAGCACAAAAGACTTACAGCTGTAATTGCAGAGGAAAGTGGTTCTACAAAGTATTGTCAACTGAAGACAGAATACATACTTGAAACATTTTATAGATTTTTATTCTCAAAAATATTTTTTGATCTATCACACAATATCCCAATAAAATACATTAAAGTTTGCATTTGTGACATGAGGAAAAAATGGATACAAAAACTTCTCATGCCCCGTATTCACATCTAGCAAACTGTGGCTAAGAATATGTCATCGGTCTCTATGAGGTTTGTTTACAAGCATTAGTCCAATATGCACAAAGAAACAGCGTATTATTTAAATCCAGTGGGAGCAAATGAAGGAAAAGAAACACAGTGAGCAGATGACTGACCGTGGCTTTGAGAGCGCGGATGCTGTGATTGCGAGGAAAGCCCATCGAGGTGAGGATGGCGATGCTCTCCTCGGGAGGCAGGTTGTCCAGTGGCGTCGCCCCCATGGGGCTGTCACTGGTAGAGGGAAGAGGATCCATCATTGAGGGCAAAGTGAGAGGTTCAGCAAAGTCTGCAAACACAGAGGAAGATCAATTAAAAAAAGAAAAAGAGAGAGTATTTATTACTACTGGGAACATAGAAATAACACTTCAAGTCCTTGATAAAAGCCAGCCAGTTTTACAGACTTGTGATTTATTAGAAGGAGGAGTGAAATAAAGACAAAGACGATAAAGGAAGGTGGATAAAATGTATCAGGAGGTAACAGTGGGAGAATAACCTGCTTTGTGAATCTGATGACAAATTAACCAGACAGCACATACAAAATGTGTGCATAAAACTGAAGTAATTGCGCTCTCATGCATCATGATGACATGAGAAACATAAACAAAAACATAAGGCATGTCATTGCAATTTTCAATGCAATGACTGTGCATCTGGGCTGCAAGTGGCACAGTTGCTAACAACTGGAAGCCAGGAAGTCAGAGAGATCCCACGCATGCACACAGTCCAAAAACATGATTGGTGGGTTAATTGGTCTCTCTAAATTGACTTTAAGTCTGAGTGTGTGCAAGATTGTTTGCCCTCTGTGTTGCCAAGTGATTAACTGGCAGCCTGTCCAGGTTGTACACCGCCTGTTGCTCAATGACTGGTAGATATGGGCACCAGTCCTGCAAAACAAGCAGGTGTAGAAGCTGGATGGATGGAGATTTCATGCTGCACATTTTCCTAATGTTAATGTGGCTCTTAGCGGCACCCATCATTTTTTTTCTTGCCACTGTGACCCTTTGGTTGTTGTGCTTGTGTGTTGCTTGGAAACCAATCTGCAAAATGCTCTAGTTGTTATTTTTTTAGATCAAATTATTTGTGAGGTAAGAGGCAGAGATTTGGCCCACCTGGAATAACGTGGTAACACCATTTCAGATTTAACCCCGAAAAAAAAAAACAATCATGGTTTCCAAGTCTTTTAAGTCAAATTAAATCGCACCACAATATTCTTCAACCCCAAAATAAGGACACTTCTAATATATACTTTTGCACTGGTATTAGACAGAGCCTCTATTATAGTCATTGCCATAAATGAAAATGCAGAACATTATCTTCCAGGACCATTTTCCATCTCGGCCTTGCAGTCCTGCGTCCATACTAGTAATAAGTAGTTTTTATTCACATGAAAATGGCCGTCTTCAAGATGTTATCAGTAGAGCCGAGTCAGGAAAACATACTTTAATGGCCCACTGTAAACATGCTTCAATATTTTCTAAAAACTAATTCAGGAACTAATCAAATATAACAGACTGACCTTGGCTGCATGCAGCTCTTATAAGAAGAGAATAGACTGACTAAAAGCAAAACAGTCGACCATAGAGAAAGAGTGCATAATTTTTGTTAACAAGCTTACCTCTCCAGATAGACAATATGTTACTGAAATATCTACATTTTAAATTACTCTTAAACAGGAACACAAAGTGCCCACTTCACTGCTCTCCCTGCTTCACCTCTGATGATGTGTTCCACATACAAGTAATAATTGAATTCTTACCCAAAATAAATGAATATCACATGTGCTTATAGTACCAGAAGAAACTTATTTTATATCTAAACAACAAATATTTACAAAGAAAATGTTCTATTAATTTATAAGATTGTGCAATGCTATTTGTTTAAGTTCACCACACAGAGAAAGACTCCATCTCTCCACTTTTTGACTGTTTCTAAAAGGTTTCCATGAACAAATTAAATTGTATTCAAAAATAGTGCGTTTAATGTCAGCAGCCCTCAGCGTTCCTATAGTAAATTAATAAGACCAAATGCATTTGGAGCTGTGCATTTTCTTTTCCAGAAGACGTTTGGTCTAAATTTACAAAAAGTAAGGAAACGTACGTGTCTGCTATTTTTCTTGACAAACTAGGACATTTACTCTGTAAACTGAAAAATGCTAGAAGATATAGCTTTTCTGTGACTCAATGAACCATCATTTAGTTGTCTCTGAGGATTTGGTCATCCTCTCCAAAATGTTGGTCAAGAACTTGGATGCTGCTCGCCTGCTGATGCTCTTGCAATGTCTTGTTGAAACATCCATGTTGGCAGCATTTTTTCTTCAGGTATAAGGCAACATGTATCATGATGTTTTCAAACTGATCCACAATATGTGCAAAAAAAAAAAAAACCTCCTCAACATCACAATCTGGTGAAAAAAAATCCCCCAAATCCAAAAAATAACAATCTTGTGTATGGAAATAAAAGTTAATGTGGTTAAGTATCTTGTTAACTAACAAAGTTTTCAGGCTCTAAAAACTTGTAGAAAGATGTAGAACTTTCTTCTGGCAAAACATTTAGAAGAATCTGAAGTAATAATGGTGAGAAAATGGCTAATCAAAAAGAAGAAAGCTGAGCAAGAATAAAACTTTATGAAGCACACTCGAACAGCTGATCCTGCTGATATTACGGCGTCTGAATGCAGCCATTTTGCAGATGCATTAGTCCCATTTAAAGACTAACTGGCAGGAGGCTGCTCTAATTTCCATCCACTGTACAAAGGCTCTTTACATCCAGCAAGGGAAATAAAAAGTGACACGCGTCGACGCCTTGGGGGAACAGCTTCAATGCTGAGCAGCTCAGATACTCTGGGTCGATTTCCACCAAGTTTTTGTTGAGGATCGGTAATATACAGACAAGCACAGACAAACACTTGCAGCCCAGAAGTGGAGACTGTCTGAAACAGTGTTGGGTTTCTATATATACAGAGAAGAAAAACATTAGATGTGACATGTCTATCAGTTCAAATTACCTCTGTGCTCAAAAGGTCCCTAATAAATAAAGTCCTGCCTTTTTTCTGCTCCCCTCTGCACCCTCTGAAAGCCTGTAGACCCTGATTCAAATTACTGCACAATAACTTTAAACAGAGTTTTAGATGCAGTTGTTTGGGTCTTAAGTTCCTCAGGCTTCATTTTCCTTTCAATACTAACTCAAAACTTACAGAGAAATCTTTTGCAGGCTTTTGATGTTTTGATTCCTTATCTAATTTTGATGGTGTGTGATTAGTTTTTCCACATATTTCCTGGCAACAGACTGTATAAACACTTTATTTCTTGGGTAACTTTCAACATTGGATGTTCATAGACCCCACAGTCTGAGGATAAAATCAAATGTTATGTTATTAGTCAACTCTGTTCCATCACTAATTGTACATTTCATTAACAGAAGAGTAAAATCTACAAAAAGATGGATAAAGTGGAGCCTTAATTTTAAGACATAAGAGAGCTTATAAAAATCTATCTACTGCCCTTTGAACATTTTATTTCTGTGCATACTCCAATAGTAGGTTTTTATGATTTTTAAACCCCTTAAAAATCCTACTTTCTGAAGACTGGTGAACATTCATATTTGTCTACATGTTTCTGATGCCATTTTTACAAGATATTTAATATATGATATGGCTTTGGTGCAACTGAAATATTGTCAAAGTTGTAAGATTAAATAGTAAATCGCTCCATTTGCTGGCTAATGTTTGATAGTCACCGTTTTGTCAAAAAAAAATGTTTTCAGTTAAAACAGCTTAAACAGTATTAGCAGAAAAATAAATTCATTTTTATGAAGTCAAAAATAAAACTAAATTTCTTGTTTTTGTGTTTATGTATTTTTTTTATTAACTTGCTACCTTTAGAAAGGTTCCCTCTGAAATGTCTCATATATGAGCAATAATATCTAGGCCCACTAACTTTTGAAATATGTCAAAAGACGTTTTAAAAACTGCCGCCAGCCTAAAGGAGCTTGCTCAGTTTCTGTCAAACACTCCCCCTCAGCACCATGCTGCCATGCTCTGTGAGGTATTGCTGCCTTACCAGGCTCCTCCATGTGGGCTATGATCCAGTTGAAGGCCATCTCTGGGCCCATGTTTCCTGTGTAGTACACCGCCTTCCTGCAGGCCTCCAGCGGAAAACCCATCTCTGCCAGCTGCATAACGGCGCCTTCATCTATCTCCGGAGCTGCGGTCGAAATAAGCCAACATCAACAACGCCTTGGCATACACTCACCGATTCAGCAGTAACAGTAACCCTCTCTCTCTCTCTGTGGGACTCATTAGACAAAAGGACCAGAGGAGAATCGGGTCCGGCGAGGCATCTCTGCCCAGGTAAGATTTATCAGAGAGAGAAATGAGCCTGGCTAAAATAAGCAGAGCTACATTCAAAAAAAAAAGTTAAGTTTGTCTGAAAGTACAGCGCACCTGCAGCACCTGCTCAGGTGGTGGAGGCATTCATCACAGCTGTCTAAAGGAAAATACACTTTCCAAAGCAATAACTTACATGCATCTAACACATTTGTTCAAAGAGTGTGACTCAAAAGAGAAATAAATACTCACAGTCGGTTGAGCTCATGGAGTTATCTGGAGAAAAGGAGGAGAGTGATTGCTTAGAGGTAGTAGCACACAGTGAGATCAGTTATCACAAGTTTTGCTTTTTGTTTCAGCTCAGACGATGCTGCAGGAAGAGTAAAGCTTTAAAGGATTTACAGACGTTCCCTAAACGCCTCACATCCATAAAGTTGTGTTTGCTTATCACACACCTCTCCTCACTGCTTTAAACACTGCAAAAAACACAAAATCTTAGCAGGTAATTTTGGTCTAGTTTCTAATGCAAATGTCTTATTACACCTATAATAAGACAAATTAACTTAAAAGTTACTTTTCAGTATTTGCTTGTTACATATAAGCTTGTATTAAGTAAATAATTCCTTATTATTGATGAAAACGTACTAGTTCCAGTGGCAGATAAATTAACATGAGGAAAATGTCTTGTTATAAGTTAAATAATCTGCCAATGGAACAAGTACGTTTTCATCAGTATAAAGGAATTATTTAATTAAAATAAGCTTATAGATCTTACTGAAAAGTCACTTTTAAGTTAGTTTTGTCTTATTTCAAGTTTGCTAATGCATTTTTACTAGAAACTCCACCAAATTTATTTGGTAAGATTTTGTGTTTTTGCAGTGAACAAGGCTACCTGTACGAAAGCTAAAAGCAGCATGTTAGTGAGAGTTAGTGCAAACACACAAAATTCGCTAAACGAACTTGAGGAGCCGCCCAATTTTAAGCTGAGGTGATTTTTTTAATCAATATATAATTTCCTAAAACCGACAAAACCACAGCATTATGTGATGAGAAGCAAATATGCTCAAATTCTGATGCAATGCGTCGGCTGCACAAAGCAGTCCCTGCATTATTTTGTGTGATTTATGTTCATTCACTCCAGAGAAAGTATTTACATTGACAGTCATTTGTACAGTAAAGTACATGCACTCAATACTTTTTAGGCCCCTAAGGAATAACAGGTCCTTCAACTCATCTCCTGCATAGATTCCCTGAGGTTTAGCTGAGGCCAGCTAACTCTGCTGATGGTCATCAGAACAGGCATTGGTACCTTTAGCACTTTTTGGCTGGTCCTCCTGGAAAATGAACTCATGTTCTCTTCTAATGAAAAAGCCTTATGGAGATGCAGAAGAGCTCTAAAGTGCCCTGGTTGATTGTTCTGCTAACTTTGGAAAGAAAAACCCAGTGGACCAGCGCCAGCACATCAGATGGGTCCCTGAATCATGGCTGGATGTAAAAAACCTCACTATGGACCTGAAACAGATTGTCTTATGTGCCTCTCCGCTCTTCCTCCAGGCTCTCAGACCTTTTCCAGTGAAATATAAAATGTACTTTCATGAGCCTTTTTCCTTTTAGCTCAGGCAGAACTTCAGCTGTAGTCCACATTACTTTAATCTTCTCCCAAACTTTTCAAAGGACTTTGCTTCAAAATCCTCTCAAGGCTGTGGTTAACATTTACGCTTTTGTAGCTCTTTCCATTTATTCATTTACTCAGCTTTCCATTAATATCCTAACATGAATCACTCTGAACAGCCAGTTACTATAGCAATGACCTTTTGTGACTTGTGGAAGGTATTGATAACTTAAGCTGGTAGTCTTTCCAATAATTATGTGGCCCTTCACATGACCATAATGCAAAATTTCTACATGAATTTTCCATTTTTAACCAATGTTCTTGGTCAAAAGTGTAACTTTTAAAGAAACAGAATTTTAGGTTTTGTTAGATGAAAATAATGATTACATTATCACAATAAATATCACAATAAACACTTAAAAATTATAAATCTGTTTAATCACATATAAAGTTTCATTTTGGAAACTAAATTGCTGAAATAAAATAACTTTTCATTATTGTCATATATTTTCTTGTTATAACTAATTAAAAGAAATTAAGATTCCCAAGCCACGTACAAAAAAACATTGTTGTTCTGTTGCCATCTTCATGTGTAAATAAACTGTTTTGTACATATTGTTCCTGTGCAATCTACACAGTAAGAACAAATTTTACTTTGAAAGAGGAACTGTTGTGCCTTTATCCTCTGCTACACTTCAATTTAGTTACAAATGAAATATTAGTTGCAACAAAACAGTTTACATATTTCTTCTTGTGGCTTATTTTCATATTTAAATGCAAAAAAAGAAAAGAAAATGTGAAATCAGAAGTCAATATCTTAAGTGTGTGCTTCCATTAGTTTGATGTATTAAAAACAAAAAATACTGAAGCAAATCAACTAATTTCTGTTTTTCTCCCCCTAAATGGTCTGAAATATTTTAGCACACAACTGATTAACAGACTGATGAGCAATATTGTGGGTCAGTCAGGCTACAAGAAAACACATTTGTGGGCTGCGATGTAATCAGTGCGAAGCATCGATGCATTTGGAGACAAAAGGGTGACCAATCATTCATCACTGCCAACTCCAGCCAGAAGGGATAACAAACCAGTGGTTCATTGGGAGCAAATAAAAATTTGAGATATTAATATGAAATAAGCAAATATAGGAGCACATTCAGAATCAGCAAGTTATTTGCTCTGACCTCTTTTTATTTCACGGTTTTAATCAGATTAAATACAAGAAGAATGTTATTGTAACCTTGCATAAACACATTTGAGCAGAAAACGCAGAGAAAGAAACACTGAAATAAACTTAATCAATCAATCAATCAATCAATCAAATTTTATTTGTATAGCACATTTCAGCAGCAAGGCATCTCAAAGTGCTTCACACAACCAAAACAAAAACAGAAATAAACAGCGAGAAAGAGAGAAAATTAAAAAATAAATAAAAATAAATAAAAAAAAACAAAACTCCCTTAACAGAGGACGCCGCCGTCCCACACAGAATTTAACTAACTTATAGTTAGAGGAGTCTGCCCTCCCGCGGACTTTAACTGGTTCCATTCCATTTCCATTCCACTTTAATTTTCTTTTTTTTCCACCCTCATTTTTCACTTTCTTCCCCATACATAAAAGAAAGAAAAAAAAAAAAAAAAAAAAAAAAAAAATTAAAAATTAAAAACATTAAAGACATAAAAACATGGAAGACATCAAAACCCGCACTCTAACCCTAATTTAGCCATAAGCAACTCTAAACAGGTGGGTTTTAAGTTGAGATTTAAAGGCACCCAGTGTTTCAGCTGTTTTACAGTTTTCTGGAAGTTTGTTCCAAATCTGTGGTGCGTAGAAACTGAATGCTGCTTCTCCTCGTCTGGTTCTGGTTCTGGGGATGCAGAGCAGACCAGAACCAGAAGATCTGAGGGGTCTAGATGGTTGGTACAGTAATAACAGATCTTTAAGGTATTGTGGTGCTAAACCGTTCAGAGATTTATAAACTAACATCAGTATTTTAAAGTCTATTCTCTGAGCTACAGGGAGCCAGTGTAGGGACTTTAAAACTGGTGTTATGTGCTCTATCTTCCTGGTTTTAGTGAGAACCCGAGCAGCAGCATTCTGGATCAGCTGCAGCTGTTTGATTGATTTATTAGTCAGACCTGTGAAGACGCTGTTGCAGTAATCAATGCGGCTAAAGATAAATGCATGGATGAGTTTCTCTAGATCGTGCTGAGACATAAGTCCTCTAATCCTAGAGATGTTCTTCAGGTGATAGAAGGCCGACTTTGTGACTGTCTTAATGTGGCTCTGAAGGTTCAGGTCAGAGTCCATCACTACTCCCAGGTTTCGGGCCTGATCGCTGGTTTTTAGTTGTAATAACTGAAGCTGTGCATTGATTCTAGTTCGTTCCTCTTTAGGTCCAAAGATAATAACTTCAGTTTTGTTTCTGTTTAGCTGGAGAAAGTTTTGGCACATCCACACATTGATCTGTTCTAAGCATCTATTCAGTGATTGGATGGGTTCAGAGTCACCTGGTGACATCGTGATGTAGAGCTGTGTATCATCCGCATAATTGTGGTAGCTAATCCTATGTCCTGTTATAATCTTTGCCAGTGGGAGCATATAAATATTGAAAAGAAGGGGTCCTAGGATTGAACCTTGGGGTACCCCACATGTGACCTTTGACCTCTCTGATGAGAAGTTTCCAATTGAAACAAAGAAATCTCTGTTCTTTATGTAAGATTCAAACCAGTTGAGCACTGGACCGGAGAGTCCGACCCAACTCTCCAGTCGATTCAGTAAAATGTCGTGGTCAACAGTGTCGAAAGCTGCACTGAGGTCCAACAGAACCAGCACTGTGGTTCTCCCACAGTCTGTATTTATATGGATGTCATTGAACACTTTTACAAGGGCCGACTCTGTGCTGTGGTGAGCACGAAAACCAGACTGGAAGGAGTCAAAGCAGTTTGTTATTGTTAGGAAGTTATTTAATTGCTTAAAAACAGCTTTTTCAATAATTTTGCTGATGAATGGGAGGTTGGAGATCGGCCTGTAATTCTGCAGTAGGGATTTGTCTAGATTGTTCTTTTTTATAAGTGGTTTGATAACTGCTGTTTTCAAAGCCTGGGGGAAAACACCTGAAGAGAGCGATGAGTTTACTATTTGGATCAGATCATTAGCAACAACAGGCAGGACTTTCTTAAAGAAATGTGTGGGTAGGACATCCAGACAGCAGGAACTGGAGCTTAATTGACTTATAATTTCTTCTAGGGTTTTATAATTTAGTAGTAGAAATTGGGTCATTTTTCCTGCATTTGTTTTGTTTGGGCACAGCATTGGTACCGTCTTTGGAGTGGATGAGCAGATTAATCCTCTGATCTTTTGAATTTTCTCTGAAAAGAAACTGGAAAACTTGTTGCAGGCGGCAATAGATTGAAGTTCAGGTGGTAACGTCATTGGAGGATTTGTGAGCCTGTCAACAGTGGCGAATAAAGCTCGAGCGTTGTTAATGTTTTTGTTTATGACATCTGCAAAGAAAGCTTCTCTCGCATGTTTCAGTGTTGTGTGATAGTTACGTAGTCTTTCCTTGTAGATGTCATAATAAACGTGCAGTTGACCTTTACGCCATTTCCGTTCGGCCCTACGGCAGAGTTGTCTTGCAGATTGAACTACTTGTGCATTTCTCCATGGAGATTTCTTCCTACCAGTCACAACCTTCACTTTAGTGGGGGCAATGTAATCAATGATATCTGAAAGTTTGCACTGAAAATCATCCACCAACTTATCTACGTCACTATAACTTAAGAGTGAGGAAGAAGAGTAGATTTGATTAAATGTTTCTGCTGTGTTTTCTGTGAAAGTACGTTTTGTGATAGTAGCTGTTTGTTCAAGTGGGTTAACAGATAAAGAACTGTCAAAGAAAACAGCAAAATGATCCGACAGGGCAATATCAGTTACAGAGACATTGGAAATATTCACACCCTTACTGATAACCAGGTCCAGTGTGTGTCCCTGAGTGTGTGTTGCTTGTTTGACATGTTGTGTTAAACCAAAACTCTCTAATATATTACAGAGCTTTTTAGCCCCTCGGTCTTGGGGGTTGTCAACATGAATGTTGAAATCACCGACAATTAGCAAACAATCGTAATCAATACATATGAGAGATAGAAGCTCATTCAAGTCCGCAAAGAAATTTTCCACATATGTTGGTGTTTTGTATAGAGTTAGTGTCAAAGTTCGTTTGTGGCCTTTTACCTCGATTCCAAGATATTCAAAAGACATAAAATTACCCAAAGAGATTTTACTACAGTTTATGGTATTCTTAAATATTGAAGCCACGCCTCCGCCTTTTTTGTGTTTTCTATTTTCACTTAAAAAATTGTACGTAGGAGGTGTTGATTCAATTAGTACGATTGCTTCATTATTGTCATTCAGCCATGTTTCTGTCAGAAATAAAAAATCAATATTATGCTCAGTGATTAAATCATTAATTAATAGAGCTTTCGAACAGAGAGATCTGGTATTTAAAAGAGCCAGGTTAAGTGACTCGGAGGCTGAAAGCTCTTCAGTCTGAGGTTCCTTTAGACAGGGGATCAGTCTGAGGTTTGAATTAAGACCACCGTTTTTTGTATTTCTGTTTTTTGTAACTGTTCTTGTAGTGATCCGGACAGGTATTGTCCTGCTACGCAATGTTGGGGGGCCAGACACATTCTGGAGGAAGACGGGTGTAAGGATAATATCTGGACCCCGGTCTCAGACCTCCGAAATGCAGAGTGCTGGATCTTCAGGGAGGTCAGAGGCAGGTGGCTTAGATGAAGTGAGAGTTGTGCCGAGGCGAACCTGTTGATCCATACTATCCAGCTGGGATGAGAAAGAGTCCGTCCGTCTTTCTCTCTGACCTGAATTCTCCACCAGCATTTTCAAGCGGCTCAGGTGAAGCCCGGCTCTCTTTAGTGGGTCACTTTCTAATAAACGTGAGTGAGTGTAGGAGCAGAGAGGGAGGGGGGAAGGAGAAGGGAGGGGGGAAGGAGAAGGGAGGGGGGAAAGATGTGGGATGGGGGAAGGCGGAGGGGAACCAGTCGTTCTGTTCACAGCCGATGTTTTATCAGTTTGTATTGGAATAGTTTGTTCTTGATATGCGGAGGGCTCCATCCTAATCAGACATCCTTGAGCCTGTTCTTCTGAAGCGATGGTCACATTGTTGTTCTTGTTGATAAAATGAAAAATGTTTGCAGTGAGCAGCCTTATTCCGTGTTTGTTAAGATTGCGTCCTCCTCTTCCAAAGAGGTGAAAGCGCTGCCAGTAGATCCAGAGGTTATCGATGAAGGTCACTGAGCTGGCAGAGCAGGTTTTAATCAGCCATTTGTTTATCATAAGCAGCCTGGAATGTTTTTCGTCTCCCCATTGAGGCGATGGAATTGGACCACTGAGAAATAACTTCATTTTTAATCAAATGAGAAAAATGTTTTATAAGTGTAGTCACCGTGTTTGTGGTCCTGTTGTCAAATTGCGAGACTCGTTTCTGAATAGGCATCCATTGAATTGTAAATTTGGTCAATGTGAAGCAAGTAAAGAGCATATAAATATTGGCAAAAATTAAGGCTAAAAGTATTTTGTGTTTTTAAATCCAGCTTGGTAGAAATTGTGGTTTGTGCAAATGTACATATTTTCTTTTTGAACACTTTGATTGGTCACAATCAGTGCAATGCATAATAAGTCAGCCAAAATGTGCACTTGTAAATGTGATGACTTTTATACACATTCTGTTTGTACAGAGCTGTGAATAAGGTCTTCATTTCTTCTGTTTTTGTTTTTTTTGTCATAAATATAATTCAGATCAAACTAGTTTAGACAAACATAATCTATTTAAAAACATAAAGCCTGACTCAAACCACTTAATTTATTAAGGGGAGAAAACTATCTAACTTTCTTTGGAGAAAGCAACAAATAAATAGGTTTAAATATTCATGGCAGTGAATCTCCAATTAGGTGTTCCAAAAAATGCCCAAAACTAGATCCTAAAAGAAGGATACTTTTTCTCTTCTTAGGCATTTTACAACATTAGAAACCTTGATTAAGAAGAGCATTTTTGGCACAGTTTTGTGCCCATACATAATGACCAAAGTAGATATGTTTAATAGATTCTGAGTCCAGTTCAGTGTGTTCAGTACAAGCTGTTCAGTTCTGAAATATTTAGGCCCACTCAATTTTTTTTTTTTTTTGTCTTCCAAGTTTCTTTTGCTGAGATGTAGTAGCCTAAATTATTTTTTAAAATATCCTGGTTTTGTTCTTTCTATGAGCTACTGCAAGTGTTGCCATCAGCTCTCCCTCTATCTGCTGTATTTCTTCTAAAATATTAGGAACAAACCAACAATTTCAAGTAGATTAACTTTTCAACAGGAGGTGGACTGAACAAAGACAGAAAAAAAGATGAAATTAAGACTCACAAAGTATAAGTCTGGCTAAGCAAAGTTTCGAGAAAAGTGGAACCAGCATTTCCCCCAAAACATAGCAGCATATTTCAGTGTCTGTTCTCCAAAAGCCCAGTGATGTACATTACAAAAGTCTCACATGAAATAAACACGACTGTCAGCACAACAACCTTAATTGACTGAGCATTTCCCTCCCCAGTGATTCTCATTGAATGTGTACTTAAGAGAGAACTGGGGTAGCTTTGAGCAGAATATCATACTGAAGACAATTTCACAGATGACTGGGCTCAAGAAATACTCTACATGAAGAGTCTATGGTATCTGCTTTGAACAACTCCCATTGAAGTTTCTTCTCAAAACAACTGGAAGTTGTGACTTTGTTGGAAAAAAAAAAAAAAAGTCGCAACTTGTGACTCAACAAAGGCACAAAAATTGGTTTGGCCAAACAGAAGCGCAGGCGCTCAGGGAAAACGCTGCCCTTTAACAACACGAACAGGACTGTGAAATTGAAAATGCAGGCCCAAAAATGCCCCAAGTTGTAAAGAGTGCCATTTAGCATTTTCTTCAACGAGTTCATGCATCACCACCGACGCTGCTGTGGGCCACCGCTTATAAATCATGGGAGACCCCTGTCTGTGAAGTGAAGCTCAGAAAAATGGACTACTATTCCACATCTCAGCTGCACTAAAAACTGGTACATCGTAGGACATGTATTAACTTTAACACAAAGAGTTATATATATATTTTTTATCTTTCAGCTTAAAACTTTTAAGCAGACTGTTAAATCACCAATCGCATGTTTAAATATTTACATTTACATTCTGTTAAATGTAAATAAAAGAGAATGATAGAAACAATGAATTTTTTTATCTATTTAAAATAGAAATATCTTAACATTAGTAATAATAAAAACATTGAATAAAACATGTTGCAAATATTTTTAACTCATATTTTGCAAAACCATACTCTGCTTGCTTTACAGAAGTTTCCAAAATGTCAAACTGTGGTCTGGATGAATAAATAAGGATATATTTTTCTAATATGCGTATTTTTTCAGTAGCACTCTGTAATACAGCGGGGCTCTATTGGCTGTCTTTTTCTCTGAATATAATAGAAATAGGCAAGTCTAAAATAAATATTACCCCAAATCTAATCTGACTACAATCATTTTTCTGTTTTTCAACATTTTATTTTCTAAACTTCTAAACTTAAGTATTTTACCAAAAAAAAGCATCTGAATTATCCAGGATTATATTTGTATCCTTGATTATTTACATTCTGTACTTATTCTTTCTTGCTTCTTGGTGAGATGGTTTTAACTGAGCCAGAATCAAATACTAGAGTTTGTATTATTGTAAGTGTACAAAACAACAAAGAAAGGTTTCTTTAGCTCAAAACGGAGTAAAACCTCTTAGCCATGTTGTCATACCTCTGGTGTCTTCCGGTAAAACAATGGGAGGCATGAGATCCGGCAGCTCCTCTTCGCCCGCTTGCAGCCCTGTGGCTCGGAGCCGGCTCAGGTCCAAGAAGTCTGGAACATCGATGGCCAGGTCTGTAACACCGAACATGCACACTGGTGTCAGCTGAGGGGATTCATTAGCATCTACGCTTGGCAAGTCGCTAAACACCATAAATAATTTCACATGATAACAATAACAAACATATCTGTGTCTATAATAAAAAATTATGCTTTCAACAGTGTTGATAAATATGGATGATGAAAAAAATTGTTTATCTTCAAACTGCAGGTGAATTATTTATGAATTTGCATTAGTTTGACAGACATGTAAATGCTTTGCGAAATGCAGTTTGGTGCTGCCCTCTGCTGGTTATTTTTAGTATTACAGCACTTAAGGAATCTCCGTTTCAGCTCCCATTAATCGCTACAAGGCTATAGCTTAATTACCCAGCTTCTTTGGCACCCAGTCAACACCGAAGGTGAATTTCTTGATCTGCATAACAAGATACTCTGGGAACGAGGCGAAGCGGGAAGTTCTGGGAACGAATGTTTAAAAAGATCTGGCTTAAAAACAAGCAGTAAATGAAAGAGACAATAATAAAGTGATTTCATCAGGTGCATGTCTGATTACTTGACTCCAGCTGACTTGGCCTGCAACGCTGAACTCCAGAAATCAGGGACGTTTTCAGGCTCCGTAAAGGCCTGAAGGCAGGCTGTGAAAGGGATCCGCGCTCGCACCGGTTCAGGAGGAGCCCGCGTGTTCTCCTCAGCTTCTTTCCGCTTGGCCTCATATGCAAGCAACTCCTCTAAAAAAAAAATCAGAGACCCAAGTGAGAGGAATTGTTAGCAAACACAACATAAACACAGAGATTCAAATAACGTAAAACAAAATCCGTTATCACAGTGGAAATGTGAAGCTAGTAACATAAAACACGTGCCCCTCAATTCAGAACCAAAGATCTCTCAATCCTGCATGTGCATGTGAAGGTGCATGTCTGTAAGACTTTGCATAGGCCCTTCTGCCATGAGATTCTTCAAATTTATATCCTAGAATACACCTTTGGTTTATGACATCAATTTTCGAGTATAGTGTGAGTAATGAATTGCATAGGCAGTTCAAACCAGGACCAATCATTCCCTTTTGCTTATTTTTGAAAACCTAAATGAAATTTGATGGAACGGCTCATTGATGCAAAAACAGCCACTATCTGTACCTCTATTCGTCGCTGCTTCTATGGGAGCCGGTAGCTGGATGCAGTAGTCGACCCGCTGAGCGTAACGAACCCGCCGACTCTGACAGCACTGAACTCTCTCCTCCACCAAGAAACGAAATGAGTCGCTTGGATTCTCTGAACCAGCACTGTTTCTCTGAACAAAACAAATCAAGAAAGAAAATACAAACCCATTGAGACAAAGTTTTGCTAAGAAGCTGAACTTTTTCCATTCGTGATAGAAGATTACAAAACCAGCAGATTAGAGAGCACAAATTATACGAAGACAGAAAATTTTAAAATCTTAAAAGGAATAAAACATAAGTCATTATTGGGCTTTCAATTGTAAACCACAGTTCTCTGAAACAAAAGGTGAGCACTTTAACACCATCTAGAAAATGTGTGAGAACTCCCACACAGGTAGGGAGAACATATTTCTGCTCATCCACCAAAAAACAATGTTTGTCTCAAGATTAGAAAAAAAAATGGAATCCATCCTCCTGTTCACAGTGTGAAGTTAAAATTTAACAAGAAACTTTGCTATTACTACACCTAACATCACCCTTCTGCTCCTTTTGGTTTAATTCAATTTTCATGTAATGTTCCATCGCAGATGTAGAAATGACTATAATTATTATGCACTACAAGTCTGGCCACAGTTGAGAGGGAACAACTCCTTGTTCAACACACCTGAATCAAATGAATAGTTCATTTACCAGGCCTCCTCAGACTAATCACATGCTGAAGAGGTAATTTATATTTCTGCTGTGCTGGACCAGGGGAACATCTAAAACATGCAGGTGTTTTAGATGTGCATGTAAATACTGTAGTCTACTGTACTTAGATCACAACATCACTTAATCTCAAATTTATCTTTAAATTGACAGACTTGCATCTTTTTAGAAACACAACTACATTAATTATTTTCCTGGAGCTGCTCAGGTCTCCAGTGCCAACACAGGCTGGGGTCACCGGGGGTTTTATTTGAGGGTTGTATGAAAGGGAAACCAGTCTGCATGGCTGTGGACTATTGCCAATGCAAGCCTTCTATTCTAAGAAGCTACAGAAATACACAAGCTATAATTTCACCCAGGCCCAGCTTGTAGGGTGACTGATGGTTGTGGCTTTAGTTTGGTTATCTGCCCGCATAAACCAGGGAGTCGTTTACAGACGGCTTCAAAAAATATCAGCAACTGGATTATGTTTAGGAATTGTTTAAGAAGTTCTGCATATACTGAGACAACATGGCGATTTTTAGGGAGAAAGAAGTTGATGTATTTAATTAATTCAAACAGGATAGGTTCTTCTTGGGGGCTTGATTATGTCTGATAACCAGGATATTTAAGGAAGCATTTTCTCACCACTACATGTAACTGATATCACTGAACATAAATTATCCCTGTATGAGAAAAAAAACGACTTAAAGATTGTTATACTGCATGTATAAGCCGACCATGGAGGTTCTGAACTCTTTTGTTAGAACCAGGCAAAAAGGTTTGAAACATCGGAACAAAGTTTAGTTGAACAACCTTTTCAAAAGGAAGCATGTTTTTTGTTCAATTTGTGAAAAGAATGAAATGAAAAAAAATATAGTGTATGTGGCTGACTATATTATGAACTGTTCATAGTGATCTGCTTGCAGCAGCTCAAACATAATTTTGCATCAAAACCTCTTTGTGGCATCACTCTAGTGGCAGTTTCTGGTAATGCTTTGTTCAGTTAGTCCTCTACAGCGACGGACAGGAAGTTAGCTGGTATACGACTGCAAACACACTGTATATCCTGTATATGCAGAAGGGACTGATTCACTTACTTCCACCAAGTTGATAAGGTGCAGGAAGAACTCATGGGCATCTTGTTGTCTGTTGGAGGAAAACTCTGGGTGCCCCCTGCTGACCAGTGCCTTGAGCATTCGGGGAGAGATTCCCCTCTGTTGGTGCTGCAATGACAAAAAACAAAATATTGAAAGAGTCACGCACACCGACTGTTCATGAGAAGTCACCTTACTCAAAGGCAAAAGTATGACACTATAACTAGCTAAAAAAAAAACTAATTTGGTTAAACTGTTCTGAAATGAAGCATAAAGTCTGGACAAGGTGCCAGAAACGTTTTTGTGGCAACTAAAATTATAGTTTTGGATGCACTCACCACTAAGAAAATGTGGCAGGATGCAAGTATTCAATAACAGCCTTAAAAGTGAACATTTAGCTCAACCTTATATTTGTTTGTTAGCCTGCATAATAATCCTTAAATATTTTTTTCACCACATTAAAAGGGGTAAACGTTTGAATTAGCAACCTGATAATGTCACTGGACAGATGGTTCACTTGTCTTCTACTGTGGTGAGAGAGTTCTTCTGCTACTCAGGTGGGTTACAGTTATACAGTATATATTTTCTGAACAGAATTAAACAAATACATTAAATTTGCGCTTATAATGTTGCTGCAGATTTAAAGTTAAATTACTCACAGCTAGATTCTGTTTACTAATTAGGTGCCTCCGGAAGGCATCGGCTGGGGTGTCAGACAGATTCCACACTTTTCAGATTTTTATTTGTAAAAACAAGTAAGGAAATATACTTCCTTTTTCTTCCACTTAATTTTACACTGGTTTATCACATGAAACACACTGAAGTCTGGGCTTTCAAAGTCACAAACCAGTTCTTGGGGCATTGAACCCTGACAATCATTCTCACAGCAAACAAGTCCATATCTCAGCATGTCAAAATTTCCCATCATCATCAATAAATTTAGAAAGCCAGGTTAATGATATATACATGTGATTGCACTGGTCAAGAATCCCTCTGTGCAAACTGAGCACAGCGTGCCAGCACAAGTCCACTGCCGTTTCCTCTCAGCTGTCAAGACGTGTCCAAACTTGACTCCTCCATCACATTTAAGTTCAGGATCACAGCTTTCCCCTGTCAGTTACTGGGAGCAATCAGTCTAAAAACAAGCCATGAGGTCACAGAAAGTTCTAGTCTAGGCATTACTTCAGCTCCTTTATCCTTCTCAGATCAAGAAACTGCTACATTCATTAGAAGGAAATTACTTTGTAATGCTTTATAAAGCCATGACCGCTGATTCCGTCACATCTCATTTTCAACATTGGCCATGGTCACTCAGTTATGGAGCAGGACATACCCCGTTTAATACCTTGTGTTCTTCTTTCATCACCTGTTCAATGAGCTCAGATTTCATGGGTGGTTTGGAGTACTGGCCTGAGAGGAGCCCGTGTCCCAGTTTAGCCCTGATGGACAAAAACGGGCAGAAAAACAGAGTCAGTCTCATTTCACATTCATTTGGCTTTGTTTCCTGCCCATCACATGCTGAAGATACAGCAGTTCTCACGTGAAACAAAAATGCGGTTTCTGCAGGAAACTACAGTCAACATCAGCACACATGAGCTTTAGTTCGCATAATAGTCTTGCATCTGTGAAATTTTTAAAACACATCTAATCAAACTGAACGTGTAGTGAAAGCCTCCTTTTCAACTCCTCTGGGATTTCGGCGTTGTAGTTCAGGTGTTTTTTTTGAGCTTTTGAGATGCTGATCAGTTGCTCTGAGTTGTAAAGGGAAAAAAACACCTTATTGTCAAGGTTACACACCATAACAACTATCTGGAGGTAAGAAATGAAGAACAAAAATCTTTCCAGCCACACAACATTCAAAACCAGAGGGAAAATAATTGTTCAAACCTTTTATTTATGAATATAAATAATTATAAGCATGCTGCTATCTCAAGCATATTACATGTATTTGTTTTATATTACACCTTGTTCCACTGATTGCTGTTCTGATTCCTGTTGAGGCAGTGGAAATATAAAACAGGGCAAATTAAGAACCACATTTTGGTTTATCAGAGTCAACATTAAAACCAAGACTATATCTATAATTACCTTAAATCAAAATACCCCTTTGCAGACAACACCAAAGTTAAAAAATGGGGATGAGGCAAACTTACAGTATTTTTCCACTATAATTATCTGTGCACACTGTGCCTCTTCTTTAGTGGGTAACACCAGACAAACGATTCTCGTCATAAGAGCTGATCATTGCAAATAAATAGATTAATGTATTTTAAAAAAAACACTAGAGGATCCTTGTCATCTAGAGATGGGTTGGGTTTAACCATTACATTAAAGTAAGTAAACAACTTTTTCAAATTGCCAAATACTATTTGCCTTATGGTATAAACATGTTTATTTGGCTGCCTGTCTGATAGCTGCCGTCAGGCTCTTGATGCCCATCAGCATCTGGCCTCTTGCAACATATGGCCTTCAATTACAAAATTGTGATGATTTTATTAAAATAGAGATAAAATAAATAAATAGGTACTACAACATACAAATTGTGCAATTTATGCTTATGTAATTTAGGTTATTTGTTAATGAACTTCTGTTTTTAAATATCAGTAACAGTGACAGAGGAAGCTGGAAAACACCTTCTCTTCTGTCACTGCATTGCATAACTCTCAGGAGTCACTTACATCTGTGTGGCGAAATCCTGGGTGGGGTCAAGGGGTGAATAGTCGAATATCCTCTGAAGGTTACCTACATACCTGAGAGAGAAAACATAGGAGGGTTGATATGTGATGTGACACACAGACGTCGCCTCTAGAGAAACATGCGAGGAACTTAAAAGACCCGCTGCTGGTCAACAAGTTATTTAATTATCATCTATGATCATAGACAGCCAAATTTGTTTTGGAGCGGCCAAGCGAAGTGTCGAGTGTCAAACCATGATCAGATATAGAATCTGCAGAGGAAGCTAAAGATTAGGGTGATGTTACAGAGGCCTTTCAACTATAATGACCTGGAGTTAATCATCAACTGCATGCGAAATCTGGTCATACAGGAAAGAGTTTGACCATTGTAAGTTTAAAAAACAAATAAATAAAAAAACATAAAAGATCTGTCCATTGATAACTGCCAGTTATCAAGGGTAACAGGGTAACACCATGGAATGTCACAGAAGGAATGTACTAAAAGGCAACAACACATTTTTAAATTTAAATTTGATATAGTAAGGGACCACATGCATACCAGATACCAGAGAGCTTGTAGTCGGAATCGTGTGTGTTTAACCCTTTAACGTTTTTACCAGCGCTGCTCTGAGCAGCAGCTCCTAGAATGAGCTCAGTAGCTGTTTGCTAATTGCTGCTGGCTAGTCTGAAGGAGCTGAGTGGGGGAGGACATCCAGGTGTTTTGCACAACTGAATGGTTGCCATGGACATTAAAGGATTAAGCTACCAAATATTCCACACACTGATATTGAGAACTACTTAACACAAAATATACAGAGATACCACCCTTATTCCCAATCAGAAACAAACTTCTTGGTTTAATGAAAATACTTTAAGATTTCCATCTGCTAAATGAGCACCATTATATTTAAAAAATGTATTAGTTGATAAGGCTGTCAAGGTTCAAGATTTTTTATTATGATCAACGGTGTGAGTACGTCAAGAGTTACGTCATCAGGGATAGCTGTAGTTAAGAAAACAAAACCACAACGATATGAATGCATCGCAGCGTACAGCACTCACATCCTCTGGAAATCTGGGATGCTGAACAGGACCTGTAGCACTGTGCTGAGGTAGCAGCTGTTTCCCAGGTTTTTGATGCCAGTGTAACCAGAACCAAACACCGCCTTCAGCTTCATGCCCGACTCTTGGATCACTTCCCACTCACTGACACGCGGTCGGGGGTTATTGTCTGTGTGGTGTCCATTTTCTGTCTGAAATAGGAGGAGATGGAGATGACAAGGACGGTCTTATGTGAAGAATAGTCTTTGTTGTGTAGAAATGCTGACAAAACGTCTGATATAGCTCTAATAAAATATATTTTTGACACATTTTCTTTAAATACTGCAGGTGTTTCGAATTAGATTGGGTTCATGTAAAAGTGAAATTAGTCAACTTACTCTCCTTTGCATCTGGAGCATGTCTATCCCAAAGTGTGACAAGTGCTCTGACATGTGGGGGTCCAAAACAGCCTCTTCCTCCTCAAACGAATAAACATCTGTAATAAAAAAAGGTGAGTAAATCACTGTGGCCAAATTAACAATAAAAAAATTATTAAAATTAATAGCATGTAGCCATAGTCGTACAGACACAAAATCTGCTTCTAATAAAATATACTCATTATCAAAAAGCCTACCTTAGCACATTTTATTATGATGTGCTAATGTATCAATAAACAGCACAATAATTGCCATTAGACATATTTTTAAATATACTAATAGATAGATGTTCACATGGCAGTGTAGAAAAAAATAATCAAAAGTCCCTTATGTCTCATAACAATTTTTATTGTATTCTTGTTTCATGGCTGAAACTTAAATAAAATAAGCTGTTTAAGGTAAAGAAAACCTACTTCACAACAACAATTCTGACAATGTGTCTCTTATAAATACAGGTTTAAGGTCCAGTGGAGGAATGGATAAAATTGGATCCAAGCAAAGTGCTGCAATAAAAAGAGGATGTTTTCAGCCCAAACTGCAGTTAATTTAGACTAATTATACATATTTCTAATGTAGAACTGAACTAAAAGGAAGCAATAAATAAATAAAACATGGGGCCTTCAAATCAAGAGATTCTGGATTTAATTCATTTTGAAGGGTATTCTTGTAAAAACGTTTTTAAAAGTTTGCATCCCTGTTATGCAAAACATTCTCAAACAACAAGATTTGCATCTTTATAAGATGACTGTATTATGATAAATCTAGCTGAAAAAAAATAAATCTACCCAGTAATTTGATTCTGACAGCTTATAAATGTTGCACAGTGTATATTTTACAAAGTAGTGATAGTTTTGGCATATAAGACACACTGTAAGAACACATATCATACACCGTAGACACTGGTTGTGTTGTGTTGTTTCCCAGACCTGCTCCGTCTGGAGTGATGGTATCCAGTTTAACAGCCAGTGGGTAGCTGGTCTCTCTGTAGTGCTCCAGAGCGTGGCCGTTGCCCCCGCTCCCATCAAAGAACCACTTCCCACAAAGAACCGAACCATCAGTCAGGTTCAGCCACAGGTTCTCTCTCATCTCGCATTTCTGACACTTCCAGCCACTGACAGCAAAAACACAGAAACAAAAATCATCTAACCAACAATCTCGTCAGCTTTAATAATAACTTGACAGCTGTTCATCTAGTGATACATGTGAAGTCATGCATCTTAAAAGCTGCAGCTACACTATAATCAGAACATGGCAATCAGAGTGAAACTAATGTCTTGATGGCTGAACCATCAGAATTAGAAATATGTTTATATTTTGTCAAATGAAATCTTTTTTTTAACCTAAATACAACAGTACCAACTGTTTTCTCATACTTTTCACAACACTAAACACTAACACTAATAAGATACAATTCCACGTATAAAGGAAACATATTTAAAAATATAATTTTTTGTGATTTCCATTAATGTTATGTGCTTTTTTAAAGAAACAAAGAATATCACAGAAACATTAGGCTATATGCTTTATTGATTATTTATAACCAGCAAACACAGAGCTAACAAAACTTTGGTCAGCTCTTTCAGAAACAAAGGTTGACCAGAATATCCAATAATAAATAAATTACAATGTTATGTTTTTATCTTCCACTTTTAAACTGAGTGCACATGTTTAGCTCTGATTCATTTTATAACAATTCTTCAGCAGTGCAACATACTGAAGTCTGATGTATTTTATGACCGAGTAAGAAGAGCAATCATCCGATAATTAATAAAGATTAGAAGTTTGACTCCAAAACTTACAAAACCTTTACTATAATCATCTTTATGCAAATAATCTTTGTGCACCGATTAAAACAGAACATTTTCAAAATAAAGTTTTGCCAGTTAATAGTTTTTTCACCTGGGTGGGATCCGGATTCCATTATCCAGCTGTCTGAGGCTTCTGGCATGTCTTGACACCTGGATCTCCTCCTCCCAAGACTCAGGCTCCTGTTTCTTGTAAGCTGAAGGTGCGTTAAGTACGGCATCACAGGCTATGGTCACCTGGCATCAGACAGCACAGCAGAGCGTGGATAGGTTGGAGGTAACGCACAAATGAATTCAGGCAGTACAAATAAACTACATCTCCACATGAAACGGTGCACACAACAAGACATATTAGTCATGCGAGGTTTATGTAGAAATGGTATAAATGTGATGCGGTGTGTTTGATATGGCGTAAAAACAGAAGGGGTGAAATCAAAAGGACAAAATCACCAATCTCATTTGATATCTATTTGAGATCTGTATAGAAAATTCAATCCTTTTATGCAATTTTCAGACAATTATAATTTACCACAAACAGACCCAGCTGGATACGAATCTGGAATCTCAGTTTTTATGCTCATCCTCAATCACACACCAGTTGTTTCAAGTTTATTTCTCCCACAGATGCAGATTCAGAATAAAAATCAGTACATGTAACTGAGAATTAATCTGTAACTTCTATATTAGGTGTTCTTATAAAAATAACAACAAACAAACAAGCAGGCATGCCAAAGTGAAGCTTTAAAAAGAAAAACAAGTAGAGACGTATAAAAAAACAAGCAAAGAATCGCCCCCCCCCCCCAAATTGAAAGCATCAACATGTACACCTTGTGGTTCCCCAGAATCATGTTTTACTGAAAACATAACTAGATGCTGTTTTGTCAAAATTATTTGTTTTATTGAATCTAAAAGGTAACAGATTGCAGATTCTCTAAAGGGATCATATATTAATGAGGAACTTTATGGTACTCTGTATCTCACCTGCAGCAGACATCTTAATCTCATTTGGAAAAATCACATGAATGTAATCTGAAAAATCAAAGTTGAAGATCCTCAAAAACAAGTTTGGCATCTGGAGATGATGTGTTTACTAAAAATTATTGTTTTTGCTATTATAGGCAACTCAGTCATCAAATGATTTAAACCATGTTTTGTTAGTTAATGCAGATCTCTCAAAGATATTTGAATTTACATTGAGGCAAGCATCAGATTTCAAGTAAACAAATGCTTGTTTCTTTTATTTATGCAATTATTTTTTTGGTAGCTTACAAGTCGAAATCTAATGAAACACCTGATTCAACCAAAAACATTCACAAGCTGCAGGTAAGACAGACACGGTTGTTTCACAATTCATTTCAAAAACGCTAACTTTTTTTTTTTTTTTAATTAGTAGACCTGCCTGTCCTGAAGGCAGGGAACCACCAGACGTTTCCCCTCCAACATGCACAGAAACACACAGAACCAACTCACTGACCAGAGCGGGCAGCTCCTCAATATTTGGTAAAGGGATCTCGAAGTGGTCTGGAAAAATGACGAGCTTTGCCTCATCCTCATACTCGTAGTCCTCTCCATTAAAATCTCGGTTTAGCTCTAAGTCTTTAAGGGAGGAAGTAGGATTATTAGGTGTAAGAGAGATCACAAGTTTAAACCATTAAACAAAATTTAAATAGTCAGAAAATGATATTTAAGCATCACTATTGGATCTATAAGTGGAACCCTGTACAACACAGGTGTCAAACTCAAGGTGAGGGGGCCAAATCTGGACCACTCTAGCTTTCTATGTGGACGTCTACACAAAAGAGGGACACGTAAAAACAGTTGTGTGTTGAAACATTATTTTAATCAGTCACATCATACAGTTTTTACCAGTGTACTGCCAAATTACATCACCATGAAAAGAGATTAAGCATTTTTAATTTTAAGAAGCAATCATCAAATTTGGACAGTTATTTATTAACATTTTGACAGATTGGGTTAAAGGTTTTTATCAATACAATTATACACAATTGTTCCTTTGAATGAGGACATATGGAAAAAGTTCGACATCCCTGCTGGACAATATGAAGAAAATTGCGATGACATTTTCTTACTAAAACTGTTATTTTTTTCTTGCTTGAATTTACAAATACAGTTATATTAATTCTGAAGTGACGCACAGTTTCATATAAAAACCAAATTGATAAAAATAAATAAATAAATAAAATCATTGAACATTTTTAAGCAGCTCAGACTTATTTCATTATTGACCGCAAAACAAAATGCTTCCTTTGAACTTTTTTACCCAATAATTTATAAATTATTTTATAAATTTGTTTGATCAATCACATATTTCATCAATGAACAACTTTTCTCTGACGTTACTACTATTATTAAAAATATCATGGCAACTGTTTGGTTACATGGAAACACATGATGTTTGCAGCCAGCTGTCTGATTAGATCACAGAACCCGTATGGATACGACGAACCGGGTCAAAGATCTTAAAGGGACAGCGAGAAATGTCACAAAGAATAAGACGGCAGACGATGATCAGACAGGAGAAGAAACACATGGCAATTAATCTGAGGTGGAAGATATAAGTAGAAAACAGGAATATGAATGGAAAATGGAGCAAGAGGAGGGAATTCCTCAAACAGAGAGGTTGGAGGAAGCCAGACACCTGGGCTTTGGCGAGATGCGTCATGGCTTCAGTTTGATGTGTGTCAGCCTCGGCAGGACACTGACAGGTGGCAGCAGCTGAGAGGCCGGCACATGATTGGAGGAGGCGCCCAGGATAAACTTGCCACCCCTCCCCAACCCGGAGGAAGAGAAGGAGAAGGAGGAGGAGTGGATAGGCCAAGCTTTGATTTAGACCAGTTAGCAACCGCATATACAAATAAATAGGCTATTATTAGAGGACAGGGGTTGGTGGAGAGGGCTCGTCAGTGGAAATATCTAATGGTTATGATTGAGGCTGGTTAGAACGGCAGCTGACTCACAACAAACAAACTTTGACAAAGTTTTAGTGGATGAACTTCCCAAGCAGACAGAGATGTCTCTAATTATCCTACTGACGTAAAAAAAAATCACCGGTTCAATGAGAAAACTGTAATCAGACAGAAGCCGCAATACTTTTAACGATCTTCTGAAAGAAACACATCATTAAGTCCAAACTGTTCCTGAAAGGCTAAAGCAAATTTGAGTTGGACTTGTTTTAATGGTTCTTTGGGATGTTTCCAATTAACAGAGGCTTTGCAGTTGTGGAACCAGAAGTGGTGTCTGCAGAGAACTACTTCTTTACACTGACGCAGAAAGTAATGTCAATCAGTTATTGACTGCTCTTTTATTATGCGTGTCTCATAATAAGCTTATAAGCAGAGTCTGGACTTGGCTCTGAACCCAGCAGCAAAAGCAAAGTACACGCTCACTTTGTACTTGTACTTATGCCTGATAGAAAACTACAACTTTGTGCTAATGCTAAGTACCAATTTATGCAAAGTGCCAGCAGCAGGTGATTGCTGGTATACATCTTTTTTGGCCTTCTGTAGCATTTTTCACAATCTGACTGGTTCCTTTTTCATGAACATACAATAATCACCTACATGCACACACCATAACCTCAACAACATCATTCATTAACAATAATAATAATAATGATGATCTGAAGGTCCATGTAAGCCTTAAACATTTAAACTGAGCCAGTTTACACAGCATCGCTACATTTTACTACTGATGAACCAGGCTCTGGTAAAGTCTCATATATATATATATATATATATATATACAAATTTATTTAATATTTTTTTGTAAGATTTTCACATTGCAATGTAGAAGTACATCACTCCAGTGAAAACAACCTACCTAGAAACACTTTTCCATTTCTTCGTCTGGGGATGGCACCTCCGGCAGCGCCTGTGGTTTTCTGTAAGAAACAAGTAGTAACAATATTATATATATATATATATATATATATGCATGTAGCATCCACTTGGATAGTTTTGTTGTCCTATATTTTTTTTTTACTAAAGCAAAGATGAACTTAAATGCTCCTCTGAATCAGATCTAGTCTGACGTTACTGTCTTAGAAGTAGTTGGATATTTGGTGGCCAGATGAGTTTATAAGTGAAGGGAAAATTGCCAGACCTTTAAACATTATTTATCTGGGTTTACCTAACTGCAAATATCGTTTCTAGTGTGACAGCAAAGCAGCAACTTTAAAAAAAAAAAGCAAACTAAGATTAAAACAAAAAAGAAAACATTTTCATGAAAACATTAATATGCAGCCTTAGTCCCACCAAGCAGGTTTACATCCAATTTGGCTAGTTTTAGAGTAATCTGACCAGACAAAGTTGAGAAACTGGAAATATTGACACCCACAGCATCAAGGGAACCACCATGAAAGAAAAACAGCACAGACACAGGAGCCTGCAGAATGTGCAGCAGCTGTTTGTGGTCAGATCCAGGCATGGAAATAGCAGCTCTTTTCAAAACAGAGCTGATCTGATAGCAATTAGCGGCAGAGAGGAAACACACCACCAGCTTGAAGCAAAAGGAGGGGCTTGTTTGAGTTTGCTGTTCTTAGGAAGAATCGACTTGCTAGTTATAGTCAACAAAACCAAAAACTCAAACTGCAACATTGTCGATTTTAAAACCAGCATAAACCCAAAAGATGTACGCAGATGACATCTAAACAAAAATGGAATCATAATAAGTCTTACAGTTTGTGTATATTGTTTGAAACAATAACAAAGCAACATTGTTCCAGGTATTACTTAAAATGTATTTAATAATATAAATAGAACATGCTTATTTGGAAATTTTTTCTTAAAACCCCAAAAAACATATTTTTTTAAACATATATTTCCATTAGGAAGTAATTTATTGTATGTATCCAGGCATGTATATGTATACATAATGTGCATTGTTTTACTTATTTATGTATAAAGCCCAAGGGTTACAGCAACATATTTATTGAAATCCTGCAAAATAAAAAAATAACATGGAAAATGGGAACGGAAATAAAGTTTGGACATGCAAATGTTTCTTCATATTTATGCAGATATGAAAACATTTAAATAAATTGACAGTGTAGACAATTTATTTTAGAAACTGTTGGAAGAATAACAGTTTCTAATCATTTATTTTTTTATTTAGACATTTTTCTCTTTAAAATAAAAAAATGATAATTTAAAAACTAAATTGAAAACTATTCTTGAATATGATAAATATGACAAAATAAAAAACAAAAAAAAGAACAGAGACACCGAAAACATCATAGTTTGTGTTGTGGTTCTATTTGACTTTTCTTCATTCTCTATGGTGTTCAAATGGTTCGTCATCTTTTATATATATATATATATATATATATATATATATATATATATATATATATATATATATATATATATATAGACAGAATTATTGAATTATTGAAATCTACAAGGCAGGGGACAAGACGTACCTCTTTAACATGTCGTTTGAGGTGCATGTAAACACTCTGTCCTGTTTTGCGATAATGTCTCTCCACATGTTCCCGTCCGAAGCCCAGGAATTTGTTCATGCACACATACAGGCCTCCCTCAGACTCCTGCACACAAAAGGAAACAATAACAATCAGCTGCAGCACGAGCTGAGGAACCAACAAGGCCAGATAAGAGGACAGTCTGTGCGGCTTCACATGAAGTGTAAGAATTTGTTGTTGTTTTGATCAGCATATTAAGTTATATCATACTCTTTTATTTATCAGCATATGGTTGGGTTACTCTGAACACACAAAAGAAATTACATTTTTCTGCATTAATGGAAGTAAAATCACATCAGTATTTGAGATTTCACCCACTTCCATGTTAGTACACCAGAGAGAAAAACTAAAACCAAGAATCCATCTTCAGATGCTATTCTTGTTTTTTGTTCAAATCAGCACAAGCTATAGAAATAACAACTAATATGTAGGAAGAAATTTAGAACCTAATCACCACAAAACCTGCCGATCAGCCAATAATCCATTCTGAAAATATTTATTTTATTTGCAAAATATGCTTCTGAAGCAAATAATTTTGCTGTAGGGATTTTAAAAAGGACCTAATCATCTTCAATTATATGCAAGTCAAAGAAAAAAAGAAAAAGCTTTGCAATCTTAAGTCTTATGCAAAAAAAAAAAAACAGCATGTTTTTATGCTACAATTTGTATATACTGTATAGCTTGCAGCTAAAAACTCTGGTTTAGTTTTAAACGTGCCTTTAAAAAGAAGCAAAAGAAAAAAACACACCCCTACACCTCACACATGGGCTCTAGAGACCAAACACATGGAAAACACCTCCTTCATAAACTAACCTCAAATCTGTAATCAATGTATAGGCTTCATAAACCCCAGTGTTAAACCTTTAAGTGGTTCAAAGTGACATATGAGCCTCAACAGTGCAGGATAAAAATAAACTGGTCTTCAGGCCAGCATGATGAACTCCAGACAGCTGAGTCACCTTTAAAAACGGTTTCAATCCAGATAGGTGTGTAGGAAAGCTCTAGGAGCAAAGGGAACACTACATTCAGGTTCACCACAGACGCTTTAGAAACACACACACAAAAAGTATCAAATCTATGCTTCTGTCAATATATTCTGACATTTACAAAAGTAAACTTTGCAAATTTTGATTCTGTCACCAATTGTGAAAATAATAAATGAGGACTGGTCTAAAGAACTTAGTTTAAAACATTTAAATATTGGCCCTACAAGTTACTCCAAGGCATAAAAACGAATAAAACTGGGTTTCAGAATGATATAGTTTTTTTTTAAATGTATTAAATCCTCACATTTTGAGCCAAATAGTGATTTGTTTTAAAATGATTCAAAAGGCTATAAACAGTCCACATATCACACTGAACAACCAGTCCGTTTCAAACAAAAGGTGTAGTTTAGAAGAATTGTTACCCTCATTACAAGTATTAAATAGCTTACTTCAAATGTAGCGTTTCTAAAAACGACAATGAAAGCTTTTGGGGTGTGATATGGACGTGAAAAGAAAAATAATAAGCCTGCATCTCTCTCCAAAGATGAAAACAGTGTTTTCCTTCACGTCTACAGACACACCGGATTACAGCCGAAACACGTGTGATGTTCGGTCCGCCTGCGACGCACCTTTCCTCCCCCTCATATGCCCCTCATGTCCCGGTGTGTGCAGGCTGCGTGTGTGGGTGTCTGACAGGTCGGACACACTTACGGGGGAGTCGAAGGAGAAGGCGCACTCGCTCTTGTAGACTCTGTCTCCTGTTTTGGGGACTCTGATGGTGGGCATGAAGGGGACCAGCAGCTCTCCCAGGTCTGCAGCCATCTTCGCATTCCTGCTTCTCCCTGCAGAGTGCTGCGGAGCCTCCGGAGCGGCGCTGTCAGAGCGGAGGATGCTATTTTTAAAGCCCCTCCGTCTCTACATTCCTCCGGGCAGGCTAGGGGGGGATGTGACGCTGGAAACGTAAAAATAAAATGACACAGAGGGGTGGAGGCTGGCCTCGGAGTCTGAGGGTAAGGGCACCGAGGGTAAAGAGCTGCTCTTTTGTTGATTTTTTTTTTCCAGAAGCATGGACCTGCGCAGAAATTTCAGCGCTGCTGTTGACTGTAGTGACGTCCTTTCACATTTACCGAAAGGACCACTCCCACCTCTGAGGGAGGACCCAGAAACACTATTTTTCCTTCTTCCATCATTTAAATTAACGATTAACAGAAAAATAAAAGAAAACACATAAGGGTTAAAAATAAAGCAATAAATTGAATATGGAGAGTTTTTCTTTTATTGTACGAACAAATAAAATAAATAAATAAATTGTGGTTCACATCCACATGCATTTATTAACCTTTTATTTGTCAGACAGTAGTCAGTCTACGGAGCTCTGCCACCCAGTGGAGAATCTGGTTCAGCGGATATAATATCAGTATACGCGTTTATGCAGTGGATATTCTTGCGTTTATGACTATTAGCCTCTCCTTCTGAGAAACTCTTGCATGAGAGCATGAATTCAAGTGACAGAAATTGATGTGACAATTGATCTCGATGAATGCATTCTAATTTAGCTAGAATGTATTCATCAATTTCATTCGTTTGAATGAAATTGTTTGGCACGGATGGACAAAATCTAAATTACTTTAAATACCCTCAGGTAAATTTGAGCTGTATAAATTGAACAATCAAAATGACTTGAAAATAACAAAATAAGGCAGTAGATATTTAATACCTTCGTGAAGTAAGAATTACCTCCTGTACAGGGACACTGTCACAAAGCCAAACCAATAGATGGCAATCCACACTGATGTGGTGGAGTCAATTCACTTTAAGTTTCTGGATTGTGATAAAACTGAAGTATTAACTTTTAATGTCAGATGTTCAGTAATTGCACCCAACAACTGGCTATTAGATCACATAAAGATACTTTATTTAATCAACAAGGGAAAAATTTACAAACAGTCGGACTGATGACCACGTGTACTGCCAACACCGTTAATTGTCAGGTGATGACTTGGGGCTGTTGTCAATCAGCGCCTTGTCAGGCGTCGGCACATGGAACCAGGGGCCATCTCCGTGATGTCTCATCTGCCGACGAACCTCCAGCTGCGTCAGTCTGTTCAGGGTTACAAAACAGTAGTCAAGAAACAAGCTGTGAATTTGAGAAAAGTACATCTATGACTATTGAACATGAGTCACTGTAATCCTGATGATGCAATGTCCCTAAAATAACACACGTCAGCAGGAACAATACCTCCTTCTCTTAGAGGATGCAGCATTTACGTCCTATGAGAGAGGAGTGTAACAGCAATGTAGACCCAACACTCCCTCAGAAAACATAAATACATGGGTCCAGACCTCCAGTTTCTTCTCGTATTGACATCCATCCAACTAGAGCTCATTTACTGAGGATTCAAGGGACCAACTAAACTCCACTGTGAATGCATGGCTCAGACAAATTCAACATCAGTAATAATGATAACTGCAAGGTCCAAACACAACCATATGGACTCAGACATAACATCTTCTTTCTTCTTAAAAGCTCCATCCCTCGCCTGATAAGTATTCTCCATCTAGACTGTTTTCATGTTATTCTAAATTAAAAAGCTCAATCTCTTAAAATCTCACTCCTCCTTTAATCGGTTCCATTCTGACACATGTAAATCAGACACTTGTACTTACTATTTGCACATTTTAGTTTCACTTACAGACTTCAGCATTCTGGTCTTAAACAAGTGACTGAAACTCTGATAATCACCTCATGTCACCCTTTTCCTTTTCAATTTGGATTGCAGCCATCACTTTTTCGTAGTCCTTCACTGGGGAATCATAAATGTTCCGTACAATCCACCTGGTGATGGGGTGCTGAAATGAAAAGAACCAATAAATAACACTAAAAAACATATTGCTTTCAAAAGACCAATATGTCTGCTTGACTAGAAATACTTCAAGAGTTTTTACAACCAGTATCAGTTTTTGTTTGATTTTGTTGTGGACCATTCTTACTAATTTAAAACTTCAAAAAAATGAGGGGGAAAAATGCATGTACAAGTGGAGAAAAAACTTTAACTCTTCTTTGTGGAATATCATAATGTCTGTGTGGGTGCAACACCACTCCAATTGAAACTATCTGTAAAATAAACATTAATCGGCCAAATGCAAAGCAATGTATGTGCTGTGACCTCAATATGTAAATATATGACAAACCAGAACTCAATTATCCTGACAACATTATTTAAAAGCTGTGACAAAGCAATGACAAAATGAAAGAAGGAGCGCACCTTGTAATACTCCCAATACTCAGGTTCATAGCCTTCAGGAATATCAGCAAGCTCTGCCTCACCTAAAAAAGCAAAAGAAAAAACTTAGATAAGCACATTCATAAATAATTTACTTAATTTTTCCTAAAATTATATCATGGACCAAAAGGACACATTAATATAAAATACTTTAAAACACCAAGAACATGTGTACTTACCAATGAAGATATTCACAGCCGTGACCAACACAGCCACTGGAATACCAGTCAGCAGGATGTAATATCGCTGCAAGATTAACAAACAGAAAAATGAAAAACTGATAACTTTTACAGTTTTCGGTCTGCCACAAACAGAACTAAAGATGCGATCAAGGCCCTCCTCACTAAATGTTTTGCTGGAGAAACAAAATATGTAAATATTGTAGGGTTACCGCTTAATAGTGTGGCTAAATTAAAATGCATTAGTGAATAGTAGCTTTTCCTAGCTACTACATATCATTTTATTTATTTATTTCAAACTGGTTTTTAAAATCAAGAAAACAAGCAATCAGTAGGACAAAAGGAAACATGTGCATACATAACCAAGAACAAAATAATTAGCTTATCACTACTTTTCTGCTTGAAAAGGAGTAGGAAGAAGTGAACATTTATGTAATCCTGCCCCTGATCTGTTGTTGATATTACATTAGCAAGCTTCAATGTATTTTGCAGGTAGTTTATTTGACAGACCCACATAGATCAGTGCTTATCTATCTACTGGCAGGAAAAGGATATTTGGTTTTCCAATGTTTTTTCAATTTGAAACGTAAATTTTTTGCCTCATATACTGTAGCTATCTGCTTCCCTATTTTTGAAAAGGACTTAAGCTCTGTAAATTGAATTTTGTTATGATACATACCAGTAAATGCAAAAATCTCCTGTCGTAAAAGTTAGATGGCTTGACCACAAACATCTTTTTTCCATGGCCCCAACGGGTCGCCACTGAAAAAAGAGCAACAGTTGCTTTCACAATAAAGCCTCTGCCAATTGAATATTTACAACTGTGTTTTATGAGACCAAACAGAGTATTTGTTCATTACAAATACATTTAAAATGTAACCATTTCATACAACGGAGTATTACAGCCATCGAAAACAAAGAAAAAAATATATATGGTCACAGTGGAATACATTTCTACCAAAATATTTTGAGATTAATTTCACAAATTTACAAGAAAAGAAAAAGTAGATATTCTCTGATGTCGAAAGGTTGGAAATGATCATTTTCCATGATTTCAAACATAGCTTTGTAATATTAAAAGCAACATGTTTTCTGACAATATAAAGCCAGAAATTTGCAACAAAAATAGCAGAAGTCCTCTAACATTTAGGTGATAAATTAAAGAAATGTGCATATTGTCCAAAGTATAAGTGGTAGATGCGGACTGTAACCCAGCATCAGAATGACATCTCCTGCAGATTCACCTTAACAGTGAGGAAAAAGCTGCAACATAATTTTATCAAGTTTGCACTCTGGAGATGTCAATCTGATACAGGAAAATAGCGATTCTTGTGTTAATAAATTTAAGTTATTTTTTCTGTCAAACTTATGACTTCACAATTTTTTATTGGAAATTGTGTCCTCCAAGGCCACATTAAGGCCCTACCAAAAACAAGGTTTTCTTATCTTTACAATAGTGATGCATGTTATTGCTAGTAAGCAGACTATAATACATCTGAGATAAATTCGTTTTAAGAGTTTAATTGCAAAATAAGAACTTTATAGAAGTACCTTGTAAAGTGTAGAATGTGTACACTTAAATCTCTAATATGGCACTCCAATATATTAAAATTCAGTCTAACAAATTGCTAAATCATGTGTCCTTCATAACTTCTATCTCTATAGGATATAAATAAACGTATAGAGGATAAAATATCATAAATACTCATAAGGTCAACAAATATGCAAATATAAGATCTAACATATAGAGTTTTCATCATTAAACTTGGAGTTGTTTCCTCTTTGTTGACAGCAGGGCGAACGCTACCAGTTAGCTGATGTTAGCATGCTAATAAGCTCCGGCGCAAGGTCATAACAGAAAAGGGCCGATTTTAGAGTCGAAAGCTGATCTGTCCGAACCAGCAGAGAAGCTCTCACCTTTATTTGTCCGTGGGATGGTTCGAGCGAGTATATTGGCAGCATTATTCCCAGCTTTCAGAGGACCTAACCTGGCTGCAAAGGCAGCAGCCGACCTGAGAAGGCTCATGCCCACCATAGCTGCTGTAGGGACAGTTCAACAAGCCGCGCTGTGATTGGTTCAAGAAAATGTAGCACACACTAAATGTATATTAATCTTGTCAAATTTAATGCTATTATTATGCCATTAATGTTAAAGTTGTTCCGATGATTGCAGAATGAAGAAAATATTATTTAAAAAAACATAAAAATAATTTTTTTTTACACAAAATGCATGTTGGGTAATTCTAGGTAAAACATGGCGTCGTCCTCATCGTTAGGACGTGTTTTGACTCTATGCAAACGGTTTCAGAGCGTCTTCAGGATATCTCCAGCGATAGGCGTTCAACACTGTACTGTAAATCTGGAAAGATGCCAGAACAATCTTCTAAGGTAGGACAGTGTAGCAGCGGATGTGGCATTTTCTTGTTCTCGTCTGGTTAAACTACCACAGATCCATCGTCCCTTCAAATCGGCGGCAGTGCACTTCACTTTCTGGCCTATGAGCTCAACCTCAGCATCGATAACCTTAAACTAGTGATCCTTTATGAAGTAAAATATGTAAAAAGTGCGTGACGTTCTTTCAGTTTAATGAAAATGAAACAATTACAAGATTATCTTAATCTCTGCATCAAAGCATGTGTCTGTAGTCTTTATCAGATTATTAATAAAATTCAAATTGCATCAAAGTATTATAAGTTTATGTTTCTATTGATTGTGATGGTCTTCTTATTTGAGATACATTTATTGAACAGAAAAAAATATATTTTCAGTGTTTTATTTACTGATCAAATGTGTCAATTTCCTTTAAAAAAATATTTAGTATTTGTACAAACAAAAACGTCAATAATGAAGATAAAGTTTCCTTTGAAACATCTTTATTTCAATTTAGGACAACCCAGTCCCAGTCTAGCAGGTCTGGATGTTGTTTATTTAATAACAAAACTGACAGTGCTTTTTAATCCAGTCCAGTTTGGTATCCTTCACAACAAATTCAGTATGTCGGTTCATGATTCCTTAAACAGACCGATAATAAAGCTCAAGGAGGTAAATGTTCTGCAGTCTGTTTTTTCTTTACTGATTTGGAGGCTTGACACCCCAATAGAACAATCTGAGAGTTGGGACATTTAATTAATTGCATTCTTGAGTAAGATGCAATTATATGTATAAATGTCAATGCATGAATTAGATCTTTTCTTTCCCCTTCAGTGAAAAATCCTCCCTGATCGCCTCTTCTTGGATCACTCCCATCAGCTTTGTGGGTCAGCATCGAGCTTTGCACACGACTGTTAGCAGAAGAGGGTTGGAAGAGTTCTTTGATCAGCCTGAGAACTGGGGAGAGCCCAATGTGAAGTCTGGTAAAACATTACATTTATTAAAATTTGTGAGAGTGTTGTTTAAAGTGATTTTTAGAGTCAGAAAATAACTATTACATGCTAAAGTGATTCAGTGCGGTTCTAAGAAATGTTAGGATTGTCAAAAATTGCATATTAGTAGCTACACAATGTTCATGATCGTGCATAATGTATTTTAAATGTTGGAGGTCATTATTTGTTTCATTACAGGAGCTCCGTGGACAGCGAAACAGCTGAGAACAAAGAGCAACGAGGACTTACACAAACTCTGGTGAGCAATGTCAAGACTGACAACTCTGGAAAATATTAAAATCTAATACATTGTTTTGATGTCGTGCTGTTACTCGTCTTTATTTAGTTGTTCACCTTGAAGAAATTTTGCTAGACATTTTTCTTGTTTTTTCATGTAAGGCACTTTGAAATGTCTCATCGCTTGAATGGTGTTAAATTATATTTTTTAAAAAGTTCTGCATTTATTATTGTTTCTAACACCTCAGTTTTGTTTCAGGTATGTGTTGCTGAAGGAAAGAAACATGCTGCTGACGCTTGAGCAGGAAGCAAAAAGACAAAGTCTTCAGATGCCGAGTCCTGAACGGATGAAGAAGGTTGGTGCGACGCTGAAGTGACAGTTCCAGCTCCCGCACTTCAGAGGGATTCTTTCTAATGTGTCGTTTATATTTACAGATTATTGTTGATGGTGAAATAAAAACCCAGGCTAAAGGGAATATGTCTGTGTCTTCACAGATTCAACGGTCAATGGTCAGGCTGGACACGGTGGTGAGAGAACGGGAGACTGCACTGCGTCTGCTGCAGACGGGACAGGAGAAAGGCCGGCCAGGAGACTGGAGGAGGAACGTGTTCGGATATGAATACTGGTGCGGAATGTTTCTGTGAATTTATACTGGATTTGTAACTTAAGCAACTTATTGGACTCTGATCCCAATGGATTTTTTTTTGTACACAACATGCAACTTTGGGTTTCGCCCGTCTCACATTAAAGGCAAGAAACTTTTACGCTCAGTAAATAGTCCTTTTTAACCTCCAGGTATCGGTTCAAAGAATACACAATTCCCTGGTACATGAATAAAAGACACAAGCTCAAGAAGTTCTACACGCCCTATTTTGTCCAACCTCATATAAGGTAAGAACATTCATATGCTGCAGTGCAGTTTTGTTCCTTTAATTTTAATATGTAAAGATGTTGCATTATGTTTTTTTGTTTTTGTTTACTTGTTTCTGGCAGGTTGCGCATTGAGAGATTCCTTCGAGAAAGGACCAGGAAAGTCAACTTAAAGAGGAAAACTTTGGCCAAATTAAAGGAGAAATTTCCCCAGATGAAGCTGCCATCTTCCTGAATAAGGGATCTGTTCTATTTTGAGTTTGCTACAACTCAGCTGCCTGAATCAGCTCATACAATCTACTGAAATTTGAGCAAATTCTAGTTCAGCTGTTATTTGGTTTTACAAGATAAAACTGTTTTCTCGATTGGAAATGTGTTCTGTTTTGTTACTGTCTAATAAACCATCCTGCCTAACCACTGTTTGGGCATCTTGTAGCTAAAGCAAGCTCAGAATTACTTTTAAAATGACTTCGTGTAATCATAACAAAATTGACTTTTATTTTTCAAAGGTCATATGTAGCCAATGACAAGTAAAAATGAAAATTAAATACAGATTTTTAGTTGAAATATGAGTAACCAGGGGCAACAACTGACCGGCAACTGCTTATGAATTTACCAAGTACACGAAATGACAATAACAAAACACATTCACATCCTGCTAAATGATGCTTCCTCCAAATAAAGACCCTCGTCACACAACATCTTACCAGTTTTTTGCTAGGATTCTGTACAACCCTAATTACTCATTTCTCCCCAGTGTAATTGGAAACAACTTTTTGATGACCCAAAGTTTCCATCAGCAGGTAACAGAGAAGGCAACAGTCTAACTGTTTTGGCTATTAAAAAAAAGGATCTTGAGTTCAATTTTTTTTTTTTTTTTCTATTTGTTTTTTTGTTTTGTTTTTTTAAGATCCTGACAGGCGACCAACTCAGATTTAAAAACAAATCATACAAAATGAGAGTGGACTGTTCCTGAGTCTGGGTCAGAGGTTGACTCCTCATGATGTTGAGCTAGAAGAAGATGGAGAAGGGAAGGTTGAGGCTGGATGTCAAATCAAGGACACTTTCTGTCCACACACTGCTTTCCTCCTTCTTCGTATTCCTGTTTCGAGATCCACATCTGCTGGAAAGTTCCCTGGATAACAACAAACATGCTGTCAAATATGCAGCATACATACATACATAATAGGTTCTACCACGTGAGGGGCTCACAATACTACAGAGCCTCTGTATGGTCTTACCAGTGATGCCAGGATGGAGCCTCCTATCCATGCACTGAACCGGCGCTCCACCGTAGTGTTGTTGGCAATCAGCTTCAGTCTCATGCTCTGTAAATTACAAACAAGGGGAAATGTAGCATTCAACATAATGCAGCTAAACTGACTTTCCCGTCACAACTTGTGATAAATTCAAAGCTGTTTAGAAACGACGACTGTTTCTTACTGGAGGGGTTTTCTGGGAAAGTTCTCTGTTCAATCGGTCAGTGAAGCCCTGGATGAGTGTGTTTCCTCCCGTCACCACCACACTGCCGTACAGACCCTTACATACACGTCAATAATCACAAACGTTAAACAAACTCGGAGCCAATCGTTTTCCTCATCACAGAAAATAGCTTCTGATCCAAATCGGCTGATTTTTATGTGGACAAACCAGTGAAACTCAAATATTCAGTCATTTTCTAATAAACTAACGGGCCATAATAACAACTCTATGATGTAGAAATAGTGTGCAAAGGAGGAAGACTCAAAGTTAGTCTCTCATTTGTTATTTTAATTAATTAAAATAACCTGCTATAGCTCATTTCTTTGTTTTGGGAATTGCAGACCAACTCAAAAACTTGTCCTGCAATAAAAAATATATATATATATATATATATATATATATATATATATATATATATATATTTTAACAGCTGTCCACTACTCACCGGTCGAATGTCAATGTCACACATTCCTACACTGGTCGTCACCACGTGGCCAACTCCTAACATGGTGTTTCCAGACAGGCCCTACAGGAGAGCAGATTATGCATCGCTTTTATTTACAAAAAAGGCGAATTATGCAATAATAAAAATATCTGAACACTTATTTTTTTTATTCAAGGCACCAATGTACTCACTGCGGGTTTTTTTATACCACTGATAACTGTTAATTTAAAAGTACATTTAGTTTATTGTCGCCTGACAAACGTAGCACCAACCTTGGCATTAGAGGGGTCAAACAGTCCCTCTGGGATCTTTAGCCTCTCCGCACCAAAGTCACAGTTGTAGCCATTAGGGAGTTCATAATGGACTGTGGGCATCTGAGCAGCCACTCTGATGAAAAAGGAAAGATGGAGTCATTCAGATAACAAAAATCAACATATCTATTGTGAGCTGTAGAACAAAGACAGGAATCATTGCTAAAAATAAGTACATTTTCAATAAGATTTTGATAAGAGAAAATAATTTTGAGCTCCAAGAATATTTGCTAGTAACTCACTGTTCATCGTATGGAGAGTCTGACACCTGCAGGACAGACGCCTGGAAATCCTGGATTACACACTGCGATAAACAGGGCACAGAAAATGACACATTTAATTCCGGCATTCCACAGAAATCCTGAAAGTGCTGCAAAACAAATGAACTCATTTCTTACATTACACATGTAGTTGTGCCAAGATCGAGTGACTTGAGGTAGTTTCTCCTTTTTCTTCCAGCTGGCCGGGGATCCCTCCCGCACTGGATCCTGTGACATTTTCACACAGCAGGCAGCAAACGGCAAAAATAACTACTTAAAAATGTGTCAAATTAAAGTTAAAACATATTTAAAATGAACAAAGTGTTTACCTTTGATGCAATCATGTAGGGAGGGATTATCTCCACACTTAACTCTTGAAACAACTCCCTGCACTGCATGCTCATGAAATCACCAGCCAAAGGTGACTTTACAATGCCTGTGAAAAACAAACAAAAAAACCCCACACAAAATTAGCTTTACGTTGGGAAAGTTAGGAGTTCAATTTTGATAGTTAATCTGTAGTTTTTGTATAATACACCAATGATCATTTCCAGCGTCTTTGTTAAGTTTAGCTACAGTGTTTGTTCACAATTTGCACCAAATGAAAGGATCAAAGTTTTCACTTTTGAGTGTTCACACAGATTAATGGTGCGTTCACACCAAGCACGTTTTGAGCGTCTAGCGCAGCGCAATTTGAACTGTTTGGAGCGTTTGACTAGTCTTTGAACGTGAACCATATGCCCCTGACACTGCAAACACATTTGGTGTGAACGCACCAAAAGTGCACACGCGTCGAACTTGAAGCGTCAGATGGTTTTTGGTGCACGTAACGCGTTTGGTGTGAACGCACCATAAATGCATTCACATTTTGTGTTGCTGGATCGTAACAAAATGTGTAAAGGATTGAGGATTACTCTTCCAAAAGTACTACAATAATTTAATCAAGTTTCATAGACAAATGCTGAGGTTTAAATATTTAAGCAGTCAACCTGTAAGAATATGAACAATATATAAGACTATGGTTCTGTTTGGAAATGTCAGTACATTTCCAAACAAAGAATCCTGCACCACAAAAACTCATTACCACAAACTGCAGAAATTGCTTAAATGCAAGAGAAGCACATGACCGAGACGAGCTGCAACCAGCAGATGGCATCAAGTTGCCAAGAAGAGACATAATCCACATGATTCAGCTTTAGATTCCAACCATTTCTTTCCATTTGTCTTGTATTATTAATCCTAGGGTTACATGTGAAACCATTCTTTACCTTGCTGAAGGACATAGCCATCATGCACTGGGATTGCTGTTGTGTGTGTAGCTCCGCTGTCCAGGACCAGACCTGTGGACCGCCCGTTGGCAAAGCTGGGACATTCAAAGTTAAGGGACCAGGAAAGGGATTCAAGGTGCAGGAACAGAAGTTATAGTACCATTTTGTAAATAAACAACTGAAGAGAAAGGTCATCATTAAATTAGCCCAGTCCCTTCAGTCAAACTGTTCTCTTTACTGGATGAAAAAAAAAAACTGTAAAGGATACGCAGACAGTACAGCTGATTTACAGAGGAAGAAGGCAGGAATGTTGTAATGCTCAAACATCAACTCTGTAAGCTTCTCTCGTTTTGCCCGCGTGTTCCACTGCAAACAAAACAGATGCTGTTACTCACTTGCAATAAATGGTGGCTGTCAGACACCCTTAAACAAACGAAGACCCCAAGAGTTAGTGACGAGCACCAGCACAGGAAGCAAATGTTATACTTTAATCCCTGTCCCACAATATTTTTCCAGAGCCTAAAACAAAGGGCATCTCAGAAATCCAAGTTGCTGCCCACTTGTGCTGAAAGTACATTAATATGGTTTGATTACAGTACCTATTAAAGATGGCAATTATATTAAACATTAAGCAGCAGCAAACTCACCGATGCTTCTGACATGAGCACAGGATGTAGGCTGGGTTCAGACTTGAAGTGCATCTTATACGTGTGATCCAAAATTGCCTGGAAACTGTCCCAGTCCTCAACTATACATCAAATAAAAGAGAAGGTAAAGCAACTGTTTACTCTAATCTGTCTTTTTTATGTATGAAGTGACGTCCAGCCATTTAGTTTTTAGAAACGGTGCTTAGTAATTGAAAAAAAAAAAAAAATTATGTATATAAAAAACAAAAAAAGGAAAAAAAATACATCTTAGATACAGTAAAATCTCACTGCTGGAAGCAAACCTAAACATCACATGCACTTAAAAATATATATCTTTTAGTATTATTTGACCCAGGCAAGATAATGATAAAAGAATTAGAGCAATGAAGAGTTATTTTTAGATAACAATTTGAGCACCAGACGAGCACCAATGTTCCAGGTCAGGCCTCCACGGGAGCCAACGGTCCCACTGTGCTGTTCTGCTGCAATTAGCATGGGTGTCACACTCAGTTCTAGGTAGCTGCAAAGCCAAACGCCAATGGACCACCATTCTGACTCGCATCATCATCTGCTGAAATGGTTTCTTTGTGACGCATGTTTTATTTCCAATCATGCTGATAACTGTGAGAATTCAGAAAATGTTGTGGATTTAAATCCTGAAAAAATTATAATCCTGATATAAGAATGGAAAGGAAACGTAGCTTATTACTGTTCAATTACAGAACAATAAAAAAAAAAATCTTGAATATTTAGTCAATGTTTTTGAGTTCCCCATTTAGATAACTTGGATAACCAAATGAGACTATATTTCTAATGTGGAACATAGCAAATATAATTTTAATAATATTATTGAATGGCAAGAACAAACACATATCTTAAACGTCTCAGGAGTATTTTAGCATTTACACAGATATGGATTTCATACAAAATAAAGGAGAGACACTTGGGTTTAACTGGGAAAAGAAAATTTATGTTTAATGAGTTTAGTGTTTTGGCTCAAGATAGTCTTATAAATATTCATAAACAGCAGTAATATGTCAGTAATTGATGTGAGGAGCTCGTCTACAAAGTTACACTGAAACAGTCCCACTGTAGATATGGATCAAGCAGTGCGATTTCTAAATATGTACTCCTATTTGACATCACTGACCATAGCAAAAATTTGAATTTTTTTTATCGAAGTGTGAAATGTGAATAATGCAGCACTGAAAAACTAAAGAAAATGTTTTCACTGAGAAATACTCCGCCTGTATGTGAGTTAATTTCCATTTGTACATAAATCGTCAGAAAAACATTTAAAGACTTCCAACAGACCGAATACTTACTCATGCCGTTCTTTAGGGGAGACATGACCTCCATGCTCTCTCTGGGAACCCTCAGCTGATTGGTATCGATGTAGTAGGTGGTGCCGCTCTGCTTGCTCTTGTCTCCGTCCGTTTCCATGGGTGTACTGCCATCATCCCGGTCAATAGTAACACCGATCACTGTTGGGAAGTCCGCCTAAGCCAGGGCCAAACAAAGAAAGAAAAACACATTGCAAGTCAAGGCACATTTTTACATTTACTTCTTCATCAGCATTGGCTTTCTGTTGGTGAAAAATGTTTTTAGAGCCAATATTTGAACTAATGTGTTGCTTATGAAATTACATTATACTGAAAAGTACCCGATTTTATTCTCATCTATATTCGTATCAAACTAGCAAAAGATTTCTAGAAAGATTTTTCTATACATCTAAGCTAATTTATATTCCCCCACAAAGGAGATTCATTGCTTCAAGGTCGGTTAGAAATTATTCAAACTGGCAACGCAGCAGTGTCATACCAATAAGCAAACCCTGAACACAAAAAGCATGCTACAGTGTAATGAACAAAGTGTTTTGAAATAATCATAATGAACAAATAATACATTTGATTAATGAATCCACGCTTCACCGTATTTCCACTATTAAGAACTCCAACTGAAGCACACAAAAATCTAAACCAAGGAAGTGTTCCAAAATGATCTGAACTCAATTTACTCAGCCTGTCTCCAGGGTGACAGCCCCAATTTCCTGACACTGGCGTCCCCCCAGAGATAACATGCGCACACTCAGAGGAAGAAAAGACACACAGTTAATCAGGTCATTTGAGTGATTCACCTACCTTGGGACAATCTTCTCCCGCATAGCCAGCTCTTACAGAATACGAACCGATGTCAAACACCAACGCTCCCACTTCATCTGCAGAAAAGAGCCATACACATGGATGTTAGAATTTAAACCATGCATTTAAGTTTACTTGCATATATGTCTTTCCAAAGAGAGAGAGTACAAGGTCACTCAGAAAACAACAGTTAATTAATGAAGTGAATTTTGGAAATATATATATATATATATATATATATATATATATATATTTTTTTTTTTTTATTTTTTTATTTTTTTTTTTTTCTGTTGGTGTTTCCAGCCATTTTTGGACTAAAATTTGTCTATTTAGATCTTTTTCTGTTTTATACAACTTCACCATAAAGTGGCATAATGACAACAAAAACCTGAAGACATTAAATGAATTTAAAAGGAGTCAACCAATAGCATCACAGTGTTGCTCTGCTAAGTCATCATCACAGAGCTGTTAAGACTTGTGCCTACAGATAATTTCTTTTTTACATCTTAAGCACAGCTTCATGACAACAATGAAGGATATTAAAACTCTCAAAAAAGATACAATAATTTTTTTTTACTTTTTTCCAATTCAGAATGCATTGTTCCTGTACATAGCTCCAGTCCTCAAGAGCTATTGTCCTGCAACTTTTACAATTAACTCTTTTTGACTTAACTCTTCAGAATGCTATCAAGTTTAGCAGAGGCCTGGTAACTAACTATTCATTTGATTCAAGTGTGTTGGAACAGGGGCACGTGTGAAATTTGCAGGACAGTAGCTCTTGATAATTGTATATAGAGACTCATGGTTCAGTGTATAAAATGTAACTCTACTTTAAATATTGTGTCAACCATAACAACAGAGTATGGAGTATGAATATTGTAAATGAATGCTTGGAAACAAACAAATAGTTTACATTAGCAAAAAGCATTCATTATCTGTCTTTAATAGTGATTTGTTTTGTTTACAACATAAACAATAAGACTTCCTGATATACAACCCTAATGCCAACACATTTAATCAAACTATTTTGTTTTTATATGTACAGTAAAATCAAATAAGATTATAATCTGACACATCACCAGTTATTTAAATGTACATTCAATGGCTTATAATAAGTAAAACAAAACAGATTTTATTATACTGTTATGTTTAGTGCAACGTTTCTCCTAATTATTTGTCAAAACAAATTAAATTAATGGTTTATACTGGGAAAGTAATATTATTTTGACAACAAAGACAAGACGAGTGACAGATAAAATAACTTTATGTGTGTTTTTAACAGACCGCTCGGGTTACTAATGAACGAAATGACAACGAGGACATTTAAATTAGGTGCTCAAATTATTAAAACGAGGACTTTATCGTTATCTCCGTAATAGGGGTTATCATTCCAAGTGAATAACGGCGAAACAATGTTATAGCTAATGCTTTTATCACATACATAAATGGATGCTTCGGAAAGCACACTTCCATTCATTTCCTTTTAGCAACTATGGTTAGTCGTATGATCGAAACGTAAACAAGGCTGCAAACACAACATAGTGTATCTAAATGATATTGTAGTCCTGATATATTTAAACTAAAGACTATAAATACAAAAAACAACGCATATTTAGTCTTCCACTGAGCTGAGCGTTAGCGCAACTAGCTAACTGTAAGCCTAGCTAATGCTAGTGCGAGACGCATCAACTTGTTTTAAAGTTTAGCTCCATTTCAATCAAAAGCTTTTACTTACCGCCTCCATACACTCCACCACTCATTGTGCAAAGTGTCTCGACGAACGATATTTCAAAATCGAAGCTACTGGACTAGAAATAAATCCTTCAATGTTCAATCACAACAAAAGCTATCTGCTATCATGTAGCATCGATCGCTCTGACAAAGCAGGCGCCACAGTGCGTCGGACCAGCCGTCCAATCAGAATTCAGCTCAACCGTGGTGCTTCCGTTAAGAGACAGTGAGTACTTCCCTTTTCTGGAGTGGACGTGGCCTAGTCGACCTCATATCAACGTGAGTAAAAAGCTGATAACAAACATTAACTTGATTTTTAGGGAATAAGTCAATGTGCAAATGCTTCATCTGCAGGACTTGTGGCAATACAGCGAAGTTAGAGTCTGTTAACCTGGAGACCCTTGAGTCCACGCTATGCTATGATCTGACCTCATGGCGCATAAGTATCAAGTAAACACGTTGGAGTTTAAGACGCACAAATTGCAGCGCTATCTTGCAGTTAACGGTTGCAGTTAAGCGGTAACTTCTTCACTTGTTCAATAGCATAAATGTCTTCGTGTCAAAGACTAAATTTGTTGTAGTCTTAGTACATGTTGGATTAGGTTGAGTAATTAACCATTTAAAAAAAAATAGGTACGGTTCTATCACCCGGTAAAAGGTTTCGGACAAAGAAAGGAGTTTTGCGAATATGATCATGCAAACAATGAAATAAAAAAAATTAGAACTATCATGTTCTAAAAAATGTGTTACTTTGCTGCACAAGTGGTATAGAAGCAGTACTTTTAAACCAGCATAGCATCTTTAGACATATGATATAAAGTGGAAAATATACTGACAATAAACAAACATTACTGAACTTGAGTCTTAGGAAAGTCTGGTTTCCAATGGAAGCTAGATCTGCACAATTTACTGCACAGCAATGCCAATGCATCTGCAGAGAACGTGTGTAATTTTTAGTGGATTCCTCGTTCTTTGCTTTCCTATAATATTCGGCTTGTTTGATTAATTTTTACTGTCATTTATACACCTGATCTAGATTTTGGTGACTGATATTTTAATGCTTAACAAGAGATTGTTGTGATAATGGAAAAAAAGTTTTAAAATAAAATGTTGCTACTTGTCTGATGCTTTTTTAAAAATATGTATACATTTTAACCTTAACTTTCAATTTTAGGATTTCAGAGGCATAGGTTTTCTTTTGGACGTTGTGAGTTAAATCATAACCTTATACACTGATTGTTTTCATAGATGATTTACTTCTGAATGCCATCTGACATGTTAAATTAATTTTTAACTCTGATCTTGTTTTTCAGCATCCATGCAGCGCTGCTTCACTCTGACCCTTTGCCGGCACAGCAGGCTACTTTTAAGAAATAAATTTGCATCTGTTCGCTGCCACCAGTCAGCAGCCATGTCGAGTCTCCTCATCAACCAGCCCCAATATTCATGGCTAAAGGAGCTGGGTTTGTCTGAGGACAACCTGGGTGTTTACAATGGGAGCTGGGGAGGCAGCGGGGAAGTGGTCACGTCCTACTGCCCTGCCAACAATGAGCCTATAGCCAGAGTTACTCAGGCTACAATGGCAGAGTATGAAGCAACTGTTCAGAAGGCGAGGGAGGCCTGGAAGGTGTGGGCAGATATTCCAGCTCCAAAAAGAGGGGAGATTGTCAGACAGATAGGGGATGCATTAAGAAAGAAAATCACAACTCTTGGAAGTTTAGTTTCTCTGGAGATGGGTAAGATCTTTGTGGAAGGAGTGGGAGAAGTTCAAGAGTATGTTGACGTCTGTGATTACGCTGTTGGTCTGTCAAGAATGATTGGTGGGCCCATCCTTCCCTCTGAAAGACCCGGACATGCTCTTCTGGAGCAGTGGAACCCTGTCGGGCTCGTCGGCATAATCACCGCCTTTAACTTCCCTGTGGCTGTTTACGGCTGGAACAATGCTATTGCGATGACCTGTGGCAACGTCTGCCTTTGGAAAGGTGCCCCAACCACCCCTCTCACCAGTGTCGCAGTTACCAAAATAGTGGCTGAGGTGCTAGAACAAAACAATCTGCCTGGAGCCATCTGCTCATTGACCTGTGGTGGCGCAGATATTGGTACTGCCATGGCAAAGGATGAACGTGTGGATCTCCTGTCGTTCACTGGCAGTACCCACGTTGGCAAGCTCGTGGCCATGATGGTGCAGGAAAGGTTTGGACGCAAGCTGTTGGAGCTCGGTGGGAACAATGCCATTATTGTGTTTGAGGATGCAGACCTGAACCTTGTGGTTCCCTCTGCGGTCTTTGCTTCTGTAGGAACTGCTGGCCAACGTTGCACCACAACCAGGAGGCTGATGCTCCATGAGAGCATCCATGACACGGTGGTTGAGAGGATATCTAAGGCCTACAAACAAGTTCGGATTGGAGACCCTTGGGACCCAAAAACTTTATACGGCCCTCTGCACACCAAACAAGCTGTGGAGCAGTATCTGGCTGCCATTGAGCAGGCCACGCAGCAGGGGGGTACTGTTGTTTGTGGTGGAAAAGTGATGGATCGTCCTGGAAACTATGTGGAACCCACTATCGTTACAGGTCTGCCTCATGACTCACCCATTGTCCACACCGAAACCTTCGTCCCCATCCTGTATGTCCTGAAGTTCAGGACGGAAGAAGAGGCATTTGCCTGGAACAACGAGGTCAAGCAGGGTCTGTCCAGCAGCATCTTCACCAAAGATATGGGTAGAGTTTTCCGCTGGATGGGGCCTAAAGGGTCTGACTGTGGCATTGTGAATGTCAACATTCCCACAAGTGGAGCTGAAATCGGAGGAGCGTTTGGTGGTGAGAAGCACACTGGTGGTGGAAGAGAATCAGGCAGTGATTCCTGGAAGCAGTACATGAGGCGCTCAACGTGCACAATAAACTACAGCAAGGATCTTCCTCTGGCTCAGGGCATCAAGTTTGAGTGAAGCCGTCAAGTTAATTTTAGTAAATCTATGTAGTTTTCACGATAACTACTGTGAAACAATTGTCTTTGCATTTAGAAAAGCCTGTGTACATTAGCCAAAACTTCAGAATAATTTTAGAGCAGTAATTAGACGTGAATTATGATACTAATTTTGGAGAAGAAATCAATTTTGGTAATTTGCTAGTTAAACGTCAAACGCTGTTCTCAGAAAGTGTTCATGTGCACTTTTTCTACAAGCACTTAAATGTCACTCTGGTAACTGAATGTATCAGATTCTTTATACTGTAAACAAAAAAAAAATAAAAAAAATCAACTATTAGGGAAGAAAAATGTCTGGACCTTAAAGAGCTTGTGATTGGTTAATGAATGTAGTGAACTAAACACTTGCTGTTTGGTCTATTTACAATATATGATGCATTGAAAAAAGCTATTGAAAAAACCTTAAAATAAAGTTTGGGTTGTAAATGTGGTTTCTGTTATTCTTTTAAGTTTTAAAATGACATCAAACTAAAAACTAGCATTGGCGTGGACTTGTTTAACTATGCTTCAATTTATTTCTTAGTATTAAGCGTCATTCAGTAGTGAAACTTACATCTGTTGAAGTCTTATTTTAGTAGAGAGGAAATTATTTGCTTTATATGGAAATTAGGTTTACAGTTTAAACCTTTGTTCTACAATTAGCTGCAAAATTGCCCCAAAAACCTTTCTTAAGGAATACTTTGCTGCAAACCATAGACATTTTGGACTGCTTTTTTTCTGAGGTTGGTTAGCAAAAATATAGTCTTTTTCTTATTATTTTAACCCCATAAATAGATTTTTAACACACTCCTAAAGGTACTACTTGTTCAGAATACAAGTAGTACTTGCATCCTGAGCAAGGTCCTACTTGGTGCTTTTCTCCACCTGAGGTGCAGGAGAGAAGTACATTGTAAATGTACTTTTTAAATTCCTATTTAGGTGGCATATTACAATGTGACACCTGTTACAGCCAAAGATGTGTTACTACCAGAGGCAAACCATCTATCTTGTGTCCCAATGGGAAATCTGCAATGCCGACTGAAACGGGACCAATATCAGTCACATTTATTGACTAATTTCAATAAATCAAAAGGAAATAATTTACATATAGATGGTCTATATGTAAACCTTTATATCTGACTTATAAAGGTGAAATTCAGTTCAAAGTACATTCAATGATTTGGCTTATAGCATTTGGTACATTTTGCTTGTGATCATCAACGTTTTGTAATCTTGAAGAAAAAGAAAATAATGTTAATTTCACAAGTTGGCTGTATTAAGTTTTTGGAAGAAATATACTTAAGTCTGTATTTGGGAGGTAATATTAAATGGAGCTGATGAAATCAGCTCTGTCTCTTTAATAAAAATACTACTCCAGCTCCACTCCCCCACACCCCTCTTCCCACCCCCTGTTTGCTCACCCTCCCACTCAGCTTCTCTCCACTGATACTCCAGCTCTGCTTTTACTCTCCATTTATTTATGACCTCTCCCAGCAGCATCCACTCACAGCTGAAAAGAAGAAGCGAAACCACAGTGCGACTCACAGTCCATGTTATTCAGGACATATGCAGTCCACTTCTTCTGCATCTCATCTTCTCTGCAAAAAGGTAGACAAACCTCAACTATTTTTGAAATATCTTGGTTTTCTTTTCTGCACAGTAGCAGTGTGAATGAGATTTTAGTCATCTCGTCTGTACTGTCACAGCTTCGAAAAACACATTTTTCTAAAATATGCCGCCATTGAATTAAAACTGAGACGTGGTGAGCTTAAACAATTGCCAATATGAGCTCTAGTTGTAATAGGAAAGATTGTCCAATTACTTGATTTATCTGGTGTGTGTTTGGCTTTCAGGTAGTTAAGAGGTAATACGCTGATCTTATCCCATGTCCACAACCTGTGGTGCACCAAAATGTCAAGCAAAAATAATTATGAGCTCATGGTAATAAATTAATGATCATCTCATAGTGGTGCAGCAGTTGATGGGAGGCATTTGAAAATGGTGGCATTAGCACACCAGGGTTGTTCCTCACTTCCTCTAATTTTTCCCCCTCTGTGCGCAAGTTGTAAAATTCACTTTTTTGGAAACAGACCCTGTTATGCTTTGTGTTGGCTGTTGACCTGTGATTTTTACAGAAGCATCTGGGATTCCCCTTGCATGAAATAATCTCACTTCTTCACTTTGTTCATTTCCTCTGCAGCTTCTTGTACAAAAAAAAAAAAAAAAAAAATATTCCATCTTCGCTTCACTGACTCCTTCCAAGTTGTAACATGAGGCATTTTAGAAACAGAAACACTGGGAAGTTATAACGTATTTTATTTGTGAAAAAAATATTTTTCCTTAATCACAATCTTAAATCTTAATCAAAATCTTAATCACAAGGGCTAATTTTCTTTCACACATACACTCAAGCTTCATCAACTTGAGGCCTAAAAGTACTTGAGAAAAGCTTACTTTATTTGCTTCTATGACCCTCCCATACACAATCAAATTATAGAAGAACTAAACCTATGGTCCTCGTAGAATAGTTCGTAGTTTATTTTGTTTTTAATTTATTTAACCAATCTCCCTTCAAGAGTCTCAATATGGACAGAGAAAGCACACTGTTACGAGCTTAACATATACTTTTGGCTATATATATATATATATATATATATATATATATATATATATATATATATCTCTGTGTGTGTGTGTGTTTGACACAAATTGTACATTTTCAATGAGATATAGTTAAAGGTTTGATAGTCAGCAAATACAGTCGTGGAGCTGTCATCTTCCATTTTCCTCATGACGGATAAAATGAAGAGAAGACGGGTGTAAAAACCTCAGCAAGGCACGCATATTTTAAGTCACTTTGCACACTTCAAGAGGACCCTTTCTTCAATAATCCATAATGCATAGCAGCTCCGGCTCTCCCTGGTGTTTCTCCCACCTTCTTGACGTCACTTGCCATTTATGATGGTTACTCTGGCAACGGCCATCCTCCCCGAGAGATGTCTGGTGGATAAGACGGCCCAGATAAAGCCTTTTAAGGTTCTACTCTTGCTCCACCTTTTAATTGTCTTTGATACACTGGAAGAATAACGTGAAGGCGGTCAGATAGTGTCACCACGAGAGGAGAAAAAAATGACGTGCAGATAAAAATGTGCGTTGAAGATGTTCTCCTATTTCTACTTGATTTGGTCAAGTATGAACTGCGGTCATCTTTGAAAATTAACAATTCCTAAGATATTTGGTAATGGTTTGCTCTGAAGATTAGTGACAGCAGAAACATGCTTTACTGTGTGGTGAAATGTTAATGTGTTTAATATGTTGGATCAATACCTGGCTCTTAGAAGTTCCTCAAGTTAATGCGTAATTAGTAAATCAAATGAAAATTATAGGCCTATTTCCCTAAATTCCCTTTTGACTTGCAAACCTGTTCATGAACAAAACAACTATTAATGCATTCTAATTTGCAAAAGTTTCTTTTTTTTTTTTTTGCATTTATGCAAAGCAGCATCTAACAAACAGTGGGATACTGCAGAAACCTCTTGACCACTTTGGGAGGAACTTCTCATGAGAAAAACAACAGGAGATGTTTCCAGTGAACCGTATAAAAACAACCATCATATTCAAATAATGTAATTTTATCCACAGCACTGTTACTCTGTGTGTCGCTGAGTTCTGCTACTTGCTAAATTTGCATTCATGCAAATAAATTGTTTCACATGCAAGCCACATTACAAATGGGTTACTGTATACAATGCCCGTCATGGGTTCCACTGTGCTATTAATAGCCTTCCCGACGTATTTGCTTTTCTTTTTTTTTCCAGACACAAGGCTATTGATGTGCTATTTTTATATTGTCAATTTGCCCTACCTCCTTTCCTTTCGGTTGCCAAGCAATAGAAGAGGGAACCTGATTGGCCAGTGAGATGCTTTTGCTGACTGTGACTCTCGACTGGCTGATGAAATTCACCCTTACTCTGCTTACTGGACTCTGAGTGCACAAGACTTGGTGTCTTATTTTGTAGTGAATTTTTTTGAAGTATTTAAGGTAGTGCAAAAACTAAATAGTTATTCTCCATTTACTAGTTTTCGCCAGTGATGCTTGCAAGGAAAAGAACCACATAATCCATGCTGCATTAATAATAACCCCACTCTAACATAATCTTCTGCTATCATGTTAATTCTAATCCTCTTAATCTGTTTAGGGGTAAATTGGTGGGACACACCTAAACCACCGCTGTGTAAGTGAATTCAAATAGACTTAATCTGACCCCATGCATCTCCCAAAGGAAACCGAGTCCTGGTGAAACTTTCATCCTCCCTCAATTGATTATGGCTCGTGCAGAGATTTGGAAAAGCCTATCCCACTGCTCCCTTTCATAGGCCCTATAAAAAATTCATCCCGTCCTAATGGAGAGAGAGAGATAGAGAGAGATCCTTTTGAATGAGCCTGCTGCAGGCTGAGCATGCAGCGGCACAGCTGTCTCCTGGCACCATGCAAAATTAGACATTTGCATGTTTTCGATGTTATCCTAAAGCTAACTTATTAATGACTTTAGGTATTGGTTTTTATTCTTTTGTAACCACCAGAATATATACATGTGGATGAAGAAGACTAATAAGGTTTTTCTTGTTCATTGCCGATTAGGTAAAATCTTTAGGTTGTATTTTATGCAAGTCTAAGGCTTATTTTATACAAGACAACCGAGTCAGTAGGTTGGTGACAGTTTTATGTTTAAAGCTTTGTCTAAGCTACATATGAGGTCTGGCTTATATGAGTTGAAGCTACATCTTATTTAACTCTTTATTCTTGCATTTCAGATGTCTTGCTAAACTATTGTTTAAATTTTACACAAAATATGAATCTAAAAGCTTCTTCTGCTGAAGACTGTATTTAAAGAGGGTGACACATATACCAAACCCGAAAAAATATAATCCATAAAAAATACCATCCAAGGCGGTGGCTGGTATTGAGTGTTTGGATAATACGGAGGCAGAACATGAGAAAATGCAAAGATTTAAATGTTTTGTGACCTGAGCAGACACAATGAGGAAGTGTCATATTCATGGAATAACTAGAAGTCTATCAATAGACAGAAGGTGCAGATGGGGTGGGAACAGTAAACAGCAGAGGGAAAAAGACCTGGACCGATCTTCCATCTGCAGGATTATAACTGTAACCATTGTTTTAAATAACAGATATTAACTGCAGTAATAAACATGGAAGTTACTTAGTGAGGCACCACTGTTTCTTGCTTGGGAGTGTTTGTCTTGACAAATGTACAATGACATTCTAAAAACTCCAGGGAGGCAAAAAGAATTTGGTTGCAAAAACATGCAATTGGGCAGAATTTTAATATTGATTTGATTATTATTATTATTATTGTCGTCGTCTTTAAGGGTGACCATGAGAGATTCAATATAAGATGTCCTCACTCTCTTGCTGCTATGATTACCCGAAAGGGAAATTATCTCAATTTTAAGACACTTGCTGCGAAATCAGTCACCTTTTCTATTTGTTTTCCTCTTCTTTTTCCCAGATTAAGGCTAAATGTTCACATGCTTTTGATAACGTCACACAAAGTGTAAGGCCATTGATCAGAATTGTTTTGAGAACCTTTATTTTTGTTTTGCCAGAAGCATTTGGTATTATGTTTTTTAATTAAATTCTTCCTTCAAAAGTCTTCCCTTCTACTTACCAATCATTTTAAGCCAAGTTGGCATAAAAACGAAATGATCAATATGTTGTATTAACATAGTTTTGAAGTCAGAGCGTATCAATCACATCGTTCCAGTTAACACATGTGGGAAAAAGTGAGGGGGAAAAAAAATCCATCACTCCACAATTAAAAAGAGAAGTTATTGTCTGAGGTCAAACGAGCAGAACCACTCTACTGGTAAAATGTATATTTTGACATGGTACAAGAAGAAAACACCATTTATACATTTCTGTAGTTTCAAATATACACAGAAACCATATGGTTATTTATTACCCTCCTCATTGGATGGTTCAATCTGCTATTTCACTTACAGATTAATGTCTTGCAGCTCAAATATTTTGTACCTGTCTAGACCAGAAATGATTTAAAGTAATTTTCCGTTTCTTATGCGGTATTGAAAATGTGTTTATCCAATTATTATTATAATATATTATTATTTAGCAGCAGGAGGTCACTTAGATTCAAATTCTAGAATCAACTTAAATAGGGATTAGACGCAACCCTATGCAAAAAGGGCATAATACGAACTTATGACAAAATTACTCAAGTTATTTGTGAGATTTCAGTCTTTTGTGACTGTCTCGATATTTAATGAAAATACTTAACTACCAAGAAAAATAAACGTATGAACAGCGGTTTAACTCTGGCTACAAATGATTTGTTTACAGCCATGAAAGTGGAGTAGAAAGGGTGAAGGTAAAATAGTAGTATCATTTGTTAAACGGCAGAATTAACCTGGAGCCACTCTATTCTTCTGCCTTGTGTGATGCCACTGACTCAAGTCAGCATAAAAAGCAGAATTAGCAGTGATTTCTTTTATACCCCGTTTAAAATCTTCTCATTTTGCGAAATTCGGCAGTGAAAATCTGTTTCATTACCCATTACTTACTGTGTGTGATGTGATCACTTGTTACAGAAAAAATACACAAATGTAATATTTAAAAAAAATAATGTGCTGCATTTATAAGGATTTGTTTTCATATTTATGAATAAATAAACCATAAGTGTTGCAATATTACAACTGCTACTTGAATTAACACTTTTTATTTAAAAAAAAAAAGCTTTAGAGTTCTAATATTTGTTTCCTGTATCCCACTCGGTTCCTTTTTGTAGAGGGGCTGGCAGACTGTACCATTTTAGTGGGAGGGGACTCAAACACTTTCAGACATTTTCCAAGTATGCTTAATAAGAAAAAACATTCGAATCAAAAGCCTGTTTTCATTACTGACTTAAATATACATAGATTTAAAGGTAGAAATTTTTTTAATTCTGATTTTGTGATTAAATAAATTCAAATATGACGCATGTAAGCTAGCGTGCACCCCTCAGTGTAGACTGTTGCCATGTTCCCACTTTCATGGGTGTGGTGATTAGCCTGCTTGGTGAAAATTTCAGTCAAATCCGATCCGAGTGGGTGCTCCCTTCTGACCCCTAAAGCGGATTAAATTGTGTGGAAATTAACGCGGCTCCTTTCCACGGTCTCCCCCCCAGCTGAGGCCATGGTTGTCGTGTGAAAACATATCGGTGCGACTCGGACCGAAGGAACGGGACTGAGCCAGAACGCCTCTTTTTCAGGTGAGGACGTGCAGTCTCGTCTTTGGTATTTTGGTTGTCTGTGTGTGTGTGTGTGTGTGTGTGTGTGTGCGTGTGTGTGTTTTTAAGGCTATTTCCTGTTTTTGCTCGGAGCGGGTTTATTTTTGTTTTTGCAGTCTCGGTGGAGTCCAGAATTGTCCAGAACCATGAAATGTCCCTGGCGGCAGCGGTTGTGGCAGTTGAAATAACTGCTCCCAGTCTTTTTAATGGCTCAATTCTGTGTTTTCCCCTCCTTGAAGCTTTCCATTGCCTACAAAATCCTCAGCTATCCAAACGCGGCCTTTTCGCCTGTAGGGCGGAAACTACGAGCAAGAAAACTGTCACTAGTTTTTATTTTATTTTATTTTTTTTACTTGTATTTTCGGTTTTGTTTCCAGTTTTTCCCACACTAAGTTTTCTTGCTGCACAGTCCTCTACGTAGCTTTTCCCCCGTTTCTTAGTAATTAATATACAGTCCGCCTTCCTATCAGTATCAACTGGTGGTGTGACAGGGGCCCTGCCTCCTGCTCCACAGACGCATCTCCACTACATCAGCCTGTAAAAACAACACACTTTATTTGTCGCACAATCTCTTAACATGATTTAACTACGTTTTTGTCTGTGGTTGGGAGTCGGTGTTTGTCTGAAACTGTGAAGTAACACAGTGAATCATGTCATCAATCTCCTGGTTTCATCATGTCATCAACAAGCGGTAACTAGTTTTTGTGGGTCTAGTATCGAAAAAAAGCCGAATATATATATATATATATATATATATATATATATATATATATATATATGTGTGTGTGTGTGTATGTAAAATTTCAAATCTCCCGTTTGACAACAGGTTCTGTTTGTTGGAGTAACTGCAAACGATTTATGTAAGTAACATTAAAAAAAAGATAAGTGGTGGGGAAAAAGTAGTTAAAAAAATTAAATGAGTAGAAATGAAACAAAAAAATGACCAAAGTTTTCAATAATTTTAGATTAGTTATGTTTGCTTTCTGGACTGTTTATCGAATGCTCTGGTTAGCTTTCACACACAAAAAGTGGTTAAATGTTCTGCATGTTTATTGATTTCAGGTGGGAATGAAATGAATGAATTACAAGATTAAACCTGTTGATGCTACTCAAGTATATGTCTTAACCTTTTATGTGATTTTTATTGACGTCAGAAACGTCCATCCATGTATTTGCTATTGTTGATGCTTGCATACCTCTGTAACGGGCAAATGTTGTGATTTTTATTTTTCCACTAACCAGGGGAAGATTGTAGGAGTTTTTAATTAATTTATTTATTTTTTAGTCAATTGACAGGCAGTGTGCAGCGTCTTGCTTTGGCTTCCCTTGCTTCTAATAAAATTAGACTCTTCAGTTGTGTCTAATTTTATTAGATTCAAGTCTGATATAGATTAAACTTTAGATTTTTGTCTAAATTTCTACAAGGCATTTTAGGTTCCATTAAATTATACAGACTATGTTTAAACCAAGGTCTGAAAAAAATTTGCTTTTGTGAAATTAAAACCTTTGATATAACTTCAGTGATATTGGTCTCTTTTTAAAAAAAATTACAATTAAGAATAAATTAGGGTTTTAAACTAGATTTGTGGTTCTTTAAATAAATATGACCTTGGGTGGTTTAGAGGCCAAACATTGATATTTGGCATCTAAATATTAACTCTTGCAATGGGAAACTATATTTGTAAAAGTAATTGACTGGACACTATCAGTTATTAATAATATGTGTTGATGTATGGTATCACCCATAGGTGGTTCAATAATTCATCACTGTTATGATAGAAATATAGTGGACCAAACAGGAGAAACACAATATCATATACTGTATTTTTGGTCATTGAGTGATATATTAAAACATTTAGAGTGAAGTTCTGTTCTTGTCTAATGTAACTGGATTGAAATGTTTATATAAATTAAGCAAATTGGCCATAAAATCCAGTCTCTGATGTTATAATTACATTTTTGAACAGTTTGGACAAACTCTAAAAGCTTTACATTTAAATTACATTAACTGGTTGACCAGAACGAAGATGGTTAATTTTCACCTTACTGGGATCTTGACATCACTTCCTCCATCCTCCAGATGTTTAGTCAGTAGGAACAAGTTCACACCTGGCGGAGACACCCCTTTGATTCTTAAACTCATGCTATGACATACCAAAATGTACCTTGTTTATTTTTCAGTAAGTGGGAGATGTTTAAAATGTAATGTAGATACTGGTGGAAGATAAAGTCGGGGGAAAAACAAGCCTGTTCTTATTATCTTAAGAAAATTATAAGAAAAGGTTGAGTCACAGAGAATCTGAATTATTTCAGCTTGTTTTTATGGTAAAATACCTTAGAATGACATTTGTTGTGACTTGACAAAATATGAATAAGCTGAATTTGAAATGGTTTCTTTAACTAGAACTATTGGCCAATTGCGTATGGGAAATTTTTCCATCAAGAACAAATGGAAATTAACTACCAAACTAAGTTTCCTTCTATACAGACAAAATAAGCATTATTTTTACTTCCTCTGTTTTTGTTGAGGGTTTTTATTATGCTTTGGGAAACTATTTAACATTTCCTTTATCCCTTTTTTATCTCTGTCCTTGTTTATCTTTGTTTGTCCTGTATCATCATCGTCCCTTGACTACTCTTTGCATATCTGTAAGCATTAGAGCGACAGATGCAGGAAGTAACTCAAATCTGAAAAATGGGTACTCCCTAATTAAGTTGTAATGCATACAGGAATAAAACGGAGAAAATAGACGAAATGTAAAAAAGAGAGATGGAAGTAAATGTAATGAGAGACAAAAGGGTGAAAAAAGAAAATGATACTTTAACTAAAAACATGTAGGACATGTTAAAAAAAGGGAAATTCCACGTGAAAATGGGTTTGCTAGATGTACGGAAAATTCAAGAGAGGGAAGTAAAGGAATACAATTATAATTTTCATTTATAAATGTAAATGTATATAATAACCCCAATATTCCATATTGGGGTTATTTATATATTTATGTATAAATGTCTACGATCAAGGCAGCTTAGGTTCCTTTAAAGATGTTCTTTCTTTTCTAAAACGATTCAGAATACCCACCTCAGGGTTTCCCTCAGTGTATTATAAGCATGGTGGGCCACCAGGCTTTATTTGTGCCCCCACCAGGCTAAGCATTGCTTATTTATTTATTTTTATTTATTTATTTTTTTTGTGATTTCCTCTTTTTAAGATTTTATACTTGGTATTTAGGTATTAGTCTTCCAATAATGCATAAGTGATATTTTCAAATTTCCTATCAACTTTAAACATTTTTTACTGAAAAACATGGCGGCTGGCTGGATGAATGTCTTCCCTGGTGCCTCAAGCACAGGGCTTAGCAAGTTTTCTGGGGTAAACCTATGTCCTTAACTTTACTTATCTAAACTTTGTTTAATTTTGGGGGAAATTCTCCGTGATGTCCAGGTTTGTTACACCACTTCTGAGTGAACTCCTGGAAATAAAGTGGAATAAAAACAGGATTGACAACATCCTGAATCAAGAAATATAGCCACCAAAATTTTTTGACAGTACAATAGTACAAGATTTGTTTGTGCCTTTGCCTTTCTCATGTTCTTCCCTCATTTTATTATGTAGAGCTATTATTGTTAAGGAAACTAAAACTTAAAACTTTCTAGGATAATTCATCTGACGGCTCTTCTCAAAATAACGGCCTCCTTCCCATTTTGGTTTCTGATTGAGCAGTAGTTTCTTCATAATGTGAACAAGTCCTTTCATGTAGTTATTGAAATCAGAGCATGTGTTGCCTAAAGTCCCCCTCCACCACCAGTATCAGCACCGTCTCATTTTAACGTTTACTGTTATGTTACTCATTGCAGTATTGTTTAACAAAAGCGCTTTCTAAGCCCATTAGGAGCACAAGCAGCCCTGTGTGATGCCTCGGCCTATGGAGGCATATAGCATAACAGATGGATGGCTGTTTTAGAGCAGAGATGCCTCTGATTCAGGCTGATGCTGAGCTCCTCCTCGGATGCGTCAGAGTGACGTTGTCATGGGCAGCTGAATGCATTGCAATGCCTCAGCACAGGCTTAAATAAATGAGCTCACAATGAGCAGTCCATTGAATCCATCTTGTCAGCTGAGAGGAGCAACGGTACATCAGGGGGTTTTAGACATTTTAAAATTGGCTTATCTCGACTAATTTTTAAAGAATTATGAAAGTATTCACAATTATGCAGTTCTATAATGAGCGAGTGTTTCAGTGTGGACATGTAGGCCTATGTTGGCCCTAATAGTTAAATGATTGAATATGGATCTAAAAATTTAATCTCGGTACGTTGGATTTGTGGACTGCAGTAAAACGGGGTGGAAAATCAGCAGCCCACGGGGTCAGGGAAGTGCAAACATCTCGGAGGAATCTCTGAGTGCTCTGTGACCCACATTCAGGCTCCCCAAGGTAAAGGAAGTGGCAACTTGCACGTGCATAAATACACAAGCAAGCGTTTGCAAATGAATGCTTAATCTGTGACACACTTAGATGTGCTCACATAATGTACTCTCGCTCTCAAATGGTTTCTGTTGTACATATTGTCTAATAAGCCGTCCAGATCGGCCCACACGATGCGTAGACACTCGTTCGGAGCTCGCATGCACAGCGGTGGGCCGTGCCAGCAGCGCGATGCGACGACACAAAAGGCCGATTGAGTGAGGAAAGGTCAGGGCCCAGTTCAGATGGCTTTTTGAACCGGAGTGAGGGTGTTTGAAGAGACAGACCACCCTCCAAGCTGCCACCCAGCCCCTGAAATCCCCCTGGTGGGCCTGGATGGCAGCATTGTGCCCTTGCAGCTCTCCCCAACCAACACAGGAAACCTTTGTTTGTCTTATGGAAGTGCTGCTATTCTTTCTCCGTATACCTGTCGAACTTCCATTATTTCTGTCTCTGTGTTGCAGGTGTCAGCTGGTCAAGTGTTTTGTGTGTGCGAGTGTGTGTGTGTGTGTGTGTGTGTGTGTGTGGTTGCGCGCGCACGAGCAGGCTCGTGTATTTTCTCAACCCAGCCAGTATTCACAGAGGAGTGTGTCCTGAACGCATCTCACAGGGACAATGAGTGAGCTCGAACAGTTGCGGCAGGAAGCCGAGCAACTACGCAACCAGATCCGGGTAAAACAACAACAACAAAAAAACTTTTGGAAATGACTTGCACAGCTTCAGCTGAAACCATTACTCATGAAACTCTTGAATTTGCCTCATTCTTGATTTCTTCTTGTTTCCTTGTAGGATGCCAGGAAAGCCTGCAGTGATTCCACTCTGTCACAGGTGAGGGACCTACTTACACAAAAAGCACTTTTTTATTTTTTTTTATTTTTTTATTTTATGGCTCTTTTTTGAGACAATGTGTAATTTGGACAACCAATGTTTCTTACTGAAGCAAGCTGCGTACAGGGTCGGCAACAATGCATAGAAAAATACAAATGAAAGATGAGTTAATTGTAAGAGCTTTGTTTTCGTGACAGGTGTGGCAAGGCTGTAAATGTTACAATTTTCTAACATTTTACTGCAGTAAAAGTCTGATTCTATTTATGTTAAATCACTAAAAGTGAGCATTAAGCATTACTCTTAGTGGAACTCTGTAAAAACTGGAGACTACTACTCAATCTGGAAAAATGTGGTATCAGTGCATCCGTACTGACAAAATATTTGCCACTTAATCAACTGTGAATTGCTAAAATATTAAATGTATTACAATTAATGTCAAAATGTATATTAGAGCTGACCAATGTTGGAGTCAAATGAGTGACGATGCACAGGGTGGCACTGAAAAACTGCAAGGAAAAAAGCCTAAAAACACACAGTCAAAAAGTCAGTGGAACAACACAGAAATGATAATGAAGATGTTTTGGTATAGATTTTAAAAAAAAAATAATAATTAAAAAGTAAGAATTTTTAAGCACAATTTAAAAGTGATTTAAAAAAATGACTAGATGCATCTTCGCTGCACATGTGTGCAAATTGTAGCCAGGATCCTGAACATAGGAAATTATGACTTATTTTATTCAGTCAGACCTAAAACATGCATAATCTGTATTATTTGTGTACTAAACTGCAGTTTGTGAACAAACTCTGTGAAATAATTGCCTATTGAGCCTTTGTTTTCAAATAATGCTATGAGTAGACTCTGTGTCCAATGTATTGTTACAGTTTGCAGGCGTAACGGCTTAAAGTAATGTAATACTCATGAAACATTGCTTTGCTGAAATGGATGATTTATCATTGGTGATCAGAGAAATATCACAAGTGAAATTCTCTGTTTTTCATACTTAAGGAACCACTTTGGTCTGGAGCTCTTTATTTTACATGGATATGGTTTTACCCTGGGCATAATTGTGTATTTGTACAAAACACAGAAGACTTCTCTAGCCGCGTTTCTTTGACATCCACTTTCACTTCTAGAGTGCGACACTGATCGTCTCCAAGATCAAAATCTCTGAGTAGCAAAAGATCGTATCAGTTTTTTTTTACATGGTAACTCTCTTCATTGTAGGCTGCTGATCTTTATTTTAATTTTTGAAACAAAACATCATGCACATGCCCCTCTGGTATGTCCTCCACCTTTGCGTATGTTATAAATAATCATGGTCGGAACAATTGGAGCCACATTGAGGTCATTTTTATTTGACATGTATCTAGCAACTTTTTTTTTTTACTTGCTGGTTTGTCTTGCTGTTAAGCACATTTTTGCGCTCTTTAAAGATCATTTTAATAAACATTCAGTAGAGATGTGCCGATCAGGTTTTTTCCTGCCGATACCAATTCCGATCACCCATGAGGGCCGATCACCGATACCGATCACATAATTATTATTTTTTTAATCAAAAGTACTACCAGTTACATTATGTGGATAAAGGAACCATGAATTCACCTTAATTTAGACAAAAATTTGTTTTTAATAACTTTTTCCAAGAAAAAAACAGGCATTGTGCAAATTGTACTGCTATTGGTAATACTATCTTTAACAGACTGATAACATATGAAGGCTCTGAAGAGGCTAAATAATGCAAAGAGCCAAAATAAAACCTCTCAACATTGCCAAAAAATTCAAGTATGAAACTTAACATTCAAAGGCAAATACAGGTTCCATCACAATAAACAATCCTGAGTTACTGAATGAAAACTTCCTGGTAGCATGGCGGCTAGCTGATTACTGCTAGTTCTGAGTGGCTGTTTCTGACTGAGCGGAGTAATTATGCAGAGCAGGGAGGAGATCGATTATTTTTTCAGAAATTATCTGTCTCATGTTAGGACAGCGAAAGTTTTAATACCTATGTAAAATTTATTTTTTTAGGTTAGATGCTGCAGCTTTAAGCAGAGGTTCGGTGTGAGAGTCACTGCCAGGTGGAGCAGAAGCGGCGCTCCGTCTGTGAAATATTACTACCTGTAGCGCGTAGCAGCGGTTCAACAGCGAGAACAGAACCAGCGTCTTACATCGCAGCTCGAAGACTTAAATCATTTTGCGGGTTATTTGTTTAGCTTTCTGACCTTCATGCTAATCCGGGTGAGTGTTTGTAACTGTGCGCTGCTTTACCTACTGTCCGATCCTCCATATGTCTTTTTTATTGCAGTGAGCCTCGATATAGCCAAACTCTGTCAAGTATGGCATTGTTCTTATGCCATATTAGATTCGTCGTGTTGATGCATTTTGATGTGCTTCAATTTTCCGCTGCAACACGCAAACTTCCCCATTCACTCAGTGCATTATAGTTCCACATCGCTTAGGATTTGTTGCTGCGCGTTTGCGCAGTGTGAAGGAAAGAGGAGACCAGCTGCACAGGCAGACTGCGAAATGAGATGCAGGTGATCGGTTTGTGTGATCGGCAACAAGAGGCCGTGATCGGCGATCACCGATCATACACTTTTTCACGGCAATTGGCTGATTATGATTGGTGGCCGATCAATCGGCACACCTCTAACATTCAGCAATATGTTATGATTTAATTCTGATCAAACACATAAAAAGACTAAGACTCTGGATATTTTTATTTTAAAACCCTGGATCCGGGAGTAGACCGTGTTTAAGGGTCAAACCAGTACTACCAGTTGCCTGCAAAAGAAGCTGCTTTATTTTACTGGCTTTTATGGCAATTCATTGAAGAAAACCTCCTTAAGACAGTGAACCGCTTCAGGCTTAATGTTGGACTGGCCTAGTCAAAGTCCATATCTAAATCCAATTTAGACTTTGAATTAAGTCTGTTAAGTATCTGGTGTTCAGATACTAACTTCACAACAATGCATTAATTTGCACATTTTATTCATTCTAATTGAATATTTGAAGTCTGTGGTTTTACCATTTAGACTTCATTGTACATAAATAAAAGTCCAGGAAATCCTGATATAAATGTTTTTTTTGTTGTTGTTTTTTTAAGTATCATCCTGTTTTTGCTGCCTCAGCTTGTGTCCAGTTCTGGCATCAGTCTTTCCCTCCAGTGTAACCAGTGACCCGTCTTCCTGTGTTTATGCAGATCACAGCTGGTCTGGACTCGGTGGGCCGGATACAGATGCGGACGCGACGTACTCTCAGGGGACACCTGGCCAAGATCTATGCAATGCACTGGGGGAGTGAATCCAGGTGAGGATTCTCTTTTTCATTTGTAGAAATTTGTTAATTGGGTTCTCTGTTTTGTTTTTGCAAGAGTTGTGTATTTAAAACATTTCATTTAAAAGCTGTGATTTGGCTGTGTTTAGATTTTTGCCTTTGCAGTATTTACTTCCCCCATTTGCTGCCTTAATTTGTTCAATCGGCTCCAGTGTAATCTGTCTACAGTCAGTTCCAAAGTCCAGTCAAAGTAAGAAAAAGAATAAAAAATATTTGTTCATTTTCCATCTATATTTATGATCCTGCAGCATTGAATACTTTAGCTGCTGTAGAAGTGCCAATGAAAAGTTCTGGTTCAAGTACTTTGTGGTGCAGCATAACTTTAAAGCACAAATCCAAAATATATATATATATATATATTTTTTTTTTAATTAGTGGTAATAAAATATTTTCCTTTTGTTCTATTGTGTGTTTGTGTCACTCTTTCTTTCTCTATCAATGCAATGCAATGTGGCAGTGACGACAGTCCCAGGTCTGGGGCTGTACAACAATCAGTTCCATCTGTTCTCCCACTCCCCTCTCTACTAATATGACTAATATTCCCATAATCACCTTTTACTATCACTTTAACAAGGCACCAGCACTGTTTTACCTCTTTGCTGTGAGCACAGTAGCGACATTTGGCAGAAAACGCTTGCCTTATTACAGATGCAGTTTCTAAGATCTCAGTTTTTACTGCTGTTTTCTTGCAAATCTAACATTGCGAGATTCTGTAGTCTACAAATGTTCATTAAACTAGATCTTATAAACTGCTTTTTTTTTTTTTTTTTTTTTTACAATTTGCTGCAAATATGCACACTGAGAGGCAACAATAATTAACAGTTAGGATTATAGTTCACAATAAGTATGCATGCAGTGCACTAATCTTGAGGCATAGAAAGTATTTTTTGTTTCCACAAGCTGCATATACTAATTTAATCTGGATCAAAATTACACAAGTATATATTTTTTCAACTAAAAAGGGAAGGTAAAAAAAAGGCTTTTGCCTCATAAAAAAATACAATAATGTCAATCAGCAAGACATGCACAACCAGTGATTTTGATCCATTTGTTTGACATGTGGCAAATCTTTACAGCTGTGAGACTAGCTCTGACGTTTCTTAATGAATCCACCAAGTGTCATTGATGTAATTCAACATGATATTTTTATGCTTTTGAAAGACGTAATGGCACACGTGGACTTGTGTAAAGGCCTGATTTCTGTGGCAGCTCCTTAAGACGTGCGTTCGGTTGAAAGTGTGAGCGTGCATAGGCATGCCGAGCACTTTCTACGTGCCCCCCCCTCCCCCAGGGACCAGTATTTGTTTTGTATACAGCCACTGACATTTGAGGACTACGGCTCTCCTCTTGATTGTACTGCAGCTCCATCAAACCACTTCCTTTACCCGGAGAGGCGGAAACACCCCATCAGGATGAGAGGGAGGGGTTCCAGCTGTTCCTGCATCTGTGCCATCTAGAGCCCCCAAAACCCCCCACCTCCCTACTCAAATTTTCCTCTCAGCTTAGCTTAAGTAAACCACAGTTTTGGCTTTTGCATAAGTGAAGGTTTGAATATTACTTGGGTTGGGACATGCAGAGGAACAAGAGGAGTAAGAGATTGGTGACGCTAAATGCTTTTTTAATCTCCAGGCTGACGATCCAGCACAGCAGTGCTTAAGGTGGCTGCCACTCATTGCTTATAATAAACGAGGTGCATGTAGCTTAGATTGTGCTTGATAATGTGGATATGAGCGGAGTGTCATGCTCATGTGCTTCACCTGCCTCCAGGTTACTGGTCAGTGCCTCGCAAGATGGAAAGCTGATCATCTGGGACAGCTACACAACAAACAAGGTTTGTAGGATTAATAATGGCTGACAGCTGACATTATTTACACTCAAATCTGAAGTGTCTTGTGATGATTTGTTGCAATAAGTGTGTCATAGGGAGTTAATTAGAAGTAAAACGGTGAAACTATGCAAGTGCAACAAAACCTGATTTTCATTTACCGTCGATGAAGCTGCTACATCATTTAGAAAGCAGATTTAGTGATCTAGGTTGTGGTGTTGTGGTTGCAATGAGTGGTTTGTATTAAAGACACAAACCTTTATTTGGACCCTAAGTTTTGTATGAAATGTGCAGTTTTCTGTCACTCACTCTTGTTTGAATTTAGATGCATGCTATCCCACTGCGTTCTTCATGGGTGATGACGTGCGCCTACGCCCCCTCTGGGAACTATGTGGCCTGCGGAGGCCTGGACAACATCTGCTCTATATACAGTTTGAAGACCCGTGAGGGCAACGTGCGGGTCACCCGAGAGCTACCTGGGCACACAGGTAGGGGGAATTTTATTTATTTATTTATTTTTTCCACTTAGCCACATTTTGTATTGTCTCCCCTGGTTACAATGGCAGTAAAACTTATTTTACATTGGGTTTTCAGGGCAGAATATTAGGAAAAATGAGTTGTGTTCTAATATAGGTTCTCTGTTTATGTTCAGGTTATTTGTCTTGTTGTCGCTTCTTGGACGACACCCAGATTCTAACGAGCTCCGGAGACACCACCTGGTGAGCAGACCCCACACTCAAAACACTGCAGCCCATTGAGTGCAGACAGAGGATGCTTCACGATTTACATGATTAAACCGCTGTACTCTGTGCATGTGTTTAGTGCTGGTATATTTTGGTTTCATTGGGTTTGTCTCTTTCAGAGTAAAAAAGAAACAAAAACTGTTTGGGTCATTAGTAGAACATTTTTTTACTTTAAATTTTTTTTTTCTGTTTTAAAGTGCATTATGGGACATAGAGACGGGCCAGCAGGCCACCTCCTTCACCGGCCACACAGGCGACGTGATGAGCCTGTCTCTTAGCCCTGACTTCCGGACTTTTGTGTCCGGTGCCTGTGACGCCACCTCCAAGCTGTGGGACATCCGTGACGGGATGTGCAGGCAGTCTTTCACCGGCCACGTGTCTGACATCAACGCCGTCTGTGTGAGTTCTGTAACTTTAACCACAGACAAACAAACTCAAGTTTGGAGAATTGCACTTTCTTTTAGACAAAAATCACCCAAAACAAAGCAGGCCCAACACTATCTGAACAGTTAAAGCTTTAGCAGTTGTTTCTACTGTTTCTTTCTGCAGTTTTTCCCCAACGGTAATGCGTTCGGCACAGGCTCGGACGACGCCACCTGCAGGCTGTTTGACCTACGTGCCGACCAGGAGCTGATGACCTACAGCCACGACAACATCATCTGCGGCATCACCTCTGTGGCCTTTTCCAAGAGCGGCCGTCTGCTGTTAGCCGGCTACGACGACTTCAACTGCAATGTGTGGGACACTCTGAAAGGGGACCGAGCAGGTATGAGACAAGTGACCAGGCTTCAGCTCCCACAACGTAATGTTGGATGAACAAAATCTGTCTTTAATTGTAAATGCGCTTCTTTTTAAGTAGCCAGGTAAAAGTTTTTGTTTCTGCTCTTATTTCACCCTATATATCTGGTGAAATAAGAAGCAAGAATTCAGCTGGGAAAAAAAAGCTCTATAAGTTGGCAGTAACTTAAAATCAAATCTGTGAGAAAGAGAAAATAATTTAAAGTCAGCTTATGTGATTCCAAACTGGATTCCAAAGACTTTATTGGTCAGCAGTCTGCGCTTTGAATTGATATGCTCTGTAGTCTGTTTATAGATCACTGACTCAGAAAAAGTATTTTTAAAGTGGAACAAAGGTAAAAGCAGTACAATGCAAAAAAAGTTCAAATTTAACTGCAAGGAAACACATCTAAAAACGTACGTTTAAGACGGACGTATCTTGGAGAAACTTCCATAAACTGAAGTCCATAATATCTAAAAGCAGCCTCTTATGTTTTTTTCTTCATTTGACTCATTGTATATTACCATTTTTCTGTTATTTCTGTAAACTTCTTGCTGCGAGCCTCTGTACGTACAGATTGAGTGACCGGACTGCGGCTCTGCTTCGTCTTCCTTCTCCTGCAGGCGTCCTCGCCGGCCACGACAATCGTGTGAGCTGCTTAGGAGTGACCTCTGACGGCATGGCCGTGGCCACCGGATCCTGGGACAGTTTCCTCCGGATCTGGAACTAAACTCAGTGTCTCGCCTGATGTACTCGATCACTGCCCGTCACCCTGGGTCTGCAGCCCCCCGACTCACCCGCTGGGCTGGACCTGAGGGAGTGCATTTCTGAAGCCCTTCTCACTCCTCCAAGCTGAAGACTTTCTCAACTTTTTTTATTTTTTATTTTATTTTTTTTCTGCAGAGCTGTCACGAAGCCACAAAAACCTCTTTATAAAAAGTCGTCGAATTGAAACCATGAAATTATTTCTAAAGGAAATAACTGAAAGTTAATTTTGATTTCCTCTTTTTCTTTTTAAGGGCATTAAAGTGCATTTGTGGCCATGAGTACAAAACAAAATTAGTATCAATGTGTAATATGTAAATGTATATATAAAGGCAGTATATATGTATAGCATTATGTGTGTATATATGCATCATATATGCATATATAATGTGTGTATGTATATATTTTTGTAGTTCATTTGCCTATCGAGGTATTTTTGTTGCTTTTCCTTTTTTGTTTTACGATAAATAGACATAACCGCAGGATGCCAGAAATATTATTAGCGAACTTTAATTAAAGGAAAATGACAGTAAGCCTTTTCACTGTTACGAGTCAAAATTTAGCCTGGCTACATTTTTTTTTTAATTATTATTATTATTGGCATATTTAGGTTTTTTATTTTGGCATTAGTTGAGTCAAAATATTCATTTTGCTTTGAAAGGGAATCAAGAGATTGAGATTTCAGGAGGAGCTTCAATCCAATATATTTTTTTCTTTTTTTGTTGTTTCTTTTTGTCTGGATCAAGCTTTAACTCCAAAGTAGAAACTGTTGAAATTTAGGCTACGGTAGGCGGGGAAGGAAACGACCCGATGCTTCGGTTTTGCCTCCGCTCTTTTGGGATTGGTGGTTTCAGATCATCGAATGCTGAATATCGGGACAACCGCATCCATTCCACGCAAATCGGCTGCAGCTCTACTGGTAAACGGAGGTCGTAATAGCCCTACCTCACGTGATCTGCAGAAGATTCGTCTTTCCTTCTGCATTGGGACAAGCTTCGGTTATTTATATACAGTATGATGCCAACAAAAATACAAGCAGAAGCTGGTTTCTCCCTGCAATCCCGACACAACTCTGCCCAAGGACAAAAAAAGAAAAGAAAAAAAAAGTTGAGTTTGTGTGACCAGAGTCTACAGGAGCTTCTTGTTGGGACTGTGAAGGACTGTAGCAGCCTGAGAAAACCGGGAAAAAGATGTCAGAGCTTGCTGTGTCAGTTTAGTGTTTGTTTCCCTCCCGAATGAAGGATTGAACTTCTTTTTATCATCAAGGTGTGAGAAAAGCAGCAGAAAATAGGTTAGCCACTTCAAAATCACACCAGTGCCATAGCAAGCCTGCTACAAAAAAGACAAAGGACACAAACATTTAAACTTTAGCATTTTGTTTCTCACCAAAAACGCATCTTAAACTTTTAATCTAACTAGTGAAGAACGTACACCTAATAATAGAGAGCTAGAAGCGCACTCACAAGCAGTAGTACAGATTTTTGTGATATTGAGGTTTCTCGTTATCCATTTTGCATTCAAGAACCTTGAAACAAAACCCAGATCTTGTGTGAGTTGGACCTATCAGCTGTCTCAGGTGCCTGTCTGTGATTCTAAACTTTTGAAGCTCGTGGGCTGGACAGAGGAGGGTTTGCGACGAGGCACTGCTTTTTTCTCAGTCTTGCCTTAGTATGCCGTTCAAAATGGAGGGTGAAATTAGCCAAGAAGAATAGAAATGTTTTGTTTTTTTTCTCTTTTATTTTACACAAACTCCCCACATTGATCCTACAGTCTGGAATTTGATTTGTTTTCCAGGTATGGATAAATTCAGAAAAGAAAAAAAAAACGTATTTCTCTAGCTATGTTTCCCTGATTTATTGGTAACATGGAAAATGTGTATGTATGTGTATGTAAGTAAATAGAATGTTGTATTCACCTATCGGTCAGTTTGGACATCTGTGCATTAATCAGTCATCCTGTCAATCCATGCATCTATCTGTCCGTCCGCCAGTGCATCTGTCCACTCGTCCATTCTTCTAAACAACTGATTTATCCTTCAATCCATTCATCCATTTTATAAATGCATCCACCAATTCATCCACTGGCCGATCTCCAGCAGCTGCCCGTCTGTCCATCAAACAATTCATCCTTTAACCCATTTATTTATAAACCAATCTGTCAATCTGGCCATCCATTCATCCAGTTTATCAGCCCTACAAATAATCCATCAATTTCTCTGTCCATGAGCCAATCTGTTCATCAGATATCTCTTCATCCAACCATCCATGCGTTCCACAGATCGTCTACTCAGTCGTCTAACAAGAAATCTTTCCTTCTTTACCGCCTTGTTTTCTAGATGCCATATCTAAAGCCTGTCTCCTGAGGGGAAATGTCTAAAATTCATAGTAAATGTTTGTCTTTATGCTCGAACTATGATGGCTCGGTAACGACTTGTGAAAGTGTGGCGTTTAGGAGCCGTGTGAGTGAGAGAGTGCTTTCCTCCCAACAGAAGCACACACTGATTCCAGTGAACACTAAGACGAACGCTTGGAGGAAAACCCCATGCAGCTCCTCACCGCTTCTTAATGCCTCACTTGTTTTATTCTTTGTATTTTTTTATTTTTTATTTTTAAACGTATAAATCTGCTTTCAACTACCACAGAAACATTAGCATTTCTGGTTGGTTCAGCCGTCAGTTATTCCCTCTTTTAAAGAGCCGTGGTTGAGGCCATCGTGTCATTTTGAAGGGTTCATGTGATTTTACTCTTTTGAAGTTAAATAACTCATCCTGAGGGAATGTTTGTGAGCAGCAGATGGTTCGTAGGATATCCTGGAGAGACGCATAGGATGTGAAATGTCTTGCATATCAGTTTTGACGAAGGCTTGTGTGTGTTAGGTAGAGGGACCGGGTGTAATCTGATGTTCAAGTGTTACTTCCTCATTCATCTGTGCCAATGTGCTCCACAGACCCTGAGCTGTGAACCGAAAACTAGTCTGTAAAATAAAATTAAAAAAAACAAAAAAAAAAACAAACATTGCTAGCGTTAATCAAGTGCCAACTTTCTCTGTCATTTTCCACCCAATCTGTTGTCTGATCTGACAGGTTGACTGCTTCTGTCTCTCAGTGAGTTTTTGTAACCATAAGTGTCATTTCCGCTACCAAGCTCAGACATTCAGATGTTCATGTGTTAATTACAGGACTAAAAGGTTTGGATTTAAAGAGACAGAACATCATTTTGGAAGTACGCTCTCGTTCTGACGGTTCAACAAGAAGATGCTTGAAGAAACATTTAACGTTTTGGGTCTAATTTTCTCTCAACTCCGTCAGCAGTAGATTCTTGACATTGTGGGTTTTCTTAACCTATTAAAATGTAACTTGAGCTGCATTCTTTAGTTCTGGTTTTTTTTATTTGTTTTTGTCTCTGAACACTAATGCAGCAGGAATTTGTCTGCATGTTAACTCTCAAACAGCTGGTTTTAAGCAAACCAGTCAACCAGATGTATATGTTCTGTAGTGCAGGATGAATATTTTTACCACTTTAGGAAGTGACTGAATCTAAACTGAAAGGTGGATAATTTTAAAGTTAAAAAAAGAAAACATCTGATTAGGAGTTCCCCTGGCAGTCTGTGATGCTGCTTTGGTCAGGATGGCAGATCCAGACTGGTCAGGGTTAGGGTTAGGGTCAGTATCTGGACTATTTGCTGGGAACTTTGAGTGTTTCAGCTTCACAGTAAAAACACGTTTGGACTCCTGGACAGCTAACAATGGGCTGATTGAGGATATCAAGCTATACCAAAGCTAAAACAAAATTTCAAAACTGCAAAAACTGTTCATATCATTCACATCATAATTCTTTTATTCTTAAAAAAACAAAAAATAAGTCCTGCTGAATTGACTGGCGTTTTCTCCAGCTGTGTTGACCATAAAGCAACAGCAACCTTTTGCTGTGGGCTGCTGGTCAGCTTGCTGAAAAAGCATCACATTACTGTTCCTTGTTTGCAAGAAACAGTATTGGGGTGGAAACTGAGGAAATGTTTTAAAATGATTGTAATTTTAAAACAACATAATTCATAACTGCATAGGATTATTTCCTATTATCACTGGTTATATCTTTGTATCATGTTGGATGTTTCTTCTCATCTTCCCTAAATGTTGAACATGTCAGTTTCTCACTGTGTTGCTGTATGAATCTTAATAAAAAAAACACCATGACCCTCAACAGCCGAGAGACAGCCAGTATGAAATGATGATGATGATGATGATGATGATATTTGGTAAACAAACCTTTTATCCCTGTGTATTTCTGCATTGTTAGCCACTGGAGCCTGGAGTAGAAACACTCATGTGCCTGTGCAGTTCACTCATGCAGGTCGAACAGTAAACCTGTAAAACCAACAACGGTGCTTGACTTCATTTAACTTTTTCGTCAGTGTTGCTTTCCCGAATGTTTGGTTGTTGTTTTTTTCCCCTCCAGTTTTCTGACTGATCAGGTCGGCTGACGTTACAAACTGATCACGTGTATGTGTGTGTGCGTGTGTGTGTGTGTGTGTGTGTGTGTGAGCGTGTGTGTGAGCGAGCGAGCGAGCCCAGAACCAGAGGTTCATTGGCTCTGAACCTCTGGCTCAGAGCCACTCTGTCATGTCAGACATGTGTCTGACACACCGTCATGTGTCAGACACATGACAGTTTGTGTCATGTGTCTGACATGACAGTTTGGTCCTGTCGCTGCTGCATGAGTTCAGTTTGTAATCGAGCTCCAGTTTTATTTACAGTATAACAAAAATGTCAACATTTCAACACCCTTGCTTCTTTTCCTTTTTTTTGTTGCACTAACATCACAGAACTGCACTGCTCTTTGACTACAGCCTACTGTCCTGACATTCTGGTTTTTATTTAGATTTTTCTTTTATTTATTTGTTTGTTCGAAGCCATTAAAGACCAGGGACTTGGTGCCATCATAACTCTCTTTACAGTGCTATTGTGTGAAATTATAATCACTTGTTATGAGATAATTTTTATAGTCTTTTTCACACCAGACCTTTTTTTGTATTTGTACAGTGGCTTGGTGATACTGATATGTTGCCATGAGTTATTGTAACCAATAAAAAAGCTTTTAATCAACAATGTCAATTCTCACTGATTTATTTTTAAGTTTTTGTTCATAAAAGCCTTACAGCAGATTGTAGCCCATTTAACTATTTGTAAAATGATTTTAAAAATGTTATTACTGCACAGTGTAATTGTATTAAAAACTAAATATCCAACCATCTTAAGCTGTAGGCCAGGAATCTTGCATTAAGAAACTTTTGAGCAAAATCACCAAATGCGATGGAAAAACTGACTACAAAATATATGTACATTTAGTTAATTTGAACTTTTAAGACTTTTTATTGTAAATTAGTAATTTATTTCTTGTTTCCTTGGTTTATAAATATACCATAAGAAAAGGCGGGGGGAAACGAGAACATGCCATTCAACTAAATAGATGTGAGCTGATCTTTAGGAATTGGTAAGCAGCTAACAAAAACGAAATTTGTTTTTAAAATTTCCCATATCTACAGAATACACGGCTGCAAATGGACCCAAGGTTAGGCAAATATTCAAAACCAGCTGTTAAGAGGAGTGCAGGTGTCAAAAAAAAAAATCACAAATGTTCTCATTCATGCCAACGCAAATAACAGGGCAGTTTTATGTTGGGGTTATCGAACATTAATGTAAAATGCATTAGATAACATAAAAATGGATCAAATAAAATAAAGCAAGAGCATCATCCTTACACTGGTTCTGCTTATTTACTTGAGGTAGAAAACAGCATGTGGTGGTTCTGTTTTTGATATCAAAATGGATCCTGGACGTAGAGAAGCGACGTCCCAGTGGCCGCCTTAGCTTCCCTCATGTCAAGGTCATGATGTCTGCCATGTAGGAAACAACAGACATCACAGGATGAGATGCAGTTCAGTAAAAATTATGTCCCAATACAAATGTTACATGTTTCAATCTCCACTCATTGCCTGTCTTGTGGTCCTGAATCAGTTTTAATTTTGGTTGGGAATCGCACAAAATAAGTCAAAGCCTCACAAATCGCACTTTTGACCCCCCCACCCCCCAACTTAAATGCTTTTAAAAATGGTGCAGTGCTGTCAAAACGTGAATGCAAACACAAAGTCAAGTTTTAGATGATTTCAGGTTTAATGCAATCTAGTAAATTTTGATACACATTTGAGAGGAAACAAAATTTTACAAAACGCAGTGATGTGTAACTGCAAGCCCATTGAACCATGTATAAATAAAATATAATATAAAATATCTGATGATCATTAAAGTCTTTGAACTATACAGTTTGGATTGTTAGAAAATAGAAATAAAACTACAGTACATGCTTTCCTTCCAACTCACGATTACAGTGCGTATATTTAGTATTTCCTTACACTTTTAATATAACGTGTTTATTTTTTTCACTTACAACTGATCCCGTTTGAACAAGCGTCTGCAAAAGTCTTCATTTTCTCCATAAACAGAATAATAAAAAAGGCATTTTTGCAATTAAAGTCACAGCAGGTTAGTGTCAAAAACTGAATCCAACACGTGGCAATCTGACCAATGCATGCTGCCCCCTGGTGGAGAGAAATTTCACAACCACTGTTCGTTTAGGCAGATTTTTCCTTTTTAATTCAACTGCTTTTTTTGTGAGCACCTGATGTTTCTGGCTGGATTAAGAACAGGGAAAATACTTAATTTTTCCTGTGAAACCTACAAAAATAGCAAATGTTTTTTTTCTTTTTTTCGGAGCAACAAAGAGAATCTTTCACAAAACAAAAAAGTCTTAATATCTGAGAAACATTGTGGGTTCATTTGTTCAGAGGAACATCAGCTTTGCCCCTGGTGTCGTGCAGAAAGAGTTCCATGTTTTGGCTGACTCATTTTCCAGCATCGCCATCAGCAGAATGCAGAGTCCTGAGGCTGCAGGTACTGCTTGGTAAACTCCTCCAGCTGTTTCTCCAGCTCTGTTGCTTTATGCCTGCACAGAAAATAGAAAAATGTATAAAACATGAACCAAATTTACCAAAGAAGTTTGTCATCCACTTTTTGGCAACAACTAAATGATTTGTTGGTGTCTAAAAAAAGGAGCAATTTCAACAACCTCCCGATTATTACGTCTCAATAAGCGGGCACTGCCTTGTTGCCTAGCAACCCCAGCTCCAGTATGTTTGGTCAGCTGTTTTTTGAAGCATTTTGTGCAAAAGCAACATGTGAGGAACACAAACCTGTCGCAACTTGTTCAAGAAAGCACAATATGTCCCCTTTTAGTTAGCAGATGCTAATTTTACTAAAGTCTAAGCTGCTTTGCAAAAACAAAAAAAAAAGAAATAGGCATCAGTTCTATCTGTAGATGTACAAAGATGGAGACGGCAGCTGTACCTGCAGAAAAAATGAGTTCTACAAAGTTTCTACAAGGTGAGGCTAAAGACAAAAACAAGGCACATTTCAATGTATTTACATTATTTGAAAATCAAGTTCATTTTCCACAATTATGGAAATGTTTTCTGGTGGTATATTTATTTCATAATATACTCAAAAAATCCATTAAAGTCTGCAAAATAGTCCAAGGAGTATAAATACTTTTGCTAGACACAGTAAAACTTGCTGAATTATCTGAAAAGCTAGAAACTATTCCCCTTATTGATGTACACATGATAGAGCGTTCCGGACTCACCGCAGAGTCTTTGAGCAGTTCTGGACGGTCTCCAGCTCATCTATATTAGTGGTCAGCTGACGGATGTTTGCCTCCAGGTCCCTCTCCGTCTGATCCACCTGCTGACAGAGCCGAGCGAACGTCGTGGCCATTTCCCTGCAAATAGAGTCACACCGCTCAGAGGAGGAGGAAGTCATGATGAGGGGACAATACATTTCAACAGGTTTTTTACAGTACTGCAAATCAAAGTTATGAATACAGTCGTTGAATTTATCCAACCACACGAAACAAAATGATCTTTCAGTTACCAGGTTATTGGACAGGCAGGACTTACTGTTGGACCTGGTGGCTGCAGTTCGCACTTGTAAAGCTCACGATGAGCTGCAGTTTCTCAGTAGCGAACTCCACAAACTGCCGCTTCAGAGTTCGCTCTCTCGCTTTTGTGGTCCAGGTGAGCCTCTCGTACAAGTACAGCAGGCCATAGAGGGAAGCCGACAGGGCAATACACCTCCAGCCGACTGCTTTCCACACCTTGAGTGCAAAATACAAAACAAACAAACAAAAAACAGTCAGAAGCTTTAAGACAAACTGTTAAGAGGATATTTGCAGGTTTCAGCAAGTCAAATTTAAAACCTTTTAATGGCACCTTGAAGGAAATTTAAGACAGAAAAATCTATAAACAAGATGGTTGAGGGAACTTACTGCTTTACAGTAAGTACAGTAAAAACTGTGAAACTGGCTATGTGGCCATGATAAAGGCAAAACAAATCAACTAGCTTGCTAGCAAGGGTATGTTAGCAACTAGTATAGCGGTCCTCAACATGGGTCCTCAACGGACGGTAGGGGGCGCTGGTGAAAAATTTTATAAAAGGGGGACGCTGGGATGCCTTTGGGGGCGTTTGGTTATGGTCTTACAGACCATAACAGTAAATAACATCACTTATTTATGTTTTTATTTAGATTTGATATATTTATTTCTTCAATACCAGTTTAGACTTTGAGCAACTTGGTAAAATTGTATTGTGTAACATTAAAACATGCTTGGCTGCAACTGTATCGATGGCAACTCTTCTTCTATTCAGTGTTTGTAGCTTCTTGGCTCCGCTCCGCTCCTGCTACTAGCTTCACCGCATCAGTTCAGCGTTACGCCGGCTGAAGTCGTTGCTGTGATTCAATTTGTCTGGTATTTTTGTACACGTTTTGCCAGTTCTGTGATCATGTCACAGCAGCAACTGAAATTAAAAAGCGTTTTATTTCCGTTTGAAGGCTGCACGCATCCATGGAAGGACAACTGAAAATCGCTCTTATAAACATGTAATTACTAAAATCACGATACCCTCACTTTGTATCCCTCTGAAAAATGAACCCATATAAATAAAGAAATCCCTTCATGGGTTATACCACGATAGAGGGCGTTCATTTTATAGCGGTAACACCAGTGCTGTAAGTGGTCCGGTACAAAACGGGTGTGATGGAACAACGGTACCACAGCACATTTAAATTTCAATAATCAGAATACCGAAATTGTTTCCGTTGTTTTGAAAGGTTTATGTCAGTCTGCCTTTTCCCCATCGATACGCTTCCCGACCGCTGCGCACCATAGGGGGTTTAAAAAAAAAAAACGACACACACATCGCGCAAAACTCTGAAACAGGAGAAGCAGGACATAAAACGGAGCGACAAACTAGATGTGAAATATGGCAAGAAAACAGAGAATCCGACGCTGAACAGAGAAAAATCATACATGATGTGAAACACGTGACGATTAGGGAGAGCAGCAGGTGATGAGTGAAGATTACTGATGGTTAGCGATGGTAAACGATAAAATAAATCTAGCAACAGGAAAGAAACTAAAGTGGACATAGCAATAAACCAGGAGATGATAATACTAATCAAAGGAAACTAAATGGAAATGAATGAAGAACAAAATGCAAGAATAAACTAAGAAACTAAAGTAAATACAGAGGAATAAACTGGTATGGCAAGACCTTTCGCGCAATAATTAATACAGAGGACTGCGTGGCAAGAATAAACAAACACTATTTCCAGATAAAAGGTAAAATAATATTGTTGAAATGTCATGGGTTTGTTGAGACCACATCTAGTACTGAGAATAAATATATCTTACAGACCATAACAGTAAATAACTGATCACTTATTTATGTTTTTAATTAGATTTGATATATTTATTTCTTCAATATTATTTTTCATATCAGTGTTAATGTCATGAGGCTGACGACTCCATGACACTTTCAATTTGACTCATTAGGATTTGATTAAGAACCAGATTTGGTCTTTGTAATTTCTGTCCAGTAAAACTATTAATCTGATAATTCATTAGACAGGTATATATAAAGATTTAATCCACGTTTCTGTCTCATATTTGTATGGCATTAAAAGGTCCTGGAACTTTTGTTTTTCCATTGAAAAACAAAAGTGGGGGGCGGTGAGGGACCAGGATAAAGGCTAGGGGGCGCTGGCCCGAAAAAGGTTGAGAAACACTGAACTAGTAGCAGGTAGCCTCAAGTCAAAGAACGAAATGAAGACGTTTGCATGTGATTCAAATTTCAGCTCGACAAGAAAATAAAAATCTTCATTAATTAGTCCTGCCATGACAAAATTAAAGACCTGAGGTCAACGCATTTAAGATGTACGTAAATGTTTTAAATTCATTTGAGTCATTTTATAGTCTTAATTTTTTCCAGACTTTTTAAGGATGCATTTAGACCATAATTAAATAGGTGGATGTTCTGATCTGTAGACGCTTCTGTGATGGTCAAAGGTTGATGAACACAGTTCATATGGACATACCACTCCTCCAACAACGATGATGCCCATTGAGGTGCGGGAAGTGATGGATGCCAAGTTGGTTGCCATGGCTATCATCAGGTCTTCCTGGGTCATCAGAGCCTTCTCGTTGGGCGGTGCTGCAATGGATGGGGGCTCAGACGAAGGCGTTACAGGAACTACAGCTCTACAGTTCTACAGAGTAAAACAACTTCAACTTTAGGCTGGTTTACCCCCAAATACACAACATGATGTTTCATTACATCCATCTCAGTAGATACCTGGTAGTTTGGATCCACCAGTTTGAGAGCTCTCTGGGCATTAGCAGAACCCAGGTAGCGGTGCACTAAAGCCCTCAAGCCCAACGAGAACTGGAACTCGATGTTTTCCTGGAAGTCGCTGCAAATGGCAGCACAGTTCAGATCATAGCTCAGGTCGAAAGTCTTTTTGGGCACCAGCATGTGGACTTGACTCTGAGCCGTCGAGGGAAGCAGAGGCACCATGCTATCTGAAATGTTACACACATGAAAAACATTAGTATTTGAAAAAAATTAATAAATAAAATTTACACAGTTACCCGTCTTCACTTTTTCCAAAAAAAAAAACAAAAAAAAACTGACTTCCAATATTTAGTTTTGTAACAGCACCCTGAATATTTTATCAACGACCGCATTACCAGTTTACCTGCATCAGTGTCAGAGACGACAGCCTGCATGCAGGTCTGAAACGGTGACACATTTGTACCATAATGAGGCATGTGGTGATGGCATTCAGCAAAGAACAAATATAGTACAGTCAGGTGACCAAATCCTTCTGATTAGGTGAAGTCAAAATGATCCAGTAAAATGTATTTTCTATAAATCTGTTGGGATTTCTTGTCATGTCAGTTACCCATCATGTATTGCTGGGAAGACTGGACAGAGGCGTTGATGGCATTGGAGCAGCGGAACGCCAGGTTCTTTCCCATCCCCTTTTCTACATGCTCCAGCAGTTCCTGCCAGTGATAAAGAAGGAAGTTCAGGTCAAGCAGAGAAGAAACACTTTACTAAACCGATCTGATGCAAAAATAAGTTTGAAAAAGTTGCATAAATTAGATGGATTGGAAACCCTCTCCACATTTTATCACTCTACTCTATGGTATTTAATTTAATACTGCACTTTTAAATGTCTACAAGATACTCAGCACAAATACAAAATCAGGAGAAAGATATTTGAGATTCTGCAAGAAACTCTGCAAGAATGAATTCAGTTTATTCTAATGTTAAAGAACTTATTACAAGAACCAATGCAGTCATCCGAGTTCTCCACTGGGCTCATAGCAAAAAACATAGCGAGCATAAATACTTGTGATTATGATTGTATACATTACAATACAACTCCAAGTTGCTGTTCCAGAACCAGAACTCAAAGTTTGTCTCAACCGTTCTCCTATAGGTGAGCACCAACATACATTAAAGACCTACTGCTGCTGCTGCTGTTGTTGTATCAACCCTCCCGATTCTTTTCAGGACTTTTTCAGGTTCTGGTTCTGATCTTCTCTGAGCCAGAACCAAACATAGAGAAGCAGCATTCAGTTTTTATGCTTCACTACTCAAACTTCAAGATTAGTGGAAGTTTGCTCAACTGCAAAACAACTGAAACTCTGAATTCCTTTAAATCAAAGTTAAAAACCCGCAGATTTAAAGTTCCCTTTGATTAATAATAGCTGGGACATTGATAAATAAATTTGATATACATTTGCTTTTGATGATGGGATTTCACAAAATGTCATGTTTATTTTATGTTTCATAATGGGTTACTGTATGATGTTTCATGGTGTGAAGTACTTTGAACTGCCTTGTTGCTGAAGCATGCCAAATTAACTACAGCGATCAGTTTTTTTTTGTTTTTTTTTTACAGAGTTTTACTTACAGCCTTGTAGAGTTTGAGGACTTGATATGAAGGGTGGAAATCACCGCGGAACTCGTCAACAATGACATTAAGACGGTTGATCTCCTCTCCCATAGCGATGGACACCTGAGTGCAACGCAAGTATATAAGTCTGACAGCATATTTACTGGTGTTTTAGTTGCTGTTATCTGCATAGGCAGGGCGAAGTCATCCCACTTCTTGTTACCTTGAACTCCACATCGTCGCTGATGGCTTTGATCTTCTTTTTTATTTCTTCAGTCAGTAAGTTGAGTTGATTCCTGACAAACTCCAGCCGGTCTCTCTGATACTCTCTGTCCTCCAGTGCTGCCACTCTGAAAGTCCAAAACAAAAAGTCATGGCCGATACAAGCACCCAAGCAACTGAACAGTCAACTGTGTTTACTGCATTTACATTTCAACTGAAGTTTGTTTTTAATTGTCTAACCACATTACGCTTAACTTTTAACTACTCAGAAGATTTCTATATTGTGTAGTTTACCTGTTATAGCCTTTAAGACATTGATAAAAAAAAAAGTGTTTATTATGAACTGTATAATTCTTAATAGCTGTAACAGAAAAACAAGAGTGGAAGACGTGCGGAGGGATGCTCACCGTTTCTCTGCTGCTTCAATGTTGATGGCATCCATGATGTTCTTGACTTTTTCTATGATCTGCTTGGCCCTGATAGTGTGCTGCTCAAACTTTGTTTTCACTGCTGACTGCGAGATACACTCCTGCGAGGCCACAACACACAAGTTTACTGTGACAGGTACGCTGGGTGCTGCCGGACCGCCTGCATGAGTTAAGCATGCGGTGTAGGAACAAACAGGACAAGATAGACACCTGCTGCTTTTAACCAAAGGTAAAGGCAAAGAAATGGAGACACAGGCGTGAAAATGACAGCAGCAGAGTGTGTACCTTGTGTCGCACAGCCCACATACAAAAGGGTCACGGCTTGTGTGTTGGCTTAGCCACAGAAAAGTTTGGAAATAATAGAAACTTATGACAAACCAGACAAATTGTAGAAGGAAAAAAAATAAAATAAAACATGTCAAAACAAGAAAACATGGGAATGTTGTGTACTTGGGTTCTAGAGTGAACATACATTTATGGACGTAAAGATTTGTCTTGACATTAAAAACAATAGGAAGAAACGCATCTGTTCCTAACAGGATGTTAGTTTAAACTAACGTCAGGAAAAGTTATTGTCTATTCTTATTTGATCAGTTCAATGTTAATCAAACTTAAGCCTGATTTTTGTTATGAGTAAATACAATCTGGAAGTAAGCCCAGTTTTCATGATCTGATGCACTTACACATTAAATATTATACTTAACTCTGCAGCCACTTGCTGTTTATAACTGATTACTGGAAGGCAATGGGCAACTGACTTCCTCGATTTAAATATGTTTTGGCTAAACAGAAAAGCTCTAGCTTAGGTTAGTTCATAACACAGCTTCAGTCAATAATTACCAACGTTTCAAGGTTCAAACTTCAAAGTAGTTTTGCTGATTTTCTCAAAGATACAACTTCATGTTTTGCTACAATGGTATATGTTAAGGTGAAATAAAACAGAAAATATTAAACTGAAAAATGCAAACAGATGTCAAATGAAACCAAACAACTGTTAACCTCACCTAAGTGAATCTAGACTTCAGCAATGAAGACGCAGGTTGAAGAACAGGCACGTATCTAAAGGGCCCTACAGGTGCCTGCTCTGAGTGGGGAAACATAAAAAAACTGACCAGGAGTTTTTCCCCATCAGACTAGCTCAGTGTTTGTTTTAAGACTTTTTGGTTGGTGTTCATCTTCCAATCTTTCAATAACACATAATTATCAAGTGATATTTTCAAATTTTCTGTCAACTTTAAACATTTTTTAACTACAAAACACGACGAGCTGCTGGATAAATGACCGCCCAACCTCCGGGCTTAGCAAGTTTTCTGGATCTGTGCTATTAAACTGTTTCTCTGCACTGCAATCCTCCAAAAACCTCTGAGTGAAACAAAATCAGTTCAAACATTCACTGGAAGTCTAAGTTTACAGCAAACTAATGATGTGGATCTGAGCTGGCTCTCTGGTTACTGAAAACCACCACAACTCTAAGCTGTGTATTTATATTTTTTGCAGCAGCACAATTACACCAGAGAGATTTGATGCAACTATTAGTCCAATAATGGAAGGAAAGCCAGTTGCAGGTGTTTATCCTGCTCTCATGTGTTTCTCTTTTTGATAGGAGGGAAAGGTTGGTGAGGAAAAGGTGACAGGTGAAGACACTCATGACTGAAAAAAAGCAATAAAAAGACATTTATTACAGCAGCAGAACTATTGCACTTTGTTTTCTGAAAAGGTCACGGCCTAATATTTGCATCATGTCTTTGGTCATTGACTTGCATCAATTGAACAAAGTAAACTAACCTTTCTAACTGCGTTAAAAAAACTCCAAGTTGCTATCTGTTAATCAACTTGTATCCCTTCTCTGCTTTTCTGCAGAAAGGGGATTCAGTGAAGAGACAGGAAACTGTAATGACTGTTACTAAAATAGAAGTCAGTTTGTAACATAATCATCATGCCTTACTGGTAATTATATTACCAGATATTAAGCCTCAATATAACACTAGTCTGTGTACCTCAAACCTCCTCTCAAAACTCTGGAACTCCTTTAGTCTCTCCTTGAAGCCCTCAGCCAGAGCGCCACCTGTGGGATAAAAGTATAACATAACGTTACTTAAACTCTATTGAGAAACTTCACTTAAAATATAAATTATTTAAACCTTAAAAAAAAACTAAAACTGTGCTTATTGTTAGCTTATATTCCCATTGTTTAATTTAGCATAAAAATGTTTGTTTGTGCTCTAAATCTTTTCACTAAATAAAGATAGAATGCTTAAACAACAAATAAGAATGGACACAAAAATGCAAACTAAATAAACAAAGGCCATCCATGAAACTACTACACAATCTTTCTCTACCCTGGTTGAACAGAGTAAAGGATAAACTATATTTTACGCTCACCTGTTTCCGGCATGCCCTGAGCTCGCTGCATCCGGGAGTTGAGCACCTCTTTTGCAGAGACAAAGAAAATACGGTTGGGTGCCTGATCCCGGTCGACAACTCTTAGCTCCTCCACAAGAAAGTTCACACAGCGGTCTGTGTGCTGCTTCCTCACCTGCAAAAATAAACGCTTGTATCAATATTAACAGGTTCGTTTTCAATAAGATTTCATGATGGAGTCGCAAAAGAAACACAAATATTACATAAATAAGTTTGCAAAATACAAAAGCAGTTTCTAGGAATGGATTAGAGGGGCAGAAAATTAGGAGATCTTTTAATCAATTGGCATGACTGTCTCATCTTTCTTTTCCATTTCTGTTTTTTATTGTCTGCTCAAAATAAATAAATACAAATAAATGTATGTAAAATTTATTTTACTGGCAATAATAATTTACCTAATGTGCAGAAATGTATTTGTTTGTGGCATGAAAGCTACAGCAGGAGTTTTAACTCACATCCTCCATGTACTCTGGTTCATTTGCCGAGGCATCCCAGCGATTGTTAAGGATGAAGATGTTTGGCTTTGAGAGACGCTCGTTCACTTTGTGGAAAAAATGTTTTTCCTAAATGGAATAAAGACACAAGGTCAAATAATATGCTTCAGCAAACAAACTCAGACAAGTCCATGGCAGTGAAAAACATCAGGGTGTATTCGGTACATCGTTTTCAGCGAACAGAAATGTTCTAAACGAACACTGTTATACAACAACAAAATACATTTATTAATCTTCTGTCATGTCAGAATTTGGTTCAGATCCAGTGGACAGCCAGCACAGGAAGGTGAGTCTGCTTTCTCTTTAAGAGCAGCAGTGACTGTGTTTAGCTTCACATTGCATGAATGCCTGAGCGGACAGAGACAAGTGGAGCCTTTCTGAGGCTGCGTACTTACAGCCGATTGCAATCTAACCAGCTCAGGATAGAAAGTATGTACACAGGCCTCTCTAGTACACATACTGTAAGTGACTGAAAAAACCAGACACAGTTTGCTTGGAAATTAAATCATTGCTGCTCAATTAAACCCTAAGTGACTACTAAAACCATTTCATATACTTAGAAAAACAAGGTTTTAATGATAATGTTTCCTAACTACATGTAATTTTTAAAATAAAAAAAAAACATACTCGAGATAAGTCTGTACTTTAATTATGTACTTGTTCCATATCATAGATCATATCTTCGTCAAACATTATAAACCACCCTGCTACCCTCTACAACACATAAAGCAGTTACACCGTTAGCACAACTCTGCTTCCTCGCTAAGGACACCAGTCCCGCAAACCTCATGATGACACGACAGATTTAACAGACAGCACTAGCTAATTACAGGGATGACAGGTTATGCCAAGTTTCATAATGAATAAAAAATTTTAAAACTTATCTAACCTGCTTAATGCCTCATGCTAAATAAATAAATCCCACAGGATGGCGGTGTAAAATAATACCGTGTTCATAAGCGTCGATTCAGAGTTTGCCACCAGAACGAAGACATCAGCGTCCAGGCAAAACTTGTCAATCCAGCTGTCCAGCTGGGTTGTGACATCTGTCCCTGGACTATAGAGGGAGAAAAATGTCCAAATAAATGTTAAAATGTGGCAAAACAATGCATTTTTACATTAAAATAAATTATATAAACCGCTATGCAACAGTCGTGCAGGTTTTCCAGATGTGATTGTATGGCTACCTGTCCACGAGGACCAGGTCGTCTCGAAGCAGAGCACATTTGGTTTTTGGCCAGAACACCCGGACCAGACAGCCGGCGTCCAGGCTTTCATCCATGTGCAGAGCGTGAGCCAGCTGGTTCACAGTCTGCAGACGGGTCGGAAAAGATGGGATGAATGTTGAAAGAATAATAAACACATATAGACATATGCGTTTCATTAACCTGGAGGGAAGCAATCTCTGATAATATATTGACTCCTAAACAGAAATACGCAACAGCAAGTAATCAAAATCATTCTTGAAATACCCATGACCACCAGTGGATCCAACTATGACGAGGAGAAACATTTTCTTTTTCGCTTAACAAATTAAATCCTAAGCCTGTCTTTAGGAATCGGTACAAAAGTCTCAACTCTTATCAAGGAACAAATTCAATCAGACTGTGTTCTTAACAGTCTGACCTACTTTACTAACGCTTTCACAACAGCAAGAACATTTCAGTTCATCCACATTTTTCCTTTCATTTTGTTTGACTAGATACTGAGAAGTGATATGAACACAATAAAAAGAGAGAATATGAGCCCTTATATTTCCTAATACACACCAGTTTTGTTCCAGTCTGAAAACCAAATAAAGGCAGCAGAGTTAGTCTAGTTAGAAGGAAATCCATTACATTAAAATAAGCTACGTTGTGAAATTGTGTTAAAACTTTATTTTATATAATATAGTTCTGATGTAAAATGCGACAAGGATTAGACATATTTGCAATAACAAAAAACTGACAGAAACTAAAACAAAAACTAAGAAGTTTACTTTAATGCTCTTCTCCTCTTCTGAGCCCTCAGTTTTAAGGTAGGCCTTCTCTTCATCAGTGCCTTCAACGCTCAGAAAGCAGTTAGTGGTGTGACCGATCCCACTGGGCAGGACGCGGTCCCTCAGCATGGCATTAATCACCGTGCTTTTACCATTACTGGTCCTAAAGGAAAACATCAGAGGTCAAACAGGCCGCTTCCTGTTACTCAAATCAAACCAAGATGTTGTCTGTGATTTTAGTTCTAAACTAAGTTCCTACCGCCTTAATTTAGAAGATGAAGCAAAAAAATAAATAAATAAACAAAGGTGTGCATATCTTACGTTTGTGACCTTTGGATGACCTTTGCAGTACATTATCTTTAAAGTTAAGGTGGTGGCACAAATGCACTTACTACAAATATCTTTAAAATGATAGTCAATAATCATTTTAAGGTCATTTCACAAAGCTGAAGAACACAGAGAGATGAGTCTTTGGCTCATCGCTCAGAGTCCCTTCCTCAGCAATCTTATTTAACAAAACCAGCATGGGATTCAGGTCTGTCACTGAGACAACCCTGAAACAACTGTGACCCATAAATCTAGTGCTGAGGCTACCAGATTTATATTTACCATGTCCTCATATAATGACTTATCCTAATAACATTCCTAGCAGCTTTGTAAGAGAAACAGGGCCACAGGATGACAGATCCGACACCATACTCAACAGTGTAAACGAGGCGTTTCCACATATTTAACCCTTATGTTTGTTGATAAAACGTTCAGTCCTATGCTGACCAAGGCACACAGTTGCAGTTGATTTCTCAGAAGAGTTCAACTAATAACATATCTATTCGTGGTGGTAGGACAGGAAATGCTTATTCCAGGCATATCACCAAAACAACTAGTTGGCAAGTAAACATTACGGAGTGTAACATTTTTTTTTTTTCACTCTCAGCAGTTCTCCCTCATTGAGCTTTGGAGGGTCCCCCTCAACCCCCATAGATGGAAAGACGCTAATAATTGTGGCTGGTACATTTTATTTACTTAAAGATAAAGTTAAAAAATTATAACAAAAAAAGAGCAAATAAGCCACATATCACAGCCAAAGACCTTCAGGCCTTGAGATGTTTTTGTTTGATTTTTTTTGTTGTTTATTTTTAATTCTGATTTATTTTTTTTTTAAATTAGCCATGTACTTGTAAACATGAACTTAGGACACTCCTACATAGTATTGAAGAACACTGCAAAGTGAAAGTGAAACACACCTACCCAGGCTATTGTAATTTCCATCCCAAATTAGAACAGAAAGGAAAAATCTCTACCGCAGGATATCAAGCCTCAGGTGAGGAGTGACGCATTTACCTGCCAAAAAACGCCACCTTCATGTGCCTGCGAGCCAGCACCTCCTTAATGACTGCAAGCTTGTCGGCATAGGTTTGAATCTCCACCTTCTGATCTTTAGTCGCGATGGTCCCCAGAGCCTCATTCCCACTGATGACTGTCAGCACAGAACAGTTTAAAAAAAAAAGTTAAAGACAGATGGCAGCTCTTTAACGTTTAGTCATACGTTGACAAACTCACCTTCGACAAACTCTGATGTCTCTTTCACGTAGCTGAGAAGCTGTTCAAACACATCGCTGATCTTCTTCTTGGCTACAACAAAGTGCTTTAGAGGAGAAAAGTCCCCCCGAGCTGAATCTGTCCGGCTGAACGTTTTAGTAGCAGCCATGGTGCTCAATCTAGAGACACGGGGTGTGTTATACAAACTGCATTTAATTTATTTACACTTTATAGACAACGTGCATAAAACTCACCATCGTACTATTTAGATTAAAGCCTAACAGGGCTTAAAGAAGCTCCACAATATTGTGGCTACTCTGAAGAAAAGCTATTTTAATACTCATTAAATCCATAACATAACTGACGCTTAAATAGCTGATATTTTAAAAATATAAAATAATTAATAACTGACAGAGATGCTCCTGTTTTCTAGGCTGCCTGCAGGCAAGCTACAAAACTCGAAGTGTAATATCTAACGAGCCGCTATGAAGCTAGCACGAGTTAAGCTAGGCTAGTGAAAGTAGCTACAGCGGCAATGTGGTCTGTGCTAACATTAGTCAGAAGTGTAAATATATCCTCACCACAGTCCTAATAAATCGGCGTCCACTTCACATAATACAAACACAGATGTTCTACGCTGACACTAAATATTCTCGCACTTCTCACAAGATTCGTCGCTGCCAACCTGCCTAACCTTCTGTTTGTATCCAGCACCGCTGCAAAGGCAAGCTAACCACCGGAAATACAACTTTGACACAAGTTTTAAAAAATAAAAGCCGTTACATTGTGGAAAATGAAATTCACACGTAAAATGTGTTTTAGATCTAGTTAATTCTCTGCTAGTTTATTCTAGTGTACAGATAATGTACTGCTGAAAAAACAGTTTATTTATCCTATAACGGATGCCGTATTTGAAAGAAATATGTAGTTGTTTGGCAGATGAGTATTTGTATCTCAATGTCTGAAAGGATCTCTGTCCATAAAATCCAGAACAGGCTAATACCGGCGAATCTCTGGTTTACCAAAACTTCTCTTGTTTGCTAGTATTTTGTGAATGAAGCATAACTTGAGCTCATAATAACAGAAAGGATTAAACTGCTATAATTAAATTGCAATTATGTTATCATACTATATCTATGAAGTCCTAAAGGTTTATTAGAATGTAAGAATAGAAATGAAAAAAACTCTATATTTATAACTTTTACATTTCATCTTCTTTTTGAATCTCAGAAGAATTTGAAATGTTTTAAGTTAATTACAGTACACCTTCCTGATTGTAAATCTTTGTGGTTTTTCGTCAAATTATTTTTAAAGAGTTCTTACTCTTTTAAGTTTGACTTCATATATTTTCAATACAAGTTAATGTATTTTACAAGCTTCAGAATGATTTTTTTTAAAGCCAAACTTGTTTTATTTTGAAATTTTCTGTTTTTTCACCAAGCTGAGCCAGCTTGATGAAAAGCGAATAAGGGGCGGGGACTGGTGATGACTCGATGCCTCCATCGACCAATCAGCGAGCAGAATTTATGCAACCTTCAGCGCCCGATTTACAGTAACCAAAAGTTTACAAAGGTCACAGCTGCAGAAAAGCACTAGTTGAAATATACATTTAAAAATAAGAAGTCTCTACGAATGTTCTACTCTTTTCTTTTAAAAAAACATTGTTTTATTTGAATTTGTACAGTAACCATTCATACATGTGTTATATTCTTAATAACCAGAGATAGAATTCACACACATAGTCCAAGTTTGCATGGGTTCCAATAACACATTTGTAGCATATCTGTATGTAAATAAACATATGATTTAAACATTTATGTCAGGAACAAACAAATGACCAAACAGATAAACAAATCAACCATAAGAAAAGACAAAAGAAGAAGGTAGAAAACACACACACACATAAAGGCTGTCAAACAGGTACAATAGAAACCAATTACATTTCCCCACATCAACAATTTTCTTTAATCTTATTTACCAGGTCATACACATCTTATATTAATTTTCTTCATCTACAAGCTTTGCATCTTTAACAAATGAAGAAAATGAAGACCAAACCTCCTCAGATTTTTCTTGCTGCCCTTTTTGTATGTTATTCTTTCCAAGAGAAAAGTTGTTAACATTTGTCTAATCCAAAATGTGATACTCAGACTATCAGTTCTTTTCTAAAATAGTGCAATAGATTTTTTTGGCATGCAAGAGACACATATCTATCAAATTGCATTTGCTCTGGCTATATCTATGACCACTGGGTCCCAAGATAAATAGGGCATTAAAAAAATCTTTTGAAATAATCCTTGCTGTTATTTTCCTAGCCTCCTCTTAAAAAGCTGGTTTTGTTATATTGGCATAAGCAATACAATAGTGTCCCTTTCTCCACCATGCATTTTGTAAACAAATCTAGAATATTAGGGTTAAATTTATTCAGTTTTACAGGCGTGATGTATACTGTCACAGTCCATTTAAACTGTCATAATCTAAAGTTTGTACTAATTGATTGAATGTGAGCTTTGGTGCAAGCTAAATTCCACTTCTCAGTGGTAATTTCCACTCCTAATTCCTCTCTACATTTTGTCTGAATTGTATCACAATTTTCTAATTAAGTTGACATTAATAGATTATAAAGTTCTGATAAAAGTAATAAAAAAAATGTACGTTGTTTTTTTTAAATAAAAGCCTGTATTTATTTGGTTGAAATGTACTTTTATTTCTTCTTCTTTTACTTTTACCTTAACATGGTCTTTATTCATTTAGACTAAAATAGCAGTGCACTCAGTGCCTCGCATGCATGTGTTGTGACTGTCAATGACTCTATGTGTGTGTCTGTGTGCGTGTTTGTGTCAGAGAGACAGAACTTAGCAACAGCGGCAGAAACTACAATCAGTCAGAACCGTGAACACCGAACAAGCTCCAGGAGAAACCTCCGACATCTAGTTTGGCATTCAAACAACTCAGCAATCACTCTTTTTGTTTTTGTTGTATTTTTCTGTAGTTTTGCGTGGATTTAAGATGGAGAAGTAAAATGGTGAGGAAGAAAAAGCTACCGGTGTTTGAGTAAGTATGACATTTCTAAGCCTTTACAATACACTGCTAACATAGAAACAAGCTTATTATCATGTAAGTACACATAGTTGATATGTTTTTTAGGTTTTTTTTTACATCAGTAGATTACTTTCTAAACCTGGTAGAGTTATGCTTTGATAATTAATCCATGGCCTTTTTGCAGCTTCACCATCATAAATAAATAATGCGGTGGACATACTCTCTGCTCCCCCAGGGTGATATACATTTCCCCTCATTCACTGGCAACTTCGATCCAATTTAAATTTTTTGATCACCAAAACTTTGATACTCATTCTTTCACACTTTAACTTGGTAAAACTGAAGAAAAAAAAATACACAACTGAAAAAAATGTAACTTCACGAGGCACTTGTTCCTTCAGTGGAAAAACAACCTGAATTCAACTATTTTTCCCTCAGTTTCCACATTGTGTTGGAGCTATTGTAGCAGAACAGGCGACACAGGAGCTCATATGTGTATTGTGTGTGTTTGTGTGTGAGTGACTGCGCTGCTGTGTTCTCTATGTGACCTCTGTGGTGTACCTTTTATGTAGCATTCTCTTTAACAAGGACATTTTTGTCATTTCCTCATTCATGTCAAATTTAACCAAAACCTAAAGAATTTTTCAAATTTAGAAATTGACTTGAAGAATTCCAAACATCTGATTGGTTGGAAATCTTGTCTCCTATTGTCTGCAGAATTTGTGGAAGGATGATGTGGGATGGATAAACAACGACCAAACTCTGCTGTAAGTAAACTGAACATCTGTTCGCATTAATGTGCTTTTTTTTTTTTCCGCCTGTGAATGTAGGTACATGGACGTGTGACTCAGGATGGGAAACGAGAACTGGTTCTTGATTCTTTGTAATTGTAATTGGTTCCAATAATGTATTTGCATGGTGACGTACAACACGCTTCGTATTTTGATAATCAAGATGGCGTCACGAGAAAAAGACAATTTTAGGGCCAGTTGCAACATGTGGCTCTAATTACAATAAAAGGTCCTGGTTATTGGATTATTGTAAGACCTCAAAAGACCCCAATTTCTGCATTGAGAATGTTTTTTAATTGGTTTGATGTCATATTCTAATCTTAAATATCATATTTCATTATATCATTTCGCATAAGCAAGAAATTATGATTTCTTTACATATGTAAAAAAATCATCTTTACTTATGTGAAGATTTTTTTCACATGAGTAAAAAAACATTGAAAACATTAATCTGTCTGGAATTAATCTACATAATGTGTTTACTGAAATACATGAACTTCTCATTAATATTCAAATTGTGTTGTAGTTTACCAGGGCAGATAGAGTGATGGTTTTCAGAAGTTGCTAAAAACCTTTAGCTACTCCTTTCATAGAGGCAGGGAACTGTCAAAAAAGAAACTTTCAAAATAAAATAAGGTCTTCCTGTCACACCTCTGGACATCGACACATCCCAGTTGAACTTTTCCTCATTCTCAGGAGTGAATCAGCCCGACTCGAAATCGAACTGGCCGACATAGCGAATAAAAAGTTATGGGTGTCCAAGTTCAAAAACCCGAGAGCTGATCTGGAAGAAGTCACCTGTTAGAGGGCCACTCTCTCTAAAGAGCACAAATGGAGTGAAATTGACAACCTTCACAAATCCAACAAACTTGCTTTTGAAACATGGAGTGTCATTCCCGAGATGTATGTAAACATGAAAAAGTATGTGTTTGGAGTCCTAACCCTGAAGCTGATGTAGTTTTATATATATATCGATCGAGGATGAGAGCACACTGAACTTGTCACAAATGTTCTTAATTTTATGTTAATTTTTTAAAGAAGGCTAAGCTGTGTCTTTGTGTTTTATTTATTTTAAAGTGTGCTAGTTTTTATTTTAATTTTAAACAAATATGTGAAGAACTCAAATAGGCCTACATAGTTCAGTGTTTAATTAATTTCAGAAAAGGCCTATACATACACACTGCACTTTTGTTGGTTGCATTCCATTGTTATAAAAGGTAAAATAAAATGTTAAAAATTAAAACTTTTAAACATTTATAAGCTGTGTTACGTTTTGCAGCTCTAGAATATATTTCTTTTGTGAAAGAGGGGGCAAAATGTCTCTTTTGTTAGGTTGCCGATCCTTGTTCTAGTTGTTTTATTTACCAAAACAGTCTTTTTGTGAAACAAGAGGATAATTTGTGAAAATCATTGTCTTTTTTGCTCTGTGTATTAGATGGCCTCTAATGACCCTGAGCTTCCTGAGCCCTCTGCTGACCCTCAACCTGGTGACCTCATTGAAATATTCAGACCAGCATACCAGCACTGGGCTCTCTACCTGGGAGATGGTTACATCATCAACTTAACTCCTGTTGGTCAGTAGACAGAGACAAACCCCAGTGTTCCCATAGCTAACCTGAGTAGAACTCTGCCCTTCGTCCCTCAAATATGAAACACCTGCTTACAGTAAAGTTCCTCTGCATTAAATACACTCAACAGATGTAAAGCAAGGTCTGTCATGGCTTAGCTAAAAGTTGATTTTCAGCCACGGGGCAGAGCTATGAAAATGGATGGAAAAAAAATAAAGACCTAGGGCATAGGTACAGCTTCCTGCAGGAATGCAAACATACAGTCAGAGCTACAATGTAGTAATTTATAAAAAAAAATCTTCTGCAACATGTAAAGATTTATGTTCACAACATGTCTGCACTCTATGTGATAGAGTTTGAGCTATTTCAAAATAAGAATCTTTTCGTCTCCATCGTTAGTAATGGAAAACAATCGTCGTAATCCTATTTTTTCCTTTTAAGTTGCCTTGTCAAGCTACAAGAAAACTCACAAACGTTTGGATAACTGTAACAAAGATTTCTCCTTTTTTTTTTTTTTTTTACTTTTAATGATGAAAAATGGTGTCTCACTCAGATGAGAGCCAGGCAGCTGCCATGTCCAGCGTCAAGTCTGTGTTCAGCAGGAAGGCCGTGGTGCGCATGCAGCTGCTGAAAGAGGTGGTGGGAAACGATTCGTACCGCATCAACAACAAGTATGACGACAACCACACGCCTCTGCCTGTCCGTGAGATCATCCAGCGAGCCGAAGTCCTCATCGACCAGGAGGTGTCCTATGACCTGCTGGGGAGCAACTGCGAGCACTTTGTGACCCTTCTACGCTACGGGGAAGGTGTTTCTGAGCAGGTCCATGACTGTTTGCTTTGCTTTTTTATAATGTGCCATCAGAGCATCGTTGACACATTTAACTCCTTAGAAAAGGCCTGTTGAATGCGGCAATTTTTTGTTTCGAAGAAATAAGTTCATGCCTCTCTAAACATTGACAATGTTTGTATTTCCTCAAATTGAGATATTGTGAAAAAAATTCCCAAGAAACTTTCTAAATTGATCTTGATCAAATCTTTAGGGGATCTGAGGGTCTTTTAGATTTCTCTTCTGAACTTTGCACTCATTTTTATTACAGTGTATGATACCTGCACATGATGCTCTATTGTGCAGCATATGGGCTTAAAAAACTGAAGGAGGTAGACTGAGAAGAGAGGGAGAAGGAACTTTTAGGCATCTTCAAAAAACCCAGAAAAAAAAAAGCTTATCAAGGCATCTTTCCTTAGGAAGGAAGCAATTGGGTTTTTGTAATCAAGTGGAGAGATCAGCCTTTTTGTTTCCTCATTTTTGGACATTATCCATTTGCTTGTCAGTTTACATTTTATATTAACGCCACAGAATTGATGTATATCGTTTCTCTTTATTTTAGTGTGAGGAAGTTTTATAAATGATTGTTTTAGTTTCATTTAAGCACAAGTAGTTTAGGTAATAATCATCTAAGGCAAATGTTTTATAATATTATGGGTTCATTTTTATGTTTTTATTTACAGTTTCACAAATTTGTCCTGAAAACAGTGTTAATAATGAAGATGAAGACAAACCGATGTCAACTTTACTTTTACGCCTGAGTTGTTCAATTTTTTTACAATACTCAGGACACTCGTTTAGCTATCTGTCACTTCACGTAGCTCTGTGTGTGTGGGGACAGAATATGCAATACTACTAATTCAAAATAAAGTGTGAGTCTGGTCATGCTGAGTCCACGTCCTGTGCTCTTCCTTGTCTCTGCAGGCTTCACGGGCCATGGGGGCCATCAGTCTGGTGACGGCAGCAGCCAGTGCCTTCTCTGTCCTGGGACTGATCAACACACGGTCCAGAAACAGGCCTTTCTGAACACTGAGATCTGCACTGCAGGCTGTTGTTCCCCAACGTTCATGCAACTGTAATAAAATAATGTGAAAACAAAAATGAACTGATGCTAATTTTTTGTGCAACTTCTTCACGTAGTTCTACGTGTATGACATAATAGTGAAAAAATAGCGTCACGTCCGTCAGAATGGCATGGAAAGCGTGTGGAAGAAAGTCACTGGACATCTGAAATGATTGAAAAGGCTCCTTTGGACAAGTTAGAGAGATTTCCTACTGACGATTAGACAGACTTTTCCCACTCAGAGAAAACCACAGCACATGTATTGGGAGTGCCGCCTGCGAGTGAAAGGGAGGAGGCGATGGCTGACAGCTGTACCCGAAACACGTAGTTAGTAAGTCACGTCAAAAAAGCGCAATGCGACTTGGATGTAAAGCACAGAAACTTACTGTAAAAGTATGATGTAGTTGAGTAAAAGTCGAAAGTATGCGCGATTAAATCTACAAGTAAAGTACAGATACATGAAAAATGTACTAACTAAGTACTTCTACTACGTTTCATCCCACCACTGAATGTACTCAACAATTTTGGCATAGATACAGAAACGTTAAGCGCTTTTTATAGACTATGGGTTGCATTATACTCAGCTGACAGCAGGTGGTGCCATCTTCTCTGAACAACATGGAAACACCAGAATCAGAAGAAGAAGAGACAGCGTGACGCCAAACATCTGCGCAGAGACACTCACACGTGTTGTTTTTCTGAGTTTGGGACAGTTGTGACTTTTCAGCACCGTAGTCCAGAATTAACAAACCAGGATAAAGATGGGGAAGAAGCTAAAAGTAGGAAAGACGAGGAAAGATAAATTCTACCATCTGGCGAAAGAAACAGGTACCGTAATGTTACTAGAAAACTCCAGAGGCAGAGGCTCATTGGTCGGTGTTAGCATTAGCTCTTGGTTAAGCTTTAGATTTTAGAAGATTTTATTGTTACATAAGGTTTGTTTTTTGTTGTCTTCAGGTTATCGGTCTCGGTCTTCCTTCAAACTCATCCAGTTGAACCGTAAGTTCCAGTTTCTGCAGAAAGCGAGGGCTCTGGTGGATTTGTGCGCTGCTCCTGGAGGATGGTGAGCAGCCTGACTACTTTTATCGCTTAACATTACAATATCTTCACAGTGCGCAACATGACTGAGCCGTCTGAATAAAGGAAAGATGGTGATCTGCATTTAACTAACCAGAACGATCCCTGGCATCGCAAAGATTTTGTGATTTTAGAGAGCAAAGTACAAACTTTAGGCATTTGAGTAGAATTTCTCTAGAGTTGTGTCAAAACAAATAATTGTAAAAATCATCACAGGACCTTTCAATGATATTAAGATCATGTATGTAAAATGTAAGCTTGAAATGAAGACTGTTGGACTTTTGTACAGAAACTTTTCAAATAATGCCATACATTAGCATTTGATAAAAATAATTATAATTGGAAATGTCCTTTCCAGGTTGCAGGTAGCATCAAAGTTTATGCCTGTTTCAAGTCTCATCATTGGTGAGTATAGTGTTAAAACACAGGTATCGAATTAAATCATCTGTGTGCTTGGTATGACAACTAAAATTGTCTGTGTTCCTGTCAGGTGTCGATTTGGTCCCCATTAAGCCCATTCCCAACGTGGTGACGCTGCAAGAAGACATCACGACTGAGAAGTGCAGACAGGTGTGAATGCCGCTCAATTCTTTTTCTACCAAACAAGGAGTTCACTTTAAAACTGTCCTACAGTGTTAGAGAGTGGAGTTTGTTTGTCTGAGATGTTTTCTGTTTCCCAATCAGGCTCTCCGTAAGGAGCTTCAAACTTGGAAAGCAGATGTGGTGTTAAACGACGGAGCCCCAAATGTGGGAACCAACTGGCAGCATGATGCCTTTTCCCAGGGTAAGATGAACAAAAACATTGATTAAATTGTTCATTTCTGCTTTTGAACTAGATTTAAAAATCTCTCCTTTTCCTCCTCAGCTCACCTGACCCTGATGGCTCTGAAGCTGGCCTGCGAGTTTCTGACCAAAGGTGGTACTTTCATCACAAAGGTTTTCCGCTCCAAAGACTATCAGCCGCTGCTGTGGATCTTCCAGCAGTTCTTCAAGAAGGTGCAGGCCACTAAGCCTCAAGCATCCAGAAACGAGTCGGCAGAAATCTTTGTCGTCTGTCAAGGTAGGCGACAGCTAGAGATGTGACTGAAATGTGTGTTTTGATTTTAATATATTTAGTCATTTGATAGGTTAGGACGTACCGTAACAACCTTTTCAGGCATTCTGATGTACTCAAAGTAGTTTATAAAGAGAGGAAAAAAAAACTGCTAATGGTTATAAGAAACATCTCAGAGGTTTGTTCAGATAAGAAGGGAAACATTAATTAATTTTGGGATAATTGTGTGTGTGTAAAAGCATTTCTGCATATCTAAAACAAGCTCATGTTGTATTCAATAGGTTACGTCGCCCCAGACAAAATCGACAGTAAATTCTTTGACCCCAAGCACGCCTTTAAAGAGGTGGAGGTGCAGGCCAAAACTGTGAAGGAGCTCGTCGCTGTCAAGAAGCCAAAGGCAAGCACAATTCACCTCTTTATATGAGCTTCATGTGTCTAAATATGTAGATGGGACAATAAAAATGTATCCTGTTCTTGATGACATGTTGCATTAGAAATGTACTGGGAAGCAACGATCCCAGATATTTGACCTGCCATTGACCAAGCAGCTGTGTGCGTTGTAGGCGGAGGGATACACCGATGGTGATTTGACGCTGTACCACAGTTTTACAGTGACGGCTTTTCTAAAGGCCGAAAACCCCGTCGACTTTCTGGCAAAAGCCAGCGAGGTAAGATTGTTGCTATTAACTTCAACCTTTAAACAAACCTGTTCCTTTTTTAATTCTTCTGTAGTAGATTCATTTTAAGCAAACATAGTTGAAATGTACTCATTGTTTGGCATGTTGCTTTTAAAAAAAAAAAAAAAAAAATGAAATATCAAACTATTTTAAAAAGTTTGGAAAATGATCAGTTACTATTTATTTCCCTTTCTGGTTAAAGGTGGAAGCATGTTATGTTTCCAGACATTTTAACTTTTCTAGTTTGCAAAACAATAGATACATAAAATTTAAGTTAGTTGATATTTAAAAATAATAAATTCTTATCTTTGATTTGCAACTTTATAGTCTAAAGTTAACATTATTCAGGTGTTCAAAAGACACTAAAAAGATAATAGCACACCTGTCAGTGCCTTTTGATTACATGTCAGGGTTTTAAACAGCTGTTTAAAAGTTTTTAAACCCAGGGTTTTTTTCAATATGTAGATTTTTACTAACATATTGAAAATCTTTATTTGATGTCAAATCATCCTGTCCAGATGTAACAAACCTTAAGTGTTTTAAATTATGAAGCCAAGCTGCTCTATGTGACTAAATCAAAAGCCAAGCTCATTGCTTTTGTTATTATACTTGTGGGAACATATTTGTAATAAATCCATTTTGCAGTTAATTGTTCAGGCAGCTCTAATGTCCAGAATCTTAAGAGTTATCAGGAAAAACTAGAAAGGTCTTATTAATGTCTGCTATAGCACGAAATAGCTATTTTAACTCTTTCTTCCGTTCTTTCAGATCAAATTTGACAATCCACTCTTGGAATCTCACTCGGCCACCAACAATGAAATAAAGGAGTGCTGTCAGGACATCAAAGTCCTGGGGCGCAAAGAACTCCGGTGGGTCATTTTAGTTTGTCTTTTTTGAGTGATTTTGATTCAACTATTGAAGTTAAAAAGTTTTAGTTCTTTCCATATATATATAAAATAAACTTTCTAATTTACCAAAGTAAAACACCTAAGTGTCTAAAATAACTCAGACCAAGACACAGCCAAGTTTATTCACATTAGCTAGTTACACATGCATACTTCTTCTATTAAAATACATAATGAAACATTGCAGCTTAATTTTGCTCTGCTTTCGCATTGAAACCTTTGATTTCAAGATGTGTCGTTACTGTACGTTTACATAGGTGTTGCTTTTTCCTCCTCTGCTTTCATAAAGTTTGTTGCTGAGTTGGAGAGCGAAACTTAGAAGATATTTAGCAAAGAAACTGAAGGAAGAGGCCAAGCAACTTGACCAGGAGATCAGGTAAACACATTTCCTCTGTTAAAACCACAAAATGAAGTTTCAGTGAAACGTCACAGGGGATTTATAAACTCTGCCTTGTTTGTAGTTTAAGCTCAGATGAGGAGGGCATCAACTCAGAAGACGAATCTGATGTAAAGAAGAAGAAGAAGGAAAAAGTGGATGAGAACAAGGAAAAAGAGGATAATGAGGAAAAAGATGATGATGAGGAGGAAGATGAAATGGAGAGAAAACTGGCTGACCTAAAAGCTCAGGAAGTGGCTGAGCTCAAACGGTTAGTTTTTGCGTTTCAGGTGCAGCTTAACCTCAGTTTATTTTTGCTTTATTGTTATGATGTGAGCATATATCTTGAGCTTTGGTGCTTCATCAGGAAGAAGAGGAAGCTGCTGAAGGAGAAGAGGAAGCAGAGGGAGAGAGTGGAGCTGAAGATGGACCTGCCGGGTGTCTCCATCGCCAGCACCACCGACTCATCCTTGTTTTCCTTATCCTCTCTCAAGAAGCAGCAGGTTATGATCAAGCATAATTAAGAACACTAATGAGCCTCTATCATTGTCAGCTCTTGTTCTCTTTTCCACATTGAAGCATGGTCATGTTCTTTATAGATGAATTAAAGCCTTCTTTGTTATTCTTCCTTCAGGTGCTGACTGATATCTCCAAAGGGGACATGGAGGCGGCGGGTGATCTGGGAGACGGAGACGATGACATCCACCTTTCAGATCAGGACGAAGATGTGGATGAGATTTCCCTGGCATCTGATTTAGACGAAGAGGATTTAGAAGAAGTGGAACAGAAACAAAAAGAGCTGGAAAAGAAAGCTCCAAAGAAGTAAGTGATGGTTTTATCTTAGAAGAAGATCTTACAGTGATCCCTCGGCTTTAGGGGAGACGCAACCAGAAACGAAGAAATCTCATATTTTCAGCTTCGATTTAGATTAATAAACAAAAGTTACTTATCCTGCAAGAAAATCACTGAATGCAACAAAGTCTAATAAATTATTAGCCTAAAATTATAAAGGAAATTGATGTTTAAGCTCCTCACTCTTTGATTTCTAGAAAACCTCCCATCTTGTTGTGTAAATCTGTTTTGTCTTAACATTTGTTTTTTATGTTTTAACAGCCTTCGATAGAAATACCTCAAAGAAAAATCTGATAACGGTTGTTTAAAACAGAAAAGCTAAAATTATTCCTGATGCTGCTGAGACAAATGTTTAATAAAATGTTTTATTATTTAGATTAATGCATATTAATAAGCAAAACTATTAATGCATATATGTTACAGTTTTCAAGTTTTTTAGTGTGAAACACAAGTACTTAAAACTACAATAAGCCCACAATGCTTTCTTTTGGAATGCATATTTAATTAGTGAACATGTGAAAGTAAATATTGATGATATCTTCACGATATGTTGTACGGCCCTAATTTCTTTTTCTGCCAAGTCTGAGACATGGTTTTAAAACCTAGTTCAGTTTTGACAGAAAATCATCACTGTTCGTATTTATATTACTCAGAGTGAAGTTTGTGGAGGAAGCTGAGGAGGAAGAGGAGCAGGACGGTGGCTTGCTGGTGGAACTGGAAGAAAAGAATGAGAAGCTGGAGCGAGAAACAAACATGTGGTTCAGCAAGGTTAGTCCATGCATGCATTTTTTTCCTAATTCAGCTTCTGCAAGTTTAAGTGCTCCTTCTGTATTTCTCTTCACATCACATTCCTTTGATTGGATGTTTAAATCTATTTCAAACTCGGTTAGCATCTCTGTTTTCGTTCCTTCTTCAGGGCATCTTTTCAGAAATTGACCTGGAAGGTGATGCAGAGAATGAACTCAAACAGTCAGAGTGGCTCCAAAGCAAACGGTCAGGTAAACGACCGTCTCTTATCCTTCTTATCTCAGAAAAATGAAAAATGTTTGCAGATTTCTTTTGTTTTTGCTTTTTGGTCACATTTCACTATGAAGGCAGCTTGAGTTATTTCAGTCTTCAAACTGCCATTACATTTATTTGCTTTACTAACTTTAGCACCAGTATTAACTTTTCAACTCATCTTGACTGCATTGTTTAATCACCAATATTATATCTGTAAACTAGTCATTCGTGTTCAAAAACCTTTTGAAGTGGTGGAATTGATACAATTTTACTAGTAGTGGGTCAAAATTTCCCCAGTGATGTAAAAGACTCATTACTAGTAATGGCTAAAAACAGCTATCATATCTATTTTTTCACACAGGGTCACATTAGTCTGAATTACAGCAGTTTGTGTTTACTATTAAAGTGAAACTGCTGTGACGATATATGCAGAAAGAAAATGTAACGGGTTACTATTTTACAGCTCTGTAAATCTGTTAAATCACTTTTTTTTGTTTTGTAGGGAAGGGGAGAAAGAGGAAAGCTGAAAAAGAGAGTGAAGATGAAGTAGAAGACAAGGAAGAAAAAGAGGAAGTTGTTCCTACAGAGGTGGAAACTCCAGAACCTTCACAGGAAGCAGCAGAGGAAAGCGACTCGGGCGACAGCAGCGATGATGAAAAGTAAAACTTGATTTTCTCTGACTGTGTTGTATTTCCTCCAAAATGTACAGAGTTAATGGAAGGAAATTTTAAGTTGAAATAGTTGAGCACTGCTGCCGCAGCCACAGTGCACTGATAAGCAAGTCTCACTTGTTTTGTTTCAGTGAGATTACAAAAATGAAGCAAGCCAGGGGATCCGGAGGGACATCAGGAGGAGCTGAAGATGACAAGTTCCAGGTCGTTCCTGTTGAAAGCATCAGTGAGTATAAAAGCCTCCAGGAGAACAGAGAAACGTAAGCTTTGTGGGGGAAAGAGCAACACTTTATCTGGCCGGGACACAAGAAGTCAAATGCTGAAACCTTAGGTTTCTCCTACTGAAGAATTTGTTTAATCGAACTTTGCATTAAAGCTATTTCCTTCTATTTTCAGGTAAAAAAGCCCGTGTCCTGGACGCAGAGAGTCTGGCCCTCGGCTGTGAGATCGCTACATCCAAGAAGAGAGCCAGAGATCTGGTAGACCACTCCTTCCACAGGTAAATGTCTGCTTTTGGAAGTCATACTTCATAAATGTGCTCACTTCTTCCAGCAAATAACACACAAAACTATTATTATTCTTGTTACCGTTTCTTGATACATTAGGCACGATATGAACCACACTGTTGGGTGGGATGAATTTGCATATTTTGAGTCCGTACAGAGGGGCTGATTGTTTCTGCTTTGCAGGTTTGCCAACTCTGACGAGCCGTGGGAAGTACCGGAGTGGTTCCTGGATGATGAACGCAAACACAGGAAACGACCAATGCCTGTTACCAAGGAGATGGTGGAGGAATACAAACAGAAATGGAAAGAGATCAATGCCCGGCCAATCAAACGGGTGGCTGAAGCGAAGGCCAGGAAGAAGAGAAGGGTAAGAGAAAAACGCTGTGAAACTAGTTCAGATTGAAGATATACAGAAGGATTGACATCATTGTAATTTAGAGAATGGACAGAGATTAAGTCCAGTTTCTGTTGGATTCCTCTAGATGCTGAAAAAGATGGAGCAAGCCAAGAAGAAGGCCGAGGCTGTCGTCAACACTGCCGACATTTCTGAAAGAGAGAAGATGGCTCAGCTGAAGAGGTTTGTTTTGACAACTGTGAGGCTGGAGCTGCAGTTGTTTACTGGTTGATGCTAACTTAAAAATATATACATGCTAATCAAGTTTCTTTTTCCTCATTCTGTCAGTATCTACAAAAAAGCAGGCGTGAAAAAGGAAAAAAGAGAAGTAACGTACTTGGTGGCCAAAAAAGGAGTCGGTAAGAAGGTGAGTCGGCCTCGTGGAGTGAAGGGACTCTTCAAAGTGGTGGACGGACGCATGAAGAAGGACATGCGGGGGGTGCAGAGAAAAGAACAGCGAGCAAAAGGGGGAAAAGGAAAAGGACGACAGCCTAAGGGTGGTAAAGGGAAGAGAGGAAAATAAATCTGAACTTTCTCCTTCTCTTTTACACATACGCATCAAGCTTCTTTGTGACGAACACATGAACTGGAGTTTATTTTTAAATACTGTTTTCAGGTAAATATGACTGAAAGAGTATTTATGCCTTGGGGACTTTGGACCTGTTCTGGTGGTGTTTATGCTGATGTTACTTGTACATCTTTTTTAAAGATGCTGTTTCCTCCCAGCAGATGAACTGCAGTTCATCCTAACTACAGTACACGTATTCATGATGTTTTGTAAATATTTACAATTTGACAATAAATGTTTTGCTCAGACTAGTTGGTACGCACTTGTTTTTATTTTCACGTTTTGTTTCATATTTGGTTTAGACAGATCTGTAAGTCTGAGGAATAAAAAGGTTTGGAAAAGTATGACGTTTGCATTGCTGTGAAAACAACAATCACTAACAGAATTCTTCAATTTTTACTTTTTTGTCACATAATGTTTCAAATCATTGAACAAACTTTAATGCAAGGTAGATAATCAGATTAAATACAAAATACAGTTTTCAAATTATCATTAAACTATTTTTTGTAATAAAAGATGCAGGTAGTCACCACAGGTGGTGATTACTTACACTTATGTTCGATGATATATGATGATAAATATTTATATTCAGCCTCTTGACCGTAATCTCTTTCAAGTGGGTAACAGTCGACATGTTTATCTGCGCATGTACGTGGGTTATTACGGTAGGCGCCAAAAACATTTCAATGCGTTTTCTTGTTCTCCGACCAGAAATAAGTACTCATTTTATTACATAGTAAGCAAATTATTATTAATGAGTTATACTATTACTAATCACATGATTTGCTGTGACTACAGGTACTACTGTTCTTAATTTAAACTGAAATAATTTTTTTTCTTTTTTTTTTTTTTAATGAGTCCTAAATTTTATTTACTTACTTAGAGGATGATGCTAAACTTTCTTCATATGATTCGACTTATACAACCTATGGATCTTGTCTAAATATTTGCATAATTTTATGATCTAATTTATTTAAGCTAATTCTGCTCATATATTACCTATATGACATTAGCACCACAGGCACAAAGTTGTTTACAACAAACCTGAACAGGAGACACAATGATGTCTTTAAGTTTTTGTACTTTCTATGTGAAACTAGCGCAAAGCTCACTTTTCAGTTAACTGGAGAAAATGAAATGCATCTGCTTAATTTTATTTTATTTTATTGTATTACTTTGGAAAAAATAACTAAAATGTACTGTAAACAAATATTGGCCTTTTTTTTAATCTTATCACTTATTTTGAGCACTTTATATCTTAAAGGGTAATACAAACCAGTGAAGTATTTGGGAGTCTTTATCGTAAATTATATTGAGCGAGAGCATTTAAAAGAAGGCGGAGCGCATAGGACTCTATATCGGACAGCTCCTCCTCATAAACTTCTGCAGCCCATTTACGTAGCACACCGGGCATGTCGACAGCAATACATTAGTCGCCATTAAATCTCGATATTTCACTGTGAGTTTTTACGGTTCGTCTCTCCTCACAATATTCCCTGCACACCGCTCTGTTTTCTTTTTTCGATAAATAAGTTCGTCGAGCGTGCTTTCACTTTCGGTTGATACTTAGGTTTGGGTTAGAGGTGCTGTGAAGTCCGCGACATGTCATCCGTTTTATTTTAGTTTGGCTGAAAGTCTTGTATTGTGAAAACTGGAATTTTGCATTATCAGCCAGCTTTTATTGCTGCTATTTTCCCCAGGCGTGTACAGATGGACGACGAGTGGCTAGACCCTTATGACATGCTCAACTATGATGCAGTTACCAAAACAATGCGAAAGACGATAAAGGTTCGTTTATTTCTATTTTTATGAAGAAATTTTAATTTAAAAATGAGTCCTAGTGTTAATTTTCTCTGTATTTAGACTGAGCCACACTGGAGATCCACAAGTCAACGTGTGGAGGATCTGCAGAGGCAGGTTAGTGTATACACACACACACACACACACACACACACACACACACACACACACACACACACACACACACACACACACACACACACACACGTCATCAACATTAAAATGTTTGACATCAGAAATGTTTGACGGCTGCATGGTGTGGCAGGTGGTGTAACTTTCCTTGCATCATAAAAGTTCCAGGTTATAATTTTGGCTTGAGGTCTTACTGCGTGGATAATTCAAATGTTTTTGCAGTAGTTGCCTTTATTCTTCAATCAAATGTGGGACAGCATACTCAGGATCTATATCTGTCTGGTGCACTTGCTCTAACTCTGCGCCACTTGGTGAACCTAGCACATGGAATTAGCACATTTATTTGAGAAGAATAGTGAATAAACATTATTACGAGAAAGGAAAACAGGTGAGGAATAACTTGAAGAAGGTGTGTCCCACATTTTGACTCACATGGAGCACTGCTCAGTCCATCATCTGGAAGCAGGGGAGCAGGGATGCTTTTCCTTAGAAGGGACAATGAAGCTAATAAGAGTTGAAGATGAGATGGGTAAAGCAAAAATAAATGCGCAATCCTGCTTTCACATTTGTGTTTTGCATAAAAAGAAGTGGAAACTAAGTGAATTTAAGGACTACTAAAAGAACTACTGCTACATTGTTTAAAATGTATTTGAAGCGTTTAGTTTACTAAGTATATAGTTTTTAAAAACACCCCTTTGAAATCCAAATTTAACTAAAGTTGTTGTCCTCTGTCTTGTTCATATCTTAAAGAATAAATGTTCCCCATATCGTTTACCTGCTATTGCCACCCTCTTTTTCCAGATCGGGATGCTTGTTTTGATTCTGTTAGCCATCATCTGCAACCAGAAGAAGTTTTCTGGTCCTCTAATCTTCTGGCCCTTGAAATTCATCAGGGTGCTGATTTTTTACTTCCTTGTCAGTATTCTTTGGAGTTGGTTCTGTCTGTACCAGGTAAACCAGAGCACCTTTGTTTCTCTAGCTTTGTGTTTAGCTGTCATCCAGGATTTTACAGTCAAATGCTTTCAATGTTTGCTCAGGTTGCCTTCAATGAGCATCAAAACATCATCAGAGAAACTGTAAACCTCAATAAAGAATGTAAAGGAATAGAAGAAATGCATTGGACCGATGGTTTGAAAGGTAGGAAAACAATGCAATGCAAACTAATTAAGTTATACTGATTTGTTATCTTCACTTGTTGGAAAGATTATTGAGTGATGTAGAGTTTCTATATCTTTGAATCCGTCCTCTCTGTGATTCACCCTGTAAACGGTAAACCAGGTGGTTCACAGCTGAAATACAGCTGAAATACAGCAAACCCTGAAAATGCTTTTTGTATTAACGTAAATGTTGTATCTTCCAAATCTTTGGTGGAAGGAGATTTTGTGACATAAGTCAGGTTTGAAAGGAAACCCCGTTTTCGATTACCTAGTATTTAATGTTGTATATGATGTGATTTAAAGTTGTCTAAGCTCGTTTTTGGTCAGGCTAATTAAACTATTTTCATGCTAATCTGCAGAGTGGTTCAGAACCAGCAGGCCTGTTCATGACGACCCCTGTAAAGATTACTATGCTTTTTTTAGAATCAATCCCCTCCTTCTTGTACGTCCAATCAAGGTGGGTCACCTGGTGTATGTGTTTGTGTGTCCTGTACAAAAACAGTAAAAAACAGCAGCTGTGACTTTGTCCTGCTAGTTCCCAATTTTGGAATAGTTCGGTCTCTAATTGGATAGTTATATTTATTTGTTCTTAACATTATTTTCTGTTTAGGTAGTATCATTTACATTCAGGATTTTAATGAAAGACCCACTAAGACACTTCGGGGAGGGGATGAGTGAGCTTCATCGAGCAATCCTAAACCATCTGCCAGTTACCCTTCAGTTTCCAGTCTTCATGATCATCATGCTCGTCATTTCGGTAATGAGAAGCCAAGGTTTTATGAACACAAATACACAACGCTGGATATATGATCACTTTACAGATATTTGTGCTTTATTGATACACAGTGGTTCATGAAAGAAAGCGTAGAGCCTGGCTTGCAACACTACACCAAGACACCAGTGAATAAGCTGAAAGATCTCCCCTCAGGAGTCAAGGATGGTGATCGGACGTCTGCGTCTGACCAGGGTTGTGACCAAGCTGCTGATAAAAGTCTTGTCGATAACGTGGGAAGTAGCATCACTGCAGAGACATTGGGCTTTGTTGAACCTAAACTTAGGAAAACTGAGAACAAAGAAACTGTTGAGGCGATGGAGAATCCCTCTGTTAGTTCAAGGCTCACAAGCCAGCAGAAGACACATGAGAAGTCTGCTGCTGACACTGATGAACCAGCCAGCTTGTGCCCAGTCAACGTGAATCCTTCACAGGCTCATGTGGAGGTGGGTTCTTTCAAAAATGTATAAAACCATATCAAATGGCATGTTTTAAAACTGTGTCAATTGTTTGAATACTACATAGATAATGAATGCCGACCATATTTATATAATGCATCATATTAATTGAACATAAATATTCGGCACTAATTATATTTATTTATATATTCACGTTGTCTAAAAGAAGAAAACAAGCTTAATAATAAGGATGTGTTTATTTATGTTTCAAACTTGTTCAAACTTGACGAGCCAATTGCAATAAATGATCTTGCTTTCTTTTATAAATTTAACATAAGGTGCTTTTTGTTTTTTTATTATAAATTTGGAGTTGTTTTATTGTAATCAATTGTAAACCCATTTCTGCAGGAAGAAGAAGACTTCATGGAAGACGACGCGTCCTCCATGCCTCTAAGGGCGTCTTTTAAGCTGCTACCGACTTCTGTTGAGGAGACAAGTCCAAAGTTAATGGATTAGACTTCAAAGCAAAGGTTGTTGTTCAGAAATTATCTGCATTTAACGACTTGACTCAAATTTGGATTGTAGAATCGTCTTGCGAACAGTAAATTGTCTCCTCTGTGATAAGCTGAATGTAGGCGCAACAAGACACTTTGCTCTTTTATCAGGAATGTTTTATTTTTCTTTAGATACAAAGGGAAACGTTCCCTGATGCACAAGACTTAATATTACCTCTGTGATTAATACTAGTTGTATTACATTTACAAGAAAAAGCTGTTGAAGAAACACGTGAGCAATAAGCAAAGTATGTTTAAATAAGACAAAATAAATTAATCTTTTATTATTTTTATTTTTAAGAGAAAATAATGTATTTTTTTGTTACAAACACTTGGTAGCCATTTATTCTAAGTGCACAGTTCATACATTCAGAAACACCTAGATGGTAGACAATTAGCACTATATGGAGAGTTAGAAAGTTATAAATGCTACTTTATGAAGATTAAAAAAAACAAACTTTTTGCTGAGTATTCAAAGAAATGTTAATCAGTGACTCAACTCCATTTTATGTTTTAGTGTTGTTTGCTGGTTCACTGTAATTTTGTTTTCCGTAAGAAGTAGATATTTTTACAATCAGATGGAAATATTTTTCTCAATGTGAAAAATAACTTTGAATGTGTATTTTTGTCTGTATTAAAACAACCAGAATGAATGTGTCTATGTTACCTAGAAGTTTGTTTTGCTGTTTATCATCAGGTAAATTTCAATAATTGGTGAGGCTTTGCATCTATGGTTGACAGATGTTTTATTACAGTGTATACAGAGCAATTTTGTCTTCTGCTGAAATGGGAAATTCTGCATTATTGTTATTTTAGCCCATGTAATACTAACGTGCAATTTTGAGGGTTTAGTTAATTAACTGGAGTTGTTGTGGTAGTAAAGCTTATTTTATGCTTTACCTCAGAAAAGTGTTGCCATGTATAGCAATTGTGTAAAATAAAGCACTAAATTTAATAGTTTGGTTCAAGCTTCTCATTCTTTATTGGAATATATCCTTTTTGAGTGTCACTCTACATCAAACACAATGAGCTCAGCACTTGAGCACTAGGAGCAATTTTATGTAAACCCTGGCAGTACCTTATTTTTCCTGTTTTTAAACTTTATTGTATATGACTTTTAAGACACCACCTAAAATGTTTACAACTTAAACTACTTTTAATTATTTGTTTAAATTACACTGTAAACTACTTTTAATTATTTGTTTAAATTACACTGTTGACTTACATGAGGCTTATCTCTTACTTGGACCAGAGATGGCGGGGTGATCTTAATGGTTTAAATTGAGGTTGAGTTGTTTGGGGCTCTATAAAAATATTTACTTTCCAATTCTTCTTTTTATAACTTGTCATTGTTACTATTTCTTGAGAAATTATCTATTCAGTCAAATTCAAGGTTGATGTTTTAAAAATCTAAATCTTTAGTTTCAGATTATGAAAATGAGGGTGGCGCTAATCTGATATCGCTAAAAGATATTTACTTCCTTGTGGTTTTAGATCTCTAATTGCATAAACTATATAACCAATTAAAAGCCTTTTAATGGTTTGGCCATTGACTGAATATTTTAAAAACACATTTGAGAAAGCAATCAGTGGTTTCTTATTTCCACTTTTTTTTGTTTTAAATATTTGTTTCATGACAAACTGCATTTCCCACAATCCCTTTCACAATCCCTTAAACTGCTTCCGGTTTTTGTAACGTGGCCGAAACCGGATCTTTCCTGGAAAAAATGAATTTCTGAATTACATCTCTTCGTCCAGTTGATGTTGGTAATACACCAAGTTTGTAAACCGCCAGTAAACGCTATAGAAGAAGAAGAAGATCTTCCGTGGATCCGCTGTTACTCCGCTGTGCTTCCGGAAGCACAACAACGCTTCCAGCTGTTGTTGTACGGGCTTGAAGCGTTTATGTGGCGGTAACTTTTACTTTCGGTAACGCAGTAATGTTTTTAAATGAAGACATGAACAAAGGTTGGTGTCTCGATAGGCTCTTTGTCGCTGTAGCTGTATCCTCGACATAATTGTTTTAGCTCGTCTTGAGGTGGGCTGGAGCTGCTGTGTAGTTGGTTCTCTGTACACATGGACAAAATGCTGCTTTTGCTGCTGCTGTGCTACCTGTCACTGTCTGCTCGGGGTCAGGAGGCGGACGACGACTGGCTGGATCCTTACGACATGCTCAACTACGATTCTAGCACCAAAACGATGAAGAAACTTCCCGAGGTTGGTTAACACACAAACTCGTTGAGTGTTATGCAAAATATGGTGATGTCTCTGGTGCTGGTGCCGTATTCAGCCTGTGGGTGTGTTACTTCCCAGCCAACAACCTTTACCAATGTGGTCACCAAAAGAAGAGAGTACGTCCAGGACCAGAACCAGGCTGAGCTGACAACCTGTAATGAGCAGATGGAGGATCTTCAGAGACAAGTTAGTGCTCACAAAAGTTAGACTTAAACGTAAAATGTTCACTTTTAAGTTGGCAGCAAAATGCTTCAGCGGCTCTGCCTTACAGCAGACATTAAAGATGGCAGCTATGTATGCTGGATTCAGAAACGTGTAAAGAAGCATAATATAAAGAATTACCAAACGAGTTTTTATGTATTTTTTTGAAAGAATGAATACAAATTGTAAACCATTTTATTTTGTAAACAGTAACCATAGCATTGTTGCCTTGCAAGAAGGTCCTGGGGTGCGTAGAGTTGACATTATTCTCCCTGTGCATGTGTGGGTTCTCTCTGGGTACTCCAGCTTCCTCACACAGTCCAAAAACATTAGTGTTAGTATAAATGTACAGAAAGTCATCTGTATTGTTTTACTTTGCTTTAGATTGAGGACCAGACGAAGGAGATGGCACGGATGTCACAACAGCCTACCTGTAACCCAGTGTTCAAGCGGTTCCTCAGCAGGCTGTTGAAGGAAATACAAAGACTCGGTGTGGTGGGTCCTGAATTAATACAAGCCATTTTAAATCATTATTATGGTGTCCGTTATAACTGGATTCACTATGAAGCACAGTAGCGTTTGGTGTTTTTTTATATGAATGAACCCAAAAAGCTTATTTACACACTTTATTTTTTGTCTTTATTTTCTCAATCTCATCAGCCAACTGACTCGTCGGATGTCTTCTATGATGCCAAAATCAAGCTGTCCAAACAAGCCACGACTGAAATTGAGTCACTTCTGGAGGGCGAGGATCGATGGAGAACGGGAGCTCTGGACAATGCACTCAGTCAGATTTTGGTGGACTTTAAACAACATGATTATGAGGCTTGGAAGTGGCGTTTTGAAGACTCTTTCGGTGTGGAGCTGGATACAGTATTAAAGGTATTGATTTTATTTTGCATGTATAGTATCTTTACTAGGTTACAGGTCAGCTGGGCTTGTATATCTCGTAAGTAAGTCAAAGGTCAAGCTTGCAGTCAGATTTTTTTTTAACCTGTTTTAAACATTAACCATCAATAAAAGTACATCTCTATACTGTAACTGAGGTTTTAACCAGGTATAGCGTTAAATAATAATAGCTAAACTGACTAAAACCTTCTAAGTATCTCTTCTGTAAGCTTTAGGTGTTACAGAGTTAACATAAATAAGCTGCCATGCAGAGCTTATTTATGTTAACTCTCATTTCTTTTCCCTGTGTTCCAGATCACGATACTTGTTCTCATTATATCAACCATAATAAGCACTCAGCTGTGGTCAGCTGTCTCCTGGTTGGTCCAGTTCAAGAGGATGTTTGCCGTTTCCTTCTTTGTCAGTATAATCTGGAACTGGTTCTATCTGTACCAGGTGAAAATGAATTCTTCCAGGTGTTTTGCTGTTTTATTTAGCTGCCATGCAGAGCTTAGAAATGATGTGCTTTTCTTGCTTATTCAGACTGCTTTCGCTAAGCACCAGAACGACATAGTGCAGATGGAAAACTTTAATGAAAAATGCACCGGAGTGAAGAAAATTAACTGGAGGGATAATCTAAAAGGTAAGCCATCGAGCATAATCACACATATTCGATGAAAGCCGGATCAGTCGGTTCAACTTAATATTTGCCCAATTCAGTAAAAGAAATGCACTTTTAACTGTTGCATGAATTATTATATTATCATTCTACAGAGTGGTTCAGAACCACCTGGACTCTGCAAGATGACCCCTGCAAAAAATACTATGAAGTCCTCATGGTTAACCCCCTCCTGCTGGTGCCTCCAACCAAGGTAGGCCTTCATGTTGATGAATGTGTTTGTTGAGGGGGTAAACAGACCTGTTATAACGCTTGAAGCATCTGCCTAGTATTATGTAAAAGTTTCCTCATGCTGCCAGGTTATTCACGTTTCACAATAATGACACAAAATGTAGGACCTGTGCAGCAGGTCTTTACATGCATCGTGCTGTTGAAACGTATTCCTTCCCTGACAGATTTCTTTTTTTTTTTTTTTTGCCTCACTTAAATGTTTGAGATCACCTAAAAAGCTTAATACCAGACAAGGAAAAAATAGCATTCAATAAAAGTACCGTATTTTCCACACTATACGGCGCACGGGATTATAAGGCGCATAGAATAGACGCTACAGGAGAGGCTGTAGTTACGTTATGCATCCACTAAATGGAGCTGCACTAAAGTGAATGTCAACAAAACAGTTCGACTCCGGTCAACGAGGAGAGCCTTCCGCGACTGGGCCGGGGCGTGGCCGGACAATGGTCACCGTTCTCCGTTCGTACGCAACATGTTTGTGGAGAACGTGGTGCTAAATGACCTGCAGACGACCTGATTCTAGACGGTCAGTAGGTAGATGGGTCAGTCAAACTTTATTAATAGATTACAAAGCAGCGTTCTGACAAGTATCCCAGCATGCACCGCACGCTTCTTCTACGGGCGAAAATTAAGTCGGCGGATGCTTACCGTAGTTGCTAGACCTGTTGTAGCTCAATATTGGTCCATATATAAGGCGCACCAGATTATAAGGCGCACTGTCGGCTTTTGAGGAAATTGGAAGGTTTTTAGGTGCGCCTTATTTATAGTGTGGAAAATACTGTAGACAGCAAAAACATGCAATAATGTTGGTGAATGTTGTGTTCAATATATACTTAGCTAAATTGTGTTTTCGTATTCCTGCTTTGAGTTAACTGCAGACATAGATGTTTGACTTTTTATCCAGCTACTAATTGAAAGTTATTTTCATCTTAAAATGTTTTTTCTGTTGTTGTTTTACTTGTTGTGAAACATCAGCTTTCACTTGTTACGTAACTTGCGTTATTATAATGTTTAATCCTTAAATACTTAATTTTTTTAAGGCTATTTCAGTCACCATCACAACCTTCATCACAGAGCCGCTGAAGCATTTTGGCCAGGGAATCAGTGAGTTCCTCAGGGAACTCCTCAAAGATCTCCCAGTTACCCTGCAGATCCCAGTCCTCATCACTATTGTGCTTTCTATTTTGGTAAGCACACGTCATCACATTTAGTAATAAAATAAGGTGAAAGGTAAAGGCGATGGATCTTTTGATGGGTATGTTTGACTCTCACCCAGGTGGTCATGTATGGAAGTGTGCATGCAGCCTTTCAGCATGGCATCATGGCGCCTTTTCGCCGCCCTCGAAGGGATCCACCTCCTGCAGAGCTGGAGCATAACCAGCGACATCCTCCCAGGATTGAGAACCGTGACTACCTGGCTGGAGGAGACGCACCTGCTCACGCACCTCCACTTGCAATTGCTCAACAGCACATCCCACGGCAACAAAGCGATAATGCGAGGTTGGACAGGAGCAACATTCACCGCAGACGACCCAACAGGGTCAAGGAGGAAAGAGCACCAATCGGTGTGGAGACTCTAAAAGCTGCAGACCCTCGGTTCAGCGAGGATGAACTAGATGGTGAGCAGCAAGAGGAAAGGCTTGAAGTGGAGAACGCTTCTGCTAACTCGGGGTCTGAAGACCAGCAGGAGGCCCCGGAGGAGGTAGAAAAAGAAAATGCTGCTGCTAAAAAAGACCAACCAAAAAACCAACAAACTGAATCAAATTCATCACAAGCAAAGAAGAAACCGATACAAACAAAGCAGACAGGTCCTAAAGATGAACTCAGAAAAGACGCTACAGTAAAGCCACCCCAGCCAGCAGACATACAGCCTTCACAGACTGATGTTCAGGTGAGTTGTTTTCAATTTGCATCAAACTAGTTCAGATTAGAAGATTAATCATAGTTTTTAAGTGTCCTTTCACGTGTGAATGTTGTTTCACCGCTGCAGTGCCATGCATGCACAAAAAGGAGGCTGAATAATAACCCGCAACATAAACTGGTAAAGACCTGGGTTTTTGGGAGTTTTGTGTTGCTTTAAAATCGTTGTTTCTGCTTGCTAAATGTTACGATATGTTTATGAATGTGTTTAGACATCAATTCTTAGATTTATTTTTAAATGCATATCCACATTAGGATTAAGATCAACCGGTGTTGATCATTTTAACATATCAGTGTCAATCCGATGCGTAATAAAATTTTGATATTAGTGGCCAATGTTTATTTCTATATTATTGAGGTTTGTGTAGTGTTTTGGGAGGGGGGTTGGCCATGTTTTGTATGTTTGTTTCATGTGATAGTGATGCAGTGCAGGATTGTTATGTGTTTCACTGAAGAAGAGAGTTAATTTCACTGGTGTGGTCATTTTTTCAGTGTGTTGAAATACTGAAATATATTTACTATCAAAACAATATTGATAAATATAGGTTACCAGCTATGACAGCAGTATTAATATTTGATAGAAAATCTTGGTGCTGCTAAATAAATTTATAATCAACGATCAGTCAAACTACTATTAAAGGACTCTAAATTACAAATTTCATTTCATTTATTTATTTATTTCGAACAGACATTAAAAACAGTCAAAAAAGAACAAGAAAACAAAATAGAATGAGACAAACTTAAGAAATAAAATGTAAAACAAATTATTTTGCCCATGTGCCATGCAATTTTATATTTTCTGTTCGAAAAGGAGCAGGTAGAAGATACATCTTATAATATCCTGCCCCTTTCATACTTGTCAATGTATTATCAATTAACTTTCAGAACATCAACAAGAGACAACTTGTTTCCATTTTTCATTATGTTTAACTATGTACAATTATTTTAAGTACTATTTATATAATCATTTACATTATAAACTATTAAACATGTTATATAGCATATTTTGAAATGAGTTCTGCTTTAATCAATTTTTTAAATTGGTTTACATTTGTAATTTTTTTAATCTCATCATTCAATCCATTCCAAACATTTACTCCACACACAGATAAACAAAAACTCTTCCTGGTTGTTCTAATATGTTGTTTTTTAAAAATATCCTTCACCTCTTAAATCATAACCACCCTCTCTGTCACCAAACATTTCCTGTATATTGTGTGGAAGTTTTTGATTTCGGACCTTAAACATGAATTGTGTAGTTTTAAATTTGACCAGGTCCCAGAATTTCAGTGTATTTGATTTGATAAATAACTGGTTTGTGTGTTCCCAGTATCCCACTTTATGTAGTATACGGATTGATTTTTTTTGTAAGACGTATAATGGCTGTAAATTTGTTTTGTATGTATTCCCCCAAACTTCAAATAAGTGGCTTTTTTGTGTATATGTCAATACAGCAATTGCACTAATGTGATCCGACATCCAGGGTTTCCCCCATGTACTATAAGTCTGGCGGGCCTTACTTGTGACCCCACCAGGCTAAGCATTGCTAAGTCTTTTTAAAATGTTTGCATTTTTTAAGACTTTATAGTTGGTGTTCAGATATTAATCTAACAGTCTTTCAATAACACATGATTATTAAGTGATATTTTCAAATTTCCTGTCAACTTGAAACATCTTTTAACTCAAAATGGATGAATGACTGCCCCAGCACCCAGGCTTAGCAAGTTTTCTGGGAGAAACCTATCAGGTGTTTGCTGAAAGCTCCTTCATTATCCTCTACATGTGCTTCTTATCTGGCATATTGCATCTGGAGGGAGGATGCTGGTTCATAGTGATGTTTGTTTTTAGTTTTCTCAGAAAGGCCTCTTGGTTTGTTTCAATATTGCAGTGCTGTTTTTCCACCACATGAGGTCGTCAGAGATGTAAACCTTTAGAGGCTTAGTCACTGTTCCTTCTGAAAGTGTGCTGCTGGTAAACAGATACTTAGCTCCAGTCGTCCGATATCATCTTGTGTATTTTAACCTCACTGAACATCATAAGCTCTCCTGTACTTCATCCAAAAGCTGAGCAGTCGACACACAGTCAAATGGTTTCATGAAATTTGTATTTCCACACAACTTTCATGCAACAGCGCAGACCACCTTGGTGATACCCCTCCATCTTCAGTATACGTCATGCTCCGACCCGCTGGACTTCCCCCTCCCTGTCTGCATCGGCCGTTTTGCTTTCACAAACTAGACACAAAGAAAGTGCCACATCTATTTTCAGACAGCCGCATCCTCTGACAACAGCATTGCAATTTCCAGCCAGAAGTTTTACCCACATGACAGTCTTTGTAGTTGTTTATTGAAAAATTGCACATATAAACATAATTCCTTGCTGTGTCAAATAAACGCTCCTCAAAAGAATCAAAGCAGATAGTGGAAGTGGACAAGTCGAAGCAAATATTAGCATTGCTGTCCAAGCGCATTTCTGCATAAAACGTGGCCACAAACCTTTGACCAATCACACACCACATCACACAGAGCTCTGAGCGAAATAGTTGGACCCAAGCCTGACGTTGCGTCCTGCCTCGTGCGGACAAAACGGTGAGATTTTTGTGACGTGGCTACGTCAATCAGAGCCAATTTCAACATTTTGGATGAATCATGGGAGAGCCTGTTGTCTGCACCAGCCCTGTAGCTTTTTGAGTTTCTCCCTTTGACTGTTTTATGGGGATGATGGATTAATGTAAAATAATATCACAAGAAAATTTTATGACTATGTGAATGCAAGTTAATATGGTAACAGCATAAACGGCAGTGGACTGAACACACACCCTTAAGGCCTCCCAGCATTGGGGATGATGGATTTAGAGATACGTTTTCCAAAGACAAAGTGGCGTCTATTCGGAGCAGGAAAAGTGTCTCCATTAGGCCAATGCATACACAAGCTGCGTGTAAAACTTAAATGTCATTCTTGTCCCTGCAGGATCCAGGAGCCTCAGGAGAAGAACAGACCCACTCGATATCACAGACGGGAATAGAGACGATTGGAGTTCCTGTTCAGGAGACGAGTCCAGCGGCAGCAGAATAAATACTGCTGATCAAAACAGCCAGTTTCATACCATCAGTGACTGGTGCTGTTTGGTCTTGGAGCAAATGGCTTATAAATGTTGGACTGTGGATATTTATTCAACGGTATAATTCATTTTCTGCTTTGTGCTCACATTTGTTGAATGGCTGCTTGTTTATTTGTACGGTTTTACTTTGTCTTTTAAGATAAAAAGAGCAAAGCACTGAGTTACACAGCAGCCTTTCTTCAAGAGCATCAAGATGATGGGAATTTCAAAGCTGTGCTGTTGTTTTACATGAGGATAATAATGATGCTACTAAAGTTTAATTAAGAGTAATATCAGATTTGAATTTTTAATTGAACTTCCTAATAAATGTTTTTTTTAAATGGATGAACCCCCCAGTCTTTATGCAAATAAAGTTCATATTTTTTGGATGTATATTGTATTTGAAGGCTCAAATGGTGATATTCTACTGAGCTGCTTTTACTGATTAAAAGCATCAAGCTGAATATTTTGAAAGAATAAAAACTAGGTGGAGGGAAATGAAAGGTGAGTTTTATTTTTTTGTTTTTAATAATCAGCACAAGGAAATGCTTAAAACCTAATTGGTGGAAAATGGATGAAAATGTTATTGAATCTGAAGTTTTGGCTGTATTAAAACAAACGGATGTAAATTATTTTTCACTTTCATAGTTGATCAGAATTTCACATTGTTTTTCCATTTTGGATGTAACCTTTGGTAAATGTTTATGAAAACACATGGCTATATTTTTAATAAACCAGGGACCTTTTGAAGGGGGTTTGATGTCCTGATACCGGCTATAAGTTAATCTTCAAGTTGCACTTTCATACTGTGACAGTAATCCAATGTTGAAAAGAGGAATTCATCAACAGCATGTTCTACGCAGGAGTTAAAACAAATAGTTGCACCGTGGGTCCAATTTTAGAAATGCAGGCTCTGAACAAGCAAGAAATACAAGTTTATCTTACTGTCATTCACCCTGCTGGTATGTGTCATTAGCAAAACATTATTAGGTTTACATCCTTTCACTACAAATATTTTAGGTTTCTATTTCCTGAGAAAGGTTCTAAATTTTGTTTCCTTTCTCTTTCTGAACCCTATTTGTGTCAGTGAAATAAAAACCATGACTTGATTTGTTATGTTAGGTGTGAATAACATTTTTCCTCTGACACCAGAAAATGGTGTCTTTCGGTCAGGCCCATGTGTGGTTCTTGTAACAGTCTTTAGGACTTGCAAAAATGTCATAGAAAAAATATGGAGTGCAGATGGGTTGGTGTAAATTGTAACTTTTTTTTTTCCCAAGAAAATCAGGTTTTAACAGTCTGCTCCATCTGGAGTTTAATAGACCACATTCTTTGGAATAAAAGGATGATGACAATTTTCTAAAATTATTTCACACATAATATTAGAAGGTCTTACAATTCTGAAATCAGATACAATATATGCCTATTTTCTTCTTGCCTCCCTTCTCATCTGTACTCCATCTTTCCGTGGTCTTTAGCAATCTTTGAAACGCCATTTGTGTCCAGCGTGAGCCTCCCCTGTAGACTAATTATTATATTAGCATGTAATATAATACAAGTTAATCACATTTGGAATATATTAACCAACAATTAGTGCACTCCAAACAGTCATTTGTAAAATGAAGACTGCACACAATGACATTGATTCAAGACATGTTGTCCAACTCTATGCCGAAGTTGTTGGAGTCATGCACCCCAAGAGTCTTGGCTCTCTTTTGTGCCTGACTTTAGATATGACATGTCTGTAGGTGTAACTATTCAGTACGGCAGAAATCTGGTCCTCTTACTGCATTTTTTCATCTTTAAGGTTAATGTCTCCGTTTTGTAAACATACAGTCAAATAGAGCTTTATGTTTTTTGTGCTTTTCTAGCGTGCAGGAGAGTTTCATTTCATTGAGGAAGATTTGACAGTATTGTCAGACCTGCTAACGGGCCAGTGTCTAGGATCTCCTAACACCAGCACCTAATGCATGTCAACTAGCCAGTATTTGTTGGTGATGTGCATTAAAGTTTTTGACGAATTGATGACACACAGGACAAAGCAAATGTGAAAATTGTTGCAGTATCGTTGTGACAAAGTGGTCAAGGAAACTGCAGGAAAAAACATAAAGCATAAACAAAGTGCTACAAGCCAAGTGCTGTGGATCATCGTTTCTCGCAAACTAAAACAAAAGATTTGAAAAGTTTACAAATAAATGTGCAATTTAAGTGTACATTTGCACAATGTGACTGTACATTTTTTTTTATTGTTTGAATGAGTTAATCATAATTAGTGTGTTTTCATTCAACTTCAAGATGCCTAAATTCATACCCTGACACTTTCCAAACTATTCATTCATGCATTCTAATTTATCTAGTCTATACCAGAACCTAAGTGTGAATGTTAACCCGTCTTGCTTTGGGATGCATAAATTTAACACCCAGCACCATTGTTGACTCTGTGTTCAGTTTTGTACCAAATGCTGAACAACTGGAATTTGAATACTAATATAATATTGAGTCTAATTTGCCCCCTTTTGCAATATTACAATCTGTACTGTCCTCAACAGATGAAATAAATTAATTGCTTGTCAATTAATTTATCTTGCATTATCCACTTATTTTTATTAGCATAGGTGTGAGTGGCTCTGAAAACTTGTTCAAGTGACGTGTCATTATGTAGATTCAAGGTTTCTACTCTTCCCATTACCGGCAGGTATGTTCCCTCCCAATTCTGTTTGCCAGTAAGCATAGCTGCTGTTTGGGAACCACACCTGATGTAAAGCACCTTGAGTCAGATCCTATTTTCATTTTGTTCTATTCAACAGGATTGTGTGTGGGAACCTTCTGAGGTTAGTAGATGTTTTATGTTTATACTAAACCTGTTGTATTTTATAAAACCATATGTGTCCGGATACTTTTTACTCAACTATGAGATTTGCTTAATGTTTCTTAGCCATGAACAAGGTGGCTGGTTTACACAGAGAACAGTCTAGAGAATACACTCAGTGCCTAAAGTCAGTGGTGTTTTTGAATATTCCTTCAGATTCCTTGCTGTTTTTCCTGACCAGAGTAGCACATATTCACATTTGAGCCAGCAATCCATTAGTGAAAAAATAAATTCTAACTCTTACATTATCATACAGTATTTTTTAATATTATACATCAAATTTTATTGTCTTGAAAAAGCATATATAACTTATTAGAAATAAATTAGATATGCACAGAAACATTGATGACGTCTGACCTAGAGAGATCATAGATCTCCATGTTTCCAAACAGTTTAATCATGCAATTCTAATTTAGATCCAAGTATTAATATTAACTCCTTTTGCTTTGGGGTCATCCTGACAGGTATGTTCCCTTTTAATCTTGTTTGACAGTGAGAGTAGCTGCTTTCAGAAAAGATACACCTGACACATACCTGATATAAAGAAGTCTGACTAAAATCAGATGTTGATTTTGTTCTATTTGACAGGAAAGAATGTGGAATCTCTTAGAGGTTAGTAGATATTTCATATTTATACTAAAACTGTTGTATTATATAAGTCTGTATATCCTACAATATTTACAGCTCAACTACTAGACTAATTTGGTGTTTCGTAGAAACAAACAAACTTCATTGGCTCAGATACCAAAATGAGAAAGTACATTCAGTGTTTTTTGAATACTCTTGAATCTTTGCTATTTTTCCTGGCTTACAGATGCCATTTTGTGGAACATGCAGAAACAAAGTTGCTAAGATAACAGTACGAGTTTGCTAGCAAAAGATGGCAGTGACAAATTTACCACACAGAGGTATGGAGAACAGTCCAAAACGCTATAACTGTGATTGGAATAGTAATTTTGGTTCCAATTTTCTTTTTCCAATCCTCAACCTTTTTTAACATAAAAAACACAGCCTGACCACAGTCGGTCGATCCTATTGCACCCTGGCCCTGGTCTTGTTATCATTGAGGAAAGTGTCACTGCAAAAGCGGACAGAGGTTGTCATATAAAAACATCCCAAAGTTTGTGACCACAGAATAGGAAAGTAAATTGATCGATAAATTGAAAGCTTTGCCTTTTGAATTAGTATCACGAGAAATTGGTACAGAGCTCGCATCGCTGCTGGCGCAGAATCTGAATCTGAAGTTCAGCTTTCCTCCTCTCCAGAACCTTGAATGAATACAGGTCTGGAATTGATCTCGGCCCAATGTTATCAGTAAGATGATTATTTTTAAATTAATTTCTAGATCAACTTAATGCTGTCTAAATAGTGTTGTTCCAAATGAGTTTAAACTAAACTATGAGTCCTCGTTTTAGCTCATCTTTAGACTTTTCTGATCATTAGTCTGGCTCTTCTGAGATGTAATGAGAACTTACTATAAAACTGCTACTGGTGTTGTTTTAAATGACCCAGCACATAATTTTAAAGCTTGCATTTATCCCACCTCCTTTTTATATATGATTTTCTGAAACTGAGAAAAATGAATAAATAAAAATGAATAAATAAGACAGAAGCCAAGAATACTCCAACTTTAGCAAAAGACAACTTATTCCAGTTTCCAGACTGTCTATCTTCACTCAATAGTTATTGATGCAGACAGTCCCCCTATTGACATAGACTCCAGGAGGGAGTTGCATCACATTTAAATCACTTTAAAATCTCAGAACTGCTCTTAAATAATTACCCAGTTGTGAACCAGAGACCAATATTGTAGATTGAAGGCCTTACCAAACAAAAACTCCCAAAGGTGAGGGTTAAAACTCCAAAACTAATAAAACCAGAATAACAGAAAATAACCAGAAACAAGAAACAAACATGATCAAAATCACTAAGGAAGAACTAAATTAAAAAAAACTCTACGGAACACCAAAAATGACAAAAATCCATATCAAACTCAAACAACCCCAGATCCTAACACCTGATCCTATCTGACAAAGTATTATAATTTAAACTTGGGATTCAAATAATAAATATTGTCACTCTTCATTTGAAGTTTTGCTTTATATGGAAGGAGTTTTAAATCTTATTTAACTAGTTTTATTTTTGTCTCTTACAGTTTGGGCTCATTTGAATAATTGGCTTACTTATTGTCCTCATTCAACTGCGGCCAAGAGTTTCCTGGTTTGAGCAGTTCAAAGCAATATTTGCCATCTCCTTCTTTGTCAGCATTCCTTGGAACTGGTTATATCTGTTCAAGGTGAAAAGGAGCTTGGTCATTTGTTATCATTTAGTTTTATTGTCATTCAGTGGATTGAAATGTACATTTCACTTTTTGTTTGATTAGGAGGCCTATGCAAAGCACCAGAGCAAAATTATGAATATGGAAATACTACATGAACAATGTGAAAGAAGAAAAAATCTTGGTTGGTTTTGTAGGTAAGTCATAAAGAACTAAGCATGAACACCTATTTAAAATTCTTTTCATCAAGTTTATAAGCGGATGGGTGGTTGGAACAATCCCTCAAATCAAACATGACATAAAAGTACTTAGAGGAGGACAGCTGGTTAGCTTATGCTTATGAACATTTAAAACTGTTTGGTCATCCTAACCTGCAGCTGGAAAAGCTCAGAAATGAAAAGCAAAGACGTTTCTTGGTTCGGAGGATCATTAAACATGCTAGACTCATGTCCCCATTTAACAACAATAAGTTGTGGAATTGCATGTTTGGACCCTTAGTTGTAGGATTTATTAGGCTAATGAAAGCATAAAAATGGTGAGCTACTAATGCACATATTCAAATCTGCTTGTGTTTTTTACTTTCAGAATGGATCAGAACCAGTTTTACTCTGAAAGATGATCCTTGTCAGGAATACGCAAGGATTCTTGTAGTAGACCCCATTTTCGAGGTATCGCCAATCAAGGTAAATCACTCCTGCTGCTGTTATAGATCCCATGTTGTATAAGGGAGTTGCTTAGTCTGAAGTTGTTTTCTCATGGTGCTCAAAGTAACATTAAATGTTTTTGCCTGCAAATAGACAGCATTTATTCAGTGTCTTTTGAGGCCAAGGTAAGATTAGAATGGGCCTTACATGCATTTGTCATTCAGGCATCCATAAAAGCACATCCATAAAAACACTAAAATATGTTGTCAAGAAAACTCACATGTTCTTTATTATATTTTAGTTTAAAATATTTCCTCACAAACTCACTTGGCTATAATCACACAAACGTCCTTGCTGTGGAAAAGACCTTTCTGCTCTAAAATCCTAAACTCTGATTAGGCAAAGCTCAGTCGATGATTGTCACAAACAATAGCACTTATTTGTTAGTTTTTTAGTTATACTAAATAAGTCAGAAAATATATGAATACCTCTGTAGCTATGCATGGACATACAGTTGTATCATGACATCCATCTTTTTCCTTTCTTAGCCAATTGTGTACACCTTCACCACCTTCATAATAGAGCCATTGAAGGCCTTAGGAGAAGGCATGGGTGGTTTTTTTCAAGCACTCCTCAAAGATCTACCATTTGTTCTTTGGATACCAGTCCTCATCATTATCGCCATATGTAGTTTGGTAAAGATACAACATTATGACACAACAAATAAATTCATCCATAGTATGTCTCTTTACTAGTATCAGAGTCTGACTTTGTTTTCCACCTTCATGTCTCTGACTGACAGGGAGCACTTACAGGAGGTCTGCCAGCAGTTTTCCATCAACAAGTCAGACGTTTTCTACCCTGGTTGGCAGGGGATTTAAATGTAAATGCACAAGCACCTATCCAACACCAGGATAATAATGTCAGGTCAGAACAAATGATCGTTTTTCAAAACCAAACTATCACAACTAGGGATGGGAAAACTATCCAGATTTCAGGAAGTGCTGACCGTCCACAAATTGAGGAGGTTCCTGATGAGAGGAATAATATCTCTATTAAGTCCGACTTTGAAGACCAGCAGGAGATGTGGGAGGAGGTCTGGTGGAGTACTGTGACTCCAACAGACCAAGCAAAAGGCAGTCAACCTAAATTAGATTATTTACATGCAAAGAATAAAAAGGTAAAAGCAGAGAAGAAAGGTTCTCATGATGAGCCTTGTGGAGACACCGCAGCACCTGCACCTTGGGCGTGCAGGTGAGTTAATTATTATAATCATTCATCTAAATCACGCTAAGATTATGAAAGCACATTTTAACACTGTAACGTTGTGATGTCACAGCATGTGGAAAAATGGCAGTCATTTTTGCTAATCTGTCCATGCAGGCGAAATGACTGGAGCATCCCAGAGATTCATAGTGAAAATGTTTCTGCTCAGAAGATATGATCAGCTCCAACGGATTACCTGTATTTATAGCTCAAAGCTAAATAACATCGCTATTTATTATCAGTGATGGCAGTTCACTTCAAAGTGCATTAAATGAGAACAATTGGATTCAAATTAAGCTGAACCAACACTGAGCAGTTTATTGTCTGGTCTGCAGCACTGTGGCTGCATTAAGGAAGAGCTGATTGTATCAGGAGGACTTTGTTTCCTTTGATTCTCTCCTAAACTGATTAAGTTCAGACTTTTTTTTACACTGTTTAAATATTTGATCTATTTTCTATAATCACGGTGCTGGAGCAATATTAAAGGATAGATTCATGAAGCCTGAATGTGCAATAACCAAATACTTGGTTTAGTATGATAATTTAAGCTTCTTGTTTGCATTAAACACTTACAACTTAAAATATTGACAAACAAGTTATTTTATAATGTCTGTTTTAGTATATTTTTTCTCTAGAAATTAAATTGGTTGTGAAATTGTAAACTATAAAAGAATGCAGACAGTATGAATGAGTGCAATTTTTTCACTTCACTTATTCTGAAAAACTATAAAGCAATTAACTTTAAAAAAAAATGTTTTTGCAGACTTTGTGAGTTAGTGTCAAAGTTTCAGATGTCCTTTTATACCGGTATGTTGTAAGACATGCAACATAAAAAGCAAAAACAGGGGCCACATTAAACATTTAACATTTAACAAGTTTAAAATTAGGATTAATATTTAAAAGTACACTTGACATTCTTGAAGGATATTTTGGATTTTCAGCTCATATTGACTGCTGCGGCAGGAAAATGGACTCTTGCTTTATTTGTCCTTAAAAAAATATTCCTGACTACTTCTGCTTAAAGAGATTTTAAGGTTTGCTCAGACATTGTTTCTATTTTAGGTAAAATGGGCTTAATTTTTATATAAATAAATATGTAATTAGTAAATGTGTCCAGGCACTAGACAACCATGTAATAAAGTTATTGCAGACTCAGATAAGCTTCCAGTCATCTGTGTGTGCCTGTCATTGAAAATGTTAAAACACCTCAAGTTCTGTAATATTTGAAGGCATTCAAGGTTTTCTTTTTACTGTTTGTACTTTTGCACAGTTGGTGTTACACTTCCTGTTTATAATAAAAAGATGTTGAAATATTCTTGTTTGTATTCTATTTTTATACCACATTACATAAAATGTTAGCTTTTTTGAAATAGAAATAGAAACCAGAGAAATTACATGTAATGCCTCTGGAATAATAATAATAAAAAAAAAACACAGCAAAATGTTTGTTTTACTTTCCGTTTTTCTATCTAGAGTGAAAATAAAGTGAGGTAGAAGTTTGGTGGGGATAAAGATGAGAAATTAAACTGCAGATGTAGGTATATGTGACTTTTTTTTTAAAGTGCAAGGATTCTGTTTTGTTTCCCCAGAATTCAAGATTTCAAGAACAAAGTTGTCTTAGCTTTTTTTTAAATTCTCTATTTCTTCTTATCAGTCTGTTACTGTTTAAGCTGAAAGCTTCCAGCAGCACTTCTGGCAACAAAATCAACCAGAGCACATGCTATACATTAACCAACATATGGATGTCATGAATGCATATTGCATGTCCATTTATTGGGGAGAGGCTCATTCAAACATTTTCTACCTCAAAAATACCCAACTCTAACCCTCAGCAGCTAAATAAATAAAGAAATACAAAATAAAGACACATAACTGATTCATCCAATTATTAGCTATTAAAGTAATATCCATGCATTATCTATACCCACTAATCCTTGCAGGGTCCCAGGGGTGCTGGCGTTTGATAACTACCATTAAAACAAGCAACAACCTGACAAAAGAACCCTGTGGTTGGTCATTATCACATCATTTTTGAATGAAAAACACAAAACCGGTAGTATTCAAAATAATTCTAAGGTGAAATGCTGATCTCAAAACCTTTGCAAGCTCTTGAGTTTTTGGAAAAACTTTGAAAACCACTCAGGTCTTCTGGTTCTGGTCCACTCTGAAGAAGCAGCAGTCAGCTTCTATGTGCCTCAAATCTGGAACAAATTTCCAGAAAACAGCAAAACTGGTGAAACACAGTTCCTTTAAATCAACGCTAAACCCCCACCTGTTCAGAGCTGCATTAAATAAATGGAACATTGACCAACATACATAATGTGTATTAATGATTTTGATGATGATACTCATCAAAATGTAATTGTTGGTGTATGGTGTTTTTAATTACTTTGTATTTTTGTGTTTTTATGATGTGAAACACTTTGAACTGCCTTGTTGTTGAACTTTGCAATGTACAAAAAACTTGTTTGATTGAAAATACTGCAAAGTAGATTTATTTACTGATTTATTACAACATACTTTTTGGATACAATATGGTGAAATGAGAAATTTGTCATCATTGTGGAAAAAAAATCTATGATCACTTAAATCATTATAGTCATTTAAATTATTTAAAACCATTTTAATTTTAATTAGAATATTTTAGCGCATTCCTGTTAATTTGGCTGTTGTAGCGCTCCATAGTTGACTCTTTGACCACAAATTGCGCACCTGAGCTCCTCCTGAACTCGGTTGCTGATTGGCTGACTGGACGCCACACAGAAAGCTCAGCTGCAGCGAGTTTTTTTTTTTTTTCTTTTTTTTTACGCCTGAAGTGTCAGTGATCGCTGTCACAACCCCACTCGAGTAAATGTTGCTTCTCACGGGGCTCATCGATCATGGAGTTACTGGTTCGGTATTTTGATAGGAGCAACTCCGTTAGGTAAGATTATTATTACCATTATTATTGTTATTTATTTATTTATTTTTTTAAATTATGAGCAAAAATCCCATTTAGGAGTTAAAAGTATTCTGTGTCTGTCGCTCAATCGCCTGCTCGGTCTCACTCTCAAAGTGACTAAAACAGAAACTAAGCTAAAGTTGCCTTTCCCCCACCTCTAAAATTCGCTAGAAAAACCTTCACAGAAACGTGCAGTAGGAAGAGATTGGTGCTGTGTCTGCGGTTGGCAAACGACTGAGAAAATATTGAAAGTAGGCCCCGCACTGACTGATTTACTTGAACCTTGGAAAAACACTGAAAGCAGGCACTGTACTCTCTGAAGTTTTTTTTTTTTTTTTTTTTTTTCACCCCCTCACAAAACATCTGTTACTTGGGAAATAACTGCTCTCACAGTGTCACTTCTGCATTTTCTTCCGGAGAGCTTTACGTTGCTTTCTGCAAAGGAAATAGGTTAAAAGGTAGAGACTGTCAGCTTGCTTTAATGTTTGTCCTCTGCAGCACCACTTTGTTTACACACAAGTAAGGTCCATCTGCTCCAGCCTGGTGTTTCTGCTTTCATTGCAGCTCTGACATGACTCAGGATCTTATCAAGGAGGAGACCCTGAGAGATGACCTGAGATACTACTTCATGAGCCCCTGTGAGAAGTACAGAACCCGTCGACACATACCCTGGAAAATGGGAGTCCAGATTCTGAAGATCGTCATGATCACTACACAAGTATGTATAAAGAACAGCCTCAAGCTAGGATGATAATGCTGCATCTGTTACACACCTATCCGAGGAAAAATGTGAACATGTACCTCAGAGATTTCTCTAAACAAACTAAACTTAAGTTTCACAACCCTGAAACTCCAGCAAAACAGCCAGTCAAATGACAGCAACTTACAGCATGTTAAGGGAACTGGATGAAATGGATGCAACTAGATGAAATTCAAACAGCACATTGAAATGGTGAGAGGGGATTTAAAGTGATTTTAGGTCTGATGTAGATATTGTTTTCAGAATAGCTTGAATATGGTGTACCATCTCGAAACCCTTTAACCTGATTGGCTACAGCAGCAGAGCAGCATGTGCGGTGCCTCCTCTGCCAGCTAACAACAGGAAACTGAGCCAAAATTGGACAAAAACAGAATGTAAAATTATTTCCTGCTCTGCTAAGTCCATTTACTTTGACAAGATCAGAATTAAGGAAAAAACTGATCAGAAAGTGTGCATTCATCCTGCCTGTATCAATGGTTTAAGCTGCTGGTGACGGTTTAGTGGTGAGGGAACACATGATTGACCCCATTTGTGCAGATTTTTAGCATTGTTTAGATGCCACAGTCCAGTGCGAGTTTTTATACGCTGACCGTGTCCGTCCCTTAATGACCACTGTATAGCCATCATCTGAAGACTTGGCCGAACTAGCGAACACTCAGACTGTTGGTGTGGACAGAGACACAAGTTGGATGTGAGTCTTACTGAGACTCGCAGCCCAGCTGAGGACTCTAAAACTCACTACCGGGATGGAATCGATCTTGGAGAAGTTGCTAGTTTCAGCTCAGTGGAACGACCAAACTAATTTGGATGATTGGGAACTGAGATGTATCAGAGAGACTTTAGGGAAGATTGAAATTTATAAAAGACATTCTGTTTCTGAATTGGCTTTCCCCGTGTGGCCTTGGAAGGGCTGCATATTTCCGATCTCCTTGAAGATATGTAAACATAGCGCTCCTTCCCACCTCAACCCCTCCTGTTATCCATGCAGCTGTGGAGTTGAGCGCTCTAAAGGACGTTCCTTGATAACAACACCTTTATCGAACTTTTGCCGGGAGGCTCAGCCACCTGGTTTCATGGCCCTGTGACGTCACCACCTTCACTCATGTCTTTGTTTTGCCCTTTGTTTTGTCGGAATGTTACCATTTGCCCTAATGTGTCCTTTGTGTTTTATTTCCTTCTTCTTCTTTCCTTTGATTTGTTTTATTGTTTGTATTTCCTTTTAATTCATGCAAAGCACTTTGAATTGCCTTGTTGCTGATAATGTGCTATATAAATAAAATTACCTTACCTTACCTTACTTCCTGCAGAATGGTGCACCATGAACCTCAAATCAACTCAGATTGGTTTCTTGTATATGACCATAGCTTCCCTGTCCTCAAATGGCCTCCAGAGTCACCAGATGTGAGGAGACCCAACCCATCCCATGGGTTACTGGAGCGCACCCCTGTCTCCCGAGCCACTGCTACAGACATAATCAATATTCAGCTCAAAATCTAGCTCTCTGATTCTGTCTGTTCGCTCAAAATGGCTCAACCTTTCAGTGGAATATTTCCCACAACTTACTGAATTGATACTATGAAAAAACTAGACACCTTTGGGGATAAAAAAAAGGAAAGAAAATTACCCTCCTGAATAATGCTGTTTGTTTGGCTTTGGTTAAGTGTCCACTTTCCATTTCTTTCTTTCTAGCTCATCCTGTTTGGCCTCAACAACCAGCTGGTGGTTGCCTATAAGGAGGAAACCACCATTGCCCTGAAAAACCTTTTCCTGAAAGGATACACTGGGGTGGATGAGGATGACTATAGTGTAGCTGTTTATACACAGAAGGCTGTGTTTGACAGCCTCTTTTACGTCCTTGATCAGGCAAGTACAGAAATTAAAGCTACTGTTTGATTTTTGTGTTTTGATGGTTTTTAGAATAAGGAAAAAGAGAATTTTAGGAAACTTAATGTGGGAGACTTGCTTTAACTGTCTAGTTTGTAGAAAATGTTGTCTCAGTTACCAGTTTATATAAATTATCTCTGCGATGTGAGCATTATGTTTCCTGGAATCTGAGAAGGATCTTTGAGGAGAATCATATTAGACAATACTGCAGTGCAGAAACTGTGTAATAATTAAGCTGCGTAATAATCCTCTGAATACACTTTGTGATATCATAAAAACAGGAACTGACTGGAAAATGGTGCTCTTATGTAACCTTTGCACTAACTCTGACCTTTTTCCCCACATTTATTTGTCACGTGATAAACTTAATTAGGAGTTTTTTAATAAATTTGAGATGAGGCTCAATTGCAAATGTTTATCAACAAAACAACTTTAGTCATGTGGTCCAGAAGAAACCCATTGTTGAAAGAAAACCATAAGAAATGGAGCTTTCTATAATCCATGTAGGAGATTAAACAAACCCAGAAGCTGCTCTTGTTACAAGATGGTGGAATTATGCAGTGTCCTAGTCAAAGAACACATTGTTTTTCTTACAAATTTTCCATGAGTCAAATTTATGACTAGATGTTCTTTGTCCAAGCTAAAGATAGGTGGCTAAAATTAACTTTAGCTATGTTGCAAAGAGAACAAAAATATCTGTCTAAATGTGAAATAATTTGCAACTGAAGTGGGAGTTTTTTTTTTATTTTTAAGTGCTAACATTTTAAACGATTCTTTATAGAAATGTAAAACCATGTCATTTTCTTTTTATCTCACCATTACACACTACTTTGTGTTAGTCTGTCACATTGAAGGGACAGGACAAGCTGCAAACCTCAACAACTTTTGCGAGGTGGCTTTTGTGGCCTTTTACTGGCTACTTGTTCAACAATGGAAAGTTTGTAGCAAACATTTTAGCTCTTTATGAAAAGTGTTTCTGATAGACGACAGTTACAGAATATTACAAACATTTTATCAAGGATGAGCTGGATGCCCAGTTATTTTTAAAAGTAGCCAGCTGACGAGAGGTGAGAGTGCAAGACATTTTATGTGCTGGAATCACAATAGTCTCCCAAACATAAATTTGTAAAGTACTGCAATCACAAAGAACTGCTTGAATGCATTATTTGGTAGGATATTAGCAATATTATGTCAGGAACCATGCATGTTAACACTGCTTGGTTATATTAGCTGTGAAGCTGGGGACAGAAAACAAAAGAGAAAACAGAAGATCCCCCCCCCCCCATAGCAGATGTTCGGTCTGCTGTGGGGTCATTGTAAGGAGACCCTCAATCCGCTTTACTCTGAGACTGTTTCACCTGAAGCCTATGATCTTTACAGTACAGCCAGTTGGGCCAGCTCTCTGTTGGCCCCATCAGCTATGCAGAGGAAGATGGGAAGCTGCTGCCTCTCACCATATGTAAAGAGTACTACAGGAAAGGCAACCTGGAGCCTTCGGATGAGGCCTATGATATCGATGCTCATCTAGAAACAGGTAGGCCGGTTTGAAATGTTCATCCTATATGGGACATTTTTAAAAGAAACTTTATAATTTTATTTTTTGGTGAATTGCACTTGTTTTATACAAATGCACAGCAGCAATGATTTTGTTGTACTTTTTTCCAAATGCATTACTTTCTATTTCAGAGTGTGTGTCACATGATCCAAGAACTGCAAACATGTGGAGAACCCAGAATGCATCTTTCTTCAGTTTTGACTTCTACAGGTAGTGTCATGTGTTTGTTTTTTATGTAAGAATCGCCAATAGAAATAACCTTTCAAACCTTTTTTCTTTAAGGCTTGTTGACATAAAGATAAGCTTCCACCTGAAGGGAATCAACCTGCAGACGGTTCGAGACCGGGAGCTACCTGACTGCTATTCGTTCCATGTCACTGTATAGATTTTCTTTGCTGTTTTATAGGTGAAAATCAATTATTTGATCCAAAGTTGAAATGTACTAGAAGATCACGTTTCTTTTCTTTTTTTTCTCCCCCTTTCAGATTATATTTGACAACCAATGTCATAGTGGGAAGGTCAAGTTATTCCTGGACATAGATGCAGAAAGCAAAACATGCAAAGATTGGAAGATATCTGGAACAGGTGAGGTTCAGAATTGTTTCTTAATCAAATCCATGTTTTCTCTTCTACCCAGTTAAACACTCGTTCTGTGTTTCACTCAAACACGTTTTCTAAATGAAATCTTTATCAGACTTTTCCTTCTGGAAGCTTTTCACTGTTTAAAGGCGTTTTCTTGCAGACTCATGTCAGCAGTGAGTGTGAGGGGGGTTGTGAAGGAGATAAGCGCACACTCAGGCCGTTTCTTTTTATTGTCATTTTCAGCTCAGAAGAACACACACTATCTGCTGGTGTTTGATGGCTTCGTCATTCTAGTTTGCATAACGTCAGCTGCGTTATGCACGCGCTCAATCATACTGGCTGTCAAGTTACTCCAGGTCAGCTATAATAAAGAATTTTTTTTTTTTTGCTGCTGTCCACTGATCTGTTTCTTTTTGTACTTGGTTAACGATTATTGGAAGAAATCTGCATCTAAGCAAAATAACTTTTTGAAACAAAGCTTCAATGATAAAAATTAATCTTATCAAAATATTTTAGATTTACTGTCTAGACTTGCTGACCTACATTTTCTGTGATCTTTTTTTGTGAGGAATTAAATTGAAGTTACTGACTGTCTTCTTTTTTTCACAAGAGATTCTCTCAATTCTTTCGAGAGAGCTTTAATCGTAAAGTGTGTGAGAACGACCAGAGGGAGTTCCTGAATGGCTGGTATATGTTGGTCATTGCCAGCGACGTGCTGGCAATAGCTGGCTCCGTCCTGAAGATGGAAATTCAGGCAAAGGTAAGCTCCATAATGTAAGCTCAACAATTCTTTGTTGATTAGTTTGACATAACTAGTTATAAAGCTCCCTGTAATGTGATCAGTGTGTATTTGATGCAACATTGAGACTTCTTTTGCATTTGTTGTGTTTATGTGCTGTTCACTTTAAGATGTTAGATGTATAAGATGTTTCCCTATACTCCTAATGAGAATAAAATGTCATGATGTAAATTTATTTATTCATTTCAAACCATTGCACTTTGATTGCTTAACTATATTCTAGAAAAGTCTGGCCAGTTACCAAAATTGATGTGTACTTGAGTTTTAAAAAAAATGAAATCATATTCATCCTATAGAATAAAGTCTTTTTAAATTAAGTTACAAGAGGAGTACCAAAGTGACTAGAGTTTTCTCTCTTTACAAAATAATTTGTAATGCATCATTGCCCCTCCCCAACCTGTTGTACGGTTAGTCAGCAGGCTGAAATCAAGCTCCAAAGCTTTTCCCTTTATTGCAACCAAAAGTATTCCTGGTGATAAAAGACAGAGTCCTACTGTGTGAACATGTGCAACCGATCTTTCTTTATTCTAGATGTTTCCCAGCCATTAATATCACATTTCATGTCAAATCAGGTGTAAGAAAGTTTGCTTTTACCCCAACCCTCTCAGAAATGTGTAATGCATTAAGAGACAGCGGCACACTAACAATGCAGGGCCTGGGAACACCCTTCAACTCAAAAACGCCAAAACTCAAATTGTAGTAATTGATATTTTGCTTTTTGCACTTTTTTGTTATATTTTATCCAGTAAAAATACTAGTATCATCAATCATGGAAAAAAATGCAGAATTAAATGTTAAATAAGTAATAAATAGGTAGGAATCTGACATCATGTATAGATCTAGCAAAAAAACAAACAAAAAAAAAAACTTACCCAAAATTTTAATGTTTCAATCTGTGTAAGAATACATTTATCAATGTATTGAGAACAAACTTGTTGCATGAAAATAAGATTTATAGTTAAAAATGTGATAAATGCTTCGGACTGCAGTATGAAGTTATATTCTGTGCACAATCGTTTCCTGCTGTTCTGCAAATCTTTTGCCCCCTGCTGGACATTTGAAGTACTCCAGGTTGTTTTTAGTTCTTTCTCGTCTGGAACAGTTTTTGAACTTTATATCATAATTTTGTGCAGTTCAGCAAATGGAGATGTATTGTGGCACTTTTTATAATATTATAATGTCAATGTCTAAAAGAGACTTTTTATTATTATAAAAAGTATCTTATAATATTATATAACATAATATTATTATATTATCTATTTTGCAGACAAGTCCCTAGATAACTGGTTGGTATCACTTTTTATTTGACATCTAGTTATCAGTGTAATAAACTGACCTGTAGACATTTACGTGATTGTGAGTGAACTTTGGTATGAAATTGCATCATGTAGAATATAAACAGGCTGAACCAGAAAGTAATTTATTAATTACAAATGCTTTATATAAAGTCTTTCACGTTAACTTTTACAAATGAAAATACTCATATGAATATAGCTATCTTGTGTACTCTGTATTTTAGGCATGCTGTGTTGTGATTTCACTTTTAAGATAAAGTTGAAGTCGCACACAATTGTTAACTTTTTTTCCCTCCTTTTTATTATTTACTCTTATTGAACAAGAACTCAGGATTTGTTCATGCTGCTCTTATATTCTTTCTTATTTTTTCTCTACTCTCTTTGTCTCCTGTAAGAGTCTGACAAGTTATGACGTGTGCAGCATCTTCCTGGGAACCTCGACGTTGTTGGTCTGGGTCGGGGTGATCAGGTACCTTGGATACTTCCAGAAATATAATGTGAGTTCAGAGCATTTTTATTTGAACAGAAGGATTTAATAAGTGGTTGTTGTTTTATAATTCTTTAGCTACATGTTTTTTTTATTTTTATGTGTCGTGTCCAACGGTGTAGCAATCAGAATTGAATGCCAAGGGACATGGATGTCAAACTCTCATCTTTGGGAGTTTTAGTATTTTTGCTTCATGCCTAAAACATAAAGCAACTTAACATTTATGCCTCCAGGTCTTGATTTTAACCATGAAAGCAGCCTTTCCTAAAGTCCTCCGTTTCTGCTGCTGTGCTGGCATGATCTACCTCGGTTACACGTTCTGCGGGTGGATCGTACTCGGACCGTACCATGAAAAGGTAAAAGTTGCAGACATAGAGGTTTGTTTATCCAAGGACCTGCACTGAGTCATGTTGAGAAAGGTGTGGAGTAACTCGCCACAGAAGAACTGTAAAGTCTTTGTTTTTAGGTGACTAATGCCGTTTGCTGATGCAGAACTGCTGAGGCCATGTGTGTGGTTAAACACAGGAAGTCCAAATGTCTGAAACTGCATTTCCATTCACAATTTAATTTTAACAAGAGTGCATAAGCTACCAACATCAGCAATAATAATTGAGGAGGTCAGGGTTGGGATAGAAATACAGTGGCAGCCTTCTCATAGAAACCCAACTTGGAGACCACATCCATAAACACATTTTTATTTGTGTAGTTTCCTGATGTTGTACCTTATTTCCATTTCCAAAATCTGATATTTTATATTTGCCTCATCAATGAATCACAAGAAGAAACACAAATGTGTTCAGGTTTTGGGTTGCTAAGAGGCAAGAGATGAACACACACCAACTCAGAATTTTTACAGTTTTTATGTTCTCTGAAGATGTGAGAACATTTTTGGACTGACACAATGGTTGGGTTGCCATTATTAAAAAAGAAAAAAAAAAACAGAATGAAGAATAAAATAAACAGCTAAAAAGTTTAATGTAAGATTACCATCTAATGATTGATCATGTAAATTTTTGTCAACTAATTTAGTAGTTGATTAATCATTGACTTTACTGTAGAGACTCAGAAACGGTTATTTGCTGAAAGAAGAACATACTTAGAGCAATTAGCCAAAACGGTACAATAAATAAATAAAATTTGCATTTATTCAACAGATTAGCCTTAAACTGTATTGATAAGTGTTGTTGGAAGTATTTATTTAAATTTTTTTTAAGCTGCAGATGCATTCTCTGCCACAAATGATCTAGCATATTCGATTAATTGGCACAGCAGCTGATGCCTTATGTTAGATATCTGCTTTAGTTCATTTTGACTATTGTGGCTGAAAATTACTTAGAAATTGTTTTTTTTTTTAAATAATTGTAAATTAATAAAGAAATAATCTTACATTTAAGTTTCTGTAATGATACAGCTCATCCATTAGGTGTCAGTGTTTTCCCCCAGTTAGTCTGAAGTCATGAAGCTGTACACTCATACATATTCTGGAGGAAATTATAGCATTTTATGCTTGAAAATGTGTGATCATTCAATACTGGGGTGTTTGTTTGTATAAAATCATTTAGTCTGCCATTAAAACAAATATTCAATGACTCTCAATTCATCCATAAACTTATAAACCACCACATCATGGATATCCATTTTAAGACTGGGAACCACATTAAAATCTGTACTCTGCAGGCTGTAGTTAAAGAAACCAACCAATTTATGCAGGAACCTGGTGAAGGACAGTTTATGAAGCAGACTCTGAATGTTCCAGCACTTTAACAACTTAAGACTTTTACCACCATTTAATTATTCAGCAACCTCTCCAAAGGAGCACAGCTGGTTGTGGCGACAGGGAAATCCCGTGCCAGCAAGCGGCACCGGGAAGCCGTGTGTTTTAACTATCCTGCTCTGTCGAGATAAATTATTTACGGAAGTTTTGACCGCACGTGGGAGTCAAAACAAGTCGTGGCCTGCAGAGGTAAGTTTGTTCAGACGGCCTTATATCGGCTGCTTTAGTTCATCCAAAAGTTGTTGATGATCTTCAGCTGCTCAGCCATCAATCTTTTTCTTTATGGGAAACATTTGGCTGGAACATACTTTTTAAAAGAAAATCTTCAACATGATGCAAAGTAGCCTAGTTTGCGCACTGTAATTTAATGTGCAGTATTTTGTTATAATTCTACTCCCAACTGAATGCCTTATTTGTTACATCCCTTCCTTTTAGTTTTTTTTTCTTTTGACCAAAATAAACATAATTGGTTTCTTCCTATTTTATGGCATAACTATATAGTGATTCAATATTTACCAATTTGCTTAACCCTTAACTTCAAGCAGCAAAACACCGATTATGCATACATGCAAACCTAAAAGTGTTGTTCTACTCAAAACTACATCAAGTAATCAAAACCTGTAGCACTCTCTGGTATCTCACCGTCAGTTTTGTATCCTTTTAATATTTGATATAAAAAATTAACTCCAGCGCTCATGAGCCTGGTGGCATTGTAACGTATTCAATTTGCTCACCACAGCAGTTAATTATCAATACTTGAAATATTTACAGAAAGTTGACCAGGGAAGTTTCTGTCAGCCCTTCCAGGAATCTCTGTTTATCACCCCAGTAAATATACAGAGGATGTAATAAAACTCCACTTTCCATATGTGCATTCAGAGTATTGTGCTTTGAATCCATGGAGATGCAGAGGGATGTTGTTTCTAGATGCCATCAGTCTCTGGCTGACCAGAGCTTCTTGGATTAAGTCCATGTCTGACCTTCAGGACTCCTCTTTCCTTCAGTCAGCCAGCTGTCATTTATCTGTTTTCTGCTTCCTTTTTGGATTCAGTTTATTTGGGGCTCTCCCTTTTTTTTAATTTCAGTTTCTATTCCAGGTTCTTCATGTATGGAATTTACCCGTTTCTTTCCGTTTGCAAGATTTTAAATGCAAACGTGTTTTTCACATCATAGACCTGCATCATTTTATCACTCGTCTCTCGCCTTCTTCTCCTTTAGTTTGAGGGCCTGAGTCGAGTTGCAGAGTGTCTGTTCTCTCTGCTGAACGGCGACGACATGTTCACTACCTTTGCCCAGCTGAAGGACAAAAATATCCTGGTGTGGGTCTTCAGCCGGGCTTACCTCTACTCCTTCATCTCACTGTTCATCTACATGGTGCTGTCCCTCTTCATCGCCCTCATCACCGACTCTTATGAGACCATAAAGGTAAACAAACCTGCGCTCCTTGTCTAAGGGGAAAACGGCAGCTCTCTTAAAACACTTGGATACACAGATGTATTCATATCCCCTGAACTTTTTCACATTTGGACATGCTTCTTCAAATTTAACATTTGATTTGGATTTAATGTGGTAGACCAACACCTGTCAAAAAAAAATAAATAAAAAGCTGTAGCTTTTTTCAGTATCATTTAGTTCTTGGCCAAATGTTCCCACCAGCTTTCATATCCCTGCTGAAGAAAAGCCTCCCCACTGCCTGATGGGACAATGTGTGGATCAGATTTTTCACAAGGCATTTTTCAATGCTTCACATTAAAAGAGCACCTGATATGATGATGATGATGATGATGGTGCGAGTTGGTCTGGTAGAGCTAATGGAAATTTATTTGAAAAAGATAAATGACTTGATGTCCATGGAGCTGTTTGTAGGTTGTCATATTAGCATAACTCCTTTTAGTGGTACCTTTTTATAAGACATTTTATTCCAGCTGTAAAATAAGTATGTGCTGACTTTACCAGTTTTCCTGGTGGAAAAGTGCTCTGTAAAAGTCCAGGTTTAATGACTGAACAAGAGTATCTTCTGGATTTCTTGTTTATATATTGTCATCCTAAACTCTAATCTGGAATCGTCTCCTCCCTCCCCCATATTTATTATATCAAGTTGTGTGCAGGTCTGTCACAGTAACAGATTTTGCTGGACGATAAATTGTCCCAGAACTTATTGTGATAAATGATGATATTGTTGTTTTGAGAAAATTTTTAAGTAACGTAATGACAAAATAATAATGCAAGAGCACATTCTAAAAGATCAGTAAACTTCTAAATTCTAGTGAATATTTAACACTGGAACTGGGAGACATTTTAAATATCAAAAATAAATAACCTTCTCTAACCTTGTGTATTTCCTTTGTCTGCAGAACTATCAGAGGGACGGGTTCCCGCTCACTGATCTACAGAAATTTCTTCTGGGACATAAAGATTTTCCTGTTCAAGAAGAAATCGGCCAGACAGAAGTTGAGCTCAGTAACTCTATACGTCGCTGCTACTGCTGCCAACGGTATGACAGCAATGCTAATACTCTAAAATTACAACCTGGTTCAAATACGTGAGTTTTCAGAAATTACACTTGAAAAATTATATACTTTTTTTTCAATTATATAAAACACCCAGCCTTCTCTCTGCCCAGTACTCTCATGTTTTCCTCTCCTAATTTAATCTGGTGTCAGTTTCATTTACCAACACGGCCACAGTTGTATCCAAGTTGAGCTTTACTGTCAACATTTTGAGTTGAGGCTTATCAGTCTTTGAAAATCAAGGAAACTATTAATGCTCAACAGCTGGAATAAAACGAGATACAAATCCCCTTTTCCTCATCTCATTTTACTGCATCCTCCCATCTGCCTTATGCATGCTGGCAGATTTATACCAGCTAGAAATGGACGATAAAGTATAAAAGCTACATCGCTTGCTGGGCTCCAGCTTTATTTTCTCAATTCAACCCCAATAGCTGCACCTTTACTGTACTTTATAGCATCTTATCACAGTAGCAATTATTACGTTTGTGTTTGCAGCAGGCATATTGGATATTCTGACTTCAGGGTGTTGAACTTAAAAACTTCAACTTCAAGGTTCAACTGGGACATTGCATAATGATTATTGACATGACAAAAGAACTCATTTATAAAACGGAAACTTTGTTTGAAATATTGACTTGTTCAAACTTTCTGCTGTCAAATTGCAGACAAACGGAAATATAACATTCAGGTTGGTGGAAAAAAATTACTTTAACAAGAATCTGGATGAGAAAACATTTGTTAAAACTTTGCAAGGTGAGAACAAAAATGCAGAGTCAAAGGAGACTGTCAACTCTGCTCGAATAGTGGATAATGGCTTCCTTTTATAGGTTCTGGTCAGAGTAGAGAGGCTTGATTGGACTATAGGTGTGAATCTTTGATTGTTAGGCACCATGGATTCAAAACACAGATGGTTTTGCCATTTACCTATTGTTAAGGAAAGGGGATTGTTCTTTGCTAAAGAGGGCAGATAAATTCTGGGTTGGGGAAGCAACACTTAGTATCCAGGACAAAGGATCTTTCCTCTGCTGTCATGACACTGTAGAGGTCTACGTGTGAGCAGGTCGACCAATCGTATGATAGGACAAAGCAGACGAGGGGCGAGGAGCACATTATAGCATTTTCCATTACACCATGCAAGCTGTATCCTCTGTCGTACAGTATTAATGAGCTCCAGTGGTTTTTAGTTTTAGGGTTTTAAAAAGCAGATCTTGGCAAAGTGAGGGCTAAATGAGTTAAGTGGATGATTTAACAGCCCAGATCTGGTGCCTCTTGTCCTGAAGTTGCAGAATAGTTGCTCTCAAGGACTAGACCTGAGGATGGCAGGGAGGCTTTTTAACCTCCAAGACGTAGAACTCATCAACAAATATAAACAACAAAACAATAACTGCATATAAAAAACCTGGTCAGCGATCATAAGAAGTGTGTGATTACTGTGACTCTTTTAATTATTCCATTAATGACTGAGAAGAGTTTATATGTTTACCATGCCTTTTTATTTTTTTGTAGATTCATTTATAAATTTTGGATAACACTGACATGACACTGTTATAAGCATGATATAACACCTGTTATGAACTTAAAGGAATCTTCATAAATGTTTATAATTGTTGCCATGAAGTGTCACTCAGTAAATAATGACACTTGTAACGCCAAGTTGACACTTTTAATGGACGTTTTATGCAAGTTTTAATGGAACTTTGCATTAAAAGTGTCATTATTTACTGAGTGACAGTTCATGACAACAGTTATAAACATTCATAAAGAACATTGTCTGAAAGGGAAGTGAATCTAAATCTGCCAGGTGCATGAATAATTTTAACTTCGACTCTTTGACAGTGGTGGGTTTCTTTTTCTTTATATAAATGTTGGTCTAGTGCACGTGTCAGACTCGAGGCCTGGGGGCCAAATCTGGCTTGCCGCAGCTTTTAACGTGGCCCTCTAGACTCCAAATTACATCAATAAGTCTCCAGTTTTTCACAAATCCACAAAATTTACACAAAATCAACAAATCCCAACATTTTTATTGATTTTACTAAAAATTCTTCTCAAAACTGGTCAAAAGCGTAGTGACTGTTGCCTCAGCCTTGCTTTATGTAAAGTTATAGTTTGTGACTGATACGATGAGTAATAAAAATACACATTTAACCTCACACATTAGCGCAAATATCAGAAAAATTTATTATACATACTCCTAAATTAGCGCCACAAAATTTGTGATTTTGATTGGGAAAAAAATGCAAAAAACAATCAAAAGTCCTGAAGGGACTGATCACTGTGAAAAGATGTTCAATATTTAATTAAAACAAAAACCAAATAAACAGCCATTTCTTATTTTTTTAACACTTTAATGAGTTTTATCAACCCATTTGGGCACAACCAGCTCTTTAAGAACATTCAGAGTTTTGATATGGTCCAAAATGTAACTGAGTTTGACATTGCTGGTCTAGTGGCTTTTATTTGAGTAGTCAGACAGGAAGGTGGGTAATGAGAGGAAGACATGCAGGTCATCAGGCCAGGATTTGAACCCGTGACGGCCGCATCAAGGCCTATGGCCTCCTTATGTGGGTTGTGCTTTACCCCTGTGCCACCGCAACACCAACAGTGATAAGTTTAACACTGAAGTGTTAGGAGAGCAACCTAAGCCGAACAAATCAATGTATTATACAGATAGCTGCAGTTTATGGTTTGTCATTAATCGAAACCTTTTTTTTTTTTGTTCAGATTTTAATAACTTGCTGTCAGGTTTTCTTTTTGCCAGTCCCAACTCCACTGTGCTATGAAATAACACTGCTAGTAGATTTAATTAGCAGCTCAATTTGCATACGTTTTATCTTGTTGCTGCCAACGAGACATGTAACACTCTTGGTTTTTTTTTGTTTTTTTTTAAATGTGCATTCCTTTCCAATGAGTCGATCCCTATCTTCCGCCAACAGCGATGTTTCCTCCACATTGTGGATTGGCTTGTGGCCTTACTTGGACTGAGAGGAATGAAATTAGTGGTGGGAACTATGCAGACACACCCAGTGATGGACTGATCACAGAGAAGCTGCATCCTGAAAAGTAGGAAGACCATCGCTCTGTCCCCCACCTCCTCTCCTCGGTACATTACCTTTAAAAAAAACAATCTCTGCTCTCTCACTGGAGCTGGACTAGAGTCAGAAGCAGTTTCTTAGCATAGTGTGGTTTGGTGGGAAGACTTCTGAACGATCTATGGTTTAAAGTTACTCATTAGCTTTAATGTGGAAGATAATGCAATAGAATCTCCCTTGTGTGTCTAGTTTAATCTAGTAGAAATGCTTCTTCTTCTTCTTTTTTATCTCTTTTGTAATCAGATGACATGACAATTTCCTAACAAAGTAATGACTGGTGTTTTATTGTCTTGGTCACCACATCGCATTTGAGTCATGTCTGCCTCTTAGCCATTCACTCTTTATGGACTCAACTCAAGGAGCCACAGTGCCACTTTTTGCAGTGATAAAACGGTTCATTATTATTCTATTTAAGTTTATATTCATAAAACGTGCTTTGTGAGTAAAATAAACGTATGATAGAACAGACAGTTAGACCTTTAAAGAGTGCTGGATGCATTGAAAATGTTTCAACGAAATCAGAAACTACACTATAATAGTGTAGCTTCTATACTATTCTACACCAAATAATAGTGTAGAAACTTTTTAAAAGTAAATCCTTTTTTAAACAGTAAATGTGTTGTTTTAAAAACTTATTAAAAAAAATATGTTTTTAATTTTATTGTGATGTGTTCAAGATTTTAAAGTGGCTGAATGTTTAAAGTCCTGAAAGTGCTGGAAACTGTAGTTGGATTATTGACTTTAAAATTGCTTAAAATAAGATAAAAGTTCACATTTTCTCTAAATGTGTACCTTGTTTTTGCCTAAATTGGACTCGATTGAGACATGTTAAATGAAAGTTCATGGTAAAAACTTAATTTCAGCTACAACAGATTTAGTGTTAAAGTATCACTTCCATGGCGTATTTTCATCTTTCGCTATGTCATATGAACTCGCATAATTTCAAAATAACATCTGATATGGAACTGAAAGACTTGGCTAAAACACTGATCTGTTTGAAAAGATGTTCTTTAACACACCCTTCATTGTAATTGCCACCCCTGGAAAATATGTGTGTAAAATCTTACCCTTTTGTTGCTATGGCAACTTGGTAACCCCCCAAGATGCCACTTGTTGTTGCAGTTCTCCAAACAACTTCCTTATTCGTCCTACTACGTGATGGCACAATGAAACCAGGTTCTCCTCCAGCATTGTTTTTCATAGTTTGTGGTTTTAACCTTTTTATTTAATACCAAGTGTTGAGATAGAGAAATGGTGACCTGTGCAATACCATACCTAGGGATATGGTTTCCATTTAAAACTGTCTAGAAATTGACGCCGATCAACTTAAAGTACAGAATTGACCAACAGATCAGTTGTTATGGATGCCAAATATTTTTGACTATTTTTTTTTTTTTTTTAAAAAGGACGTTTGCTCCTAATGTGCGGTTTCCTCTGCCTTCACTCAATAAATGTCACCATAGAAGATTACACCATTGCAACATAGAGCTAATTTATTTTAATGTTTTTTTATTTATTTTTTGCCAATACTTGTGGAAAGTTCTGCATCACCACAATAAGGTTTCTCTCACCAGACTCTTGTGCTCAAACCTGTAATTCATTTGTTTTTCCTGGACCTATTAGAGCTGTGATCCATTTCTGGGCCATTTAGGGTTTCCTGCTCTGGATCTTAAGTGGTTAAAGTGTAGTTTCAGTAACGGAGCAATTATGTAAGACTGAGTAGTGCAACTCAATTATGGAGTAAGCTGTGTCATTAGTACCCAAGACAAATTGCAGACTGTATAATTGGAGACAGTTGCCATCTTGCTACTCACTAAATTGATCTTCGGAGTACGTTTGTCTTAATGTGTGGGAATAGATGAGATGAGGAAACATGGCAACGTCTCACAGGATGAAATATGATCTGAATTTAGTTAGCTTTTCTTTTCTTTTTTTTGTTTGACCTGCTGATGATGGGACTCGTTTATCATGAGCATTTATCATTTATTCTGGTTTAAGATGGAAGTTTAAATGCAAGGATCTGCCTTTTTTTAAATTGATCTTTCAAGTTTCCATTTTTATTCAAAGACAATATGTGATGTGATGGAGGGAAACTTTAAAAATTAGGAGTCCACCTTACAGTTCTAGTGATTTTTACATTTAAACAGAACCCAACAAACACACAGCTTTAGTTCTACTTGATGCTTTTTTTCACAGAATCTTGGCATATTCTGGTATGTCTGAAAGTATTTATTTAGTTTTCTGACTTAATCAAGAATTGTAGCAGATACGGGGATGTAGAGGCATCTATTTTTGTCAAAACAACAATAACAAAAAAATATGAAGACAAAAAAACGGCAAATAAAAAAGGTTGGTTTTGTGATGAAAGCTATTTCTCCTCTGTTGACCCTCGGGGTGCAATCTATTCCTGGTCTCGGACCGTTTGCTGCAGGTCTTCCCCCCGTTTCTCCACCCCATTTCTTTTCAATTTACTGTTCAATAAAAGCAACTGGTGCCAAATAAAAAATAAAAAAAAGAAGAAGCTAAAAAGTGAGTGCTTAATGGAAAAGAGGATGTGGTGTTGTGCACAGAAGCCTCTTGGTCAAAAGCTTTGAGTTTTGTTTTTCAGAAGACTTGTTCCTCCCTGGAGAACAAACACATACTTGAAATGTGGATGTTTGTGGAAGTGAGAGGCTGAGTAGGTCAGTGGCATGAGTATGACTGGTCTTGGACAAAATTCCCCTTTTTCATAGCTAAAAAATTATGAAATAAATGATAAAACATATTTTGTTCCAGCTGCACTAAAAAAAGAACAATCATGGAATACTATGAAGCCTGGTTGTGCGAACCTTTGTTTTTATATTTCTCTTTGACTTTGCAGTAGGATTTCCTGTGTGCATCCGAGATGCTTTTTTATGTTTTTGAAATCTACTCTTGGCAAAATTCATATTTATTTATTTTTCTTATCTAATCCTACCCCACTTGAAATATATTTGCTCAATGCTGCTTGATTTGTATCTGACAAATCCACAAGGCAGTAGAATATCTAGGAATAGAAAGACTCTCTATGATGGCTCCAAACCTCCAATCAATGATCTGTAGTAACCTTTTGGTACGAACTACCTGCCAAACACTGATGTGAGTACCAGAGCAGTTTGAACAAGCAGCTTATTTTTTGAATTGTGATATCTTTTATGACAACTTTAGTGCAACATACTCATAGGACTTCCTGAGTCTTTTGTGGGCAGTTCTGGCCTGAGGTGTATTCAGAAGGACTAACGTTGTTAGGAAATGATAAAAGGCTGTGGCTAAGGAAGACGTGTGCATTTAGCGAAAGCGCAGTAATCATTATTTTATAAAACTCTCGTTCACCTTTCTGGATTTGTTATTCTGTTTTAGTATAGTGAGCAGATATTTTGATCGATTTAAAAAGACTAAAACTTCTGAGTGAAGTGTATTTTGCCATCTGTCATTTTTGGGTTGACTTGGTGATGCAAGCACAGATCCAGTAAGGTTCACCACTAACCATTTTTGCGCACTCATTTCTGTGCGGTATTAAAAACCCACTGCTAATTCCGCCTCACTTTCTAAATGAGACTAAGACATTTACAACCTGTGGTGCAAAAATTCTGTTGCTTTCTGACAACTAAATAAGCCTTTTTAGTATAGGAGCTGGGTCAGAGTGGATTAAAAAAGTCTTCACTTTGTGGGATAATCAGATTATTTTAAACTAACTAAGGTGAACTATATATATTGTTAAAAATCTGATTAATTTGTGTTGCTTCCATAAGTTTTATGGTTGGAAGAAAATGGACAAAGCTGAAGTTAGGAGACTAACAAATTAAACCTGGCAAAATATAGTTGGGATTTTTTTTTAAGATTAAACAAAGAACTAAGGGTAATAAATAACCTAGTCCATTTGAAGGCAACATAACTGCTCAATTCTGTTTAATTGTATTAAAATGTAGTTTAAAAAAAAAACTTGTATCTTTCTGTCTGATATGAAGTTATTAGGATTTCTGTCGATGCTCACTTTCAAAGCTTTAAACAGAACCTGTCATGTTCGCCTATTCACCCTCTGCACGTATTTGCACATGTGCAGCTGTTTGGACTCAATAAATGATCACATTTTTCAAATCTTGTAAGCCGTCAAGCTCAGGCTGAAGTTACGAGCCCCCTAACACTAGAGTGTGCTGTGTAGTAAATCAGTGGACGATTGTTTGTCACACTCTCATCGAATTAAAGACTTGTCCAACATGCAGCCTGCAGTTTGCTCATGCAGAGCTGTGCTGTTACACAGCTCTGTTGAAGACGTCAGTCACGACCACGAGTCACGAACATTTGTGAAACGTGTGTGTTGCTGCAACTGTGTGAGCCTGCAGTACTGAACACTGCCTCAGAGTGTGTAACTGTGGACATGATTATAATTAAAATGTGTTTTTGTTTTTTAAAAATAATCTGGAGATCTACCTTTGGTGACTCATATCCTTGGAATGAATGAAAATGATGATTTCTGAAAGTAATGATTTCAGATCCACCGTTAATCATTATTCATTTCATGCGGTTGATATTCAAACGGTTCTTTCACACGAGATAGGTTGCTTCATGTCTTCTTTTTTATTTTTGTCTTTGTTTCCTCTCTGCAGGGCTCCACCACCTGATGATGTCATACTAATAAGCTGAAGGCAGGCCCACTTCCAGGAGAGCTGCTTTTTTGGAAGTTTCTGGAACCAGGACGTTCCTTCTCTGAGGCAGTCTCAGAGTTCAAACGTTGCTGCCTTTAAAAAAAAGAAAAAAAAAAAAAAGGGAACAAAAAAATGGAAATCCAGGCACATGTCGAGTTCAGGGCTAAAATATCCAATAAAGTGTAACAGAAAACACAAATCTGGACTCTGACCTGGAACTGAGATGAATTATTTAATATAGTAGCAGATTCCACTGTATTTCAGGGTATGGCGTAAAAGTTTACTGGGCCTTTTTTTTTAGGTCTCCACGGGCACTTCAAGGCCAAAGAACTGTTTTCAGGGCATTGCAAAAATGGATCCTGTGCAGGGCAGGATGTAAATTATTCAAATGTTGAATAAAATTTTGCTATAAAACTTATACATGTTTTTCTTGTATAAATAAATTGCATAAACAGCCACAGGCATTTAAGGAAGTATTTGCATAAAATGACTTTACAGCTTGGAGCACAAACATGCAAGTAGAAACATGAATGTCCTTTTTGACTGACGGTCATAACTTAACCGTGCTGAGTAAAAGTGCTTGTGAAAATGCTTAATAGTCTTTGCATTAATGGGGGATTTTATTTCTTTGCAAAAATTGTTCTGGGATCTTGGGGCGGGGCTAATTGAATACATTTTGTAAAAAGCTGTAATTAAAATGAGGAATAAGGAAAGGGGGTAAACTCTCATAATGTTCAGAGGCTTTTGATGTGAAACATGATGAATTTAAGCTTTCAAATTCTCACATTTCTCTCTGAACCTTGGTTTATAAAAGTTGAGGGTTTCAAGCAACTTTAAATTTGACTCCAGCACATTTAAGAAGGATTTGAAGCATGACATCTTGATTTAAATTAATAAAACAAGTATTTGTTGCCGTTTTCATTCATTTCTGTTCTTGCATGTGAGCTGCCTCTCAAAGAGAACTCAAATGCTTTCCATGTACGAATGAAGAAATATCCACCTTTTGGCCTGATGTATTTACAACTTTCACCTTACAAAATATTTTTTTTATTTCAAGTGCCTTTTATTTAATAAATAACTGTCCAGGCAGGTTATTGTTGGCTCAGTATGTGCAAATAAAGTATTTCAAAGTGGGGTACATTGGTAGATGGTGGGTTCCCAATTCAATTTGCACTGAGCGATGCTTGATGGCCCACTAAAATAGTCACTAAAACTGGCATAGTGTGTTTATTACGCAATTATATTTTTTTTCTTACCAACATCTGCAAACCAGACAAAAAAAACCCCGAACATAATAAGAAATTAAAGGACAAGAAGTGTGTCCTTTTGTCCTGTCAACCCAGGAAAACATGTAGAAAACTTTAATACTTACATCTTCCACATAATACCACCACTTAAAAAAAAACATAAAAATCTTAGCCAAACGGGACTAACTACTCCCCTAAAGTCTTTGTGCTCATTATTGTAGTTGGTCAACAAGGCATATTAAAGAAACATATTAGGAAATTAATTTGAAGATAATTATTGATTTTTTTTTTCCGAATTAAAAACAAAACAAAACAAAACAAAAAAAACATTTAAGTCTCGGTTGCGTGAGTGAACCGGTCAGCATGTCGTAGTGTAGGGGAATTCAGCTGAACGTGTGGGTGGGCCACGCCCTCCGCGTCAGCGGGCTGAAGGCAGCTTTAAAGTAAAGACTCCGGCTGCTCTGTCTCCGTTGTACTCCTGAGGTTGACTGCTGTAACTTCCCGCTGTGTACAGCTGCCAGGAACAACTGTGCTGCAATGCTTAATCACACAGCACAGCAGGTTTCGCAACTCTGACTCTACTAGCGCAACGCACTTACCCATACCTCGGTCCGTCCACAGGTAAACCCACCTGTTTTAATTGTATTTCTCGTTGTTTAACTGCGCTGTAGTTTACAAAAAAAAAAAAAAAAAAAAAAGGAAAAAAAAAAGAACAATCTTTTTCTTGTTTTCTTAAATATTTTTGGTTCTGGTTGGATTTCTCCCCCTTTAACCGGGTTTAATAGACCTGACCGGACAAATAGCTGTAAAGTTGCGTAACAAACCTTGTGTTTGATTATGGCTGTCAGCTTGAAATGCGTTTTCAGCGAGATACGGACATGCCAGCCGGGTTTCATTCTCTATGAAACGGTAGAAGTAATTATCTTGTCAAACTTTACTAATTAGACACATCAGCTTTTCTTGTCAAATCTGTTGCAGCACATTCGGCTGATAACCCGATGATCTATCCTGTTGCCTGAATTCCTCAAGTGCGGGATTCATCAGCTGAATTTTTTAATTGTCTAATATAAGCAGTCTCAACTTCTGTTCTACACTAAACACGCGTTATTCAGTCATCATAAACCGCCGAAATGTTCTTACTGAGTCCGTATTTGTCATCTCTTTATTTATTATTCTACTTTTCCTTTTCCAGATCGCTCTACAAAATGGCTCAGAATAACTGTTATTATAATGAGAGCATGCAGTTCTTCTACGACAAAGTCGGTAAGAGACAAGGCTTGAACAGCACCATGCTCATCACGGTCCAAGTGGTCGGCTCCACCTTCTGCATCTTCATCCTGGTCGCTAACTCCATGGTAATTGCTGCTGTAATAACCAACAAGAGGTTTCACTACCCCTTCTACTACCTTCTTGCCAACCTCGCTGCCTCTGACTTCCTGGCGGGCATAGCGTACGTGTACCTCATGTTCAACACGGGTGATGTGTCGCCAACGCTGACTATTCGCGAGTACTTTTTCCGCCAAGGACTTCTGGATGTCAGTCTGTCGGCGTCTCTGGCCAATCTTCTCGTCATTGCGCTGGAGCGCTACATCTCTGTAATGAACTGGAAAGTCCACAGCAACCTGACCAAGAGAAGGGTGATCTTGTTGATCGTTCTGGTGTGGAGCATCTCTATCTTCATGGGGGCGGTGCCCAGCATGGGCTGGAACTGCATCTGTAGCCTGGACAGTTGCTCGGCGATGGCTCCCATCTTTAGCAGGAGCTACTTGATTTTCTGGTCGGTTTCCAACCTGATTATTTTTGTTGCCATGGTGGCAATCTACATGAGGATCTACGCGTACGTCAAGAGGAAGACAACGATGCTGATGTCACACACCTCCAGTTCCCTCAACCGCAAAAGGACGCCTATCAAGCTCATCAAGACGGTCATGGCTGTGCTCGGTAAGTGCTGCTCAGGAAAGAGGCCCCGGGTTTATTGGAATAGTTGGGATTTTTGAAATGGGATTCTTTTAGAAGGGCCCGTCACGATAACACATTTTGCTAGACGATAAATTGTCCCAGAACTTATTGCGATAAATGATAATATTGCTGTTTTGAGGCCGTTGTCAAGCAATGTAATAGTAATAATGCAAGAAAACATTCTCGAGGATCAATAACCTTTAAATTCTAATTAACATTTACAGACCAGAACTGGAAGACATTCTAAGTATCCAAAAATAAATAAAGAAAACAACTGAAGCAACTAATAAAATGAATTATGAAGTCTATGTAGACAAAATTATCTACATAGACTTCATAGACTTGGCAGATGTTTTGGCAGCTGCCAAAACAGCTGCCAAAACACCAAACTGAAGACTTTTAGCATTCAGTTTTTGGTAAAAAAAAAAAAAAGACAAAGAAAAGAGAAAAATGATAAATCAAACGAATGAAAATTATTGTGTTTCTTTTAATTTATCATGCAATTAATTGATTTATTGTGCCAGGCCTATGTCTAACTCCAGATTTATTTTTCCTGCAGTAGATAACCTGTTAAGTCTCTTCCTAGGTCCATATAATGTATAGACATATGTTAGTTTCAATGTAAATAACCACTGAATGAAAACATGGTGATGATTTTAAGCATGTGGGTGTTTAGATACACCCACATGATATTGTTGAAACTGGAGTTGTTTTAGGACAATAGAGATCTGCTTTGGTCAGATAAACTATTATTTCCAGCATCTACAACAAACTAATCTGGATTTATGCTAGATTATAATTCCAGTTGAATTATCTACTGGAAGTAAGATAAGAACAGTGTATAATCTGATCCCAGTACCTCAAATTAAAACTCTAAACCAGGGATCTGCAATTGAGGTCCTCAGGTGTCGTGTCCTGCAACTTTTTGGTGCCTTCCTCCTCCAACACACCTGAGTCAAGAGGCTGGTTTACCTCCTTGGCATGTGAGCAAGTTTTGCTAAATCTGTCTGCTGATTCTGCAGGGATGCATCCAAAAGTTTCAGGACAGCTAGCCTTGAAGACCGGAGTTACACATCCCTCCTTTTAACTCTTCATAACATCTCTTTACAGTATTTTAAAAAAATATATTTTCTTACTCAGTATGAATGAATATCTCCTAACAAAAAAGTAAAGCAGCCTTGCAAAATTTTTCAGATACAAACAAACTAATTGAGTTTTAATGACATCAATGTGAACCACTAACTGGTTTAGTTACATTTTTAGTCGTGTACTACAAAACAAAGAGTGAAAGTAATTGAAGAGTTCTGATGTGTATGTTAGGCCCAGGTTTGATCTCCAGCTGGCACAGCAGGACTTCAACAGGCCATATAACAAACAGACCCTGTTACGTGCCGCGCCCCTGATTCACCCGCATCCAAAGCACACACAGCTACGCCATTACTGCAGCGCTGCCTCGGTTCAGTGCATGACTTATCAAAGTCATGCACTGACTTTGATAAGTCACAAAGATGAAGCCGTCTTTGTGTGGCACAGACCAGACAAAAGGAATTCAGGGATCAGATTTGCTTAAAACGAACCCAGCTAGACTGGAGTGCAAACTGTTGTGACATTTATTAGCTTGGATTCGTCTTTTTTTCAGTGTTAGTTCCAGTTGTTTGAAATCTGAAGCAAACTTCATTTGCCTTGGTGAAATAGTTTTTTCTCAACATTTTCAGGTTTCATCCAAATGAAAACATACATGAGATGGTTGTTGTGTCTCCTCCGCAGAAAACGCTCTGTAATTTGGGCCGTCCTCTTCTTCCGTCCACATGGCTCCATACCGTACTGTATGGTACATAAGAGCTGTTTGCCTCTATACACCCTTTATTTCAAGCTGCCGTGTAATTATCCTCCGTGCAAGCGCGCTGCTGCACGGCCTGTGTGGCCAGCTGTCGGCCACAACACATTGGCCTTCAGCGAACGTCCCCAACTCCAAGAAAAGCAAAAGTTATACTTCAAGACTCTGGCAATTGTTTTCAGATGCTACTCTGTAGAAGTTTGTGTGTGCGTGACTTAGCAGCCTTGACTTCTGTCTAAAATAAACTTTGCTCATTGCATCATTTCAATACAGCGTAACATTTAATAAATAATTTGATTTCCTAAATTACCTGTGTGCAACTCCAGATCTTACTAATAGACAGATATTACAATAAAGAAAAAAAAGAGGAGAAGAGAGTAGTAAAAACTTTTGTTCCCAACTTAAAGTCTTTTGACCAACTGGAGAAACCAGTTCAGTCAGGTGAACCTTGCCGGCTTTGTTCGTAGTAGACTGAAATGAATGAAGGTACCTGGAAATCAACACCATGTACAACTCTGGAGCAGGACACTTCTACAGTGCATTTCTACAACCTCCTAATGACTCTGATCTGGCACATATGCTTTAAACTCTATTAAGTAGATGGAAATAGTTGGAAAGGTTGGACTTGTAAAATGTAAACTTCAGCTCGACTTGTTCAACTATCAGTTTTATAAATAATGAAAGCAACAAGCGCTCAGAACATGTCCGTAAAAAAATAACCTTCCTTTTGTCAGAGTTTTAAGGAAGAGCCAAGCCCACTTTCAAACACGCGACTCATTCTGTTCATGGACTCTCAATGAAGGTCACCGTTTTAGTCTTAGGCAATCAAAACGAAGCAAAACTTTGGTTTATCTCGCCTAAACGTACTTTTCAAATGTAAAAGCTCAACTTTAATGGTCCTTCTTGGTCTCCTATGTCTGACTCCACATGTGCAGAAGCAAACAAAGCAAAGTGAGCTGCAGCAGCGCCCTGCATCTGTATATTTACAGAAATGTTGGTAGTGCAGACAAGTCACCGCCTGCAGCTTCCTCCCTCTGCAACTTGTGTCCCAACATGCTTGGAGCAAATGTCTAATTTGCTTTTCCAGTGGCATGGCGAGTTAAAGGCCGAGAGAGTCTGAATAAGGAGATTAGCTGCAAACCAGGACACACCTTTTTTTTCATAGTTCTTCAGAAGGGATGAGCTGCAATAATGTTACAGAAAGATAAGGAGGTTTTCCTTACAAAAGGGGAGTGTAGGATTGCAGAAAAACTAGCGTGCATGTTTGCATTGCACACAGACGGGGCAGAAGATTGTTTTGTGCATCACTGAGAAGCATCAATCAGAGGTTTTGTGTCCAGATTCCCATCAGCATATTTTGTAAAGATCTGGTAGATTAGTTTAGATTTTAGCAGATTGATTCCTTTAGAACACCTATAAATAACAATTTTTTAAATTTAAAATTGAACTGAGTCATGAGTCTAATGTTCATATCAAAATGAAGTCTTAATGTCCTAAGAACAGCTCAAAGTTACAAACAAAATCCAACTAAAAAGTATTACAGCACTTCTCAGATTATTAGCTAAGCCCAATTAAATTAGAATAATGTAAAATTGTTTATCACTCAGGCGTACAGGTGCCCAAAAAGCCTTTCTATGTGATAGATGATTTTTAAATTTCTACCTAATTTCTGTTGCATTTTGTGTTTGAGAGAATAAAATGAACTTATCTCTGCAGCTAAACAGTATTTCACTATTATTTCAGAAATAAAACCAACATAACAGAGTTTAAACATTTTATTAACCTGTCATTAGCATCAATTAGTACACTTCATGCTGTAAGCATTACTAAATGTGCATTCCCTGCAAGATTTTCAAAGGCGGCCAACATGTCCAATTCCAGCATGATCCTTAATATTTGGAGTCTGAAAACTTGGAGGATAAATCAGAGCAATCTTTCCTCTATCAGCCCAAAAAAGCAGATATCCCTTCACAGAAAGCGCACTTTCCTTTTCAGGAATCCCTAACACATTTTGCTCTTCCTCTGAAGTGAAATATTTATCTCTCTCAGTGATACTGAAATTAGCTAAATTCCTCCAGCATAAATCTTTCACACTGAAGAGTGTTTTTGTCGGTCTCATGATGAATTCACTGATATGGAAGAAAAGATTGGACATTTATTTTCGGGCCATCTGATCACTAATTGGACTTGGTCCAATGAGAAAATAAATCGTTCCTGTCTTCACCCATTTTCTCTGTGGATCTTTGATTTTCAGAAAGTGTTTACTTCAGCTTGAATATGTTGCAAAAAATATTTTTTAGTGACTCCTGGCATTGATAAAATCATTCTGTTTAGGAAGAAATATGTCAAACAAAAACAATTAAAACTCTACAATCAATGACTTGTGACGGCTCCCGGTACATTATGAAGCACCACTTCTGCATATTTGACAAAAACTGTCTATTTCTGTTCCTTTATGCTGTGTTTTAGAGTTTTAATTCCCTCTTTGAACTGACTAATATTTCAGTTGCTTTTCATATTTCGTTATTTGTTTGAGTTACTTGTGGAAGTTAAAAAATGCATGCAGAAAACAGTTCTTTTCTTCACTCAGAGATGTATGAATTGCGAAACTACATTACATTATCACAACTGCAGGAAATGTAGAATTTACGACTTGCACACATTTATGATAATAATTTTTGTTTCTGTCTTCAGGAGCCTTTGTGGTCTGCTGGACCCCGGGTCTTATTGTCATGCTCTTGGACGGCCTGAAATGTGAGGACTGTAAGCTGCAGAAACTGAAGAGCTTGATGCTGCTTCTGGCTGTTGCCAACTCCGTCATGAACCCCTGCATTTACTCCTACAAGGACGAGGAGATGTGGACAACGTTCAAAAACCTCATGCGCTGCATTGGAAACGGCACGCGGCGACAGCGGTCGACGCGCGCCAACGCCAAGCCGCTGGGCTCCAGTCAGGACGCGAGCACGAGTCCGCCGGCCTCAGAGGAAAGAAAAAGTGATGACAATGGATCGCTCGATTCGTGAAACATCGTCTTGTGGTGGCTTTTGCAGAACTGCTCTCCCCGTTGTACACACGGAAGCGTTGTGGAGACTCTGCCGACTCGGACAGTTTATCTGTAGCGGTTCTCCATGGGTTTTCCTCAGCTTGAAAAAGTTTTCTTGAAGAGACGCTGCAGACCATCTGGTCAAATGAAAAGAGATAAGATAACTTTACGCACCACTAAATTCTCTAATGGCTGTAAAGATGTCCGGTTTTACTAGAGTTTCATCCATTTGGGCACATTACTCCCATCCGTGTGTAATGGGAGATTCATTCCAGTTTCATCCTGTTTTCTGTCAGTGTCATCAGGTCTCTGACTCATCCTGAGAGAGGGTGACACTGCGCCGCAGTGATTGATGAAGTAGCTGCATTCAAAACATTTTGAACCCTGAAGTGTAAAAGTTGTACGAAGCAGGATGTAGTTTGTATTAGGCGTTTGTTGATATTTGTTGTAAATAGATTTTTTTTTTTTTTACTGCATGTGTAGTTTAAAAACTATAATGGAGGATTTTGAATTAAATATGCTTGGGCAGGGCTGCATTTTAAAGTTATGTGTTTGTGTAAACGACTGTAAACTGCTGTAAAGAAACTGTACTTGAACATAGAATAAGAAGATTTTTCTTAAATACCCATTTTATACCTCTTGATCAGATCTTGTTGTTCATACCCAATCCATCTCCTCTTTTTTTATTACTCATGGAAACTGAAACTTCCTGTTAAGAACCTGATGAAGACAAACATGCTTTTCTGCACCATTTAAAAAAAAAAATCTGCCTCACCTCTCTGCAGCACACTGGATTCCAGCTGATACTGTTTGTTTTTAGCATTGAGGAGGATAAGACAGTGAATCCCTCTCCACACAGACAGTTGCACAAACCACTGCAAGCTGACCACGTCGCTAAACCCGCAGCAGAGTTCAACTGACTTTTCGCTAAATGTATTTTTGCCAGCGCTGCTGTAAGGAAACCCTTCATCATCAAAGCTTTTTGAATCTTTCTTTGACTTCAGCTTTGTAAAACTGCTCGGTTGAAAGATTTGAAGCTCCAATAATTAAGCGGAGATTACTCATGCTCATGCACTTTGACCGTTGGACTTGTCAAATCATCAACTGTCTTGCATAACTTCTCTGATTATTCCTTCGTGTGAAACCTTTCACTTTGAACTGTGCTTCGTTTATAAAAAAATGATTTCATGTAGAAGTAGAAAGAAATCTCCTGAATGCCAACATTTAGTGTCTTATAGAAAGAATGACATTTCAGCATTAAAGGGTAAATGAAACAAGCTGTATGTAGTCACTTGTTGCTCCAAGAGCAACTATTATTTATTTACAGGGTGCAGAAGAAGCAGAGCTCACCTGGGACGTCATATTATGCAGAACTGCTCCTCCTGGCTTTTGGCCTACTTTTTTATAGCCTGAATTTGTATTTTCTACCATATAAATGAGTAATTGACCTGAAGACTAGAACACGCCATGCATGCCTGTGCTGTAGATTAGTGGAATAAAATGATTGTCTTCATTTAGATGTTTTCCTTGTCCTGCCTTCATGATCTTGAATGAACATGAATCCATGCTGGGGTTCATAATGACCTCTGTTAAAGGAAGGATGCATCTAAAATATTAAGGCCACACAACCTGAGGATCTGAAATGTAGAGGTATGGATAACATTGGTTTTTATGTTTTATTGTCTAATGTACTCAAAATGAGACAATTGCCTTAATGTACATTCTATTCTATTAGCAAAAAGAAAGAAAAAAAATACTTCGAGAGAATTGATTATGAGAAAAGAACCTGCCGATGTATTAATGTTAGCTTTTTAAACATTTCAAATAATTCCCTTGTTTGACATTAAAATGTGGATTTACAAATCAGCTCATTTCTGAAAGTGGTTTATTTGTCCAATGTACTTCTATAATCTGGACTAAGTCTTTTATAAACAGACTGAGATTTTGGCAACTATTACATTTATTTACACTGTAAAATTGTCTTTGTCCTTTCTACCTTTTTCTACCCATTACTAGAGGAATCGTGTGCTATTTGAGTGTCATTGATCAAACTATCATTTGATTTTGTTTCATGTGATGAAGATAACATTTTTTCTCTTGCTAAGTAATGCTGTTGCTATTATCATACACAACACCCTCTTCACGTTTAAAAGGGACAATTAAAGTTTGTGCAAATTGTGAGTCCGGTTGCTTATTCAGTTGAGTTTATTGCAAATAAAAGTTTTGATGAGACATTTAGTTCAGACGAGTTCACTACCAGTCTGTTCAGAACATCTTGTTTTAACTCAATCCAACAAAGTCTTGTTTAGATTAGAAACCAGGAGTATTACACAGAGCACAGTCAGTAAGAAATTATTCAATGGTGATTAGTGAAAAGAAAAATGTTTATTTAAGTAATCCAGGGCGCTCCCTACTTGGCTTAGGAAACTATAAAGAGTCAAAAGTCATTTAAAGTTACAATTATGTATTATGATAATTATTCTCAGAACCCCAATGTTGACACTCCAACTGAGAATCACAAATGATCTTTTTATAAGTCACATTTAGAATCAATAACTAACTCACTAGTAATCACTCTAATAAATTTTATAATTACCTAAGTAAAGAAACAAAATACAACATCAACAAACATGAACTCTAGCCACCATAAAGGTAATTGCAAATGTTCACTGCAATGCAAACATTATAAACGAATGGTCACAGCGTCGTTAACTGAAGGAAGATTTAACTTGATCAACACGATGCGAGCGTTTAAATTATGAGATTGAAATTTAAAGGAACTGTTTGGAAAGGGTAAAGGAGGAATATGGAAAGAACTGAATACAATAGAAATGTTTTATGAATCCCACAGTGGGGAAATTCACTTGTTACAACAGTTCAGTAACTGCTAAAAATATGAAAAAATATTAACAACTGTGTATTAATAAACTACTTGCAGATAGCATAAAATTAAATAGAAACCCGAAAATCCGGTAGATTTTATAATAAAGAACAAATAATTACAGACTATATTTTGGATGTTCTTTGCAAAACGTTGCTGTGCTCACATGAAGGTAACTAAAGAGCACATGTGATTTATTGCACGTCATTAATGAAAAGTCTGATGGCGGAGGGGATGAAATATCTCCAGAAGTTCTCAGGTTTACACTGTGGATGCTGCAGCCTGCTGCTAAACGATCTGAGCTCAGCTCACACACTGGCATGGAGGGGCTGAGACATCTTCTCCATGATGAATGTCATCCCACCTCAGTGGGATCCACAGGCTGATCCAGGACCGAGCTGGCTCTCCTCTCCTATCCAGTTTATTGAATCTCTTTCTGTTCCAAAGTGCAGCATGAAACACTGCAGATGCAGATCTCAGACGATGGGGGCGACTTTGTCCCTCCTTGTCCAGAGAATTTGGGTTGCCAGTCCAGGTACCTCTACCCTTCCATAATCTCTGGTTCACTGGTGATGTCTGTCACCGTCTCCATTGTCTTGGTTGATGTGAAGGTTATTGGCCTCAAACCAGCTTGTAAAGTTGCTGATAATCTTCTTGCACTTGTACTTCAGTCCTCAAGGACTGCTGTCCCCCATGTTTCAGTTTTATTCCCTGGTTCAACACATCTTCATCACTTGATGGTTTGTTTCTCTGCTGAGGAGTCAGTAATGCCGTTCTGGTTTCCTGGGAAGTTGGAACTTGAGGCCGAGTTTGACGTCACTCCAGAGAAGTAGTTACAATTTCAACATGGCGACGCCCATAAAGATCGTTTGCAATGCAAACAGAACTTTTCATTTGTTCAGTTTAGAGTTGCAGAGGCCACATTCAACATTGATTTTAGATGTGTGTCTGGTCAAATAAACACGTTTCCACCATACTGCCATATCTCAAGTCACAGCTGGGGTTAGTCAGACTCATGGGGCATTCCAGTTGATTTTTCCTTCTGGGAAAGTCGGAATTTTCCAGTTCTGAGTACAACTGGAACACAGCATTACTACCTGGGTGTTTAACCAGGGAGCGAACTGAAATATGTAGGACAGTGACCCTTGAGAACTGACTTTGGACACCCGTGGGATAAGGGGATATTCAGGAGGAAGAAGGCCAAAAGGTATGGAAAATAAAGACTTCAAAACCAGCTTTAGATAAACTGATAAGACACACCTTACTTTTGACCTGGGTATGTCGGTGTAGACTCTGTCACGAGGACATGGCCATTTTAATCACTTAGACAAAAGACAAACAGATTTTTTATCTTGTTTATAAAGCAAATGTAGACATTTCCTCCAAAATGTTACTTCTGTTCATCAGATTGTTCAGAACTGAAGAAGCCCTTTTATTTTATTTGAATGAGAAACTTATTCAAGGAACAGGAGAACCATTCCAGCTACCTTCAATTTATGCTTATTTTTTGGCTCTGCTTTTGTTCTGTGGCCTGTTTACGAACAGAACTGGACTCAGGAACTGCAATTCTCAACATGAAACACTATCAAAACTTTATCTTACCGTATCCGGTCTGTTTCTGTCTCTACCACAATTGCATGAAAGCAAAAATAGAAAAAAAAAAAACACTTTCTGGAACTTCACATGTAAAATATGCTGAAGCAACCACTGGTTACGATGAATAATGATGCAACTTAATTTCAAATAAGTGGATCAGATCTGGAAAATCCAAGGAGTTTGATTCTCGTTCTGTGAAGTCTGACTCGACACTGAAAAATTGCAAGTTATTTCAAAAGCTTAATAAATTCCAAACGACCAAAACACGATTCAACCTAAAACATTTTTAAAGTGTTTCCACATCACAGCGACTTCCAGGGTGTAAAAACAACATCTCAACAACAAAATCTGTGGAATAAAATATTATCTCAGATCAATCTGATGTCTCGATGTAGAGATTTCCACTAGTCTTGATAAGACGAGGGAAAAGTGGATCTTTATATTCAAATAAAGTAAGTTTTGAGTTTTTTCATGACTTGAGGTGGCTTAACAGGAATAAGAACAATATGAGTGCTTGTTAACGTTATGCTGCCTTTCACTGAATTTAAAAGAATGACTTTGAGTTCAACATGATTGACTGGGTTCTTGTTTTCCTACAGTCACTTTAGACAGTTACAGATTCCCTCTTTATAGAATAGAATAGAATAGAATAGAATAGAATAGAATAGAATATACTTTATTGATCACCAAGGGAAACTTGCTTATTTGTTGAAAGCTACTCCATCTTACGTAATAAATACAAAGTTTGCAATATATATATATATATATATATATATATATATATATATATTGCAAACTTTGTAATATATATATCTATATACATAGATATATATATATATATATGTCTAAGAGTGATCATTTCAAAATGACTAGATATAAACAAATAAATCACATGCAATATATTAATTAATAGATAACCTATAAATGAACGCAGAAAAAAATTAAACTTAAATAATAAACACATTAAACTGTGCGTATCAAACTTTTTTCCTTTTTTTTAACAATATCAAGACTCAAATGTTCTTCCTCTAAATGTCTTAAATCTTATGTCTGAAACACCAAGTACAGCAAAACAACACCACAGGATGTGAAAAGACATTAGAAAGTATTTTATTCATATCTCTTTTTGTTAGAATCCCTTTTTTAAATGTCAACCTATTAGACGTAGAATTATTCTTTGTTATTACAGATCCACAAACATTTTCATTTTCCTTTCTTTGCAACTTGTTTTACAGCATCAATCATCACGTGTTTAAATCTTTTACAATGAGATTCCACTTAACACGTGTTTCAATCTTTTACAATGAGATTCCGCTTAACCTGTAGGATGCGTTCCCAGGCGGGTAAACCCTAACGAGCCTGCAAAAGTGGCAAAACAACAACGAAGTTTTGTCTGTTCCTCTGATGTTGTTCATTAAGCAAGAAAAGAGAAAGAAGAGCGCTTTCATCATTATCACAGCAGAAAAGTGTCATTTAATAATAGTTATTTGATTTACTATGTTACTGTTTTGAGGTTAATACAGTAGGTTACAGACTTTGGACATTTTAAACCTTTCAACTTTTCTGGAAATGCCCTGAAGCTTCTCTCCTCTCGAGTTCATCCAGGAAAAGTTGCCACAGTTGCCTCACTGAGGAATGCTCATGTTGCAAGAGAAGAATCATAAAAAATGGCAGGCGGCCAGATGCAGGTTTAGGAAACACAGAGGCCAGGAAACGACAACAATAAACATGCAATATTTAGAGGGATTTATTATAAAGCCATGTTCACCACCCTGACCTGGGCAAAGAGAACATAATAAAGTGTTAAACGCATTTTGGTGATTTAATTTCACTTTCCTAAATATCGTCCATGTTCCTATCACAAAGGAACAAATCACCTCCTGTGAGGAAACACCAAGAATTTACTTTAACTAAAACTGATTTGCTGTTGAACTGAAAAAGACAGATTATTATATTATTATTATTATTTTTTTACAAAACCTTCATTTTATTTTCCAACTTGTTTATTTTAATTTGTGTTATTGTTCCCTAATTTTTTATCTTACATTTTGAATTATTTGTAAAAATGTAAGTTCAGCTTCTTTCTTTATGTGCTGAGAAAGCAGCAGCCTCTCTGCTCAGACGTAGGAGTCTGTGTTCCTCTCCTAAATGAAGTTCTACTGATATTAATTTCTTGCTCTTCTTTAACATAGAAAGTACTCCTGGTTCAGTGCTTCTGTTTCTTTTTGTTATGTTTTCTGTAATTTCTCAAAGCCCCAGTGAGCCTAAGCAGACGGCTGCTTGATTCTGCTGGATGTTTCTTCCTGCTAAAGGGGAGTTTTCCTTTCCGTTGTCACTACATGCTTACTCAGAATAATGAATTGGTGCCAAATGTCGCCACATTCTCTTTAGAGAGGAGTGAATCTTGCAGGTCACCGATTCTCTGCAATCTGCTCGTTTTCCTTGGATAGGAAACTTTTTAATCAGTTTCAATAATAAACTTACTGCAATGCTTAACTAGGATCAACTGTGATGCATGTACTTTACTTTGAATGTGTCTGTGTGATTGGATTGAATTATGTTGTTTTCTGAAGTCCAGTGAGATGGTGTGTTGTGAATTTGTGCTCTGATGTCTGAATACGATTTAATTGAATATTATAGTAATAATAACAATCATCAGCTATGCAGTGCTGCAGTGGTCAGCAACGTTGCATTGCAGTCAGGAGGTCACAAAACTATTAATAATAATAATAATAATAATATTAGCAATATTAAACATAAAAATGTACAACACAATGAAAAAAAGAGTGAACAAGATATACGCTTTACTTCTGATGCCAACTTTAAAGCTACTGCATTCAGTTAAAGTAAGATTTATTGTATGGTTAAAATAGTTTGAATATCTCTATAGATCTTGAGTTTTCATGGCAGCAGACCAAGAAGTGATCTAGGGAGGAGAAGAACAATCAGATCCATGAATTAGTCCTGAATGTATCTGCTGAGTTCACTGGCTTGAGTTATGATGGTTTCTGATGCTGCAGAGCCTTGAAGACTGAGACGTGATTCAGATAAGAGAAAATTCATCTGACTTTGACTACTAGAAAAATAAGTGAAGTTATAAATAATTAAACTTTTGTTTGTAGAGGAAAATATATATTGCATTGAGCGTCTGAGTGTTCCCAAGATGAAAAATCACAGTTTTATCCATCAAAATTCATTTCTCTTGTCTGCAAATGTGAAAAAAAACAAACAAACAAAAAAACCAAATGGTTTAAATTATGTCCAAGCTGTTTGGTAGGAGCTCTTTGGGTCCTCTGAAGAGATATCTGTAGACTTGGCGTGACTGCTGCCTGCTACTCTGGTTTCGCCTACCCAAAAATATGAACCGTAAACTGCACAGAGAGGCAAACTTTCTTCTTCTGCCCGGCTGTAATTACGCATTCTTTGGAAACCAGTTAAATTGTACAGATGTACAGAAATGTTGCATTTTGGTTTGCTTTGAATTTTAGAGCAAACATATGTGAGCAAAAAATAAATAAATAAATGTTTACCATGAATTGGTGTGCAGAAACGTTCCTGTTGGTTGTGAAAATGTGGGACTCAGATTGATGACAAGTTCAAAGCTAAATCTGTTCTTAGATCAACATCTTTCAGCTCAGTCACAAGTCAGTTTTGTTAACCTTTTTTTTTTACAAACATACTAAGGTTAGTGGAAATCATAAGTAGAAATGTGTAAAGAATGAGATGGTACCTTCAAATGAAGCCAGGACCTGAGGATGATGCTGACAGTGGGCACAGTGCACACAACATATTTTAAACGACTTTACACTCACTAATCACTTTATTAGGTACACTGGTTTATTGGCTTGTCAACACAGATCGTTAATAAGCAGACATATGACAGGAAGTCAAAAATATGGTGAAAACAATTCAGACCCAGACAACTGTATTAGTCCAAATGGACAATTTCTTTGTAGACCTATAAATTCCCCTCTAAAATGAATCCACAAACCAAAATATACTGAAATACAAAACAACTAAAAGAACAAGAAACAACACAAACACAAAATGAATACAGTAGAAATGAGGGAATTGAAATGGCTTAATGGTGTGGTTGTTGGTGTTCGACCAGCAGAAACTGAAGATATTCTTGGATTTTAAAATCCTGTGTCCTCCAGTTTAGTTTGTGAAAAATACCTGTTTAATGTCAGAGGTCCCAGGAATGTGGAATACCACCTCTGAATGCTCATCATGTTGCACTGAAGCGGTTGGGCTACAGCTGCAGATGACCACACTGTATTTCTCTCCTGTCTGGCAAAAGCTCAAGAGAATCAAATTAAAGTAACAGCATTGTTACCTTTACAGTTTGATGGGAAACTTTATCGTTCAGCATCTTCACAACTTGCATTATAAATGTATGCAGTGAATCTGACACTTGAGACAATGTACAGTACTTGTAAAGGCAAATTAAAAGCAGTTTTTGTGTTCGTGTTAAAGACTTGGCTTTGTCCGCCTCGACTGGCTCTACATATTTGTGTAATTCCAGGAATGTGGTTGTGCCGAACGAGTGTCGCAACAGTTGTGGATGTCATCAGCATAAATTGACACTCGGTGAGGTTCGGTGTCTCGTGCAGACGTTGATGGTCTCAGATTTCTCACCTTTAACAGTCACGAACAAGACTTTCAGGTTCAGTTTGCGATCGTCATCAAAACTCATTTCAGGTTTGGGCCTGAACTTGTAATGCTCTCACTACAAGTGAAACACAAACATTCAGTCATTTAAAAATGCGGAGCTGATCCACCAGGACAAACATCTCATGCACACCTTAATGATTGGAAGCACACTTTGCATAAAATGTGTCATTTTACCTTGTCAACTGCACAGTTTTGACAAAATTTTATATACCAAATGTTTGTACTATCCTAACTTACATCCCACATGACTCTCAACAAAAATGATCTAACATGTACAGTTTAAATTCAATTGTAGTCAAGTTTGTTATAATTATCTTCCCTCTGGCTTAATGTCATTTTTACTCAGGACAATCTGTTTCTGAGTGTTTTTTCTTTGGGAATGGACAACAAAGAAGGTAGAAAAAAACGTAAAATAAAATTTAAAAATATACATAAAAATCATTTTAGAAAATAACCTGAAATTTGTTTAGATTTGAAAACTCTTGGTTAACTTAAGCATGAATGTTTTCAGGTTTTGTGTTACATTAAATAATTTTTATTTGTTCTTTTTGATCTGTGTTGTGAGATCATTTTAATGCTACAGAGTTACATGTTTGCAATATTGTGCAAAATCTTTCAACTTTCCAGGCAAGCAAGAGTAAGTTTTTAGTAAATACACATAGAGTTGAAACGAAGTATTTGCATACAATGTATAAAAAGACACTTAACCTCTTCTCCTCACTCTTACATGAAATTAAACTAAACCTTTCCAGTTAAAGTTCAGCTATGATCGTCAAAATCCTACTTTTTTTCTTTTCCTGCTAAGTGTCAGAATAAGAACTGAAGCTGGGAAGAGAATGTCATTATCAGTAAAGTGAGTTTTGTACTGATATGGGCTGAAGTGCCACTGATTGAGCAAAAGGCCAGATTACTGGTGAGGTTTAGGCCACCAACATTAAGCTATGTTAGTGTTTTTCTTCAGAGGTGAACTGTGAATCTGAGTTCACGCCAGCTGATTGAAAGAGAACAACTTGTCTTCAAGTTCTACTGAAATGATGTGAAATGATGTAAAACAAATGTACAAAAGCAGGTAAAAAAAAAAAATAAATAACAAAAGCATGCAGACCAGGCGCCCTGAGGCCCAGGATGGGGAAGTGCTGGCATGCAGCGACAGGTCCCTCTGTCACAAACACAAAGACTTCACAGCAGAGCAGGTCTAATAAATGTAAAGGTTTTCTGTTACACATCAACACCCACTCTCATGACTCATCCTCTAATGTTTTTTTTCTTTCACAGGCACAAACTCCATGGTTTCAGAAAATGCAGACATGTTTAATGGTGAAGGTATAGAAATAGTTGAACTAGGGCAACAACTTCAGCTGTTAAGATTTTCTATCCTTTAGGAACAACTTTGAAATTGTGTTTTCTCAGAGAGAGTTTGGAACTGACTTTACATAAAATCACACATAAAATCACACATAAAATCACACGCTGCAGGAGTTCAAAGGTAAACTGATCCATTCAAAAGAAAGAGGCATTCCTACTTTTTAACATGCCTTTTTACAGGATCATATTAAATGCCCATATAGTTTTTCAATGCTTCTAAAGAAAACTAACAAAAACAAAAAACATGTCTCAAAACCTCAATTGTCAGTATTTTTCTGCAGTGACAAGTAAATGTTTTTAGTTCTAACCTTTACTTTTCAGTGTTTCACCGTTTTGTGAGGTAAACATTAACTCCAGCAATCTGTGTACTGAAGAGCACCTACAATGCAGAAGTTGTGTTTGAGTTTCAGTGTGGTGGGACTGAGGGGAACTATCTGAAATAAAACGCTGATTGGGAAAGTTTCTTTGCTAATTTGTGTTGAAGACTTGTGGATTCATCTTCAACTCTCTTGACTCTGATATTCCTAAACGAAATCTGGTGCAACAAATCGCCTTCAGAGGTTAGTAAAGAGAGTCTACATGTGTACACTTTATCCTTAGTATAAATACAGCTGTCCTGTGAAGACCAACAGGGAACATTACTGAATAAACACCATAAAGACCAAGAAGCACAGCAAACAGGCCAGGGATGAAGTTGGGGAGCTGTTTAAAGTGGGGTAAGTTTAGAAAGCAATAACTTAAGCTTCTAACATGTAACAAAGCACTTAAATGAATCACTTGAAATTGGAAAGAGAATGGCACAGCTGCCATGGCTGTCAATCTAAACTGACAAGGTAACGTCGGAGGAGTTACAGAGATCCACAGCTCTATTGGTAGGACAACTAGCTGCACACGCCACAAATATGGCCTTGATCTGAGAGTGTTAAAAGGAAAGCTGTTTTTTGTAAGAAATCCCTTTTAGGAAATCTCAGCTAACATGTGGAAGAAGGTGCTGCAGATAGGACTGGATGTAAACTATTTGGAGTTACAGGCAAAACCCCACACTGCCATCGACACACACATGCTTTTTCTCTGCAGGGAGAGCGAAGCTGGTCAGGACTGACAGGAGGGCAGATGGAGCTAAACACGGGACAATCCTGGAAACCCTGCTAGACTGGGAGGAAAATTCTCCATCCAGCATTCAGCCTGAGTTACAATGAAATGGTTTTAATCAAGTCATATTCATGTGGTCTAGTCAAAGTTCTGACCTAAATCCAGCCTGCGGTAAAACTTTAAGTTATCTTTCAGAGCAGAATTGGCACAAATTTCAGGCTCCAAATGTGCAAGGCTGGTAGAAACGTATCTCAAAAGACTTTCAGCTGTAGCTTCAGCAATGCATGTGGTTCTGCAAAGAAGTTTAGAAAAATTCAGAAAAACTAAATTGAAACTGCAACAGGTTTCTAGACTAAAAACACTGAATATGCTTTTTAATTGTTGCGCCCTGAGGTGGGAATATCTAGAAAATCAAAAGCTCTGGTTTTACATCAGTTTTGATGCAAATTAATTTATGAATTTGTAAAGACATCACTTGTATTTAAAGACGTGAGTTTGAGGAGCGGAAAAGTTTGCCTCTACATACCTTTTTGTTTTTCCAAGTTACTTGTTAATGTTATGAAAATGACACATGCATGACAACAACATCAGGTTGTCATACACAAGATTAGTCACTATTCTGGAATCCAGAGTTGTCTTCCCAGAAGATATTTTGTTTTTCAAGACGATAGATACAATGAGACGAGTGAGAAACCAAGAATCTGTTGGAAACTTAAATTCCTTATTCAAATAATAGAGAGCCAGAGCAGTTTAGCAGACATTTGGATCCAAGTTCATTGAACGAGATAAAAGTTTTTATTTGTTGTTGACAGAGATTTGCTGTAAACACACAGGATGACTCACCGGATTTCCTTTTATACATCCACACTGCTTTAAGGACCCTACAATGTGACTCATCGTCAAAATTAACCATGCAAACAAACAATGCATATGATTTTCAATGAATTGATGTCCTGCCCGAGAAGAAAGCTCAACCTACTAAATGAGCAAATACAAATATACCTGCTCTCCCGGATAAACATCTGTGTTTCATAATTAATGATGAAAATCGACTTGGAAAATAATTTCAGACAATATTGAAACTCCCACATGAGACACAGCAGGACATCCAATTTGTTCTGGGTGTGGAGTCTGCAAGGGTAATTAATTTCTCTGCTGTGAATTAGCTGTCTACTAGCAAGGCGTCCTGCCTCCAGCAGCACAAAGAGTTTTTATGGGAAGCTTCACTTTCAAAACAGGGCTGCTGGTCACTGCTGAGTGTGCAAAAATATCTCCAGCACAACAAGTGAGAGCTTTTGTCATTGTGTTACTTTCAGGTTTTTCAGTGTTTGACGTTGCATATATAGCTTTTATACTTTTGAGTCTGATACAACACAACAGCCACTGTGCATCTGCAGCAATCACCAAATAAACTGCTTCTTTTTGTGCTTCTTTTCGCCCTATAATTTCCTCTGTGGGTGGCTTCTCAAAGTCAGCCAGAGGAACACTCTGTCAGGAAATATTCTAGATAGTTGAGATGTAAACTTAGCAAACTGTGTTCCAGAGTTTTTGTTGAAAAGCAGCTGGGAAATAACAGATGTTTACATGTTTGACTCAGAGCTTTTTAAAAAAAAAATAAAATAAAATCTTCACACATGCAGATGTTTGGATGAAGAAGACAAATGTTTGGTATAATTATTATTAGCAGATTTGCTTGTGATGAAAATAAGTACCCAGTAACTATCAGGGCTTCAGCTTTTCTGCTGGTAACACATATGACTCTTCTTCTTGTGGTTGAAAGTGCGACTTGCTCTTACTTCCTTTCAGTCGGAGTGACAGCTTGCTCTATAGATTGTAGCCATTTTATTTTCTTTAGATATTGCTTTGTACCAGCAGTTGTCTCTAATTTTACCAGGAATATGGGTGAGAAAGGCTGTTATGTAGCACTAGATCTATATTAAAGTGATGTTTTGCTATATTTTCCAGCACAGTGCACCTTATTAAATCACAGAGCCATTTACATTCATTCATCATTCAGATGACTACCATGTTGGACAAAGTCATCATCACTTGTGATGATGAATCTGCTACTTGTTCTAATATGATTTTTAAAAAAAAAATCATATTTCTTTTTACTTTTTTAAGAGTCTGATGAATTCTGGAGTTATTCCAAATGCTGGTCATTGTGTATTACATCCACACAAATGACAGAAACTAATATGATGAAAAAGGACAGACAGAACAATACTAAAGCAGAATTGATTGAGAATATATAGCTTAGCCCTGAGAAAAACAAAGCAGGAGTGTATGTACTAGTTTACTGTATAAACATAGTTCATAATTATCAACAATGCATATCAGTGCAGGATAGAAACAGATTTTAACCCTGTATCTTAAACATAGATTAATCAACGAAGCAAAGATTAACGCCTTGGGATTCCCCTGGAGGAGCTGGAAGAAGTGACTGAGGAGAGGGAAGTCTGGGCCTCCCTTCTGAAGCTGCTGCCCCCGCGACCCGACCCCGGATAAGCGGCAGAAAATAGATGGATAGATGGATGGATGGATGGATGGATGGATGGATGGATGGATGGATGGATGGATGGATGGATGGATGGATGGATGGATGGATGGATGGATGGATGGATGGATGGATGGATGGATGGATGGATGGATCTTAAACTATGGCTGTAATCTAATCTAGAGTTCTTCACTGCCATCTAGTGGAAGTGAAGAAATTCTTCTTTTCAAAATTTACAAAAGTAAGTAGGTTAAAACTATGTCACTGTCTTTGTAGCTGCAGCTGTGTTACAGTTTTTGGTCGTTCTATGTTATGTCACATTTGAATTTATTTAGATGTTGATACAATAATTTGCTGGGATCCACAGAGAAAATCTAGTTCTCCTGTGTGTTTTTACATCTTTACTCATACGGATGTAAGCATCTTTATCTCTAGTGAGAATCAGATTTCACTCATGCGGTGTTCTTTCATAATCTGCAATCAGATAAGCTACCCACATTTGTCCAAATGTGTGGTACTGCTAGATAATACTCATTTCTTCCCACAAACTGCGCAACATTTGCACGTATGTAGAGATAGATAAGTACATCGCAATTCCCGTCTTTTACTTGCTGAGTGATGCCAGTCTTTTACTTGGAGTCAGCCAGCAGGATCCTGGATCTTCAAACATAAAAATACAGCGTCTACACTTTTTTCAATCTGAAAGTTAGATTGAAATGAAAGAAACTTTTTATGTTTCTTTGTTTCATATATTTTCATATTCAGTAGGTGGCAGGTCAGTCAGAAACTCATTCTCTAAAACAGCTGCTACAATGTCTGCAGTACCTGACTGATGGGCAGAGTGGCATTTATTCCTGGGTCATGCATAGTTTATTGCTGTTAGTGGAGCTTGGACGTGCATTTACTCCAAAAATAATAATAATAATATAATAATAATAATAATAATAATAATAATAATAATAATAATAATAATAATAATTATTATTATTATTATTATTATTATTATTATTATTATTATTATTATTATTATTATTATTATAATAATACTATTATTATTATTATATTATTATTATTATTATTATTATTAATAATAAATTTTTATTTATTTATTTATTTATTTTTTTACTGTTAGTGATTTTCAGACATTTTTGAACACCTGAGATGGTTTACCACAGAACACTCTTTATATTTGTAGATGCAAACAGATTCAAGATCCCTGCATGTTTCAAGCGTTTTTGGACAATCTCTTAGTACATACATTGTGTACAAATATGGTGTATTATGGATTCAGAACAGGTGACAGAAAAATCATCGATGTACAAAGTTCTTAGAAAAAATGAGTTTTATATTAATGGAAGTTTTCAACAATTGTGTATTATATCAATTTTGTCTGGGGTTCAAGATATTTACATTTTATTCTGAAACAGATCCCTGTCAAACTTTGCAGAACTATAAATTGTCCGCGATGTTATTGCGATAAACAATAATATTGTTTTCTTTAGACCATTTTCAAGTAGGTAAAATTATCAATACATTTTAAAATTCATGGCCTTTTAACAAATGAAATAAATTATGTAGTCTCTATAAACAAAATTGTCCTTCAACAAAAGGGTTAGTTGAGACCAATTACCAGAATGAAGCCTTGTGTCATCCACATTTTGGTAGAAAGAGAGGGAAAAAAATAATAAATTATGCAAATGGAAATTATTGAGCTCATTTTGATTTATCATGTGATGAATTGATTTATTGCTCACTGCGACAGGGCTTTCCAGACAGAGTGGTAAATAAATCTGGCTCAAGTTGCCAAATTTCCAGCCACGCTTAATCTTCTGGAAATAATTACACTTTTAATGTGAAATGAATCCCACAGTTTTTACAATGGCATGAAATTGAAACAGAATAAAGATTTTAAGAGATCAAATGACATCCTCAACCCTCCTAAGACAGACAAAATGTGTTTTTCAGTCAGAGTACGGGTTCTATTTCTCTATTGACCTGTTGTAATTGGTGGGGATGGGTTTACTCCCCAGCCCCTGGGGACAAAGCTACTCTGCTCACTCCTCTGATGTGTTTCCTTTGTGGTGCTCCTTTGGCCACCAGACTCTATTGGCTTCCTTTAAATTTTAAAGGGACACATGCTTTGCAATATGACTCTCTCACTCTCCCATGTTTTCTTATTTTGTCTCAATGTAACTGAATAAAGAGGAAATTATAACAGGTTGAAGAGATATGCTTCTTTCTTGTGTTTGTAATAGACAGAGTTACATTTATTCAATAAACCGTAAGACCAAGCTTAAATATGAGCTTAAATATAATCATAATTAAAAAAAATTTGGTTCTCTGAAGGCTTACTACAAAATCAGACACTTCAACCCAAAACATTTTTTTTGCAGAATGATGAGAAGATAATATATCAGTTAATGCACTGATATAGAATGATAGAACTATTACATTATGTCGATATTATGTTTTAAATATTTTTTAAATGATGCAATATGTTTGTTCGAACTGCCATTTGGCATTGCTTTCGTTTAAAATGATGTGTATAGTTGACATTACACTTTATATTTGTTTTTAACTTTAGACTTCCAGTCGTCAAATCCGTTGTTAATCTTACCAGGTAAGAAACGCTTTTTATTTGAAGGGTTTGTTAAACATGGTAAAAGTTCATGTTAAAAATGTATTGCATTTGAGAACGCTCGAACTGCCTCACAGCCAGCAGCCAATCACATTGAGCCATGTTTGGTTGCTATGCAACGAGTGGGCCATTCAGCGCCGTGTTTGGTTTGTGTGTCGTGGTTTGCAGAGGAAAGCTGAGCTGGGAAACATATAGCCTCGGAAATACGGCATAAATTGAAGCATGAAGTGAGTATATAAAATATTACGCGTTGATTTTGTTCTATAATTAAACTCATTCACGCCTTAAACGATTAAGCTTGTCCAGATTAGACAGTAATACAGTTTAAATGTCACGTCGCACAGCGCTGACTACCCAGTTCAATGTTTTATCTCGATTAAAAATGAACGTGTGCATTTTCTCTGTTTATTTAATATTTCTGTTTATACAAAGTACACACGTTTTAGTCTTTCTCAGACAATACATGCTAGTGACAAGTGACACTCAACGGTAGATCCAGAACTACTTTGTAATTAATTTAAATTAATCAAAAATAAATAATCGTATTTATTGGATACTGCCCTATAGATAATGGCAAAACTCTTGAAATACCATGCATGAGCAGATCTTAAAATTTAAAATGCCCCCATTAAAGATTAACACTAGTAGTCTGTCTAAGATGAGGATTACCAATTTGTCTAACCAGATTAGGTGTCACTGAAAGAAAATGCATCCTTCTGAGTTATATATTAACTTTTAAGAAGGTACAGGAAAGGTAAAAAAACAACAACAATAGAACAGAATAGTCAGAAAATTTTAATTATTTAAATATTTTAGCTTTTAGTTGAACTCTATACATTTTTTGTATAACTTTTATCCAAAATTGTAAGAGAAACAGTTAAGTAAGTGCTTTCAAATGAGAGTTGATCCGTCTCACTCGAAAGCCCATACATTTTTTTTTGTAACATACAAAGTTTCCATCCATGTTTCTTGATTTTGTTTCTCTAGAAATAAACCAACATGTTATCTGCCTGGAGTTAATCTGCTCAACAGATTACTCCATTAAGAAAAATTTACAGCCTTGGCTCTGCCTGCAACCTGTTAAGTGCTATGATGCCATACGCTTAAACTAACAAAATAACCATATTAATAGCTGTAAAAGAAATACACAAATTTTAAACGCAAATTACAACCTTTTTATTCTTGATTCAGGAGCTTTTTTACTCAGTTTGTTGCAGGTTTCAACCCATCACCACTGCTTGTTTATGCCAAAAGCCCGGTAATCCAGAGTGCGTTGAGTGGCCACTGCTAATCTGACCGTCTATTTCAGGATGCAGTAGGTGGATCTTGCAGTCATGTTTTCTAATCTGCACATGCTGTAGATTTTCCACACAGGTTGCTGACGGCTGCACTGCAACAATGCCAGAGTCCTCACAGGGTGAGTTTAAGTCTCGTGAAACATTATAACTAATTGCAAAATGCTCTTTGTCTCACAAAATGTGTTGTCATCGTTTTGTGTTATATTTGACTCACATATCAACCTTGTCCTTCAGTGCTGCATGCTCTGTCATGTAGGTTTCTCCACAGTTTCGTCCTCTATTGCGTGTCTTGTATGAGAAATCATAACTGATAAATTCTATTTGTAATCATTGTTAGATTAATCCCTAAAATTCCTTCAACACCTTATTTTAATTGAAAAGTTATGAATTCTTTCATATAGTAAATGAACACAAGACGGTGCACGGGAGATATTTGACAGACGTTTTTTCTCCTTCAAGCCAAGGACGCTCGCTGCTGTTCTGTTGAATGTAGAACACCTCCCTTGAGTCATTTCAGCCAGTCATCGCTGCCACTCCACAGAAACTCTCACAGGCTCAGCACCTTCTGCACAGAGCACAATCTGCAGGAATGCCTGTCTCACATCAGTCAGGTCTGTTAAGTTTTGTAGCTTTCAAATTGATAAACTAAGTCATAAACTAAGTCCCAAAGACAGATCTGGGGCAAACTGCAGCAATGTGTTGGAAGTCTGAATGTCAGCTCATCTGATTCGTCTTATTTTACAGGAGGTGTCACTGCTGGGTCTCTCGCCTGGCTGGACCGAGTCAGTCAGCAGCTCACAGCTGGATGTTGTGGCTGTGCTGAATTGCATGTATGACCTGATTCAGCTGCACCACAGGAGCCTGCGAACACTGGAAAACATGGAAATGGAGCAGCTGAAACTCAGCAGCAATGTGGATTACCTGAAGATCAATAACACTCATCTAAAGGTAGAGTAATGAGTGACTCATCTATTTTTAATGTTGCGTTAATAATAAAATTGCAGATTAGTTAATGAATAGTAAAAAAAACACACACACTCAATTGGATTTCTCTGTGATCTGCCAAAAGGCTTTGCTGTCAGTAACACTTTCCCTTGTGCTGTGCAGGAAGAGGTTGAAGTTTCCAAACGACAAAACACGGGTTTGCTTGAGAGAGAACGACAGCTGCAGCTGAAACTGAAGAGTCTGCAGAACTGTCTGAAAAATGAGAAAGAAGAGGTGGGATGAGGCAATGTGCACTAGTTTTATCATAAGTACTACTTTCACAGTTCACCTCATACATTTTGTACAAAAAGCATCAGCTTCTTTTTCCTTTTTCTCTCCTTCGCGACAGGTGCAAAAACTGCAGAACATAATTTCAAGCCGTGCCTGTCAGTTCAACCACGAAATGAAAAGGAGGGAGAGAGAATTCACCAAACTGAAGGAGCGACTGAATCAACTCCTAGCTGACAAAAAAGATAGAAAACCAGGTAAAATAGTACATTTGCTTGCATAATCGTTTTTCATTTTAGTACTAAATGTGTACAAGGAATTAAAAGCTTGGAGACAATGCACTGAAGCCTGCTTACTCCTCTACTGTGCTGAAAATAAGGAGATACTTGTGAGTTTGAAGAAGAAAATGTGAAGTAAAATAAAAGTATACTATATTACAATGTATAAACTAGCTGGAGAAACAGTGTAGTACTTGCCCCACTTTATGTACTCTGTTTATTATGTTCTTGTTTTCTAGCTATTGACGTATTAAACAACATTGGAAGAGCTGATGGAAAGAGAAGCCTGTGGAAAACTGAAAAAACAGAGGCAAAGTAGGTTCTGTTCACCTTTATAAAATCAAGTTGGAGCTCTATATTTAGAGCCATTTTACTGTCAGTTTTAAAGAGATACATTTTAATTCAGAATGCTTTTATCGTTATTAGGAAATTGTAAAATTTGTATTGTCACACAAAGGAAGAAAATCATTGGCGGTATTTAAAATGCGTGTAAAGATGTGTGTGCTAAAGATTTTCGTGATTGTAATGTTACACTACCAGCAAAAGTCGTATGTTTTTGCCAGGATGTTAAATAATATGCATTTCAAACATGAACTTTAATTTTAGTATATATTATTTATAAAGCAGTAATTTAAAGCAATTGCTTAAAAAACCTATGTTTACATGGTTTCTCTGCATTTTTAATCATGTGGGGACATTAGAAAGGGGCGACTTCATTTTAATAGTAAAGAAAAAAAACCTACAGCAGAACCCGACTCATTTTGAGCAACCGTCTGCCATGACCAGCTTATATCATTGTTCTGTCACAATAAAAAAAATTTCAGGGCAATGATAATATTACTGTTTTTGAGACCAGACATAAAATCCTTAAGCTTTTCAGCATATCTACCGAGGTAGCTCATAATAACCTAAACTGGTCAAAAATAACACCAATGTTCTTTACTTTATTACCAAAGGCCAATTTAATGCCATTCAGATCCTGTCACCAGCTAAGCCCTTAGTGACATTTTTCAGAGTCTGCTTTGTATTAATGCCAGGGAGAAGCTGAATACCAGTATTCTCCTCCAGTGGAGAAGACTTAACAAAAACGACTTCTGTCTTGTCTGAATTTAAAGGTGTAAAACCTGAAGGTTTTTAAACAGATTGTTATATGAGATTAAACTTTACCTTTAAGAACATCATATCTGGAAGAGTTTAAATGGTTTTGGCAGCCTCTGACTCTAGCTTGACTAATAACATTATATATATATATAATTATTATTTTTTTCCTGAAGGCATGAGGGAGAGATGTACAGGACGCTTCTGAGCGACTACGACATGAGGCAGAGGGAGCTTGTCCTGGAAAACGCAGAGCTGAGGAAGGTGATGCATCAGATGAAGAAGGAGATGGTGTCCATCCTGAAGTCAAGAAAACTGATCCCCAAAGGAGAAAATTATGAGCATAATGATACGCAGGTTGGAGCTTTTTTTGGCCAGTGCTGGTTGTAAATACTGTTTTGATTTTTTCTAGTCCTTTTTCTTCCTGTTAAGTCTCTATTGTACACATAACCAAATATTCTTTACTTTCTTTATTTACTCGTATTTCTCTAAACTCTAGTTTTCCTTTTGTTTTGTCTGTTTTAGCTATAAATACAAAAATATATTTTTACACTGTGTTTTTGCACACTTTTACCAAGAATTCGTATCTTAATTTCAGGCTGCCTCAGACGAAGACGATGAGGTGTTTGACCCCAGTAAGGAAAGTGTAGAGCTGTTTTGTATTGATGCCAGGGAGAAGCTGACTAACAGTATTCGCCTCCAGTGGAGAAGACTTAAGAGCCACGTTGAAAGACTGGATAGCCAAGGTAGCGTGGAGAAAAAACTTGTTGGGATTGAGGACTACAGTATTTACCGTTGTCAAATAAATTTCAGTAGCTCAGGAGGGAACTGTTCATGGCCAACCATTCAAACAGTTCTTTAATTTTGTTCCTTGTATCATTTATATGACTAAAAAGTAAAGTTTAAAGATCAAGGATTCAACAGATTTTCTAAAATCAGACAACACATCTTGCATAGTGCATATGTAAGCAGTACACGCATTTTTTTTTTTTAAACATCCTAATCTTGTGGTCTGCATCAATTTATTATTAATTCTCAAGGCTCTCTTCTTTTGGTAATAATCAAATTCTAGATTTGACCTTTGGGGACATGACTGATTTTTCCTTATTTTTTTTTAGTGTCTTTGACTCAGATGTCTGAGTCTAACATTGATGACGCTGTCCCTCGTGAGAATCACGAGGAGGAGATGGATCGGCTAAAGATGGAGATCCAGAGGTGCAAAGATTTCATCCAAAAGCAGCAGCAGCTCCTACAGGTAAGGCAGCATTTTTTGGGGGCTAAATTCTAAAAAAATTATGTACTTGAATATTGAAAGTCTGAAGATAAAGCTCATCAAACAGTGAACGACTTTATCAAGACCTATTTTGTACTGAAATAGATCTTGATTGAATTGTGGCCTTTATTTTTTTTTTTACTTGTTCTCAGACTCTAGAACCACTTTTTGCATATTTATTTCACCTCAGTAATAGTGTATTTTAGAATTTTTATGTTTCTGTGAAGTTGTATGTATATCTTTGTGTTTAGATATTTTCATAGATGCTAGTCTGTCTGTTCTGCGAGACAGATTTACATAAAGATACTACTAAAGCCGCCATATTGTATCATATATGATACTTTTTTTTTTTTTAAATGGACACAATTCCTATATCTTTTTGAAATTATCAAGTTAATTCTAAGCTATGTGAATTTCGTCTGAATACCTCCTGCTTTGCTGGGGTCCTGACTATGCTTGTGCTCTATCGGTTTGCAGAAGCAGCTGAGCTGTGCGTGCAACGAAGACCCGGTGTCGCTGCAGAACGATGGCTACATGCTGCAGGAGAAGAAACGCCTCGGTGAGGAATGGAAGAGCTTAGAGGAACAGAGAAAGAGCTTTGAGAGGGAAAGGAGGAACTTCACTGAAGCAGCTATTAGACTGAGCCACGAGGTGAACGAAATACTGTGCAGGAAACGTGAGCCTAAAAAAATGACTACATTGATTGTTTCTAAAAATGTCCTGGTTTGACTTGCAGAGGAAGATCTTTGAGGAGGATCGGGGAACATGGCTCAAACAGCAGTTTCTAAGTATGAGTCCGTTTGGAAACTCAAAGCAGCTTCATGCGCCGAAGTCTTCAAGTGCCTTATTGATCGGTGAGTCTTTCCTTAAGTTCAGAACCAATTAACAGTTGCTGTTTTGTTAATCTTGGTTGGTTATTAAGGCACATTTTTATCTAACCAGCTGAAACGGAGGTCCGTGCACCGATGGCTCCAGAAACACCCAGCGAATGTCGATCAGACTCGGCCTCCCCAATACCCGGATCGGTTTCTCTCACGCCATCTTCTGCAGGCGATCTGGAGTGTCAACTTTGCCTTATTCCAGAAAACGGGTACGACGTCTTTTCTTGAATTGACGTTTGTTAAATAAAAACTTCTACGTTTGAATGTAATTGCATTGTGTATCTCTCTTTGTAAAGTGTGACTTACTGCTCGTCAAAACACGGAAAGTCAGAACATTTTGAGGAATTGAGCCCACTGTGTGAAAGTATTTCTCTGCGGGACAAACAGTGGAGGGAGAGCGAAGACCTCAGCAGCCATTCACTCACACCTGAGAAGAGCAGCAGTATATGAAGCCATGGAAACTTTTATTATTTGAAAGAGAATCTCTTAATGTATGCTGTTTATGCATAGTTGCAGAAATGTGTGTCTGATGAATGCAAACATCAAAGACAGTAAAATGAAGCCAAATATGTCTTGTTAATGCCTAAAACAAAATGAATTGCAAAGGTTTCTTGTTTTATATTCTTAGTGTTTTAAAACAATTGGGGGAAAATATTTATTTATTTATGTGGTACTGTAATCATTGTTGTGTTTGAAACTGAATGAGGACTTTTTTAAAAATCTCTGTTCAGTTGTGGATGAGCAAACATATTTCTCTTCAGCAGGACTGTTCTTAGTTGTGCTCAGTGTTTAATAGTGGTTCACATAGCCGAAAAGAGGAATTCCTTGGTAGAGCTTAAGATATTTTTTTTCTGACCAAGATTTAGAATGTAGCACTAAAGCAGCTATTTATCTCAGAACAGTGTGGATGTAGCACAAATAGAATGAACAATTTATCGTTCCCTAGTTTTAATATCAACTTTATTAGAATATGAATTACTGATATTTTTTTGTAAATGTGTACGAGGGTGTAAGTTTTATAAAACTACATTATGTGTTAGATTTAAACCACTTCAGTATTTCTACTTTATAATTGTAAACGTGGTTTGTTAAGGTTTCTGACAGTTACTGTAACTCTCTAATATGAAATCACACACTTTATACTTAAATGAGTCATTTGTCATTTACACATTGTTAAATATGATATTCTGGACCGTACTTCTTTGGCCGTTTTCTGATCTTTCACCTGCATTACCTCTCTTTGTCCTTTGGGTGGTGCTGGTGTGCATTGTGAAGCATAAATTCAAACACGTGGTGACCACTGACATCCTGACATTTTGTCCGATTATGGGTTCTCCCTCAGCAACAACAAAACCCTGGACGCTGTTACTGTAAAATGCACTGGCTATAAAACTGATTTCACATTAGGAGTGAGGAATTCAAGCTCTTGAATAGGTCAAAGCAGAGCTGCTTGACCTGCAGGAGAAAGATGATGTATGGTTTCTGCTCCAAGACAGTATTTGGCTAAGCTTCACCAGGACTGGTCCTTATTGCCCTGTCCATTGTCTCATTTAACACAATAAAATTGCTCTGTGCTTTTGGTTTTTGAAGCATAATGTTTTCAACCTGGATGGTGTTCTTCAGGTCGTAGGGAGCATTTATCTGCCTCTAAACGAGGCCTTTTAGAGGTTTCAGTCCAGCACAGTAAAATTACAAGCCATTCGCTGGGTGTACCAAGATGTCACAGTGCTTTTATATTTCTTCATTTCCCCATCTTGTAAAATTTAGACATTTTATTTTCTTTGTGAGTGAGCAAGTGTTTTTCCACCAATTATTTTGACTAGTGGTTTAAATGTAAAAGGTAAAATACATTTTTCCTTCACTGATGTGCAGGGATATTTTTTTGAAGGTTCCTTCAATGTTTATTGAGAGTCTTTGAACAATGTATTTGAATTATATTTGAAGCAGTTTTATTGTGTTTTTGAGTTGAAAACCCAACATTAGTTTCAGTTCTCCACATTTTCACATCTAAATTAAGTGAAAAATCTTAAAAGACCTTAAAAGCTCTTGAGTCCCAGAGTAAGCTGAGCTTTTTCCCTTTTAAAATCTTTTATAAATCGATATATCACACACATATATTTAAACAACCACCATCACAGAATTTTAAGATGCAGTTTATTTATTGTTACAGAAAAAATTTACACTTAGTGACTTAAAGGAAATGTAGTTAAGAGCACTTGGTGTTGCAGTTGCAAGCCAGGTGAGCTTGGGTAGTCTTTCTCAGGTCAACACTTCTGTCATAGACATTGGTCTGAGAATCTGCACAAACAAGGGAAATACACCAATAAGAAATTGCACTGTAAATGTTTAATGGATTATCCCCTTTTTAAAGAAGGAAAAAAACTCACCAGATGGCCAGCAGTTGAAACCAACAATGACAGGGGTGGTCTTGATTGGCAAGCATCCAGGCAGACAGCGAGGTACAGGCTCAACAGAGTAGCATGTGGAATCCTCATCATGAACGGTCAATTGTTTTTCCAGCTGCACAGATTCAAGCTTCAGGCGGCACTCTGCAGGAGGACGATGTTGAGTCAATTTTCAAAGAAGGCAACACACAATTAATTCATGTGCAAAACTTATAGATATATGTTGAGGTTTTACCAGATTCGTCCCTGCAGCTTTCAGCAGGCAGAATCCAGGAGTGAGCAAAGCTGACTGAGTTCTTAGCCACGCGTCCGTTGGGAGTGTGGTACTCCTGTCTGATTTCTCCATCAGCCTTTCCACAAAGTCCACAGGTCTTTCCTTTCATCCAGTCAGCAATTTTGATCTGCAATGCAACATCGAGTCATTAGGAAACAGAAATATCAACTACATTTGAGGTTTCTCCAAAACCTCTCTTCTAATCTTTTAGATTATGCAAGGGAAAAGGTAATAGTAAACAGTATTTTTTTTACCCTCCATGTCTTTCTGTCAAAGTAGACTTCTTGGAGACCATGGCTAGGTGCAAACACAGCAAGGCCCTCTCCACTCTGTCTGATCTCAATGGAAGCTGTAACAGTTTCATGATGCAGTAATTTAAGAAAATGTAATGACAGGTGTAACTGTAGTTTGTAGTTATTAGTGTGACACTAAATAAAACAGTAAGGACTGTTCATAGTAACCTGTTGGGTGGCGGTAAGGCAAGCTGGTGCGGGGAATTTCCATTTCGTTGACCTTCACAGTGACGTCGTTGTCCTTTGGATACATGTCGATGTCACTGAAAGCATAAAAGTCAAAACCCTGTTAATTTGGGTTCTTGATCGTCCTGTGTATGAAGACTAAAGCTGTCTTCTAGTTTGCCCTGGAAGCTTACATCTCAGAAATTTTGACGTTGATATGGTGTTGCTCTGAAGAATCTTTCCTCAGGAGAACCATAAATTTCAGTTCATCAGTGCAGTCCTGTGCGACAACCTGGTAGCAAGAGGAAGGCATCTGGTTCTTGAAGCTCTTGTTGTTGAATGTGTAGAGTGTGTCCTCAAAGTATCTGCATTCAGCTGGAAAGAGCAAGAAAACACACTTAGTCTGAACTTGCCAGAAAAAGGTTATCTGTACTTACGAAAGAAACATTTGCCGTTACCTGCGGCAGCCTTTGAAACCATGAAGTGGATCTTGTCAAAGACTTCATCAAATGGGCCGAGACCTTTGATCTCATCAATGGGCATAAACACGGGAAGGCGCAGAGTGGCATTGTAGACAGATTTCTGCAAGAAGAGTTCATTTCATTTGTAAGAACACCCAGAATATTAATGACACTGTCTGTTTGGAGAACAAAGTCTGATCCTTTTTATACCTTTGGAGTTTTGAAAACGAAGTCAACTGTCTTGTCAGAAGTTGCAGCTGCAAGGATTGAGAACCTCCTGGTGCTGTTTACTCTCTTCGCGTGAATCACGTATGACAGTATCTTAGAACGAACATATCTGTTGACCCTGGAAGGAAATGGAAAAGAATCTCAGAAACTGTACAAAAATTCCTGACATGGAGAACTGTGTGATGTAGTTTCTTACATCTTTGCGTAACGTTTCAGGGCAGAAGGCAGTCTTTCCCAGGATGCTCTGAGGCGAGCTGCGGGGTTTGAAGAAACAAGACCAGTCTCTGCTGTAGCATTGGCTCTATATCTCTTGCATTGTTCGCCCCAGGCAATCTTAGTCTGTTGACAAACAACATGACATTAGAATAAGTCACCCATGGTTGCTCATAGACTTTTATTGTGTCTTGTAATAGGGCCTTACTGTAACTTTGTGCTTGCTCAACACAACTCCATCAGCACAGAACCTCCAGTTGCTATCAGAAGACAGGTTGGCGACAATGATCTGAAGTCTGGCATTCGGTTTGTCAAGGTAGACAGCGAGTTGGTATCCCAACATCCTCTTGTCAACTTTCACAGCACGGAAGATCATTGCCACAACAGCCTCCTGTTCACCGAGGAATTTTTTCTGTGGTGACACTCAAAGTTAAATGGGGTAGATTCACACTTAAAACTAAACAGAACATAAATAACACATCTTAAGTGCTTATTCATTTTCTGATTATCAAATTTCACCTTATTGTAGATGGCCTCAAAGCTGGCGGAATTGCTCTTGCTTCTGGAAGATGATTTGGAGGGATAATCCTTGTGCAACCTCCGGAACTTCTCAGTCACCCGCTGTAAAGAACAAACATTTCTGTCAGATTTCCCGCATGCTATGCTGGTGTTGTTAAAACCCTTTCCTGCAAGATCAAGATGAAGTTATTTACCTTAGAGCGAGAGGAGCTGGAGCTAGAAGAGCTTGAGCTGCCGCTGAAGAGAGATGCGATGCTTGATGCAGAGCTGGTCCTGTCTGAACTGCTGCTGGATCTTGACATGTTGCCACTCCTGCGTTTGCTTCTGCGGCTGCTGCTACTGCTGCTGCTTCTCCTGCTGCTGCTACTGCTGCTACTGCTGCTGCTGCTGCGTTTGGAACTGCTACTGCTGCTGCTGCTGCTGCTGCTTCTGCGGCTGCTGCTACTGCTACTGCTGTTGCTTGCACGGGCTGCAAGATTGATCTTACGGCCGGAGCGAGATGAAGAGCTGGAGGATGAAGTCTTTGAGGAGCGAGATGAAGAGCTGCTTGAGCTAGAGGAGGAAGATGAGCTGTTCCTTCTTGAAGACAGGATTTTGTTGAGCTTCATCAGGACTGGTCCTCCTTGCTCTGTGGTCTCTGTGGGGTCCTCTTCGTTCAGGTTGATGCGCTTAACAAGCTTCTCTGCAGCATTTGGTCCAACTTTAACCTCCATCTCCAATCTTTCAACGACTTCACCTTCAACTGAAATTAAAAGATAGTCATTAATATATTTGGTGTACAACATGCTTCTATAGAATACTCAAGTGTGATTTCGCCCTGTGCTTACTTGGTGTCACAGAGAAAGAGAAGTTGTGGCGGCCAACCAGTTTGTACAAGAGAGTGTTTCGGATGTAGGCACCATTTTCACTGGCAAACCTGAGACAGGCCTTCAGTCCAACAACCCTGTGCTTAGCGCAGTACTTCTTGGCAAATCCTCGAATCTTATGTCGGCGAATGGCATATTTTGCTTCCTCGGGAAGGAGCTCGGAGGATGAGAGCTGTAAGAGAAGTAAGACGCACTCAGAATTTAATTGCGGATGCAACAGTAGCTGTCAAGGCTAAGTTAAACTTACCATGCTGTCAACATAGGAAGCTCGCTCGGATGAGCGGGCTCTGCTTGATCTTACGGGCACGAGTTTGGTAGGGAAGAGGTGGGTAATTCTCTCAGCGGGAAGTTCCTCAATATTTCTTGACCCAGCAAAAGTTGTCACACTGTTAAAGAGAAAATACACAAATTCAGCTGGACTGCAAGTACAGTGATAGAGGTTAAGTTAAATTCATCCAAGTGCTTACTTCACAAATGTGATGTTTTCAGGCACTTTAACTGGAAGAGCTTCAAGCTTAAAGTCTCCTTCTTTGATGTTGAGTCTTGCAGCAATTTTGGCTGGCATAACTGAGTGGACCTTAGCGTTCGCAATCATAAAAGCCTGGAAAATGTCTGTGTTGAGTCCCATAACTGCATATGTGCTCATGGAAACACTGGAAAAACAGAGAGAAAGATTTTCAGGTTTATTTTTTATCACATTAATCATTTTATGGTGAATTTCATGTAGTGTATGACAGTGGCCACTTACGTTGGTCTGACCTCAGCCTGGAGCTGAATGTCTGTCTCCAGGAGCTTGTTGAGGGGGAAATCTTCTGGCAGGCGTGGTGATGTGGTTGGCTTGACTAAGAAAACAGAAAAACTCTTGACTCTTCCTGTTGCTTAAAACTGATCACAAGATTTTCTTTTGTTTTGAATAAGGAAGTCACATCTAAATGAGAGTATATTGTAATATGCTTACACTGTAAAAACACAAACTCTTACCAAGTATTTTTTGTTTTCGGTCTGGTTTCTTGCTGAAAGATCACTTGCAAGTTAGTTTTGTTTCATTTCAAGTGCACTAAGATATTAGCACTAGAAGCTTGAAAAATATCCGTTTTTGTGTTTTTGCAGTGTAATAATCTGTCTTCCTTTCATCTCCACCTCTCAGTATGAAGTTAGACAGCAAAGCCTAAAGAGAAATTCATTCCAAACTGTGTTTTACTCACTTTCAACAGAAGCTGCAGCCACAGCAGCACTGAACAGACCAAGCTCCATCGGGAGACCAGCGGCAGTTGGAAGAATGCGTCTCATCTCAGCAGCCAGCACAGGCTTAGCATAGTTGAAGTTGACACCAGTCACGAGCAGAGCCTTGAGAACATCTCTTCCATATCCCTGAATGGGCAATTCCCTGGTATACTGTAAAGAAGGAATATACAGTTTATGCTATGTCTGACAAAACTTGATTTTCCTTGAGCTCAGTTGATTGTTGTCTCTGTAGTACCCTGACAGCCTCGTCGATCATGGGTTTGTTGATGTTAGCAAAGGCAATCTCCTGTCCAAAGAGCTTGACATAGATAGAAGCCAGGGGTTTGTCGGCGGGCAGGGATCTCCATTCTGACAGCTGTGGAGAGAAAAAAAGTTATGTTTTTTTTTTGTCACGTTGATCTGTGTAATATTTCTTCTTTTGATTGGTGCTTACAGCCTTTATGACACGCTTCATTTTGGTGATCCTGTCAGTGTTTTCAGAGAGAGAAGGGTTTTTCAGGAGCAGCTCCTGCAGTCCATCTATAGTGGCTCCGATCTGTAGTGAAAACAAAAAAAAACAACAGCATTAAAAAACAATGCTTCTGCTATTATGCTTTTGAACAGGTGTTTGCATTTTTAATGACCTCCAGGGCTTCTGCAGTTGCTCCAGCGGCAAAGGCTCTGGTCTTTACAGCAGCAGTTTTTGGCAAAATGTTTGCAGCATCATTGATGTAAAAAGCAGTTGCAGCAGCACCGAGCATCGAGGAGCCTGATATAGATATTAATAAACAGGTTAGCTAATACTTCAGAACAAATAGAACTCATCTTCTCTTTATGTCGTCTTACTGTTGTAGTAGTCCACATGAATAGCTTTGCTGTAGCGCAGGCTCAGTCTGTCCAGCTTTGGGCTCAACAGTCTCATGGCAACGTTGCACGCAGCGACACTGCAGTAGGAGCATTAAAGAGGTGACTCAGCACAAATTTCTAGGACTTAATGATAATTCAGGAAGAGACGATTGCCTTACACATCAGGATGAACGGTTGCATGGTTCCTACACAGGTACTTCATGTGAGAGTAAGAGAAGCTGGCCACCTGCAGATTCTCCTCTGTTTTCACAGAGTTGGCAAGAGCGGTCACCACACCCATGGAAGGATTGGTCTCGAAGAGAACAATGCAGGACAGCATGCGGAGCTTTGGGTGGAGAGCCTTGTCCATGTAGAGCTGGAGAACCAGTTCCTGGACCTAATTCAGAGAAGAAAGGTTAACTTCTAATGCACCTCTGTGGATAGACAAAAACATTTTTAAACACTTGATATTAGAACCAACCATTCTGGGCTCCTTCTTTGCAATGTTCCTCAAAGCCATGATGGCTTCAACGTGAACTCTCATTGGCAGGGATGCAGCAGCAGTGCCGTGGATGGGCATGATCTTAGTGAGAGACTTGAAGCTAGCTGGGTGTCCAGCATTTCCCAAAACCTTTACGTACAGGACGATCTTGTCTTCCTCATTCTTGGCAATAGCATCTGAAAGTCGATCTTGAATAGGCTGTTGGCGGAAATTAGTAATTAACATAATCTAGTTCTCCCAGTTTTTCCTCAGTTTGAAGCAAAATGGAATTTATGTGGTTAAATTACCTTTATAAGGTCAGCCGGGCAGGGAGCTGTCTCATTGCAGTATTTGTAAACCATTGTACCGTATCCGAGGAAGACAATCTCACGCAGAAGTGGATTTTTCTCTACTTTGTCGCTCGCCAACAGGTTCTTCAAAAGTGGAAAAAAACATTCATATTGTATCCATTCATTTTATTATTCATAGAATGAGTTATTCACAAAGTGCAATATTACCAACCTCCAACAGCTTGATAACCTCGGGGTCAGCAGTCACCAAGTGCACAGATGCTACCAGTGCTTGAGCCGCCTCAGCAGTGCTTATTTCCTCAGCCATGAACTTCTCTTTGATGAATCTAAAAGCGTCGCGAGTGCCAGCAGCAGGGATGGTATCCAAGAACCAGTGTCTGGAAAGGCAAAAAGAAATTAAGTGTGAAAAACAAAAGTTCATTAAAAGCATTTATTCATTTTGCAAGTTATGTTCAGTCGCTGATATGAACCTGTGAGGGGACATCTTTTTGTACTGGTTCCAGTACATTTCCAGATCTTCGTAGCGAGCAAGACGGAGCAGCTGTACCAGTTCCAAAAACTTCATGGGGGCATTTTCATGAATATTCTCCACGTTGATTCTGGCGAGCTGATTCATGACCTCTGCAGTCTGACATCACACAATCATCGTCATTTGAAGCCGCTTCACATTGTTTAATAATAGTGGCCCTGTCTTACAAAGCAGTCTAAACTGTACCTGGGCCTTTGCATTGCTGATCTTGACAAGCTTAATGGGGGCCTGAAGAAGTTCGTTGGCGAACTCGTACTTGAGAGATCCACGGTGTTTGTAGACAGCATTGATAGGTGGAATGGGCTCTTTCTTAATCTCAAGGAACTCAAAGGACTGCCTTTAAATTGAGGCATAAACATGTTAGGTTAATGTCAATGTCAAATGTATTTATAAAGCACTTTCCAAACAGTTGAAGCTGCACCAAAAGAACTTACAATAATTAGAACAAATCACAAAGGCTTAAGTGCCAGCCTCTGTGGAGGTTAAACTAAAACCTAATATCACCTCTATTTTGTTAGTAAACCTTGACATACCTGGTCATCATTTGAGTAGCTCCGTTATCCTCAGAGAAAGGCAAGAACTGGATCAGCTCATTAACTTCCGCTTTCTGGATCATGATGGCATTAGCGACTGGTTTGAAGGTGTAGCTGAATGTCGTGGTGCCTCTCAGGTTCTTGGTTTCCTGTCAAAAACAAGTCATGGGTTAAATGCAAAGTTTAGCTTTGAACAGTTTTACCTTGGAACACAATGGGTTTAGCTTTACCTCCTGGCACTTTTCACACTTCTCAGTGTATGCCAATCCCATGTCCTTAATGATTCTTTCCTGGCAGTTGTTCAGGTCCCTGGTCTTGGTCAGAAGGATGTTCTCATTACGTGCATCTTCACTGATGGCGTAGAGGGTCTTGCACACACCCTGAGTTCCAACCTGTGGAGAACAGAAAACTTTTTAGACTAAAGTTTTATGACTACTGGTAAATAACTTAAATAGGCTACCGTTTGCCTCTTTTACAAACCTCCTGCAAGTCATAGACTTTGTGGGTCTTCTTGAGGTTCAGCTGGAGAATATTCAGAATGCCTCTGTGGATGTTCAGCACCACAGCCGAAACGCCCTCGGGAGCAAAGACTTTACCAACAACACCATTGACGTATTCGAACTTGATGGGGATCGCAAACTGAGGTGCCAGGGCTGCCGTCAACTTGGGTGATGGGATTGCTGAGTCGTTTGGCCAAATACCATTGTACTCTAAGAGCTCAGGTTCCACAAGCTGCGATTTAAGTAAAATGTGTTGGTTAGGTATTTGGAAAGGTAAATGATTGCTGTCGCTAGTTGATTTATTGTTACCTTCAGCATTAAAGTATTTTGCTCAGCTCGGCTGATGAGAATTTTGGATCTGATTTTCAATCCAGCTCTTGCCAAACCTTCCTCAGGAAGACCGCTGAGGAGTAATGCTTCATACTTGTACACATAGGTCTTACTGGCAGCAAATTCAGGGACTGTAAATACAGTTTTGCACAGTAAGAATAATGCATGACATATGTATGTTATTTTTTAGAACTATAGGTCAGAGAATGTGGTCAAATTCACTTATAAAAGCATAGCTATGTTAATTTTGAATAATTTAGTTTACGTTCAAATACCAGACTTACCAGGTTCAAAAGTTTGTCCAGCTGGGATGGGAAAAAAAGAAACATTTTTTGTCAAACATTAAAGAAGAATGAATAATTGTATCAAATTAATATGGAAGAACTAATTCAGAAGCTTTAAAGAAATTCTAAAATGATTCCAAATGTTTCAACAATAAACACTTAACTATTTAAAGATATAAAAAACATCAAATGTGCAATTTATAAGTCAAATAAATGTAATAAATGCAATCCATTAGTGCAGTATGCTTCTTACCCGCAAAGGCCAGAGTCAGGGCTAGCACAACCGCTTTCATGGCTGATGAGGCTGTGACAATCTGTGGAGACAGGCAGCCTTTTATACGAACATCGGTGCTATGCAAATATGCCTGTTGCCTGTAATTTGATGGATAACTTATTTATCTTTTGGTCAGAATCTGGTTTGTGCAACATGCATCAAAGGATGGAAAGTTGGGGTCACCTGACCTGGTTCTTTGATGCAGGTCAAACCTGAGCATCCTGTTCCAAAACCATGACCAAATAGTTCCATTTAGCAATTTATGTCTAAACTGTAATACAGCTTCATTCTACCATACAACTATAATGCTGGTATTTGTTAACATTGTTAACATTTGTTAACATTGTCTTTTGAAATATGTCAACATTATTTCAAAAGAAAATATTGACAAAATATGACACGTTTTCTTTTAGAAAGACTCCAAGCTTTACAATATATTGTTTAAGGAGATAAACTCTGCTTGTTTGTTTGTTGGCAATACAAACGTAACAAGACTTGATAATAAAATTACATTTCATAGACAAAACGTCAGACATGAGATTTTTATTTGTCATTATGCGTCTAAAACATAATGAAATTGGAGTGATAACCTCAGTGATAAATAGATAAATAAATAAAGTCTTAATTAGTTCTTATGGTGCAGCATAAAGGTGTTGCACCTGCAGGGGGACAGAGAGGATAGAAGGACGCGGCAGATAGATTTCACATTTCTTGGGGAAAAAGCTGTTCTTTAGCCACAGGGTTATGCTGGCAGTAACAAAAATTGTGTAATTCGAAATAACATTTTTGTTCAATGTTTTGGCATTTTTACAACACAAGTAATAGTCTTTATGTTCATACATTTTCAGTTCTTGTCATGTCTCTATGTTCCTTAGTTATTTATATCTCTAAATTAATCTCATAAATGTTTGTGGTAACTCTTCATCCATTTCAAAGTTCACTCAGAAAGGATATTTGCTTTCTTTGTTTGCTTTGGTCACTGTGACCAGTAAGGTCAGGTCATTTTAACAGGTCGGGCTTTTAGGCTCGGACAACATCAGTGCAAACCACAAAAAGTTTTCACGTTTTCGTCTTGTGCATATTTGTTCTACTGTTTAAACGCAGGCCAATGCGTTCTAAAAACATGATGTTAGCGCAGGACACACAGTTAATGAAAAAAAAAAAACACCTCTTGTTATAACACTGATTATTCTATCTTTTTAAAGTAACATTAAAACCAAACACATCACACTGAATATTTACAATATAAGTATCAAACTTGACTTGAACTCCTGCGTAGTAAAATCTGGCAATATGGAGACCTCTATGAGTCGATCCTAATCTTAGGATCAGTGAGCCATTTGACTTTGACAAGTTTATATGCCAATAATATCCATTATTATTAAGTCAGTCAGTACTGCCAACAATATTGTTGTAGCAAAAAACGTCTAGGAGGTTCTTTTTAAGTGCTTGGACTTTTGGACGTTTTTAGAAGCATTCGAGGCCCAAATGGAAGTACAAAACAAGAAAAAAGTTAATTTTGCATAACAGGTCCCGTTTTCTTAGGCACTGTGATTGGAAGGCAGGCCTGTGGTTTTAAAACACTTGTGAAAACAAAGTAGTTTTCTCCAGGAAGGTAAATACTACTTACAGTATAAGACAGTAAAATACAGGCCTGCAATATTTTATATATTATATCTTATCTGTGTTGTTTGCTGAGAAATTCATATTTCGAGAGTTTGGCAGGCACAGCATATTATCATCTAAATTTTTACAATTTACATTTCGGTACACCGTGTTGCCAAATCTATTTGCTCTTTTGCCATTAAATACACAAACTAGAATAACATCCCAATGAGGTTTAACATTAAGTTGACTAATCCTTTGCTGCTAGCACAGCTTGAACTCTTCTAAGAAGGATTTCCACAAAGATCAGGAGTGTGTTTTTCAGAATTTTAATCTTTTTTTGCCATTAGTGAGATCAGCAACTGATATTGGATGAGAAGGCCTGGCCTGCAGTTTGTGAGCTATTTATCCAATCATCAGTTAAAGATTAGGAGTTTGTCCAGTCAGGTCCTTTCTCATCCGACCTGCTGTTGCAAAACCACAGTAGCTCTGGGTTCAGACATGCAGATATTACATTTATTCTTTGAATGAATCAATTTCTAATTACACAATACGTTCTATATAAAATGGCTAGACAAAGCATTTGGGGTTGAAAAACCTTTCAACAGAAATATTTAATGGAAATTAAATTACAGAAATAATAAATAGAAATGATGAATAAAGACTAGGAATGAATCTTCATCCACTATAGCTAAAAAAACTGTAAGTTGATATTTTTATAAATTGTGAATAAAAAATAAAACATAGGTATACACACATCACATAAATGAATGGATTGATGGCAAAAAAAATAATTCTTAAAATGCATACAGAAACAAAATAAAAAAAATAGTACAACAAATTTAAGTACAATAGTTCATGTTAAAACATAGATTAAAGACACATTACCAACTCCACAGACAACTCGAACTGAAATTAAACTTGCTTGACTGTTTTTGAACACAAAGTTGGACCAAACCAATTGTTTTTATTGTCATAGAAACATTAGGGGGAGCAGGACGTTGAGTGAAATGATCAGCAGTAAGACATTATTTGAAATTTGCAACATGTTTGCTATCTCAATCCCTCTGGACCTCATCAACAAAGTTAAATCTTCAAAAAATGTTTGACATACCTTACTAGTATTTTGTTTTAGACTAAAATTTGATGCCTTTTTGTTGAGTTTTAAAAAATATACAGAAATGAAGCTGTTTTAATACAAACATACTTTTGCACAGTTGTTACAAATCTTTGTGCACCGAGGCTGCTGTGGGTCAGTTTTAATCTACATCTACTACAATGGGCTCTATATCCGGCAGTGAGGGCCAAATCAAGGAAAATCACAGTTTAGGTACTTCAATTTGCGATCCAGTTCTGATACAGTCTCTACAGAGAGACAAATGTTAGTATGTAAAGATTATGTCGGGGGATCTTGAAACAGTGGAGAGACAAAACTGCATCAGACTTCTACATCCACACATGTACACTCCCAACCAGATGACTGAGGGGCAGATCTCATGTCTGTGTCCAGGCCTTGTTGAGGAGGACCTCCTCAAACACACGAGATCTCCACCTGCAATTTATGATTGCAGGTTATAAATTATACGTTTCAAACGGACTTATATGTGATGTCTTTTTTGGTATGTTGTTTCTTCTTTTTTTTTGTTTTTTAACCGTTCATTTTTTACTTGCTGTAACATCAATTGCCCATTTGGGAGATGAATAAGTATGAATCTGAATCTGAATCTAATCTTACAAACAGATTATAAAAACACATTTGAAGCTAAATTCAGTGAGTTAGGTTTTAGATGCAAAGTTTGTTGGGTCGGAGGCTTGGGATCTGATAGTTCTTGGTAAGGAAGCAGACAGTGATTTGGATGAGAATGTGTCAGAGCGAGAATAAAAATGAAACCCCTCTGATGAGAATGACAAGCTGCAAGATGTCAGGAAAACAGTGTCCTCTGCTGGTCTTGTTTGTCTTGCATCACTTTGCAGAAGGAATGACATTGGAAAAAAAATAATCCAGGACTCACAGAACTGCTTACTTTGTGACAGATTAACAACTTCCTTAGCTGACTGCTAAAACTAATCAGACAATTTTAATGGTTTTAAACTGTTACGCATTAAATTACAGCACAACGCAAAAATTTATTTGCATTCTCCATCACCAAGGCTGTGTTCTCACATCTAAGATAATTTAAGGTATAATACTGTGTTATAATTTAGTTTTTTTTTTCCCCCTCCAAAACCTGACAACATAAAACACCTGATCTCAGTGTCAGCAGGGAATCATCATTTAGTTAATAATGTAAGTGTGGCTCTTTATGGCTATGACTATTATTAGTATGGAATTTGCAGTTAAAATTCACTTGCAACATGTCATAAAGGTGTTATAGTATGAAAAGACTAAATAATGTGGTTTAGTTATGACTATTTTTGATGTATGTAGCTAACAAAAAAACCTTTGAGGTTTATCTATTTGTCTAGTAACCATCTCAAATGTTGCCATCATATCTCAGTCCAAATGTGTGTGTGTGTTGTTTTTTTTTTAAACTACTTCATGTTATTTTCGGTATTTCTGTTAATTAATTTTTTAATGTATTTTGAAAACTGTCTTGGATTTCCCGGCTCTTTTTATTATTAGCAATGAATGATACATCTTCTTCACCCTACATTCATTTTCAATGATACCTTATTTTTACTTTGTGCCATCAACGTTCACCACAGAGACAATTTCAATTGCTTCTTTATTTTACTTTACAAGCATCCATGAAACACAAAAACAGAACGAATGTCAGAAAGCAACACAATTAGGCACACTGTGGAGTGCAGCGACAGGCCAGGTGGGACTCCGCTGTCTCGCGCACATCAATGCTCTTCTCGAAGATGCTACTGAGACCATCAGGGCGATTCATGTTCGACTCTGAAAGGGAGAGCGGAGCGGTTAGGTTTGGTGCAAGATTTGAAGAGTGCTTTAATAAATGTGTTCTTGGGGCCAGCTGCTCACCCAGAGGAACGCAGTGGTAGCCGACAGTGACGGAGGTGGTTCTCACGGACTGGCAGCCAGGCAGACAGCGCAGCACAGGTTCGACGGAGTAGCATTTAGATTCCTCACCTGCCACCCTGACCTGCTTCTCCAGCTTCACCGACTCAAGCCGCATGTAGCACTCTGGGGGGGATATATATATTTGACCCTTTCATTTTTGTATTGTTTGCAGACTGCTTTGAGTTTATCGTTGCGCAAATTCTTTTGATTCCCGGTGTTGCGTTTTTAAAAATCGGAACGGATTTTTACCAGAGGCCTCACGGCAGCTCTTTGCAGGCAGAACCCAGGAATGAGCGAAGCTCGTCGCGTTCCTGGAAACCCGCTCGTTCGGAGTCACGTACTCCTGTCTGAATTCGCCGCCAGCTTTTCCACAGATTCCACAGGTCTGGCCTCTCATCCAGTCCACCACCCTAACCTTGAAGGGGTGAAAAAAAAAGGTATTTGAGTCACAATTATACAATTATCAAGATGTCATTTGATGAATGCCCAAGTTTACCAGATTTTTGTCATCACCTGCACTTTGTCAGAGCTGAAGTAGACTTCCTGAAGACCATGACTGTGAGCAAACAGAGAAATGCCCTTCTCCTTCTCTTTGATATGTATGTTGCCTGTTATAAAGATACACGTTTAAACATAAAAATAAATGGTCGATATGTGCGAGTCCAGCATATCACCCACCACATTGTCCTACCTGAGGGATGCTGATATGGCAGGTTGTTGAGAGGAATTTCTGCTCCATTAACCTTCACCATAACAACATTGTTCTTGTGATACATGTCGACATCACTGTGGAAACACAGCTTAAATGTTAAAGTCGTTTTCTTCAAAGACAGTCATGTTGCATACTGTGTACAGTCATCACTTACATGTTTTCAACCTTGATGTTGATCTCATTCTTTTCTGTCGTTTGATCCCTCTTCAGCAGAACTATGAATTTGAGTTCGTTTGTGCAATCTTGAGCCAAGACCTGAGGGCAAGTGTGGGGCATCTCTGTTTTGAACTTCCTGTTGTTGAAGGTGACCACTGTGTCATTGACCACGGAGCACTCAGCTGAAATGAGAAAAATACTGAATTTAACCTCTTTAAAAAGAGCATAAATTAGGCACGGCCCAGTTTGATATTAGCAGATTGTATTTTTACGAATTTTAAAAAAAAACTAAAATATGTAACGTAATGTAATTGCTTCATTTGGAATATTTGCAAAAACTATTACCATTAACTTGCTCATAGAAATTACATATTAAGATTAAATGATTTGTGAGGGTTTTTCACCTGCGGTAGACTTGGTGAGCATGTAGGTGACCTGCTCCGTCAATCTGCCCCGGTACGCCTGCAGCTCAGTAGCAGTGTTGTTAATCGGCATGTACAAGGGAAGGACCCATCCCAGTTTGTAATAGGCCCTCTGGATTTCCAACAAACAGAAATTATCTTTGACATATACGTGCAATGCAAATGTGGTGTTTGCATAAATTAAACGATGATGCATTGTTGCACCTTTGATGTCTTCAGTGTGACATTCAGGTTTGTCTCGTTGGCAACAGCTATAGTGAGTTTTATCTGTCTGGGGTTGTTGTGGACCTTTGTCCTGTTCACTCCAATGTCCTCAGCGACACGGTAAAACCATTTAGAGACTCTAAATGGGAGAAAAAGTAAAAAAAAAAAAAACCTTAAAAACTTACACAAACTAAGGCTTGACTTCCAAAGGATGATGGCTACAGGATGATTTCCTTCGTTTGCGACATTACCTTCTTGAATATTTCTTCATGTAATGAGGGAGTCTCGCCCAGGCCAGTTTCACACGGATTGCAGGTTTCTTCTCAACGCGACCGGTTTCAGCTGTGATCGTGGTGTTGTACTGCTTGCATTGAATTCCCCAGGTTAGCCGAGTCTGGGAAAAAAATTAAGTTTCCAGAAAATATACTAATTATAAGTAATAGAGAATAGTGCATTAAATGAGAACTTGTGGAAAAGCTTAATCTAAAATCTTCTTCCTTCGGTTCAGACTTTTTATTTGCCAGTTTAAAAGTATAACTCACAATTTCAGAAAAATATTGAAAAACAACTCATTGTTGTGGTCAGTTCTTTCTCAGTGATGTTAATGGTAAGGTGCATTAATGTGCACTAATTTATAAGAAAGCACAATTGGGGACCAAATCTTTCATCAGCAACATGAAATCTTTGTTACTTTGTGAATCCACATTCTTAGCCTTGTGCTGCACAGTTTGCATTTTTTAATGTTCCATAGGAAAATAAAAATATAATTTCTGTCAGTATTGAATGAAAGCAGCAACTGGAAGCCTGGAAACCTGAAGGGAAAACTGCTTGGAACTACAGCTACAGTGTCTGGGTTTCATGGTGACTGTTTTAAGTTATAATTAATAACAAAAATAAAACACTAAAAGAAAAAACTGTACCATCACTTTGTGGTAGCTGAGCATCACGCTGTCAGCACAGATCGTCCAGTTGTTACTCTCAGTGAGGTTGGCCACAATGATTTGTACTCTGGCAGTTTCACCGTCAAAGTAAGCAGTGATCTGATATCCCTGGTTCTTGTTGTCTTGTCTAATGGCACGGACAAGGACTGCGACTTGTGGACGGACGGTGTTGGACAGGTATTTGGCCTGCAAGCACAAAGAAGACATGTAGATTGTTTTTGTTTTTTCTTTCTTTACTCGTACAGTATATGGATGCACAGGACTACAATAATTTTTATAGCTTGCCTTGTTGTAGATGGATTCAAAGCTGCTGGCGCTGCTCTTGCTTTTCAGACGCTCTGCTGAGATCGAATGCTGCGAAGGAAAAACATTTACCCAGCTCAGAAACACTCCAAGATGGTTTACACTTTAAATTAGCTTGGGGAGCGGTTGATTTGAAGGCAATTTCTCTGAGCGTCGAAATGAGTAAAAACACTTCTGAAAGATCACAATAATGTTACCTGGTGGATGTGATCCTTGGTGAAGTTCAGTTCATACCGTTCCTGTTGCAATAGAAAAGCAGGTGAATAAAATTGTCCTTATCGTTGTCTCCAAAACAAACAATGCGATTTTCACAACTGTGTAAGCTGTGAATTGTGAAGTTGACTCACCCTGGACATGGAGCTGGAGGAGCTGGAGCTGGAGCTGGATGACCTGCTGGCGGACCTGCTGGCAGACCTGCTGGAGGACCTCTTTGGTGTTTTGTTAAGATCCGGCGTCTTGCTTTTGCGGCTCGAAGAGGAGGATCTGGAAGAGGTCTTGGAGGAGCTTGAGGAAGAACTGCTAGAGCGTGAGCTTCTGGAACGTGAGCTGCTAGAACGTGAGCTGCTAGAACTTGAGCTGCTAGAACTTGAGCTGCTAGAACTTGAGCTGCTTGAGCAAGAGCTGCTGGAGCTAGAGCTGCTTGAACGAGAGCTGCTTGAGCTGGAGGATGATGATTTTGTGTTGTTCTTCAGACCAGGAACCAAAATCTTCTTCAGCTTCATCAGGACGTTTTTGTCCTCAAGTATTTTGTCCTCCTCACTCAGGTTAACCGCTTTAAGGATCTTTTCTGCTGCCTTTTCACCAATCTGAACCTCGATTTCAATCCTTTCGATGGGTGGTCCAGCAGCTGAAATCAAAATAAATGAGACGGATTGTTTTTTTTTTACCCTTTCAAAAGGCTTCATTTAAGAACATTAGTGCATCCGTTTCACTTGCCTGGGGTGACATTAACCATAAGAGTATGGTTTCCAATTATGGCGTAGATCGGGGTGTTTCTGAGGAAGGTGGCATTGCGAGACCTAATATCAATGCATGTCTTTATTCCGAATGTGTATGTAGTAGCGCACATTTTCTTCACAATTGGTTTGGGGATTTTCTTGTTTCTGACACTCTGACTTTTCCGTTTAAGAGGACGAAATTCCTCAGAATTTGACTATAAAAAATAAAGCAAGAAAAAGAGAAACAGCAAGTTATCCAAATTATGGGGAGTGTAAATAAGAAATGGTCTGGAGGGTTGATCATTCACTCAGACTTACTTCACTACCCACGATCTGTGAAAGTCTTGAGGTGGCATTCTTCCTCTTAAAATTGTCTAACGGGACAACTGGCGTGATCCTGGCAGCTGCGAGGTCTTCCACATCTCTTGCAATCGCAACTGTTTCAAGACTTTTATAGAAGAAGCGGGAAAAAAAAGCAAACATTTACTCCAAATAAGAAAGGGGGTTGATTTGTTGATTCCAGAGAATTAAAAAAGGTACACACCGAGCAGATGCGATTGTTTTCACACCCTCTACAGGCAGGAACTTATAGTTAAAGTAGCCCTTTTCTATGTCAACTCTAGCCTCCATCTTTTTAGGAATAACTGTGTGGACTTTGGCTCTTGACATCACAGTGGCCTGAATGAAAGGATTATTTACTCCCATAACAGCATAGGTGTGCAAAGACAGACTGAAATAGAAAGACATACAGAAATATTAAAACATAAGTGGTACAAGCAGATTATCCTCTAGATGCTTGTTTTCAGGACAGGTGGTTCACCTTGGAGCGACTGAAGCCTTTAGGGAAACATCAGACCTCAACAGGTGGACAGGATGGAAGTTCTCAGAAGGTGGTGGAGAAATGGTGGCTCGTACTAGGAAAAATTTATTTAAAAATGTTATTTCTTAATGTAATTATTCATCTCAAACCCTCAGTTGTTGAACTGTAACACGGAAACTTACCCTCAACAGATGCGGCTGCCACAGCAGCAGTGTAGAGACTGAGCTCCATGGGTAAACCGAGAGAGCTGGGGAAGATGTGACGGACCTCAATAGCCAGTATTGGCTTGGAGTATTTCAGAGAGTAACCAGACAACAGAGCGTCCAAGGCCTTTTTACCATGTGTGCGGATTTCAGGTCCGGTGGCAAACTATTAAAAATAAAATCCTTATTAGACTAAGGTTTTTATTTGAACGTGATATTGAAGGCATGCAAACATTTCTGTGGAACACTACCTCAATGATCCTTTCAACCATTTCTTTGTCAATGTTTGCAAATGCAATTTCATGTCCAAGAACTTTCACGTACAGAGAGCCAAGGGGCTTGCGGGAAGGATTGGCCCTCCACTCAATTAGCTGCAACAGAAAGAAAGTTGTAGGATATTTTTTTATTTTTATGGAAGTATGAAAAACTCTCTTGCAGGTAAATGTCTTGTAAACCTACAGCCTTGAGAGCTTGCTTCATCTTGGTGATCCTGTCTGCATCCTCTGGAACTTCACGGACTTTCAAAAGGGCCTCCTGTACTCCCTCAGATCTGGCTCCGAACTGTAAAAATGTAGCATTGGAAAAGCTTTTTAATTCATAACCAGTTCTCAAATTAATCTTTTTCAACAAGTTAATATTAAAAAGCGTGAGCCATTCCTAAGCACAAAGATCACTTCTATTGCATAAACCGAATCCCTTTGGTTTTAACGATACGTCTAAAACATGATCATCATACCTCCAGAACATCAACATACACTCCAGACATGTAAACTTGAGCTTTTGCCATGACGTTTCTTGGCAACACAGTTGCAGCATCATTGATGTAAAACGCGCTGGCAGCAGCTCCCATCATCCAAGGATCTGCAGGTTAAAAAAAGCATTTCCATCTTTATTAGCAAGTGAAATCTCTTGAGAGAACGTGATTTTTCTGGTACACTCTTACTGTAATAGTGGTCATAAAGGAAAGTTCGGCTGTAGCGGAAGCATAGTCTATCAAACTTAGGGTTGAGCATCCTGATGGCAACATTGCAGGAAGCAGCTCTGTAGAGAGAACAAATATCAGTTATTCTTCATTACAGTTTATTGCACTGACGTATTAATAAGATAATAGTGCAACAGGGTTCTTACAAAGAAGAACGGTCAGGGGTGGTGGTCCTGGTTAAAGCCTTCATGTAAGAGTAGACAAAGCTTGCAACCTGCAGGTTTGGTTCTGACAGGAGGCTCTTGGCTACAGTGGTCACCAGAATCAAGGGCAGCTTGGTCTCAAACAGCACAATAGCAGCAATTATGCGTAGCTCAGGGTCAAGACTCCTGTCCATGAAGAGCTGAATAGCTATGTCCTGAATCTAAACAAAAAAAAGAGATAATTTTCTTAATACATTTGAACAGTATGTTTAAACCTTAGGAATTGTGTTGTAAAGTAGGGTGGTCAGAAGGTTTGCCTCACCAGCCTGGGTTCTCTCTTTGCAATTTTTCTCAGTGCCATAGCAGCATCAACATGAACTCTGTGCTCAAGATTGGAGGCAGAGTTGCCGAAACCAGGCAGCAGCTTCATGATCGGCTTCAGACTGCTGGGATGTCCCGCATTACCCAGAACTTTGAGAACCAGGGAGAGCTCATTATTGTCACGTCTCTCGAGAGCACTGGCAATAATGTCATGCATAGGCTGCAGTATAAACAAACAAAAAAAAAACGATAGAAGTTATTGATCTTGCAACTGAACATTGGTTTTTAGAAATATGCAGACAATACATACCCTGAGAAGGTCAGGTGGACATGATGGGTTCTCTGCACAGTATTTGTGAATCGCAGTGCCAAAGCCCAGCATGGTGACCTCACGCAAAGCAGCATTTTCTTGAACCTTAGGGGCCTTGACCAATTCCTAGAATGGTGAAACATAAAAACTGGGTTAGGGTTAGGGGTTACCCTGCCACTAGAAATAAACATGAAACATTTAAACATCAGGTTACCTCCAGAAGCTTGATGGCCTCCAGGTCGGCTGTCACCAAGTGTGTGGATGCCATCATGGCCTGAACAGCTTCAGCAGCGGTCACTTCACCAGCAATGACCTTCTCCTTGATGAACTTAAGAGTAACATGTGTACCAATGGCAGGGATGGAGCTCAGCATCCAGTGCCTTGGGAAAGATTTGCTTCAGTAAAATTGTCCTTAAGAATGTTTGTTTTTTAATTCTCTAACAGTGTAAGTGGCTTTACCTATGATCACTTTTGGATTTGAATTGACTCCAGAGAGCTTCAATGCTTTCATATCTGGCCACACGCAGAAGCTGGATGAGCTCAATAAACTTCAGGGGAGAATCTTCATGGGCCTTGCCCAAATTGAGGCTCACAAGGTTGTTCAGAGTCTCAACAATCTATAAAACAATCCCCCCAAAAATGCTTTTAAAGTACAAAATTGAATGAATAAAAACAGAATGTCAATAAGAACTTCAAAAGGTACCTGAGCCTCAGCATTGGTGACCCTCAGAAGCTGAATTGGTGTCTGGAGGACTTCAGTACCTAACTCGTACTTCAGTGATCCACGGGGAACGTACTCAGCTTTGGCGGGCTCTAATGGGGTGTTCTTGACATCCACAAAGGTCACATTCTGCCTGTGAAAGTAGATTAACATCAGTTAAATCAGCTGTCCAAAATTTAACACACAGAGATGAGCTTCATCATAATTTAAAGCAACATACTTTGCCTCCATCTGGACAGCTCCGTTCACAATGTTGAAAGGGGAGTACTGGAGGAGCTCAGAAGCAGTGGCCTCTAAGATCAAGGAACCAGAGGTTGAGGGCTTCATGACGTAGTTTAGAGACATTGCTCCTGAAAACACTTTCCCACGCTGTAGTGACATAACACACAAAATCAATAATCAAACAGTTTAATTTCCTCAACAGAGACTATGGCAGATAAGAGGAAACTGTACTCACAGTCGCACACTCTGCACATTTGTCTGTATAACCAGCCAAGCCAACATCCATGTAGATTTTTTCTGAGCAGTGATTGAAGTCTGTAGTCTTCGTCAAATGAAAGCGCTCAGCCTTCGGATCCTCACTAAGGACGTAGTATGTCTTGCACACACCTTTTACTCCAGGCTAATTTAAAGAAAATAAAAGTAAGAAAATATTACAGGTGGTTCACCCTATGCCTGACTAGACCTATCGAAAGCAAGCATTGAGTACCTCTTGCAGGTCGTACACATTCTGAGTCTTCTTGATGTTCATCTGAAAGATGTTGAGGATTCCCCTGATGATATTCAGCACAGATGTAGAGACGCCTGCCGGGGCGTACACTTTACCGATCACACCGTTAGCATACTCAAACTTGACGGGTGTCAAGAGCTGAGCAGAGAGAGCTGAGGTGAGCTTTGTGGCAGGGTGGAAGACCTCTTTGGGCCAGATACCACTGTACTCTGAGATCACAGGGTCTTCAAGCTGAAAGAACAAGCAACATATTATCGAGAATGCGAGCATCAGCCTCTCCTGGATATTGGTTGATATGTTTGTACAGATTAGGTTTTGTGATGATAATGCAACATTATTGAGAAACAGTTTTTACTTTCAGAATGTAGCTGTTAGGATCTGCTGCACCGATCAAAACTTTGCTCTGGATTTTCACCCCAGCCCTTGCCAGGCCCTCCTCAGGCAGCCCTCCCAGAAGATATCCTTCATATTTGTACTCGTAGGTCTTTCCAGCTGCAAATTCTGGGGCTACAACAGAAAGCAAAAATCATCCATATCTTAAAAAATATATATAGATTTGCTGCTTTTCTTATTTTTAGTATTATTAGAAAACAACTTACCATAGCTAACCTGAGTGCCAGCTGAAAAACATTAGAAAAATAAATTAGAGTTGTGGTTTTTTTTAATAATTACTATCTGTTTGTTTTGAGAGGAGATGATATTTGAACTTATTTAAGAACACACTGCTATTGATGCTATTGTTTTAAAATAATATGAATTTACGTTTTTAATATTTGGAAGAACGTTATCACCATTTATTGATGAAAGAAAAGGGGAGGGGTCAAAAAAGTTTATATTTCTGCTCATCTCCTTTTCAGACAAATAATTATCTAAATAAGTATCATGGTGTTTGAATGTGAATATGTTTAGAATTAACAAACTAAACTAACTAAAGTTTAGTTCATACAGGGACACTCACCCACAAAGGCCACAGTCAGAGCCAGCACAATCACCTTCATGGTTGGTGGTTGTGAACGACTGTAGCTAACGGTTTCCTTTTAAAGCCAAGATTTGCAGACATTGTTTTTGAAAATGAAACATTAACTAAATGTTGGCTGTCATTTCTCTCGGTGGTTACTGTGCCCTGATCATGTCGACAAGGCTGAGTAAATACGCTAATCAGAAAATGTCCTGAAAATGTCTGATTACAGTGTTTTATCATGTTTCATTAGAAATGTGCTAAAGGTTTTTATTTGTCATATTGGTTGGCAAAACAAATAATATTTAAAGTAATAAATATGTGTTTACCTCAAAAAGTACTTCTATATGTGTTTAACGACAATAAATATTAAGATTTGTACAGAGCTGTCAGAGCAGCTTGATCCCACCTGGTGACTGATTCATGTGTCATAATGTCCTGACCCAGCAATACTTTCACAATCCTGTCATTTGTCTTAAATGACAAGATTGTGAAATTATACGGTTTGCTTTCTACCTGGAATCTAAAAATATTTGAGTAACCTTCATCAGGGGTTCTCCTTAATAAACTGTTTAAGGAGTATCAAACAGAGGATGTATAACAGTACTTGTAGGTAAACTTCAAAAAGATATAAACCCTAACGATTTATCCAAAGAGAAAGATATCTGAAATCAAGCAGTAAGTTGGTGTTTTTGGCTTCCCTGTTCTGTCTCGGATGCCTTGGTGTTATAATCTTTGATTTGCATAGTTGCACTAATTCAAGATTGACTTCTACTTCTATAAAAACACTGTATATGTACATACGTTTGGAAGGTTTTTTAGGCTGTATTGTCATTTATTCATCAAAAGGTAGAGAAATGTAAAGCAGCAAAGAGCACTCAAATGGAAATTTAATACAGGAAAGCTACATCGAAAACTGTAGACTCAGCATGCTGAACCAACCCAATATAAACATATTACAAGAAAGAAAGATTCAATTTATAAATGTCTTTTATGTATATTTCTATTTTTAAATGTCTTCACTGAGAGCAAAGCAGAAAAGAAGTCAAATTCCTTGTTTGTGAGCACAAACCTGGCAAAAAAAGCTGAATCTGATGTGAATTCTGATTTGAATGAAAATGTGTATTTTATCAGTGTTACTGTCTAACATGGGTCAAAAGTCATGATCTGTGGATAGCAGAAGAGTTGGTCAATAACATACTAGATTTCTGATAAATAAAAAATATATAATTAAAATTTTCTCTTTAGAGCTTGTGTAAAATAATCAACTTCAAATTACAGGCCTATAAGAATTAATTATTCTCCCTCACAAATGATTAAGCTTACTTTTCCATTCATGTACAGTCTATGCCGCTTATGCTTGCAGGGTCATCGGGGACTGGTGCCTATCTCCAGTGGTCATTGAGTTAGAAGCAGGGTACACATTGGACAAGTCACACATGTCAAACAACTCACTCATACCTAAGGACAACTTCATGTCATGTTTTTAGACTCTGTACAGGGAGAACATGCAGAAAATCCCCAGCTGGGATTTGAACCCAGGACCTTCTTGCTGCAAGGCAACAGCGCTGCCAACTGCACCGCTTTGCAACGGTGCTTTTAAAAATACTTTCAAATATCCACTATCAAACTTTTATTAAATGGATGAAAAGAAGTGCAACTATATTATATTACAATTCATTGCATTCTATAGGGAAGAAGTTGCTAAACCTGCACAGTGGATTGAACCAAGCTTTCAGTTATCCTTACATTATCTGTTTTTGATATAGTTTCCTATTTAGGTTCACTGCCAGGTGAAGTTTCTTGGATTGTAATTCTTATTACTGAATCAGATGTCACTTGAATATGTCATGCAAGAAACTTAAATTGTCAAACAATATTTTAATAAGTATTTTGCATGGATATGTATATTTTTTTAAACTTGTTGTTATATTGATTATTCAACAAAGCTAAATTCCCATAAGATGAATCAGTACTTTTAAAGTAAACATTCTTATTGTCCACATTAAAATAACTTTTTATGATACATTGTTTAGTCAGGTAATTTGCTCATGTGGCCACCCTGCTTAACCGACATGCCACTTAAAAACTTATTTGCTGAATTTTTAAAACAATTTAACCAAAACAGCCAAACAAGACCTCTACGTGTGCAATAAAAAGAGTTGAAGGCTGCTTTTTTCAGCCAGCTGACTAGCAGTGTGAAGCAACAGGTGAGCGAGGAACAGTGCTGTGTAACTCTATGCTCCATACAGCAAGAGAAAAGAAGTAGGCTATCTTGTTGCATTTGTTATATTTTACTTTTTACTGGTCATTGACTCCCTGCTTATTCATTGTGTAGAAATTTAGAAACAAAGCCCACACAGCTTAAAGTTTGTTTTCAAATCCAGACGTGATAATCAATGTCTCAAATAATCATTGATAGTTAGTGTATGTTTATATAAAGGCTACTGAACATATCGATCTGTCACGATGTTCAATTGACATATTATCGACAGGATGAGTTTTGTCCTATCTCGTACTCCGTACAAAAGTTCACATGATCAGCTAGCTTCAAGCTGCTGCAGTTTCGCTTTGGACTAACACAATGTTGCCGTTTGTTGCGTTTCTGTCGGTTCTGCTGGTAGTGAGCGGCTCCGGCGTGTGTCCCTGTGACAGGCCGGAGCTCTGTCAGCCAATCCGGGGAGAGAGAGAGTTTGAGGTAACGCTGTCGGCGGATTCTGTCAACATATAAAACAAACATACCTCCCGCGAAGTATCATTACTTGCATTGTTTCTGGAATAACAAGTCTGTTTTTCCGAGTTAACCATTATATGACAGAATAAGACTTTTCGAGAATGATGTTCTGAACCAAACCTTTCAGTTAATAATATTATTTAAAGCCTGTAGGTACTAAATTCTCTGCACTGATTTCTGGAGTTCTGTACTTTCAGAAAATGGATTCTTTCTATCAGGGCACCTGAAGCAAAAACCTGCAGGTTATGATGTTCACATTAATAAAACACGACTTTATGCTGCAGCTTGGACAAAACACAGTGACTTGGGTAGTAAACAGCATCCTAATCTCAACAGATCTTGTGAGAAAAGTTGACAGTTTAGTTGCTAAAGTTGTTTTTGAGATGGTGGGTTGTATAAAGTTCCTCTTTTTAAACATCCGTCTTTCTGCATTGCAGCTAACATTGGCTCAGGAATGTGAACTTTTCAACATGTATCGGTGAACACACTGAGTGGTGTAACTCAAGTTTTATCTGATTGTATAGATTCGGTTCAGTGTTTTAAGGTTTCCTGTCTGTCTTGGGTATGGGAAAATGTAACAATTTGCAAAGTTCATTTTTTGTGCCATTGTTGTGAGTCTCTTTCGTTCTTGTATCCTCTCACTGTAAAAATATTTACCATAAAATCTGGTGAATTTATGGTATTCTAATAAAGAATTGTGAATTCAAGAAATATGAGAGGAAGGCACATATGGGATCTTCACATTTAAAATGTCAGAAAGCTCTTAAATGATTTGTTTTGACTCTAAAAACAGACAACATTCACAAGCACGAATAAGGACAAATTCTGAAAAAAAGATAAATTGGTAGAGATAATAACACTAAACTAAAAAATAGTTTTCCATCTAAAAAATACTCAAATTAGATAAAAATATTAAAAAGATGCATTTTAAATGTCAGAATGCAGAATCTTTTTCCATAAGAGTCTTTGGACGGTTTGCTCTTTTTCTTTCAGTGGTTGTAATATTTTGTTTGCTCAGTGTGATATGCTATGTTTTAGATTCATTTGATGCTTTTGCTTGTGCTGCAAAGAGGAATTTTGTTGTGAATTGACACTATATAAATGAATTGAATTGCATTGTATTATTAGTTTTTGTTTGCAAGACACCTCGATCATAATCGTCAATATAACTTGTTTTTGCTTTTAGGTGTTTGTGTTTGATGTGGGCGGAAAGACATGGAAATCCTACAACTGGAGCATGGTGACGACGGTGGCCGCCTTTGGGAGTTATGACGCTGAGCTAATGTGTTTCGCTCACTCCAAAGGAGCGCGAGTTGTCCTCAAAGGTGAATGAGTTTACACCGATTTGCCTTAATAGTCTGCAAAAGTTCATGTTTGTATCGACATTCATTGTTTCGGAGCAGTTTTTTTTTTTCCTTTTTACAAATATGTTTTGATATTTGCTTATTGACGTGTTGTCTTTATCTTTGCATGTCCCTTTGTGATGGCGGCATAGGTGATGTTCATATTCCCTACATTGTGGACAAAGCTAACAGGACCAGATGGATAACGGAGCAGGTCAGTTTGGCCAAGAAGCAGTTCATGGACGGAATTAACATTGACGTTGAGCAAGCAGTGGAAGACGGCTCTCCAGAGTACTACGCTCTGACAGCACTGGTCAATGAGACGACGGAGGCCTTCCACGGGGAAATCCCAGGCTCTCAGGTAGAACAGCAATGGTTCACCAATGTCTGGTGAACCCTTTCCATTTCTATTACCATGAAAAATGGCCAGCTTACCCCTACCGTTTCCTTTTTTTCTGATTTTTAGGTTTCATTTGATGTCGCCTGGTCACCAAAATGTATCGACAAGCGCTGCTATGATTACGTCACCATCGCCAAATCCTGTGACCTGGTGTTTGTGATGTCCTACGATGAGCAGAGCCAGATCACCGGAGACTGCATTGCAATGGCAAATGCCCCATTCAACCAAACTCTAAAAGGTCTCCATGTATAGATGCACATTTAGGATCGAGAACCAATCACCTTGTTAATGTGAACCAAAGGAAATCATTTTTATCTGTCCATTTTAGCCTACGACGACTATTTGGATCTGAAGATTCATTCAAATAAGCTGCTGATGGGAGTGCCATGGTACGGCTATGACTATCCGTGTGTTAACCTTACTCAGGTATGGCAGTATTTAATGACAAGTTGCACACTTTACTTCTGATAACACTCCATATCATCCTGAAAATAAAATCCTAACACTGAAATATGATGGAAACATCGTCATGCTTTGAGTTCACAACTAATGGAATACCTTTCCCTGTGCTGCCACCATGTGGCAGACCACCTACTATTACATGGTTCTGGGCTCACAATTCTGTTTTCAGTCAGCATACTTTACTTCAAAGATCAATCAATAATAATAATTGTCTTTACCACAAGAGAGATCAGTGTAATTATTTACATCAGCACACACATTTCACACTAATATAGTTTAATAGTTAATCAGTGATCTGTTCTAAGTCTCAGTAGGAACATTTGCTGCTAATGATCAACCAATTATGGTGAGGGCTATCAGGCGAGAAATATTTCATAGTACTGTGGCATCCTTTTAAAGCTGCCTTCAGTTAATAACAGAAAATAAAAAATATATAATTTAAAAATGAAGTATTTTATTTCAATCTTGATCTAAAATGTCAAACACTGTACTAGCTCAATATAATCTGATATTTATTATCTAGAAAGTTTTAAATGCATAAATTTTTTTTTAATTTGATTTTATTTAAAATTCTTATTAAAATACAAATTGCATTACACATTAAATAATTTGAGCACTGTTAGTTTTCTTATTATTATTAGTCAACAATAATAATGATAAGACTTGCTCCCTTATATTAATAGGCTTGACTTTCAATCATAGAACACAAAATCACGATATTTTTTCTTAAAAACTGCGGGTGGCGTGGGTTTTACGGTTTCCTTCTTTTTACATCTTGGCATATGCTGCGTAAAACCTGCCTATTAACCAACAAAATAAAACGCTTCTGGTTTTATTTTCTGTTTTATCCAAGGAGGGCATTTGTTACATACCTAAAGTCCCGTTCCGTGGAGCTCCTTGCAGCGATGCAGCGGGAAAACAAAAAACGTACAAATGGATCATGAAGCAGCTCAACAGCCCAACGTCGTCCGGCAGACTGTGGGATGATGAGCAAAAAGCTCCTTACTTCTATTACAAGGTGTCATATTTTTTTACTCCTAAAACAATGCATTCAAACAAACACAGAAAAAAAACGACCTTTTTTTTCTATTTTATTCTTTGTTTCACTGCTTAATTCAGGATGAGACGGGACAGTCCCATCAGGTTTGGTACGACGACCCACAGAGTCTGTTCCCCAAAGCGGACTACGTCATGTCCAAAGGCCTGAGAGGCATCGGCATGTGGAACGGCAACATTTTGGACTACAGCGACGATCCTGTAGCCAGGCAGCAGACTGCGCTGATGTGGAATGCCCTGTTAGGATCCAAACTGGGATGAACTGAGTGCTCCAGCAGGAGGTTCTGACTGAGCTGCTGAGCTCGCTCCCGTTGGTTTCCAAACATCTTCGTTTACAGTGGTAACTGGGCGTGGCCTCTGTTCAGCTTCAGGGATGCTTTTTACTTTAGATGCAATGAATTATGATTCAGTAACAAAGACAATCGTTTTAATCACATTTGCACTGATTTTTTATTACTATTCCAAGAACTGTGATCTTTTTTACTTTGTTCTTTAATAAAGCTTTTACTAATCGATCTAGTGGACTCCCTGGTGCTACATTATCGTAGAAAAAACGCACAGTGTTACCCAGTTATTACAAGTATTAGTTGGCAGGTTAGTTCATGTTTAAAGACTAGGAAGAGCAGTCCTCTTGACGTCGATGAAGAAGCTGCTTTAAACTTGTGCTTTGTCCCATGTTGTGTTTCCAGTCCATCCAGGAAGGACATGACTGATTCTTTTTTTGGGCAAGTTCGGTCTTCAGGTCTCTGAGCTCAGTAGCAGCCTGCTTCCTCAACTTGTAGGAAAAAAAAAACAAACACATTTTGTTTTAAAGTCAATTCCAGATCTGCTTGGCTTTTTATCCAGAACGTATCAGAAATGAAGCCAACCAGTCTCCTGTTTCACTGAGACTGGACTGATTGTTACCTTTGTCTCCGTTATCAGCTTCATCTTGGCATCTTCTACTTTCCTCTTCAGGTTGTCGACCTCATTGCTCTCCTTCATGATCTGGATGATGAGCTCATTCTGAAATATTGCTCTTGGGTTAATTTGTTTACAAATTCATTGTGATGAACAAAAATAATCTGTATGTTTAGTAGCATGCAACAATCCACCTCAGTATATTCTTTGTATAATAAGATATCCTGATCTCCAAAAAGCCACACATAAAGACGACAGGTTTAGTAAAATTACCTGTTTCATCATTTTCTAGTTTGAAAATAAAATCAGGAAGGTGTGTATGTTCAGTATTTTTATAACTGTATAACTGTAGGTTACTTGATGGTGCTATAAAAAGGAATTAGGTGTCTGGAAAATACACAAAATCACCCCTTTAAAACATGTAACGTATATACAGATTTGTTGTACTAAGCAAAAAAAACAGCATCTTAAATTTGTTAAATCTTCCATCAATTTTTATTTGTATAATTTTAACTGCTTACGGTAAATGGCCAGCACTTGTCCAGTGGGGCCCTAAAGCACTTCACCCTTCATTCAGTCATTCCCATGCTGATGGGGGGGTAAGCTATTGGCTAGTAGCCACAGCTGCCCTCTGAACACTGGCAGCAGGCACAATGACTGAGACTGACAGTTGGGGTTTGAACCAGCAACCCACCGACAGCGAGACGAACTCCTAATATGACAACAACTTTCTTTGATATCCTGGACTTCATGCTCCTTAAATGACCATTCGAAGTCACCTGACTAGGTTGTTTTGTGTCGTACTCGGATTAAAGCTGTTAATTTAATTGAATCTCTTCCTAATATGCATGATAATGTTAACTATGTGGCGCAACAAGGCATATGGGATTTTACTGGACCTTCTCGGAGGACCTCCCCTGTCGCCTTGCTTTCTCTCTGGCTTGAAGCTGATGCAGGACTTTGTTGTGAAATAGCTCCAGTTCCTGCCTCAGGCTTCTCAGATGCTCCTCCAATGGTGCTGTGGTCTTCTTGGTTTCAAAATATTTCTTTTTCCAGCTGTCTCGTGCTTTATATTAGTGGAGTAGGGAAAGAAATTGAACAGTTTTTTTCTTTTTTTTGCACCCAGTCTGACTTTGTTTCCACTTAGATGTTGGTATCCCACCTTGGTTCCTGCGGTGTCGGTTCTGAGCCAACAAGTCTTTTCCCTTTCTCAAAAGCTGCTGTCTTGTCCACTCCAGCTGCTTCCTCTCCTCTCTCACCATTTTGATTTCCTCCATTAGTGCCTCTCCTTACAAGTACGAAATATGTTCAACTACCAAGCATAAGAATTTGGCTCAAACAATCTGACCTTTCCTTACTGTTGGAGAGAAAATCTAGTGAAGCAGAAACTGCGTCATTGGAGGCCGAGTCTGGACCTCGGGGTGAAGCTGTGCACTGAACAGGTTGCGACAACATGGCTGGACCTTCCAGCATCTGAAACACCAACAAATTGAGATACAGTATAAATACTGACTGAAACAGAAATGTTTATATATTTTTAAAGAAGTCTCACAACGGCTGCATATTACCCCATTTGTCGCCTTATTTCTGGTGGTCTTCTCTCTGTGTGGATCTTTGCACTTAGAGTTTCCAACACTAAAACATAGAAGTACAGTCACAAAAACAAGATCCTCGTGCATTTTTCTTCTGTAAAGAAAATATATATTCCAAAAATTACAGTTTGCAACTATAGACTCAGCAACAGAAACCTTAATTTTGGGAACATTTTCTGTGGTCTGATGAAACTAAAATTGAAACATTTGGCGATAATGACCGTCGTTACATTTGGAGGAAAAAGATGGAGTCTTGCAAGTGTGACATGTGGTACCTGTCTGTCAGCAAAACGCCTAAACTGTGGTCCTCCAGAGACTCAGCTGCTCCTGAATGTCTGTCTTTGGGTTGATATATTGTCTGTTGGCAGGTCTCCTCTTTGTCTGCTGACCAAATCGTCTGGGCTGAATTAGCTTCACATATCTCTAAAGCTGTAGACATACAAAAAGTAAATGTTTATATTCTTTAAAGAATGCCACTTTATTCATGAGCTAAAACATGTAAAACACTCTATTAGTAGATTATAAAATTAAGTACCGTATTTTTGTTGTTAACCAAACTATGTCATCTAACAAACCTAAAAATGAACATTGCAGCCAAATTAATGTGTTTATACAGTTTATACAGTACACCTGTATACACTCTTGTTGACAATATGCTATGAATGACTGACTGCTTTAATACCTTTTCTAAGTGCTATCATCTTTAGGACCCTTTGATTCTGAGGTTTCCCTGCACAGCTCTCCGGTTCTGTTCTCCTGATGAAGCCTGGAGCTTCATCCTCTGAGGACGAGCTGCAGCTGCTTTCCTCTTCTTCATCCTCATGTTCCTCTTCCAGCACAGAGACAGGAACTGGTTGCTGGGAACACTGGGGGATGTGGGGGAATTTAATGGCCTTCTTTGTCCCTGTTGCCACGCTGCACATCTTGGGAGGGTGGAGACAGACCTGTTGCTCTGGGGAGCTGCTGCTGGAATCCACAGTGAAGGACTGAGAGCAGAAAGTGCCGTCTGCCTCTCCTGTGGGCAGAAGGTACAGCTCCGGCTGAGCCGCCTGCCGACAGGTTACAACGGCTCATTTCGGGGACCGAGCAAACGCAGTTATTTCAAGTAAGAAACCAACAAACTTATCAGGATGTAAATAAGACGCGTGGACTCGACGTACATACGGTGGGGCGAATGCTTTCACCTTCAGATTTGTCTCCTGTTTGCCTTTGACCTGTAAAAAAAAACAAGAATTACAGTGTGAGAAGCGCAGCAGTAAAGCTGCTACGCTCCCCATTCACAGCCTTTATAGCCTTCAGTGTATTCATTCTGAATAGGGCACTGTCTGCACAGTGGAACGATCAGCCCTACAAAAGGCCTCTTAACTGTCAGCTGCACTCACCAGCGCCAGACTACGGCCCACGCATTTCAGGAAGGAGAATTTATGGATGCTCCTCTCGGTGCCAAGCAGAGCAGCCAGCTCACCCCTCAGAGTCTGCAGGGTGGTTTCAGGATAAACCCTAATGTCACCAGGAACGACGACACAATATGTGCACCAGTCAGGGGTTTAGTAAAATTGTTAAATCATGGCTGAGTTGAACTAATGTTTTAGCAGTTTTACATAGGCTAATATTGACTGGTTAATAGTTAATAATAAAAACTATTATTGTCATGGCAACACCAAATTGAGGTCTACTGTTTTGTTGCGTCGTATTCTTTTTTTTTCATGCTGTAAATGACAGCAAAGATCAACTTAACAATAGTATAAATGTTTTGTTTTAAAATAAAGTCAATATTACACTCATTAACAACATATTAAAATTTTTCTCTAATTTCCAAGTTATCAGAAAATTTATATTTTAATTACCTTAAATCTTTTTTTTTTACTAACTGAACTTAAATAAATGTAGCATATTGAACATCTGAAATGCACGTGAAAGTTTGTTGTTTTTAATTATTATTTCTGTAATTAACAGAGCAGTGTAAAGGCATACAAATCGCTTGATGTTTTTTTATATTTTTGTTCTAATTAAAACTTCTATATATTTTACTAAAATTTAAGGTGAATCCACATCACTATAACAGAGCACTTTATAGTCCGGTAAGCAAAATCCCACTAAATGCCTTAAAACTTGTTCTGCTATAAAATATGAACCAGTTCAATAAATACTTCTGCAAGGAGCTATATATGGCTTCAATAATCACACCTCTGTTTGATACAAACTGTTATCATTTGATTGATAATAGAAATACAATATTTCAAGCACTTTTACCTGATGAAGCCGGCAGAAACAAAGCTCTCTGTAGCTTCAGCTGGGACTTTATTGAGTTTCATGTCCCACTGATCAGCTGGCACGAACAGCACATGGAGCTCCAAAATCTACACATAAATAAAAGGAACAATGAAGTTTACAGCCACTGACATCTGCTTACATTTTTATATAATGTCAAGAGATTTAGCATTTACCTTCCTGCTGGCCGGTCTCATGCTGTCCTCTGTAAATCTCACTGATTCCCAAGACAACTACATTATCAGACTGGTTCAGAAAAAGAATCGCAGTAAAATACTGAACTATAGAAATCTAGGAGTATTTGCTACGAAAGAGTTGTGTTTGCGTGCGCTGTGACAGCTCCAGACTGCCAGGAAACAACCTGCTGCAATTAAACACACTCAGCCATCCAACTGTGTTACTTTTATGAGAGTGCCAGCCCTGGATGCTCGGTATGACAGAGCAGCGTGTGAAAAAAAACAACAATTAGGAACATATAAGATGAAAGAGTTCCCTTAATTTTCAAATAATACAATTTTGTAATGGTTTTTATTTAATCCTTGCACTTTTGAATCAGTAAATGCATCTTCACCACTAGGGGACTCAGATTTTTTTGTAATTCCAATATTTAAATACTGTGGGATTGAGCATTACTTTGCAAACTGTTTCTTATAAAACGTTCAAATATGAATCGTTTTGTAATTAAAAGCAATATTTAGAGCAGATTTTATGTTATGTAACGCTTATCATTATGTGTAATATAGCAAAACTAACTCTACTAATATTCAATCTACAGGGATTTTAAACATAAAGTTAACATAAAGCATGACAAATTTTATTCCACTAATATTTGTTAAAAAACCAAAACTGTCAAACATGGAATACACCAAGTATATATGTTTAATTTAAAATCACCAGATAAGTAGTACAGTGAAAACATCTGAAAACGCACATTATTTCCAGACAACACGTGAATGCAGCAATAGCGGGCACGCCTTTAAAAAAACCGGAAGCTTATTCCTTTGGAAGAAGAAAAAGAGTTAGCTTTGTAGCTACTAGCGTCGACTAGCTTGCGTAAACTTTTCCACACTTATTATTTTGAATATCGTAGCCATTCCAGATCGCAGTTATGCCGGGACCATCCAACATTGTCGCTATGAAGAAAGTTGTTCAACAATTGCGCTTTGAAGCGGGTATAAACAGAGTTAAGGTAAGTTTTATACATTTTATCGCTCTTAGGGCGTGTGTCTTTCTCGGTCATTTCGGTGTTTCTGTAATGTAGCCGTTTTTGTCGAAGTGGTCTGGGTTGTGGTGAGGTTTCGGGAGCTCTATTTGTTTAGCATAAACAGTTTATTACATTTTAAACTTGTTTTCTCCAGGTCTCGCAGGCCGCAGCGGACCTCCAGCAGTTTTGCCTCCAGAACGCCCAGCAGGACCCCCTGCTCACCGGCATGTCTTCCAGCAACAACCCGTTCAGACCGCAGAAAGTCTGCTCCTTCCTATAGTACTGACCACTGTGAGTACGAACATATACTTTATCAGCTCAGGATTTTCAATGGACGCTCACAGGAGCTGATTTTATGGCAGCCAGTTGTATTACTGTTAGTTTTGATTCAAGCAAAAACTTCCTCTAAGCCGCTTTAAAGAGTCAACGCTTTCTTTTTGGCATCCCTTCTTTTTTTAATAAACCACATAATTAATACTATTAAAAGTTTTTGTATTTACAAATGTCTTTCGATTTTTTATAATTCTTAAGATTTTTACTATTTTCATTTTCTGTGTTGCACTTTGGTTCAGCTTTGTTTTTAAAGTGGCATTGATATAAAAGGGTTAAAATAATTAAAAAAAAACTTTTATAAATTATGTTTAATTTATAAAATTAAAGTATCAAATCCATGTTGAATGAGTTTTTCTGAAATGCCAAGTTATTTATTAATAAATCTTTTGAAATTAACTACTTTTACCAAAATACTGGACCTGAAAAGGTAGATGAGCTATTTAAGACTATAAATAAAATATGAAGACTAGCATTATGTACAAAACTAAATAAAAAGGTAGTCTACCTTTGGAGGATTTTAAAACAGATGCCAAAATGTGTGATGGTGCTCCATTTAGTTATCTCTTAGAAGGGTTAATCCATTTGAAGTTTATTTAGAGTGCTTGCTATGTGTCTCTTTTAAACATTGTATGTTTGACTAATATGTTGTTTTTTCTCCAGGTTTTGGATTACATGCCTAATTTGGGGTGAGCTGCAGAATCCTGCAAAATGGACTGGAATCGTCTCAGGAGTCTTTGGGAATTTGGGCCAGGAATTTTAACTTGAGCCTTTTTAAACTTTAACCTTCCTTTAAAAATAAATTACACATTTTCCTTCTTGGGTGCATTAGAAATGCCTCAGCCTTCCTGCGTAGAACTAACACATGTGCCTTATAAAATGTAAATGTTTCTTGCCTCAATAAAACGGAACTATTTCCACATTTTAGACGTACAGCTTCATGTTCTGTTTTTCTCATTATCTTAAACCTTTTATCCAACTCGAAGCTCTTGTACAAAACAGACAACCTAAACCTTAAAGCGAGTTGTTCTTGCAAATACATCTTGATGCCATTTACATGGTAGATCTTCTAATGAGATGTTTACTAGGGGTAAAACTGGCTTGTCTGTGATCTATTCTATGAAGTCATATTGGAGAAAATACTTAGAAAATAAACTCCGGGCCAGTTACTGCAGCAATATGAACCTAACCAATTTTCTGGAATAGCCCAGTGTCAAAGCTTTTATCCCTCACTTGGAACTTGAAGCCGTTGTTCGATGTCCTCATTTGTCAGACTTTGAAGACAAATACTTCTTTAGAACTGCAAGTCCTGGTGAGATGTTATCACTATCCTGTCAGTTACACTGAAAGACGCTGCATGAATCCTCAAGGTGAAGATAATTCATCATGCTCAGACTTGTTTTAGAAACTTCCCTTAAAGTGGAGGGTTTTTCTGTTCATTGTGACTCAGTCTAAATTATTAGTTTAATCTGCATTTCTATCTACATCTTTGCTGCTTTTTCTTCCATGTTATAAAAGATGTTAATACATAACCTTTAAATGAAGTCATGCTGATAAATGTAAATGTCTAATACTACTGAAGCCTCCCCCTTTCTCCCTTTCAAAGTAACTTTCAATTTTATCTTTGCTAAGTTTTAGTATTTATCACTTTGCTCAATGTTTTTTTTTTTTTTTTGCAACACTTGTAATGTGTTAATGACCAAATCTTTAATGTTGGCACGTCAAGTTTGAACCACAATTTAACTTATAAAAACACGGACATCAAATTTTCTTCAACTTAGTTAATTTGATGCATTCAAATCCATGCAGAAAACATGGGATTTTAGCCCTGCTAGTATTTTTAGAATATAAATAAATTTAATAGTTTAATTATACTAATTTTATCTCCCAAAGATGGATAAATATCTGCTTCTGGTACATTGTAGCACACCTGTAAAATGTTTTAAAGGATAAAACTGCGATGGCTAAAAAATTATCCACATAGGTTAGTAGTTAAAGGGGTAAAATATCTTTCATAAATTCAACCTTAGCAAGTACAAACCTGAAATTATTCCATGGCTGAACAATGAAAAGCACAACAACTGAGTATACAGGAGGAGAAAAGCGTGACAGGTTTGGGAATTGTCAACTAATGAAGTTGTCGAGCTGAAAAAGACAAACATTGTATATGCTACCTTTATCTACATGATCTTAATCCGAAACAAGACCCAACCAACTGAAATGAGTTTCCCTGGTTTGGTGGAGGATGAGTATATATAAAATGTTGAGCCTTATTTAGTCCATAGAGCAACACCAAACTTTTCTGTGCTCTCTGTCCCAGAGCACCGTAACTGATTATTTTCCTTTACAGACCTTCAGAACAGACTGAATTATTGAAAGTTTATTTTGTGTCAAAATTCCTGTTTCTAAGGTTAAAACAAACCCTCTTTCAATAAAATATAACTTGTACTTTTTACATGGTTAAACTTGAAAATGTGTCAATCTTGACCCAGACAAACATGAAGGTTAAAAAAGATGCACATTTTGTGTTGACTTTATCACTCAGAGGCGAGTCTGAAGCAATGAATACGTCTCCTACTTTCTCTCACTTTAGCTCAACTCTCTGCAGTCTGAAACTCATCTTCAGGTAATAACTAAAGAAAAGAATATAATAACATGTTTATACATAGACTGTTACCAGACAACATAGCATCACCTCATCACTGAGAGCTGCATCTGGATCTTTGTACAGCTAACACGGGTTTCCTTCAAAAAGAATCAGAGACTCTATGAAGCATAAATATTTGCAGGACGTTAGGCTGGGATCTTCTCTGACCAATAAACCTCCAACTTAAAGCTGGAACTTCCGTCTGCAGGCATCCATCTCGTGGCGCTGAAAGATGAAAATATGTTTGTGTCAAAGTAAGAAATAAAACCGCTGACGTGTTCTCCAGGTAGCATCTCATTAAAATCCTGAAATGCCATAATAGACTGTAGTAACAGATGAGCCGATTTAAGCAAACAAATCCAGTTGGCATGAAAAAGTCAATTAAAGCTCCTATTTTTAATTAAACAGACTCACCTTCAGCACCCATTCGTACTCTCCATACTTGGAGTCGAACGTGCCCTTCTGCAGAGATCGGAGTTTCAGAGTGAAGCGAGGTCCCAGCTCCTGAATACCAACTTTCTTCTCGTTCTTGAAGATATACCTTACAGAAATACCGTAATTAATTTATTTGACCTCATTTAAAATAAATTATGCAATTTGACCTTGACTCCAGTTTTTTTAATCTATGGTCATTTTACTTATTGATAGGTAAAATAAACTCCAGCCCTGAAAGTCATGAAAAGAGAGACAACCTAATGTGTGTAAAGACTTTCCTAAAGGACCTTCACCCACATCTAACTTTGAAAAGTCTCACTCTAAAGTCTTTTGGGAAGTAAGAAAATATGCTAAAGCCAGGACCAAATTCACTAAGTGTCAGCAATAAAGATTTTGACCTGATTAATGACATCTACTAAAAAAAAGAAAAAAAAAAAGATAATTTCTTCTCACAAAAACAAAAGATCTTGTGAATATGATGGCGGAACTGGTCAAGAGATTCTCTTGGTTTTATTCCAACATGGCTCAAAGGCCACTCAGAGAGGAAGAAACAATTACTCTAAAAGCAACATAAAAAGGTTTGTCAATGCACAAGAGGACAAAAACATTCGTATTTGAAGACATGTCCTGTCCTCTGAAATGGAAGCATTATAATTGTTGCATTTGGAGGATAAAGGATGAGGCTTTCAAGCCCGAGGACACCAAACCGCGGAGTGCAGTGGTGGCAGCATCATGACTTGGTGTTTTTCAGCCAGTGGGACTGGTGAACGTCACAAAAGCAAAAATATTGAAGCAGCGTCTCAGAAAGGAACGTGTTGAGTTGTGAAATGTCCACATCAATCCCAGAATAAAAAAAAAGAAAGACCTTGTGAAGATGCAGGTCAGAGAATGTCACCATTCATGTCGTGTATCAACATGAGCTACAAGTCCACTCTGTACTCCAAAAGGAGATGAAGTAATGACTCAACCACTAACTTCTGAGAAAAAAAGGGGGCGCCTGCAAGCCTGAGAACACCATCCCAACTTTGAAATGGATGGATGGCTGCATCATGGTGTGTGGTTATTTTTCAAGCAGGAAGGACTGGTGCAATTCACAAAATTAATATAAAAAAACATAATGCGGAAAAGCATAATCTGAAGACAGTCAGCAAGGTAAAGACTGGAAGCAAGGAAGGAAACAAAATATTTGCCCAAATCATGGGGTTTAAAATGCTACCCCACAAAATACATCTGAATTTGAAGGAAGCTTAAAATCATTTATTATCAATAATTCTTGGATTTAGCAAGCTTAATTATAATTTAGTAATTATAATATGTCCTCCTAAGTGACATACAGAAAAATCTCTATGAATTATCGACATATAAGATTTTGTGTTACTTATATGCACATAAAAAGGGAAGGAAAAAAAAAGAAAGCATTCCTGTAAATGGAAGGATGTCTTCCTGATCAAGCTTGAACATTTACCTGTGGAATCTGAAAAAGATGAAGTCTCTCTGGTTGTGGAAGGTGGCGACCTGTCGACCCACAAACTGAGGGTTCTGTGGGAACAGAGCGGCGAACAGACGACCGATGCTGTGTCCGAGGCGGGTGGTGAAGTTGTTGAGAATCACCTCTGGATAGTGTTCGGTTGGCTCTTTACCTCGTCTCTGAAAACAGGAATCAGGACAGCGATGCATCAGTATGAGTGCGGAGGTTTGTCTTCAGCTACTAGAAGAAATGGGATTTAACTTGGAAAAGAGCGACTGACTGACAGATAGATGCATTGGAAGGTTGATGGATCAATGGCAGATTTAATCAGTTGGACAGATAAAAACTACTAAAATCAAATATTTTTCCATAATTATCCAGGGATGGAAACTACTTGAATGAAATTCTAGCCTATTCTGAATCTGTGTAGGAAACCCGATGCGGGTTTTGGGAGATGAGAATTCAGATTTGTACCCCCAAAAGGCATTAATATTAGGGATACATTTATTTGACATGCCTTTAACTCTTTTCTTAGTCGAACACTGCTGACTTTGAAATGCGCAGTTGGCCCATTAGGAAGGTGACAGAGAACCAAACCATCTGAAAATGACTGTTAAGGATCCAGACATTAGACAAAATAGAAATGAAACAAAAAAAAAAAAAAACAACACTTTATGCCAGTCTGCTTTGGGTTTCTTGCAATCACAGAACCCAGATGGTAACATTTCTATAAATATTCATTCTAGTAAAGTCTTTGAGCTTGGATTCTTTGGACACATATATTGTGATGAGGATACATTTAGAACAGTTTGTGTAGCCAGAGGCGTAACAGTCAACGATTCAAGTGGGAACAAAAACTGAATGCATCTAAACAAATTTCCTCATGTCATCAGAAGCGCTTTTTGAAGTCAGGATACTGGGCACTAGGCGATCCTGGTTGATGACCATCATGTATGTGAAGTCCCTGGCAACACACTGGGGAATGATCCTCTTTAGGGCGAGGCCTCTTCTGTAGTAAACATGGGCGTTTGGGATGACGCTGGCCAGCTGCTCGCAAAACCTCACTGTTCTCTGCAAGACACAAATGGCACAGCTAATGAGGTTGACGTTTATGATTCTGAAATTTCAACTACATGACCTAAATTTGACAGTAATTTCTATCTTTAATCAAAAGGGTTACATTCTACATAAATAAAATACTGCTGTCTCATTCTTCAACATTAATTTCACTATGCAACCTTACAGATGACATGACATCACATATATCGTTTCTTTTTTTAAAACTAGCTCTGAATTAAAATAGCAAATAATCCCAAAACTACTAATGGCTTGTAATAAAAAATAATAATAATAAAAAAAACTCCATTCAAAACTAGTAAAACTCTTACAACAACCGCAGCCACTCACCCCTCTGGGTCTGTCTGATGTAGTGATGAGCACTTTGGGATTTGTCAACCCGTTGAAATATGCTGAAAATTCATCAGTTCCCTCATCAAAAGCAACCTGGTGATGAGCAAAAATGAACAAAACAAAGAACGTTTGTTAAAATAAACACATACATATAGAAAGACCAAAACAACAAAATCCAAACCTCTTCGTCTTCTGGATCAACTGTTGTCTCATCAAACACTCTCTGGTTTTCTATCGTTTTGGGGACTTCCTTTGGTGGCGCCTAAGTTGGAAATAGATTAACATGGAGCGAATGACTGGTATGAAAAAATAAACAAGAATGCACTCACTTGGATTATAACAGCATGAAAGAAAGGGGGAAAAAAACAATAAACACTCACCTTGTCACCTAATGCTTCCCTTTCTTTTCTCCTCTTTTTCTTCAGTTGAAGTTTTTGCTAAAAGTCAGAAATATCTATGTTATTTTCAACACTCCATTTTAATAGGTGGATGTGTTAACAGTATGATATGCTCTGGGTGTCTTTTCAAATAAAGAAGCTTTAACACTTCTGTAGTACAGAGGACAGTTTGACCCTGAAGGCTCCGTTTACCTTCCTCTTCTCCTGCTTGAACTTCATGAACATGAGGTGTCTCCGCTGTTTGTTCTTGATCTCGGAGACGCTGAACGCGGGGGGAAACGCAGTCGTCGGATCGGCCTGGTTCTCCGCGGCGCTGCTCTCTTCCTTCACCTCCGTGTTTTTAACCTTCGTCTTTGCTTTCATTGACTTCTTCTTCTTCTTGCTCTTGCTGCCCTGATCCGTGGGAACTTCTGTAATATCCATCTTTCGTATGTCAGCGGTCTGTTTTGAGTTATTGTCTCACGTGTTTACAGGGTGTCTGTTCGACTGCGTTCACTTCCTGGAATGAGAGGTGAGTAGATTAAACTTTAGCGATAAAAGAGGGAGACCTCTAGTGGTGAGGAGGTGTACTGCCTTTCTCACTCAGCGCTGTTGAGAAGGTCTGAAAACCTTATGCAAAACAGCCACATTTTAATGACGAGCATTTGATTTCATTTGTGATAATTACGAGATAGTTTGAGGCATAATGATGAAATGAAAAAGTCACACATTTGACTGTTAAATTTATCATTTTGACTTTTAATGTCACAATTCAGACTTTCAAAATTATATACTGAGCTCCAAAATTATAGTGTCAGTTTTCAAGTCATAATTTTGACATGAAAGTCATGATCAAACAATAAAAACTCTTAATTCATATATTTAAAGTACGAATTCTGATCATTTTGATCTGTAATATAAAATCTTTCATATAATAGTTAATAACACATTAATCTAAATGCAGCTGTGCAACTATTGTTTAAATAAAATCCCCAAACATGGAAATCGCTTTTAAAAAAGTAGATCCTCCATTATAAAGTCAATATCATACTTCCTTTAATATTATTGCTCTTAATTCTGCAGAGTTATTTTTGGATCAACATGTTTAATGTCCTGCAATTAATTTTAGGCTTTAAATAATACAACATTACAAAAAAAATCTTATGAAACAACAGCATTTGAATGACATACATTAGATGTGATTACATACTTTTTTGTAAATAGCCGGATGAAGAATCTACTGGTCCTCTCTTTCATCTCCAGTTTGTCTTTACAATATAGCATACTGCACAAATATCTTATTGCTTGTTACACTATAAAGAGACAAAACCATAATATTCATATAAATAAATATTGAATTCTTAGTAAGCAAACATAATTACCCTGTCATTATCCCCCAATTATATTTAGTAAAATCCATGTCTTTCTTCAGACTCCCATTAAAACCATTTCAGATTCTGGTGACACAAAAAGAAATACAAAAAAGTATTGTAAAAATTAGAACATAAGTGAGTTCTAAGTGATCTCATACATTCTTACATCTATTTCACACAAGTCACTTGCTCCCCTGGTGTAACAATGCGCATTTGTGAAAAACAGTTCATTTTCATGATTGTCAGCCTTTACAGTTCTCTCTTTTGACCCTTGAAATGAGACTTTTTACATGGTTCATGGTCTGAGAAAAGTGACCTGAAAGCTTGTCCCACTCGTGGATCTTCAGTGCAGATTGCTCCTCCTCCTCTGCTCATCTGACTGACCTCCCTGTTCATATCAGAGATGCAGGTCCAGCCACCGTCTGAAGTCACACACCACTTGGAGTGATCCACGGTGTCACTGACGGCCTTCCTCTTCTGCAGCTCCACTTCCTTTACGTTGTAGACATGATGACTGAGCATTGAGCTGCAGTTGGAGGATAGAGGTTTACTCAGCTTCCCCCAGCTCTTCACAAAAAGATCCTTGGACACTTCGTTCACTATGAGACCAGAGTAAAGGTCTAGGATGTAACAGAACATAGATCATTATCAGTTTTAGGCAACAAACTTCAGAAGTTTTCTTAATTAAAAAAAAAAAAAAACATTTCATGGATCAGTGTCAAAACTCACCATCTTTAAATCGTGAGTATTTTGCAAAGCTGGTGAAAGTGCTCCCTGCTGCTGATTTCAGCCTCTCCACACTAAACCAGGGCTTTTGTTTTGGGTAGCAGCTTCTCTGTGCAACACAACGCAGCTCCTCAGGAAAAGTTTTTGGAATTTCAGAGTCAAATGAATAGGCATGGATGTACTTCAGCTGCAGGCCTGATGATTTAAATGGCATAATTTAAAAGATTTTAATACTTTTTTTTTTTAATCTAGTGTGCAACTCCAGGAAGCTTCTCCAGTAACTTACCTATTTCTTTAAACTGCTGGTAGGGGAAAGTAACACAAAGAAATGTTTGAGCATTTGCGTTTCCACTGCTTGGCCAGAACTCTGTACTGCGATATGTTGGAAATTTGGGTGTGCTGTGTGAAAGCCAAAGTCCAAAGTGGTGATCCAACATCACAACCCCTGAAGGAAATAAAATCAATGAGTTAATTTGACAGCCTACCTGGACTTTGTGTGCAATTTGGTTGAAAAGTATTGGGCCCACCTTTACTGTGACCGAATGATGAAGGAGCAGAGTATGGATTTGGAGGCTGATCATTGTAGAGCATGTATCCAAACCCTTCCGTCTGACCATTAATTAAGAGTAGAGAAATAAAAATATATCCTTTAAAAGCTGATTTTACACATTGTTTTATTTATTTATTTATTTATTTATTTATTTATTTATTTATTTATTTATTTATTTATTTATTTTTTAATAAAATCTCACCTTTTTGGTGTAGAAGTCAAGAAGAGGTTTCAGTGTTTTTCCTAGAAAGCCAGTTTCACTGTCGATTTTCTCCTTGCTGAGTTTCCACCCACCGGTGCTCTCATCCATGTACAAATACGACAGTCCACCATCTTTCACATTAGGCAGTTTATACACGATATACCTAATGGTGAAGATGTGAATAGTTGATCATTTATTCAGCTTAAGCTCAATAGAGGTAAGAATATTGCCAGAAATCTTCACCGACCAGTCAACAGCCTCTCCTCTGTCATTCCTGCACTTCACATCTGAGTAACACGCTTTAAAAAGAAGTCCGATACTGAGGAGGAATCCAATGAGAGCCTGAAACAATTAAAACAATCATAATTACAAAAAGGAAATATGTAGGCTTGATTACATAAACTCAGGGTTAGTTGTGGTGATTAAGCTGCTTACTAAGATGTAACATACAGAGATTTTTTTTTTTAGAAGACACCACAACTTTTGAGACAGACATTGGATCAAACTTATAGTCAAGATTTTATACACAAATTATGTGGAATCTTAAAGTCTCAAATCTGACATTTTAACATTTAATTACTAGTTTTGACTGATATGAAATAGTATTTTAGCACCAGCAAGGTGATTCGCAAGAGTGATTAACTGGAAACTTGGCATGAAGTAGATGATAGATTGAAAAGCCGATGCACTGTGTTTTGCATAAATACTACAGCGCAACTCCTGAATAATAACTAAGGCTTTAACCACATCATGTCATAAGTCAAACTCTTTAGTTATTCCTTTATTTATATGTTGTCTTAAGGAGTTATGGAGCAGCCTTTTGCAAAAATGCAAGATTGTTGTTCTCATTGTTGTTCTCAACCTAAATTTGGGTTTAAAATCTTTTAAGCATGTTCTGGCTTCCTATAAAATGCACTTCCTGGACTAACAAAACTGAGTGATGCACCACAACTACTTCACTTCACAAGAACAAGTCAAACTCACAGTTGAAATATATTTAGAACATCAATATATGTAGCTATCATACTACTTTCACTTTGCGAGTTCTCATTCATTCACCAAACTTGCAAACAGTCCAATAATATTAAAGAAATAGAGTTAAAACTATCCTTTGTTTCAAAGGTCTGTTCTTTATATTAAACGATAGTATTTACTCTACTTCAGACAACAAATTTGTTATTATTCTCTTTAAAATATTCAAACATATCACTTACGTGCGCTGTCATCTTCACTCGCCTTTAAACTAGACTACAAACCTGTTTGAAAAAGCTGCTGTGTCACACATCAGCGTAAAAAGGAAACTCACGCCCACGACTCGCCTTCATGTTTCAGCTGCTTCCTTGTTGCTCAAACCAGAACAGTGAAAGAAACATTGTTACCTTCATGCTTTGACAATCTGAATTGCTCCACACCTGCTGACACTTCCATTCTGTTTCAACATCTAGGAGCCAAAGTTTAGTGCAACTCTCACTTAGCATCTTCTGCACATTCATACAGATTCACTATGTACACACAGAGCTGGAAAACAACACGATGGCACACAAAGATGGATGTTTTTATTTATTGTCTTTTAAACATGATACTCAACTGAAAACAAACAAAAAAACCAATTTCATGAGAATATATGAATGGCTGTATCAAATATAAATTCATATAATAGTAGTCTGCTTCAGTTTTTCTTAATCAAAACATAATAAAAACACAAATGCCTCCACTGAGGAAATGCAGTGCTCAGCTCGATGTTCACAATAACATGACGGCTTTGCTGCGTCCTACCATTGTGACCAGTAGGAGGCACTGTTTAATGCAAATAAAATGGAAATAAATGTTGAACGGGGATAGACTGGATTCAGTTACATGATGCAATTAATATCTTCGCGCTCGTTTTTCAGAGTTATAAAAAAATGTATAATGACCCACCGGCCCAGTTCCAGTGTCATGGAGTTCCAATTTGTCCCAAAAAAACAAACAAAAAAAACTCAAACACTCAACTTAAAAAGGGAATTTGACAATATCACACAAAAAACTTTGTTTTTCTATGAGCCTATCAGAGGATGGCTTACTGCTGTGCCTCGTAGTAAAAAATTAATAAATAAAAATGTTTAAAGAAAACTAGAAGTGCAACTAAATCTAGACATTTTAGCAGAGTGGTTGCATCAAACCACAGGGTTACCGAATTTCTACGACTATTGTTTAAGGCAGTTGTGCACAACTCAAGTGTGCCAATAATTGTGAAGGGCACTGCGAGTTTGTCACACTAGCTTACTCAATTCAAGATCAAAATAATCTAACAGGTAAAAGATAAAATACATTTAGTTGATGCTTATAAGACATATTTTTAAATTCTAAAATGGTACACTTTATATTTTACTGTGTACATTGTAAATGAATTATGACTGAATAATCCTCAGTAATAATTCAGTCTTTTTTAGCAGCTAATGTACCAGTCCACTGCCTTCCTGAAGGCCTTGTAAATCACAGGGTTGTAGGAGCAGATCAGCCCTCCGCCACGTAACATCTGAGCCTTGACCCGGTTCAGGTCCCCCAGGCAGACCACCTGGTCCTCATAAGCCTGTGACACACACCACTTTGAGTGGTCGTAATGCGATTCGAACCGGACCGATGGTGGAAGCACGGTCCTCTTGATGTTCATGGTGTGCCTCGGCAGCGAGCAGTTGGAGGGCAGCTCTCGACCTTGGGTCTGCCAAGTCTGCACCAGAAGGTCGGCGTCCAGGACCTGAGCCACCCAGCCTGTGTAGATATCTGAAGGAAGGCCAGATTGAGAACTCAGGTGCACCAAGAATAAAAACATATCTTACAGAAGCATACACAGCTCAAAGAACATTTATTATCTATTCATGGTATTTAAATGCATGCCATCATGGCATGCACAATGGCATGTATTTGAAGGGCGGAATCAGATTTAACATACACCATCATCCTGTGATCTCGAGAAAACCACTGAGGTGAAGAGACCAAATACTTGTGGCCTTCAAAGTAAGCAACTACATTTCTAATGATCAAAATGTAAAAACTTAGAGGTACCTCCAAAACTTCTTACCGTCTACAAAGTGCTCAGATTTTACAAAGCTGACAAATTTGTCCCCACTGACAGAAAACAGCGCCTTCACTCCCTTGTTGGCGGACAGTGGCGGCCTGGAGCCCTCGCACAGCTGGAGGAGCTGCGGCAGGTCGGCCGAGAACGCAGCGGGAACAGAACAGTTGTAGAAACGTGGGAAAACGTAGACCAGCTGCTGTGCTGCAATAGAAAATAAAGGAAAAAACAGACAGATGTAACTACGCATGCACAATCTTTTTCACGACGTAAATAGGATTTGAAAGGTCTAATTTTATACATTAACTCAAAAATGCACCCACATTGATTAAAATTCTAGGCTTTTGAGACTTGAAAATCTGAGGATGTGCTTAAAAATTGGGAGATACAGTATATCCTGTAAAATTCAGCTTGAAAACAAGCAAACAAAAAAAATGGTTAGAATGAACATGCAAAAAAATAGAAAATAACTTGATTGGCAAAGCGTGCAAGTTTCACTACTTGAATCAATGACATTTACAAACCCTAATTTCCGTGTATTTAAATTAATAATTGAACTTCAAGTGATAGCAGCAGTTAAGTCTTTCTGTACCTATTTGTACTTTATTATTTGAAAATATTTTGTGGTTCACAACAACGTGTGTGTAAACTTGGGCAACTGAATAGTTAATGTGCATGTCTAAGTAAATGTAAATTAGCTATTCACAATCAAATACTTTAAGGTACAAAAGAGTTTTATATTCAAACCTGACTAGTAATGTTTTCTGCATGCACGTAAAATCTTAAATATGCAGTCATACAGGTTAAATTAGGATATGATTGAAAAGTTCATTTACTTCAGTAACTTTGTTCACTTAGATATAAATTGGTTACCCAAAGATGGATGTTTTCAAGCCTTTGTTTTTTTTAATGATGAGGACATTTTGTACACGGAGTAAACAGGACATTTTGAATAAAAATATTAAATCAGAACACTAAAAACAAAATTTTTAATACAGGAAAAATGGGCTGAATAAAAAGTATGTTTTATACCTAAAGGTTGTTGTTTTTAAAAGGTACTTTTAATTTGACAAACAAGCATCAATAAAACTTGTAATTCACTGAATATGCCTCTCCTAATAGTTATAAAATACAACATGCAACTTTGTAATTCATTATATTTAAATGTTGTTCATACTTAAATTATGTTTTGCGATTGGGTTAAAAAAAAATAGTCCAAGTAAGTCGACATAAGTTTTTCCTGGACTGTTTGTTTTCCCAGCAGAGAAAGAGATTTGACCAGATTGTAAAAAGGTATTTGAAAGGTTGCTGCTGTTTTATTTGGCTTCAGGATTTACTTCTACAAACATAGGTACAATTTTGAGGAAGAAAGAACTTGAAGTGGAATCAGGAAAAAATAAACTGCTGATGGCAATGAAGCAAAAGTGAAAACAAATATGTATCTCTATTTGTATAAAAGTTTTAGTAATGTTGTTTTTATTAATTTTTAATAATGATTCCAAATAATTAGGTTACTCTCCTTAAATGTTTCTTTTGTACATGTCAGGTTTATAGATTTGCTGCACACACCTTTTGGTACAAAGCCTAAAGCAGATGCTGCATTTAAGTGCTGGGGAAAAGGTGGTTTATCTGAGATTTATGTGGCATTTGTACATTTGATTAGTCAGTCAGAAAGACATTTTTCTTTGCTCCAGCTTTAACTCAGTGCAGTCTTGAATTTTGAACACATCAAAAAGGGTTGAAAAAAATAATAAAGGAATATCTTGGCTTGTTATGTTTCTACATTCATTTTTGCTCTGCAGTATGAAATATATTCCTGCATGCTTTTTTTATGACAAACAGGATCAACATGCTTAATGATTTATACAGCAGACTTTGTGGCACACAAACACACACCCACACACAGTATAAGCAGTCGGGACTGGTTGCTTCATGACGCACTCACTCACCTATACTGAGAAACTGTGAATACCGGTAGGTCACACACAGGGCAGTCTGGCCATTGTGTTTGCCAGAGGAGGGGTACTGGTAGCCTCGCTCAGGGAACGAGGGGAAATAGGGAACGGTGTGGGACAGCCAGAAACCTTGAGAACGGTCAAAGAGCAGAACCCCTGCAGGACGCATGAAAGCACACACTTGAGCAGGCAAGAAAGCATGTCTAAGCTCACACACATGCAAACAGGCATGAAGACTGCAAAAACCTTTCCACCAAAGTTGTGTCAGAGTGTTGGGGAGGTCAGAGTAAACAGAAGCTATCAGGCTGCTGCTCTTTGGACATTTTCTCTCACTTTGAACTGCCTTCACTGTTAAATCATAACATTTTACTGCTGAACTGCTGGTTTGAAGAATAAAGTTAATTGTAAAGGCATAGATAGAAATACTGTGCACTGTTCCTAATAACTACTGCTGTCATGGTAGCAATACCTTGAAATATTTTTTTTTTATTTATGTACTTTTTGTTTTTACTATGTTACCATTTACAAACCCCTCACAAAAAACATAGACTCAAAACAAACGTAGAGCAAAGTTAAACACTACAGATTCATTAATGTTGCACATTTTACATTGCAGTCAAAAAAGTTCAGTTCTTTCACAGAAAAATAAACATTGTTTCATGAGATGAAGGGTACATTCAAAGATCCAAATCAGTGTGAAATACTTTTATGGATAAAACAAATGTAACTGTAATTATTTCAGATTAACTGTACCTTTAGTGTGTCCATAAGTATGGATGTATTTCTGCTGTGGTGCACCGTCATTGTAGAGCGCATACACAGAGCTGTTTGACTGAAAGAGAAACTAGTTTAATACTTACAGCGTTGTACGTACTGTGAATACATATTTACCAGCTTGTAAATTTTCTTTTGTTTTCACTTTATGTGTTTACTTTACACAATATCAAGATGGCACAGGAGCAGAAGGAAACGGGCAGCAAATACCCCCTTACAGAATTCGAGGAAATAATACACTTTTTCAAACATTTGTCTCTGACATTGTATTAATTTAGAATGTTTTGAAAAATGAACAATAAAAATTAATTAAGGAGTAAACTTTGATTATTCATGCATATTAAATATTTTGTTGATGGAATAAATAGGTAGGTTTGTGTTCTTTTTGGAAAAGATGATCAGTATTTATCCCTTTTTTATAAGGCTGATGTGTCAAACTTACTTCACAAGCTTCACTAGACTAGGACAATCTGACATCCACAGGATCTTCTGTGGATCTTTCAAACAAACTGAAGTTCCTGACATGTTGAACCTTTCCTGTAACCAATGTCATGTTCTTTACAAATCTGTGAATTTCCTCCTCTGAATAAATATCTAGACCCACGTACTCAAATACATCAGCTTCCTTCCTGTTAGCACATTACAGATCCTAGGGGTCTACCTGAAAGAGTAAGAGCATTCACCAATGGAGAAGAGCAGCAGATCTCACCATGTAGACCTTTCCCTTGTACAGTTGATTCAGAGTGTTGGCCATGGCTCCTTCGGTTGTGTTAACCATAAATTTACTCCTCCGCCAGCTGCCAGCTGCTGAGTCCAGGTACATGTACTCCACACCACTGCCAACCTCCCCAATCCTGAACTTGGGCAGTTTGTAGATGATAAACCTGGAAAAGCCAGATTGAAACACATATTAGGAAAATATTGGGGATCATTTTATGCGCCGTTTTGTTCCTCGGCATCAGCGACCACAACACAACAAAAGGATTATGAAAAATGTGACATCAACTCACCAGTCAACAGCTTCACCAGCTTCATTTCTGCAGGAAATGTCACTTCTGCCAACTGTGAAACACAACAATATGACAGTAATGTGGAAGCAGGGGACGAGTTGAGAGGCCATCCTCGGTGGACTAGCTGAAAACTACACGGCTAACTGTGGATTTAAAACATGTCTGAAGCCTGTTTGGAGGCTGCGAGCCGTGTGACAGAGTTTTTGAAAGTAAAGAAAGCACAGCTGCAAAAAAGGAAGTCATAAGATGCGGTCACATGATAGGGGAAGGTGAAAGTTCTGTGTAAGGAAATACATTGAATATTCCTGCTTTTTTGTCATGGGTTTAGTATTTTTTAGGAACATCTACCAAGCAAAGTTTTTCTTTCTTCTTCTTCTTTTTTTTATTTTTATTAAACTTCACTAGATTTCTTTACATTTAAAGTATTGCACCAGTTCACACCTGGTCATCTTTTATTTTTAGCAACCAGGCTGCTGATTACTGAACTAGAGAATATTTGGTTAAAAAAAAAAACACCACTGTGTACCTGAGGGAAAGTTGTTAACTTTCATTTCACTTATGGAGTGTGAGAAACAACAGTGGCTCTTATTTGGAACTGAAAGTTTCTTTTTCAAAAACAATTATCAAAAATTCCAGTGCTTGATTTATAATTAGACAACTTACAGCCAAAGTGAACAAATCATTTCTGTAAAGTAAATGTTGTGGGGCAGAACTGAGTTCATTTTAATTAGTACGATACACTCTAACACAGTACTAGTACATAGGATACAACTTGTGTGCTGTCCAGAGATTTTGCCCGTTTTCAAATGACCAACATAATAATATTTAAATTACCAACTCTCTAAAAATACCTTAGCCTTTAGGCAAACATACATTTTCAGTACAATACATTTAAAGCAGTAAACACAATTATACAGCCAACCAAGAAAAAAAAAAACAGTAAAATATAATCTTCCATATCAAATGTGACCTGCCTCAGGAATCAAAGAGCTAAGGGTGCAACATTTATTGTATAATTTACACTTCACTCACACTAAAGTACTATAAAAATTGAACTTTTTTTTAATCATTATTGTTTCAGAAAAAACTATAGGCTCCACATCTAAAAAAGATTAATCTTTTTTAAAAAAAAAATTAAGCAGTTTTATTTAAATCTATATTTAAGTAAAAATGTCATTACAAAGATCATTCCTAACATGTGATGAGAGTAAAAGGTAGTCGCATAGTCAAAGAAAATAATAATAAAGAAGGTCTTCATTTAGGAGTTAGTGGACATTGATTAAGATTAATTTATTAATAATAATAATAAAAATGTCAGTGTAGCTTCTTGGTCAGCAAAGCGTCTTCTCCAGCCTGTGCACTGTCTCCACGGTAACAGACAACCGCTATGGACAAACAATAGAGGTAATCTCCATTACACTGAAGTTACTGCTTCAGGTTTTACCTCTTATAATCAGCACAGCATCAGAATATGGGCTTTGCAGCAAAACCACCACTTTGCAGTGTGGATGGAAGGATGTCAGCTAGCAGGCAGCGTAGCCCATCCAGATGACTGATGCCACTGCACATCACAGAGAGGAGAGTTCAGTTAGGAAACAAGGAGATCAATACAAAATAAGGGACCTCTATGTGCAAGGGTGGCGGGGTTTGTGTGCGATTGCGCACATGTAAAATATGACGAAATCCATCCAGAACTCCCAATAGTGTGAGTACGAAGAAGGAAACACCCCCTCCAGAAAACGTACATATATTGGAAAGAGTTTGTTGTTGTTTTTTTTGCGGGGTTTGGCATCAGACAAGGTCAGAAACACAGCAGGTGGAAGAGAATAAAGCAACATGGCATACGCTGGGAATCAGGTAATCATTTCAGAGGAGGAAAACAGGACTTATTTTTATAAATTACATGGCATAATTATTCTATTAGCGTAAATATGAACAATTTTAACAGTGAAGATACAATCATGTTTGGGGTCAGTGAACACAAGGTTAAACCCTAACTTGCAACTTTTAGACTCTGAAGCAATGTCAAGAAATGTATTACAGTACTTCTTAAATACTATTAAATAGTTACAACCTTACAAAAGCATCAGAAACGCAAATAAATTTGTCAACGTGCAAAAATAAGGTGCAAACCTTTGGGAATATCTCCACAAGAAAGTCTACAACTTAGGCACAAATTGAAGCTTTAAGATGAAAGTAATCAGGTTGGACATTAAATGGCATGAGAACGAGACCGTTGGCGTTGTACATGTGCAGATTTGGATGAAAATATCAAGTCTGTTCCCTTCATGCAGAATGTGGAGTTTGTGCGGACAGGCTACGGCAAGAATGCGGTGAAGGTGATGGTCGTCAAGAGACACGGGAGCCACCACTACCTTATTGAGCTGAAGGCTGACGTGGAGATAACGCTCAAGTCACGCAAGGACTATCTGACCGGAGACAACTCGGACATCATCCCCACCGACACCATCAAGAACACTGTCCACGCCCTGGCCAAAATCAAAGGGGTGAGTTACAGCTTCACTGCACTTCTCAGTACATTTCAAGATATAAACTCGCCAGTTTTCAAAACAGCTTCTAAATAATGTTTATGCTGTGTTAAAAATTATATTTTCTTGATTTTGGCTTGGTTTCTGTTGAGAGGCTGCTTTTTAAAGTCAACCTTCATGCAGATTATACTGCTTGTCTAATTTTCTTGGTATTAGCAGAATATGTGTTATTTTTAAGACAGAGACAGGAATGTTAAATAAGTAACGTTTAAAATGTTGAAGGGTGTGTCACTGAATACCTTAGTAAAGGGTATTCTACAAGTGAGTTGGTAGCCAATGGGATGCTTAACACAGCATGTTGGATCTCCCCTGCATAGGGGAGATTATTCTTTGCTATGGCTTTTCGGTGGTTATTTGCAGCTATACAGAAATCTGAGGAAAAGAGAGATTCTTTTTTTAAACGCTAGCTGCTTCACAGTGAATGAATTTAATTTTCAGTGAAGACAAAAGTGATAATCAGTGTCATAGTCAATGAAACTGTGAAATATGAATGTAAATCCATTATTGTTCTGTCCTCTACTAAGCTATATTGTGGTGACAGCAGTTTTTCACCTTTACTTTGTATCCATTTTATGTCACCTGTTGGAGATAAAACTAACTGTTCAGACTCTTTTCCCCCCTATTTGTTAAGGTAAATACTATTGAGCAATTTTCCCTGGATCTCTGCCATCATTTCCTGACCTCTTTCAACCATGTGCTGAGGGCCAAGGTTTACATGGAGGAGGCCCCCTGGAGAAGACTGGAGAAGGTAAAATCCATAATCCAGTCCCTCGACCCGGACAAAATATAAGTTTTAGCTTGTTTTCTGGCTGCTATTTTACCAGCATCACATTTAAAAAAGTACAGTAACTCTCAAAAGTCTAATTACCCCTGTTAAAATCCAGGTTTTTCATTATGCTGCAAAATGCTTTGCATACAGTATATACTGTGACAAATATTTTATGCAATTGTGTAAAAAGATCCATTAAAAAATGTGTACACACCTTTTCACTAATACTTTGTCGGGGGCAACTTCTGATTATTTTTCAGCATCCAGTCAGCCTGAGTTCTCCCTCATCAATTGGATTTGATTATCTTGCAATGATGTTCAGCTGGATTTGTATCCCTCAGCTAAATCAAACATCTGTAGAGATGTGTGACACTGGTAGTCTTATATCAACAAAGCATGAAAGCTGCTTCACATAAAGTATTAGTTCAAGTGTGTGCAAGTTTAAGTACCTTTTTCATTTTGCTCTTTTGTTTGAGTAATCCAGAAAAAAATGTCACACAAGATCTGAAAAGAAAAATAACAACCTTGTTTCCACTGTACCAATCTGTGAAGTATTCAAATAATTAAGATTAAGGCGTCAATTTTTAGGCACAATCTCTTCTTTTCTTTCTCCAGAACGGTGTCGAACATGTTCATGCTTTTATCTACAGCCCAGAGGCTTGTCGCTTCTGTGATGTTGAACAGAACCTCAACGGTAATCATTGACAATGTGTTTGCATGTGTGTGTGTGTTTGTTTGTGCGTTTTTATAAAAATGTGCTTAGTGTTTCGGCGGCTAAGGTGGGAGTCATCTCTTTTAATATCTTGAGTCAACTTCCTTTGTTAGCACGGATAATGACATGAAATAGATACAATGACCTTATCAGGTCTAGTCTATTATTATTTTACCTCAGTGTTAACAGTTGAAACTGTTGACAAGGATATCTGTGTATCTACAGCTATTATCCATTCTTACAAATGCTTGGGACAGACTCCATTTCCTTCCAAACACCTAAAATATTTTGTGCATTTGCACCAACTCTGTTCTGCACACAGGTACTCCAGTGGTTCACAGCGGCGTGAAGGACATGAAGGTGCTAAAAACCACTCAGTCTGGCTTTGAGGGCTTTTTCCGAGATCGTTTCACGACGCTGCAAGACGCCAAAGACAGGGTTTTCTGCACCACCGTTTACTCTAGGTGGCGCTACAACAAGGTCCAGAACGTTGACTTTGATGCTGCATGGTAATTATCTTAACTTTTGTGTGGGATCAACCTGGAAGTGCAGGGAAAAACACATAAGATGATTTTTCAGCTCAAAAAGATAAATCCTAAAAGGAAACTTTTGTCATTTGTAGGAAGTGTGTGAGAGACACAATTGTTGAGAAATTTGCTGGCCCCTACAGTCGAGGAGAGTTTTCACCATCTGTGCAAAAGACCCTTTATGAAACACAAGTTCTGGCCTTGGACAGGATTCCTGAGGTGAACCCTTCACTTCAACAAATCACTTTATTCAAAGACACTGCTCAGTCTGTTGTCACTGTCTTGCATAATTTAAGATACACATGATTAGTGTATGAAGCGGGTTTTGTTTTCAAAATATTTATATGTGTGGGACATTACCAGAAACAGTATGCAGCATAAAATTGAACACAAGAAATCCTCTTCTTAGATGGAGGAAATCGAGATTGTCATGCCCAACCAGCATTACTTCACCATAGACATGACAAAAATGGGTCTTAGCAACAAAGATGAGGTAAATACTATTATTGCTTACAATATCAAACCTTATTTGATTGATAACATGTCTTTTTGTTTTCTATCAGGTGTTTCTTCCTCTGGATAATCCCTCTGGAAACATCACAGGGACAGTGTGTCGTAAGCAGAGAGCCAGACTTTAAAAGGGAAAGCCCAACCTGAAGACACTACTGCTGGTTTCAGTATTAACCTATTGATCCAACTAATAGAAAATCTGATGATATATCCTACAATACATCTTTTAAGATGTAAATAAAGTGGCTTCTGATTGAATGTTTAACACCTGACCAGCCAAAAACATATGAAAAATAAAATAGAATTACAACCACTCTCATTGGGAATTTCTTTTGATTTGCAACAATGTTTTCCTTCAAGAGCTAATGTTCTCTGAAGTAGTACATGACATACATTACATGCATGGAGATATGTAAATATGACTATATTTAGCACAATTGGTGAAAAAACCTAATTGTTTTGTTTTTACCAGGGAGCCTGCTGGCATGTTTTTACAATTTCCTTTTGTGTTTAAGTGCACATTTCTCAGATTAATAATGTTAAGAAGTTTATTTTTTAATATATTTTCTGGTTAAAAACAAAAATGTTTGATGACGTCCCTAGGGCTCTTTCACAACATCTCTCAGTTAGTAGCTCAGTTTTAGAAGTTTCATCAGTCTGTTAAATGTCAGTAAAACACAGCAACGAAAAAAAACCCTCCAAAAAACAATAGCGAAAAAACATTAGCTGTAATTTTTAGTATGTTTCAGGGCATGCAAACAAAGTTTTGGTTTTTAAATGTTTCTAAAATTATTTAAATTTAGCCTTAAGTGTACAAAAAGACAAAACATATTTCACATCATCTTATGTCTTAAACAAAAATTGAGTCAAAATGAAAGATATATTCCAATAGTTACAAGAGTCAAAGTAATTTTCTTTGAGTTTATTAATTTCTTGTACCAGTGTAGAAACATTTTGGCACATTATTCGTTATATTGCATGGTTTCTTGAAGTTTGCTAGTGTTTTTTTATTTACTCTCCTAATCCATCTCTTCTGTCTTCTGTTAGGGTTCTTTTGTTATGTTCAAAGAACATAACAAAAGACATACATCGTTTTATATCTTTAATGTCCCCTTACATCATCTGAAATGGTCTGAAATTTGAGTGGGTGTGTAAAAGAGATAAATAATATGTTGCCAGCTAACTATGTGAACAAAAAAAGTCAAGAAAGTCAAACTGATGTTCTTTGGTGAGAAAAAAAAGCACCATTTATCATCAATTTTAGACTCAAGATATTCAAACTCCAGTGTTATGTTGCACCAAAACGTGGGTCATGAACACTTCAATACAGCTGTCCATGTGACAAAGCTGAAAGCACCACAGGTAATAAGTAATAAGAATATATACAGAAAGATTTTCATACCAAGAGCCTCAAGTCTAAATAAAGTTGGCTTGAAGAAACAAAGAGGCTTTAGATAAAAGTCCTGGAAAACAAAGTGATTAATTGTTACATGCTCTGGACAAATCATGGACTCAGATGTGCAGTTTAAAACATAAAAACTAAATTCAGGGAAACACAATGGGATCATAATAATTTTCTGCACGTATCAAAGTGTTCAAATATAACAGAACATACATCCTTTTCAACTATATATCATCTTATTTACAAATACTTAAAAAACCCCATTGCGGTTTAATTTACTTTGCACACACATTCACCACACAAACACACAAATCTAGCCTTCAGAATACTCACTCTTAATCTCTTGTCTTAAATAAAACACAAAAATACATATCTTAAGCAGCAGAAATAATAATGGCTGAAGGGGTAAACAGCTGAGTGGATGCAGTGTGCAGACCAGGGTTTTGGGATTCGCGCTTATTAAAACAAAAACAACAAAAAACAAAACAAAACAAAAACAACAACAAAAAAAACAGCATTCAAATCTCATCAAGGTGCCTCTGTTGGCAGAAGAGTCTTTGTGAAGCCGCAGCTAACCTGGAGTCTCCTGACATGATGATTGTCGCTGAGGTGGGTGGCGGGGCAGCTGGCAGTGCTACGACACGTTGCTCTTCAGGTGCTGCGTTTGCAGCGGCTTCACGTGGTACTCGTAGATTTTCAACGCGGGGCCGAGTTTTATCGACAGTCCTGTTAGGACGTCGTTACGCGTCATCAGGAGCAAAGACTTGCCGTCAATTTCCTGTCAGACCAAAAGATAAATTCTATATTTGGAGGCTTTGCAAGTTGACATGGAGTAAGACAGAAGGAAAATCTAACCTGATCTTGGAAAGCTGTAGCCTGCTCCTCGAACCCTGTTGCCTTGAAATAATTGACAACGTCAGCAACTCCCCAGTTGGAAGGGTCTGGCAGCTGACCGTTCTCCACTGGGCTGCGGGATAAAAGTTACTCGACTCAGACTAAACTGTGACAACAGTAGAAAAGACTATTTGAGTTTCCAGTAAGAAATGAATCGAGTAAATAGATTCATCGGCTAATTCTGATGCGTACCTTTTGGTGTCAACTGAACCATTTGCCTTGTCCTCCATACTGGCTGTTGAGCAAAATGACAAAGGCAAGCATATGCTATTATTTTTATTATTTTAACAATCTCATTATCAATTCAGTTCAAATAAAATTATAATTTGAGGTCAGAAAAAAAAAATCCATCAAGAATGTTTTCTGAAATGGACTGTTTTTTCATCTTAGGCATCTGATTAAAAAAACCAACTAATTTTAACAATTCAGACAAAAAAGTTGTAAAGATTAAAAAAATAATTCAGTAGTCAGAACATTCTAACTGCATATTTTTTCTATCCTTCAAAAACTGTATTGCAACCATGTTTGATCAATAGAAATATTCAAAAATCTGATAATATATCAGATATATTGCAACACTTATTAGGATAAAGCAGGATTAAGTTAATAATTTTAAGATGCTAATAAAATGCCATAATGTATTTGCCAAATGAGTTCTATTTTAAACTAAATAAATTCAAATTTCCTTACAATTACTGCCCCTTGTGGTATCCTTCACTTGGCTGAAAAGAGCAGCCAACTACTGGCATGTCAGATATGAAAAAGAAAGAAAGAAAATAATCCAATATGGAATACTGAGGAACAACTACATCTAACTATCTGCTGCAGTTTTAACCTTACAGATAATTCAGTTTGAAAATATTATACTCCTCAAACAAAAAATAAACAGGTAAAAGAACAGCTTGATAGGCGATTCTCTACAACACAATACAAAATAAAACGCACATACCTAGAATATCTAAAAACAGTTTGCTTATTTATGTTTTATGTGATGCACATGTAGAAAAATCCATGGAAAGGAAAATTTTATTTTGATTAACATTTTACAACCAAAAATGAAATGTTATTCCATAGGTGAAAAAATAAACATCTAAAGTTTAACTGATTCCACAGTCAAGTCCAGATAGGAGCTTTAATGTATTTCGCATCTCTTTTTATTACATTCTGATAGATTTTGAGCACGACATTTAGACCAGTTACCTAATTTCCACATTATGCTTCCGTATAACACCTTGTAGTTTAGCAAATAAATTCAAAGTTTAAGTACACACAAACTGAATGAAATGAGTCTTACATTCTGTTACGTTGCAGTAATTTTTCATTAGGTGTCTTCTGCGAGAGAACTCAGTGTGTTGGCAGTTCAAACACCATCATCGTTTTGTCTTTCTGACATTCACTGGATGTCTCTGCTGAAAAAAGCACAACACCACAGCAGAATGGGTAAAGCCGTAAGTAAAGCAGCTTAATCAACTAAAACTAACGCCGTTTATCATAAACACAAGTCGGAGTAAAAACTGTGATGCGTAAAAATTGACGACGTAAAACTCACGTTGTTAGCGGAATTAAAACCAGAAAAAATATCGACATAAAAAACTGGCCACACCGCAATTATAATTCGGGGAAAAAAAATTATTACAAATTCAAGAAAATAAAATATGTGTTTATTCTAGACGACGAGTAGATATTTAATCGCACCCTCTCCGTGTTTTGTAATAACGCTAGCTAAGAGGGATAGTTAGCCTCGTTTGCTAATACCAAATTTAACAGTTACCTTATTTTAGGAGATTCGGGCTTGACAAGAGCTGTTCGTTCAAGTCAAAAATTGTTATTGAACAAACAAAAAGTTTTATAAGCTGTAGTATTTTTACCAGTTAATAAACTGCGGTGTTTATTTGATAAAATCAAATTATATTCAAGTAAGCCAACAAGCTTCTTCGCTTTCGTTTCCTTCGCCCACAACGTCACGGAATCATGGGAAATGTAGTACAATGGCAGTTTAACGGGTTTAACAACAAGCCTTCCTCACAGAAACACACAAATTGTTGATTTCAATAAAAAGAATTTATTATAATGACATATCCTCTTTGTTACATAAAATCTGCTACAGCAAAGTGTACTTCGCTTGCAAACACAAGTAAATATGATTGGGAAAAATAATGTGTCAGCTTTCTAAATGATGTGCAAAAATATCCACAAACTAAATTACAGACACATTTCAGATTATTGATTCCCATACTGGCACGTGTGACTAGCTACAAGAACTCATAGAACTGATTTCCTTCAGTCAGGAGGAGTGTGAAGTGGCTCAGGGAAAGGTGCCGTCGTTTCACATCAAATTTCGACAAACATCACACACATGAGGGAGGGTGGAACAGATGATACAGAAGAAGAGCTGGCAATTGCCTACACATTTGTTTCTGAGAGGATTTACACACAGGCAGTTGGACAGAGACATGCTTGTGGGCCAGGTGAGATTCATCAAATTCAAAAACATTGGAAATTGTTTATAGGCATACCATCTGTTCACCCTTCAAACTGGACAAAAATATATAATTTCGAATAAATACAAAAGAAAAAAAAGATACATTTCAGTAGGCATTAGAGGTGTCAATATGCATCAAATATAGATGTAGCAAATAAAAAAATAAAAAAAACAATTTTGGTGTTTGCAACGCTTAACATTTTAGGTCTCCATACACATACTGAGACCTATGGAAAATTAAATGTTATTTTGTTAGACTTCTATGTATAAATAAAATGCATAAGTAGCAGTTGTGCCTTCATAAATTAAATCGCATAAAATGCACATGTGCTCAGACAAAATGATTAAAACAAATAATTACTTAAATCCTGTTTTTGAATTTGGTTGTTTAAGAATGTTTAAATTGAACAAAATAGCTTTTTATTCCCTCATATGTAAAGACTCAGGTGTCAGTTTTGGAAAGACTTTCAACAGCGCATTTTTGATTCTTCCTCAGCCCAGTGGAGTCCAGTATCTTATAAATTGAAGTTTAGACTTCTCTGTGGCTGACAGGGAGAGAGAAACGCCTCTTTAAAGGACTACAGGCTTTCCAAAATCAAAAATATATCTGCTATCTGAAAGAAAAAAAAAACATCAAAGGCATACCACCTATGTAGGTACTCAGCATCTGAAATATAGATTTTTATAGATGCAATATTTTGTCATGCTGGAGAAAAGAATGTGGAGTCAGGGACTACATTTTAGCAGCACAATATGCAATGAGTCAGAAGAATCCCTCATAGAAGTTATATTTGTCTCATTGAAATAAAACAAACAAAAAATAATCTTAAGAAGTGGCATAATTGAAAAAAAGTTTTTTTTTTTTTTTTACCTTATTCCCTTTAAAAATGTAACATTTCTATCCGTTAGCAATTTCAATCAGTTGCCACTAAGCGTCGCAAAGCAGAATAGGTCAATCTTGATTAATTCAGTTAGGAAACAGTGTAAAGACTACAAGTTATAACTGCAGGCCGAAGATGGACCAGTCTAGCTGTGACCAAGCTAAATCAATACTTCATGATAGTTCTGTGTTCTGTTATTGCTGCTACGTGATTATGCAGCACTGATTATGGCATTTGCGTTACATAGACCAAAATATCACCTGCTTTCACGCTTCATGCTGTGACACAATTCCAAGGCTACAAAAGGAAAAAAAAAGTGGGGATACTACTATTAGCTTTCAGTAACGCTGCTGCACAACCATACACATGCAAAAGTAAAAAAGAAAAAGGAAAAGAAAACATCATAATCTAGGCTGAGTGCTCCGCTCAGACACAGCAGTTAAGCAGTTAAACTCAAAACAAGACCCAAAGGGGACAACGGTCACCCCATGTGAGCACCACTGCTTTGTATCCTTCAGATAATGTAACAAACTGACCTTTCAGCGATTGGAAAATGCCATGCTAGTGCATTTCTGGACAGACTTTTAAATATACCACAAACAAACGAACGGTGTGCAGAGACAAAACGCAAATATCTTCAGATTCACTTCTTGTGAAATATACTTGTACCTAGAAAATATAGAATTTCTTTCCATCAAAAGACTGAGGTAAAAAGGAAATGTCCTGTGATTGGATATGGATAAATCATGCTACAACTTTTCAGCTGACACAGCGCTTACATGTTTCTGCTTCCTGATACCGCTTGTAAGTAGTAATTCCTTTCCTCAAGAACTGAAAGCGAGAGAATGCATCAGTTTTTCCTTTTTTTAACAATTTGGTCATGCTTTAAAAAAAAAAAAGGAAAAGGATGTCTCACCTTTCAAGGTCTACATGCAAACACAAGCTTCCAGGTCTTGAGGACACCAGAATAATAAAAATGCTGTTTAAATTAATCGAAACTCAACCAGGCCCCTTCCTTAAAAACACGCTGGGGTTCGTAACAGATAACAGATAAAAAAAAAAAAAAAAGATAAAAAAATAAATAAATAAAACTCTTCAACACCTTGTGCAACAACAGGTAATACTACCACTTCTCGTACCTCATTGAAAAGGGACTAATTCATTTTGCATGTTGCTTTTCACATTCAAATTTAAACAAGGAGAGAGAGTCGAAACTAAAAGTTAAAAAAACAAAAACAATGAGAATGTGGTCTAGTACTTCATTGCAGCACGTGAAGGTGTCTGCATAATTTGCCTGTGTGTAGATCGGTGCCAGCAGCACCAGGGGGCATGGCAAAAAAACGACCTCATTTCAGCCGTGTGGAATGAAGGAACGAGGCAATTGTTAGGAGCACAGGATGGCCTCAGTTCCACCTTATAACTCTCACCAGAGTGCAAATATCCCAAAGCCGTGGAAACCTGATGGGGTCCTGGCTAAAAGTCAGCAAACTCTTTCGCACACTTTTCTGTTTGTGAGACGCGAATGTCCTCCTCTTCGTAGTCGTCGAAGTTGCTCGTGTCTCCAGGCCCTCTGCACTTCGGCAAGAAGGGAGCTTCAATCTGGAAAAGTACGAACGCTTAATATGTAGACAAAATCTCTCGGCATGGATTAAAAAAAGCAGACAAGCTCTTGCAGAAAACGAATACCTTTCGCTCGTAGATGGCTATCCAGTCTGTTGTGGAGAACCACTTATGGTTTTTTATGTCATTTACGCCGTTCTTCAGGTTGCCAAATCGCTTCGTAAGATCTACCTGGAGCAGGTTCCTCAGCAGGTCCTTCAGGTCGGAGCTAAAGTGAGAGGGAAATCGTACCTACAAGGAAGGAAGCAGCGCCTTCTGAACAACAGTGATAAATCATATAAAATGAGATGAGCCCCCCTCCTACCAAGGGCCAGAAAGGCTAGAATCCAACAAAATACCAAACATTCAATAAATATTTACTCCTTATTCAAGTTCAGTTTTTTGGGGGGTTACTCTGACATGTTTCAGATCAACAAACAGATTTTACAGTTGCCAAAGTTAACCAGAATAAAAACAGAAAAAAAAAACAGTTTTCAAATGATCATGACTGAATGATTTAATTTATTAGGAAAACAAGCGATCTGAATTATCCAAACCTATGACTGGTTGTTGCCAACCAGTGGCAGCAACAACTGCTTTAACAGTCTTCAACAGTGCTGTGCTGAAATTGTGGTCATGCCATATATCAGTTGAATTTAAGTGTGAACTTTGACTAGGCCACTTCTTGGTTTGCATAGCTTTATACCCTTAATGAAAAGAAATCAGCAACAGATTTTTCTATTTATCCAGACTTCTTTGTCTTGTATTAAAACATCATTGATCACCTGAAACATTTAATTGTGAGAACATAACCAAAAACATCAGAAATATGTAAAGGGATAGAAACTTGTTTCACAGCAGGGTTTATTCATATTATTAAAAGTATTGTTAAAACGTTATTGTCCACCAATGTCACTATGATGCATCATAAATTATGTCTGATTGGTTAACCTGAACAGTAGTTCAACCTCAGGCCAATCACCTTGTCTACAGCAATGTTAGCCCCGCCCCCTGGCTTCGATGAGTAAGACGGATCAAACATATTCATGCTTTATAGGACTATAAAGTAACACAGAACTGAATAAAATATGCTCTCAGCTTATTAAAAAAAAATCACATTTTAATTAATAACTTTCACATTTATTATTTTAAAGATATATCTCGTATATTATGAGGAAAAAAAGCATCCAATAGAAGACCCATACAAGAGAAAGTGCTTGAAATATTCAAACTTGAAAATCTTCTCTTACCTTGCCAGACACAATCTTTTCATAGATCTGTATTGGCTGGTCAGCAAAAAACGGAGGGTAGCCAGCAGCCATCTCATAGATAAGAACTCCCAGTGCCCACCAGTCAACAGCTTTGTTGTAGCCCTAAAAAAAAAAGAAATAAAAAAAAAAGAATCACAATTTTTACTTTTTAGCTTAAATTTGGGAAAGCTAAATACTAGGTCTACAAAAAATGTGTTTTTTTTTTTTATTATTATACTCAAAGAATCCATCAGTATTTTATTGGACTCTAAAGGTTGAAACGAGATCTCAGCTTATTCGTGTCCTTTCAGTTTGTGGGCCGCAAAGTATTATAACCTGAATGTGGATGCTTTGTTTGCAGTTGCTGTGCAGCCATTAAAACACCTAGAGTCACTTGGTATAACCCTGGTGATAATGCACCATGTCAGCACAGCAGTCAGCTTCAATTCCTGCTTGCATCAAAGGCTTCTGACTTCCAGTCTTGTGTCTGAGTCAAGAGAAATAAATTCTCACCCAGACAAGTCACTCAAGCCTTCAAAGTCAATTTGCTGTTTGAAAAAAAAAAAAAAAAAAAGATTCATCTGACCTCACAAATCATTGCCAGCTTGCTTTTAATCCCACTTAACACAAACAGAAATATATCAGACATAAATTTGACGTTATGTCAAAGCAAACTTTACAATAATCCAACTAAACTATATTATTAGACACCGCTTTTTCAAATCCCAATATTTATCCACATCATGCAGCATTTTGCTCTCTTAACATACAGTATTAGTCCTTGGTGAATAGTAACTCATGTTAGATGATGAGTAAATCTCCTCATGATTTGGTGAACAAAATGTAGCCAAATGCTTTTTGAACAATACCTTTCACCAAAAAACCTGTCAGCACTAATACAATTTATGATAATCAAGAGTTTGTTTATGTTTTTTTTTATACCCAGAAATAAAACAAACAAAACCTACCAGGCTAGAAAACTTTAAAGCCACTTTCAGAAACTCTCTATATAAATCTTTAGCCTCTTATCATATTTGTAAATCTCAGTCATCAATTAGCATTGATTCTTACCTAAGTAGTTTGTTTTGTGTGGATGAAACACTGGGTTAACCACGAGTTCAGTTGCCTTCATTAATGAATAGTGGATTGAAAAGATCAACATGTAGAAACAGAATTGTTCCATTTGACACTTTCTTGCTCTTTTTTCGTCTTTCACTCAGTTTTGTATAGCATGCTAAGAAAGATAAAGCATCTACTAGCTGGACTTCTGCTAAATTGAGGTCAGACGTATATATTTAAAAAGGAAACAGTCTGCAGTTTTAGAAAAGCGGGTAAACCATTCTTCAGTTTTTACTTCCAGCAACTACATAAAATACAGTTTGAATAAAAGTGAATATAGGTATAGGTAGGTAGCAACACAAGATAGAAAGTAGTAAAAATGTGATGCTTTTTCACCAATGAGTGCTCAAAACAATCTAATCTTAAGCTACATGTGTTGGAAATTGTCAATTTTTCAAATCATCTCCTTACCTTTGTACTTACATAGTTTAGCGTTACCTGATCAATTGGATTAATCTAACAAACAAATTTGAAGATCTATTGCTTTGAAACCCTTGCTGAGGGGTTCACCTTGCTGAGGATGATCTCTGGAGCCAGGTACTCAGGAGTTCCACACAATGTCCAAGTTCTGCCTTTTACCCGTTTGGCAAAGCCAAAGTCTGTGACCTGGGAAAAAGATGACACAGCCATGTGAAGATATGTCAATCGGTTTTCAGTTTGTTTTTTTTTCCTGCTCTCGTAACTTTTTTTTTCCAACAATAAAGCTGAGATGGACTGGTTACCTGGATGTATCCATGTTGATCTATGAGCAGGTTTTCAGGCTTTAGGTCTCTGTAGATGAGGTCTAAGGAGTGAAGGTACTCAAAAGTGAGCACGATCTGAGCTGCATAAAATCTTGCATGATGTTCACTGAAAGAGGGAAACAAAGATTTAGACAAAGAGTAAGGCATGTCTCTTCTGAGAGAAATGGGTAAATAGACTGATGAATAAATCAAAAAACAACCCCCCAAAAATGTGCATTATACCTGAACCTTCCTGTGCGTCTGAGGTGTGAGAACATTTCTCCACCGGGCACATATTCCATCACCATGTAGAGGTTTGAGTTGTCCTGAGATGTATATTCAAATAAAGTTAATTCCCATATAATAACATTTACTTTTCAAATTAAGGGACATCCTTATATAAACAATGATGTAGTTTTAGACATGATTTTTACTGCTAAAAATTAATAATCAAACTCCAACTCAGACACATGCCCCAGACTTTCTTCCTAGTAATGACGGTAAACATACACCAAAAACACTTTAGCGGCTGCATTTTCTGCTATCAACAAGTACGGCAGCAACTCGCAGTCGCAAAAGTAAGAAAATAACAGAAACACAATCTTTCCAATCCAGTAAAACAGGACAGGTTGGATTTGTGGGACTGTTGAGAGCAACTGATCACCAGCATGAACCAGCTGTAAATGTAAAGCAGAAGAAGTAATGTTTCTTTTTTGTATCACAAAACCACCTGGGTAATGTCATCCTAAAGCCGAATGAGAAACTGAATCACATTACAACGTTTGCCTTTGCTAATAAATGTCTGACTTCAGACAGCTCGTTTCACCGAAATCACTTTATTTCTTTGAAATTATGTAAAAGTGTATATCACCTCGTAAGAGCTGATTTTCAGGACAGGGTTTAAATTTTAAATAGTTGACAATGACATTCGGAGAAATAAACTGAGAGAAAGTTTTCAAAATGAGACAGAAAACCCTGCAGAAGGGTTTGGATCCATCAGTACCTTGAAAGCGTATTCCAATCTGACGAGGAACGGGAAGGAGACGGCCTGTAGTATTCTTTTCTCATTTAGTGTGTGTTCTATCTGCTTCAACTTCACCACCTGAAAACATAAGGAAACAAATTAGATCAGAATGTTTTCCTTAGTTGTTTACTGGTCTGTCAGATATTGTTCAAAGTTGTACGTCAGCACACAGACGGTGGGACAGCAGCAAAGTTACCACCAAACGATACTAATAATTAACAAACGTGTAAGCTAGAGAGCTCAGAAATGGTGCAAAACCTTCATGATAAAGAGACTGTCAACATATATATGCAAAATAACAGCACACTATATGATGAACAGATGTCTAGACAAGTTTTTGTGCCTTTTATAAATGTTTTTGTGGAATTTGACAAGTAGAAAATATGTTGTATCAGGTTTATTTTTAAAAAAATATTTAAAGAGTGGTATGTATTTGTATCCCTCCTCTCTGGTGAAATAGAGGAATCATGTAAAATTTTGATCCTAAATGAACTCCCAAAGCCTAAAGAAGTCAAATAATACTAGTAGACAATGTCTAACTTTGAGTTATGTAATTTTGGGTTTTTCTCATACTAGTGAACAAGCAGCATGAGGAAAAACCAAAGAACACAGTAAACAGGTCAGGGATAAAGTTGTGAAGAAATTTAAAGCATGGTCAGGTTATAATTCAAAGTTAATAAAAGCTTTAAAACACCACATCTTTGTGATCTGAAAATCTAAAGGAGAATGACGCAACCTACAAAACTAAGTATTAAGATATAGATGTCTACCTAAATTGAGCAATGTGAAAATGCATCTGCAAGACACAAGAGGCCCATGGTCACTCTGGAGAAGCTGCAGAGCACCAGTGCTCAGGTGTGAGAATGTGCAGACAGGACAACTAGTGCTAATGGATTGCACAAATACACGAGAGCAGAAAAAGTTTGCCATGCAGGTACCACTGCAAACATGAGGAAGAAGCTGCTCGAGTCAGATGAGACCAAAGTTTCAATTTTTGGTCGACATGCAAAGCACTTTGTGTGGCAAAAAAACCATAACTGCAAACCATACTGAACACACCACCCCCCATGTGAAACGTGCTGGTGGTAGCATCAAGCTGTGCAAAAATCCTCTTAAGTTAACTGGACAGTGGATAGAGACAAATACTGATTGTGCGGCGAGGCAAAGACCCTGGACATGTAGCTAGAACGACAATGTTTTAATTACAATCAAAACATATGAATGTGTTAGAATTGCTCAGTCAAAAGTCAGAAATAAATCCAACAGAGAATATGTGGCAATACTTGACGACGGCTGTTCCCAGCTTCTTTTTAGCTAAATATGAGTCTAAATATGAGCTAATATATAAACTGAAAAACAAAATGTAGCCTAGAGACCTCACCAAAAGACTTGCAGACGAAATTGCACTTATAGGTGATTTTACAAAGTTTCCACTCTTAGGGGCTGAATAATGCCATGGGCATCTCACACTTGTCATACTTTTATGTGTAAAATGCCAAGGTGTATGAATATTTTTTCAAGGAAATGCGTTCACATTTCATAATGAGATGAATGGGCAGATCACCATCTGAACTCAGACATTATGTACAAACTAGAGTCAAAAGCTAAAAGAAGGTCGTACAGCTAGCAAGTCGGCGTATTTACAGAGGGGGATGCAGAATTTGTCGTAGCACAACAACAACAAGGGCTTGGAAGACAAAAGGTTCTGAATCACCAATGCAAGCTAGGAGCAAAATATACTATTAAACTGTGACACATCAGGTAAAAACTATCTAAAGCTACATGTCAGTTTGTCTAATAAAATATAGTTTAAACACTTTTTGTATTAGGCAGGACTAGTTAATGAGGAAAAAGAGGCCAAGGCCATACTGTGTAGAAGAAAAATTTTAAGCTGTTTTGTTGAAGTGAAATTTAAAGTGAGACAGGTTAACCTCTTAAATCAACAGCCACATTCAGGGGAACAGAGCAGCGCTAGAAGAGCAACAATGCCTGTCTGTACCACTTCCACATCAGTATTTAAAGACCGAAACTCTCATACGAAGGGGTTTTCAGTGATAATGTACTAGCAGCACATAAAAGGAAGCACTCCATTTCCTTTCATCAGATACACAGCGCCTGCATTTACATGAAGAATTTCTGCTGAATTTTTTTCTTCTTCATACAAGCAAGCCTTTACGGCAGCAGTAGTTAATACGGTTTAAGGGTGTTGTGATGGACATATTTTAACAATGTGCACTTACTTTTTGCTTGTCCAAGATCTTCATGGCGTAGAACTGGTTTGTTCCTTTATGCCTCACAAGCATCACACGTCCAAATGAGCCAGTGCCCAGAGTCTTGAACCTTTCAAACTCATCCAGGGTTGTTGTACACTGTTAAAATACGTTGTAATAAAAACAAGGAAGTCAGTTGATATAGCTCAAGAAGGATGGAAACATTTGCAGTGAAAGTGGCTGCTCTTTGCAAAAAGTTGTAGAAATACCCAATGAGTTAACATTCCAGATATTTTTAACTAAAGGAAGACACTTGTATATCAAAAACTGCATGTGCATTTTTTTCAAAAATCATAAACAAACAAATGAAATTTAAATAATGAAAAAGGACTTTACCTGAGCGGGACACTCCCATTTTCTTAAAAAATCTTCTTTGGCTTTTGCTAAGAACTCTTTCACTAAAAATAAACAAGAAAAATTGTTTTAAATTAAAGCAATTCAAATTTCAGGACATACCAACATAAAGTCTAATTTTACATTCAGGGAATTAAAAAAGGCAGTTTACACCTTCAGGGGAACAAAAGCATTCTGAGGTCAGGCAAATGTCAGTAAAAAAAAAAGTATTCCAAGTCAAAACCACACGCCTTAGCAGGAAAGTTTAAATCACAAAGTGATGCAAAGAGCTCCGTGAACTTTACAGGGCTGGCCAAATTCGAGACAAGCTGTTCTGCATCTCTTTCAAGAGTGGTTGCGGTAAAGGAAAGAGACAATAACGTAGTCGGCAGACAAAAAAACAAGAGGTACAACATACATGTAACTGAGAACACAGAGCAGGCATGGTGAGGACAGTGCACTGTCAAAGTCACGGCTGACATGAGGTGTCCAAAGTCACAGAGTCATTGAAAGCTGTGAAAAATCTCTGGTGTTATGGTTTGGATTTTACTTAGTCATTACATTCTTCCCATTGATCATGAAAAGAAAAGGCTAAGCACATCCTATATTTGCAAAAATTAATCTGTTTTTAAATTAAAAGCATCATAGAGGTGACATTTTTTTAATTATATTTAGAATGTGTTATATATAACGGCTTCCGTTTTTATGTTTTGTCACACTTGAATATTTCAGATCATCCAACAACTTTTAATATCAACCACAGGTAACCTGAGCAAAAACCAAAAACAGTTTTAAAATTATGGTTTTATTTATAGGAAATTAAACTGGATAGGTTAATATTAAAACGCATTGTCTGTCTCTAAATGTTAAATCACAAACTGACAGTGATTACCCATATTATTTTATTCGGTCTCACTAGTCACACTTGACTGATGACTGCTTGACATGTTAAATCAAGAAATTACTTAGAACCTGGCAGACCACATGAAGTAAGCTACAAGCCCTTGAAAAGCAACACACAGTGCCAGATGACAGCAGATGAGCAGACATCTTTCACTTCTCAGCTTTTGGACAGCAGCACCTCAAGGAAAGCGTAATTTCCAACATAAGGAGAATATATGGAAAACCTGATGAACCTTCTTAGGAGTGCCGCCTGCTCTTCCAAAATTACTCCAAAACCAATTGGAAAGCTCATTCAGGAGGTTACAGGAGAAACCAGAAGAACGTTTAGCGCATTAAGTCCTTGTTGAATCATGAACGCTTACAATCAGTGTTCATGATTTAACAATAAATGGAGTATGTCCAGAGAACAATGTGTAACTTTAATCTCAGCTGTACTTGGACTACGCAGCAGGACTAGTCCATCTGAAGACCACCCTTGACTCGTTCAAACAGAGTTGTCTAGTCAAAGTCTGGAATTAAACCCAACGGAGTCGCTGTGACCTGGCAGTAAATACTGTTCATGTGCAAAAACATTCCAGTGCAGCTGAATTAAAGCTATTTTGCAAAAGAGAGGGTCAAAATTCACCCGCAGCGATTCAAAAGAATCATCTCCACTTATCACAAATGCCAGACGGAAGTGTTTGCTCACAAATTTGGTCCAACTAACCAAAATTCTAATTGGGTCAGGTCAGTTTAGTTTTGCTTTTACTCCTCTATAAATAAAATCCTCATTTGAAAACTGTGTAATTTCTCAGGATATATTTGCCTGACATTAATATTTCGTTGATGATCTGAAATATATCTGTGCAACAACAAAGAAAAAATCTGTAAGGGGGTAAAGAATTATTTACTGCAATGAATTATAAGGGGAGAGTTTTATCAATTTGTGTGCACATATTTTAAACATTTTCACACTGTGTTTTTTAGAAAATTAGATAGGAATTCTATTTGTATGTGGTTATATGTACTCAAATTTTAAAAACATATGGCTTCAGAGTCAGTTTGGCCTAAACTGTTTCTATGGCTTAAAGAACCCAATGAGATGGGACAGAAAGAGCTACTGGAGCTTTATCTGCCCCTCCCCAACCTGTTGCTGTACACTACCAGTCAGCCTATAGGAGCCTACTGCACTTTTCTATAAATTGCATACAAGAAGAAAGTGTCTTTTTGGTCACAAAAACGATTAACCATCTAAGCGTGTTTTGTCCTTTTAAATGCAACTCTTCTGGTAAGGCAGCAGATCTGAATCCAACAAAAAAATGAAGGAATTATAAGATTATCCTCACTTATGCATCAGTTTCTGTGACCCAAACCCTTTTTTTTTTTTACAATTGTTTTTAGACCATATGAAACAACAAAATTTACTAAGCACCATGAGCAAAATTAAGGTGATCTCAATTTTATGTTCAACTGTGTAATCAAATAATGTCATCACATGAATAATCAATTAAAATAGCTTAAAATGTTTAACATTTGGTTAAGCTCACCTACTGAAATGAAATTCACTGACAGATTACGAACTTTTACTATGTAATAAGAGTTTTTCAAAAAAAAAAAATTTGACAAATTGTAAATTTTAATATTGGATTGGCTGTTTGTTCATCAATTTCATTTATATAAAATATAACTAGTTTTTGCATTTGTTTTTGCAAGATAAATATCCTCTCTGTGACTTGGGATGCCTCATGGAACAATGAGCGTACCAAAAGTCTCTACAGTTCGCCAGGGATTGCAGGAACATTCACCCATATGGATGGAAATGATGGAGAAGAAAAGAGAGGAAGAACAGTTTATGAAGAGCTGAAAACAACAACATTTCAGAACCACATGTAGAAAAAACGAACACTGGAGACAATGTAAGGCATCCGTGTCACTGTGCAGGTATGTAACCAAATTAAGCGCTTTACTTCTGTTTGTTGACTACTAATAGAAATTCCAGTTTACATCAAAAAGATAAAGAATTAAGGTATTCCTGCTACCGTGCAGGAATAATTAGGTTTTCCAAATCCTTTTATTTTTAAGTAGGGCTGCACGGTGTTAGGAAATCAAATAATATAGTTAAACTGCAATAAAAATATTGAGATTTCCTCACTCTTCTTGTTATTGTGCAACTCTTCTTAAGCTACATTTAAATGTATTTATTTTAGACTTTTACTCAGTAGTATATATATATATATATATATATTTTGTCTGCACTGACAATATAGGTCAGTTTTATTTTTCACAAAGACAAAAAAAAGACAACACCGATTGTGAAAGCCAATGAAAAAAGCACATTTCAAACTAAACAGTGCACAAAACAGACAAGACACAGATATTAAGATGTCAGATTATATTACATGACTAAAGCGCCAGAAACAGCCTGCAATACAAAGCGTTATGCTTAAAATAACTGTGTTAATGTTCTGGTAGGTAAAAAGTGACGATGTGAATGTGAAAAAAATAACAGAAAAGGGAAACTATTTGGGGAACATACTGAAAAAACGCCCTATAAAAGTTGAATTTAAGGCTTAAATTTAGTTTTGAAATCTGATAACACAAACATGAAAAAAAAAACTCTTGAGCACAATACATAAACTGTTATGTTTAAGAGCCCAAGCCATTGGCTTGATGGAAAAGATGTTACAAGGGAAAATATCTGAGTTTCTATCAGTTTTCTGAAGAAACAACAACCCACCCTGCTCAGAGCTGAAGATTAGAGAAAAAGAAATCCACTGCACTTACTCAACTTATCCCACATGACGGTGAACTCAGAGATCAGAGGCACCTCACTCTCCTGTCCCTTGTTTTCTTGTCCACTCTTAAGATATTTGTTGATTAAGCGACTGGCAAAGGAGTGATCCTTTCCCTGTGCCATTTTAAGGCAAATATCTCGATGTGCGAGTATGAAAAGCTCTCAGGCGAAGAAACCGTTTGCAGGCTTAACACCAGTGATACTAACTTCCTGTATGCAGTCAAGTGCTCTGCAATGGCTGGTTAACCACATAAAGTTGAGCTTCCTGTTCACGTCCTCTGCTACAGTGGCCAAATACATGTCCAGCGTCGTCACTGTGCTGTTTGAAAGCACTTTGCAACATCTTACAGGCAAATTGTTATGTCGGAGTGTTTTTTGACGGGGAAAATTTAAACAGAGCCTGGAAGGCCTGACTTCAAATGTCATATCAAAAACATAGTGCAACCATGGCAAGTCAAGACTGCTGATAAGAAACCTGTTACACCCACAAAGTAGCAGAAAGAGGCATAGCGTTCAGGATAGTGTGCTCTCTGGTGGATATGTTTCATACTGCAGATCTTCAGTTTTCTAACTATTAACCTCAGCAATAATAAGAATAATAATAAAAAAAATCAAGAATAGTCAAAAAATATATATATATATATTTTGCTTAATTAGTTTTTACATGTCAAAATAACAGATTGAATGTTTAGAATAAACATGGAAATCTAAGTTATGGCATCGCGTTTGCTTGTGCTTTCCGTTGAATCTTGTTTCAGCTCCAGCCCTCCTCTGCAGAAACCGCAGGTGGCCCGAGTCACAGGTTTGTTAGACAGCGCAAACTAATGCCAATCAGGAAGCAGGTCAAGATCAGGGCTCTGCAGACAGGCCACTGCTATGACACAGTTGGGTGGATTAGGCTGGCTGCTCACAACAACATACCCATGACGGCGTCCTCCAAGGAATCTATGGATGAGTTTTATTAGATATGTTTGCAAATTTTCAAAAAAAAAAAAATTGTTTCATGTCATGACAAATAAATTTATTTGTAAAACTCTCATGATGTCAAGATCATTTGAATTTACTTTTGCATCTGATGGAAAAAGTATTCCACACATATGAAATCAGCTGGTTTTCGTTTTACTGAAAACATAGTCTAACACTTTAAGGTTGTTCTAAATCCTATTACACTGGAAATAATTATTGTGGAACAAGAATTGGTATGATAAGAATTAATCATTATGTGAGAAAAAAAAATCAACCTGATGACCTTTGCAATTCTCCAAAACTTGACAACATGATTGGTATTGCTACTTTTGCTATTGGAACCACTGTTGATTCCATGAGAGAACAAATACTATGTACACTAATGTCTGCAAAATGTGACTGGATGCAATTACAGTGCAATGTTTGGCAGCACAGTTACTCTATGCATCTGTTTTATTTAGACATTTTAAGCCAAAAGTCTATGATAAATCTTTATCATAGACTTTTGGCTTTGCAATAATTCAATAATTCACTTTTAGAATTATTGCAACAAATGCCACAAAATGTTATGCTAACATTTCACCCCAATATCGCCCTATTACAGCTGTTTTTCACAGATTATAGGTAGCAGAATACACTTCTTATTGGGTTAATAGCACAGTAAGAACCTCAGTTTCCTTGCTATTCAAATTAACGGCAAGTAACATTTGTGAATATTTAGATATGACAGATCTTGTTAAATAAACATGTGAAAGTACCAACTGTAAAAAGGATTAGTCAAACCAAACACATAAACTCTAATGGTGGTGGGTTTCAGCTGACTCCAGGCCACCTCCTGCAGCTTGTTTGGTGATGTTATCTTGCTTTCAGGCACGTGATGTGAGCCCAAAGTTAAACAGAGCGTCTTGCAGGCTCATCTTAAACACAACATAAAAAAAAAAAACAACAAAAAAACTATCTATTTATTTAATCAATCGGGTGCTCTTCTTTGAAAACCCCACAGCGAGCCTGATGACGAACGCGCTGACAAATATTCAAATACTAGCTGCTTTTAGCATTTGTTAACAGTTTCCAACTGAAAGCATCAGCAACCCCACGTTGTTACGAACCCTGCGAACTCGCGTTGCAGAACTGTCCTACCAAAGATGGTTCTCCTGTGCAGCCCATGTTACTGTACTGTCTGCTCCAGTGCTGTACAACTGCTAAAGGATGCTACTCACTGCATTTTGAAAGCAAGCTCGCAAATGATGATACAGCAAACGTTAAATGGCAATGGCTGAGAGCAAACGGGATGACTTCCGTGTGCTCACCGCTTTCCTGCTCATTTCCTTTCTTGGCAGTTGCTGCGTTTCCCATCGTAGGAAGACAGGGCGATCCACAGCTGGCTAGGAGCGATGATGGTGGCCGTTAGCTAACAGGCTCCTTCGTTAGCTCGATAACAAATTTCAGCTTGCTCACACTGGCTGGTTACAAACACCATCAACGTGCTCTTCTTATGAACAGAACCTGGTCGTGCTCGGCTGGCCTACTTGATGATGTTTATGTATCGTGTCCTTTTCGTCGTTCATGTATGCCTCTGCTGGAATGACAACATGATCCAGACTTTTCACCTCTGCCTCCTGTCGTCCTGCGCTGCGTTCACTTCATATGGGAATACCCATGGATGCGCTTGATAGGTGGAATGCTGCCTTCACTGACCACTGGGGAAAAAACACGCATAGAGATTGAGTGTTACATTTAGTCTGGAGTGTGAAGAGTTCAAACAAATGACTCCATGTTTCTATCCAATACTACAAGTTGTGACACGGTTCTGTTTTCTGATGTGAGTAATTGTCGTGAAAATTGGAAAAGTGTTATAGTATATGTGATGATTATAATATAATATAATAATATATAATATACAAGTTGGTCATTTTTGCAAATATAATCTCCAATCAAATAAAAATCTTCCTTTCATTATAAAATATTATTGGTGTATAGTAAAAACTACACAGCGTGCAGTGCCATCTCCATTTTCTCCTACAATCTGCCAATATATTAGCAGTCACACATTATATTGTGAGTGCCAAGTGAATTTAAGGTCATATTTACATAACAGTACCACTGTTACTAAATTACTAATCATTACTAAAAATAAGTTGGAAAGCACTTGTTTTCTCAGTTTCCTGTTTACAATAAGATATCCAAAAAATATGTAAAGATGGCTAGCTCTGTCCAACTTTCCTGTTTAGGAAGCAGACATATTTAATGTAAACTGGCTGATCAAAGTACAGTTGCCATTTTAATCTTGTATGTGGTGCTACATCAAATTTATTTTTTGTATTTAACAAAAAAGAAAGATGTCATTAAGTCATTGAATTGAAATTAATAGTCATTAAGCTTGCTGCTAGTATTAGTGTAAAATCTTTCTACTGGTTACAACAACCCAATTGCATTTATATTTAATCTACTCTGAATTGCTTTGTCTTGTGCAATTTAAATGTTTATGTAAATGTTCCATAGTGTGTGTAAATAATACTTCTGGAATCATAAGGGACCACTTTAGACTGTTGTATGTTTTTTATTATCTTAATCTTTAATTAAAACAAGCAATTCGCTTTTTGAACTGTTAAAGGTTTTTTTTTTTAATTCTTCCACTAATACCTCCTAATAATCTTCTATGAACATGTCACGTACCTCATAAAAATATATATTTCAAAACAAAGGTAAGTTAAAACAAACTGACAAAAATTACTCCGCAGATGTTTTGAGTAGAGAAACATTATGGGTCAATAGTAGAGATAGAATCTACAATGAGTATTACAGCTAGTTCAGAAATTTAGCAGCTCCACACAAGAAACCACAATCTAACTGTCGAAGATTTCAGAAACAACACAAAGGTGAGAGTTAACACACATTTTAGTGAGCTAAATGACACCTTGATAAACTCTGAAGGAGACGCGCCCATTAGCGGGACTGGATGTTTTTAGCACCATGGCCAGCGACACCGTTGCTAGGCAGCTGTTTGTGTCAGCAAATGGTGAAGGAGGAGCTGCAGGCCGACTTGACGTTAAACTGAATCCTTAAGAAGCAGGCAAGTGTCTCCTTTTCTTTTAAATAGTTATTTATTTTACTCTAACGTGCCAATTTAACCCAAGAGGACCACAGTGCGGTAAGTGTCTGATTTTGCCATACTGCGAACGCAAACTTCAGCAGTTCATCCACGAACTCCCCCCGCCCCCCCTCTTGCAAAGCGCTATTGGTTCCGCCCGGGGACTCGCTCCAGCACTCACAGCAGACAACAGGACCACAATACACTGATTTTATTCTATAATGTTTCAGTCAACGTCATTTATTAGCTGTAACGGTGTTAGACACCACGAGCACTGAATAGTCCTGGAAACACGGTTGGAAGTAGATGCATTCACCAAGGAGGCCTCGGTGTCTCTAAATGGCAGCTGTGTAATCGGAGTGGGACGAGGACAAGAGCTGCACTGGAATAAGACATACGGTAACGTTAACTGTTGTTTCATTTGAGCAGACGTTGCTAAGCTAACTGTAGAGCAGCCCGGTGTCATTTATAATTATTATACGGTGACCCATTTGGGAGGAAATGCTGCTTAAATGTTGTAGAAGCATTTGAATTAAAACACCGTAGTTTGTTGTCATTCGCCAACATTAAGCTGTTGTACACTGGAGGTTAACAGGATGCCAGATCTGCTTCCCTGTTTGCTTTTCTTCCACCTGACCTATGCAACTAGCTAGCATCCTGTCGTTAGCAAACCACTGCTAGCAGCTCATTTATAGCAGTATTACACCTGCTTCGGTTGTTGGAGATTTTATTTGTGAGCTCAAGAAAAGCCCCCATCGTTAAGGCCTTGCATGCCAGATTAAAAGATTTCATGTTGTGCTTGGATTAATACAAAAAAAAAGAAAAAAAGAGCAAGACATCTAAAGAAGGGGGGATGGCCTGCAATCCTTCCAGTGTTCTGGAAGATACCATATTGACTTCTTGCTGAGACAGGCATGATACAGTACAGATCCCCCCACTGGTCTTTGCAGCATAAGCCCACTTAATAAATCTGCCTTTAACTCATAAGCCTTTTTTGCTTATGTTCAGCAAGGCAATAAGCGCCCAGAGCCTGGCTAATTACATACGAGATCTGGTGGTTGGAGATTTGATTTATTTAGTCCTGCTTGTAGTATAGTTTTCACTCTACACACCACATGCTGGCAGAGCACCCTGTGGATGGCCAGCCCTGACAGAGCAGATGGATTATATAAGAGGATTTCTGGATGGCATCATCATTTCTGGCCTTCTCGCAGCAACACACCGTAAGATGAATAGAAAATGTAAAATCTTGTTTTTTCCCCCCCCTTTCATGCATATCTTGGAGTCAGAATACTTATTGATCTCAGATTATTAACAATGGTGTTAGCTAAAGGGTGGTCTAAGGTCATATTATTATTGGATAGATTCTAATATTTGAGGTAATTCCTTCATAGTTAATGTTTGTGTTTTTCTATCTTATATTTAGGCTCCTTAAATATAAGGAGGTATTTTGTTTAGTTATCTTTCCTTCAGTGTTATCCAGGAAGAAATGGTATTGCTTCTGGTTTGAAGCAATACCTTTAAAATAAATATGTATAACACAATATTCTTGCGTTTATTTACAAGAAAAGCAACTATTCTTACCTCTGATTAATACAGTGAGTATTACTACACATCATTATAATATATTTTCTAGGCTGCACAATTTTAGGAAACATTACATTTCCTAAAATTCTCAGTGTTCAATATATTAATATTGAATACTGAGATGACAATATTGACTTTGATTAAACCACATTTTTCTCAGTACTTTCTTTATTGTGCCTCATCAGAGTCTCCCTCTAATGAGGCACAACTTTCTGATCTAGGTCATGAAGATCTGACTTAGATGTGGGAATAAAAGACAGTGAAAACTTACCTCAGTTTTATGAAATATTATTATGAAGCATAGTGTAATGTAATGACACTTGAGCCTCTGTGTAACACACAATATTGCACCAAAGCGCTGCTTTGTGATTGTTTGTAGTGATGCTGAATTGAATTGATATTGCAGTGATGATCAGTCAAAAATATTGAGAAACAGTTTTTGTTCTATAAAATATATTTGTTGTCATTTGATTTGATTAATCAACTTCAGCAAAAATGTACAATTACTCACTAAATAACATTTAATTTCTTGTGCTTGCTGCACAGTTTATTATACCATTTTGCTGTCTATAGTACTCTATAAAGTGTAACAAGCTGATATTTGCCAGGCTATCTGCTTTTAACATCATCAATGTTACCTTAAAATGAGTGATGAGTGATTTGTCTTGAGTTTGTGTTTTTCACAAATGAAAATGTTCAAAATAGCTGAATTTCTCATTATTCTGCTATATTCTGAGAATGCATTCTTTTTTCAGTGTGCTTAGCAGACAGTGTGCTACAGCCAGATAAAACTAAAGTCTTAAGTTTATGCTTTATTCTGATCCGTTTCCTATGCCTTAGTTTTACTTCCTGTCTTTGGCTCACACTATTTACCCTCTCATTGTTAGTCCTCACTTCCATCAGTTTTTACAAACTACCATTAATCCATTTTTCCATCCCATATAGCCATCCTGATGTTCTAAAAAATGACCCCAAATTAAGCTTTATTACAATCTATTAAAATGTGTGCTACATTCTCATGGTGTTACAATTTTCAGTAAAATATCTACCACTGTTTTCTAGCATGTATTGTGCAGCATCTTTCCTATTTGCGTCCTGCTGCATCCCTCTTTGCTTGAGCTGTAAGCTTAGATATATGAATATTGACTGATTGTAGCTAATGGAAATGCTCATCTGATTTGTAAGAAAATGGCTGACTTCTCAATGTTTTTAAAACTATGAAAAGTTAAAAGCATCACTTCAGACGAAACAGTGCGTGGTGTGATAGTGTATTTCAGTACCCTGTGGGTTGATAGCTCCCACACTCGGTCCTCCTCTTAGGTGGAAGGAGCAACAAAACCAGAGTTGGTTACTGTTTACAGGTAATTTTAGGTCCACAATCAATTCTAAACAACTCTCTTTCTACTGATCCTACTTTTATTCATATAATAATTTATTTATTTATTTATTTATTTATTTATTTATTTATTTATTTATTTATTTATTTATTTATTTATGGTGTAACCTGACATCACTCTCCATGACACCTAATGTATCAAGTATCTAGGTAATGGGGTTTATGTTGCTTCTGTGACTAAAATGTTTTTTTTTTGTTATGTATATCTATACACAGAGTGAGTTTTTTCTTATAGTTACATCTTAAAGAGGTTGCATTAATACATCTTAAATTTGTATTAGTGCAACATATAAATTGCATTTGTATGTTGCATACACTAGCCCTAAAGACTTGTGTATACAGCTGGGCATACAGTTCAGACAGAGAGGATCCTGTATTTATACATCCTGCACATTCAGCGCAAAATGAGCCAGTGCAATGTTTCCTTTAGCCTTTTGATTGTGGGTCTGATGACCGCTTTCAAGATGTAACACAGCAAGGAGATAAAACAAGGCCCCTCGGAGAGGGACAGCTTTTGTTAAGATGACATGTGTAATAGGTGTGACACAAGTTGTCATGCAGAAAGAGCACGCAGTTACAATTTTCTTTGCTTTGATGCAATTTTTGCACAACCGTTCAAGATATCTTGCGAATTTGCCATTCAGTAAAAAAAAATTAATTCAATCGGAAGTGCTCTTTTGCTTTTTCCTCATATTTCAATGATGCCCGTGCGAATATATTTAATCTATTGTTTAGTTTCAGTGAATATTTATAATGTTAAATTTCTATAGAATGGGACAATAAATAGTAACAATTGGTGATGAATATTTGTCTGAACATTTTATTGCAGCTTGCTTGCAAACAAACCAGCATTTGTTGTTCTTTTAAAGCCAGAAGAACAAAAAGGGGTGGAGAAAAGCAACACAAAGAGCTGACTCTTCACAAAGAAGCCTTTCTGTGTGCTGTGTGGCAGGAGCACACTGCATTGAGCTAAGCACGCTTGACTTTACTATGACGGCCTTTTGGCTCCCTCTCTTGGTCAAATATTTGTATTGCATTACTGGGTCTCTGACGCCGATAAAGCTTATGTGGGCAAAGGAAAAGAAAAGATGGATGATTTTGCAGTAATGTGGAGTCAGTGAGGTTGAAATTGTGATTTACTTCAATTTTTTTTTCATTTCTTTTTTCAACCACTAATAAGTACAAGCTGTATAATGAAATCCAACAAACAGAAAATGCATAACAAACATCCTTCAGCGTAGTTCACTAGTGTAGAAATGTTAATTAGGGCATGTTTTCATTATCTGGTTGATTCTGATTGTAGTTCAACAAATTCTGAACTACAATCACTTCTTTTTATTTTTTTTGTCTATTAAAGTGCCTGAACTTTCAGTACTTACTTTCAGTTATAAAAATATCGTATGTTTAAAACATAACCTAAAATTGGGTCTCTGTCTCCTTAATAAAGTCCTTCTCTTTCTGCCTTCATGATTGTGATATTGTGCTCCTCCATTATGCCATTTACAACCGTTCTAGGAGCGTTGAACTGAAAAGTATTTTGTATTATGAGCTCAGCAGACTTGCAGTTTTCCAGGTGTTTGCTAATTGCTCTTGCCGCTAGTCTGGAGGAGCGGAGTGGAGAGTTGCAGGGTAGGATTACTCTGTGAGGTGGAAGCTTGGCTGAAGCCTACAGCTTCAAGGAGAAAGTTTGTGGAAATAGGCGGCGCTTTGTGAGAGCAAGCGTTTAGGCGCTCCCGAATGGTTGCCATGGGAGATTAAAGGATTCCTCAGACTTGCTTGAAAGAATCAAAGCAATGTTCCAGGTATGTTTTTGATGAGGGACTAATATCATAACATGATTTAGAGCTCAATAAAGTTTTACACCCTTTTAAAGGTGAGAATATGAAACAACAAAGTTTTTGACTCTTTTTGTAATAATCAAAAATAACCATATCAAAATGCCATTTTCAGCTTTGTATAGAGACAGAGGTCTTATGTAGGCAGCGTTCCCTGCATCCTTCACAGAGAACTTTTACATTACAACACTGGGAGATGGGGGAGGAGGGGAGTGGGTAGATTGTCAGCAGTACAGCCAGCCTCTCTTTATCACACTGACTCTTTGTTGTTGCTCTCTCCCCCCCCTCTCTCCGCTGATCTCATTCTAGTCCGGATCAATGTCCTGTGCTTACCACAGGCAGACCAAGAGGCTGACAGTGAGGACTACTGAATGATCAAGCAATACAATTAGATTGTTTTCTCACTCTAATTTGTCTAGAGACTGTTGATAGAATCGATGCAGTTGCTTTGTAAGCTGTCTCGTGAGCACATCGTTTTAAGCTCACTGATCCTGTAGCGAGGAAAAGTGGATGTGCGGACTGTGAACATTGTTTGGTGGAAAACACACTATTTAGTGTACTCCCACCACTAGAGGCTACTGTTGATCTCTTTATGAAATTCAAAGAGACACAATAGGACATTGCATGTTATTTGTGAGTTAAGTTGTTTTATAGTCATTGTTGTATTTCATTTACCACTTCCATACACATTTCCAGACTATTTTTGCATTCTTTGTTCATGTTTAAAGTTAAATTGTCCTACAGCTTATATAGTATCTTACTCATTTGCCATTTGAGCGTCAAAGAGACATTTACCAATTTGTGTACAAGGGCAGGTAGTTATAATGATTAATGGAAAGTTTTTACCACACATGTTTTTGTGTGGTTGGCTTGTGACCCATGGAAAAAGAATTGGTCTCTTGGGACTACATGGCTTGTCGTTACTTGCATTGCTTGCCAATGTGTTGCATCCATATGAGATAAACAGAAATAATGACTTGGAAAAACGACTCTATAAATTTGCCACCATTACTTGTATAAGTATACTTAAAGTATTTTAGAGTACTGAAATAAAATGCGGTTGACTTATTACTTTTTTTCTTTATTAAGTCACATTGAAATGTCAGTTTCCAGGAATAAATGTAACTAGCTTGTAACTAAACTGACTGTGATAATGGATAGAAAGAGTCTGCAGTTTGCAGACTTTAATGGTAGTTTACGATATTAGGAAGTCAACGCAGAGGCCTTAACCATGCAATGACAATATATTACAATACAAAACTATTCATGCCTCTTACATTGTGTCTTATTATGAGAAAAAGCAGTGCTGATATATTTGCGTTATTGTTTTGGAATATTAAAAGACTTTATAAAACTATTTCTTGTTTTAAAAATTTACAATTATTCACTACTTGTAATGGAATTCTAGTAAAATGTATTGATATGTCTCAATACAAAGTAGTGTCCATTGTCATTGGTTGTCATTGGTTGTTCAATGACAAAGTGTAAAGAAATTAAAAAAATCTAGGGGCATGAATACTTGCAAACAAATGTGCATAGAAAAGCCCTAGTAACTTTTTTCGTTGCATAAAAACTAAAAGCATAACTTTAACCTTTTTGAAACTTTTTATTTAGAGCTGTATGCCACTTTGTTTGGAGTTTGTTAAATTGAAAAATTATTGAAAAGTAATGTTTGACCAGAGATTGTTTTTGCAGAAAACCTTTAAAGTGGTGTTTAAATGAGGTATTATGTATTATTTTCAAGCTTTGTACCATGTTATAATGTTATTTCCTCTTCAAAAACATATCCGGGTAGGTTTTTGATGTGTGTTGCTTTGATTCTGTCATGCATGTTGGAGAAATCCTGCAGAAGCAGCAATTAGGAAACACCTGGTGTTGTCGAAAATGAAGAAACAGAACATGATAGTAACAGAGCTAGTTCAACGTGGTGCAGTTCTAGAAAAACAACCCCCCAAAAACATGACCTGAAACTGAAACCCCCCCCCCCAAAAAAAAATTCTTGTCACTGAGTCCTTTTACTGCTCAAATCAGCAATACTGGTAATTCAGACATAGCAAGACAACAATATCAGATTTCATTCCAAAAAGGTTTTGAGGACAATCGCCGAGTTGGGCGGCTGACTGATGCCAATTTCCTTGAGGTAACATCTCAATAAGCCACTGTGAAGATACCATCTGTTTGATTCAAGTGACCTTGTAGCCACACGATTAAACCTAGCAGGCACTCGAAACAATGTGATGCTCAAAACAGCTTGCTTGAGTAGTCCATTAATATTTTCACCATGATTCCATGAAATCAGGATGATTCCAGCCGACACAGTACTGAATAATTGAATTTTCAGTATTGTTTTGTGGAATTTCTGAGCTTCGTGTTGCTGGTCTTTGATTGGTTAGATCACTCTAAACTTTGCACCTATAAACAATGTTTTTTCATCTCCTTCGCAGGCTCTCTGCCCCCTTGTCCTCCCCTTCCCTCCCTTTCCGCCCTGGCAGTTGTAAATAAGTCAAGCCGTGCAGACCCCTGAGGAATCCTACTCCCCTCTGTGCCCTTTCCCACCGCTGCTACCCATGCCGAATCCCCTTCCCACTCAGACTCTTCTGCTTATGCCGCTGAAGCAGGCCAAGGAGATTCTCAGATGATCCATCGGGCTGTTCTGAACCACATCGTCCACGCAGCCGGGGACGGACAAGAGTAACTACTGCGAGTGTGAGAGAGCCCTTGGAGGGGGTGCTGTGAGCACCTTGTGAGGTCCGCCCACCAAGACTGGCAAAAAGCTTGGTTTACCCCTTCTCTCTTTTAGCCCCTGAGATGCCCTCCCTTCCTATTGATGGAGGTGAGTAAGAGAGGGTCATTCCTCTCAGGACTGACAGGGTCAGTGTATTAGTTGCTCACGCTGAATTTGTGCATGCAGTGTGACATACTTAAGTCTACCTCCACACACACATCCACACTAACGCACACACACACTGAAACTGTAATAATTTAAGGATTATGATGTATGGAACTACACCACGCAAGATGAATAATCCACTTACATTCTTCCCCCATAAACAAAACTCTCTAAATCCCCTGCAGGAACAAGAAAAATACATTAGAGTTCTGCTTCCCTCTCTGTTGTGGAGCACAAGCTGTGCTTGTATCTAGTTATGCTGTGTGTTATCTCCTCCAGAGGATCAAGGAGCGTCCCCCATGAATGTCCGATCTGTGGGTCCCTACCGGAGCAGTGGGAAGAGGAAGGCACACAGCAAAAAGAAGAAGAGCAGAATAACCGCCAATGTCTCTGGCACCAAATACGAAATAGGTATTCTACCTCAAAAGAAGTTCAGACTTGGTGTCATAATGACTACACAAGTATGGGAAATTAAAAAAAAGAAACATGCCAGTGGGGAATCTAACTACAGGTGCATCTCAATAAATTAGAATATTAGTGAAATGTTAATTTATTTCAGTGATTCAATTCAAAACTTGAAGCTCATATTATATCAATGATATGATTAGCATTGAGTGTACACTTTTTTCTACCACAGTTTTCTTCCTTCCACTCAACTTTCCAATTGTTATACTTTGTTATAGCACTTGTTAAACAGCCGTCTTTGTCAGCTATGCTCTTTTGTGGAGATTTGCTTAAAGAATTTATCATCTGCAAGCTCTAATGTTCCAATGAAATTCATTAGTAAATTAACTTTTTGATTGTATTTTATCAAAAGTAAAATATAATTATTTTACATAAATACATAAAAAGAGGATTTGCTGCTCTTCATAGCTTATAGGCATGAAAATTGATTAGATTAATCAGTTCTAACAGCATTATCAAAACTGTTTCCATCACTTCTTTTCAGTACATTGGTTCAGAAAACAGGTGAGAAGCAAAATTTACCTAAATAGACAAGTGAAAAGTCCTATGAACAAAGTCTCCCTTGAAAATTCTGCTATGTTTTTGTTTGTTTTGTAGAGTAATTTTCTGTTTACTGCAACTACACTGAACTAAATTTTTATTGAGTTTGAGGTTTGTTTTTCCTCATAAGAAAATCTAATGAGTAAGGAAGTTTAAGCCCGGTTTCTTCCCGTGGCTTAGTGAGTTCTGCAAAAACACCACAAATCTGACTCTAATGTTTCCTTAACAATAAAATCTGCCGAGGTGGATATATTTTTGAGAGAGCTTGCTTTTCTTTGTCTCAAATTACACCCAAATAGTTACAGTTGAGCTAAACAGCTCACACGGAGACAGTTCAGCCATATATGCTTTACATAAATCTTCTGTGGGGCAATTTAGCTTGGCGGTGAGTTGTTGTTCTTTTCAGTTTGAGATTAGCAAAAAGAGCATGGTAAGCACTCCTCTGAAGTTCAATATATTGTGTGGCAGCAGAGTTCTCAGGGGTGAACTACAACCGATGAAAGTAAGGAGTCAGCAGCAGCGAGTAGAAGTCTGAGGCAGTCGGCATCCTGTCGGTAGACGGGAGTCCAGCTGTGAGTCAGTCATCTAGCTGTGACGGGACCCTCACAGTGGCCATTCTGAGGGTAGTTCAGGCCTATTTTGAGGGAAAATTAACACCACAGGCCAGACGGATCGCTTGTTTTTGCTGTTTTTTTTGCCCCTCTTTTACCTTTTTTGAGAACCGATAATATCCCAGGTAAAGTTTTATGATGTGAGAAAATAGGATTTGGAATCTGCTTTGGGCCCATTCAGCAGGGAAATGCATGCTGAAGCACTTAAAACGGCTGTTTTGTGAGAATTGCAAGAAAAGGATCAATTATTGCCCTGCCATACTAGAGGACCATGCTGCTAACCGTAAGCATATGTCTGCTTTGATGTAAATCCTCTCTGTTCCAGTTAGCAAAACACTGTTAGTCTCTGCTGACATTAACAGATGGATGAAGTCACATTGGAAACATTTATTTCCCCATTCAAGTGCCATCACGCAACATTAGGCAAGCCTTCTCCAGGTTTCTAGACGCTTTCAAGAAATTAATTAATACTTTGTTTTGTTAGGGCATATGAATTTTTCATTAAGTGCTGAATAATGAATACTTGTTGGATTAATGTCCAAGTGGGTTGCCACCTATCTCTCATGCTATAGGGTTTCCGGTGGGATTTGAATGCATTACAGTCAATTAATTTATCTTTTTCAGGAGAGGCATTACGATTAGCTGCTGTGCTACCATTTCATGAATAGTAAATATTGCTGTGAGCTTTTTGATCTATAACCTCCCAGATTCATCTCTTTACGAATGCACAGCAACATTTAGGCCTAGCAAAATGTTTGAGTGAAATATTGATCTGTGATGCTTGGTTAGGTTTAGGATTTATGGGTCAGAGGGAGAGCATATTCTATTATTATTTTTTTTTTACATCTATAACTTTGAGCTGCCTCGCTCTTTAGAACATGGCTAGTCAGTTTTTAAGAGGTATTTCTAAAGATATGATGACTTGCAGGGTTACGTATATATAGTGTCCATAACCTTGTAAGTTTTTTTAATCCTTTTTACCATTTTGTCAATTATCTTCAAACTGTAATACAATTTTTTTTCGGATTTTGAAGTATAGACCAATAAAAAGTACTGCAAAATAGTGTAGGGAAAGCGATGCATGGTTAAAGTGTAGTGTGCCTTTGTAGTCTAACCCAGCTGTAATTGGTACCTTTTATTACTTTCTTCAAGGAATGGCTTTCTCCTTGGCTTAAATATGTACAATTCATAGCTGTAGCCTTCACAATTAAATTTTTTTTCTTGACCAATTCTCCCACCTGAGTGGCGCATTTCTGCATTTGCTCCAGAATTACCACCTCTTGACAGCTAAAATAATTTAGGCCTCTACTAACTTTATTTACAATTAGATTAAATTTCATTTTCATATCCATCAATTTCTGAAAGGAAATTGTTGCAGTAGATCTTACTGAATGGTTTTAGAGTAAAGAGTTTTGTGTTGTTCTTCCTTTTAGCAAATATGCACTTCTTTGTGTGATCTATTTTGTTGCAATAACCTGACAAAATTTGAAAAAGTTGAAGAGATATAAATGCTCTTGCAAGGCACTCAACATGTTTATTGAGGAGATTCTAACTTCTTTGTGGTATTTTTATTTTTTTATTTTTTTAGAATAGATACTAATGTGTTTTTTTTTATTTTTATGCAGTACGTATAGTCACCAGGGAGATGGACTTCATCAAAGCACGGGATGATGATGAGACTGCCAACCTCATCTGGAATGACTCAGCGGTGCAGCATGAGAAAATTGTTGAGCTCAGGAACTATCAGGTAGACACAACTGGCCAGTTTTTAAAAGTTGAAAATAATGTTTGAAAAGATCATTTGTTTTCTTTTAATATACTTAGATGAGGCCCAGTGCATATATGGATTAAGAAAATATTTGTAATGCGGTGTCCAAGAACAGAACGCTGATTCACTGTCATTAAATGTTTACAGTGTTGGAATGAAATGTTTTAGATACACTTTTTTATAGAGGTTGTGTGTTTATCTGGCAGAAGAATGAGTAAAAGGGTAGTTCCCAAAGAGAGAAAAATAAATATGTTTCCTAAAAGTTAGATTTAGGAACAGAATGGACGTAAGCAATGGAACAAACACATTATTTTTTTAAATGAAATATAATTTTATTCTAAAAAAATACTAAAGATTGTTTCAGATAACAAACTTTCAAACCATTCTAAAAAAACAGTTACATTTGTTTATTTTTATAGTAAATAGCTGAGAAAAAAACCCTTCAATTTGATAACTTGCAGCCCTGGTGGTTGTGTTGATGGAATTTTTGTTTGCCAATTGTTGTCTGTCAGACAGTTTTATAAAATCTTTATTTATTTCGAAATTACATTTAAAACTAACAAACTTGATATGACATATTAAACATAATAGCTAATTTCTAGTCCCAATCTTCTCGACACATCCCGTGGACTGCAGGCGGCTTCGGAAATAAGTCTGTTCATCTCGGGGCAATTTGAATTAAATGTTCTAAGTGTTGTAACAGTGCTGCATCACTTTCTTAATGGCTGTTAATCAGTGAGAACGCAGCAGAAAACGTTGCACCGTGTGTCTGTGTTCAGATGTGGGCTGCAGGGTGCTCAGACCTCATTAACTAACAGCAGTCCCAAACACTTGCAACTGTCATAATGTCTGTCTGTTTCAATCAGGCTTTCTCATCACTTGTACCACATCAATGACAATGTTTCAAACTCTGCTGCAAATTAGGCTTATTGGCAAAATATACAAACCAGCTGGTGTTTGCAATAAATGAATAAAACCACAGCAATTTAAATACCTGATCAGAACTAGTCTTTCAAAATTTAGCACAAAATGTTACTTTAATTACAACTGCTGCCCCAAAATTATGCAACACCTTCGTTACAAGGACTTTTAGATTTACTGCAAACCTGATGCATTCACCGAAAGTATCTTGGCCTTCTCCTCGTAGGCAAACATTTCATTTTGATAAATATTCTTGGGTTTGTATGCTGGCACCACCTTTTTTAAATCCCATTAAGGATTTACAGGCAACTATAATGGCTACTCTAGTATTTCAAAGGACTTGAAACCAAGTCTTTGTGGAGTTTGAGATATCCTTTGAACCATTGTCCTGTTTGTAGTGCCAGGGCTTAACCTTACTCCCAGATGGTATGACATTTTCTCCCAGGATTTCCTGATATTTGATTGAAACCACATTGCCCTCCACACAATGCAGTTTTCCATTGCTAGAGAAGGAATAGTAGCCCCTGAGCATTACTGAGCCACCACCATGCCTTACTGTAGGCAGGGTGTTCTTTTTTCTTTTTTTCTTTCACAAGTGTTACCTTTTATCCTCCCTCCTGATGCGCAGGTGTACAAACATCCAGTTTTGGTCCATTTATCTACAGAACAGAATCCCAAATTTTTTGGCTTCTTTATGTATTTCCAGGTGTATTGCACCAGGTGTGCTTGAAACCACACCCAATTCTTTTTAGGAAGTTGAATAATTTTGAGACCGCAATAGTTATAAAGTATGAATTTTTTTGTGGAATTAAGATAATTTTAGTCATATTTAACCAGTCAAACCGTTCTTGTGTAACTTGCTCAATGCTAGCACATGAAAAACAAGAATAATGGTTCTTCATCCAACTACACACCGTACTGCACATGTGACTGTCTTAATAGTTTAAACCACATAAGTTGCTTCCTGAAATTTTAAGTTAGGTTTTAAGATCTTTAGTGTAGACACATGGAAAGATGATCTCATTCCTTCCATTCAAAAATAATTTTCTGGGGCAGTGAAGGTTTTGGGCATCATTAGCTGAGTTCTCTTGGTTTTTTTCTGACTTTGACACAGAATTTTATAACATAATCAGATGCCCATATCACCGGAAGCCGATAAAAGTCTGGACGGATCGTAGTTTGCAGAATGAGAAACGTTCTGCAAACTTTTCTCATTCTGCAGTAAATGCAGAACCATTTACTACGGTTTGACAAAACAGCTATTGTCAAACCGTAGTAAATGGTTCACATGCTATCTTGTAAAACTTCTAACTGCAGGCACTTTGCTTTAGATGGTTATTTATGGGTATTTATTAGTGTTTGGTCTGTGACTTAGTGCTGTAGCTATTCCATGTAAAATGTGGGTTGGAGAACAGATTGAGGTAAGCAGAGAAACTAAATTGTGCAAATACAATGCGTAAAACCCCCAAAATCTTGGAGAGGTTCAAGCAAAATGTGTTTTATTGATTTTAAACATCAGTTTCTCTGGCCCTCTTATGCTAACCACATTTCACTTCACAGCACATGTTTCAAGTGGATCAAATATGTCAGCAGACCTTGGACCTGTCACTGCAGTCTAACACAAACAGTCTTGTATATAAAACCACTGCCAGTGCAATTAGATTTTCTGAAATGTCATTAAACTATGTGATGTTTGTTTTAAATTCATGGGAAAAAAGGTTTAATCAACAATCAAGTAAGTTGGACGAAATGGCAAAATACCATATTGTTTTTGGTGAGGTAATTTATAATACCTTTCTAAATTATTCAAACCCCCTGAACTTTGTCACATTTTCTAACATTGCAGCCAAAAACCTTTCTTGTATTTTACTTTGATTTTAAGTAATAGATCAAAGGAAAGTACTCTATAAAATGGAAGGAGAATGATACACAATTCTAAAATAGATGTATGTCTGGACTTCTGGCCAGTCTAACAACTTTTAGCTTTTGAAGTATGTGCAGGGTTTCAATCCTGTTATACGGTGAACCTTCTCCCCAGGCTCAAGTATTTTGTAGGCCTTTACCAGGTTTTGTTTAAGTATTTCCCGACATTTAGATTAATCCATCTCCCCATTAATTCACAAAACATCTGCATTTATACTGAGATTACATTGCACATAGGTAGACTTTTCATGCTACTTAGGTGAAAAGCAACTGGTTACAGTGGATTTTATTCTGAGGTACTTAATTGAAAAGGACTCAACACATAAGTACACCCAGATTTTATTTGTAAAACAATTTAGAAACTATTTCAGTTTACAGTTGCACTGATCCAGACCGCAATGCTTTGTACCAGTCAATCACATAAAGTCCGAATGAAATTCACAAAAAAAAAATTTGTTTAAAGTTGTATGTACTTGCAAGATACTATATAATGTGACAAAGAGGTGAAGCTCTGCCTTATGAAGATGATTTTATCACAATGAATATAAAAAGAGTGGTAAATGGACGACATATTCAACAAACCATAGAGATTCATTAAGAAAAGCTTTAGCAAAACATAAAATATATCATATATATTTATCTACGAGGTGGAAGGTCCTAGATGCTACTCCTAAGGCACAGTGTAGCAAGAGTAGGAAATAGCCAGTATGAAAAAAAATCAAGGAGATAGTGAGAGGCTACAGCAGAGGCCATGCAGAGACGGAAAGATTGACAGGTAGACTGACAGCCTGTGCACAACAGGGGCTGCCTGGGCAGCTTTCAGATGTCACTAGTGATGTTGATAAGACGGGCCTTAACAACAACGGTTGCTCTCGGTTTTCTTGCTGGTCTGAGAGTGATTTTACCTCTGTCTGACCCATGCATGTTGCTCAGTGAACTTGGCTGCCCTCCCGTAGTAGTGAGCATTAGCTATCTGTCTTTCCGAGCACTTATTTGATTAGACTGGCCACTAATGATCGATTAAATCACAAGCTAGTCAGGAAGAGGATGCCTTGTTAAAATAGGGGCACCAAGAGTTCAGGAAAGAAGATGGAATATTGTGAATGCTATTGATGCTTAGTGAGTTGCAATGTTGCTAATGTTTCACATTGAACAGATGCTTTGCCTTTTTTTCCCCCCGTCTGCGTCTTCATGGAACTGTGGCTTTCATGAGATAAAATCTCAAAAGAAAAGTAAAATTCCCCTAACAATCGGTTTTGATTTACGCTTACACGCCATGTAGTCTTGCAGCACTGGCATAATTGTGCAGTCTCTTCCGAATCCCTAATTATGTCTGTCTCATTTGGATAATAATCACGCATTCCTTATACACTTTGTATTCTCATTTTTTTGTCTTTTTTTTTTTACCTCTTCTCTCCCCCATTGTAAAATTGTCCTCTTTTTCCGTTTTGGTGATGTACTTTGAGAGTTTGCTGTCAAATTTTCAGTTCATACGAGCCTAATTACCACCCCTGTTCAGGCTCATTTGGTCAAAGAATACAGAAAACTGAGTTTTTTTTTTTTTTTCTTTACATCCACCCCCCTTTCGGCACATTCAAAGCAATTCATTCAACTGTCACCGCAGGAGCTTGCGATGCAGAACCAATTACCTTGGCCCCTCTGAGTTGAGATTGATCGTTTTTTTTTTCTCGCCTCTTCCCTCCCCAACCTTTAAAGTATTAAAAAAAAACATGGTAAACTAAATAAGGGTTGGGAAAGGTCTTAGCGTCACCTTTTTGTTTTGAGTCTGTAATTGGGCATAAATGTCAGAACATTGTAAGCTCACTTCAGGTTGCTGCCTTTAATGTGCTCATTTTTATGAAGGGGTGGGGGTGGAATTGAGTGGCTTAATGGCCCTAACAACATTATTATGTCTGCCTGTCCCTCTGCAGAGAATTAACCATTTCCCTGGCATGGGAGAAATCTGCCGGAAAGACTGCCTCGCAAGAAACATGTCCAAGTGAGTTTTTTTTTTGTGTCCCTCTTTAATACGCGCATGTGATTGCTTTGGATCAGTTACAGAGAAGCGACGCAAGCATTCAAAAGCCTGCTGGTATTATAAGAAGTTACAGCTGGGTACTTGTAGCACTTCACAATTCAAAGCAAATGGTCAGGTCTGCTTTGAAAGCACAACATTCGTCTTTTAATTTGACAAAAAAAAAAAGAAGAAGAAGAAGAAAATCCTAATAAGTGCCAGACTCAACTGCCAGATTATTTTAGAAGGATAAATTATTGCTTCTTAGAGGAAAGTACACTTGTTCACTAGCTCTTTCATTCTTGCAGAATGATCAGGTGCCAGCCTCACGAGTACAACTTCACACCCAGAACCTGGATCTTCCCTGCTGAGTACACACAGTTCCAGAACTATGTCAAAGAGCTGCGCAGGAAACGCAAGCAGAAGACCTTTATTCTCAAACCTGCCAATGGAGCCATGGGTCATGGGTATGTCGGTGACTATTGCAAGTGTTCCTGAGTAATCTATGCACATTGACTCCAAGACTGACAGAGAGGGCAAGGATAAAAGTGGAGAAAGGAAAGGGAAAGGGAGGAGGGAGTAAATTAGCAGCAGAGCAAATAGAGGACAAGCACAACAAAAACAAAGCAATAAGGGGTTTGTGACCCTGGCATGGGTGTCTATGGAAATGGAGGATGGCTGGTAACAGATTGAGTATTAGAGCTGAGAGGGTGTGGCGAATCTCATTGTGGGGCTTCATTGTCCTCGATGGTCACCCCGGCCATAAATCAGCGGTTATCACTGCCAGTGGGGGCCACACACAAATGCTCGTGGTCTCTGGCAGTTACTGTAGTTCCTTCCCCTCAAGGTCTCTGCATGTGATTATTGGATTCCTTTATGAGGCACCATCAGCAGAGGCCAGTCAGACTAGAAAATGGACAAAGATGGCTGCTGCAGGGGAACACATACTCTCAATAGCATCTCTTTATCAAAAGATGAGCTAAATGTCGTACCTGAATGCATATTTCATGCTTTCACTCCCGTGGGGTAAGAAGCGAGCTCAAGTCGTGACGTCAAAGTTTTATTCTGGATTTTAGCATTCTGGGACAGAAAATCTGGACGTATTTATTCGTTTTTTTTTCTCAGAATAGATTAACCAGTTAATGTAACAAGCTCCTCCGGTTGCACAGTTTTGATCAGGAGTGTGAAATAATTGAATAACTTGCAAGACAGTGTTAAGTAATGGTCTCTTAACTTCTCCACATTTTGTGTTGTTATAACCCTAAACTTCAATGGTAGCATATAATTAACTAATTTTTTTGCTGCAAATTCTGTATTTGAATGAAACTTTGACATGACCATTCTTACACATGAATATGCTTCGGTGGAGGTTTGTGGAGTGTCCTACTTCAGCTATCTTTCTACTTAGCAACTATGCACTGCTTTGTGTTGGTTTACCACATAAAACGCAAAAGGAATAATTAAAGTTTGCAGTTGCAACGAAGATAAAATGTGAGAAACAAGGCACTGTATATTGAAAATAATGACGAATTCGCTTGAAAATCACTCACTCCTTCATATGTCCTGGAAAGTGAACCGGTTACATCATCTCACCACAAGCATTGCCAATAAAATCTCAACATTATAAGGCTCAGTAAGCGTTTGATCTTTTCTTTAAGTGATGGGGACTTTGATATTGATCACAAAGCTCCCTCAATTTAAAAAGAATTAGAGGAGCAGGGTGAGAACCAGCTATCTGGGCTTTTGTAGGTGTTCCACTGACTGGGGAGAAATGAGCAGAGTCAAAACATCCATAGGTAAGTCAGGAAGTTTGCCAGAGAAAGGAATAATAGGACATTTCTATGTTCACAGCACTGGGTGTTTTTAATTACTTAAGAGTGGCTTTTTAATCTAAATTTTTTTTATTGGTCTAAAGAGCTTAAATTCTCTTTTTGATCTTTTTAAAATTTTTTTTATAAATTCTAGTTTATTTATTCTTTACGAAACCAATTATTCAACACTTAATAGAAAAAGATGTGAAGACTACAGACAAAAAAAAAGCCAAAATAAAGAAGAGCGGTTTTAATATTTAGGTTTTGTAAATAATTTGGTTTCAGGAGATACATTTTAAACTAAAAGAGCATGAATTTGAGCTTAAGTATAAACCCCTTTAAAAATACATTTTAGTTTTGAGCTCTCTAGAGAACCCCAGAATGGACTTAAATTGTGAAAAATGTATTAATCATTCTTTTTCACATTCTGTTCTTTGAAAATGTGATCCCTGAGACGAGTGTGCATGAAGAAATATATTGGACTGACTTCATCACTGGCACCAATAGGTGGGGATATTGAAGTACAAATAGCTCTGTGTGCCTCACCTCTCCCTCTAGTTCTCTTTGAATTTGTCCTTTCTGGTATAATGTGGGCATTACTTATAACTCCATGCTTGCACTAAGCCCTTATTTATTAAAGAATAAAGGCTGAATTATTGCAATACATTAAGAATATGAAAGATGATGAGTTTAGCTCGACCACTCAGTGGCAGGCAGCTGGCAAAATTAGATTTTTCTCTCTTTTTTTTTTTCCCTGTGGTGTGACGCGGCAGGAAATTAAGTTATATCTACCCCCTGTAATTTATTTTTCTGTCGGCCAACTAAATGAAGTTATTGTTTATGTCTGAAGCCTAGCTTGTTATAAGGGGAAACAAAATAAAAAGTGCGTGCAGAGCTTAAAAAGGCAAGCTCCCCTCCAGTGTCAAATTAAATAGGCAGGGGGAGAGTGGGCTGTGATTATCTGACACCCCAGCTCATCAATCATGCCGTCTTCTCCTCAGCTACTTCAGCTCCACTAACTAACGCTGTTAACCCTGTCCTCATCAGTCAGCCAGCTGTCAGCCAGCTAAGAGGGCCCCTCATATTGACGGTCAGGCCCATAACAACTTCCCCTCTGCTCTCTTTCATTCAAGTACTGTGATAAGCGGGTCAGTGAAGTGGTCATTTGTAGCGGAGCGGTTTCTTAGTTGGCAGGAGTAAGAGCTGAACATGTACATGAAAGTACGTCTGCAAGCATGTAACGGTTCTTCCAACTTAGTTGACGAGGGCAAAATGAAAAGCTTTTTCCATTTTGTTTCAAATGTTGGTTTTCATTCTGTTCTGTTAAAACTTCTACGTATAATCTAAACTTTTGCTTTCATCTTCGTAAATAAACTGAGTGGATAAATTAGTGGATATATTATGATATTTAATGGGGGATACACTAGTTAGAGTTTTGTGACAAATGTCTAATGTCAGTATTTTTGAGTTTCAAGCTGCTGATTTTCTGAATTCCTATTTCTCTTTAAAAGTTCTACTCGACAACTCTGAGCATTTTTTCTAGCCTTTCCCCCTTGAGTGTATATAATTACTAATTATGGGTGTGAATGGGACTCACATTCTTGCAACCTGTCTACTTTGATGTTACCAGAGGTGTGGTACTGCTCTGCTACCCAGTAGCTGGGACACTATGGAGAGAATGTTACCTTAACTTTGAGATTTCTGGAAGGTTGCCAAGATTTTTTTTAATCCAACAGTTTTCATGACAGGCAAGTAGAAAGCTCTACAGATAGAACATAATAACTTTGCTGTCACACATTCAGGCTTTGTGGTATTTGGAAGTATTGTGCTATCCCTCATACAGTTGTGACATTCACAAACAAACGTGTTGGGTTGGGAACACGAATGATGGGGACAGAATCAGAGTGTTTCAGGGTTTTTTTTCTGAGTTTTAGACAAGCAGAAACAGCTTTTTCATTTGCTGCTCCATGGAGTAAGACATGGAACAGGCAAAAGATGGAGTGTGGACATCTGAGTTGTCTACATGATTGTATAGCATGTAGAAGTCTAGGAGGCATTTGAACCTAAAACACTTCTCTGCATTAAAAACAGTAAAGCAAAGTTTAATATTTACCTTTACTGCAAATTATTCGAAATCGACCTTGTGGCTGACTTCTTGAAAATATATAAATAAGAAAATTATGGTTTTTTGAACAGTTCTTTGAAAGGAAGGTATCCACAATAATCAAGCTGTCTTCCAGGAGCAGTATGTCCAATCTCTTGTCTTGCTCAGCTTGAGTGAACTTTAATAGATTGTTGTTGTCAATACCAACCAACACTTCTTTAATTCCTCATCTGACTTGTAGAAACATTGCTGATACTAAGAATGCTAACTTTGAGTTTCCTTCCTTCAGTAACAACTTCTTCACTGACAGATTTTGTTGTTGGCACAATCTGGTAGCACCAAGGTACGTTTTGTTCACTGATCAGAACAAGATTGGATTTCTGAGTTTCTGACAGGCCACTCTAAAAATTCTTACGGTTCCCAAGCAGGATTCCCAGTGCATTTCCACAACATAGGCTGCACATTTTCATAATACTTTATGTTCTGTCTGTAAAACCAGAGCCATGTTGCTGCCACTATATTTCTGTTCCATAGTCTATAATTCAGGTCCACACATCTTGGACTAGTCTTTAAGTTTTTGTGTGCCATGTTACTTCATGCATGTGTACAATGGAGCTGACCGGGCTCCTCATGCAAGCAATTTAGATTAAATCAGCCCTAACTATGAGTGATGGGTGATGTAGGTCAGCTGCATTGCTTGTACATAGTGGAAGATTGTTCAGAAAATGACCCCACACCCTCTCGTTGCACAAAAAACAGTCTACTCACCGACACTAAAAGAAAAGCTGCACAGCCACATGGATGTCCACAAAATAACACAACTCATTCTTTATTCCAACTAGAAACGGCCTGCATATTATAAGTCTTGAGTGCCAGTGACATGAGGCCAAAGCAAATGAATCAGAGTCGAGCTTGAAACGGAGTAGTGTCGGCTCTTATTAACCTGCGCTCAGGTTAAAGACCCAGCCAGAGCAGCTGACGTACTTGCTGTTCAGAAAGAGAGGAATTTGTCTTTGAAGAAAAATCACAATGTTCTCCAGATGCTTATGAGAATGGCTAAGATCAGCCATCATTCTTGCTGCAGCCCCTTTGTGTACATTTGATAGATCAGCAGTGAAGAAATACACTACAAACATTTTTGGCATGTCAATTTCTTCAAAGAAACAAATAGTTTCCTGCTTCAAGTAGACTTGAGGCTTACTTTTTGTTCTTATTTACATTTCTTTACAAAGACTCAGTGACTGCGGGGTTTCACATGGACACAAGTTCACACTCTTTCTCCTTAAGGCTTAAGGCCTTTATTGTGAGTTTTAGAATCATTCATTGCATGGTATGGACATATTTTAATATCCTCTCCCCATGATCACATCTGCCATGTGTATAATTTATGGTTATTATCCATTAACTGAACAGAAGACGCAGCAGGCCAAAGTTAATCTTGGGACATAAAGACAGAGAGTACCATGAGAATGGGCAGAGGGAGCAAGTCAGAAATATTTCCCTCAACGCTTTCAGATGGATTTCAGATGAAATATTGTAATGAAACACCTAAAATCAGTATCTTGTTTGCCCCAATTTTCTGACTTCAGTACGAACAGAAGACAGTGCCAATGTCATCAGTCTTGTTCATAGTCTCTACTATGCTTCCATCTATCATTTTTTTAATTATCTTCACCATGCCATCTTTTATTATGCCACCATAATTTGCCCCCCCAAGGATTAATAAAGCCTCTCTCGATCCAGGATCTCGCTTATCCGTAGCTGTGAGAAGCTGCCATCCCACGAGCACTTTATTGTTCAGGAGTACCTGGACAAGCCCTTCCTGATGGAGGGCTACAAATTTGACCTGCGCATCTACATCCTGGTTACTTCCTGTGACCCGCTCCGCATTTTCCTGTACAACGACGGTCTGGTTCGCATGGGCACCGAGAAGTACCACTCGCCCAACGACGCCAACCTGGTGAGTCACAGATCAGGGTGTCTCTGCTGCAGCCTTTATCTGTGTGGCAGTTTTCCAAGCTGTTGACATAGTATATAGATGTAGAAATAGATACACCCACACGCAGACATGTAGCTTTTAACTAATAACAGCTCTGTAATCCCTCTTTAAGTACCAGAATTGATGTCTGCATCAGAGCTATAACAGTGATTGAATGTCGAAATTTCATTCAGTTGCACTGACTGCTCTGTAACGTAGAAAACATAATCTAAAAATAACCACCCATAAACACTCAGCGGAGTATAGATGCAGATAATTTAAGGTTAAAGTGAAGATTTTGCCCTACACAAGCAGACAGAATGTGCAGGCAGACTGTACACAGACAGCTGAGCAAAATTGTCCACATACCAGATGTTTGCTGTGATATCAAACCAGTCATATTTGCCTGGAGGTTCTGCACCTGCTGAAGCACAGACTGTTGCAGACAGACACTCACGTGCACATGCATTTTTCTCGAGAAAGACACATGCTTGTTTTAAGCACACACTCACACTTGCATAGGCATCGCGAGCCTGTATTGTCTTAACGTATGACACATGATGGAGTGAGCGACATCATGGAGATGGATGCTGAATTCCTCAGAGAGCCGTCTCCAGAGAGCCATCCAGGGCTGTGGTGGCCTGCAGGCATGGCGTTATGTCTTTGTAGAATAAGGACAAGGATGTGTTGTCTTTGAGTTTGACTGATGGTGTTTAAAGACAGGGGTACAACTATGGTTATGCGGTGGATAGCTGTTGTCATCCAATTCAAAGATGCACAGCCTATGACAAAATAGAGATTGCTCTGAATGCTTGTAGTTTTGTCCACCTGGGAATACAATAAAAGTAGTTTGCTGTGATGTTTATTTTCCACACTATTATTATTAGACTTCCATATCCTTAGTGTATGGTGTTTATTAATTTGTATGTTGGTAGGTGCTTTGATCTGATTCCTTTTAAACTTGTGACTTGATCAAGAAGACATCCGATACGCCAACTTACGTTTATGATATTTATGATGCATGCAATGTTTCACAAATTTTCTGAAGTTTGAAGGTATTTGCTAAATTTAGACAGAAGTTCCTTGTTCAAATTTTTAAAAATGTGAAAAACGTTTATGAGAGATCCATACTTTGGCAAATCAGTGTAGGTTTTGTTTTTGAGACATGAATGCATAGTGAATGAGAGGAGACAAGAAATAAAAAGTTTAATTTCTTCAAGTGTCATTTTCATAGATTCATACACAAAAATACACCACGTCTGACCTAGCCACAGTCAGTAAATATAGGGATAGAGACATAGGATGAAAATATTGTTTTACAATTTATGTCATTCCAATGTGGTTCACGAGATTCAGAAATGAACGTGGTTCCTGTCTCTCTAAGCTTTCTGCCCTGCCATAAATGAGTTGACTTCTTCCTATATTTGCTTTGGTGCCTTTCTGTTTCCACAGACCCAGCTTTATATGCATCTGACTAACTACTCTGTGAACAAACACAATGAGAACTTTGAGCGATTTGAAGCAGTAGACAGAGGCAGCAAGAGGTCCATCAGCTGGTTCATCGAGTTCCTCCGCGTCAACAACTGTGACGTGTCGAAGTTCTGGGAAGACATCTCAGTAAGTGTGTCATCCACACAGATAGATACAAACACATCTGGTTCTGTGTATCCAAACTGTCTTAGATGTTTACTTTCACCAAGGAAATAGAAAATTTGTTAAACAATCAAAAACACTCCATAAATGCAAACTTCCTCATATTTAAACTCTTACACTACCCTGACATTTACACACAGATTATAACAACACACAGGTGGGATAGCTAAGGTTTGATTTGATTTGCTGTGACACTGATTCAGAGAGCGTGTTTAATTCTCGCCAGAATTCAGAGGAAACATCGTTCCTGTAGGGTGAGCTTTTCCTGTGAAGCTCAACTCACACACCTTAACTTTGCTTACTTTTTTTCATCGTTGTCTGTTTTCAAATTCTTGAGTTTTTCTCTTCTTAAGCTCCATCTACCCCTGTCATGTGTTTATTGTTTGTTTTTCAATTTGTCTCTAACTTATTTCTTTTAAACTAACTCTTCAGGGTTCTGTTCATGTTTTTTAGTTCCTTTTTTTTTACTTTGACTCTTTGTCCACAGTTGTGTGGGTTGTGTTGTCCCTCAGTGCTTGTTCTTGCCACTCTGCTTGTCATGCCAGGCTTGTATTGGAAATGAAATCCTTTTGGCTGATGCTCTCTTCTCAGGGTATACTTTCTGTTTTCTTCAGCTCTTGTCCTTCTGTTTATTGGCTTTTCACTTTCTTTTTGTTTACATTTTTGTGTTTGAGTTCTGGCTTAATGTTATGATTTGTATTCTTATCTCTTAACAGTCTTGCCATTGTGTATTTTTGTACTTTCTTGTGACGCACACATTTCTTTCATTTCTATTCTGTTCCCTATTATCTTAGCAATTTTTCTTCTAGTAAAATCAGAGTAGGCTGATGAGACTCTAGCTTCCAGTGTTGAAATGAGAGATTTGTGGTTTTCTAGTCGACATATTGTCTGTGGGTGTCAAACACATTATGCATAGTTTTTTATGTGAACTACTGACTTATCTTGACTTACCTTATGTTGATGAGTTAATGTAGGACAGGTGAGCAGAGGTGCAGCCATTTGTAGCTGCTCTAAACTTGTGGACAGGGCCTGACTACTAATGTACTGCTAATAGTTTTTTAGATTCTACACTCGTTAAAATACCAGTTTCAATCATTTCCAGCTTTTGTTATTGATTAGGGCCATGTTGTTTAAGAAGTGTATTTATATTCTCAGTAGGGAGACTTTAAAAACGTGTGTATTAGTTAATAACTTCTTGTTTTATGACTAAATCATTTGAATTTTCAATTCTGTTCTGCAGATTCATACTATAAATACTCTGCTCTTTGTGTGTTTGTTCCCTTTTTTATAAGGTATACACTTAGGCATACACATTATGCCTGGTCTGCAGATTAAACACATTTTAAGACCAATCAAAACTTTTTAAAATAAAATTTATTCATGGTTTACACAAAATATAAGGCAAAACTGTTCAAATAAAAACCAGAACAGCAAGGTTACAGGGTTTATAATACAAGTCAGGAATTCAAATTTTTGACAGATAAAAACATAAAGACAAAAAGCAAGATTGGAAAAACAAATTTGAATTGGCATGGAAAATCCATACAACTACAAGTCCTTATCCAAAAATTAGCATATTGTAATAAAGTTCATTATTTTCCATAATGTAATGATAAAAATTAAACTCATATATTTTAGATTCATTGCATACCAACTGAAATATTTTAGGTCTTTTATCATTTTAATTCAGATGATTTTGGCATACAGCTCATGAAAACCCAAAATTCCTATCTCAAAAAATTAGCATATTTCATCCGACAATAAAAGAAAAGTGTTTTAATACCAAAAAAGTCAACCTTCAAATAATTATGTTCAGTTATGCACTCAATACTTGGTCAGGAATCCTTTTGCAGCCTTCAATGCGGCGTGGCATGGAGGCAATCAGCCTGTGGCTCTGCTGAGGTGTTATGGAGGCCCAGGATGCTTCGATAGCAGCCTTAACCTCATCCAGCGTTTTGGGTCTTGCGTCTCTCAACTTTCTCTTTACAATATCCCACAGATTCTCTATGGGGTTCAGGTCAGGAGAGTTGGCAGGCCAATTGAGCACAGTAATACCATGGCCAGTAATACCAGTGGTTTTGGCACTGTGAGCAGGTGCCAGGTCGTGCTGAAAAATGAAATCTTCATCTCCATAAAGCTTTTCAGCAGATGGAAGCATGAAGTGCTTCAAAACCTCCTGATAGCTGCTGCATTGACCCTGCCCTTGATAAAACACAGTGGACCAACACCAGCAGCTGACATGGCTCCCCAGACCATCACTGACTGTGGGTACTTGACATTGGACTTCTGGCATTTCCTTCTCCCCAGTCTTCCTCCAGACTCTGGCACCTTGATTTCCGAATGACATGCAAAATTTGCTTTCATCCGAATAAAGTACTTTGGACCACTGAGCAACAGTCCAGTGCTGCTTCTCTGTAGCCCAGGTCAGGCGCTTCTGCCGCTGTTTCTGGTTCAAAAGTGGCTTGACCTGGGGAATGCAGCACCTATAGCCCATTTCCTGCACACACCTGTGCACAGTGGCTCTGGATGTTTCTACTCCAGACTCAGTCCACTGCTTCTGCAGGTCCCCCAAGGTCTGGAATCGGTCCATCTCCACAATCTTCCTCAGGGTCCGGTCACCTCTTCTCGTCCAGCGTTTTCTGCCACACTTTTTCCTTCCCACAGACTTCCCACTGAGGTGCCTTAATACAGCACTCTGGGAACAGCCTATTCGTTCAGATATTTCTTTCTGTGTCTTACTGAGGGTGTCAGTGATGGCCTTCTGGACAGCAGTCAGGTCCGCAGTCTTACCCATGATTGCGGTTTTGAGTAATGAACCAGGCTGGGAGTTTTTAAAAGCCTCAGGAATCTTTTGCAGGTGTTTAGAGTTACTTCGTTGATTCAGATGATTGGGTTAATTGCTCGTTCAGAAAACCTTTTCACGATATGCAAATTTTTTGAGGTAGGGATTTTGGGTTTTCATGAGCTGGATGCCAAAATCATCAGTATTAAAACAATAAAATACCTGAAATATTTCAGTTGGTGTGCAATGAATCTAAAATATAAGACAGTTTAATTTTTATCATTACATTATGGAAAATAATGAACTTTATTACAATATATAGTGAATTAGTGGCAAACTCTGGTGCCACAGGATAAGGCAAGAGGTGATGTGGGCAAGGACAAAGAACAGACAAACACACAGAGCTGGTGCTGTGGACCTAGGGTGCAGACATGTTAGGGGGAGCAGGTTATGGTGCTGAGTAGCCTGTGGGTAGACAGTAGATGGCTTGACATATAGGTGGAGGTGCATGAGAAACACACAGATTGAAAAAGGATCAGGAGGGGTGCAGCCTTATCAGTCCAGGGCCAGACCACCTTACCCCCCCCCCCTTCTCTCCTGCACCCAGCAGTCAGACTGGACCGGGCAAAACTGCATGCCAGCAGCACTGCATGGCGCTTGCCTGGTAAAGAGAAGCTTTGTGCAAAGTGTTTATGTGTGTGTCAGACTGTGCATGTTTGCCACAGTGGTGTAGGCCAGTAGGTAGCAGCCAGCAAACATTCGGGCAAACACAGATGCACGCAGGTTGGACGCCACTAGAAACACAGATGGACCAGCACCAACAGTGGGGAATCTCTGTGTTTGAAGGGAATTCAAAAACAATCTGTGCCAATAATAGTGTCTGATTATCAGCTGGTAATAAACAAGCAGTGAAGAAGAAAAATCTGACAATAAATAGCATTTTTCTTAATAGTGATTGTCTCTTCAGTGGAAACTGCATGTTTGACTCCAGCTATTTTTTTTTTCATTTAGACTTTACTTGTGAATTTGAATCTGTATTTTCTGATTCCAGATAAAAACAGGTGGTCCTTCATTAGTGATTTTTTGAATAATTTCTAAGTAACGTAAAAAATTACTTAGATTGTTTTTTTTCTTTTTTTGCCCAATTTGGTAACTGTGTTTTGTTTTTTTCTTTTTGTGTCGACTTCCTTCTAGGAGTTGGTGGTGAAAACACTGATAGTGGCTGAGCCCCATGTGCTGCACGCCTATCGCATGTGTCGCGCCGGGCAACCACCAGGGAGCGACAGTGTCTGCTTTGAGGTCCTGGGCTTTGACATCCTCCTGGACCGCAAACTCAAACCCTGGCTGCTGGAGGTACAAATCTGAATAAATATGCATTTCTTTGTGAGGATAAACAATTTGTTTCTAATCTTCCTCTTTGACTTTCACTTCCCGCTACTCTAAAATGTGCATTTTGTTTTTTAGTTATTTATCAATATAATGTTTTTTTAAGTATTATTATTATTATTATTTCAAGTCTTTTAAAATGTCTTTTATAAATGAATTATTTTCCTGTTTTCACAATTGAGTTTTTCTCCCTTTTTACTATCGGAGTGACAGCAACTCTCTTAGCTGAAGTGTAATGGCATGAAAAGGAGTGAACAAACACTGATATTGCTTACACACCATTTCTCCACACCAAACACCCACAGAGTATCGAGTATCTATTTATGATCCTTTAAACAGCCAGGAAATACTGAAGTAAACGTTAAGCAATGCACATAGGGCACGCATGATTACAAGGATTTATACATTCAGACATACTCAAGCTCAATAACAAACAGATAACACATATCCAGAATGTAGAAATATAGGTCAGGATCTCATGTTCACTACAACGTACCAGGGTTCTCATTTTTTCAACTGCTGCCTCTTAAGTGTCACTCATTCCAGATATAGATTGAAGTCCACTCCGGGATTTCTGTCTCACCTTTCTGATGTCAGCCAGTCAGTTAAAGAGTGACCTAAATCCTTTAACCCAAAGTGGCTACACTCACACCCCCCTTCCCACAAATTGGACCGAAAGATAGGAAATGCCGCGTGAATCGTAGTTTTGCTTTTCCTCCTCATTCCAAACAAAAAAGAGAGATTTTTCTTTTTGTCAAGCTGCAAGTTTGCAAGAAAGTGAAATATGTGAGCTGTGTTTTTCAGTGATTGGTATTTCTTTTCTTTTTTTTTTTATTTTACCACAGAATCGAAATGTTAAAATTAGTTTGATTAATTTGCTTTTGTGGAAAGGTTGCAACTTGAAATGAAAAGATGTACACGTGAAACCTAGAAGATTGCACTGTCTTTGACTGCCGTGACTTTGTGGGCACATGTGTGTATATTTGTCTGTGTGTGTGTGTGTGTGACACAGCAAACAGCCGTGAATGCAGTTGTTCCACTCCAGCAGTAATGATCCCCCCTGTGCTACCAGCAGCTCTCTATAACGCTCATCAATTAACATCCCATGTACACACACACACACACACACCCACACACCCCCACACACACACACAACCCTGCTTCTCTTTCACGCAACATTTGCAGCGACAATCATTTATTTCCAAAATTCAGCTGATTAGTGGGGACATTTTGAAAGCATAGAGACGCTGTCTGCAATCCTTGCTCTATGTACTGTCAAGCCTGAAAATAGCTTTATTACTACTTTTTAACTTGTTAGTGTGTGTATTCCTGCAGGAGTGCAAAACTCAGGAAGCCCCAAAGGCTCGTTGCCACAACTGGTGTCCTATGGCAAGCCCCGAGGCCTAAATTACATTTTTCAGGACATTACTTTTGGCACCATTTTGGAGTAAACTAAATCTATTTCACTGAATTTCACCATTTTACACCCTTACATATTTCTGGGAAAAAAAATAAAATAAAAAAATTGTGAGGAATGTTTCAGAAAGTGAAGACCTCAGAGGTTTGTGTTGAGCTTGTGGACTTTCTTTATTGGTGTCACACTGAATTACGGGCGCCACGCCTCGCCGGGGCCTTACCCCGATCGGTGTTCCGACAATGTTCTCCCTTACTCTTCAGGATGTCAAAGCCGGTTGTTGAACATGCAAACTTGCAGGCAGGAAATGAAAGTTCAACCTGTGTAGACTCAAAGTCGGTCAGATACCTGAAAGCTAGATGGTATCATGTATAAGAATCTGTCAGATGATATTAGTTGTGCCCTTGAATTTGCGTTTTTGTCAGCCGCTTTCTGGGTGTGTCGTGGAGGATGAGGGGGGATAAGAAACATTCCTTCATATTACCGATTATATTTTAATAATTTGCCAACTTTTTGTTGTTTTATTTAGTTTGTTTTAAATAATAAGATGTATTCTAATTAGAGCCACTATAAATTGGTTTTAAATTGAAAGAGAAGTTTGGTGTAGCCTCTGCTCACTGAAAGCGAAAAAATAGCTCAAAATCACTTACTGCAAGTAAACTCCTAAGGAATACAGACATAATAGAGAAAACAATCCGTAGAGCCGCATGCACCTGCTAAATAGCTTGTCACAGGGGTGAGAACATAGAAGACAAGAGCGATGCCTCTCAAACCAAGGGGAGGCATCAAACAGACGCATTGTGCTCAAAGCAAGTATCGAAAGGGGAGAAGAGAAGGGGCAAAAAAAAAGGAGACACAAGCTTTTGTGTGATCCTTATCTTAATTCAGCAGTCTCAACACGAGTTTTAGCTTCTATTGACATTCAAAACACCAGCGCTACACACGCAGACACACATAAACACACACACTTGCCCAAATGGCGTAACTCGAGACATTCACTTTCATTAAAACAGGTCCAGACAGCATCTGTGTCTCGTATCGGGAAGGCGTTTCATTGAGCCGTGATGTTCGCTACGCACACACACACACACACGTACCAGTGTACACATTTTGCTTGGACTGTAGTTTCTTTTGTCAAAACCAGGGTTTTTGCTCCGATGGTTAAATTGACTATGTCCTTTGTCTTCAGAAAAAAAAATAAAAGAAAGAAAAAAAAAACAATAATCAATGCACAGTCCCTCATAAATTCTTAATATGTGTACCGATGCCTTAAAACTTGTGTGAGCGTCAAAGAGAAAGGTACATGCATGACTTGAAATCTAGTACGAGCCTCAAGGATTGCATTTACACATGGACAAAAATAAGCAGAAGGATATTATCATCAAGTCTTGCACTCCAACAGCCCCTTATCTAGTGTCCAAATGGTGTCAACTTTGGTGAGTAAAATGGAAAAATGTTATCAATAGTTTGAAGGCGGGGGATGGGAGAGGATGAAGTAAATACAAACACAACATGTAACCACTGACCATGGGCCAGTATGATTATTTTTTTTGGTTGATAATGTTAACAGAATTTACAAAAAAAAAAGTAAACAAAAATTATACAACAGAATATAATTCATTTTATTTAAAACAGTTTGTAGCTTGGTGATTTCATAAATGTGACGGATTGAATTTCTTCTGTTTTTTTACACTCAGAAATATTTCAAAATAGCTAAAAATTTTTTCTTTTTTTTCACAAGCACCATAGAAATATTTATATGGGGTATGAAAAGACCAAAATTACTTATTTGCTAAATACTTAAGGAATACTTTTGTATAACATAATCTTCATACTTTCTGAAATTTACATATTATATTTCAATATGATTTGGTAGAATTGCCTTTTGAAATGTCTCACTTGGGTGAAACATCTATGTGTCCTTCCAACAGTTTCCCACATTTTTTGTTGGAATTTTGACCCATTATGTTTGACAGAAATTGTGTAACTGAGGCATTTTTTTTTAATTGGGAGATTTAAGGGTTTTCTGTCAAACAGGACTCGGAAAACTATCAGCATCCTTTTGTTTTCTATAGGTTAGATTACTGCAACAGAGATTTTATAGGTCTATGTGAAAAAAAAAATCCATCAGGCAGTTGCGGCTCATCCAAATTGCTGCTGCCAGAGACCTAACCAACACCAGGAAGAAATAGGTCACATCACCCCAGTTCTTAAAGTGCCACAGTGGTTCCTTGTTTGCTAAAGGGTAGATTTGTAAAAAATGCTTTTCATCAGTAAAGCACTGAATTAACTTGGATTGCTTGTGAATTATGACCCATGTAGACTAGCTTACTCAATGTTATTAGGACTAGAACTAAACTAGGAAACAAGAAAAATGGCAAATTTCGAGAAAAGCTGAGATTTGCAGAAACTGTTGGCTCATTTAAATCAGACTGAAATTTTCTTGTGTACTTTAGGTTTTGATGGAAGAATTATTATATTGTGATTTTTGCCCGATCACTGATGAGTGATTTAAGTGTGAGATTGAAGGTTAAATTAGCATTTAACCTTTGTTTCTCTTTATGCAGTGCTTGAAAATGCTTTAGGGTTTTTGTTATTTTAATATATTTCATTTGATTTAATGCTAATAATTTTGCATCGACTTGTGTTTGAATGGTCCTGCATAAATAAACTTATGGTCCTGCATAAATAAACTTCCTTGTCTTGCCTTGCAAAGCAGTTTATTTTTAAATTGAGATCCAAAAGTAGTTGTAGCAATGACCCTTTGCTTAAAGTAACTGCTATGTGTCTTTTAATAGTTTATGTTAATGTGTTACTTTTAGCTACATAAGAAAAAATATACCGTCAGCCAGCTGACCAGCAGTGTGCAGCAACAAATAGTGGAGGGCCTCAGTTGAAATACAGCTAGAGAAACTCTGCTTCGTCTTGCAATTTCTCCACGTGGTTCGAAAAACCACGTGGTTTAAAGAACCATAGGAATGATGTAAAGGAAAACTTTAGCATTTTTAATACCTTGGAATGCTTTGATACCAGTAACCAAAACATGATTTGTAACCATGCATGCAACATTAAGTCTCAGCCATTGTTTATATCTGAACCTGAATGCAACAAGGGCCCAATTTATGTTCTCATGAGGTTCCGATGGGTAACAATGATTCCCACTGCTATGATCAGTGGTCTGAAGGCTACCCTCATTATAAGCTTATAAGCTCTGGCTCACTTTTTCTTGCTATTTTTTTGTTGTTGTTCATTGTTTCCCCTCATCAACCATAAAACTCCAGCTGCTCAGCTCTAAACAAAAAGGAAGTGTTTGTAATGAGCCTAAAAAAAAATGAAAATTTGCTCAGTCCCAAGACAGATTTTTTCTTTTTTTTTCTTTTTATTGGTGAGCTCCCAACATCTTAAAAGGCTGGTTGGTCTGCTTGTTAGAGGCGCAACGAGCGTGCAAAAGTGTGCAAGTGTGCAGCATCTGTGAATCTAATTTTAATTTGTGTTCTTGTCACACGTGTTAAGCCTCCATGATAAACATACATCAAAAGTCTTGCAACTTAGGATGTGTCTGTATTTTTGTGTTAGTGTGTCAACAGCCTGTCTTTCTCTCTGTGTGTGTCTCTTTTTGTGTGAGGGCAGGGCGGGGGGGCTGAGAAGGGCTGGTCTTAGTCCATGTTGGAATAGCCTTCTGCAATGTGTGTGTGCGTGTGTGCGTGTCGTTGGCCATCCTCCAGCCCACAACCCATTCGTTTTATCCACTCAAAGAGCCAATGAGGGATTCGGCTTAAAACACACAGACAGAGCAATTCAGGAAGCAAAGGAGAGAGGAGAAAAGGAAGAAATCTATTTTATCCACTTTTATGGTTATTTAGGTGTTATTGTTTGGACTGAGCGACCATCAGACAGCAGCACAAGAGCAGCTTGATTATTGATGACAACTAAACTTGTATCTCTTCCTTCATCTCTTGTGTTCCTACCTCTGGTCCTTCCTCCCTTTTAGCGCGTCTGTTCAAAGTGATTGGCAGCTAATGAGGCGAGCATGGTTAGGGTCAACTGAGGCACATATTTGTTTGTGTGTCTGAGCTTCTGCGTGTGTGTGTGTGTGGGTGAGAGAAAAAGAGACAGAGGGAGAGAGAGAGAGAGAGAGAAAGAGAGAGAAAGAGAGAGAGAGATCAGGCATCATGGCAACAGACTACAACAGACCTCTTAGCCTAAGGGCAGCAGTTCTTTGCCCCTTCCTGCAACTTTCTCCTCTCTGTGGTCTGTAGCCAATCGTTTCAAGATGAGTTTGGTTTTCCCTGTCCATCCCTTACTGCCAACATAATCCAGACTTCCTTTCCCTTTGAGTTAGAGTGTAAGAAAGTATGTGTGTGTGTGTGTGTCTGTGTATGTGTTTTAGCATTTCTTATTCCCGTTTTTTTCAACAAATACTACATTGTGAGAACCCACTGCTCTTTATGGGGCCCAGAGTTTTGGCCCCATAGGGGTTACGGATTAGGTTTAGGACTTTGAATTGAGTTCAGGTTAGTCGTAGTGTTAGGCATGTAGGTTAGGGGCTGCCAGAGCTTTTCAGGGTCGCGAAAAGTAACTGCAAACATTTAACCAACTTCACCAAGCCTATGTCAAAGATAAAGTGGATGGATTTTTAGTACCTAAAGCTACAGTGAGTAAGGAGTCAGAGTCTGGGCCAAACAAAATAAAACAAAGAAGGCGACCATATGACCATAATGATTTAAAGTTGAGATTTGATTTTCATGGTTGGATCTGAAGATGCTCCACTACCATAGTGTTGTTTGCAAAGCCCTGGGCCCTTTTTCTTCTTTTTTTTTTTTACAGAAGCCAGACTTAACTGCGGTTGAAAGTTGTTTATATTTTTGGCACTGTAAATTCAACTGAAACATCGTATAATGTGGCGCTACACAAACTGTAGCTAAAGCAGGAAAACCCCACATCCATGAAACATGTATGAATTAAGTAACAAGTATAGCAAGTATTTTTTTTCTGAAGTGTAATCTGTTTTCTCTCTGAGGGGGCACACCCACACACACATTGAAAAGTAAACCAGGGATTTCCTATAGTCCAACTAGGTTGGGCTATAGAAATAAATAAAAATTGAATGGAAATCAATGCAAAGAAGATAGAAAGGCGTACTGTGTGTGTATTTGTGGTGAAAGGAGGCATTTAGAGGGAGGCAACTGTAAACAGATGCTATGACAAACAAGCATAGTAGTTTCTTCATTCTTTTCCTTCTCCAAGCACAAACAGGGGCACTATGTTCTGTTTCACCTTTAGAGGCTGAGATGAAAATTTTATGTCAGCGTATTTCACGCAAGAGTGAAATTTAAAGCTTCTTAACTGTTTTCTGAGGGCTTTTAAAGAAGGAATTTAAAGATTAGCCTGCCTTTCATTTATATCCACAGGAAACTTGGGAAGAATTTCCTAACCTCTGGAACAGCCAAGGCAAACATTATCAGGTATTCTGTGTGATTTAGTGTGAAACTCACTTACTAGATCTGTACAAATAGTTTTCATCCTGACATGATTATGTGGGGTAATAATAAAAGTAGAGAATAAGTACAGTTTGATATTATATCAGCCCTCTTGCGATCTCCTCTCCACCTCTGAATAATATTTGCATGTTTGCAGGATTTATTCCTGTATTATACATGTGTGTTTCTTAACCCAAGTGGTGTACCCTTCTATTTACAAACCCTAGGTGGCAGTATTGACCTGTTATCATTTGTTTGGCTTATATGAGCTTTATTAAAGAATAATTAGAATGATGTATGGGACTGCCTGTCTCTATCCACATCCATTCTCCCCCAACATGACTATTTCATGGAATAAGTATCAAATTAGGCAAGCACAGTCTTTGTATGTGGGGCAGTTGAAAACATACCCCAGCATTTATCCATTCATCATCACACACACAGCAGTTGGTGACGCTACATGTGATTGAGAGGGAAGGTATAAATGGCATATTTACTGAGTGCCACAAGAAACAGTGTTGTGTGAGAGTTATATATGCGGTGGATTTGTGGGATATACAAGGATGTTTTTACCAGCATTTTAAATTGTGCAGGAAATTTCTTCTTTCTTTCTTTCTTTTTTTTTTTAAGGAATGCATAGGAGAAAAAAAAAACATATTTGTGTGTGCAAGCTTTGTCGTGTTTGCTTCACACCTTTAGTGCCTGTGCCTAATTTCGTCTTTGTATGTCATTTAAAAAAGTGCCTCTCTCTCCCCATCCCCAGCCTCTGAGCTGAACGCTGGCCCCCTCGCTTTTCAGCACCAGCAGCAGCCCGCCACGCTCAGCTAGAGTTTCCCTGTGTCCGAGCGAACCGCAAGAAACGCCACAAAAAGAACAGAACAGTGATTGATAAGACGTCTGAAACAAGAGAGCGACTAAACAGGGCGTCTAGCTGTCTGTCCTTCTGTCGCTCTGCCACACACGCTTGGTTTCTCTCTTTCTCCCTCTGAGTCTTTCTCTCTCTTCTCTCTCTCTCTCTCTCTCTCTCTCTGTCATTCTCCCTCTCTCTGCCACCGTTTCTTATTCCACCATTGTGTGGCAACAAACACTCCATTCTGACAACGGCTGAACTGTGCTGATACTCTTGAGTGTGCGGGGCAAAATGGGAGGCTTGTAAAAGCAGTGGTTGTTTGCCCTCTGCTAGGAATAATAAGGCGTTTTTTTTCTGTAGCGATTAATCACCAGCAGACCTTGTGCTTGTTTTAGCGACTATTCTAGGCAAAATGAATGTCAATGTGGGGAAGCAATTTGTTGGGGACATAAGGCAGCTGATTGTTGGTCTTGTGTTGCTCTACTAGAAAAGTTTTTGTTTTTTTTGTAGGACAAGAGAACCCTCAGGTACAAATTTTTTTCATGTCGACTCTAATTACTTCTCTATGTATCAGTTTTCTTTATAACAGAAACAATTATACAGGTCTATTAAAAATAATTAGCATCTTTACCAGATTTTGTTTTTGCAAATTTTAATATCAGACAAAGATCTGAGTAAATACATGATTTCATTTATTGAGGGGAGAAAATGAAAAAGGTACCTAAACCAACCTTTTTTTATATATATATTTATAATGTATATATAAGTTGTTATACCTGTTGGACACAGTCTCTTGCCCCATATAGGAGACTCTGATGGCAGTGAGCAGCTCCTTTAGTGGCAGGAGAGATTCAGAAGGTCTTCCTTCCTTCCAACTGCTGTCAGACTCTACAGAAAAGCCCTCGCAGCTGACCACTCGCACACTTACACAGGCAAATACACACATATCCAATAGACTTTATAGTTTTCTGTTGGAGTGCAATATTTTATGTCAGTCTTGAAATTTCAGCTCATGTTTTTGATGGTGGGGTTTAACCCTTTTTGTTTATTTTCTATTTTATTTATTTATTTTTGTTACTTTTTTGAAATCATTTGGTAAAGTCACTTTTTTGCCCATTTTTTCTGAGGGACTGAGGCTGCCGAGTAATCATGCACACGCTGGGATAGACGGTTGATCTGGTTGGCCACACCTGCTCAATTACACACTACCTTAATACACTTTAATCAGATAAGTTTAATGTTCATACTACACCTTGAAAATGAAAAACGTAAAAAATATGATATTCTCAAAATACACAGTTGCCATACGACTGTGCACACAGTGTAGAATAAGTAATAAATGACAGTTGTATTTCTAGTTTTGTTGGATATTGAATTTTGCTGTTTGAAAATAATTTACATACTAACTATCCTGAGGCGCATCACAGTTCTCAGACGCACCAAGGGGTCAGAGATCATTAGACAAAACCCCGCGTCCAAACCAGAGGAGTTATCGCTTTGGAAATTAGTCGACTACATCAAATTGAGTAAGTAATTTAAATCTGTTGTTTGCTCTTGGTCTGTTTTCTGCTACTCTTTACTTTCTGTAATGATCTGTAAACAGAGTTGCGGCTCGTCGACAATTTAACCCGAACAGACAGTTGAAATAAAAATAATGAGGCTCCCCTTTGATAAGCTATATTTCACAGTTGCCTTCATAAACAATTTGGTTTGTGTCCAGTGCAAATGTTTATTTCACATTGTAATGTATCAGGGTAAATGTCTAATTCTCATCCTCAAACTCTGTATTTTTGTTAATCATTAATGAAGCACTCAGTTAGTAAGTAGTTAATTGGTATATCACTGCAGGCGGATACCATTAAAGCTATTTCTGAACCTATGTAGATGGCATTCAGTCTCAGTGATAATTTACATCATGCGTCTTTGCATGTCAACATTTGCAACTCAGTGTTGTCACAGAATCCATAGGAGATCGAAACCACATATAGAGATAGGTAGCAGGAGGTGTATTCCAGCGAAGTAGGTAAGTTTAGTCTCCGCAGGGCATTTAGCGTAATTGCGGCTGAGGATGTTGCATTTAAATGTTGTTGTTAGAGTGTGAGTGCTTTGCACTATGTGCTTATGTAAAGACTAGTCTATGGTTAGGTCAAGGGTTGGATGTAATTTTTTACTCATTTTCATCATTATATCATTCTCGAACAGCTTTGGATGGATGTTTTATTATACATAAAATGATGATAAAACAGTCTAAAAAGAAGTACGATTTTAGAAGAAGGGAATTTATTACTGCTGTCATTTTCTTTGACGTATTACTTTTAGAAAATGACAAAAATGATTTATTCCCTTCTCAGTAATCAATAAAAAATAAATTTTGGCATTTCAGTAATAACACCCTTGTCTGTCTTATTTCTGACCAACCTCAGTTTCTTCTGCTGTCTTTGGTGATAAGCCCTAAATCTTTGAAATCGGAAGGCCTCCTTTCCATCACCCTACTCTAAACCTAAATATTACTTCCAATCTCAAGAAACATCTGTCCATCCATCTCTCCCTCCCTCCATCCATCCATCGGTAGTTTGAGGATGGGTTGGTGTCTATCTTGAGGCAAGACATGTCCCTCTGCATCACCCAGATTTAACAACCATGCAATCAATGACCCTTACTGGCAATTTTTAAAGATACTAAGTAACCTAACTTTCAAGTAGGTACAGTGTGGAAGGAAGCCAGAGGACCGCAGATGCATCAGATCAGGATTCAAACCCATGACGTTATTGCTGTAAGGCAACAATACTAACAGCTGCTTCACTATGAAGTTGATTAAAAAGAAACAAAGAAGAACTTCCACTGCAAAATGGACAGACAAATGTGTGATATCAACATAGTTTCACATTGTCCTATAGTATGGCAGTGACAAGAAATCTGACTACTAATCTGTCTACCCTTCATGAGATGTAGGAAGATCATGATTCTGTTACAAATTTTGCATAAAAAGTCGTTTACATTACCTTTTTGTGATACTGTTTTTTTTTACATGATGAAAATTTCTGCTGCAGTTACTCGCTGAAAAAGAATTTGTGAAAAAAGTTTTTATTTAATCTTCATTTAAATGAATGACTCGTTTCACATTCTGTTTTTTGACTGTCTGACATTTTGGCCTCAATATGATACGCAACCAAATTAAAGATCGAGTAAAAAAAAATTTCTCATCTGTTCATCTGACATTTTTATTGAATATGTCTTAAAGCAACCAAGGGCTCTTTTAAAATCCTGCCAGAGTCACTTAAGGAAATCAGAGCAGGGGGTTTTGGAGCCTGCAGGGGTTCATTAGGAACCGACTGGTCCAACTTCCTCTGCCAGGGAGGAAAAGGAGAGCACAGAAATATGGGGAGAGAAATGAGGAGAGGTAACAACCAGAGAATCGGGGCTAGCAAATGGAGAGCGAAGGCTAAGTGGTGACCAGTCGGAAAACCATGTGAAAGACAGCAGAAAACAAAGTGAAACTAAAAAAGAGACACAAAAAAAAGAAGAAAAAAAAGACGACGAGGAGCAAAGAGAGACAGCAAATCCTGCTGTGCAAGTTTTATTCTACGACAACATGACACCACAAATCAAACCAAGACATGATGACAAGTAACGAGACAACCGTCACCAGGATCACTGCCAGTGTGCGTGTTACCTATTGGCTGGCGCACTCTTAACGCCGCGCTCTTTTCATTGTGGCTGTCAAGCTGTGGAGTACTCTAAATGAAAACAGACCTCTTCCTTATTTTTCTTTTGTAGCAGAGGTGAGGTATGGTAGCTCGAAGTGGAGCTCTGTCCTCAATTCACAGAGGGACGCATTGTATACTTTCTTTCCATTGAGTGAAAGAGTTGTATAGTGTCTCTGTTCCTTTTCCCCTTTTTGCACTGGAAGGCATTCATCACCCACCTTCTGATAAATGGTTGTTGTACACAAAAAACACACATTGGTGCACACATAGCTTTACAAAGCTGCTTCCATACAAGCCCGGTTCATAGCGGTGAGGATTTAGTGCCTCACCTGTGGCTGTGACACCAGAGAGGGGATTCTATTTAGAAAGATTCTCAGGAAACTTTATTTCAGAAAAATTTCAGACTCTGAAGCATCTGTGCTTATATCCTTGGTAGTGTCGCTGTGGATTATTTTGTGTGGATGCATGGTTCCCTTTTTTAGATAGCTTTCTGGTGAACCTAATGAGCAGGGCTAGGAAATGGAGTCTTTGCAGTCTTCCAATGTTTTTTTTATTAGTCTTTACTTTTTTTTAGTCTTTGCTTTGGCCCATGTGGCCAACAACTGGCAGTATACTAAATACTCTGATTTACATTATGATTTGCATTGCATGGTTTTCATAATGAAGTAAAGATTTAGCAAAAATTATTTTCACTCAAGAAAACAATCAACACGAATACTAGACTGGTAACATTTCAGCTGGTTTCGCGAAAATATTAGTGTTAATTTATATCTGTAAATGAGTTACAGGTAAAGTTAAAAATTTGATCTTTTAAATGAGGAGATGAGAAATTGTTGAGCCTTAAAAAGAAAGAATTGGTTGATAACCTGATCAACTCCATGTACGTTTTGTTGGTTTGGATTTCAGCAGCTGGATAGAAATAAGACCTGTTGTGTAATAAAAGACATCCATTAACAATTTTGACACATACTTACAAAAACTCCCACAACAAATGCACCACTATTAGGGCCATTGAAATCCTAATAATATCAAACCACCCACCCAAACTATTGTTCCCAAACAGAAAAAAAAAAGAGTGCCTCATGTGTTTTTCAGAGGATGCCAGGCGGAGACCTGACTTATCTGAACAATCACGGTTTATCAACCCACGCCAGCCTTTCGATGGGCATCTGTTGCATTGTCATTTGAAGTCACCACATAGGAAGACACCGTTCCAATTGCTGTTGCCAGGTCTTTCTTTGTTGCTCCTTTTGTTGTGTCACATAAGCCATTTCTCACCATGGGAGGAGACATAAAGGAAGCTAACAAAGAGAAAAATAATTCATTTGTTGTGTCAAGTATAATAACTGATATTTGAATACTTTACCCCTGTGCTTGGAATTGTTCTGTTGAGAAAGGTAAGCTGCTCTTGAATTATTCCCTGGATGATGCCAGCTTTTGTACCTAAAATCCCTTGTGGCTTACTCCTTTCTTGCTCTGTTGAATCTCACTGATTGCTTTTGACTGTAAATGATAGAGCCAAGCTGAGAAATTCTTTATTGCTGACAGAAATGTTAGTGGCGGCTGTGTTATAGAGTCTGTTTTGAGCAAATTTAGGCGTTAGATTTCGGGGTCACTTATACAAACTGTGGTGTGCAAACACACAGACAGGTTCTTCTTCACGCTCGTGTTTACACACATCATTGCCAGACAAGATTTCTGCAGGAAAAGGCCAAACCGACTTTAAAGTGTCTTTCAAAAGGAAAGAGAGAGAAAAAAAAACAAACATCCTCAATCTCTGTCTGTCTGCTTGCTCCATTCCTCTTTCCTTTGCTCGTTGGAAGAGATTTTTTCTTTTCAAACAAGCCCACAGTCTGTTCCTGTAATTGCATACAATCCCTGTCTCTAGAATGTTACAGAAAGAAAGACAATTTTTTAAATGTCCCTTTTCGTCTTTGTTTGACAGATCAATCGAGCTCCGAGCTTTGGGACTGATCAGAAGCTTGATTACGATGTGAAGAAAGGGGTGCTGCTCAATGCTCTCGAACTCCTCAACATCAGGTATTGCTTTCTGCTGCAGTCATGTATGTGGATATGCATGCAGATACACAAACATATTGCGTCAAGGGGCCCATTAAAGCTCAAGTAAAGGCTTTTTTTTATATACAGGGGTTCTAAATGTTTAACGATTTCAGTCATTGCTTACTTTGATGCTTGGTGGAGTTCAGAACCTTTTTTACATCTGATTTTAAAACAGTTGTGACTGTGGTAATGGTGTGAACAGTTGCACAACATAAATCATATTTGTAAATGGTTGTGTCTCAGTGATAAATGCAGGACACCCCAGCTCCTTATTGAGAAGCATTTACATATCAACATTGAATCTCAGTTTCAATCAGTGGAAAAGAAAAATTTGTTCAAAAAAAGGAACATTGTCATACTCTTTAAGCAAAATATATAAACAATTTATTTTCTAGCTAAGAGAAAAGTTGGGACACTATTCCGCTTTTGTAATTTTATGCCCATTTTAAGTAGACATATATGTAGCAAAAGATGGAATATCTTAACTTAAATCTGACAAGAAATTGATTTTTTTTCTTACGTCTTGTATGAAATTTCAACATTTATTCCAATTCCATTTATTCATAACACTTTTTTTTGTATTATTAAAATTTATATTAAACATCAACGTGTCCTACACAAACACACACAGGCTCAGAGAAAGTTTCCTGTCAGTACTTTTTTTTCACAGATCTGTACATAAGTCTTTTAAAATGGGAAGAAAACCTTAATTGCACATGTTGTCAGTGTGTGTGAGTTAAGTTTATAATGTCTGCAACTTCTTTGTTTTTATGCTTTACTCGTCTTTGTATATTTATTCAGCTTCCTGTGTCGCACTTTCTGCTTGCTTTGTCTGCCTGTTTTGCTTACGTTTTCTCTTTTTGTGGTGTACTGTACTTCTGTACACATAGTGGTTTGTGTGTAATGTGTAGCGTGTGTGTGTACGTGTGTGTTCATAGGCATGCTTTTCTGTCCCCTGGCTACAGTGACTTTGTTCTCTGATTGATCACTGTACACAAGACCTCTAGATCTCTGCTCCCTTTGTTGCTTTCTCTCTGCATGTCCTCTTCTCGCTACCCTAAATATAGTCTCCCCCCAAGTAGTCATGCACATACAGAAACATAATGAAAGCATATACTTAGGCACAGAATCGTACAGGAGCATCTCAGTAAATAAGACAATCATCAAAACATTAAGTTATTCTAACAATTCAATTCACAAAGTGACATTTATATATCAAATAGATTCAACACAGAATAATGTATATTTCAAGAATTTATTTCTGTTGATTTTGAGGTAATCACACTAATTAATAACCTAATTTATGATTTTACATGACGTTTATTAACACACTCTGGAATCGCTGAAATAAAAAAAAAAATAAATAAATAAAAAAAATATATATATATATATAGGGCTGCACAGTGGCGCAGTTGGTAGAGCTGTTGCCTTGCAGCAAGAAGGTTCTGGGTTCTGCATGCGTGGGTTTTCTCCGGGTACTCCGGTTTCCTCCCACAGTCCAAAAACATGACTGTCAGGTTAATTGGTCTGTCTAAATTGCCCCTAGGTGTGAGTGTGTGTGTGCATGGTTGTTTGTCCTGTGTGTCTCTGTGTTGCCCTGCGACAGACTGGCGACCTGCCCAGGGTGACCCCGCCTCTCGCCCGGAACGTTAGCTGGAGATGGGCACCAGCAACCCTCCCGTATATATATATATATATATATATATATATATATATATATATATATATAGTCCTTCTAATTTATTGAAATGCAGAGATGGTCACATTACTTGTTGTATAATAGACGCAGCTTGTTGAAAACTCTCTCAGCTGTGCCACCTGTCTTTCTGGAGCTTCTGGTTGATGTTTTCCTAGTTCTCTGACAAAATGTGCTTTTATTTCAGGATTGACAACATGTATTGAAAGCAAGCAAGAACACAGAGCATTCATAGTATAAAGCCCTTTTGCTCGTGGAGTGAATGAGTGTCTTGCAGAACATTAATCTATCTCTTTTAATATACATTAGCTTTTCTCGCAGAGGATGGAGATGTTGATGTTTGCTTGACTCTTTGGTCTGTTTACAACGCAAACTGAATCCAACTGGGATCAATTTAGACCCATTCGGGCATGGACATTGATAGACGTCATTCCCCCTCACAGCACTCAATATTCAGTTTAAAGGGCCAGCGACTGAATTAAATACATTTTCCTCTCTCGAAGCTGCAGTAACCTACTTGTTCATAATATTCTGTCTGGTCCTGTTCCTCCAGTTGCTGTTTGGATTTTAGCTTGATTTTTTTTTCTCAGTATATTGTTAGAATTTTTTTGGAAGGGATATTTTTCTCAACAATAATGAAGAGTAATCTCTTATCCAGACATCAAGCGGACAAATATTCTCCAACAATAATGGATATTTTTTACTGTACAGACAAGAAAATAATGATCAAACACCTAATATGTGGGAAAAGTATGAAAACAAAAAAAAAAATACAGCATAGAGGATTATTAAACAGTTGAGAGCTTTTCAGTATGAGGAGCCTAAATATATAAACATTTTATTAGTTGACTTGTTTTATTGTGTTTCAGGGCCAGTGATAAGAAAAGAAACCTGGCTCAGGAGAAGGCAGAAGCTCAGAGGCGGCTTTATGGTCATGGCTTCATGAGGAAACTTTCAGCTGCTTCCACGGACTGGGAGAAACAACGTCACACGCTGGAACGGAGAAGAGAGGAACTGGTATGGCACAAACGGGGTATTACACCTTCGGCTGATCTGAATGTGTGCAGATTTTTTTTAAGCATTCTTCCAGTCATGCATTATTCCTTCTGCAATGTCCTTATTAAATGACGATTCTCTTACTTGCTGACCACAGACCTGTGGCAAGCAGCCTCTGTCGAGGTCATAAGCTGTATAAGGTGCTGCTCATTACCTATTGTCAAAGGAAAATTATATCCCACTTTGACTTTTAGAACCTGTATGAATGTATGAAAGTAGAGTTCATGCTCTGATTGATGATAAATTATAACTTCAGTGACATCTGTAACCTCATTTTATCAAGCAAAGACTGCTGTGGCTTAATGATTCTTTTCCTCTTTCTTCTACTGCGTCAAAATTCCAACTTGCCTTCATGTGACAGCAACTATTTTGGTGAAATCTGCGCATTGCAAATCCCACGCTTTTCGTATGCTTATGTGAATATATAATGTGTTTCATGCCTGCAAAATAACTAATTGGTTAAATTAGTTGCTGGAACACCATCAAACTGGCAGCGCAATTTTAAAAGACAGATCTTCCTTTGAATGCTCTGAGAATTAAACCAGCTTGAACTTTTGGCTTTGCTAATGCCTTAGAGTCTTAAAATCTAGTAGTTTATTTGTAGTGCAAAGAATTTGGAGGATTTCATCAGCCTTAATTATAAAAAAAAAATTTAAGAATATGGAGAAAGTTTTACACAAAGGAGAAACAAACATGGAGAATGGAAACAGTTGTGTCTCCTGTAGCTTGAACTCATTCAAGGAGAAAAACGATGTGCCGAAATTTGAAACTGTTTTAAAAAAAAAAAAAAAGCAGAGATATTGCCTCATTCTGGTTAACGTGGACAGGGAGCATCTGGAGCAAGAAAATATTTTCCACACTTTCCTGCGAGACACTTGTAATAGTGGACTTCTCAGTACCAACATGTTTACTGACATTTGTTTTTTTAAATATCCATACAATAAAGCTTGAATATAAAATGTTGCTGTTCAAAAATCGAATTGAAGGTTGAAAAAAAAAAAACAACAACAGTGAAATCCAGCAGCAGTTTTGGTTTTGTTTAGGTTTTATTTTTATTAAATATAGTGTTTGGATTACGCCTTAGTCTCTTTGGATTTAGTACTTTACAAATAAGCATGATTAATTTAAACTGCAAGGCACAGGCAACATACTAGTGAGCTGCAAATTTAGAAAAGGAAAAAGCTTGTAAGAACAAACTCAGTTCCACTTATTTCTCAGCGGCTGTCAAGAGTCAGTTTCCTGAGATGTGTGCACTGTTTAATTATTTTTCCTTTAAAATAGTGGAATCAGGGGAGCTTTTCTAATCTAGATGGGGAAAAGTGGCAGCCGCTAGTGCTTTAATGCCTCCCACCCTCTTTGATTAGCCTTTTGATAGCCACAGCTGTAATCAGTGGGAACAAGGAGCGAAGGAGCAGAGGCGCTCTTTCAAAAAGGGCACCACCTCATCTTTGAGTGCTGTTTTGGCTGAAGAGAGAGCTCAGGTTGAGGTCTGCTGAAGGCTCATATCACTCAGCATTTAATGATACTGCGGCGCTAGTGGCAAAGTGGTCCCCACCTCTCCGCTTTTTGTCAATTTGACAAGCTTAGACGCACAATTACACATTTATAACATGCTAATGAGAGAGGGGAAGGGAGAACATATTATTAATTTATGGCAGTGACGTCTTTCATCCCTTTCCCTGTATTTTGCAAGGCTTCATTGTTTTTTTGTTTTGTTTTTTTCTGTTACTGAGTGAAATGTTTTCCTTTGTTTCTAGAAAGAACAACTTGCACAGGTTCGCAGGCAGGTTTCCAGGGAAGAACATGAAAATCAACATCTGGGGAATTACAGGTAAAGATGAGGCAAACAGCTGGGGAGAACAGGCTCTCCCTTCAGGAGCTCCACCCACTGTTCTTTGTGCCAGCTTGCTCGCATTTACGAGGTAATCTGCACAATGCCAAACTCTTGGTAAAATAAATGTTGCTGCTGACAGAATGAAAAAAAGAACACCTATTGTTTTTGAGATTGCAGGAAACCGGAATAAACACAAGTTAAAATCAGAGAAAGGCAGAAAAGCAAAGGAAGGGAGGCTCAAATTGCTTCTCCTCTTGCCAAATTCTTACCCTTTGCCGCATCTTAGAAACACAGATTAGCAGGTAAACTTTGCTTGCTTGCTGCGAGCCATCTCATCCCTGCCCAACAATCCCTTTTTTTTTCTCCCCTTCACCTCAGAACCCCCAGCTGGGTCTCTGGAAGACACAGAGCGTATCGATTTTCTAACCTCACAGATGGAGCAGATTCACCCTACAGCATGACTTAGCAAGTTAAAATTTACCACTTGGCCCATGTAAGCCATTCGCTCCTCTTTACTCCTCATTTTATGCTTCATTTTCCACACAGCACTTCAGCAACAACAGAATTTTATTGTTTTTTTTATGATCTTTCTCCCAATTTCTTACACAAAAAACAGACACACTCACCCGTCTTTCCGTCTCCAAAAGTCGAAGTAACTTCCTTACCGAGTCTTGGTCAGAACACTCCTCCAGGCCTGCATGAAGTGCTGCCACCTCTTTCCTTTTCCTCGACAGGCTGCCAGACAGTCAATCAGGCAGGCTGGAGCACCCCTAATAAAGACCTCTTAGCATTCAAATGGTGCCCCAGCTCGGCGCTGAACTCTGATTAACACACTGCTCCTCATTAGATGAGTTTGAGTAATGAACTCACTTACATTTGGCTATTAGATAAGATCTGTTTCAGGTACAGCGCCTGTTACATCTGAGGAAGACCCAGCTGCTTGTTGCTAGCTCACTACCTTGTTAAGCAGCAGGAGTCATGAGACTTTAAAGGTGCTGTTAAGCAGAAAACAAAGATTTTCTTAACGTCTCAAATAAAGGAGTAGTTGTAGTTCTCCATTTCACTTAAGTGAGATCACACAGAGAGAAATCTAATCATCAACTCAATCAAGACATACGTATGTTCAGCTTTAAAAAAGCCCCATGGTCACTTCTTCAGGCCTGCTGAAGAAGTGACCATGAGCTTTGCGGTTAAATGAGGCTCTTTAACTATTGGCAAGTTCTAGCGTCTATTGATTTTTATTTATTTTTTTATTTTTTTTATGTGATGAGACCTTTTGATATTTTGTCAAGTGTGTCTTTGAAAAGAAGCAAAAGAATTAGGTCCATACACCTCTAAAGTAATATAACTGAAAGAAGTCCCTCACAAAAGAATTAATATGCCTTGAACTTTTTCATACTTCATCATGTCACAACTACAAACTGCAATGTCTCTTTTATGCAACAGATTAACTAAAAGTACTGCATTATTGTGCAGTGGAAGGGAAAAGATACAAGGTTTTCTATATTCTTTTACAAATAAAAATCTGTGATCTGTGCCGACTAGTTTATGAAACCAGCCTTCGCAAGTCTTTTACTACGTCTCTACCAATTTTATACATGTACGCACTGAAGTTTTGTCTAGTTTTATTTGCAAAGCAGCTTAGTCAGATTGAACGAACACCATCTGTGAACAGAAATATTCAACACCTGTGAAAATTTGTTGTTTTTTGCTTTGACTAGACCATTCTAAAACCTCAGTGGTTTAATCTAAATCCTCCCATTGTGTTTCTGTCTTTGTGTTTTGTGTCTCTGCTTGGTCGAAGGTGAACCTCTAGCTAAAGTCCCTTGCAGCCTTTACCAGGGTTTTTTCTCACAGCACCTGCCTGTATCTCCATCTGTCTTTGCCTTAACTCTGACCTGCTTCCTGGTCTCACCATCCACAGTGGGCATGGCATTTTTTTAGGCGCAGTGCTTGTTTTCAGCTACACAGAGCATTTTGGATGTAAGCCAAAAGAAATTTGGCATTTAGAGTCATTTGACAAGATCTGCTGTTTGCTGTGGCGCCTACATCACTTGTGACAAACTGCTTTCTTTCAACACTTGCTTTCTTTCCTTAAAGAAAGGCCAGATTTATAAATAATGCCAATAATAGTTGCCTTATTGATAGAGTATTTGACCTGTGCTCTGGATCTCTGCAGCTCCTCCAGAGTTAGAAACCGTTTCATGACTGTTTCTCTTAACAATGAGGCTTGGATTTGCTGTATATAGTTTAATGTTACAGAGAGCACATCAGACAATTATTTGAGGTGTTATGTGACACAACATAAAAATATGCAATGGGTATTATTTCTTTTGCAAGGCATTGTAGTTAGAAACATTTCACATTCAACTGTACTAAGAAAGGACCTTAGTTAGTTGGCTCATATCAGGACCCAGAACTTAGCAGTTGCTTTATTTGAGCCGCAGTAACGTGGAATTGGGTCATCTTCTCAACAATATGGAAATCAGGCACCCAGAACAGCTACACAGCATAAAATTATTAATTGCACATGGGGAGCAGTTAAAGTTTTAATGCTGAAACAGTTAACCTTTACTTGGCATTTTACTTGCACTAAAATCTACTACTCACACGCTGAGACGTAAAAGCCTCTCATAAGTACTTCTTTACCTATCAGTTCTCGGATAGAAAAAAAAGTACATGATTAGTTTTCCAAGAATGTTTTCTGCTTTAGACATTACCATCATGTCTGAATCGGGAAGGCCATCTAACGGAGTGGGATTTGGCTCCTGATAGGGCTCTGCAGATGTCAGAACATTCGCCTGCTTTTTGAACTTAAAGTACCCGATGCTTATTTTGCTTAAAAAGCTGACATTGTTTTGATTTGATGGCCAAAGCGATGATGAGGCTGGGTTTGGAGATGTAGTTTCAGGATAACCCGGCAGAGGTTTACAAATTGTTCTACTCCCTTTAGATCCATCATAAACACTGGGGTTAGTTTAGTCTTTAGGGTAAAATTTTAAAGGGTGTGGACAGACGCATTAGTGCATATTGCAAAAAAAAAAAAAAAAACCAAAACTGTAAAGTGTACTTCTGGGTGCAGAAAGCAGCTGCGTGAAAGCAGTGCTTCGTGTGAAAAGACTGATTAAATGAGAGTTTGGCGGTTTCTTGACTCAAGTTTGCCAGTAAAGCCTGTCTTTTTGTAATTTGTCTCTGCTTTCTTCTTCTCATTTTAATTTGGTTTTTCTTTCTCTTAGCATGCTGTAATCCTTTTATATACCTATATATTTTATGATCTGCTTACTGTATCCTCTTGTCTCTTGTTTTAAATTTGTTCTAATTTTTTCTCAAATATTTAGCTGTTCTCTTAGTATCTGTAAAATTTTTTTTTTTTTTTTACATTTTTTACTGTACTAAACCCTTGCTGCGAATTCTATCACTCGTCCTTTAACCTCACATGCCTCCTTTGCTTAACCCCACTCTGTCTCTCTATCTGTCCTTTCTCCTCTTTACCCTTTATCGCCTGACTCTCATTTCAACTGTCTCCCCTCAATGATAACCCTTTTCCGTTACCTTCTATTTTCCATCTATTCTTTTTATTTTTTTTATTTTTTTTGCTCCTTTCTCACTCTCCTTGCCCCTCTCTCTCCCTGTCTCTGTGGCCTGCAGACGTATTTACCCCCCAGACGACAAGCTGCTGTTGGAAAAGTATGAAAGCCTGCTCTCGGCCGCCTTTCAGACCTTCCTCGCCGGGCGAGCTGCCTCACTTCAAAAGGAAATGAATAATCCTCTGAAACGAATGAAGGCACGTACATCAGTGGCAGACTGTCACGGACACACACACACACTCCCACAAACACATGCTGTAAAAACCTGCAGAGATCCACACCTGAACATACACACACGCATAGCATTCAGGCATCTATGGGCAGGAAGCAGAGGAACACACACGCACATTTCTATTAAGATTCTGCCCACAGAGACGATTAGGGATGTGCAAATAATGCGGAGTATGTTGCAGTCCATGGTTTTTGTTGGGAAGTTTGACAATATGTAGGAAGGCAGAGCACAATATGTGCTTACTGTCATTCAGACTGTCTCTTCACAAATATTTATTGTGTAGTGCATGATGTTTTTAAAAAGGAAAATCAAATCCCACAGAACAATGTTATGTTTGTTTCTTTCTTCACTTCGACACTCTTCACTCTCCCGTCGGTCCTCTTTCTGGATCTTTTGCTTTTCTTATGTCTTTCTGACAGCATCAGTTCTGAGTGAGTAACAGTTGTTTCCCACATGTTTTATGTTTTTTTTGCTGTATGTTAAAGAGTAAGACATTGAACGTTTTAGGACACATTTAACATGTTGAAATAAAAGACCTATAACATGCTCTCAGAATTTGATCATTTCACAGGGTTAGGAAGTAATGTTTTCTTGCGCCAGAGGCTCATCTGTGTTTTCGAGTAATGCTGCTTTAGCTCAGCTGTGAAGTTGAAGTAATGACGATAAACAGCACTGAAACCGACTGAGAGCTTTGTAATTTTTTTAAATTATAAAATAGGATATGAAAGAGAGTGAAGTAGGACAAAATGACAAGCAGCTGAGAGAAATAGTGGCTTTTTTTAATTTTTCTGATCTGTAAAAAACAACCTTTTAAAAAACTTTACAAGAGACTTTACCAGCAGTTTTCTGTCATATTTATGTGTTCAAGAATAGTAAAACAAAGACGCTGAAAACTGAAGTGGGGAGCACTGAGCATAAAAATAAAAGTACATTTAGAAGGCAGATACTTAAACTTAGGATCTTTAATAAATGTATTGATACAATAAATTATTTTCACACCACCTATAAGGACATGTTGCAATTATCATAGGAGCTACTCTCACTGTTTCTGACTTTTTGCCATTTTCTTCTCTAAAGACTATTGTGTGTGTGTGTGTGTGTGTTTTTTCTAAGAATGGTGTCACTGCAGAGGAACTTCATAAAGATATGAATCAAAGTTCAGGCTGAGTCGAAAAAGAACACATTTTTAATTTGGCCAGCACAGAGACAGGGATTTTGTTCAAAGCCAGAAGGAAGAGAGAGTCGCTCTGCAGCTTGCTATCTGCCACCACAATCATGTCTAACAACTGAACTGTCCTCATTAAGGGACACAGTGTGAAATACTAATCTGGGATATTTATCTGAAAGAAGGAAGGTTCCTGAAGTTCAGTCTGATAATGATCGGCCCAAACGATGCAGATACGCCTCCTTACATTGTGTGTCGCCTGCTTTCAATTTGTTTTCCATACGTCACATTTAATAACAAATGTAATCATATGGGATTTCATTGCCGTATAATCAGAAGACCAAAGGTTGCTTTGCAACATAATCACTTCCGGAAAGCACTGTTTCTCTGACATAGTGTGAGAACTGCAGCTTACACCATAGCTTTTTTAGAAGTGTTCTAAAAAAACCCACATAAACTCATTGGGTTTTGTGCTTTTCGTTTGTGGAAAAGTATGGAGAAAGACGAAAATGTTTGGAAAAGTCAGTTCTGTTTCCAGACTCCTTTATATTACTAATTACAATGCAGACGAGCAGATCTTTTGTCATATAGATTATATTTGACAGATGCTCACTTGAGTGCACCTTTTGGTAGCATAAAGCCCTGGTATTGTTTGTGAGAAGGCAATTTGGAGTGAGCTTAGTTCCATTGAAAACTAAAAAATGGTGTCCTTTTGTGGATATCAAGGTTTATCAAAACATAAAATGTCTTTGATTAACTTTTTATAACTAAATGCCTTATTTTGGGGGATTTTAGTATAATATTATAAAGTTCTTCAGTGGCAGCCATACCTCCTTCTTATTGTTTTATTATTAACACTGATAACCATTAACACTGGTCTCTCTCCTAAGGTAAGAGAGACCATTAGTGTTTTAGATGGTGCTATAAGTTATTTGGTCACTGTGGTTCATTGGGATCCCTAACACTTCCAAACCCTTTCCAGACTCATAGGAAATCACTTGTTTATAATCTTCCTAAATGTCTTCATTTACTGGCATGGTATGTTGCATTTAGACTGTTGTCAGTTTCTGTTTTTATTATTATTATTATTATTATTATTATTATTATTATTATTATTATTATTATTATTATTATTATTATTAAAGATTATTATTAATCTTTAATTTCACCAGTCTCCTTGGTGTGACTGATGAAATTAATACATATATATTAATACATATATATCTATAAACATATATATGTATATAAAGTTTATTTATTTTTTTATTGTTGTTTTCCCTAAAAAAAGTCATCACTGGCTCTGTCTAGGGTCGTTCTTTCATTGCGAGCAAACAATCGATATTTCTGTCTGACAGTTTTTGGACCCCACAACACTTTTGTTTGCTGGCTTTGCGAGCTTCTCACGGCCACGAATTGAAAAAAAGTCACGGACTGTCACACTATCAAAGAACACAGAGTGTGTGTTGTGTTCCTAGAAATAAAAAAAAACATTGATTGACTGCAGAGCACCCTCTTGCTTTCAGCTTGCTGTGCCAGAGACGTTTCAGCAATGAGTTACACTGTTTTCCACAGAGTTTGCATCACCCTTCTCCACACTTCCATTACAGTTAGGTTGAAAGGTATGCATCAGATTGTTAGCTCTGTTGTTGGCTATATATCTTTTCCACCCCTCAGACGATGTCTTTCTATTCCTTCACTTTTAGGAATAATGAAAATGAGAAACAGGATGTTGTCAAAGCAGCCTGTGGTTTTCTGTCAGAAATGTAAAAAAAAAGCACGTAAGCACACACGTTTCCACAGAGGCTAGTACAGCAAATGCAGCAGCTAAGCATGGATATTAAAACAGCTCATTTTGGCCAATTTTTTAAACTAAAGATAAATTTGATGTGAAAGTAGGTTTTATTGTACAATAAATATTCACTCTAAATTTAAATGGATTTTCTTTTCAATGTTGTTGCTCTCACAAACAACTGGAGCACGATGATGATGCTGTTTGCAGTTCAGGGTTACTTGAATTTAAAAAGAAAAGCAAGGCAAGTTAATTTGTATTGCACATTTCAGTAACAATACAATTCAAAGTATTTTTATGAAGAAAACAAAAAGTGACTATGTTATAGTGTTATATGATGTAGAAAAGAATGAAAAGTGTGAGTGCAGACTTGAATGCATTTTTTGTTTCTTAGATAAAAAATAAAGTAAATGAAGGGAACTAGGAATCTAAAAGAAACAAATTTCTATAAACACTGTGCATGATGAAGGTTTTAAAAAAGCATACATATGAGGTGATCAGCATTAGTATTACACATCCCTGCTGCCTTTGTGGACAACCCTTAATTTGCATAAATTTTCTGCTTGATATTAGGATTTAAGATTGTTGTTTATTTGTGTTTTTTAGCATTAATCTCAGCACCTCTAGTCATCCTGCAATCAGCTGTTGCTCAATTAGTTATTGCTCCTGTATTTCCTTCTCCCAGTGCTATAGCAGGACTTCTTGTTGCTTCCTCCTGTTTTATGCCATCATGGTTCTGTTATTCTCCTGACTCGCTTGATGGTATTCTTTTTTCAATGGTTTTCAATTTTCTTGGGATTTTTCCAACCTCATTCCTGACCTTTTGTCCTGTGCCACAGAAAAATATGGAAGAACGTTAAAACCAAACATCACTTCATGATTTATAAATATTATTAGTTGATGTTAAATTTTTACCTTATAAAGAATTCTTAATATATGCAGTCAGACAAATTCAGACAAAAGGCAAAAGGCATGAAATAGATATATTTGTATAAGTGATTACAAGATATAAATTAAAAACAGCTAAAATTAAGAGAAAATAAATAACTTTTACTTCATGTGTAATTTCTGCATATATGTCAAGTTCGGTTTTCTCCTGTGCTGTAAAAACATGTCAAAACATTGGTGTAATCCACTTGCTGGTATTTAACAAGGTAATGGGCCTCCAGTGATTTTTAAACCACAGTGGGTGGGGAAAGCTTTCACCTCATAAAAGCTTATTGAGTTGGCAGCAAATTTTTATTGCTTGTAATTTGTAAATAATTATACAAAGCAAGGCAAAGTAACATTTTCCCTATAATAATTACTACATTGTAAAAAAGTTAAAAGTTTAGTTCCTGGCTTTTCAAGGCTGCTTAAAAAACCATTTAGTGCTGCAAAGCTACAGGAGGCGGCCTCATTTTTACAGTGGGTTTCCACAATGTGTTAGTTTATTACGTTTATTACATTAGAGGGAGTCTGTTGGGGAGATTTACTGTTGGCATACAGTAGGCATCAGTAGTGCAGATCATACTATGCAATCTGAAAATGTCAGTATAGATAACATGGTTCAAACCTACCTTAAAAAAATTATAATCTTGGTCTTGGACCTGCTTGGAAACCTTAGTGGAAAATTACAAAGTTTGTACTTTGGTAGGGCTGGCACCTCTGCTAAAGATTTGTGTAAGACCTCAAATAAATTATTATTATTTTTTTTGTCATTGTAGCATAATTCCACTGCGTACTGTTTTGAAAAATCACAACTTCTATTTGAGATTATTTTATTTTGAGGAAAAGCATTAGAAGAAAGTGTTTTTAAATCAGCTTCAGCTATTTCTCTAGACAAGTGTTTCCTTACTTTGGTTGTCAAGGCACACTGCCCTGCATGTTTTAGATGTTTATCTGCTTTGACACACTTGATGGAGACAACAAAAGCCTGTTAATTGGCCATCAATTTGAAATCAGCTATGCTGGAGCAGGGAAACATCTAACACATGGTTTTAAAAACCATGGTTAAAAAACTTGTCTCTAGACAAAATGTATAGAAAGCTTTTGTTCAATTTCTTTTTAATTTTTTAGGGTGATCGGTTAATTAGAATCACTGGCATGTAGTCTATGGTTTTCTGTTTCACTGGTATTACTATAATGTGACATGAGGGTCAGTTATTTTAGCTACTGGACAATTGGGAGGAACCTGTTTGGTTCACAGTAAGAAGAATTAGACAGGCTAAAACAATTCTCCAAATTACATTAGAACAAAGAGTGCCAACCTGAGTTTACCAATTTTCAATAGCAACCTTAAGACACCATCTACATGCCAACCAGTTATTTAGGAACACCACCACCACAAACAACTCTCTTTTTTACTGTTAAAAATATAAATATGTGATTTGCTAAATTCTTCTGGGGCTTTAACTGGTGATGTGTATTAGTCAAATAAGGCTAGATAAAGCAGGTGGACTCAAGACTTTCCTGGTCACAGATCACTTTGTTTTTATACTGTAACCGTGGAAGGCTAGGAGACGACTAATAATACCTTAGTGGCAAAAAGTTGTTTTGTCAGGAGGGCTATCAAAGTGTGTGCTACCAGTGATTGTGTTGGATTTTATTGCTTGTTAACTGCATCCAAATATTTTTTAAAATTATTTTTACTTCATGATTATGCTACTTTACATATATTTTTGTAAGGCCTCTTGCACATTTTAACAGGAGTGCCAATAAAGATGGCCCGCAGAACAACAAAAAAATAATGTATCATACCATAAAAAAAAAGTAAAGCATGTTTCCAAAATGAATCAATTCTGGTTGATCTCCAATTCTATTCTGACTTTCTTTAGTTAATTCAATTTATTTAATTCAATATTTTTTTTAATGTAATGCCAGTTCGCAACAAACATTTTCTCAAGGCACTCTACAGAAAAAGTCAATTCATTCCAAACATATAGACACATTGTAAGTCACAGACAGATTGAAAGTCAATCCACATATGAAACATATGACATTTAAGCCATCTGTGTCCAGAATGGCATGTCCCACCATCCAAGCATTCACACACTCACAAGTATTAATTCTCCCAGAATGAATCCAGTGAGCCAGCGGCCAGCTGACAATCACATTGGATTTGAGCAGCAAATGGAAGCCTGTTATTTCCCTGCCTTAAACAACATTAATAATCTTTGCCTGCATTTCAACAGCTGCCAACTGGACCAGGCTTGTGCATGCTGGCGAAGGCCATGAAGCTCCTATTTTTACTAATTCTCTCTCAATGAGCTCAGCTCAGCAAAGAATCTCAGGCCAGTGTATCTTTTCCAATCTCCCCAGACAAGGCGCATGTACAAAAGTGTGAAGTTTAGGTTTTTCTTTACTTTTACATTAATTGAAGAATTTGACAATCCAGAGACGTATCAAATCATAATTATTGCTCCATAAGTGTATCCAATGATTAAACTATTCTGACTAATGATTTTTTTTATGTGTTTAACTGATCTAAACTGAGTTGCCTGTATGTATTAATGTGCAGGAAGAAGATATACTGGATCTTCTGGAACGATGTGAGCTGGATGACGAGAAGCTGACGGGCAAATCCTCCAGGCAACGAGGCCCAAAGGTGGGTGAAAGGGAGAGAGGTTGGGAGACACTGAGCACAGAGTGCATAGGGTCCAGATGCCTCATGGGACCTTCAAAAAAGACGAGTGCCAGAGAGAAAGGGATGGAGGTAGTCAGATGCCTGGAGCTAACACTCTGAGAAAGCACATCGGACGTGATTCAGAAAAATAAAGGTGGTGGTGAGGATTGGGGGGAATGGGGGTTGTGGCTGTCTAGCAGCTTTGGAAAGAAAGAAAGGAATCAGAAAGAGGCCCAAAGAAGGGACCCAACTCCCTAAGGGGACAGCTGTCAGCCTGTTTCACCTACGCTCCCCCACTTGCACCCCCTTGCTATCCGTCTCTCTGTCTATCATTCTCTTCTTTTTCCTCTCTGTCACATCCACCTGTAAGCCCCTTCAATTTCGCGCGACAGCACATTACTCCCTCCATCAACTTGCTCCACTCTCCTCCGTTCACCTCTCCATCCCTCTCTCTTTTGGGTGCGTGTACATCATCCCTCATTCGAGGGCTAAATTGACTGGAACACTTGAGGAGTGTGTTAGGGACCAGACGTTGAAGTTCAGCCGTTACGTTTGTGAGGCCCGAGCCAGAATGAGAACTTGTTCAGACACAATCACTGTTGTCCAAATTAATTTCGGGCCCGTCAGCTTCGATGTTGCAGAACGTATGGAGAGAGACATCGGTAACAGGGGGAAGTAAAGTGCTGTGACGGATAGATTCCCTCTCGAGGGTGAGTTGCTTACAAGCCATCTGGTGGAGCTGAACCAAGCAGAATGTGAAAGCGCGATGAGTGGAGTTAGACAGGATTTTGAAGGAAAGACATGGCACTGATGTTTCTGTCAGCGAAGGAAATGTTAAGGCAGACGGGACAGGAAGTTGAGAAAAAAGGATGGCAAGGAGCTTTATAAGCCTTTTTAATTGCTTTTTGTCTCCAAATCCTAATTTTGATCTGCGGTTCTTACGCTTGTGGTTGATACTCTCTTTCCCTACCGTACTGCTTGATTCCTTGTTCAGAATGATTGCTATTCTCACCAAAATTTCATCTCATTTTTAGTGTCTGATCTCTCATTTTTGTCTCTCTCTTCACTGATGAGGGACTGTCTGTCCATGCATGCTTTTCATCTCCTCGCCATATCCAAAATCATTGCCTTTCTGAGTTCATTTCCACCTCTCTTTGCATATTCAGTCCCTCTGTGCTTCTATTCGTTCCTTTCTGCTGCCACTGCTGAGCTTCACCTTGTCCCTCTCTTTATATCTCACCTCATCAATCTGATGTCCCAATCTTCCCTTGTTATTCTCTTCTCATGTATTTAATCTCTCTCTGTCTCTAGCCCCCTTCATCACTCACCCACACGACTACCCAGCGGTGACTCTTTCAGACCCATGATCACTTCCTGCTTATTAATTTGGGTGGCCTTACAGCAATGCCAGACCCGAACACTGAATAACAGATGAAGAAAAGCTTTATCAATGTCCTCATTGTGTCCCCCTTTAAAATTGGGAGATATATAATTAACATTAGACTAAAAACTTCTGTTTATTCGCTCATGCTTTACATTTCAATGCACAGACATAGATAATTTCATCTTCTCGTCTCTAAGTTCATATTTTGTTAAGAAAACTCTCCATGTTATCAAAAGTGCTCATGTACTCAACCTTTTATCCATTTATTTGAAGAATTGAAGGAAAACAACTGCTGAAGAATGAATAATAAGCTTCTGCCTTAACATTGCTCTTTTATGTAAATAGTTTTTGTTCAAGCTAGAACATTTCAGTTGTTAGCTTGCACTGATTCTATGAGTAAAATCTTCTAACACAGGCAAAACCTTCCACTCTTGCGTCCTTATGAGTTCAAGGTGAACTCCAACTTGAAGAGTTCAGACTTCCATATTTTTCCCTTAAGAATGACAGCAGATAAGTTTGAACACCTGATGGCTGGAGTTGGAGTATGTGGCTTTAATCCATATGAGGAGGAGCTTCACCATGCAAGGTCCTGAAAGTTAAACTCAGGATTTAAAAATTAATTCACTTAACAAGTAAGACCTTAAATAAGGAGTGACGTGAGCTCCTTTTTGTTCCAAATAAGATTCTTACAGGTGATCTTCAGTCTATCCCTATTATACCATAGTTCCCTGAAATATGAGTGAAGTATCTCACCAGATCACTCTCCTTGCCTGGAGCAAGGAAGAAGTGTGGGTACAAGACCGAAAATCTCCTGCATAATGTTGAGCATTTATACTGGGCGGAAGTCCCTCTTCCTCGGAGTCGACATCAGGACTAGCATAATGTAATAGAGCTTCTGGTGGACAGACAATAGTGGAGCATCAGTCACAGTGAGATACCTCACTCATATCTCAGAGAACAGAGGTTATATCCTTAACCTAAAAGTTTTCACAACTGTCGTTATGGAAGGAGGACTAAAATAATTAAGTCCTCCTTTTTTCTTGATACTCTTTAAGGTCATGCTATTAAAGTAAACAACCAATAGTGGTTTTACAGGCAGATTGCTCCCACTGTCCTAAACTATGGATTTTATTTGCTCTTTTTTACATTTTCCCTTTAACTTAAGAGATATGCACTACTTTGTGTTAGGCTGTCACCTGTAGAAATACTTTCAGGTTTGTGGTTGTCATGGAACATAATGTGAAACATTTGAATTGTTGCCGCTTGAAAGTCGATGCTGTAATTTTGTGTCTGGTAACTTATATGTCAAGATTAATGACTTCGTCTGTGCAATGCATGTTATTTTTATATTCTGCTGTTATGTGCAGAGTATGTGCTGAGCATTTGTTTATTTGTTGTTGCCAGCCCTTGACCGCCATGCCGGAATGCAGCCAGACGCCAAGAGGCCAACGACCAGACTACCTGGCTGACTTCTCCAGTGGCAGCAGTGAAGATAATTCATGCTCGTCGTCCAATGAAGAAGAGGAAGAGGAGACAAGAAAAACAGAAGAAGTGGAAATTAAAGAAAAGAGAGGCGAGAAGAAGGTCTCCTATGACCTCAGTGAAAGCAAGGAGAAAAACGTGGCTGAGCGCTCAGGTAGGGCAAAGGGTCTGGAACTGCCTTATTAGAAAGGCAGAGTGTGACATCTGATTGTGTTTTTGTCTGTCTTTGCCAACATAAAAAAAGAAATAGCAGTTACCATGAACAATAGAGGCTAGAGAAACACGAAAGAAATATTGGCAGATGAGGCAATTAAAAATTTGTTGAGGCTAATCAAAACTCTGGATGATTGAACTAAAGCTTTATGCAGGTAAACAAAAATTATTAAACAATAATGTTCACTGTTTTTGTCAAAACTGAAAAATTCAGTGTTGATATTCATTTGAAAATACAAATCTAAGTTATTAATTAGACTGGGCTAATTAAGTTAAAAATCTGTTTTTCTGGTACAAATGGTGGAAATAAGTGAGCCAATATTTCTACAGAAAAGCAGACAGTATGAATCAATAGTCAGACTGTTTACGTTCTAGCCTGATTACTAGAGTCATGTTGAAGGTGAAAAAAGATGACTTGATAGGTTACAGACTTTACAATTTTACTAACTTTACAATGTACAACTTTCAAAATGTCTCTAACTCTGTTAAAAATATGACCTCACTGCAGATATCTTCACCTCAGTGAAGCAGTTCTCATAAGTCAATAAATGACCCGGCCTACAAACGCTTAACAGGTAGAATGAAGAAATAAAAGTTCCTGAAACAAGATTGTCAAAGCACTCTGCTGGATAATCGAAACACTTTTGCAAACTATTTATTTTCTGTTTACTCCTATGAAACACTTTTTAAGAGTGATGAAGACAAAATACTCCCCTTCATGCTTATAAAACGTTAAGTCATCCAAGGCACCAACAATTTTTTAAATGGGAATGACTAACTCTGCCAGTAGACCCATTTGCCATTTTAATAAGTACACCTGTGCAGTTGATAGCATACTGGCTAATCATACGACAACAGCTGAATGAAGCACCTCAATGTGGTAAAAAAAAATTTGGATGAGTGTTTCTGACACTTTAGGTCTGTGACAGAAAATATTGAGAATGTTTTGAAGAAACTAATGGATCAAATCTGGTACTAGTATGGTGTACACAAGGGTTAAGGTGAGGTTTTATGGATTGACAGAAATTCAAATTTGCACATCACTTACCGGTACTTTAAAATGAATTCATTCAGATACATTCATATACAGCTTTGTATCATACACTTGGGCTATTTCTTACTTTCTACGTAGCAATAAATGTACTGATACATTACAGTACTATAGATATGACTCCATATCTACTCTATCACTAAAATACATGCCAAACTCAACTGTTCTATTTTAATTATACCATCATGAATTTTACCATCAAAGCCTGTAAAATGGGTTGTGAGGGTTCAACTGTAGTTACTGATTATTTTGGAGGATTTCTCTCTGATATTTTATCCCAGTGAGTATATTATTACATCAGATGGATGGACTCCAAACTGTTTGGAAATAACCTTATAACTTTTCCTTGATTGATTGGCAGAAACTCACAAAGTTCATGTCTTAGAGTTCCCCTCTGTGGAACAAACTTCTATCGTGTCTAACTTTTTAAGAAAGACTTTTCAGACACCTAAAGGTTTGGGTCAAAACTGACTGGTATCTGAAACACTTCACGGTTTCTCCCCACCTTGACTGAAAAACTACTTCCATCTGAGTATGATGGTATTATTTTGTTGATGGGGAGTACAAGGAGACCAGAATAGATTTTAGTCAGGTCTGGATGTTGCCTTTGGAAGAAAAAGCTGTAACCTTGTAAGCCTACTTCATAGTTCAGATATAAGGTGAATAAAAATGATGGTTGTCTGTCCATTTGTAACACAACCGATTTTTATATATGAAAACATTGCTGCTCATTCAGTATTGCCTTTGGTCTCTTAGCAGTCTCCTTGACCAGTTATCATATTGTCTTTTTAGCAAATGTGGAGCAGCCTTTAGGTTTTCTAATGTCACTGTTGTCCCATCAATTCGCCAGTGACTAATGAGCAGTTTCTCTTTGCCAAAATTCTCACATAATGCTGTTGACTTTTCTCTATTCTTCTGTTGTTCAATAAGATACTTTTGATTTTCTCTATAAGCTCTTTGTAAACTACAACTTACCTTCATTCAGTCATTGTCTATGTCCACTTATTCCCTGTGGTGCTTCAGGGGACTGTAGCCAATCCCTAGTGGCTAATAGGAGAGGCGTGGGTATGCCCTGGACAGGTCACCAGTTCACCATAGGACAACACAGTGACACAGAACAAACTTCCATGCATGCAAACACTCATTCCTACAAGCTCTTTTGAGAGGCCAATCAACCTAGCATGTACCTGGAGTGAAACTATGTATGTATTCAGAGAACATGCATACTCCATGTAGGAACACCCTGGCTGTGATTTGAATTCAGCGCCTTGTTACTCCAAGGCAACTGCATCAACATGCAACTGAAAACTGAATTTTAATGGATGCAATTGATACAAAGTCAAGGAAATCTAATTTGGACAGGACAGTTAACCTTTCCTTCAGCTTAATTGGATTTACTTTAGTTATGAAATTTGTACAAAAAGCAGGGTTTTCCCCAGTGTATTATAAACCTGGTGGGCCACCAGGCTAGGCATTGCTTATTTTTTAAGTCTTTTTAAAAGGCTTAAAAGATTTGTTTTAAGACTTTATAGTTGGTGTTCGGGTATTAATCTTCCAATCTTTTAATAACACATAATTATCAAGTGATATTTTCAAATTTCCTGTCAACTTTAAACATTTTTTAACTCAAAAAGATGACTGGCTGCTGGATGAATGATTTCCCTAGGGCCCAACCACCGGGCTTAGCAAGTTTTTTTGGGGAAACCTTGAAAAGAATGATTGCCAAAATTTGAACAAAATATGTTTTAGTACATTTAAATTGAAGGCAAGTTTATACGACCAGATTAATGCAGGTTTTTTTTTTAAATACATTTTTATAACAGGGTGTTTTGGTATTTTGACTTGTAGAACAAGTTAAAATACCAAGTGTTACTAGGTGCAATGGTTAGACTGATTAGCTCTTTAACTTATTTTAAGTGTGTGTAAGGATCACTTAACAAATTATTTTATGTCCATGTCCAAAAAAGGTCAGAATTAAAGTATGATCTTCTCAGAAGGTGGTATTAGGGCCTTTGTTGTTATGCTTACCCGACGCAATAAATGATGTATGTTCCTTCCCTGATTGCTGCTGAACAATCCTAATTTGTGAGTTCGGCAATATGGCTAGTTTTGCCCATGTTTATTGGTAGAACAATTTTTCAGGAGTACAATCGCCGACAGAAAGGGCCACAGCACTCACTTGAGAACAGGAGTGGGTGAAGTTAGGCATAGAAATAAACAGGAGAAATTTGATGGAAGTAGAAGCAGAGACCTTTTTGTAAAACACCTTGAAAATACCTTGAGGGTTTATGTAGAATTATACAATTTTATAGCAAGAGTGATAAGCCTCATACATTTCCTCCATTTCACAACAGTCACATGTACTGAATCACTTTTTTGCTCTTAGAAGTGAGAAAAGAAAACACTTTTCACAGAAGTCAATGCACTGACCTTGGCTCAGAAATTCTCTGGTTGCATTGTGGGCTGAGTTATAGCGCCCAAGGAGAGGAGTCTTGCATTAACCTATTCAATTTGTCACAAAATAAGGGGCTAAATCATGGAAAAGAGTAACATTTTTTTGTGGAAGCGCATGCATGCGTGTTTGTGTGCGCGCATGTGTGTGGGTGTATGCAGAGAGACAGCAACCTTGCCAAGTCCTTCTCCATACCAAGCCACCAAAGGACTGCTACAACTAAGCTCCATAATGCTCACAGTTGGCACTGACCAAACCTTGGAAGATTCGGCAGTCGCAAACACACACAAACACACATACTTGTAAGCTTACTTTACGACGGACACATACTAATACACTGGCTGATAGACAAGCTGGAACTGTATCCAGGTTTACAGACTGAGTCTGACGGTTTTCTGTGTAATTTTGTACGAGCTTACTTGTGTGCGTGCATGTGTGTGTCTGAGACGGAGCTGCTCCTTAATCTGCCCTCAGACCTGACAAGAACCAGATTTCTGCTAAATTTCTGGCATCGACAACACAAGACAGGCTTGCTAATAGCACAAAAGCTGAACCTCTGGGTCAGTGTGTCGCACTTCATCTCATGACGTAGGCGCCAAATGATGTAAAGCAAGCAGGAGTGCTTGAAAGCCTGACAAAGACATTGTGAAATCTGAGGAGTGCAAAGCTGTTTTCTCAATCTCAAACACTTTCTTTTCAATGTTTCCTGTGTCTTTACAGGCCGCATGTTCTGGAAACCTCCAATCAAGTCCCCCAAACCAGGCACTACTCCCTCTGTGTCTCCGACCCTTTCTGGTCCAATCAGACGATCTATCTCTTGCCCTCGGTGCATTGCCTCCCTCCCGTCACCCAATGAGATGCGACCATTTTCCACCAGGCCATCTTCGATGATTCCGATGGCAACGCCTCTCGCCAGGCCGAGCTCCGCGACGCTGAGCTCCACCGCGATTCGCTCTCATTCGCTGAGCCGCAGTGTCTCCGCCCACCGTGTGCCTCACAGCAGCAGCCTGGGGACTATCCACTCTAATTTGGTAGGATACTCAACATACCTATATATGCTCATTTTTAAGTTGTTAGTTCGACCTGTAAACCTTAATTTTTTGCTGTTTTTCATTTGACTATAATAGTACTGTTGATTTTTTTTAAAACAGATATACAGTATCAGGTTACTGCAGCCCACAATAATGACCTTCAAATGTGCCCATCTGTTGCTTTCTCCCTTCCTTCTCAGTTTACCTTCCTCTTTCACAGCTTGTCTTCTCTTAGTACTGTTGAATAAAGTGGAACCAGACAGAGTTTACAAAGTCAGGAATGACTTTTAAAGATGCATTTTAACTTATTTCTTTTTAGGGTTTTTTCCAGGTAGAAAGAAAAGGGAATACATTTTTGAAAATAATATTTCATTGCAGTAATTTTAATTTAATGTAGACTAATTCACATAAGCTCAAATTTAGACAGAGTCACACACATATAAGGCTCTGGAAAAAATAAGGGGACCACTTAAAATGATCAGTTTCTCTGATTTTACTTTTTATAGGCATATGATTGATTAAAATGAACATTATTCTTTTATTCTAGGAACTACTGACAACATGTCTCCAAAATTCCAAGCAGAAATTTTGTATTTATTTGCAGAAAATGAGAAATGGTCAAAATACCAAAAACGATGCAGTGCTTTCAGACCTTATATAATGCAAAGAAAACAAGTTAATATTCATTTAGAAACAGCAATACTAATGTTTTAACTCAGCAAAAGTTCAGAAATCAATATTTGGTGGAATAACCATGAGGTTTTCAATGAGGTTCAGTGCAGTGGGCTCTTTTTCTCCAAAGCTGTATATACACCTGCAATTTAATTGGTGAATTCGATAAAGATCCCACTTCTCTAATTTTCAAAACTGAAAAAAAAAATGTTTTCTTGGTGTGTAAAAAGGTCCCAACTCACTTGCATGCATGTTATTATTTTTTCTGTATTTTATGCGGTGAGATCACCATTGCATGTAATTTTGCCTTAACATACAGGGAGCTGCACTTCAAGATGGGAGCACCCAAGTAATTCTTAATGTTTGTATATTTCATAATTTTAATATTTGAATTTGTCCACTACACAACTTAGGCTACTGGAATGGGATGCCTGGAAACCAACAAATTTTGGATTAGTTCCTGAGGGGAAAAAAAAGATCAAAAATCCAGCCAGAATTTAGCCAAAAGCTTATTTGGCATTGCAACTAAAAAAGTGTGTGTTTTTTTTTCTTAACCTTCCTGAATGTCAAAAAAACCTAATATTAGTAGGGGGATGTATATCTAAGCCCGTATGCATAATTTTGATCTTGTATGGGTTAGAGAAAATCTACAATAAATCAAAATTTGTGCATCCAATTCAAGCTTTAAAATGTTTATTGCAGTTGTTTGTTGTATTATTAATTCACTCCCCTTGTAAAAGAAGGATTCAAATGCAGCATCATGTCACTGATGCTGTGTGTCTATAGTTTTGTTCTAAGTTGGCATGTACATGTTTTTAGGCTGAACCTTTGATAAGCCTGAAGGCTAAGGAGCAGGAGGTCGACATGGTGCGTCAGACCCTCTCAGCGCTCACCGCCATGCGGATCAGATTTCCAGGGAAGACTGAAGAAGAGGCTGAGGCAGTGCTAGACGAGGTGGGCAAAAATGTCTTATAGACATGTCATTTGTTTAATTTTATTTTCTTTCTGAACTGTTTTCTGCTGGGCTAAAAAAAAAAGAGGAAATTTATAAGAAGCAAAGAAACCAAGACATTCTTTGAGTTTCTCCGTTGCCTGCTTGGTTGTTTTTACAGTGTAGCTACGATTCATCTCCTTGTCTCACTTTACGATAGCATTTCAGCTCAGACGTGTCTTCCTCTGTATTTGAAATGAACCAAGCAACAGTTTGCCTGCAGTCCAATGCTGTTCTCCTCCACTCCTTTCTATTAATCACAGCCACTTCGTAATTGCACAGAAACTGACAGGAGAGGATCCTGCTATTTTAAATCTGTATGTGCAGATGGCGCATATTTTAACTATTTTTATCCATGTACATTGTACATTTGTTAATCAGCTAGTAAAAACTCAAATATAGTCAAGTTTTGTTCTATGAAAATAAAGGCACATAATATGCTCCCTTGCAAACTGTAAAGCTCATCTTGAATCTATAATGTAAAAAGCAGTGTGAACATGTGAAAGCAAGTAATAATATCTGTTAGGCAACAATATCTATGTAAAGTTAATGAGAAAATTAATTTGGGAATTTTATTACATGTAAGCCATAAGCATAAAAATAAATGAAGTCTGAAATATGTCGTTCTTTGTGCAATAGCCTTTTTTTAAAAATAAAATTACCACTTTTTGATTTAGAATTAAATAAATCAATTCACTTTTTGGGATGACCAAGTTTACTGAGTTGAAGCTTTTGTGTGTACTAAGTAGGGTTTCTCTAAGTCTCTGCATGTTGTGTAAGTAGCATGAAATCTAAGGATACGTGAGGCACAAGTTTCAACAATCAGCTACAGTTTTAGGAATACAAATTTCTCTTGTTTTTGTTTTACTACATTAATAAAAACATATCTTTTTCTTGACATGACTGACTTTCATCAACAAATAATGGATTTTATGTGTTTGTTATGATTTAAAATTACAACTTGCTGCAGGCAATACAGACTCCAAACTATTTTGTAATTACCACTACCCCTGTATTCAAAATGAAAGCACAGCTGAGAGACTGCACCTGTACTGTTGACTCCTTAACTCAGAGGAGGAGTATTGACTTAGCTTTTTTTGTTTTCTGTAATAATTCACAGTTGAGAGGCTTAATTCATATTTGTATCTGAGTTATTGCCTCCCTAATCTTTCACTGAAAGTCTCTCATTTTTTTGTTCCACTTAAGGAGCCGCTGATAAGGGACATTTCTTATGTGCATTTTTTGTTGAAAAATGTGCCCACGTGTTGATATGTAAAATAAAGAGCATAGCAGAAGGGAACGTTTTTGTTTTTTTTGTCTGTTTTGCCTTTTTTTAAAAGACAAACATAAAGATTTAGTCTATGAAACAAATGTCCCCATAATGCAAAAAATACTGAGTTCCAGCTGTGCACTTGCAGTTAGCATTGAACAAGTGGCTAAGGTAAAGCAAACCTACGAAAAGACGATTTTTATAAAACATTGGAAACCCACTTGTATGTGGATATGTGTGTGTGAGAACAGAAAGGTAAATTGCACTGGAGCTTTCCACTGTGAGCCCTCTTTGCAGGGGATCTAGCACCTTATGTGACATAAGTACATCAGTGGGGAAGTGTAGCTTAAGTCAACTCAACAACAGCAATGGGCGAATATGCACTGTTACTCTGGTTCTACAGGTAAGAAAATGAGAATTACCCACACAGCTTTTAAATGTACCAAAAAATACAAAGATGTTTTTTTTCAGCATAACCTCTATTTTATTTATTTATTTATTTATTTATTTATTTATTGAGATTTCACCATTTCACAGGGCTGTAAAAGAGTCACACATATAAAAGAGATAAAATGTTCTAATTCTGGTTACAGGAAATATTGTGACATGGGATTTTGTAAAGGTTAACATCTTTCCCTTGATTAGAGTATAAAGACAGGACTCAGAGCACTAACAAGACAAGACAGTCTGTGTTGTGCTGCTGTAAACAGTCTGTCACCTTGTACTTTCCTGTGCAGCTTGATGTGGCAAATATTGTGCAAGGAACCCAGTGTCTAATGGTGCCGTCACGTTTGAACATGGAACTCCATTGTAACAAGGAGCGATTTGACGAAGGCGCGAGGCGATTAGATTAACCATCAAACAGACCCAGCAACACTGCAGTTTTCAGGGTTTGATAGGTCCTCAATAATGAGTCCATCTAAAATATTGTTTTGATATTACTAAGATGTTTTTTTGTTTTTCATTTCTGTAAGGAAATATTTTGCTGTTCTTTAACCTAGTGTTTCACTGGAAAGAAAAATCCTTAACACAAGGAGTGTCTAAAAAATAAGTTTAAAAGATGAATAAATTGACCTTAATAGTTTTCTCTCTGCTCCTATGTAAACAAAAGAAACCTTGAATGCTCAGAGAAGATGGTTAATGTTTAATGCAACTGGAAGTTTCAATCTCATAAAATGGTCTTTAATAATATATTTGCTTTTTGTTTGTAACAAGCGTTTCCAAAGCTTTAACATTAATGCTTACCACACAGATTCTCGACAACTGGAGATACCATAAATCAAAGGTGGCGTCTTATTGGTTGGTGAAGCTGGACTCGACCAAACAGCGGAAGGTGAGTCGCAAAGCAGAATCCAAACTCCTTGGCTAGTGCTTAATTGATTTAAGTCTAACGTAATACTGTATCTTTATGTCTATGCAAATGATTCACATCTATTTTAATTTCTCAAATATGTATTTTATTCAAATTTTACACCAGCACAAAGTAGAGGATAGTCCAGAAGTGGAAGTAAAATAATGCATGACTTTCCCATTTTTCTTTTTTTCAAATAAAAATCTGAAAAGTGTGGTGTGTATGTATTCACCCTCTGATGTCCCTACATAAAAACCCAGTGCAACAAGTTGCCTTCAGAGTTCATCTAATTAGTCAGTCAGCGTCATGAAAATCCAAGAAACACAACAGACGAGTAAGACATAAAGCCAATGAGAAGTTCAAGGCAGGGGCAGGTTGTAAAACAATAAGTTGTAATCATCTCAAAGATTATGCTTTAGTCTGTCTGAAAATGGGAAGATTACATCACAAATACAAATCTCACAAAAAATGATCATCCACTAAACTAGCCGAGAAAAGATGGCCTTAAATCAAGCAGCCAAGAGACCTTTGGTAACTCTGGAGGAGCTGAAGAAAACATTAACTCAGGTGGGAGACTTAGTTCACAGGATAACTACTAGTTTTGAACTCCTAAGATCTTGCCTTTGTAGATTTACTGGCATCTTATGGTTAAAGTAAAACCATAAGATGGCCCATTTAAAATTTCATCCATCCATCCATCCATTGTCCTTCATTTTCCAAGCGGGAGTAGTGAGGCAATAATTCTATTAGAGGAACCCAGACATTTTTCTCCCCAGTGACCGTCTGCAGCTCATTATGAGGAACCCAAAGTCATTCCCAGGCCAGAAGGGAGACAGAGTCCCTCCAGCAAGTTTTGGGTCTGCTCCAGGGCCTTATCCCAGAGGGACAGGCCTGGAGAAGCTCCAGAGGGAGGTGCCCAGGAGGGATCCTGATCAGATGTTCCAACCACCTCTGCTGACTCCTTTTGATGCAAAGGAGCAGCACCTCTACTCCGAGCACTTCTCAGATGACGGCGCTTCACAGCCTGTCTCTAAGGTCGAGTCCAGCCCACCTAAGACAAATGTGTATTTCAGTCCCTTGTATCTGGAGTCTTGTTTTTTGATCAGAGCCGATGTCTTGTGACCAATGTAAGAGCTTCCCTTAGGGGCTCAGCTGTTTCTTCATCGAGACACTTTTAACGCCACGGTTTTTATGAGCAGACCATCCTTTCCCTGATCCGAACCAAATCCTCAGGCTCAAAATCTGACTCCCATCCCAGCTGCTTTACACTTGGTGATGGACGAAAACCTGTTGGAGGCTCCAAAAACATTTAAACTTGGGCGGACATTAGCCTTTCAGCAGGACAATGACCTTAAACATACAACCAGATCTAAAATAGAACTATCTAGGTCAAACCATAGTAATGACCTAGAATCTTTAACAAGAGCTGAATATTGATGAACTGAACTGCTTTGCCAAAGCAGCTGAAGTCTGAATCGGAACCCCCGATACAAAACCTGAGTTACAAAAGAAAAAGCTTGAAATAAATAGACTTTTGAAAATAAAATTGTATTTTTATGTTTGTCTGACTTGGTAAAAGTCTAGAGAAACATGTTGCTTTCCAACATGTCAAACATCATAAGAGAAAAAGAGAAGTGGTAAGCTTTTTCTTTTTTTAAATTAATAAAGATAGCAAATTAGTTTCGATCTCAATTTCTCAAAGGAAAGCCAGCTGTGGGTAAAAAAAAAAGACAGCAAACATATACAACTATAACTTTTGTTGTTTATTTAAAATAGTTAGGTCCAATATGACTCCCACTGTTCGCAAATGTGAATTGCTCAATTGAAAATTATTTTATGATTTGCATTGGGATACAATACATTTTAATATGTATAAAACTGAAGTTATGTTTTTAAAAGTTTGTTGTTACTTTTGTCCATGCACCCATGAAAGTTACTCTGAAGATCAGTTTAGGTTCAAGTTGTTGCTTTTTGTCAAAATATATTGTGAATGCTTTGACATGGTTTTGGGAAACACCTTTTCCCAGTTTTCTGATGGTTCAAAATAAAAAATATTTATTTTGAACCCCTGTCTAGGACACATTTCTCTGAAATAATGCTTCATTTATTTGTTTTATCTTAGGTGTGAAAGAGTTAAATGTGGGACACATTTGTTTTTCAGACACAATTTGCCATGATAATCCTTTCTTTTTTTTGATGTTAGGTCTAAAAGTGTTAAAAATGGGGCTCATTTATCTTTTGACGTCCGTATAAATGGCCTGCCTCTGCCTTTCCTGTCAGGGCTTCTATGCCGTCGCCTTGCACGGAATGGATGTTGTTAAAACCAGAGAACATGACAAAATGTCACTGCGCCTACCTATTTCTGTGAAAGCTTTTGAACAACTTTTAAAACACGAAAAATAATCCCCAAATCAAACTTTAGAGGGAAAAAAAAAAGAGCAGAAAAAAACCCCCATGACAAACATGAAGATCATTACCATGTCAGACCATGGGAGGTAGATCCACCAAAAAAGATGTAAACAAAACAGAAGAGGGGACAAGACGTGAAATGGCATCCAGTAGGCGTGTCAGTAATGATGTGATCTCTCAGCCATTGCTTTCTGCACCGCTGTGCTCAGCTGTGGGCCTCGGTGGCGTGAGCTCATGTTTATTTGGAGTGAAGCAGCCTAATGAGCAGCAGGCAGAGGTCAGGAACGTAGCACCCACCGCTCTGCCGCCTGATTACCATACCAAGACATATCTGTGTGTGTTTACTCATCTATCAGTTTGTCTGAGAGCGCATGCATGCCCTGTTCGCCTCATGCTGCTGTGGGGAAATCTCACTTCTTTTGCATCGATAACAAACACACACACACACACATGCGTGGATGCACAGACGGACAAGCACTTCAGTAATGAGGAGCGAGGAATCAAAGTCAAAAGAGCCTCAGCACTGCTCTGAGCTGGGATGAAAAGGGGAAGAAAAGGGAAGAAATAGAAGGTTGTGAGGTGGGAAGAGATAGGAAAAAGGAAGAGGGAGAAAGATGGAAGCCTGGCGAAGGTGTCTGTGGACCGCCGGGGAACTTCTGACACCTTATCTCCAAGACTGACATTGGTGCAGCAATTAGCCCTCTTCCAGGCTCTCCACTGTCTGCCCCAATGGTTTTTTGTCCTAGCTTGTAGCTCAGCCACACACACGCACACACACAAAGACATTGGATTTGTATCTTTGCATAGAGACCTCTATGAAAGCACTGACTAAACTGCTCAAATAGTCAGTGCACAGTGGAAAATTTGATTAAAGTTTTTCTTCAGTCGGTTTGTGTTGTTGAATATGCATCTTTCACCGGATTTATTCATAAATGCAAGCTTGCTCTTTGTTGGTGAGCAAATTTGGGAGCCTGTGTGATTGCTAATTTCATGGTAAGATCAACAGGGAAAAAACAGGAAGAAATTACAACTGGAAGAAATGCCAAGTTCTGCATATAAATAAGAAACGTCATTATGTATTTCATTACAACAAACACTCCTTTTACTTGCGTAACTTTGAACCTGAAGTAACTGTTGTTTTTCTCTTCATATCACACTTACTTTCTGGTCGCCTCAGGTGTTGGACATTGTTCGTTCAAACGTTCGCCTGGTGCTGCAGCGGATCTGGAGGGAGCCGGATGTAGAGAACCTACACCTCTATCGGCTTTTTAAACGCGTCTTCAATCGACTGTTGTGGAGCCACGGCCAGGGCCTTTGGAGCTGCTTCTCCAACACCGGGTAGGCTGGTCTGAGCTCGACTAAAGCTGCGTCTACAAACGAATCCTATTAAAATGAACAAAGGAGGCAGCACCCTTAAAATTATACTGAACCGAAAACCAGTGGGTCTGTTATAAATACGCTGTCCTTCAAAATTGCTTGCACCTCAGGTATAAAGCCCTACATTTGCTTTAAATTCATCACACTGTAAAAAAAAAAAAAAATCTATTTTTAATTCCTGTACTTTTATTCGATAAGAGGAAAGAACATCCTTCTTCACGAGATATTTTTCTACCTGAAGTCATGACACTTAGTTTTCTCCTATTTTGACCAGCCCTCTTTATTTTTGTTAGATGCTCCACACTCTAGAGTATTCTCTTGTGTTCTCATCTTTTCAGCTCACTTCACAAATGTTCTCCATGATTTAGGCCCTGTGGCTGACATGTTCAGGAAAAAAGAAAAAAAGGTGATTTTGTGTCTGGTGAACTATTTTTGTTTTGGATCTTTCATGTAATCTCGCTGAAAGACCCAATGATAACCTGCTTTCAGAATTCTAGCAGAGGCCACCACATTTTACTTTAGTGTTCCTGGGTTTACAAGAGTTCATGATGCCATGCACTCTAACAAGGCACCCAGGCTCTTTTTAAGTGAGACAATCCCACAGCATTACAGATCCTCCACCATTCTTAACAGAAACATATTCATCATTTGTTTCACTCCAAAATCGCCTGCAGTATTTCTTGCTGAAAACGTTGATTTCATTTGATCAAAGCAAACAGTTCCGATTAAAATTACAGTAGCATATTAACAATGTATGGTAGGACAGAACGAGCGTTATCCTGACATGCCTCTTGAATATTCAGTTGACTTGTAATCATTTGACCTTCATTTAATCGAATTAAGAACAAAATAACATCCTGGTGGAAAAGTGTGTAATGATTGTTATGGAGACTTGGTCCTCAAAAAGCCAGTCTTTGCTGCCAGGAGCTTTGAATATTTTATACTCCTCTTGTCTTTCTCATCACTGTGGGTGGAAAGAAAGTCGACTCTTTGTCCAGCCTTGCTCGTCACAGGTCCAGTTGTTATAAACTTTTTAGTAGATTCAACAAGAGAATGGGCAACCTTTGTCTTGTTGCTTACTTGCTTATAAAGATCAAGACACATCTGCATTATGTCAATGGCGTGTTCTCTAGTTTTACCAATTTAAGACTAGCTATGAGAAATTAGTCTTTTTGTCACGTCAGAGTCATATAGAAAGAGCTAAAGATAAACAAAAAAAAAGTACAACATTCTGATAAACTTAAAACATTTTTTAGTATCAATCACAAAAACTCTTGAGTTATATTTATTTTTCCAGAATAAGTATAAAATGATTTCGACATGAGATGAAGTGGGATGTACTTGTAGCGAAATCAAACAGACAATAAAAGAAGAAAAAGTGTCACAAACCACGAAGGAATTTAAATCGCTTGCAGTCAACAGAAACAAGTGTTTGCGCTCCAAGCCAATTACTACTTCATTCATTGCATCACTCCTCCATCTCCATAACTAGAGGCTCATGCACTGCCTAAGTTCCCCATGCCTGTGAGCCCTCCATTCATCAATAAACCAGTTTTTACTGACAGCAGGGACAATTTGGCATTTCCAGTCAGTCTGACTTCAGAAAAAAAATGTACGGGCTGAAAGATGGAGATGTGGAGTGACTGACAGATCAAGCAGACCCCACTGCACTTTCTCCACTTAAACCGGGCCTAATCAGGGCTTATTCACAGGTGAGAGCAGGGAGAAAGAGAAAGGGAGGAACGGAATCGGGTGGGAGGTGAATGAAGGCCTCTTAAGTTCAGGCTGTTATCTGACAGTCTGAAATCTTCTTGTGTTTTTTTTTAGTAATATTTACTTTAAAATCAAAGAGAAGTGCCCTTTTTTCCACAAGTGATACATTTCAGTAGTTGTTTTTCTAAAAAAAAAAAACAACAACAACTTTACATCGAGATCAGTTAGGGTTTGTCCTGTAAGTAAAGTCTTACAAGCACCTTTAATCAGACAACAAGCGGAAAGATTCAGATGTAGCACCCCGACCTGCAGACAGCTGCTGAACTGCTGGCTTTTCTTCTCCTTTGAGATAAAGGTGTGACCTTCTCACATCTCCTAGTCTCCATATCATTTACAGTTCAGTTGTTCGGCGCCGTGTTCCCCCTGGCACAGAGGGCTCAGGGGGGGGGGGTAACTCGAGTCGCTGTCCACAGCTCTCCACTTTGCTCTCCTGCTTCCATCGGAGTCCTAATTGAGGGCAAGTGTGGGAGGGAGGGAGCGAGCGAGCAGGTGACCGAGATGAAGGGCTTGATACGAGTATGGAGAGTCAAAGACTAACTTAGTGACTGAGAGAATTTGGAAAGTGATTTAAAAGGAGAATTTGTTTGAAATGGCAGGGATTGGGTGGAGGGACATTAGCCTGCAAGGATTAGTTTAGCCAAGGCTGCATCCCACCCCCCTCGTTTTATCTTTGTCTGATCACAGCGTGGTCTTGGATGATACAGCTAGCTCTGTAGCCTATCGCCTGGCCTCCTCCTTTCAACGTGGCACGCTCTAACATGGATGAACCCAACAGGGAGTCCCGTATCACGCAGAGACAGTGAGGCGGTTACTGCTCCAAAAGCACCCTCTAAATCCAGGGTGAAGACCCCCTCCTTGCTCCTCTCTGTCTCTTGTTTGATATTTTATCTGAGGGACTTAACAACAATCAAACGGCCCAGCAGCTATTGTGGGAAATGAATTCAGCAGGCTTTAAGAAAGGACTTAGGAGGAGGAGAATGGAAACACGGAGTTCTGAACCCTTTCAGAGGAAGCACGTCCCACCTCCCAAGGAGCGAAGAGGGGAAGACATCAAAACTTCCCCCCCGGGGTTGTCTGTCTCAGTTCTTGAAACTCTCTCCCAGTCAGGGGTATGTATAGGATTGTTAGGAGGGTTAACTGTACTTGGATTTGTTTCATCCCTCCTCCGGGTTTATCCCCATGCCGGTAGATTTCAGAGTGTATGCAGATGTGTTTGCACTCATCAACAGCGAAAAGGTTACGCTGTGGTCATAATGCATACATAATTAACTTGTAAGTGAGGCTTCCTGGTGATGTTTATTACTCGTGTGCTAACTGGGCTCTCTGCTCTTCAGCTCGTCGTGGGAGATCATCTTCAGCAAGAGCAGCGATGTGGTGTCGCCCCAGGAGCTGCAGTGCTGTCGCCGACTCGTCCAGCTGTGCCGGGACTGCCTGCTAGTCGTTTACAAGTTTGTCTCAGAGTCACGTGGCACTTTGACAACCTTCAGTCCTGAATGGGATGATACAAGGTAAAAAGTGGGTTCAAATGTTTTGATTCCTTGGACTTTGACAGTCTTTCTTTATTATTCTGCTGCAGTACAGATTTGAAACACATGCTAGGATGCAATGCGAGTCACACAGGGCTTTTGAAGGAAGGCACACCCATCTGTGTAGCCTTGTTTATATAAAAGGAAATTCAAAATGCTTTACAAAAGCTACTTAAAAATCATATATATATATATATACTTCATACCTGCCCAGTAATTTTGAGATATATTTACATTACCTTGCAAAAGTATTCTACTCCTTTTTGTCACATTACAACCACAAACCTCATTGTTAAATTTTATACGATAGAGCAACACAGAGTATATAAAATAGAAAGTAGGATAGAATGTTACGTGGCTTTCTATAATTTTTGAAACATAAAAAAATATATTTATATTAAAAAAGGTCTTGCATTTGTTTCCAGGCTCTTTACTCTGACACCTTTAAATAAGTGCAGCAAGGTGCTTTCAGAAGCTAGCCAATTAATAAATACAGTCCATTTGTGCATAATTTAGTCTCAGTATAAATGCAGTTACTCTGTACAGGCCTCAGAGGTTGTTTTTTTTAAAATCATTATTCAACAATCAAGATCATAAAGCTCAAGGAACACAGCAGACAGGTCAGGGAGAAACTTGTGGAGAAGATTAAAGCCAGGTTACAGAACAAAATCCCAAACTTTGAACATTTCGCAAAGCTGTGTTCAGTTCTCTTATCTAATGGAAAGCGTATGACACAGCTACAAACCTATAAAAACATGTCCGAGCGCTTAAAGAGACATGACAACCAAGGAGATTCTTAGGCACAGAAGCTCTGGAAGAGCTTCAGAGATTCACACCTCAGGTGGTAAAATGGGAAACATGACATCACAAGAAAATTTATAAAAAAAAACATAATAATAATAATAATAATAATAATAATAATAATAATAATAATAATAATAATAATAATAAAACTTAAACTATCACGTAAGAAATACATTGAAGCTTAGGGAATGTAATGTGACAAAATGTGAAAAAGTTCAAGGGGGATTAGTGCTGTCATTCTCTGTCTTGAATCCAGCTGAGCCAGATCCTCTCAACTTGCATTTTTGAGACTCAATAAACACTAAAGTAATTGTTTTTATTATAACATTCAGCTGGAAGACGCCCTGACTCCCATCCTCACCTAAACTATTTAATGTGAAGATCACTGTGTTTTAGTTCACAAAGTGAAATAATGAGAATGAACAGAAATATAGGTGTAAAATATTAATGAGATGTTACAAGCAGTCAATGTTATTGGCATTGATCAGGTCACAATAATGCAATGTTGGGTGTCTGTATTTACAAGCCCTTCCCCCCACAACCCAAAACGACATGACATCACAAGAAAATTCCCAGATGTCCTGTGTCCAGCTCATTATGCAGTATCTTGCAGGTGGTTTTAATGCGCTGGCTGATTGCTGCAATGCCACGAACAATTTAAAAACGTAGTAAAAAATAAATCAGACAATAAACACAACACAGAGGCAATAAATGAAGCCTGCTGCAGTGCTGAACATGTGTAAAGATAACAACCTTGATGAATATTTATTTTGGTGTTTTAATCTGATATTTAGGTCAAAGTGGAGTGTTAATCAAAGCAGCCTAAAGCCCCACAAGTGCCAAGTAATAAATTCCCTTTGGAAGGCACTGACAAACACCGCGTTACGATACAGCTATCATCATTAAACCTCTTTCAGGAAACATTTCCACTTCCCCCACTCCCCCTCTGTGGAGCCTTGCAGCCATCATCTTCTTCATGCAACCCCCGATAAAACAAACAAGCAAAAATCAGCCTCATTCTATTTTTAACGCAGATCGCCACAGGGAACAGCGGCTCAGGTTTGGAATGAGTGAACTTTTAAATCACACATGCTGTGGGCCCGTCAGACAGGGCGGGAGCCGAGCTGGGAGCAGGGAGAGAGAGGGAGCGTGCCGTTAACAGGAAATAATGGCCCACAGATTAGCGCTCAGGTTAGCCCGGGGCCCCTGGAGGCCTTCTTAATTCAATTAGAGCCCAGATGAGTCTGAGCAGCAAATGACCTTACGAGAGAGAGCTTTTTTTTTTTTCCTTTTTTTTTTTTTCCTGCGGCCTCACTTTACATGATTCATAAGCCTTGCACATATTTTAACAAGCTATCACTTTGCTTCTAGTGTATAAAAACCTTAGCTGTTAAAAGGTATGTGGTGTTTTTTATGCTTTATCTCTTGTGACGTTCTTTTATAATTTGCCTGAACTGATTTTCGAGTATGTGAATGCAAATATGTTCTCTATTTGATCTGATCATTCTCAGAACCACATGTTTGCTGAAGGTATCCTTTCGGATAGCTTTAGGCTTGCATTTGTCTGTCTTTCCTTATTTCCTCTGTCTATATATCTTTGTATAAAAAAAGCTTTCCATTCGCTGCTGGACCAACCTCCACCCATGGCTCCCCTCCTGCTGCTGTCGCTGCTGCTTCCTCTACCTCCTCTTCTTCCGTCGCTTCGCCCCTCAACTCAGGTCTCTGCTTGGTTTAGTTCCACCCCCCCCTCATCCTGCAACAATGCCTCTTCTCACTGCTTTCTGTTGGTGCCACCACTTCAACATTTCAATGAAGGCCTGATCAAACTTGCCCGAAGATGGTTGCTTTGGATGCAGAACCAACAGTCTGGCATGATGTCCTTCTCCTTCTCTCATTAGCCAAAGAAAAAAAAAAAAAACCATATTGAGATTATAATAGCATAACGAGACAGTTTAATGATTGCACTATTTTCCCCAAATTTGTTACTCTGTGTTGCAAGAGAATAAAAATAAGGAGAAGAAATCACATTCAGACTGTTTGGAGCACTTTCAGTCGACACTGCAAACATTCAACCTGTTTGCAGCACAGCACTCGAGTGCCACCACGTCTTTAACACAATGCTTTAATCAAGAGCATCCTACTGTAGCCTGAGAACATTTGAAGTACAAGTGTCTCAGTGGGAACTGAGAGCTTCACCTGCACCGCATTTGTGCCATGATCAACCTAAGCACCGCTCTCTTCCTGACACAGGTTGACAGGAAAAAAAAAAAAAGTTTGGTTTATAACGTGCGGTTTGCAGTTCCACAAGTGGCTCACATCACTCCATCGGCATGCGAAGGGCCGCGCACAAGCCACTGCCGCCACTTCAGATGGCTGAGAAGCAATTAGGATTTTATTTTCCCATCGATGCATATGCATAACATGAAAGGCTAAACTGTGTGGATGTGAAAGTGTATGGGTGTGCATGCTCATGTCCTGTGCCGTGACCCGATAGCGGTCCCTCTCTCTAGAGAGTTGACTTCTTTAGCTGTATTTACATCTGAAAGACCAAGTGGCGGTCTATATAAAAGCTCTGAAATCATATTTTAGCTCAATGCTGGGATTTTCCTTACAGAAAATGTGGATTATAGGGACTGACCTTGTCTTTTACATTAAAATTACCCATGAACATGAATAACCAAACATAAACCTCATCATGTACATGTAAGCTGTGTTTCTGAACCTACTTTAAAAAGGTAAACCTATACGTCAGTGGAAGTGCAATAAAACGCACGATGCTTTTGAAAGGCTGTTTTGCAGAAAATGGTAAAAGGACACAGGTGTTTTTCATTTCCACATGAATTACCTTTCAGTTTTCCCAGCCCTCAACATGATCATATACAAAGAAGCATTGGTTTGCCTTAGAAGGCAGCAACCTTCAGGGCTGTGAAATGAAGCCAGATGGCTCGAGCAGTGAGCTGGTTTCATAAACGGCATATTTTAATGCCAAACTTTCAACAAGAAGCAGTGGTTCAAGTCTGAGGTAATCATTCAAATGCATCACATAGGTGGCATTTTTCGTATTTTCTTTTTTTAATAACTCTCAAGTTAAAACTGAATTTTGAGAAAGTTGCACCTAATAAAACTTTTGTCGGTGAGAGTGATAAGTGGATTCTATTACTGCCATCTATTAGGTGCTCACAACCCAAATAGAATGCAAAGATCAAAACCTTAGATAGCAGTAGAAAAGCCCAGGGTGACACCCTCTATTATTTAGAGTAAATAGCAAAACCCTAAGGTACAGTGCAACAGATTTACAGTACCATACACATTACAAAAATAGGATGAAGTGTGTGTTTATAGGTATATGGTTCAACTTACTTCAAACCTATGCTCAACTTACCCCATGCACACAGTAAGTTGTGCCATGAGACACCTTTTTTTGGACAGGCTATAATATCAAAACAGTTATGTCCGCACTTGTTCTGATTATTTGAAGGAATGCACAATATTCTGAAATATATGCAGATATGTAAGTTTGCAATCAAACTAAGGTTGCCTTGATGTAGTAATCCTTAATATGAAAAATGACTCATCTTACCCTAATCTCCCCTACTTATTTATTAAATCCCTTATATTATGATACCACTATATATATATATATATATATATATATATATATATATATATATATATATATATATATATATATATATATATATATATATATATATATATATATATATATATATATACCAACCAATTGCCTTCAAAATTCCACCTGTGTGTAATTGTATCTTAAAAAATAAACACAGCAGAGAAGTTTGAAGCGGCTTTAAACTACAATACTAAATCCCCAGCTCTGTCCATTCAATCGCTCAAAACAGAAAGAGTTTGGCACAACTGCAAATCTACCAAGTCACAACTGTTTACCTAAACTAAAAGGCCAGACAAACAGAGAACCAGCCAAAAGACCAATCCACAACTCAAGTGTGAAAATTCCTGGACAGGACTACTAACCACAAATCTGGCCTCTATGAACGATAGTCAGGAAGAAGTCTTTGCTAGACAAAAGAAGTCCCATTTTAAATTCTACACCATTCATCTATCGAACACAACAAAAACATGGTATAGAATGGAATGTGGCAAACACATTCCCCAACTCAATTAATGTTGGCAGCAACATGCTGTGAGGATTTTATTTTAACGAAGGGGTGGGGTAGCTCAGAACTGATCAAAAGATTGACGAAGCCAAATACAAAGAAGTGGTGAAAAAAAGACTTGAGAATGGGGCAGAGGGTCACCTTACCGTAACAGAGCACCTAAACCTACAGCTACAATTAGTCTGCAAAATGATGTTAACAGATATCCTCTGTAAAATCTGACTGAACTTGAAATCCAAGGGGAATGAATACTTTTACTGTTGACTACTTGATTTCTTTAAAATCATACTTTTCCCTCATGTATCCAGTGTGTAAACAGATTAGGTCTCCTCTTTGCAGCATTCCATGTGGATCCAAGTTTGTCTATTACCTGGGATCCGCCAGGTTTCTGTCACTGACCACACCTGCCTGGTCCTGTTCAAACACATCCCTTCTGTGTGAAGAGCTCTGATCAAGTGTGTCAAAACCCTCATGAGCTGGAGGACCCTCAGTGGGCCTGTGTGGGCTGATGAGAGGAAGTAGCCAAATAGCCTTACTAATGACTTTCTTGTTAAGCCTGGAATTACTGGCAATACCAAAAGACTTCATTTTCTCATGATGACAAAAGTTTCAAATTCTATTAACTTTCATTTGTCTGAAAAGTGTGGCAGTAATTAGAGCTAATTGAGGTGTTGAGCTCAATGTGGGCAGCGAATAACCTTTGAGACGCCGAAGCCTCTTGGTTTATGATTGCGTCAGCTGTCGTTGCAGTCTCCGCGTCCATCCTTAGTCATGATATGTTGTTTTCTCTGGCCTTCTCTTAATGCGCCGTGGCATTCACGTCCCAATGGATGACTATAGACTGGCCTGTCAGGAGATACAGTAGTTTATAGCAACTTTGCATCCATAAGTCGCAGCTCGTGTCTCTGTTGATGGATTTAAGCAAAAGCACAAGTACATGAACAAGCCTCCCCCTCTGGCCGTCTTTGTGATCAAAAGGAGGACGAACCTGGAAGATGCCGAACTAGGGTCCAATTAAATGTAGCCTGCAGAGACAGCAGCCGCTTGGACGTGAGAGGCGCTCCGCCTTCCCCACATCTCACCACTGCCAGAGTGATTCTTTTTATGAGCTGAATATTCTCAAAGTGAATTGCAGAGGAGCTGCAAAGAACACACACTCAGCCCTACATGAATGTTCAATATTTTTCTTTCTTTCTTCCTTTTCCATGCTGACTTTGGGGGAAGCGACAGAATGCATGGAGCTGAGCAATGGGAAAACAAACAAAGAAAACAAGGCAAAAATCAAGTTCATTTGTAACATTTAAATCTTTGTATGAAATCATTTGTTGCAGAGTAAAAAAACCAAACGAAAACACTGCACTTTAGGCTGCATAATAGATGTATGAAAGGCTGAAAGCAGAACTTCCCCACCTCTCAGTGGCTGAAGTGCAGAACTTTTAGAACAAGCGTCACACTGAGCCATTGTTCACCCAGTCCAGGAGTAGATGAAGACTCTGTGCTTCAGGGATCCATACAACCCACTTGAAGCTGTTTCAAGGACACTCTCATTGGACTAAATCAATTTAATATGAATCCCCTCCTAACTCTCTTGGGTTTGAGGCTCTGTTGATACGAAATGCCCTTAGCGACATTGTTCTTTTCTTTTTTTTTTCTTCTTTTTCTTCTTCTTCTTCTCCTTTCCAGTCGACTTCAGGAGAAGCTGCTCAGCTAATTTGTCCAAGAGCTATTTCACAAGAAACGAGAGCTGTCAGAGAAAAATGTGCTATCGCCACACATGGTTTAAAGAAGATATTATTCCTCCACTCTAATCCTCAGCCCCAATGGGTTCCTTTTGATTAGATTGTCACATCTTAAACACTTCCACAGGGAGCTCCTTCTTGTGACCATTGTACTTGTTTAACTAAACGAGCATTAGATGTATTTTTTATTAAATAAAGATCCTCACTGAAGATGTAAAAAATAGGGTCACTGAATGTATAATTCAATGATATAAGTTTGCTGGAAAAGCCTGTAAATTTAAATCACTGCTCAGACTTATCAGAGTGGAATTTTAAAACTCTCCATCTCATGTGTTTTAAGTAAGTACCCCGACATTTGCCTAAGCTTCCGTTAACCCTGCCCAGGATCTGATCACCTCATCTGACATTGCTCCGACAGCCGTATCTAACTCATTTAAAGCAACGAAGGCAGACGGGGGAAGGGTCCAGAACCTCCCCCACCTCCCACAACTCCTTGACTCTATCCCAACCTGACACTGGTCTCATTCTCAGGTACTGGAACGCTGTTAGCAGGAGCTGCCTCACTGCTCTGTCTCGGTGGAAGGTGTCATAGAAAAGTCTTAGAAAGGTACTGACGTCTGTGCCTCGCAACGATAGGTGAGGATTTTCTGTTCCTGATACTAGAAACTTTAAGGGTCAAATTATAGAAAAACTAAAAGTAAACTGCCCCAAAGGTCAGCAATGGGTCACAATGCATTACTCCTGCAGCTTATGTACAGTAGATCAACAGTTTCTAACTCTGTTTTTGCTCTCTATATTTGGCATTTAGGACATTGTCCATTTTAGTTACTTAGTTTATTTGCAGAGGACTATTTATTTTGAGGGATTTTAATTTATTTAACACCACGTTTGAAAAAGTATTTGCCACCTTAAAGATTTATTCTGTCATTAATTTTTGGCACATTTAAATGTTTTAGATCATCAACCAAATTTCAATATCAAGAGAAAGATACCCTGTTAGTTTTGTAGAAGACAAAATTTTCAAACGTTGACTTAATTTATTAATGTCCCACAGTCTAAAGAGACAGAGTTCATTGAACCCTAAGAGCTTCTTACTTCTTGCGTGCATACTGCAGGGTTGCACTGACCCTGCGTGCTCTTTTTTCTAGGTTTATTTGTGTTGTTTCGGGAACTGATGGTCTGATGAGACACTTCCTCCCACGCCCCTGCCCTTGCCCTTGTCTGACCGTGACATCTGCTGCGATCCTCCTGAGCATTTGCTGCAAAGACCGCAGGAAGGTTGAGGGAAATAATGCTATTAAAGCCAAACTAGCCCAAAACCAAAACATTATACCACCATCTAAAAAACACTAACACACAAATACAAAGCTATTGACATGTCAGTCTGTTTACAAGTTCATGTCTAAGTCTTTTGTTCCTAAATGGAGCTGTGGAGGACCGTCGTAGGAGTTTCCAGCCTCCCAAAACTTCTCAGGATGCATTGACAATTCACCCAGGAAGTCATAAAAAATAAAAAAAATCACATTTCCCCTGACTAATGGTGATTCAACAATGGGAAACAAATTGAAGGACGTTGCTATGGATCAGGGGTAAAGCAATTGGCCCATATGCGAAGGCCTTTGTCTTTGACGCAGCCATCATGGGTTCGAGTCCCAGCCCAATATTCTTTGTCACATGTCTTTCCTCTCTCTCTCGACTTGCTTCCCTGTCTGACAACTGTCAAATTAAGGCCACTAGAACCAAGAAAACCTTTAAAAAAAAAAAAATAGATGGGCAAAAGAGCTTCAAGGTTAAAGACCCTGCTGGGGCTCTGCGGTGGGACAGGTGGTAGAGCATGCAACACATATACAGAGGTCTTGGTATTCAATACAGCCGTCACAGGATCAAGTTCCAGCCCAACGACCATTGCGGCATGTCTTCCCTTTCTCTCGCAACCTGCTTTCTTGACTGATTGCTCTCAAATAAAGGGCAAATGAGATGATAAAACACACAAAAAGGTTAAAGCCCCTCCTGACCAAAGTACAACAGCCTGTGTGATCCTCAAAACATTTAGTAACATTCTTTTGACCGGAAAGACAAAAGTGGAACATTTTATGGAAACTGTTTGCTCTTTTACGTGCGACGTCAAACAAGGGCTACATTCACACAGCAGGCGAATGCGACCCAAATCTGATTTGCTTGCCCATGTGTGACCTACATTCGACTTTTTTCATGGCAGTGTGCTCGGTCCAATTCCGACCTTTTCACGCCCCCCAAAAAAATCTGATTGTGCTATACTTATCCTAATGTTTTCAAAGCATCTGCAGACTGAATGGTCCTGTCTCATTTTATGTAATTAATATGAGACAAGCATCATCTTTTGACACCAGTGGAAGCCAGACGCAATACATCTATACATAAAAAATGGTTGAATTTTTAGCACATCACATCACAGTCCCATCACTACGCATCCAAACAGACTTTCACAACAAAAGTTGCACAGTGTGCTGCTGTGTGACGTCAGCATTCATCTTCTGAGCATACAGTTCACTTTAGGGTTATTAACTGTGCACACAGAAGTGTGATTGTGGTCAGGTTTAATTAGTAGCACGGACAACAACAACAAAAAAATATATATATATTTCAGCAAAAAATCAAAAACAGGTAGTGGTAGTGTGATAGTCTGTGTCTCCCATGTTTCTTCAGGACCTGAATGAATTGCTGTAATAGAACCACATATCTGCACTCTAGTAGAAAAAAAGGTAACACTTTATTTGAAGGGGTGTGCATAAGACTGACATGACACTGTCATAAACATAACACCTGTCATGAACATAAAGAAGTCTTTATGAATGTTTATGACAGTTGTCATGTAGTGTCCTTTGGTAAATAATGACACTTTCAATACAACTTTTAGAGCAATTTTGCATTAAAAGTGTCATTATTTACCGAATGACACTTCATGACAACTGTCATAAACATTCATTAAGACTCCTTCATGTTCATAACAGGTGTTATGTCATGTTTATGACAGTGTCATGCCAGTCTTACGCACACCCCTTCAAATAAAGTGTTGCCAAAAAAAACAAAATACAAAAGGAGAAGGACTGGTCATCAACTCTAGCAACCTTGACATATACAGAAGGACAATAATCCAATGCACAGCACCATCTCCAAATGAAAGCAAAATGAAGGTTTTGAAGTGTCCTAATCAAAGCTGAGACTTTAATTCAAACAGTATGCCATGGCAGGATCTTGAACATAAACTGGTCATTTATGTTAAGAAAATATGCATCTTTGCAAATGCTTGATTACATTTGTTGCCTCCATGGCAACCAGGTATTAGGTTTAGGGACCAATTACTTATCCAGACAGGGATATCTTGATTTGGATAGGTTTTCCCCCCTATTAAACAAAATCACTATGTGAAGATGCTTTTTTGTTAACTCAGGTTATCTTTGTCTGATATTAAAACTTATTTGATGAACTAAACAATTACATGTGCCAAAAAAAAGTAAATTAAAATCAACAACAAAAAGGAAAAAGCAGAGGAATCTGTAAGGCATGAAGCACATTTTGCTGCACTGTACATGAAAAAAAAATCAACATTATCTGGTATTTTTAGAAAAAAAGTATTTTGTGGTAATGGTAACTCTTGTTATACATCTTTCATGAGATGCCTGTGATAATATGGATCGCTCTCTTTAAGTTCTAGGTTTTCTTTTTCTTTTTTTTTTCCCTTTTTCAAACTAAGAGGTGTCATAATATCCTGACTTCCCCCAGCCATTATTAAAAATGAGCAGTGCAAATGAAGATGGCCATAAAGATCAATGTATGAAAAGTGGGCAATATGCCGTCTCTGCGCCTATCAAAGCGCCCCGACCTCTAAATTGTGACCTTTGCGGGACTAATCCTCTCATTATGTTCATCCTCTTCCCCTAATCCCTCCATCCCTCGTTCGTGTCCGTCTGTCCAGGTGCCTGCTGCCAGGGATCTCCCAGTTCATCATGAAGTGGCCTTCGTCCAGCTTTGGCCGCGCCTCCACGGCCATGCCACGCTCCAGCAGCCTTTACGCCGCCAGGATGGACCACTTCTGAGGTCACCGTGGCAAGCCTGGCTGCCGAAACCTCGCCTTTTGACCTCAACCTCCCCCCCCCCACTTCCCACCTCTTCCATGACTCCCACCCAAGCCAAACTCAGATCTTAGTAATCCCAGTATGGATGTGAATTTGAGGCAGCTCTGGGCACTGGTTGGGGTCTCAACCCATCCCAATCGCCTTGTGGAAGATCCAAAAGAAAAGAAAAATATGATGGATGATTTGGGATGATTTGGGATTACTGTTGAGTGTTTTAGTTTCGTTTATCTTCAGACCAGCTAACCATTGCCTGTGTCCCTCTCCTCAGCACCAGTAATAACAGAAGGCGGCTTCACTCTTCTGTCTTCATTGTAACTGCTGTATTATATTTCACTGTACAGTTTCAAGTCATGGTACTGTAAAAGGAAGAATTAACAATGAATAAACAATGCAAGATTTATTTATTTATGTAACTATTTATTTTGTAAGGTGTTTCACAAATGCAGTGAGCTCTGCTGCAGAATGCAATCTGGGAATAACGTCAACAAAGCTTTGATTTATTTGAAAACGTTGATGTAGAACGCTTTTTTTTTTGCTGTTCCTAATTAGTAATTTTATTTCTGTACTCGGATTATAATTTATTTCACAATTTATATCAGATGGTTTACGTTAATAACAGTCACTTTATGTTGTTTATCATGCAGCTCAAATTAATTAACTGGGAAAGAGGTGATGCGCAAAGAACTTGGTGTTTTGAATGCTAACGCTGTTTTGTTTCTACTTGTGTGAGATTAAGTGCAGCCCAATTAAAGCGTTTTGAATGTCAATGTAGTAAGCCAAGCCTTTTTGCCACCTGGAACACAAGCTGGCTTTAAAGTCACGACATGAAGAGCCAAACCTCACCGAGAGCACCCACTAGCTCCTGATATGTATGCACTTTGCATAGTGCGTCACAGAAAGCGAAAGCGGCTGCACATTAGTAGAGAATGCATGCCTTTAGTCTCTTTAGATCCACAAAGGAGCTGAGTTTGGGATATACTTGAAGTTTTGTGTTGTCATTAATTATTCTGCTGTCGTGGGGAGGACGCTTCATTTTCACATTTGTTTTCCCCAGTGCTGATGTTTTGAGGACAACAAGGATGTGCGTCATGATTCAGAGATTGTTTAACACGCCGAGTGAGTAGACTCGTCAGCTCTCACTTACTGCACTGTAACAGGAGTGATTTATGCCGGAAGCAGCTGCAGCCTTTGTCCAAAAGCACATGCCAGTGGTTTCACAGATGTGTTCATATGTTGGATTTTATTTAGGCTGATGTCTTGGCCCAATGCAGGACCTCATTTATAGACCCTTTATGTTCATAGATAGAATTATGATAAAATATGTTTAGGATTCTACCTTCAGTGTGTGTGACTTATAAAAATAATAGTATGTACTAAACAGTACAGTATGCATACTTTTAACCATTTTAACTTGTGTTTAGCAGCAATGCTGTTGCTGAAACTGCTAAAAACTGAAGTGTCCCCATTTTTTTCCCCATCATGATGCCATTTGTTTTATTTTTTTTGTTTTTTTTATTTTGCCTAATTTTATTTTGTGTTATTTATAAGTAGAACTTTTTCATTGAATGTACAGGATTTTTAATTTTACATAGCAATAAAATGTTTAAACAATTTCATGCTCTGATTTATTGCTTTAATAAATTTGAAATCTTGCAACTAGAACTCTTTCTTTTTCTCAATCTAACAATTTCATTGCATGCATTTACTAAAATGAATTCTGCTTTTGAAGTCCTAGATCATACATGCATTATTAATATTCTGGGACTGAAGTATTGTGGCCTCCGCCTTTATTTTCACCTCATGAAATGTTGCACACAAGCCTTGAAATAAATTGTTATCGTAATGACTTAGTGACCCCAAAAAAACCCATTATTGCAGTTCCTGAAAATTGGCACATTTGCTTCTTTTGAATAACATCTGCTCAGGAATTTCCCATTTTGAAGACTGACTATGAGAAAAAGGCCTCTGCATTATATTTATTGAGTGCCTATCACTTTTGAACAGGTTTTATTAAAAACAATTCATTCTAAATGTTGATTCAATAGCAAAGACAAAGATAAGAGGGATCATGCCACAGGAGCACAAACTTGAAAAATCCTTATTTTTCTTTCATTATAAACACCTTGCTATTAATTTTAAGTTTCTGTTTCATTTACAATAAGACGCGAGTTTCTTGGTGGCATGAACTTTAACTTTGACAGGGGTTTGGCTGCAAGACACAATTCTAACAAATAAGAAAAAAAAAATCCAGACCTGGTTAATAATCTCCCTACAGCCTGTGGGATAATATGTTCTGATCTGATGAAACCAAACTTAAAATTGGCCCGCATTTTCAAAGAGTTAGTTTGATATAAAAATAATCACAAGTATGTTTTGAACAAAAACCTCCAGGTCTCTGCTGGAAAGGAAAGCAGAAGAGAGATTCATTATTCAAGCCTTAATCCAAATCAACAAAAGAATGATGTCTTGAGAGAAGAATTAAAGTTTTGCAAAGGCCTAAGCAGAGTCCAGACTTACATCTGATATAAACTCTGGGGTCAACCTGAGGAGGGTTGTGTGTAAGATGTTCTCATGTTTTGACGGACGTATTGATTAGTTATCAAATCAAATATTGTCAACACAAGATGTGGGAATCAAAGAAGATTGGCAGCTGTCATTGAATCAAGAGGTGGTTCAACAAAACGTTGGTTTGACGGCTTGTTGCACACATACAATCAGGTCTATTTTGTTCTTAACATTTTCAGATATCTTTATTTTTTAATCAAATCAAAGTGTATAGGGTAAATTATATAAAATATAACTAAGTATATTATATATAGTTGTGAATATTTTATTAAGGTTAGAAAAATGTGGCATTTTTAAAGAATTGTGTGAAAGTAAGTGCAACTTAGCAAGTTGCACTCATATTCTAAAAAGCGAAACAAGAATAGCATTGAATGTAGCAAGATAATGACAAATGGTACTTTTTTAATTATAAAAACCACACGGAATTTGCCACGTTAACGTTACATTACTTGAACAAATGTATATAAAGGGGAGAAAAATCTGAGAAGTAATTGATTTTAATAAAATGCGTGTGTGTGTGCGCGTGTGTATTTAGTTCATGGTAAATGCAGTAAAAATAGTTTGTGTATTATTTCAAGTTTTGTTTTTACTCATCCTTACCAAGGACTTTCAATAATTGTGGAGTATGTTGTTAGTAGAAAACCCATTTTACCATCAGTGCAGAGCTTTATCCATATTACTGTAAGCGAAAGCAGCAGCAGACCTCATAGAGACGCACAGTAGGAACAACTCATTTTATCCTTGAGGAGTGCATACATTTTTATGGCCCTTAAGATGTGAGCTTTCCACGTCTATGCATAACTCCACCACCAGCCCAGGTTTGCCGGATAAACAGATAATGAGTTGGCGAGCAGCGACACATTTAATGGTGTATAAATCTACTTCAACATATCACTTTTGAGTTTTATTGGATGCTCCTGTGGTCCTCGCTCGTCAACGACTCGCTGTCTTGCTGTGACATGATGTTTACAGTGCTGGCTTCCTTATTTTGACCCTCATTCCCTGCAGTAAAGAGCTGACACTCCGGCGTCCAGATGCGGGCCATCAAACAGACGCTGACACACCCCTACTGCATGTTGAGAAGAAAATGCCAGATTATCTTTTCTTTCACTCACATGAAGACTGACTTTGGTATAACTGAAAACAGTAATATTTTAGAAAGAATGCTTAATCATTCTTATTCTTATTTTTCTAATCATAGCTAAAATTAAGAAATTAAAAAAGGGAAGAGTGTAATTGAAAATCTTCTAAATATTTTTGTTTGGGTTTCTTATTTTTGTTTGGGTTTCTCTGGAATTGTGTGAAAATTGCTTGTTAAAAAAATCCCTATGGAGCCGCTTCCTGGATGAAGATCCATTTTTTTATTCTTTATCTAGTGCAGGTTTGCATTGTATGTCGTTGTAGTGCTGTAATGGAAGCGGTTAAAAGAAGCAGGGCGAATTAGGCAGAACTAATTACAACATGTATGCGCTGCAAAACAGTAATGGATAAAAACTTCCTGTCCACCTGCTATCCATTACTGAAGCTGCTCTCAGGCTATCTGGTTTAACCTCAGAGCACTATCACATTTCGCAGCAGAAGCCCCCGCGGACGGGCGATACCCCTGACCTGTCACTCGCCACTGTAATGAGAGTGTGTACCCAGACGGTCCTTCTTGTTCCATCTTGACCTGAGACCTGCCCCCTGTGCTTCGCCGTGTGTGTGTTTGTGGAAGGAAAGCCGTGTCGGTTTTATTTAGACCTACGACGGCAGCATCCTGTACAGTTTCCTCCTCCCGTCTGTCAGCAGAGGAGATGCCGGGTCTGACCTCCGAGCCCTCTGGCCTTTGCCTTGGCTCCCGAAACCAGATGAGAGCAAAGAGGCAGTGCAGGTCTGGCACCACAACCCTCGCACAGTGTCCAAAAATATCTCTGCCATCAACAGGGCTGCCTTGTTCCATCCTGAACTTCATACTTGTCACCTATCCAACCTATTGCTCCAAGCCCCTCTCCCTTACCTGTGTGTGGCCTAGGCAGCTTTGCTTACAGTCTCCAGCAAAACCCATATGACCCAGTTTCAGGGTCCTAAGCCGAGCAACCTCTCAGGCTTGGAGAGTAAAAAAAGGCGACTGGGAGCTGTGTGAGAGGTGGATGGTTGAGATGAGATAAGGAAGCACACTCTGCTTCAAAACACAGATGGCCAAGCTTCAAATCTGCTCTTAATCCACTATTTCAAATGACATGGAGGAAAAAGAGCAGCGTGGTTTATTCTGTAATTACGGCAGTGAAAGTGAGGTGTACAAGCTGCCCTCCTTATCCCCTCCAGGAAAGCTTTAAAAGAGGATCCGGTGGTGGTCTGCGAGCTTTCATGGGGCAGAAGTGACCTTTTTTTTTATCAGACAAATGAAGCTTGTCTCCAGCTTTTATTTGACAGTGACTGTGTGTGTGTGTGCGTGTGTGTGTGTGTGTTTGTTCTGCTTTGTGGCAGCAAACACTGTATAGTCAGCTTTCTCTGCCCTATTCCGTGTTGTAACTTTACGAAAAGTCTTGCAACAGTATTTGTAGCCCTTAACTTTATTTTTGCATTTTATCACATTTGAACCACAAAGTGAAAAGGCATTTCACTTAGATTTTATGTGCAGGTTCGACATAGAGAAGTGCAGAATTGGGAAGTGGCAGAAAAATAAAACGGGATACATTTTTACATATACATTTCTAGAAAAAATAACTTCTGAATTTGTATTCAACGTTTCTTACTTTGATGCTCCTGAAAAAAGTCACCTAATCAGTGAATAAACTGGAAGTGTTCTGTGCTGTGAAGACCTCAGGGATTTGTTGGAAAAATATTAGCGAACAGTGTCACAAAGACCAAAGAACATACAGAACGAGTCGGGGACATTGTTCAGAGAGATTTAAAGGATGGTAAGTGTTTTAAGCCTTCGTAACTATGGTGCTCAAACCCATCCTTCTAGTCTTGAGTCCTGCTCTCTGTTTCTGCATCCATCCAACTGAGAAAACAGATTGCTACCCCTACCAAGCCGTCCAAGAGCTTGACATGTGGCATTAATAACAGATAATCAATGCTTTTTACTCCACCTATGAGCAGTCAAACTGAGCTGTCTTGTTGGCATATGTGTGCATGGCATGTTCGCATATGTTCACAGTTGTTTTGTTAGTTTTTTGGGCCTCATGTCTGCCATATTGCGGTAAAATTTGCATGTTTTGAGTGTTTGTGTGTGTGTATTCTCAAAGGAAACACATTTTCTGATGTCCGCTGCAGTACATTGTGCGTGGTGCCTTGTTTACAACATCTTTTCTCTCAGCAGGGGTCCAACAAGTAACTGACACATAAACCAACAGATAAACACAAGCACACTGAGAAGCCAGGACGGTCTTTGCTCAGTATGTCCCTCTGCTTTGGGTTATTTACTGTGCATTTTTCTGCAGCAAAGTGGTTGGTTTGATTACATTTATGCAACTGATGAGGAGACTTTTCAGTCTGGTTTATGCAGTATGAATGTCAGGTTTTAGTTTTTCCTCAAGAAAACTGGTTTGTAGTTTGTTTCTGTTTCTTGTATTCAGCAGATTCAGCAGATTGATTGAAAATGATTCCCCCCCACTAATATTTGTTTTATTCTGTTTGTCTAAAAATGTTCTATTTCTTTAGTTATAACATTTGTTAATATTATTAGTAATGTTAGGACTATTGTTAGATTTTTTCTCTAACTCATAAACAAATTCACATTTATATTTAATGTAAATAAAACCACTGAATATTATAAATATGATGACCGCTATTTATAGGCCCCTGATATTTACAGGCACAACAATATATGTGCAAATGAAAAACAAAAACAAATACTACACCTCTTAACAGACTTTGTAAAATGTGCATATATTAAGTAGATTGTCATGCTGGTTCATTTTCATCACAAAGAAAATTTATGGGGTGGGATAAGCTTTTCTCACATAATAAAAAAAGAATGCTGTAAGAAAATATGTTTCAACAGCAACAACAAAAAAAAATTATCTGATGCTTAAAAGGCCGTCTGACTTATTGCCAATTTTAAACCTGTTAAAAATCTGTCCATTTAGTAAAAAAAAAAAAAAAACATGAGGAAAATAGACCTCACATCTGTTTTTATTTTTCTTATAAAATGAGGGTTTTTTTCTCCACTATACCGACTTCTTTATATTTTTTTTCTTTCACCAAATCCTGAAAGCAACCTTGAAAAAGGCAAAGGAAAGAGCTCTGCTATGCTGTGAAGTAGCCAAAAAACACACAATTTCAGCAGCTCCACTCAGTGCATGTTATTCACCATACCCTTGGTTTGTCCTGTTTGAATTTTAATGGTGGTTGGTTTGGTGCGAGTCCTGCAGTGTTTTCTCTTTTGATCCACCCATCAACTATGTTTTTTTTGTCTTCTACATACATCAGGAGAGGCCCGGTCCAGGGCTTCATGAATGCTTTTTAAATTCAGTTTTGTTTCACATTCACCTATTAGCACACCAAGCACAAACTCAGAGTTGTCACATGACTTCTTGTCTACAGAAGGTAGCGAGGAACTCTTTTTAGCGTTCCCTGCATTGTTATTTCTCTCACGCATAAACAGACTCGCATTTATATTTAAACTAGTAAACGTCTACCTATAAACCCGCTGGCTAACCTTTATGGACCAGCCAACTCTCCACTGGGTGCACTTTCGGAGAGGTGCTGAATCGCACTGCACTGCACCACCTCTGAATGATAACCTTGGTTGCAACACTGAAGGAGCATACTGTACTTTGTTTCAGCCACAGGGGGTTATAGATGAGCACGGTTCTGCATATGGCCATCATTCACAGCCCCGGGCTCCCCCAGAGTGTGTGTCTTGAGCGTTTGTAACAAATGAAGCCAAGCAGTGGAGGTATTAATGTGAGGGAACAAGCCCCGTAGTGAAAGTACAGCAAGAAGTCACTTTCTCCTCCCATCTGGCCTCTAACAAGATGGAGAGGAGCAAGCAGGTGCGAGCCATGGTCGGCACCTTCACCGGCTGGATTAGCACTTCTGATGGGAGAGAAGAGAGGAGGATGATACTCTGTGCCGGCTGTCATTCTACTCTCCTCTACTTTTCCCTCTTGTCTCGCTGTTCGCCTCCCTCATACATCTCCTCGCCTCCCGTGTGATCATTGCTCTCTGGCCCTCGCTCCGCCGCTCGTGTGAGAGGAAAAACTCAGAATGAGAATAAATGAGGTGTGGGGAAGGCGCCTGGGCAGTGTGCCTGCTTGTGCCTTTCTGCATGCGTGTACCTGCCTTCAAGGGTGTTCACATCTCTTCCACCGCTTGCAGTGTCTAGTTGTGGGAGGGGGAAAAAGACCATCCAGGGACTCTTCATCCACTTGCCGCTGAGCGCCCCAGGGGACGGATTGAGCCTTGCAGGCTGGGATATTATCAATACGGCCCCTCCAGGCAGCCTGGGAGACAGGAGACGGAGCCACTGACTCACTCTGCCTATTAGTCTACTGCTGAGCATCAGTGCTATGGGAAACAGCTGGTTTCAGTGGAGCTTCTGCCAACTAGTTCTCAATCTTTGCCTCTCCCATACTTCCTGAAAGTCTTTCCCAGAGGCCAGCTCAGCCTTGCTTTCTACTTTTGTTTGTGTCCTTTTGCTTCTTGCCAATTTGCTGTCCCTCCACCGGCCTGGCTCCTCCTCTAATGCTTCTCAAACCTTTATTCCACTTTCTTTTTGTTCACGCTGTTGCCTTTTGACAGAGCCAAGGTACAGTACATCTACACTCTGAATCTACCGCCCACTCCCGTAATTACCCCTGCCCTCCCCTCTTTAAGAGCTTTGTTTCACTGGGAATACTTTTCCTTTTTTTTTTTTTCCCCCCCACCCAGTCTCATGTCAGTATCGCTCCTCTTGTGTTTCAAATCTCCATCCACGCTTTGTTAGAGAGTTGTTTTATATTCCATTTGTGTAATGAGGAGGCTGACCTCGTATTGGCACTTGTGAAAAATATGGAAATAGTTGAAACCATCCTAGAGTTGAATGAATGCCACAGAACTCAACAGGAGATTTCAGTGTGAATTGGTTGGCTGTGATTTTCGGACTCTTCTATACGCTCACTGTAAACGCACGGCTCCCTCTGCTCCAAAAGCCTTCACACCAATGTAAAACAGGAAGACAAAAATAAAATAAGATAATGGATGACAACTCAACGTTTCTCTGCAGCAGCCAAAACCAGAAGGTAATAGATGTATCTTTCACTAAAGACACGACCCAAAATTCCACCTTTGGTAGCTTTTGTATGACCGATGAGCACATTTCTTGCTGCTGCCAGGTAGTAAAAAGTCAAATCCTTCCCAATTTTCAGTTCACCTCTGATGATTCACAGGGGCACATCTCTGGCAAAAGAGTGCTGCAGCTCTCACACGGAGGAAACTGGAGAAACCATCAGCAGAAACCACAGCTGGGTCTGTGGAGCCAACAGCTCTGGATCTTTATCAGATGGCTTAAACAGCATTGTGACCTCATCTTTAAAAAAAAAAAAAAAAGAATAAAGGAAAAAAAAAGCTCTAGGTGTACAAAAATGTTGACTGTGGAAGCCTCTTCTGTTTAATTCTTGCATATCCCTTGTCCGTTATGACTTCATGTGCCTGACTGTCTGCGTTATACGTCCCCAGTTTCATCCCTGATTCAGCCATTATCCTGCAGCACCAAGCCAGATGCAGGTCACTGGTATTTAATGGCCTCCCTGGTAAAGTGAAGTGTCTGTTCTTTTAAACAATCTTCTCTTCTATGTGAAATAGTGAGTCATTGTACAGGTCAGTATTTATAAATTGTATAATCAGTGGAAGGTAACTGAATGAAAACATGAACTGAAATATATTTAATCGAGTCGTTTCACACAAATATTAAAAACAGATCAAACAGATCAAAAACCTAAATGTGAGCAGTTTGCATGTGATGGGAATGCACCTTGCAGATCCTCCTTTTGCATAAATTACTCCTCTAACATGGCATGGCACAGAGGAGTTCAGGCTTGTGTGCATTTTTAAGTGTTTGCTGTATTTCATTTTAACCACAAGACTAAACCACAGATCCTCTATTAGGTTTAGCTCTGTTCAGTTTGTTGTCCAATCAAGCACAGTTATGCCATGATAGGTAAACCAGGCACTGGTCGTTTTTGGCAGCGTTGGCAGATGAAATCAGCATCTTATAAAGCTGTGGACATTTCACATTGTACCTCAAACAGCTTGGATCCTGCTTCTTTCCACTCAGTCCCAGATTCTGGGACATTGATTTACAAATGAAATGCATGAAGGATTTCATCTGAAAAGGGGACATTAGACCTTCGAAGAGCAACACAGTATTTTTTATATTATTAGCCTTAGTAAAGTACTTCTGATGTTGTCTTTAGTAAGAGTTGCTTAGCATAAGGTATTCACAGCCCAAGTTGTGATTACCTGAGGGTTGACTCCAGCTGCAGTCCATTAATTGTGTATCTCCTGAAAACTCTAAGGTATACTTTGCTTTGCAACTTTAATAAGACTGATATTATCCCTGTCACAACTGGATGTTTTCCTTCCACCTAATTTTCTATTAAAATTGTGTGACACAAAACTCTCTCAACAGCCAACTTATTTAGAAATGAACTTTTGTGTTTTGCTCTCAGTAGGTCCACAGTCTTACCTTTCATTATGTTAGCTGCAACCTTATGTTGCTGCTGTTATCATTAATTGATATGATGTAAGTAGGAAATAGTAAAACTAAATTCCAGGATTTCTGTTTACTGTAAGACATATTTAATGTTTTTCATCTAAAATAAATGAGTCAAATATAAGGAAAGTAATGAATCTATATAGTACCTGAATTTTCCTTTTTGAATTTGAATCAGAAATAACCTTTTGACGCCATTATGATCTATTGACATGACTGTGTGCTATGAAGGCAATGCCATTGTTTTGATGATGATTCAAACTTGTATTCAGGTCTGTTTTATAAATCTGTAAAATGATTTTGTGAAGATTTGTGTGACAGGTTTGTCTATGCATTGTGTCTCTAGACAAATCAGTGTTTGCGTTTCATTGACAGCATGGTAATTTTCGATGAAATCACTTTAGTAAATAGAGCTGTTATCTCTGTGCCATTTTGCCTCAGACAGCCGGTCTTTAGAAAGCGACATCTTAAGTATATGTACCTGCAGGATGACAGGCACCACTCAAGGTTCTCCATACTTCTTTCAGCAGAGGCAAACGGTGGTACATCAAAGTGTTTTACGCAAAAGTATGACTTACTCTCACATGTAAGACTGACGTTAATTACCCTAGGTGCTCAATGGGAGCAAATTGTTCTGGAGTGTCTGCAGCTTTTCACAGACTTTCAGTGAGATCAGATTTAGATAATTAGCCGAGCTTTCTCACAGCCTTTGCAACTGGAAAATAATTGGCTTCTCAAACTGCTGGTGTGTCTACATCTCTCAGCCCCTACAACTTCATACTTGATGCCTCATCTGTGCTGCATTACGCCAATGCTAAGCGACATTATCAGCATGGAGCTGCATATACAGTATGTCCAACACCTGAGACGGACCGGGTAGAGCTCTGGAAATATCCTCCATATGTTTAGCTGAGGAGATCAATAAGCAAGTGATCTAACGTGAAACAGTTGCCAACTTATCCTATTCCAAATCCACTTTATTTTCTTTATATATCATCACTGTGTTGATGTCACTGCAGGTATTTATCACTTGGTGTTATTTTCTCAGGTTACACTTCCCACACAGTTGGACATAAATGTGTTTTTTTGATAGAGGCAGAAATATTTATGTCTGCTTTCATGAAATAGATCAATAGTATAACACCAGAAAGAAGCTGTACAGCACGAGTTCTTCTGATTCCAGACAAAAGCTACTTTTTTTTTTTTCCATTTAAGAATGTGTATCTGAGAAAAATAATAGGTACATTCAGTTGAGAACTTTTCATCTATATCCTGTGGCGGAAAATCTTTACCGAGAAATTCACTACTACACAATGTGAAATGTTAAGTACTCACGTTATTCCTTTGGTACTCAATTTTGAGGCACGATAAGCATCCACTTAACATTTTTTTAAGGGGAATATTGTAATTTGTATTCCACTATGTTCACGTAAAAACCTACTTTTGCTTGTTCTAAAAATAGTTTACCACTTTATGGCTACATGTCTTAAACATTACCAAATAAAGGAGCTGTCTTTAGACACAATGATGTAATTTAGAGCAAGACATATTTTAAAGGACTAGTCGAGTGACGAGTGGTCAGTCAAACTTGATCCCAGGCACAGTTTTGTATAATGGCAGACAATATTGTTCTGTTAGCTTCAATAAGGAGAAACTTTCAGCTGGCACTGTGGAGACATGAGTAGTCAACGTTTCAGTGTCTTCTTTGTTCTGTCAGTCACGAGACTTTACAGGAACACCTCTTGACGGCTCACATGTTTTATGTCCTCCTACTAAAGCTAGTGATTTGCAACATGAAATACAAGTAGCTCATATTTCCACTTCTAATTGTGAATGAAAAGTCTGCATATTGCCATTTCCACTTGTTTCTATATAGTGTCACATTCGTCTGCCAACTTAAGAAAATTAAGTTTCTGAGTGCATGTGTGAACTATGCACTGATGAGAATGTGATGCTCAGACAGCTGAAGTCACAGACGATCAGTCTCAGGTATTAGTATGGAAGCAAACCATCACTTTGGTTATTATCTATGCTGTCTATACTGTGACTCCATGCAAGCAAAGTCCATAAATAAAATTCATGCATCATCTGATTTGATTAACAAAAAAAAAAAAACTCCCAATACTGTACTCTTATCGTTTTGTTTTTTTCACTGCAAAATCTTTCAATTAATGTTTCCAAATAATACTATTATTACTACATCTTTGCTACCTATTGTAAAGTGAAATTCTGAAAAGAGTTTAATTTAACTATGAACTGGCCTGTCTTTAAATGTATGCAATGACAGATAATTAATCCCAGGCTTCTTCTCTTTTTTAACCGCTTTGATCAAATGCACTTGAGAGTTTAGCGATATTACAAGAAAAAGAAAAGACTTGGAGAAAGACACAGACACAAATGTTTGGCTTTATCTGTCAGACAGAGGGAGAGACAGATGGGGAGCAATAGACTTTTTTTTTTTGCAGGAAGTAAACATGCCAATACCCGAGTAATAAGCATGCCTTGTACAGCCAGTGATGATGCATGTGTAAGACAGAGTACAAAAAGAAAGAAAAAAAAAAACACTTTGAAGTGTCATGTTTAAAAATCAAATCATCAATCAGAAGCCTGCCTCTGCCTCAGTCTTCAAGTTCAGAGCCTGAGACAAACAACTGTGAGCTGGGTATGGGGGAAACTTTTAACGACCTCGCGACAAGCCAGTGTTTGCCACTACCTCCCACCATTCTGAATGCACTTTCCCTGAGTTGACAGGATGGTGGTTTTTCTGAGACTATAGCTGGAGAGCAACCGCCACAAGTCACGTTATGTGTTACTTTATGTACTAAACATGCTGCTGAACTTGCACAGTGTCAGTCCAGCTGGAAAACAAAGAACGTGTGGGAGGAAAAGACGGAGAAAGATGCAGTCAGAGTCATGTGAGGTCACTGTGGTGGCAGCCATTATCACCACAGTAATTGTATTGTTCCTTTTCTTTCTATTTATGTGCTTCTTGAACTCTGGCATTGTTTCTGCTCTGATTAATCTTTCAGTCTGACATCAAATCAAGACAAATCATCTGGAAATAAACTAATTATCAGCACATACATTTTCAAATTTTAAAAGGTTCATTTTGTTTCTGTGATTTTTTTTCTCACTAAGAGACAAACCGGTTTAAGAACTGCTAATCAGAGTTAACAGCACAAATTGAATTCAATTCAATCCTGTTACAATGTTGAAAGCAAACGTATATCTCTTTACAATGACAACAAATGCATTTATGGAATACATTTTAAGGCACATTTTTTTCCCAGGCTATTTTATTTTTAAGACTTCACTTTTTGAAAAGTAAAGTCCGTAAAAGTTTGTCAGTGTTTATCTGACTTTCTGGCCAAAAAACAAGGACATTGTTAGGTCTTCTTTTCTCCAACTTAAGAAATAAATGGCAAATCTAAATATAGACGTCTTGCAAAATGTTGAAATATCATGAAAAAAAAAAGGGCAAGATAGCACCTGCAGTAAGCAAGTAAAACCCTTCAATTGCCTGTGGTGTTTTAACACCTGATTGTGTGGGCGTTTTTACTAAATTTGCATGTACTGTTCCTTAATGTGTGTACTGTGACACTGTTGGTGCGTGTTTCTGTGAAAACAATGTGCCCTCTATGAGCAACTGAAAGTGGATGAGACAGAGGGGCCCGCAGGGGTTGGTAAAAATAGCCCCAAGGCTGATTAGAAGAGAGGCGGCAGGGGGATTTTAAAAACCTGCTCATTACTGCACCTGTAAGGCCTCTTTAAGTAGCCCTTCTACAAAGCCCAGCTGCTCACATCTGCTGAGAGCTGCTCACATCCTCCAGGGGCGGGACATCACCGCGCAACATGACGACAAAAGTGGGTAAAAATTCTGGCCTCAATACATTCCAACACAAAGAAAAGTAACTTCTGTGATGCTAAAGTTGTGTGCTGCCTGAATTTTTAATGAGATCCTTCACTGACTGTTCTTTTTTTTTTTTTCCATATGGAACCAGAAAGTTTTACATCCAACTTGAAATTAAAAGCTCCATTGATGAATTTTCCGGCGCAGCTTGCCTTCATCCCTCTTGCGGTCGCTGAGGAAAGTTTTATGGCCCACTGCAATCCCCACGCACCTAAATGAAAAACTTGGCATCTAGAGACAAGAAATGACTTACTACTCCTTTAAGACCACTGCACAAACAGCTCAACCATGGTTGATTAAAGCTGTCCTCTATAAAGGGTACAGGAACTCCCAGAGAGTGGTGCTGTGTGCTGTTATTGAACCAACAATCTGTGGGGTCTGAAGAGGCTACGCCCCTCTGTCAAAGGATTGCTATGAAGTCTCAGCCTGCCTTGACCCCGGTTGACTCTCATCAGCCCTCCTGCTGGGACGGTAAAACAAACTAACCCCCCGTAGACAGACTGTTTAGAAATGCGCAGCGCTGAAGGCTGTCCCTGGATGCCTCTTGGAGGTGGAGACGGAGGGAAAGTCAAATACGATGAGAAAAACAGAAGGAAAAAAAACACCTCAAAGATCAACTTTGTAAAGAAACATAAACCAAATGGGTGCATATTTTGGGTTTTGGCACAAACTTTTGTAAACAACTGGCCTTGGACTCAGTCTGACACCACTGGCATGTATTTATTTTTTGTTTTATAAATTTGTTTTCTCTGGCTTTTTTTTTATCTTCTTACCACACAGTTACTGCAGTGCATTGCAAAAGTATATATATATATTCCTTTTTGTATTTTGTCATGTTACAAGCACAAGCTTGAAATATTCTGTAAGACTTTATTTGCAGGGGTGTGCATAAGTCTGACATGACACTATCATAAACATGAGATAACACCTGTTATGAACATGAAGGAGTCTTTATGAATGTGTATGACTGTTCTGAAGTGTAATTCGGTAAAGAATGACACTTAATGCAAAGTTTGAACTTTTAATGGACTTTTAATGCAACTTTTAAAGCAATTTTGGAATAAAAGTGTCATTATTTACTGAGTGGCACTTCATGACAACAGTTATCAAACGTTTTATTCTGTAATGTTTGATGTGATGGAACAGGCATGAGTTGAAAGTAAAATCTTTATGAAATGACTGCTCTATTCTAACACATGAATAGGGTTTGATCTAAACTGTTCCATTGCAGCACTGCATGTGTTTTTAGGTTTATTGTCCTGCTTTAATGTAAACCTCCACTCCAATTTTAAGCCTTTTGAAGCTTAAGAGTTTCTTCCATCTATCTTTGCATACATTGCTGCACTCTCTCTCTCACAAAACATTGCTGTGTTCCAACAGCAACGAGAAGCTGCGTTTGATAAATCATCAGTTCAGTTGGTGACATCCTGCACCGCTGTGAGAGTTTACAGTGTAGAACAAGTTTGGTCCTGGCTGGACCCACAAATCAGTAAATCACGCCTTTGCCCCGCAATGCCTGCTTTGTCCATATGCAAGTTAGCGGAGATGTGAGAACCTCAGAAGCAAAAGAGAGGTAGAGTGACTTCTATCTACCTTGCGCACATTTCACAAAAAACCTCGTAGTTTGTGGGGCACGTAGTTTTGTGAAAAGTGCAACTCACTATCTTTTGTTTTACCACTGAAGAAAAATATCCCCAAAGTGAGTTTAGAATGATGATGTAAGTAAGCCTTTTATCCACACTTTGTGTTTTACTTGTAAGCAAAAAGGTTAAAGAGCACAGTTTTGATTTTGTCAAACTTCAAATTAAACTTTTTATGCCTTTCTTATAACAATTTACTTCTCATTACTCTTCTCAAGTGCAAGTAGACTAATAACTGTAATGTCCAAACTGAGCTACTGTTTCCTGGAGCTTCTAAAGTTACTATGACTCTCCTGACTGCCTGTCTGATCAATGCTGTCTGTGTCTGGCCAGTCAGTTAACTGGACGGTCATGTCTCAGTAGGTTTGCTGTTGTGCTTTAAACTTCTCCTTTGTCTTCTTCAGCTTTACCACAGCTGAAACCCTGACCTTTCTGTTCTGCTTTCAGCTCTCCAGGATGTTTATTTACCGATTTGCTATAGCAAAACTCTGTGGCATCTACAGGACAGCTGTATTTATACTAAGATAAAATTCAGTATAAATCTGCTAACTAGATTATCCCTTTGGACAATGTAAAGTGAGTATAATTTTGAGTAAGAGAGACTAACTCATACGCATACCACATTTTCAGATTTTTATTTTAATATGCCATTTTAAATGATGTAAAACTTTTAACTGTTTACAGTGCAGAGCCACTTCATGTGACTATACAACAAACTGTGTTTTAACAAAGCGGTACAAGAATCTTTACAATACACTGCAGTACATTTGAAGCTATAGCGAAAACCTATTCATGATACAAGGAAGAGCTTTTTTAAAAAAACATGCATTTGCAATATTGTAAAGTAAACAAAACAGGAGAACGCTCTGCTATTAATGTCAAAGTATGACATACTGGAGAGCTGCGCTTTTCAGAGATTCAAGGACAAGCATGTCGCACTCTTTTCTAGTTGGTCTTTGCACACATTTTCTATCTGGCTTCACATGTTTGCAAATATTTGTATTCATTGAGTCAAGGACACTTGAGCTTGCTCACTGTCAACCAGATGTACATGTTGTCTACATATTCCCTGACTAAAGCCTGCCCAGCATAATTACAGTCATCTTCTTTCTGCCTTCCACTAACCTGCCGCCCTTCCACACATGCAGTATGCACAATCACCTCTTCGCACACGAGTGTCAAACACAACCTTTCCATCCTTCAATCTGCCACCCATCCTTTAATCTCCTCTATCCACCTTTTCTCCCACACACAAACGCGGGCTGCAGCCGCAGCTGTATGCTTTCGCCTAATCCCGCTGTCCTCTTGTGTTATAACAGCTCTGAACCCGGCCCTCAGAAGAGGGAGACTCGCCCACATTGTTGTTTTCACAGGCTGCAGCATCTGGACAGATCGACGTCGCTCCTAGAGTGTGCTGTTTTGGGGTCAAGGACGGGATGGAGGGCCAAAAAAAGGATTGCCATGTATCACTTGCTAAAGATAATATACTTTAGAAGAGATAGATGAGCGTAGGATAACTTAGTGAATCGATTCTACCTAAATGTATTGTTCACTTGTTTGCTTTTTGTGCTCAATGTCACCGGGTCAAAACTCGGAGTTTAGGATGAAAGCAGAAAAAAAAAAAAAAGTTCAAGTTATAAATCTTGCCATTCTTGTCTCATTTGAACTCCCCTTTCCTCCTGCCTTCCCCGTCAGTTTCTTCATCTTCATCTCGCAGTTTTACTCCCTGTTCCATCTCTCTATGCCTCCCTTCTGGATCACAGCCCTTCTGACCTGCTTTGTCCAGAGCACACAAACATATTTTCTGTGATGTCTGCCAGCTGCCTGGCTTAGCTTGGCTCAGTCCAGCTCAGCTCAGGCTCCGTCTTTTTCATTTTTTTCTTTTTTGTTGATGATCAGCGCTGAACTTGTCTAGCCTCTCCCATGCAATCATCAGGAGCCTGGGTCCTCCAAGGCATTTCCTGGGTCACCTGAGCGGTGTACTGCCCTCCCCTCCCAAACATCCTCATGCTCCCATTCCCTTCGTTGCCTCTTCCTGCCTGGCTTGGAAGGTCCTGAGAGGGGTCAGTACAGCCTGGTGCGTGAGTGGGAGCCATACTGTGGATATTTATTATTTCATTTAAGCCCTCTCTTTGGTCCAGAGAGTAAAGGGACCATTGGTGTCTCATATGGGTTGAAGGATAGTTCATAAGGTGACCATGTGAACTGGTGAACTGCAAAGCAAGCTTGGGGGTGTATGTCTCTGAGAGCATTGTCAAAAAGCCCCCTGAAGAGTTTAAGCAACTAAAAGTTTATACGACATGATAAATTCAGGAGAGTGCACATGAATGAGCAGCCACACACAAACGTTACGCTGCTTGGTCCAGGGAGAACTAGTGCCTTTTAGGTAATTGCATCATTTATTTTATGTGGTTTTGAAATGGCACGTACTAAAATGTCCCTTTCCCCCCCCAACCACAGGTTGGAAGACCGCAGCAACTGCAGCGTTTTGAACGTTAACATATTTTTTTATTTGTATTGGGAAATTTAGACTTCCCTGGCGTATCGTGTAGATCTGTAAAATTAAATTCTATTTTTAAGGATTGGGACATTTTAATAAAAGAGGCTTAACAAAAACATTTTACACTCAATTCCAGGTTTTTTTGGACTTAAAAGTGAGACCATTAGGAATCATTTCCAAGATTTCTTTCACTGTTATGTATATCCTATACAGTTCAAGCAAATCTGTTTGGGAGAAGAAAATAAAGAAAATGCAGCTGCCTGGTTTCATATGTGTGCACACTTTGAAATCTATGCTTTCTTGAAACACCCTTTGCATCAATGTCAGCATTCATTCATCTTTGGTTGGAGTCTGTCAGCATCCCACGTCTTGGCTGAGTAATATTGGCAAACTCCACAGCCCTCTTCAGATGACCCCAAAGTTTTTGCCTAAGATTTTGTGCGGGAATCTGGCCTAATGACTTTTATCAGGTCTAAAAGTCAAGTTTTGGAACCTGATAAAAAGTCCAAAACTTGACTTTTTATCAGGTGAAACCATTGTGATTTGAATGTTTGACCTCACTGTGATAGTACATATTTCTTAAATTATGTGCTTTCTTACAACAACAAAAACAACATTTTCCACAAATATCAATGTCCCACTGAGGAAAAGGCATCGATCTTCTGTCAGGCTTAGTTGAGGTTTGAAGAGGACCAAAGCACAGAGACTGCAGCAATTGAGAACTTTATTAAAGAAAGAAACAATATGACTTTGCAGCACACAAGGAAACACAAAGGAACCAGCTAAACAGCTATATAAGACAGATCACAGCACAGAAGGAACCAGCAAAGGAAAACTGGTCAACTTATATACCAAGATTTAAAGAGACAACAATAAGAGGGAAATGATTTTTATTGTGAACTTAAACATAGGACTCAGGTCTGCAGACTTCCTCATAAGGACTAAAGGAAGAAACTGTTTACAAAACATCACCGACCCAAATGGCATCCGCAATTTGTTAAAATGTACATTTTTTCTCAATGTCTAAGCACTTTATGGAAAGCTGTACATTTACACAAACCTGTAAAAGTCAGGAAAAGAAAACTGAAGTGTGTGTGACGTCTACAAAATGTGACTGTTTGTGTTGTGTCAGGCGGCCTAATTGTTCTTTTAGAACAAAACCTCCATCTGCTGAGTTTGCCTCTGGGTCCAGTGGTGAAGACTGTACCACACAGTGGAGTCTAATGGAGTCCATCACAAAAGGCAGAGTATTTAAAATAATAAGTGTATAATTTATTTAATGGGCATATTATTCCCACTTTGAGCACAGTGCTGTCTGATGTGATAATGCATCCATCTTGTGGTAAAACCAACACTGGTACTAACCCTGCTAATAGGAAGGAGAAAAAGAGAAACATTAAGTTGTCATATGTTGTCGTGACACATTGTGATGCAAGAGGATGTGTGGGTTTTCTGAACTGAACAACAACCTTTAATCTGAAGCGCTGTAGTTAGCACAGATGCACGGGCACCATTGCTATTTCTGGCCCAGAAAAAAACAAAACAAACATAAATAGAAAAGTCTGCAGGTTCAGTTTTATAAAAACAATATTTTTTATATTTATGAATATGTCAGTTTTGCTGTTTACATGAGTCTCCAACTCAACAATATGTCTGAAAATACCCAAATATCAGACTGATAGATTCTCAGTCTGATACAAAAATCTAATTAATTCACTTCCAAGTATAATGCTGTGAAAAGGCAGATGCATGTTTACAACTTTAGCTTTTTTTTTTTGTTGGACTTGGGTAATGACAAAATTATGATTTCTGTGATGAAGAAGAATAAAAAAGAGCTGACGTGCATGTGGGTTGTGCAGTAGGTCAATGATCTAAAGCAAACCAACAAGTTCACCTATGAAATGGTATAAACAAAAGTCAGAATAAAGGTTTCATAGTGGCACAATGACTTATTAGGTTTAGGGTAGAATTACTTTATTTCAGAGAGGCAGGTTGGTTTGGATGAATATTTTCCCCCATATTAATTAAACTATAACTTAGTCAATCTACTTGAGAAGTAACTCAGCCCAATCCTTCAGCCCAATCCAAATGAAAAATCAAAGCAAATTCATATTGATTAAACAAAAGATTTGGCAGGTTAACTAAAAAAAAAAAAAAAAGTAATTAAAACATAACCACAGCTCATAGGTTATGCTGGTAGTTAACCCAATTTTTGTTTTATAAACAGAAAAGCAACAGTTTTTCCAGTTCTGCTAAAATGACTAAATCCTTGATTATCAAATGATATAATAATTTGTTAATTCTTATTTTGATACACGGAGTTAAGCGCACAATTAAAACAGACAGACAGATGAGCGTACTTTAATTAGCCGTTTTCAAGAAAATGTGCCTGTTGCACAAAACTTAATACCCACATGTTCTGCTTTTTATGGGGGAACGATTGTGCAACAAGATAATATTTGCACACTAATTATTCAGGCTCAGGTAGCCAGCCTGTCAGTTACTTGAGAAATATGCCTCTGGTAGTTTATCAAGAGAAGTGCTTAAGAATGTCATGTTTAGTTTCCACATGTAACAGAATTAAATATATATATATTTTCAGTCTTTGTCTTCAAGCTGCCTTATATGTAAACAAGGGGCATGTTTATGAGCCTAACTGACCAGCAGTATGCAGCAACAGGTAGGAGAGGGGCGGCACTGAATAACTGAAAGTTCCTGACGGAACAAAGAAGACTCTTAATTTTTGGCACTTTCTCTGGCATCTCAATAAAGTACCTCAGACAGTCAGACGGTGGCTATAAAAACAAACATTTTAAAAATCTTGATATTAGAAACGGGTTTGTGCCTAGTTTTCCAAGTACGTCGACATTTCAGAGAAACCTACATTAGATTTAAGGGCAGCTACTAAGAACCAGTCCACCATTTCACCACTGTGCAGCTCTCAAATGTCATTTTGTTGCAAGGGCTTGGATTGCTTTTGGCGCATACGCCGCCTTCGTGTGAATACACGTATGTATGCACATGCATATTTTCATTATGTGTGTCTGCAGCTTAAACTGAGATTTAACCTGTTTGGGGAAATTTCAGTGCAGTCTGGCCAATATCACCTGCTTCCCCAAAGCCAAATGGAGGCTGGCTGGGGAGCCCGAGCACGACAAACCAAAGCAGCCCGGAGTCCTAACATCATTATAGGGCTGAGCGAGGCAATAAAGCCAAGTCTTTGGAGATTCCTTCAGCTGAAGCCAGTGTACAAACCCTTTGCTCTTCTGTCTCGCACATGTGATCTTTTTGCCCCGTCTTGTACAACAAGATGATAGATGATTTTATCTTGAGGCTCTATGTGAACTCATCCTGGCTTTCATCAGCTGGAAAAAATAACTAATACATTCATATGTCAATACTCATTTTGAGCGGATGCCAAGTTCTTGTTTTCCTTTTTACAACAGAGACTACAAGCATTAATTTCAGATGATAACATGTCAGCAAAGACGCGAGCAGCCTCGCTCGGTACAACACCGAACAGATGACGGTATCGCTTAGTGGAACAAGACACGGCTGGATCCCATCTGCAACCAGTTGCTGCCGGGAAGAAAATGAGATTAATGATTTTACGAACATGATGAATGGCTGAGATCAGTGATGACAGGCTTTGAGTGACAGGTTACAGGTGTAAACTCTCCCCAATTCCCAAAACTCTTAAACCCTTACAGTCACTCCGTCCCTCTCTGCTTCTGTGAGAACAAGTGTGACAGCCGCTCATGTGCGCCAAACCGGCTTTCCTCTCTGGCGAGCCATGACAAAACGCCCCGTCTGAGGTTATTAGGCGATGTGTGACCTGTGACCCCCGTGTAATAAACACGATTATCCACTTCTATGAAGCCTGGCCCGTCGGTAGTCACCGGCTGAAACCCTGGGACTTTGCTGCTTGTTTGAGACACTCTGTCTTTGCCAAGCACAGAAACAGTTAAGCTGTCACACATCAGAGACGACAAGTAGCAGCCTTTGGTGCAGCTCAGTACCAGTTGGTCCAATTGTTGAGAGGGGGAAAAAAAAGAGAAATCAAAGGCCTGCAAGAAAACAGCTGCAGATGAGGTTAGAGTTACAAAATAAAGATGACGAGGAACAGAGCTGACTGTGGTCATTTGTGGGAGACGGAAAGTCGAACTTTTAAAGCCATTATGGAGCTGCTGGTATGCCGGTTTTGACAAGACGTTAACGTTTGCTGACTTTTCCCATTGACGCCGCGTCTGATCTAGAGAGACTTCGAAATATAGGAGATGACTGAGAACACACCGAAGTGGTAATTAATGTCCCCTGTCATTTCACAGCAGTTTCCTAATGCAAACATTCAGGCTGGTCTTGCTTCCTCTTTTGTCAATGAGTGTAGTATTTCTCCAGTCAGTCTCCCAGGTTTATTGGTCGACTACCAAATGCATCCCAAAAACACACCCTCATCATTAAAATGCTCTCTCTTTTTAATTGTTCAATTGTTTATTTATTTTTTTATACGATGTGCCTTGGAATGTGCTCTGCATCTTTTCAAGTATTTCCTGTAAGAAATCAATAAATTAAAGGTTTAAACTTCTTTTGCATCACATCATTCTTCCACACAATCAATTTTTGATGGTCAGAGCAAGAAGCATTTTTACATCCTCTTTTAAAAAATGGTGCAAGTCCTTACTTTATATGGTCATATAATTAGATTTACAAGCATGTTGGGCTGGGTCTCTCTTTTGGCATATGTTCTGCTTTTTGGAGAAATATAGCAGATCGTATCATTACATAAATCAACAAGAAAGCTGCCAAATCTCTTATTCTCTGTGGAATTTGTCCATTAAAATTAAATGCAGAACTTATTATTTTTGTTTTTCCAGGGTGATTAAGCCAAACTAAATAAAAAAATATTGCTTAATATTTATATGGCTGGATATTACACCGCTCATGGCAGTGTATGACAGATGACTTGCAAAAAAAGGTCAATGAATGTACTGTTCTTCCTCCTCCAGACATAGTACTGATCCACAAAACTGAAAAGCTCAGATATTGATTTATTGCTTCACAGAACAGAATGCCAAAAACTCTTAAGCTTATTTATATAGTTGTAAGCAAGCTGGAGCTCACTTTTCCCGTACTTTTGGATCCGTATCGGTTTACATCTTGGAGTTCAGGAATGGAGCCCTCGAGCATTCAGCCAAAAACATGAAAACAGAAAACTCACTGGGTATCTTGCTGTTGGTCTGTTTCTGTTAGTTGGGACTATTTCCCAGCCTGCCTCCTCCAAAATCCGATGACAGTTCTTGATATATTCCTCTTTCTGCCACCTCAAGGTGGCATAGCTTCTGTTAACTCTAAGCTATGCTTTTAACTACACCTGTAGGTACATTTACATCCTTTGTTGCAAACATCCAGTAAACGGTGAAACAAGCTGCAAATAGTGAAACTAGATACACACACATAAATGGTGCAAAATCCAAAACTCACAAATACAAAAAAAAACAACAACAAATGCAACTGGAAAAAGTTGTAAACGATAAATGTTGCAACCACAACAAATAGAAGGAAAAGCCTACAATCAACAAAACAAATGCAAACGAATAATGCTAACACCAACAGGATGGACACGAAAGTGAAAAAGCTGCAAATAAAAAACCAACTGCAAACTTGTTCCGCAGAACGGAAGCGCACCACACCATTGTGGATGTTGTTGTCGGGTGTAGAGAATATTATCTATGTAAATATGCTGCCCTTCCATAGTATTGTAAAAAAACATGAATTGTAACACACCGTTCTTACTTTCTTCCGAACCATTAAATCATGACATCCTATCTCTTGGAGTGTGACCCCCATGAGTTTTTCAGAGTGTGACCCTATATGATTTGTTGGTCGACTCCCCCTAGTGGTCTGGAGCATTTCTGTTTTGTGGAGTCAGTTTGAAGCATCTCATACTTGCTGGTGTTTTTACTACTTGTGACATTTTCCCGCTTGCTCCTATTTCCTGTGGTTGCAGCATTTTTCGTTCGCATATGTTGTGTTGATTGTAGGTTTTTCCTTCTAATTTCTGTGGTGGCAGGAGGAGTTTTTGTCTTCAGCATTTTTCTGTTGCATTTCTTTTTTTTATGTTTGTGTAGTTTAGAGTCTTCTGCATTGAAAAAATGGACCAGCTGTTCTGTTAAAGAAACAAACTAAATGCATCAGAGTATAAAACACTGCCAGGGTCTGATGAGAAAGGCGGCACCTTTTCGAAATAAAAAATCTCATGAACTGAATTTGTTTCAAGATTAATACCTAAACTTAAGCAAATATAATTCTGTTTGAAGATGATCACATCCTGATTGCTGCAGCAAATAAAAAATAAATAAAACAAAAGCATGATAAAACTGTCGGACAAGCGCGATTAATAAATGCATAGGCGCATATGATTGTGCTTAGAGTTACACAATAATTATTGTAAATGTTCTCAGGTGGATTATTGTCTTTGCAAACTGCCACCAATTCACTTACATGTGCTTACATGACAATAGATGGGGAAAAAAAGAGCCAGAAAAGAAAAGGTTTGGACAGGGCAGCGGAAGAGATCGGTTAAAGCGTAAAAGCTGTTATTCTCTCATGAGTTTCCTTCAAATGGCCTTCTACACATGCTGTACTTTTTCCTCTGAGTCAGAATGAAAGGCAGCAGCAGGGAGCACAGGGGCCTGATTCACACCGCTCTAAATGGACCTGACATCCTCTGATATTGCATTCTCTTTTTCCTTTTTTCGCTAAAGGTCGAGACTTCCCTACCAGCCTGCTTACTGTTCGTTGTTGTTTTTTGTTTGTATTTTTTCTTTTCCTAAAGCCCTTAAGCACACTGAAGCAGCGCGTTCGCAACTACAGTCTCATATCTGCAAATGCACACCCACATTTGCAGGAATACACTGTCAGCAGTAGAAGCACAACTTATTGGAAGCACAATGTAGCTTGAAGCATCTAAAGAGCAGCTAGGAGGAAAGATCTCCAACAGTTTCGCTTCTGCCGCTTTCTTTGCATTTGCTAATGACCAGCAGGACAGTGAGTAATATGCCAGGGAATAACACAGAAATGTCAATTTATCTATGTGTGTGAATAAACTTATGGAAAGTAGGACAATGCTGATCAGAAATGCTCCACCTTCTCGGAGAAGAAAAAAAAAAACGCTAACGGTCACCTTGGATACAGTGAATCTCACAATCCAATTTGCTTTCGCAATCACACAAGCATGTTTTAACACAAACTCACACGGCGACACACACTGCAAACACACACACACACATGCATGAAAGCATAAAGACTTCAACTCAACCGCACTTTCCTCCCCTCACTTCTGCACGCACACAAAAAAGCACAACACCACAGAGAGGCTTTGCTGAGCTCCCGCTTCGATGTCCAACCTCACTGTTGCGCAGGGCTCATGAAATCAGGCTGTCATGCCTACGCTTGACAAGTATCCTTGACAAAGCAAATCCCAATCTATATGCAGCTTGGCAGACGGGGACCTTGTGAAATGCTAATGCCAGGGACACTTTAGAGGTTGTTGCCCTCTGTGGTTATTTTTTATTTATTTTTTTTCCAACTGTCTCTTTCTCTCTCTCTCTCCCCCTGGTCTTCCTGTTTGAAGAGCAGTACTGGAGTGAGCCAGCTGGGGGCGGTGTCTGCACTTGCTCCATCAATCACTCCCTTTCCTCTCTCCCTCTGCCTTCTCTTCTTGTTATTCATTAAAGCGCTTCAGAATAATAAGTCCCTAAGAAACTGGGAACATGTGATGAAGTCGTAGTTAATAATGTATACACCTCCCCTCCCGCCCCGCTATCTTTCCCCCCCTTTTCTTTCCTTCTCCCTCGCTTCTCTTCCATAACCCTCTCCCCATTTACCCCTCTTCTACAACCATGTGCTTCACCACACTCAATGCACCGTGCCCTTTTGGGGAATAGGGCTAAACATGCATTAACATATTTATTCCTTAAGGACCCATTTCAGAAAGGAAAAAAAAAAGTGACAATATGGGAGATGTTTTAAAGCCTTCAGAATAACTTCCCGCACCTATTAATACGGATCTTAAATTGTGCAGTCCTAATGTGTTGATGAGCTCCAAGTATCCATCAGGAATTAGAATGTGGTTTTTCCCACTGAGGGGCTCACACAAAAACACTCCTGCTGTTGCTAGGTCTATCGTAGTGTCTGTGGAGGGAGATTTACGTTGGTGCTGTGATTTGCCAGAGAGGGCCTTCTCTCTGTGATGCTCTCCATGACGTAGAGAGGGGCTGCCGTCCTCTTCTCAGTTCAGAGTCTTTTGGAGATCGCATCTAGGCATCGACTTCAAATGGAGCAAACGAACACCACCAGAAAATCTGTTTAAGCCATCAAGGCGTTCTTTCTTCTTCTTCCTCTCTCTTTTGTAGAGACCGGTAGGCTGAATATTTCCAGATATCACAGATAATCAGCATTCAGGCCTTGTGGTTAGAAGAGGCAGACCCCGGGATAGTCCTATCTGTCTGACTCAAAATCCATTCATATTTTTTCGCTGATCTCACGCCGAACTCATTCGCTCTGTGGTCACATAAAAAAAAAGAAGTCTTTTTATCCTACGGCCTTAAGGGAGACACACTTTCAGCGGCCCAAACGGGGAACAATAGGAACGTCATTGTTCTGCTTCGGCAGCTCAATTATTGAAGCACGGGAATCGATGGCATAGCTCTGGAGTATTTTTATAAGAAGCTGAGTAATGCATGGTGCTTATGACACTGTCACAGGAAATGGAGGATAATACTGTGTACACTGTGGAAAAAGCAGGCTCAGGAGAATCCAAATCGATTTAATTCAATTTGGGTCAGCCTGTCTTATTTCAGAGTTTTTTTTCTCTTTTTTTACTTTAGGCAAAAGAAGAATATCTGGAAGAAGTTGTTTTTAGTCTCCTGCCTGCTTCCTCTTTTTTTTCTTTTAACCTTTTCTTCCTGTATTTGTCCTGCTAAGAAAGTAAATAAAATCTTGGCGTAGATTATTTCCAAAATTGACTGTATCCTTCATGCTTCTCTCACATTCCCCTTCCGTCTTTCTTTCTCTCCCTCCCTCATAAGCTCCAGATGCAAATGTGACTGTGTGTCTTCCCTATAAATAGCAGTCGCCAGAGGGTTTCTTCCAGGAGTCAACCACACTTTCTCCAACGTACCAAAATAACCAGGGAAGGGGGGGACAGTGGGAGAGCAACACTACGGCAATTCAGCCATTCTCACAGTTGGTAAGAATATTTTATCAGCCTAGAAATAAGGCAAAGAGAGAGACAGAAAAAAGTTTTGAGTGATTCGTCAGCATCATCTGGAGCAGCGTCCTGATTGGACGCCTGCTTGACGGTGCTCAGCAGTGATTGGCTCTGGCAACATGCCCCATTTTGGTGCGTATGTTTCTCTTGTGGTTGGAGATTTGAGTTTAATGAATTTCACAACCGTCCATTGTGTTAATAATAAGTTTACAATTAACCTTTAAATACCAGTTGGGTATTTGAACCGTCACGGCTAGCAGAGTCATTGGCTTCCAAATGAGGAAGCATAACAGCTTCAACAAAAAGGCAAATTACAATAAAAACAGCTACAATTTCATTTTTTTCTGTTTTTTTTTAACTATCTTAAAATTCTATCTACGCTGCAAAGATACTTTTTGATGATTCTATTCATTGTCATGTTCCGCTTTTCAAAAAATATCTTTTCCGTACATTCACTGCAGTTTACCGACTGTGTTTCAGTGGATTTTCAGGCGTACAGACAAAGTCAGACTCTTAATGTTGCTGTAGAAATGCCTTCATGGCTGAATACATAATGCAAAGGTGTCATGATTAATAGAGTGAACGTGAATCACCAACTGTGACTGTTTCACCGTGATAAAGACGAAACTGCAGATGATTTATTTCCTTAAGTGATTTATTATTTAAAATGGTTTGAATAAAAGTAACACAACAAAGTAAGTAGAAAGTGTAAAAAGTACCTTGAATCCTGAACTATATTTTACATTTACTAATTAGGGTTAAAAACACACAAAAAGTAAGAGAGGTTTATTGGAAGAAAAAAGAAAAAAACATTTGTGCTTTTTTTTGCAAATACAAGTAAAATGAATGTGTGTATATATAATGATTACAAACTGAAATAAAATTTTAATTAAATCCCATTTAACACAAATAATTTTTTCCTATTTTCATACTAATGTCAACAAAGTGGAACAAAATTTATCAAAAGTTATGCTGCAATCATTCCTCTATTTTAAATCTGTTAATTAAATAGTTTTTTTTCCCCACTAAAACGCATCCAAACAAAAAATTCAGTTTTTCAATTAAAACAATAATTTGGCTCATGCTGCTTTATTTGTCTTCCTTCTTCTGAAATTTCAGCTTATTTTTGCATTGTCAAGACATCAAACACGCCAGAATGCTGTCAATTCCACTGTCATTTAGCACAATTGTGCAAAAATAATTAAACTTGTAATCTCTGATTAGAGTTGAAAACATTAAATTCAGCTGCTTTGAAGCACAATTTCAAAAGGATTTTCTTCTTTGCTTGAAAGTAGATGAAGAACAATGCCGTTTATTTTTTTAAAATGAAAAAAAAAGAGTACAGATTTGGATGAAAAATGACAGAAACCTTTGTGCTCATCCTTCTGTTTTCACACACGAACACCATGCAGGTTCACATCTGCACACACGGTCCCCTGCCTCTCTGTCCTCATTAGGAAGCCTGCAATGTCTCACAGCTGATTGTGGGGACTCCACGATGATCCTGATGAAGTCTTTATTTTCCATCCCAGCTCACTAATCAATTTCATATTCTCCGCTTCCCACATACAGCACAACCCCCCAACCTTGTCTTTCCTCCGCCACTTATTTCAATCTCTCCTCCTGAAAGCCCAACACTGAACCAGAAGTGAGACAAACACCCATGGAAATCGTTTCAATAAAGAGCACCATCGTATATCTGTGTTGCTAACACGGTGGAAGCAAGATGCTAAAGGAAAGAAGAGGGGTAATAGAAACATCAGTGGATTTAGTATTTACATTACTTGAAGCTAATGGAAGCATTTTACAAAACCTGTCCTCTGAAAACAAACAAACAAGCAAAAAAAAAAACTGTACCTGACAAATACTACTCCGATTCTGCAACTTGGGGTTATTCATACATTCAAATCTGCTGAACAGTGGAGCAATAGCAGAAAGGATGTAGGGTCAGTTACACGGCATACAGCTGGGTGAATGAGGATGAAAAAGTATTTAAAAAAAAATCAAATGTACACAAAGCCATTTTGCATGTCACCAGAGTGCAGCCATGCGCAACCTTAAACACGAGCTGTACAGCACAGCCCCAATAAACGACGGCCTCTTGTTACTTTAATGTATTCACTTAAACCAACCTGAATTGCATTCTCTGTGAATGATATCACTGCTGATGAAAATGCATGAATACTCATTCACAGGCCCAACCTCTCAGAGGTGGCTGCGGCTCTCTCCCCGAAGAGACTTTACTGTTGGATTGTTTAAAACCGCTCACTCTCTCTCCCCCGCTGCCTGTTTCCCACAACATGACTCGGGCGTGAGACCCCGTGTCGCGGAGGAGTCAAGCCGCTTGAGTCCTGAGACAACGGCCTCTAATCCACTGGTGTTTTTTTTCAAAGCAAGATGAGGGGGCAATGGAGTGCAAGGCAAGTGCAGATTTTAGTGGAGCAGCTAAGCTATGGTAAAATATTTGGCCCCGGCAGAGCAGGGATTTTGCCTCTGAAACTACACGCTCCAATCCACTCGGTGCCATCTTTTTTTTTTTTTTGGGGGTGGGGTGTGTATGTGAATATATGGATGACACTGAAAATTGCACAATTGGGTTTGAGCTCACGTCTTTAAGAATGCAAAGAAAATAAATACAACGGGAAACAATTTGCTCACTCGCTGATATAATATTGTTGAGGTGGTCAAAATAAAATTTTACTAAACATTAACCAGTAGAAAAAGAAAAAAAAAATCATACATTACAATTAAGTCTGAAATTTTAGATACATTTATTTTTTTTTCAACCAAGAAGTTTGTATTTGGTATGAAATGAGACACTGACAAAAACCGATGAAAGAAACTCTATCTGTAACATATACATATTTGTGTTTTGTTTATATTTACATTTATATCTTAATATGTCAAACATTTTCAGTACTCTTCTAAATAAGTAGGGAATATTTTATTGGCTTTACAATAACTCTCTTAGTGTTGTATGTTTCCACTATCTTCAATTATGCACTCCTCCTTACCATCACCCTAATCTTCAGCACCTTCCATTAATTCTCTAACAGACTTGTCATTACTTGACTCAGCCACTCCAAAATATTACTTCCACTCATAAACTGCATGTTGGTAAAATGTAAGGATTGCTTTTAAACCTAAATCTGTCAGGGATTAGCAGTTCTATAAAAATATATGAGTGTCTGTTATCACATCAAATACACACACACACGCAATTGTAGTTTTAATGTCTTTGCGCTTTGTGTCTCTCGCTGTTGCAGGGAAACTAACCTATAGTGATATCTAAATCTATTTAGTCCACAGAGGCTGTCGTGTTCGTGCTGCCTGCCATTTGCAGCCCTCTGAAGCTCCATTAGTTGGCTTGGTGAGCTCCAGCTCTGATACCTCGCGGGACGACAAATAACAGCTCTGCTGAAGGCTTTTTGAGAGTGACCGATCGTACATTTGTGGGAAAAGGCCCGCAGCTTAGGAAGAGAAGAAAGAATTCCTCTGTGATTGTCCGCATTCACTGAAACTGGAGGCTTATTCTTACCTTCTTGTCTTCCGCGTCATATTTGCAAGTGATGAAAATGAGATTGTGAACTCCAAAGGATATTTCTGTTGCAGAGAGGTTGAGATATGTATCTCTGTGGGTCTGTTTGCTTTTTTTTTTTTCCCCCCCCCTCCTTTTTCTTCAGTGGCAGAATTATTAACGGGGACCCAACATTTAGTGCTCCGGTAACCCCAGTGATTAGGTCCTGCTGACAGTTGAAGGTAAAGTTTATTGTTACTCGGGGACCCAGGCTGCGCCGCCATATTAAAAACGGGCCGTGCATGCAGAGCTGTTCGTGAAAGCAGGCGCAGGGAATGAGGAGAGATCAAAGGAGTGCCCCGGTGAGCTTCTCCTCACTACAGAGATACTGTTCAGATGGAGGAATGTGTGTTTCTGCGAGTGTGTATTGTGAGGGGTGGAAAGAAAAGAGCGGTAGATACTTTGAAAATACTAAATTAGATTGTGTGAGCCAAGTTCGGATTAGAGCTGAACCTAAATGTAAAAAAAAAAAGAAAAATGTAATTTACAATTGTGTGGGGGTCTTTTTCTCAAGAAATGCAATTATTCAAAGCAATGTCCACTGTCACCACATGCTTGCGCTGGAAAAGGGATTGTTGCAAAGTCAATAACTTGATGTAACCGGATGGGCTTCCACATTAATAATTACTTCCTGACCGTTATAAACTTAATTTGACAGCATTGTACAACTTGGACTGAACTAATGCATACAATTGAATTATAATGTTTTTATATGTAAGAATATCTTTAGACTTAATGTGTTCATATGATTTGAATCATTTATTTCTTGAGATTATTCTATGTTGTAAATTGGCATTGAAAAAGAAAAAACTGAAATTTAGAAATTCTTGAAAAGGAATTTTAGATGAAAGTACATACAATTTTAATTGTAAAATAAATTAATTATATAGTGTATTGTGTACATATGTATAATGAATTATATGTAATATTTACACATATGTAAACTGGGATGAAGTAAAACTAAACATGTTTCACATCAAACTTTAGAAAATAAGCTAATTGAGGACACAAACTGCATTATAACACACTAGCAATTTAAGTAGTACCAAATTAATGCAGTGCATTCTTAAAAAAAAAAAAAGAAGACATTTGTGCTGTGGCCAATCAGATGCTCAAGTGTACAGATAAAAATGCCTTTCTACCTGCAGGCAGCCCAAGGCACGTCATTAGTAGAAAAAAATTTGATGCCCCGTACAGGCGCTTAGAACTATCAAGAGCAGCGAAAAGTAAGAAGTCATCAGTTTTTCTCCAAATTTCAACATGTCCTTGACTCAAATGCAGCAGAGACAGAGAGGAGGAGGCAGAGGGCCTGTAGGATTAGGCCTTTAGGTGTCACTGTACTTTCAAGAATCTGTCTTGCCTCCACAAACACACAAACGTGCGCACACACACACACACACACACACACACGCACACACCCACACACACACACACACGCATTCACAGAGGCAGCTCTCTACTAAAATGGTGTCACGTCAGGGCATCTATTGTTCAAGAACGCTGGGTTTGGCTCTCATTCGGTTGTGGCAACACAGAGAGGGCCGGCGTGCTGCACTGAAGTCGCCGTCCTCCAGAGATGGATGATTAATGGCTGAAGCCACAGCACCGGAGCTGCTCTCACAAAATCAAATTCTTTGTCGAGACGTCAATCCTGAACTCTTTAACTTTGACTAGCGTCAAGTGATTCTGGCCCACACGGAGACCCAATTCAGCTCAAACTTAAGTCTCACCCTCACAAAAAGCACACGTGCAATCCTGCAACTCTGCGAGCGAAGATTTGCAAGTGGAATTGTGACAAATTGTACTATCGCTTACCTTTAATACGCGTTCTGATTCTGTTCTCGCAGAGTTAAAATTCCTCTTTGAAAATGTGGGAGAAGCAGGATTTGTTTTGTTATTATTTTATTAGAGGCTCAGCATTGCACAGTCAAGACTGCAAGAACACAGTTGTGCCATAAATACATCCATATGCTCTCTGTTTGTGGCTATGCATATTCCTATTCAAGGAAAAACATGCGGTTTCATGGTGAAAGACGTTCGATTCAAAAAATAACCTTTGTAGATGAGAAGATTTGAAACAGTTTTCACCCCCCATCACCATCACCACACCGCCACTCACCCCTCTCCTACATCATATCTCTATGCCTCATCTCCCTCTCTCTCTTCCTCTCTCTCGCCCTCCCTCTCTCCCTCTTTCTCCCTCAACCCAGTGTGATTTTGATCTCTCCATCTACTTTGCCTTTAAGTCTAATCAGCCTTTGCCTCGTTACTCTGGTGGTATTCAGGCCCCTTTTTTCCTTCTTTTTACAAACAAACAAACAAATAAATAAACAACAAGCGTAATCACGCTGCTCCGATGGCTGCAAACACCAGCCGTAAACACATTCTCATAAACACAACGCGGGTTGTTTTGAGTCACCGATCGAGGGGGAGGGTGATGGCGTCTCTCCAATATAAATGTGAAGGTTTATTTGTTAAGGCGCCACGTGTGGAGGGAAATGTCACCTCAGGACGGCGCTCTTGTCACCTTGTTAAGAGTTAGCACGGGCCACTTGTGTGCCAAGCTGAATGTGAAAGTTGAGAAAGTCTCAACGGAAGGCTAATATATATATATATATATATATATATATATATATATATATATATATATATATATATATATATATATATATATATATGTTTTTTTTCCCAGAGGTTAACAGTTCGGGGCCATGATGGGCATGTGCTGTCAGACATGCTTGATCAACAAATCTCTACACTTGCTGTGCTGCCTGCAGTTGGATATTTTCAAAATGTAAATTTTATAATAATAATAATAATAAAAAAAAGTCTTCGCCTTGCCTGCTTTACTTTTTACCCTCCCAAGTTGATTTTTTTTTTTTTTTTGCATCAACACTGAAATGTTTTCTTTATCACAGAAGAAGTGAATGTATTTTTTTTTAGGGGGTGGGGGGACAAACAGCTCTGCCTGCTGAGCTGAAACGAACATTCCTGACAAGATTTGGTTGAGGAGAGGATACCGTGCTGTCTCGTTGCTCTACTCAGGATTCAGCTATAAACATATGAAATAACATTTTGCAAAGATGGAAAAGGCAGAAAGCAGAAACAAGCATTTTTTTCTTCCCTTTTTCTTCCTCTCCCTACAAACTTTTCTTTCCTTTCCCACAGTTTTTTTTTTCTTTTTGTCTCCCCCAGCACCACCTCCTGTTGGAAATTACCTTTAAGACAAAGCGGCTATGTGTTGCGACATGGCATGCTTACTGTACCCCGTGCCTGTTGGGATTTTCAGAGCACAACCTTCCAGGCATGGCTGCACAGGTAATTAAAACTCTTCTGGATTCTTTCTACATTTCTGCTGGCAGGAATGTTCAGGGCAAGACTTCGGGAGACAAAGGTAGCTTGGCACATTCCCCACGCCCCCCAAATCAACATATGTGGAATCAAGAAAGGGGGGAAAAAACCCCCCAAAAAACTAAAACAAGTGAGACTGGAATATAAATGTTCAACAGCGCTAATGTGAGCGTGAGGAGAGTTCAGGGGGGTAGTGTGTTTGAGCAGAGATAGGCAGCAGCCTGTATAGGAGGCTTTGTGACCTATATTGAGGTAGGAAGGAGTGATAAACATAAGAAAGAGGGGAGAGGGGGAAGAGGAAATGGGTTGGGGAGCCAAAAAATGCAAAGAAAGGAGCGCAGAAATAGGAGGTGATAGATGGGAATTGCCAAAGAATGAAAGAAAGAAAGAGGCAGGTGTCTTGACAGTGGCATGCCAGATGACCTTGGGCATGTCACGCTGCCATCTGTTTCCTCTGTCTGGCCTGTCAACATACCTCCAACTCCAGTTTAAACATGACATTCCAGCTTCCCCGCACACTGACGGGTAGCCTTCGTCACCCCGACAGAGAGCCCCCGACAGAAAGCGAGAGATAACGGAAGAATCCAGGGAGGCATCATGAGCCAGAGAGCGAGGAGGTAGAGGTACGGTGTGGCCGAGTAAAAAAAAGGGAGTGACCTTTCCCTCCGCCAGCCTGTTTTTATGAGCTGATATTGTTATCAATGTATTACTCCCCGGATGGCCACTAGAGCTACAATAACGCCATTGAGCTGACAGTCCATCATCATCGGACAAAGAGGGGCGCTAACGCTGACATCCTGTGGGGCACTGGGTTGCATCTGATTGCGCTCATAAATGAGCGCAGCTCTCATAAAATCATGTGGTAACTGCTTAGCAGTGCACAGGGTGAATGCTTTTGTTATCAGCGGCTCGAGTGACACGCGGGGCCGGCTGCTCGCTTTGGTGCCCTGGCTCCTGGTTTTCAGATGAAATGTGCTGTGGCAACAGGGACAAGTGGAAGAAGATAAAAGTAGTGTAATAATTTTTTCTCCTTTTCTTGCGCAGTGTTTATTATTTTAAGGACTTTTTTTCCCCCAGAAGCTGGAAGAAATTTGTCCACTTTTTAAAATTTTTTTTTTAACTTTTGGAGTTAAAACTTTTTCTTAAATTGTGGTTGCCGGAGCGACAGGGGTTTGGTTGGATTTCTATCCTAGCTGGGTGGAAGGCGTCCACGAGAGCGAACCACATGTCTCTACCTTGACATATGCCCATGCTTTTTCCAAATGTTTGAATCAATATTAATCGATTCTTAATGGCTGATTGTATTGGGAAACCATTAATGCTGATAGCTGAATATGTAATGAGGGAAATTTAGTTGAACATAAAGCAATATACTGTAGTCATTGACAATATGTTGATGCTGAAATCAAATTTGTTTTTCTGCTCCATGAAACAAATGCATCCATTTCTTTTGCTTGTTTTGATGACATGCCTTCTGTTGCCTTTGCACAGAATTCTGGGCTTTAAATGCAAAAGTACAAGTTTGGAGGAAATGTAAATAGCAAACAACACATTATAGAGATGGGCACTTGAGTTTGCAGTCAAGTCTCCAAAACAAAGACTTCAGAATTGAGTTAAACTCTGGTGCTAAAGGCTAATCTTCGAACTCAAATATTATGAATCAATTTAATCAGAGATAAAGCCTGTGAGGGTAAATCATTTGTAAAAGAGATTAACATCGCCCTTCTGAGTTACCATAGTGTAGAAATGTAGTTGTCATGGTGATGTTACATTTTTTCTTTTACTTTTCACCCACCTTTTCCCATTGTTGAGACAAAGTCAGTTATCTTCTCTGTGTCTTTTCTACAAAAAATATTGCTCATTGAAAAGTGATTTTACTTCTTGTTTTTGCACCCAGGATGATTACACAGCAGTGGAAAATGATGGATAGTTAGGATTCAGAAGCTAAACTGGAAGCACAGAAGATAAAAAAAATACATCATTTTTTGTGTCAAAGCAAAATCAGGTAAACAACTAATTTAGCTGTGAGCTAGTTAAATAAATGTTATCCTTAAAGCATTTATATACAGTTGCTCAGAAAACTATCTTAGCTCATTTTCTTTTTCTCCCTTTTGCAGGCAAGGTGATATTCTGACATTTCTAAAAAGACTTAACAGAAAGCATCTGGGACTGAGCCAATAACCAGAAAATAATGACATCTGTGATGAAATTCCCAACCATTTCTGAATGAAATAATTACATTTCAAGTCACAGACCAAGAAGTAGAGCCTCTGGTTCGAATTTCCCTCACGTGACCTCGCGCCCTCCAAAACAACAGAATACTTTCCATGCAGTCCTGACACTCTGGGGATTAGGGAAGGTAATTCTACAAAGACCAGGCCCGGCGCTCTCCTCCTCATCCTTCACTGACTGATATGTAGGGGAAGTGGGACCCTGACCTACTCCTGACTGGCGGAAATTGCTCTGACCTCTCAGCGATTTTGAGAGGAAGCCAGACCTGGCACATAGGTGCACTGGCGCTATGGCAACCTCTTCTGACCCCGAGGACCTTTGGCTGGCCTACCCCCTTTGGCCATTTACACACACACACGCACGCATGCACACCACGCACACACACACAGCTCCTGCTAGATGGATTGAGTTACCTCTTAGTGGCAATGGCTGCCTCTGTTTTGCATCCTCTCCTCTATTTTCATCCCGGGAGCCGAGCAGTGCCCCAGTCATTAACACTAGCAGCCCGCCTGTAACGGCAGCTAAAAGGTCTGCATTCATGAGGGACATCCTGGAAACCAGATGTGCATGTGTGGTGAGAATATGTGTGCACGCAAAGGCCCTGGAATCAAACGTGTCCAGAAGCAATGGATCAAGCCCTGCGTGTATGCGCCTGAGCCCCCAGGGTCTAAGCGGTGCACAGGTCACCAAAGGCAAAGTGAAGGTTGGTTGGGAAGGGGGTCACCCATATGCAGACCCAGTTAGCAAAAAAAAAAACATTACTGTTTAATATGACAGGTAATTAATCTCAAATAAATAGATATTTGGGAGCCAGATATTTGTAAATGGATAACTAATATTTAAACACACATATTATATTTCGACTCTGGGGATGTTTCTAAATTAGACACTATGATAAGTCACTCTTGAAAACTTCACCATCTAAAAATTCCACTTAAAGGGTCTTTAAAGAATTACGTGGGTTTATTTTTCAGGACTGACAAAGCATCACTGAGATTTTCATTTACTTCAAAACCCCAGCAAATAATACCCAAACATTGACATGGTCGTTAAAATAGCATAAATAGCCTATGTATTATAAATAAAATGGCCTGACGTTAACACCACTGACAGGCGATGCTTGCCATGGTACAACAGTGTTATGCTGGCAAAAATCTGCATTGACTTGGTTGTTACTTTGACACTTGCCTCCTACCTATACATTCTTGAAGACCAATTACACTTTGCACATGGCAACAGCTTTACCCTACGGTAGCACCTCCAATCGCATCCACCCCTTCCCAGGTAAGACAGCGCTGGGTTTTGGAACATCTCAAAGAATACAAGAAACAGCCTGAAGTTTCCACCCAGCTTCCAAAATCCTACAATACCAAACTGATGTCATCTGTGAAAAGACACCAAATATCCATGAAAAACCTATCCAGCAACTCAGAGGAGTTTCAAAGAACGTTGCTTTTTTCATACAATGCTGCATTAATATGTCTTGGACACAAAGCCACAAACTTTAAGGTGTTTTTCAGGGAGTTTTTTCATGACAGAGGGACACATAGTAGTTCATAGTTGTGTTTCAAACCAAGAATCTGAAACGTGTGATATGCATTTGTACGTAGCCTTACTGTTTGCTATAAAGTAAAACTGTTTTATGTAGACACTGTTTTTACATACACTTTTAGTTTATGTAAAACTACCTACAGCTCAGTGTGAGTGGATGGTGAGCATATGTGATAAGGACATTTCTTCTCAGATTCTCAGTTGAATTTAGGTTTGGACTTTGACCGACTTGTCTGACTCATGAAAACACATTTATTTCATTGTAGAACTGGCATCTCTTTAAGCTGTGATGCAACCTGAGAAGATTCACAAACAGTTACTTTATAGTACTAGTTTGGGCACTGGTGCTGCTGTGGTACTCAAGACTGGTCTTAAGTATTGTTTCTCTATAAAATCATAATTACAACCAGCTATTGAAACTAAGTCTGAAATTCCAAGCTGCATTGAAATACAGTTCAAAACATATATATATATATATATATATATATATATATATATATATATATATATATATATATATATATATATTATTTATTTATTTATTTTTTTTTTTACAATGAAAATTTTAAATTCTGTCACTACATGGAAAGAAAAATTGATAAAACGAAAGAACATTTTTTTCAGGGCAAATATACAGTAAGTTTTTCTGTCTGTGAAACATGCAAAAATAAAAATGCTGAGTGAGTTCAGTCCTCCACCTACACCTGTCATCTCCACTCACTCTGCCTGGAGCTAATGCTAAGTCAGTAATCATTTAGCTGAATGTATACAGAGACTCGTCTGCATTGTTTGTTTGATTTTATACTTGTTTTATTGTCAGATTCAATAGACAAGGGATTTGTAGTTGAGGGTCTGATTACGTAAACGTTTGGGTTCACCTCAATGATTTGGCAGAGATTCTAAATGAAAATGTTAGGTGAACCACTGCAACCAGTTAGTCCAGAGCCTTTTTATAGGTGGGTTTGCTAATGAGCTGCCACTCAGATTTTTTTTTTAGCAACAATTTTTGTTTTAGTGTTTAGTCTCAAAAATTGTGTTGTATTGGTTTGGTTTTGGTTTCCCTCAAAGTTTTGCTTTTGCCTGGTCTTGGTCTTCATTTGGCCTTAAGTTAGACGGTCTTGACACTAGTCACTAGTTGAATGACTTCCAAATGTTTTGAAGTGATAGTAAACAGACAATACCATCAACTTTCCCTATATTTTGTTTATGCGGCAGCCATATTGAATATGAAACTCAGGTTTGCTCGACAAGCTGACTTTCCCACCTGGAATTTAGGCTTCGTCTGGATGTACTTGTTATTTTTCTGTTCCTGTGGTGTGTTCAGGTTGACAGGAAATGTTAGTTTCCCTGGATACATTTTCAGTTTGGGCCTTATCTGGTGTTTCTGGGATCATTTTAAAAACTGCCCTCCACTGACTGCTGGTCATCGAGTCTGACTGCCCAAAACAATTGAATTGCAGGTCAAGATGGTTTTACAAAAGATTGACACAGGGCTGATGAGGGCACAGGGCTTTTAGGATTTTTATTAGTGAAAAAGAAAATACCTCTTCCACTTTTACAACTTGGCTTTGGTCTATTGGATAAAATCACCATAAAGAACATTGAGGTTCGTGATCAAAATGCGACAAAAAGGTGACAGACTTATCGGTATTAATACTGTCGTAAAGCTTCACATTCTGACTGGTTGAAGCTGTTTTGGTGCCAATAAGATTGCCGATGTCACCAAGGTAATCTTCACTGGCTAATTTCATACATGGGAATACAGCTGAATGTAAGATATTAAACACAGCAGGACGCTGTGAATTCCTTTCAAGATTGCTAATAAGAGTTCTAATTTGTGTCTCTATATAGTTCACCTTTTTCTTCACGAAGGAAGAATGAAGGCAATAGTGCCAGGAAATGTTTTCAATCCACAGTGAAACATGGCAGCCAAACTAAAATAAAATGAAAATAGATTGAATACATTTCAGAGTCCATTATTTTCTCCCGTTCAGAGCACTGCTAACACTGGGTTGAACTGTCCCATTTTGAAGCAGCAATCCATTTTTGACTAACTGATATCATGCAGCCTGTCACGTTAGTCTGCGTGAAACAGCGGGTCTATTCCTCATCTCAGCGGCCGCTCGCTTATAGTGGGGACAAACAACATTTCCTTCTCATTTGGAAAGAAATAACGGGGCCAGAAACTGTGCTGGCAGCTAAAAAGAAACTACACCCCAGAGCTAGAGCGACACCCGGAACCAAGGACACCAGGCAGCTATTATTTCTTTACTTTTTAGTTTTTAAGAATCACTTAAGGAGCTATGCAGACTTGCTTATTTTAGTTCTTAAATTGCTCTCTGTAGTTCCAAGCTGGCAAACTGTTCTTTACCAACTGGGCAGTCGCTTCCACTGGACACCACAGAAAAAAAAACACAACACTTCCACAGTGACCTTGATTGGGGAATTGAAGGCCCCTTAGCCCATTTTAGTGGGTACGATCACATTTCCATTCTGACTATTCCAATTTTCATGACTTGCACAAGCAAATCCGTATGCCGGAGACAGCTCCATTATTAGTGCGCCTTGCACAGGGCTCAGTGGCAGGATATTGCATAGAGGAGCGTATAACAGCTGAGCAATGCGAGTCGGGCAGCTGGGCATGCAGGTATTGTAATTTTAATTCCCTTCTCAATTCCCACGTCCCCATACAGTGGGGCTGTTGTTCTTCTCAAATGAGTCTGATGTAAAATGTCACTGAAAACTGAAATTACGAGAGAGCAGAAAAGTAGGTTATTTGATTTCTCGTGACACTCTCGATGCCCATCGTCAATTTTCTTTCTGTGATATTGTAGACCATAATATTTATTAGCAGTGGGAATAAGAAAAATAAAGATAAAAATAAAAATATTCAATTATGGCAAGATTGCGGGTTTTTTTTTTTTTAATCTACAAAAAAATGACTCATCTTTAACATGTTCGAGTCAAGCCTTAGCATAAACTGTTAACCTTTTTTTTCATTATCTTGTGAAACATTTTAAATACATGATAGCTTCAGCATCCATCATCACATTTGTGGAGCAAAATGCCTCCCTGTTATCCTCCATCTAAATGGCCATTAGCTAGACTAACCCAATTAGCGGAACAAGATCTAACACAGCCTTCCATTGTCCTTCCATCACAGGAAACAGTAGAGGTTTGCTGCATTCTGATCAAATGTATGGTGATTAATGACCGCGCTCTCACAGTGTTGACAGGCTGTAACAGCTCCAAAATCCTGCCCCACCCTGGCACCACACAGATTTGTCTGTATAACTGACACTTGAATGAATAAATTGGGAAATAGGTCCATCACCAGCCTGACTACATATACAAAATGAACAACAGGAGTGTGATGCTGTCAGGTCCATGTTCTCCTTCTTGACAATCCACATCTGTGCATTGGGAATAATGACCAGGCTAAAAATATTGGAAACTCTGCAGAGAAAATGCTTTAAGGTCGTTTTAATTATACGGATGGGCTGTCGAGCAGTCACGCTTGATGGGAAACAGAAACAAATGAAGTCATGGCTGACTGAGAAGTTTGCCAATAACTTGGTGGGCACCATACTTTAGAGTATGCTGGTAAGTATGGAAAATGTATAAAAAATTCATTCAGTTCAACTTTGTCTCGCAAAAATACTTCATTCTTTCTTTTAAGACACAAAGTTTTAAAAATGTTAAGCATTCCCTATCATGGCATCTCAGTAAGTAAAAGCACTTTTATTTAGAGATTAGAAAAAAATCCTGCTGTTTGCTGCAAGTTTAAGGAAGAAGGAGCAACACAGATTTGCTCCTCCCCCACCTGTTGCTATGCACTGCTGGTCATCAACAGGCTGCAAAGTTACTGTAGCATTCTTCAGTCTACAAGAAGGACTAAATTGGCTGTTTGGAAAAATTTCCAGTTGTGAAAAACATTCAAATTTGTGGTGTGGCAACTAGTGGAGCGCCACCTATTATTCCTATTTTCAGTACTTCTGTTAATAGGAGAGACAGCTCAATGCAATCAGCCATCCTCTGTCTCTACGTGGTCTTTCAGGAGGACAGATTGCTACAAAGTCAATTACTCGATGCAATCAAGCAAGTTTTCATTCAATTTTTTTTTTTTTACCAAATGCCATAGTAAAATAAATGTGACTGAACTGTTTTATAACTAGGATCAAATATAAATGTTTGAAAATTATTTTGAATCTATCTGAAAATCAGATTAATTTGATTATATGTTATTTATGTCTGAATGCAAATGTGTTTGAGATAAAGTTTGTTGTGAAATGGAACTGAATAGAATTAAATTAAAGAACAGGCCTTAATGTCTTAAATGGATCTTCAGATCTTTAGTTTCTTTGTCTGTTGTTTTTTCCATAAACATTTTTTCACAATAAGCCTGTTTCTGCTTCTGAAAATAGCCATAATTAATAATATCTTACAAAGTAGAAATGATCTGAATTGCATAATTTACTCTTGTTTGGTTTATAAAAAGAGTATAATCATGCTAGCATCCCTAGCATAACAGGGATTACATATTAGGATTGGCTAAAACCAATTGTTGTTGTTCAGAAGTAGAACACGCCTGTTATGTGGTTGTCTAAATGTTCGTTTTTGCAACAACAAAAATATAAATAACTTGTGTTCACAAAACACACCAAGCTATGAAACCCCTCTTGCTGCAGTATAACTCATGGTTTTTTTTTATCATGTGGTTTTCATCAGTATGGTAAACAGCTAAAGTTGGTAACTTACAGTAGGTACTGGGCTCTCATACCAGAAAAAAAAACAACTCAATTTGGCAAAGTAAAAATTTTATGACTTAAGTTAGATGTAAGTGATGATGTCGTCAATTGAAATTCTGTTATTTTTTGACGATGTTTTTATTCTAGAAAATGTACGGTTGTACCTGGTCAAGATAGAAACCATGTATTAATATATGGCTGTTTTAAAACTGAAATTGGGAAGCAATCGGTGAAATGTTTGTTATGGAGTCAACTAGCTAAATATAGTCTACTCAGATTAAAAGAAATGTGCAAACGAGTTGGATAATTTTATATAATTAAATACTTCGAACTCAAATGTCCAAAAAATTGTTGAAAAAAAATTTAGACATTTGAATCAGAAGTATGTGATTTTATAAAAGAAATATGAAGAAACTATAGAGCATAAAATTCTGCAGAAAATGCACTTAACACCTACAGGTTGGTGTTTCTTCATTTTTGATTAAGACTCCATATTAAATAGTAAATACATTTAATAAAACAATTTGTCAGCAGCAGAAATAATTTTGCTTTTCTGTTTTTAAGATGTTATTCATTTATTTTTCTTTTTTTTTTGTAAATAGCACAATTATACACAAGGTTATCACAAAATTATAACCAGGGCTGGAGTTCCCAGAGAAGCGCTATCTGAGCCTTTTTAAACTAGCAATACAGTACGATACATTGAGAGACTTTCATAAAATGTTATCTTAGATGTTATTATAGATTACTGGGCTGAATTCCATTAAAAATGTCCAAAAGAAAAGATTTATTAGGAAAAAAGTAGGTCTAATAATTACAAATGAGAATCGCTTCTGACTCAAGCGTTTGAAAAAAAAAAATGAAAAAAAAAAGAAAAACAGAAAAGTTTAAGACATTATCCAGCCATAAATCTGCAGGCCAGGAATTAAAAAAGTAAAAAAGAAATAACAAACACTAAACGTCATGCTGCTTTAAATGTCTGCCGGCTTTCCCCCGCACCGCAGGAGTTCAAAAGAATAATAACTTTGCCCTCACTCATCACCACCCAGAGAAGCGTTAGGGCAGCTCGTAATATTGTTTTTTTTCCCTCCTTTTTTAATTAGTAACTCTAATCTGATCATTAAGGGCAGCAAAATTCAGTGCAGCTATAGTACAACTGTGTGCAAGGGCTGATAAGTGAAGTGACATAGCGCCATAGTTAGAAAAGTCACATCTGTCTGATGTTACTTTCTGCCATTTACATCAGATGACGTGCTGCGACCAGACGGCAGAAGGGACATTACATGAGAAATATTGTTCGGCTGGGAGAGCAAAGCGGTGACAGATTCAATAAATGTGTTCCAGATCAATAGGCTTGTTTCATTTTTTTGAATTAGTTCAGCAGTTGGAACATCTAGAAAGACACGATCCATACACGATATATTTAATAAATGCAATTTGTAGATGAAAAAATATATATATTTTAAAAAAAAACCCACATGCTACATATTTTACAAGGCTTTGCAAAAGTCTTGAAGCTCCCTGAAGTTTTTAAACATTGTGACAACACAACCACAGATTGCAATATGGCACAGGTCAACACAAAACAGCAGATAATCGGGGAGTGGAAGAAAAATAATAAATGGCTTTAAAATGTTAGGCAAAAAGGGGATATACTTACGTTAACCCTTTATGTAGTTGCATCACCTTCCCTACAAATCTGACCTGCTTTCTTGTGTCTGTTGCAGAAAATCTTGCAAGAAGCATGATGCTGGCATCCTTTTATTTCACTATAGGAAGATGTGTGCAACATTCATTTTCCGCATGTAGGCAAAAAATATCTAACTTTGCTTTCATCTGACCAGAGCGCTTACTTGACTTATGACAAACTGTAAGCAGAACTTTTCGTGGATTTAACCCTGGATTTCTTCTTTACACCTTTCAATAAAATCCAGATTTGTGGAGTGAATGACAAATAGCTGTGTTGTCAACAGATTCTCCTAACTGAGCTACAGATTTCTGCAGCTCCTCCTGACTTACCATGGGCCTCTTGGCTGCTTCTTTGACTCGTGTTCTCATTTTCTGGACTCTATTCATTAGTTTGGTGACTTCTGAAGGCAGCTGTTCACACTGGATTCAAACTAAGATGAGTGATCTTTTGAATCTTTTTATCTATGAAATATTGTTTAAAAAAAGTATTATTTTCTTTCAACTACTGACATTTCTACTTAGTGTTAGTCAATTACTTTGTGTTAATCAATAACACAAATAGAGTGAATACCTTGACATGCTTTCCTTATTTCTTTAGCATTGTATGTGAACTTATCGTGTCTACTTTTTTAGCCTAGCCACTCATTTACGTTGAAGCTAATGTCACAATTGTACAACTAGGAAGAAAACTTAAATTAAAAAAAAGGAAAGAAACATCCAGCCACACAAGTTAAAAAGATACAGAGACCGCAGGAAAAATGTAGGAAAACCAGTGGAGTGATAATGTACGGCCAGATGGAGAGAGCAGGAGGTTGTGATTAGGGCTATATGAGGACTAGGCCTCAGCAGCGCTTAGTGCCTTGTAGCTGCTGGAGCCTTAGGCGGCGGCGCCCTCAACACTTACTCCCCCTCCTGTGGTACCTCCGTCTCTGTCCAGAGAATCCCAGCATGCCTCCTTGTTCCTCCATCCACCGAGAAGTGCGCAACACCGAAACCATTTCTCGACACTTTGGCATAAACAAGACGTCCTGTTGCCATCAAAGCACCCCTGAAGGAATTACACGGTTGGTCTGATCGTTTACATCTCCACACCGGATGAGTCTAAAATTTACTGTGTCTATTACTGTGCGTTGATTCATGTTTGTCACACAAGAGCACCAGATGTTGCCTCTCGTTTTGCAATTTTGCTCTTTGGATTCGAGTTCTGAATCCTCTTTATATTGTTTTTACAGCTGATCAAACCGTGTTTTCCTGCCCCGACCCACTCCACCTACCTCCAGCAGCTTCAATTCAACCATCACTCAACACAGCACAATTTCAGCCAGAGCCTCGGCCGACAGAATTAGGGTAACTTGAGCTCCTCCAGATTGTAATCAAAGCGAAAATAATGAGAGCAAGACAAAGAGCAGCAATATTACTCTCGTCGGCTTAACATTTCTGTTTGTCAGTTTGGTGGTAGTTTTTTTTCTTTGCTCCCTTTCTATTTGCTTCTCCCTCCTGAAAGCGAAAAGAAAAACAAACAAAAAAATTGAGAGAAAAGAATGACGCCAGTAGCAGATGAATAAGAGGGTAATGACATCAGGAAAGACTAAGAGGGGCACTGGGTTTGAGCTAAACTCTGCTGCTGGTCACCTGCAAATCAACTAATCACCTGAGGGGATTATTCTCATCTTACTTAAACAAGCAGTAACCAAAACACATGCCTTAGCGTCGTCGCAGCTTAGGTGTGTGTGTTAGGTGTGTGTGTGCTGCACATTTCAGCACGAGTACGTAAGCCTTCGCAACTTACCACCGAACTGACCGAGACAACTGGCAAGGCTGTCGAAAGTATGACGGTGTCTGTTCCAGACAGTCCTGGAACAGATATCCTGGAGAGTTGGCGAGGGAGATGAACTGGGAAGAAAGCCGGAGGCAGGGATGAGACCGGTGTGCGTGGACCCCACAATTGAGATTTTCCAATTGTTTTCCCTTGCAGTAATAAAAAGAAACGAAATGACAAGCGACTGCAGTTTTGCAACACAAAAACACGGCGTCTGAAACGTATTACTTAGGCACGCTCAGTGACCTTCCTGTAAATGTAAATGTGGTCGGGTTGGAAAAAAAGGACACAGAAGTACTCAAGTGTTCACCTAATTTTCATATTTTAATGAACTCATCACGAAGCTATCGCTCACTCTATTATTACTTTGGATTGTCTCGTTTCTTTTGAGAAGGCTCCCACAACAAAACTAATTGAAATGCAGAGGAAAAACACAAACAATTCAGGCATTCACACCTAAAGTTGTTGCTGAAATCATATCAGACGCAGAGAAAAATCGGTCACCTACCAATTTTCCCATCTATCTGCATTGTGGCATTTTTGAACAAAAGCTGGCATAGCATCACATCTACATTCTTCCACTCTCTTGTTCCAGCTCTCAAGCCCTTTTCCAAGCTGCTGTCTGACAACACAATGGTGTGGGCAAAAAGGCAGCTGCACCACCAACATAAGAAATTCTGTAAATTTCACACTCTGCTGCCTGCCAAAAAACCCTGGGCCCAGATTCGGTGATTTGGCCTCTCAAGCTTCATTCCAGACCCCCACCGCCCCCCTTGTTCCCCACACCTTCCTGCTTGCCTGCCACCAGCAGAGGACCCTGCTGTATTCCAGCTTCCGCAGCTCCCAGAAAACATCTTGAAGTCGCCAGCATTGGGGTCATTTCAGAAATGTTGGAACAGGCTCGGGTCTGCAGCACGGTGCAGTGTGTGCTATGCTCAGAGATGCCACAAGAAAACCAATTACATGACTAAAGAGAAGCATCGGCTCAGAAAACTCAGAAAAAAAAAAAAAAAAGTTCTTCAACCGATGTTCACATCTACGCTGAAATATATGTTGATTAACAGCTGGTGGGGTTTGCCGTGATAACGTGGAAGTCCTTGTATGATGCATGGGTCAATTACTGATATCAGCATTTTATAATATTTCAATTTGATTTCATTTTTTTATCATAATGTTGCAACAAGATAAAGTGAATGTGAAGCCAGAGAAATTGCCAAATTTATGAAGTTTAAAGTAATGGAGCACTACCCCTCCTCCACTTGTTGCTGCACCCCTTCTTTATTTCCTATCTAAAGCTGTATTAAAATTACAGCAGCAGATTCTGTTATGACTGATGTGTTCTGGCATTTACACCCTGTCTGTGTTTTCTATGTTTTTTGTGTGTTGAATAAAAGGAGATCAATTCATTCAGTTCTTTATTGTTTGATGGTATTTAATGGTATACTATATTTTTCTTGAAAACTTTGATTTTCACATCTTCCAAATTAAAATTCTTTGGCTGATCAAACCTGAGTTAGAATGTTGGGTAACACTTTATATGAATGGGGGTGAATAAGACTGACATGACACTGTCATAAACATAACACCTGTCATGAACATGAATAAGCCTTCATGAATATTTATGACTGTTCTCATAAAGCGTCATTCCGTAAATTATTACACTTTTAATACAAAGTTGACATTATTCAACTGATATAAATGTGTTATAAAAGTATTACTGATTGCACTTTAAAAATTAGGAAACTTCATGTTATTAAAGGTAAAGTTTAAACAGTAATGATTTCTTGGTTAATGTCAAGTTGTCATAATAAAGACATTTTGAATAATGTCAACTTCGTATTAAAAGTGTCATAATTTACCGAATGACGCTTTCTGAGAACAGTCATAAATATTCATGAAGGCTTATTCATGTTCATGACAGGAGTTATGTCATGTTTATGAAAGTGTCATGACAGTCTTATTCACACCCCTTCAAATAAATTGTTACCGAATGTTGTACGGCAAGCTAAAACCTGAAAAATATAGGTTTTAGCTTATATTGAATGCAATTGAATGCAGTCCAATTGAAAGGACTGCATTCCTTTCAATTGTTTCCTAAAAAAAATACATGAATAAAATGCTACCAACTATGCTATTCTTAGTTTTTGTGAATCGTGGAAATCTTATGAATCAAATATTGTTGCAAATTGGAGCCACAAAAAAAAGGGATAAGTCATATGGACTATGGTCACTAATTAGGTGGGTAAAGGAAGATGGCTGTTTTTTTTTTATTTAGGGTCTCAGAGTAAAGAGGGCAGAATAAAAAAACATGCCACACTTTTCAGATTTTTTAATGTAATGTGTTCAAACTTGTTGCTGACATGGGATAAAATATGAGAACATTCAGAGCACATGAATGTGAGCTATGATGATCAATACTGAAATATGGTACAGAAAGAGAGGCTCACCCAGGTGTTCATGTAAGAACTGCCACTGACATGAACCATAAGAGTGAACCAACTGCAGGCTGGCTGTTCAAGCAGGAAGTCTGACTTGATAACCAACAATTCCTTTGTTATTTGTGTTTCCTTTCTTAGGAAAATGGCCAAAGGACCAAAACTCTGCATAATAAGCTGCACTACTTTTAAATCAAGTGGAGTTTCATTTGTAAGTATCACAATCAAAATGATGACAGATGAATGTTACATATGATTATATTTTATTACATTAGCATCAGTTTGTTTAATTGTTGCTTTCTTAATTTTTAAATATTTTGCAATTAGACAATAGTTTTAATTTTTGCTTAGAACACATGCTGCTGTGAAATGATGGTATTTTTAATCAGGGTTGTTGTACCCCAAAAATCTCGTTCGTGGCTAAGCTTTGTTTGTACTGGAGTATTTTTCTCACATATTGTCTAAAATCATATCCTCCATCCACCCACCTGTGAACCTGCATTTCCATTTTTTCTTGTAACCATTTCGTCACGGCTCACATTTTTCGAAGCAATCAGAAAAAGATAGTTAAGAAACAACAAAAACAAAAAAAAAAACACGGACTTTGCTTTTAACTCTATACAGCCAACATTTATTTTTAAAGATGAGCTGCTGGATGCTGACACTATCGGGGCTTTTTTTTTTTCCCCGTCTTCTTTTTCTTTTTTTTTTTTTTTGGAATTTTGATGCTCTGGAGCCTTGAGGGGCAGTGAAAATGTATCGACAGAAAAAGAGCCCCTACGCTGAGCAATTTACAGGTTCTGCTTTTCTTCTTTCTCCATAAGTGGGAAAAAAGTAAAGTGAATCACTCTGCACTGCGGTGTGCAGAGTTTCCCACTGGAGCCCTTCTGCATATTTTTTGGGTGAGACGTTGTGTTTCTTTGGGATGCACAGACAAAAATAAATTAGGGGCATAACAAAGCAGAGAAATGAATAAAGTAGAAATGTAATTGTTTTGTTTCGTTTCTACTATGAGTAAATTGAGCACAGTTGTTAAATACACATTAAGCATTTAGTCAGGATATAATAAACACGTTGAAAATAAAAAGTAAAAAGAAAGGGACTCATACGGAAAATATTACTCAGATTTTTATAGCGTGTTTTGGTCTGAGCACAGCCATGCATCACTAAGCTAAAACAAATACCAGATTTCCTTCCAACTGAACGTCAACATTATTTATATTTTGTGCAACATGACTATTTTTTGGTTGTACAACTCTGAAGCACAAGGAAACCACAAAATATGGCTTTCGGCAATTAAATTACCTCTACTTTTATAGTCACAGGGGTAGCTGCATTTTTATGCTACTCTGCTTATTTATTATCCCACAATGCCAAAAAAAAGGGAACGAGTGCCTTAAACATGGAGACAAGCCAAACCACAGGCCAAATGCAATCAATCAAAGGTAAGTCAATATTCTTCTATAGATAGATAGATAGATAGATAGATAGATAGATAGATAGATAGATAGATAGATAGATAGATAGATAGATAGATAGATAGATAGATAGATAGATAGATAGATAGATAGATAGATAGATAGATAGATAGATAGATAGATAGATAGATAGATAGATAGATAGATAGATAGATAGATAGATGGTCACCCAACCCCTTCTGGTTTTGTTTGGAAGGCGACAGCATCTTGCGAGGGCAGCCACTGGGATTTAATCAGGAGCTGGATTTGTTATGCAGCATACCAGTAATTAACTGATTGATAATTTCTGGTTTGGTTCCCCTTAATTACGGGACTGATTGGAAATGAAAATGGTGATCCAGTTGGATGGAAGCAACCTACACCACACAGGGCATCTCTTCCAGATTTCTGTCGCGTCTGGGTGCTCAACCCCATATTCTGCTGTGGCAGACAAAATGATAAAGTTGTTGTTTCTTAATATATTTTATATAATGATGTGCTGGTATTAAATAAAAAAAAAATCCAAATAGGATGTTCAGATCATTCTATTTGATAAGTCCTCAATTAAAAATATATATATTAGCATACAGTTTTGAAAATATGTAGGTTTATACAAAGCAGCATCAAAAATACATCAAAATAAAACCATATGTTTCTTTATGCATTGAAGCGGTGTGTAGACATGCTGCTGGGAGAACCCTGCTGCTGTTACAGAGTGGGGCTTAACAAGACTACATGACGTTCTGTCTCACAAAAACGTGACGGTGAGACTGATGTCTGTCAGCCTGACTGCACAGATACTGTAAGTGAGTGCACGATTTGTTTGTATAGTTTTCACTCACTCTATTGATCTTACTGCTTCATATATTACAATATTTTAATACAAAAAATAATAGTAAAATAAAAGTGGTAAACAGTAAATGAATTACATTTTCTGGGGAAATAGTGATAGACATTAAACTTAATTTGAATTGCTACAAACCCAGATCTTTTCAAGAAAATCTGGCAGAATATGTTTACCCAGCTCTTTTAAGATCTACATATGAATAAATAATGAGCCAAATGTGCATACCTGCAGTCACTGCAACAACTCCAACCTCGCTACAACAAGGTCACAGAAAGAAAAAAAAAAACACTCCTTAGTGCTGCCCTGCACTTTAATTCGGTTTCTGTGCACGAAGCAGTTTAACAAGTTTAATGTGTGAGATATTTTAAGGGATATCAGAGTTTTTTACTTTGAAATTCATGGATCTTTGTCTTTGTTTTTTCCCCTCAATATCAGTGTTCAACGAAGCTTGATGCCCTGACCTCAGACAAAAAAAAAAAGCTGCATGCTAAATGTTCATTAACAATGCTGTCTTGTAACTCATGAGAAAATATCATAAGTCCTGCTATGGATGTGTTGGTTTTAAGGTGGTTATAAAAGTCATGGTTTTAAAACCACCAACATGTTTTATTTTTTTTAAAGGATGTTGGACAAAGTGCTTGAAGCGTCATTTGGAGCATAGCGTCCAGCAGCTACCACTTGTTGCTGAGCACTGATGGTCAGCTGGTTGAAAGAAAACATTTATTTGTTCTTGGTTGTACAAAAGACAGAGCTGACTGGAAAATAATTGTGCACCACCCAGTAAGCTTTTTAAGACAACACAGGAAAATACTAGAGCAGCTGCCCAACTAACATGGTTACTTTCTCTACTCCCACTTTTACTCTATGAACAGCAAATATTCTGCCAAATAATCATTTGAAAGCTATTTGTGAAATTAGTCAGTGTTGACTCCAAGGTTTTACTTTAGTCTTTGGATTAAAAAATAAGTAATTGCAAGATATTATAATACTATTACTTTAATAATTAATAATAATTAACATTTAAAAAAATATGTTTTGCATATAAAAATTATTTTAGCACTGACACAAATACCGTAGTTGTTATTTTACTGTGATAACTATAGAGCTAGTGATTGAAAATGAGGCATTTAGATCTCATTAAGCATTTTCATAATTTTTTTTTTAAGTTACGCTAAATCCATGATTTTTAGTCAAGGCTATCCTACTCTGAGAAACTCACACTGGCACCATATGTTTTTAAAGCACACAGAAGCAGTGTGTTGCAAACTATTTTTCATCTTTCTTTTAACACTTTTTATGCATTTCAATGCGCAATCATTGGCGTCGTTTACAGTAGCGCATTAAGAATTACCTTCGATGTAGATAGAGTTTTTCTACACAAGGAAGATTATGACAAAATCAGCCCTCCATGTGGTGAGCTTGCTAAGGCGGCTGAAATCAAGGCCATTACTCCCAGCTGGAAGCCGTACCTCATCATTATGGTTTTCTGACAGGGATTAGGGCCAGTGAAATCCCCGAGTTCCCCATGAACTACTCGCTCACCTTTCAGTGACATCAACACTGCAGCAGGAGAGGAGACAAGTTGGAGGAAAAAAATGGAAACAAAGATGCCTCACATACTCCGCCACCAGAGTTCAATTTTAATTCCCACAAACGAGAAGCAGTTGCGAATCAGGTTGGTTTGTAATAACAAGTTTTAGATTGTTATCTCTTTCAGAGTTTGTGCCACTTTCGAAGCGTGAGAGCCATTTTTGTGTGGTGCCTGCTCTTTTAGTGTAGCGCCGGTGAGCTAAGCTCCTCACTTTAACATATCCTGAAAAGGTATGTGGGAAATCTCCACATAAACATAGCTGGTGGGGGTGGACTAAAATTTAAGCCAGGATTGTGTACAGTGAACACATGTCTGCAATTCAGCTATAAGTTCGGGTAAAGTCACAATGTTTACTTCATCATCAACATCAGCATCAGTGCATGTTTTGGCAATGCTGGCACTGTTGCTGAACGATCACGTAATTTGTGAACATGTGAAAGTGTTTTACCACATCTCAGCGGGGAGGGATATTCACATTCGCTCATTGTTTAGTGTCTGAAATAATGAGACAAGAACAGAGGAGAATGTTAAACAAGCTATTGCTTTGGGCTTTTTTTTTTTTAAGATGCAAAACTAGAGCTGAAAGAAGCCAACATATTGCAGGGATGAAGTTAGCATTAGAGTGGCCCTGAATGCCAAAAGAAATGAAAGAAATTCAAAGGGTTAAAAAGCTTTTCCAGAGAGCGCAGCAGGGAAAAAAATACAGTTACTGTAAACCTGTATCTCCTTGAGCTGCTGCCTTAATCTAAAAGAGAAAAAGAAAAGAGGAAAAAACACTCTACTGCTTCTCTATTCTATGAGTGAACAAGGAGCCATCCATCACCATTTTCCACAGTGGTTTACTGCCCAAACTGGTCTCTCAACATCGAAAAGAGTGCTACGGGGCTGGGCAAAGGGTCCTGGCCTCTAAACACACACACACAGAGGTATATTAAACATCCATTACCACATTACACTCAGCTAAAAAGAAACACAGTGTTTATTTACAAAAACATGAGATTTCTGTAGGATTCCAGGCAAAATATGTAAAAACTTAACCTGACAAAATATAGATTTCCTAATAATTTTTTTTTGATTAACCTACCAATGAATGGAAGTGTGTGCGAGTTCTTGAATATGTTTTACCTCAAATCTAATTTATTTCAGAACCTATCAACAACGCATCTCTTTGAAAAACAGGATTTACTTTGAACAATATCCGACTGCAAACAAAACAGAACGAACAGCCCTCCCCCCAAAAAAAAGACACCTAATTTTGCTTTCACGACATCAGACCAGACCTTAGGTTAAGTCTCGGTCAACATGCTCCCCTTTCAAGGATGAGAAAATCAACAGTAAATTATACATGAGTAGCAAGCTTCTACCTAACCCGTTACAAAAAAGAAAAACATCCTAACCTGCGGGTCAGGCTGCAGACAGCAATAACAGAATCTAGCATCGCACCTTTCCTTGTCATGTCAACTGAGATAATAAGCTACTCGGCCGGGGGCATGACATGAACACATTCTGATACTGCAGGGGGAACAAAAGCAAGGCCGCTGAGCGTCTCTGTCAAGCGCCAAATAATAGAAATACAGTGCTTGAATAGCCATGCAGCCAAATCCAGCACCATACTGCCCTCAGACAATGGGTGCGGTGCTAATCCCCCTTCATGGGGTCTGCATCCCCTGTCACGCATAGTGGTGAACCATGCTGAGATGCTGCATTGGCGAGTGACACCTTGACAAAGGCGGCGTCCCGGGACACCGTTGGGTCTGTGTGCTCTGCACTGCTGTGCATAGAATCTGCATTGGGGGGGAATAAAGGAGATGAGCAACGTGTTAAACAATGAGCTGCCAGGGGTGCCGAGCCCCCCGTCAAGCCTCGGTGGTGGCCACCCATCAAAACCCTTGAGCTCAACGTTCAAGACTGGAAGGTAGTCTAACCCTGCCTGCTCGGCTAACCACCCCTTCCAGCCTTGTGTCTGGGCTGGGCTGAGCTAGACCTGCTATTCTGTCCTCTGCTCTGCTCCGGTGGATCTGACAGCTGTTACCAGGAAAGGTTATTCACTCGGCGCATCCCTCCATACACACACAATGACCCTATAGCCCCCGCCTGTCTAGCCAACCAGCTCTCATGCTCCGCGACCGACAGACAAGGTGGAGAAAACAAGCTGACAGTGTCACTCGCCCGCCACTCGCATTTCACGCTACATATGCACCAGATGACGGCTCTTTTTCACCCCCAAATAACTGAGCTGACTCAATACAGTGGGGGCGTTTAAATATATATATATATATATATATATATATATATATATATATATATATATATATATATATATATATATATATATATATATATAAATAATTTCCCCATGAAACACGTATCGTTCAAGTAAGCAGAAAGTAGGTCAGACTCAGATGTTGTTCAACTGAAAATGGCTGCTAAAGAGGACTCATTTATTGGGAAAGCAATTGTCATGAGGGGAGATAGGTGGCGCTCTTATTTTACTTTCACTAAACCGAGAGAGTAATAAATCGACAGAATTGAACAGCTTTTTTGAGTTTGGAACAATTCACTAAAATGACAAAATTATAATAATGATAATAAAAAAGAAATATATTTTTTGCAAACATAAGCATCTAAAATGATGTCAGAATGCATTTAGTATGAACACTCAAAATACTGTAAAGACACCTCCATTTCAAATAATACCCAGACATTGCATTATTATCGTGCCATTTGATCCATGCCTTGTTGCAAGTCAACTGAACTCCTTTTATATAGATCTTGAACAACTTGACTAGACCAATCTGCCTGTTGCCATTGTAAAGATAAAAGACATTTTAGTTGTCTACTGTCTGACATCGGCATTTGTTTTTCCTTCTGTCATGCTGCAGAATAAATGCCTCTATTTCACATCTTTTTTTTCTAACCTCCAATGATTCCCGGTATGGGCTACCATACCACTTCATTAACTTTAATGCATTTTATCCCGGCTGAATGGAATTGTTTCTCATGCAGCGCTCTCAGAAAGCTCTATCCTCTTTGCAGACCTTTACAGGCTGGTATTGAGTTTCCTCTTATTTAAAGATAGAAGAGGAGGTACATTTATGGCCCGGCATTGTAGTCGCTATTTCTAAGCTGACGCGGTATATGGTTTGCTAATTGGAAAATAATGAAAGTAATAATGGCCTGCCGTTCATTAAAATTCATCTGTTGATTTTTTTTACAACAGCTAAGTATTGAGAGTAAATGAAATGACACGCAGACAGAAGATATTAGAAAGTTATCTCATTATATTGACACACTTAATTATATGAAATAAGCCACTGCTGGTGCACAACCTAAATATATTTAAATGCCTAATGAACATTTTATAATTCCCTTGAGTGAACTGTATTGCGCTTTTATAATGCAGTTAAATGCGCAACTATGTGGCATCAGCCAAGTATTCATACCCGTAAAACTTTTCCGCATTTTATCACACTACAACAAACTCAAAGCGGAAGTGGAATTAGTTTCTCAATTTTCTTTAAGACAAAATCTGAAAAATCTGACATGATCTTTATTAGCTTTGCACAACTAGAAAAAAAAAAAGCGTTTTTATCTTCATGTAAAACGCTGTGTGTGGGTGGAATAATAGTGGTGCACATCACCCTGAACAGACCACTCCCATGGTAAAACAAGCTGGTGGGAAGATCATGGATGAATGAAGCTAAATGCAGGGCAATCACAGAAGGAAAGCCACAAGAATCTGCAAAAAACTTTATAGAGTGGGGTGGAAGTTCCAGCAGGACAATGATCCTAGAATACACTCACTAGTGAGGATAAAGTGGTTTAAGTGAAGGCATATTCATGTTTTAAAATGGCCTGCGTGCCGTCAGCATGATTCTGCCATCATAATGTTTCACCACAGAAATGGGGTGTTCAGGGTAATGTGAAGTGTTATTTCTTTGTCACACGTTATGTTTTACACTTAGACTAAAAAGCTCGGTTTTGTGTCTAGATGTTCAACATTTCTAGGTATATATTCCAAAAAAATGTTTGCTATGAGGTGACAGATACGACAAGAAAAAAGTCCAAGGCACTGCAGAGTGGGGTGCTGATAATGTGAAACAAATTCTTTATTAAATCTTTATGTGACAAAGTGGTAAACGTGACCTAGTGACCTTTACGTTTCATGAACACGGAGGTATGCTTTCAACATGTTAACTATATGACTCACAGTAAAAGTAAACATCTGTTTACTTCCTCACACTCACAGTGCACTCAGTGGAAAACATATATTGCCTACAGGATGTAATGTGAGTAATGACTATTCTCCATTTGCATGTTTTTCTCCTTCTCACAAACCCCAACGTGTGAAAGCATTGCTCATACGTGCACATTCATATGAATGTCTTTCTGCGTGGCACATTATTTATTCATCTTAAACCCATTCTTGCACATTTGTGGCGTTCGTATTATTGCATGGCGGCGGAGCATTGACTAATTTGCAACCATCACTGCTCCAGTTATCATCATCACCACAGCCCCCAGTATCATTTTCACCATCATCAGTATTGCCCTTCAAACCGATTCATCCTGGAGAGGCTTCATTACAACAGTTTCTTCAACTGAGGCAGCTGAGTGGGCAAACCTACACCTACACACGCGTACACAAACACACGCGCGTGTGCGCTCACACACATGCTGACATAAGAACCCACATACTCTCTCAAGTGGCAGGCCAGTCGCGCGCTGTTCCCGCTTCCTCCATCCCTGATGGCAAAGCTGTACTGTCAGTTTACCTTGCCCCAGGACATCCACGGGACAGCCTATCAGCCTTCTCACCACTGCCAAAGACATGTAGCTCTGTTTATCTCCTAATTGACTCTCAGAGGAAGGCTGAGATTGACAGTGCCGCTCCCACATCACTTAAGTCCTTTTTAGCCAAGCAAACCCGGCACGCCATCACCTCTTAATAATACACAGCAGCAGACTTACTTTATTGATAAGCACCACTTCACCCCGCGCTTTAGTCAAACACAGCCGAGAGGATGGTCGTTAGAAGCACACCATGCCTCATCATTCCAGGAGATGACTTTCTCTGCCTTCTTTCTCCGGCTCTGCCTCACATCTACCATCAGAAGACGACAAGGTTTTGGACAGGCCTGAGGGACCGTCATGTCCTGACAGACCGAAAGCCAGTCTTAAAGTTTTGTTTGGTTTGTATTGGCAACCGTTTTGATCAGTGGCAGCAGCATTCATTTTGTCCAGTGTGGCAGCACAATTACACAAGGCCTTCGCTGGCAACAGCTGACAGAAATGTTGAGATAACATATATTCTGGGTGGTATTTACTATGCGTTGATGGATGGGAAGACAGGATTGATTGAGGCTAATTGACAGCACAAGAGGGTGGGGGGGGAGGAGCGCATCAGGGTGATGTGTTTAATTTCTCCTCGCCTGCCACTTACTTGTCATCACCTGACAAGAAGCAGCTTTCCCTTTAGCGATACACGCTGCGCGCTTGACACCTTTTCGAAAGCCCGGCCTGCTCCGTGTGATGGCACAGAATGGGGTAAAAGGCCACGAGGCTAGATGAGCAGCAGAGCCGGCCCTGTCCTTTCGTCCGTTGCGAATTATCTTGCAAGCTAGAACCGCTGCGCTGACGTTTTTGTCAAGCGCCATTTGCAGTGATGTCACAGAGGCCACTCTTGCGGGACTTTGGCCATCTGGGTGCCGTCACCGAGCCTCATCACATCTCAACTAGGCAGCCGATGACTCTTTAAAACCTTACAGGGGGGAGAGATAATATTACGGCAGCATAATTACATGATCAACAGGGGTATTGGAAAATAGTTGCATTAGAGGGGCTGCTCTGAAACAGGTAAACAAATTACTTTGGGGCTCCTGAAAAAGGCGTGTGGCTGTTAAAATGAGATGGAATAATAGAGTGTTGAACCACAGATTTACAGACACAGTATTAAAAATACAATCTTTTCTTTTTTTTTCTTTCTCTGGCACTTATTCATACTAAGTTGTTCATAGTTTAAATTAGTTACGATTAAATGGATTTATTTTATTTTCTAAATATTATAATGTGAGTAGAAGATTTTTATTAGAGAATTGTTTTGATTTTCTACAAATTCAGAGGTTTGCATCAATTTCTTTTCATTTTTGCTTTTGTTCTGGTGTTGATACACTTTTTCACCAAAAGATGTTAATCAGACAGAAAAAGTTGCCTTCCTGAAAGGCATGATAGCTGGACTAAATATAGTCTGATTTAATATCAGACAGCGATAAAAATCATGATTTCTATGTATTGTATGGAAATATCTGGTTTCAACTCAATGTACATTCAGAACAAACAAAACAGCATCATCTCTCTAACCTGCTTGATACCCGTTGTTTAAGCTCCCAGGAGTCTCGGGTTGCCTTCCATCTTAGCAGAAACACTGCGTGACTTTTAGTTGCACAACAAGCACATCAAAGACCACTTCTCTTCCCTGCGATATTTTTCTTTGTGAGCCAAAGACATTAAAAGTGCTGACTTGCTTTTAAAACTCAATAAACTGTCAGCGCCAAGAGGCTTTGCAGATTCTGTTCTCAACTGTTCAACAGATCAGATTTTCTCCACAAATACTCATAATGGCTCTACGGAACTTTCAGGACCAGAGGACCCCTTTTGCCTACTTTATTTGAAGTCCACTTTACTCCATTCATGTGCCGAGACAGAGGACCCACCTGATTAGAGTATGATCTCCGGTTTCCTGAATCTGTCTTCTTAATCCATCATTAATTGAGGATACACTCCTCTCACTGCCCAAGGTACCTCAGATCATTACGCATTAACGATCTGTTCACTTTTTGGAGTCCTCACTCATGCAATCAAAGATGTGTCCTCTTTGATTACACGAGTGCAGTCACAAACCTCTTTCCACAAAAGGTAAACTCCAGAAAAATCACTTTTTACTTGTGGCTAAGAGTCAGCTTCTCAGTAGGCCAGAGAGCAAGACTAAAAGCAAAGAAAACTTTTCAACATAATCTTCAAAGAGCCAAAAGATTTCCTCTTTACCTTTGATGGTTGCAAGGTGAAATGCGCAAAGGTAATCTTCTATTGCATTCCTTCCAGCACACACATACTGTATATGCAATAAAAGCTATAAGTATATCAACTAACCCCCTTCTCTTAAGTTGTGCTGCTGTTCCCTCCTCTACTGTTAGTCGTCACAATGGCAAGCTGAACATTTTCTTATGGCGCTTTAGTATGCAGGTTTTTTTTATTTTTGTGAGTTTTTATGTGTGCTCCCAGTGTAGAGGTGTCAGTGTCTGTTGGAAGCGTAGGGGTAATCTCATTCTGCTTTTCAATCTGGTAATTAACTTGACAGCATGACAAATGGACACGATCAGCTGTCTGCCCCCATAAGACACAAATATGGTGCATTACACGCTTCAATGTGGGATTCCACCCTCGAAAGAAAAAAAGACATTAGAGGGAAGCTCCTCAAATGGAATCATGCCGAGTTTGGTTTGGATGTTTAGAGTTTCAAGTGCGTTTTGGGAGATCATCACAGAGCAAGAGACAGAACGAATGAGTTAAGTGTTGCAGACTCATGCAAAGCCAAACACTAGGTAGGCGCGCGCATTTATCTGATATCAGTTCACTCTTTTACTTCCAAACTGCAGCCTTCTGAGTCAGCCTCCTGTTAGGGCTAATGGCACGAAGGAGTCAACTTGTCTAAGTAGTGCCTATAATGTATATCTCTCTGCTGTCTCTCCCCATATCTGTCCCTCCCTCTGCTTGACTCTCCCCCCATTCCAGCAGCCATTAATCATGCCTCGATCTTGGATACCTGATTTGGCTGAGAGCTTTGCACTTCACTGCACTGCAGCCAATTCCAAAGACCTGGTGCACCGTGAACCTCCTGGGCTCTTGTAAAAACAAATGCGAATTATTGAGGACTTATCTAATTAGCGACACATACACACAACAGGAAGCTCTAAAAGCACCGACTGACCTGTGCTGGCTTGTTGTTGGACTGCGTGACATATCTCACTGACGTCCTCTTTCAGAAGAACGTACATTATCTTACAAAGTATTCACTTTTGTTGCTGCAAGGTGACAAAACCTTTTCATATTTTGCCATCTTACAACCACAAACACTTTTCAAAACTAAAATCTTAGAGTGCGTCATGCATTTCATTCTGATACCACTAATTAAAGTCCAACCAGTTTTATCTATTTTTTAAAAGAATAGCCAAAGCTTTGTAGATTGGTCATCACTCTAAGACCAAATGATCCAACAGAGGTGACCAGCTGGTCAAGAAGAGCAGTGGCCAGAGAAGCAGCCATGGTTTGTTTGTGTGTACAAAAAACATAGCATGAAGCACAATGTCAAAACAAACAACGTAGGGAACCCAGCACACATATCGAGGGAGGTGATGTGGTCTGATGAGGACAAAATTAAACTTTCTGGCCAACACGCAACGTGGCAGAACACTAACACTACACCTCACCCTGAACACAACCTGACCACGAGGAAACTTGGTGCAGGATCATGCTGTAGGACAGAAACTCTGAAATTGGTCAGTTGATGGTAACATGGAGCCAAATCCTGGAAAACTTTTTAGAGGCTGCAGAAAACTGGAGATTAAAACCACGAGGTAGAACACCCTTTTTGCAAAGATGATTTTCAATATTTTCCAGTTTCTAGTTCTACAACCGTCAAAAGATTTGCAACTGCAATTGTAGTGACAGTAATTGACTTAGGTTGAAAACAAATGCATAACACAATTTTAACTGTTATTTGGAAAACATTTGACAGTCAATTTATAATTGTTTTATGACAAGTATGTATGCTTTGCATTTGTTCATCACATAAACACACTGAATTTTGTGGTTGTAAAGCAACAAACTGAGGCAAAGTTAAAGGGGTTTCTATTGTTCTGCAAAGCTCTGCAGCAGAACTTCCTCCTGACAGTGTGACCATGGAGAAAACGCCATAAATAACATAGTTTACCCTACACATTAGAATATTATTATGGCATCAGGACGTTCATGGTAAAAACTGCACGGCATTATCCTGAAAAGGGCTTTTTTTTTCTAGGGAGTATCAGAAAAAAAAAAACATAACAAAACAAATAAAAACTAAATACAAACCTCTTATCCTTGCCTGGCAGATCAACCAGATGCACTCCAGTTACTGATATTTACACAGTACAAAATAATAACAATGCTAATGTCAATAGAAACACAATAATATCCCAATCTGATTACAGAGACTGTGTGTGTATGGTGAGTAGTAAATTAAATTTGAAATTTGAGAACTTGCTTCTGTCTGTGATGTATTGCTGTAGGGGGGAGGGGGCAGGAAAGGGGAGTGGGTGGGCCTAGTGGCAAAGTGGGGGCCGAGGTGGAATTTAATAAACTCGGCAAAAATTTTTAAAATGCATATTGGCCCGAGATAAGGTGGAGACTGTTCTTTTTTTTTTTTTCTAAAGTAATTATGAGATTTTATTCATTTCTGTCATTAGTCAAACTGACAGCTGGTCCCTGCAGGCTGGACGTGTCCCACTCTCCTCTCCTGCTCACCTATCGGAGAAGGAAGCCCATAATGAATGTTTACAACACACAGGTAACAGAGTAAATATTGGACTCATCAATTACAGAGGGCGAGGAAACTGGCAATCAAATCCCATGATTATTGTTACCGTTGGAGCCAACATGAGCCCTGACAGTGCCTGGTGGTCATGTGTGGTGCACGGCACAGCTACACCCCACGTATGAGTGTGCGTGCACACGGATGGGTTTGCTGCTGAAAAAAATAAAATAAATAAACACATACATGCACCCATTCGCCCTGTCATTTTGCAACGATGTCTCACCTACACAAGATAGGACAGAAAAGGAGCTTGTTAACATTGTGTTGTGTGAAAAAAAAAAAAAAAAACTGGAGCAAACTGAGGAGATAATGGCAGAGAGAAAACAAGGAAAATGGAAAGAAAAGACATTTAAATGATAGTGTTATCATTAAGGACAGTTGCTCTCAAAGCAAAAGGTTGCGGGGAAAAAAATTATATGGCTTACATTTCCAAAAAGATGCATAAATATTTATTACCTCACTGTGCCTGGGTGAGCAATGATTACTTTCAAAATAAATGACAAACAAGGGGGCTTTGGTTCTTTTGTCGATGGTTGTGCAGCCTTTTGCTGAAAAACCTAATCAACCAGTTGGAGAAAAATCACCTGTTTTGGTCTTGTTACTGAATCACTAAATGAGTGAGTGTGTGTGTATGTGTGTGTATTCTTCTTTGCTTCATAATAGTATAGAGACCCCAATTGTTTAGTCTTTAAAGGAGCAGCATATCTTTGAGCTGATGCCTACGTCTGTCGTGTTATGACAACACCTCTCTGCAGCTGTCTCATATTTCTGGACGGCAGGATCCTCGGCCTGGAGACAGCAAACCCATCCAATTTGAACCAAAAATCCCTCATTACTGCGAAGGACTGCTAATGGGACTTTGCAACCAGTCGTTTGATCAGAAGGAATAGGTAGACCTGCAGAGGTGTTGCCATGTCATATTGTTTCCCTTTTTTAATTATAATGTGTATTTTGAGAAAGCTCTGCATGTGCTGATTTTTTTTTTTGCCATGTGAGAAAGTATTTGTTCCCAGATTCTTATGTTTTGCTTTTTGTTTCCTTTTGTCAGTGATACTTAATTTGTCTGAGATTAAAGTAAACATAAAAGGCTGTTTTCAAATAATAGTTTGATTTAAGCCAACCTTTCCTAAAATGTAAAAATGTATTTCCAATTTACTTTCTATCAAAAACATCCTAAAGGAGACTGCCCTGGCATCAGTTTGGGTCTTTAAGCTCATTTGCCATTAGGTCATACAGCAGGTCAAATACCCAAAAGGCACCATCATATTCTCACTTAAGTGGCTAAAATTATTTAATTTATGTACCTGGTCATAAGAGCTATCTAGTCACTATGAGTCTGTTTCCACATTCAATCATTTTAAGCCACTCCGATGAATGAAAAGTTCATATTCAGAGTTTAAATGGTAATGATTAATGAAATTGATGGTTAATTAAAGATTATTATAAAGCCTTCTGATTTTCTTTAAATAATCAAAATTAGACAAATCATCTAGAAAAAATATTAAACATGTTTATAGGAACTCAGATAAAACTTATTGACAATAAAGCCATGGCCTACTCCCTATGCTTTTTAAATTGCAGGAGCCATCTGCAATCTGTTTTACTAGATCTATGGTTATTAGAGGATGTTCTGAGGTGAGCTGGAGAAACGCAGTAAAACTATGTCAAGGTTAACTTGCACCAAAGGCATTCGATGCGTCAAAACATATTGTACTTTTCTGTTCTCTAAACACGATGAACCCGTCTTGCTGGTTGCATTTTGCAAGGTGAGTTTACACTGCACCTGTTTCGGCCTTAAAACAAAGAGTCAGGAGTGGAGCAGGTGCAGATGGGACGTAAACCTCAACACTGAGCTCTCCCATGTCTCAGCCCTGATCAGATGCTTGATATTCGGCTTGACACACTGCTGAATACAACAGGGGGGTCATTAACATGCAATTACACACACGCCAAGAATTTTCACACTTGCACGCTGCAGCATATAGCCAAACCTCCTCTCCCTAAGGGACCAATCTATGTTTTTATTTTGAACACCTGTTACCAGCTGCACATGTTTTGTATAGTCAGAGCGGTACAAGCGAAACCAGTCTGAAGAGCAAAATTACAGCATTGCTTCTGGTAAGTGCAACCTAAAAAGGCACAGACCACAAGATAGTCATTCAAGCTTTTGCCGGTAACTTGGTGTATTACGTTTAAATTTGTAAATTATCTGGAGGCACAGGGTGGATGGACGTAATGACTCCATATTAGAATAGTGGTACAGCTGTGCCACAGCCATTGAGCTTGCTAAGCTGCCAAGGGCTGAGAGCACACTCCCTCTCGCACACTTTCACACACAGCTGTGCTTAGCAAGCTAATAAATTGCCCTGACACACCCTTTGGCAGCAGCACATCCCACCACAACCACATCCCCCTCGTCCACAACCCGTCTAGGTCCTAATTTAGCCGCGTTTAACAGTGAGACATGGACTCCCCCCCCATACAGACTGCATTTTTATAGCAAGAGAAAAGGGGCTGAGAGGAGACAGATTGTCACATGGTGCACTGCAGGAACAGGAGTTGGGATTTAACTTTTTACACTTTTGGAAAGTCCATTTGGAGCAAAAATACCAGGAGAGGCTTCTGCTGTAGGATTTCACATGCACATAACTGCAAATGCAGACATGATTCAGGCTCTGAAATTCGCTGTGGGATTGCGACAATTGCACATCATATAATTGATTCCAACAAATCTAGTTTGCATAATGCTGGAAATTCCTGCGTACAATTACAGCAATGTGTAATAATGTGGACTTTTGCATCAAAAAGCCACAAACAAAAAGAAGTGCACTTCTGCAACACATTTGGCACCATCTCCCTCTGCTGGGCCACTATCTCTTGATAGCAAACCAACAGATGTCAAATTCAACACTTTGGACTACAAAATAATCAAAACATGCATTTCTGGTGAAAATGTTTAACTTTATATATCAGCTGAAGGGACTCCCGCTTCCAAAAAAATACCATAAAAACGAACCACTGCTGGGGACAAAGCTGATGCCAGTGTTGTCGATAATCACACAGATACTCGTATTCTCCAACAGGTGGCAGTGACATTATCAAGCAGTCCAAAGACTAACTGGCTCAGAATATATCTGTGGCTTAAGCAACAATAGTAAACTGAGATGCTTCATTTGTAGAATGGATATTGCTGTGCCTTTTACTAGCCAATGCTACAAAATATCAACTTTGCTCTGCAGCTCAGTTGATGTGTCTCATACAGCAGTGAGGGAAAGAAAACAAAAAAATGTGATGGTTGAAGCTACTGAAGACAAGCAGATGCAGTGTGAAGTGAAAACTAAAGTGCTTTTAAAAGCTGGCTGATTTGTTACAAATACAGTCATTCTAGAAAGAGATGAAAAGGAGACAGAGAAGGTGGAAAAATGAAATGGAGGCACCAAAGGGATTAATGATTCAACGCAAGGAGGTAATAAATTATAGCAATGCAAATAGTTTAAATGGTCTCTGAAGCCAACTCAGCAAAGACAGAGGTCATGCGAGCAATTTAGCAATCTTTGAATTTTATGTCAACAAAGTTGTTACTATGGAGAGAGATGCAGCTGTGAAGAACGAGAATAGGAAAAGGGGGTAGAGCAAAAAACAAAAGCAGAACAGAGATGCAACTAAAGTAACTTATAACACAGGGTCGAATACATAGCATTGAAAACTATCCAGGAAAAAGTTTTATTTCTTGTAAAATTACAGATATTGTCATATTCTTACTCTACCAAAAACCTTAAATTACTGTTGCTTTTAATCTTCTTCTCTATTAAGAGATTAAGCATAGGAGGTCAAACAGGTAAAGAAACAAGAAAGAGCAACTAAAATGAAATCTATGAAGGCAGAAAGACGCAACAAATTACAGCTGTACATTAATCTAAGGTATAGGCCGATCAATATAAGACCGGCAGTCAAACTCAGAAAGCAACACAATTATTTGGTTGTTCTTAGCAGAGGTAAAGTCTCATTCTAAGATTTTGGAAAATTCCAGCCTTTAATTTGAGCACTTTGTTCATTGGGAGGAAAAAAACCCCACTTTCAGAAATAATAGATGTTTACAAAATTACAGGCATTACATTTATTGACACCCATGCTATTATTTGTTGTGCCTACAACCCATTTTTCCAGTGGAGTCCTGACTCCCATAACAATTCACAAGACTGGAGCACACATGGAGAGAGCGAGAGATCTTTCTGTTTCTGATTTCTACCTCAACTAATGTACTTAGATTATACCTATGAATAATCTTTTCTTCAATTATAGACTGCAATGATATGTGAAACTTTTAGGGATTCATATACATGACACAAGCAACAAGAAAAGCTGGCAGTCCTTCAAGGTGTTGCAAGCGCTACAAAGCAAAATATGAGTCTAAGTGATCTCACTACATCTAATTGGAAAAGTGTTTATACTTGTTCCATATGGCCCTGGAGCAATAGATATCTATCAGCTGGCCACACCAAAGTCTTTAAGAATAAAAAAAGAAAACATTAGTGAAGCACTTCAAAGAGACCAGGCAACAATATGAAACGGTAGGACTGTTCATTAGAATATTCTGCTGCCAAAGTCACCATGGTTTTATACATGTGGATGCATTGCCAAAAGGCCTGACTGGAAAGCAGACTGTGAGATGTGTAGTTCATACAACTTGAGGTACAACCTGTACAGAAACTGCATGTAAAAGAAAGGAAAATGTTTGATCTTTAAAAGAGGTGCAGAATCTATAAAAGTGTAAAACTGACATTGCTCAGTGTTGCCGGTCTTTCACCTTAACATCATATGGTTAGAACTTCATTATTTTGCATATCAAGTTATATCAGGGTTTTACTTTGATTAAAACTCCTTGCCGAATTCATTTGTGCAATTTAGTTTTTTACTTTAAATGAACATATATTGACACGTGAAGCTATTAAGCAGTAGTTTTAATGAATTAAACATCAACGTTATGGTCTTTGGCAGAGCAACATTTCTGGAGTAGTTAATTGTGTTTCAAAGATTCACAACCTTTCTGGTCCTGAATACTCCACAGAACAGAGTTTTACATCTGTTAGCATCGGCGCTACATCTCAGAGGTCACCTGACATCGTTAGACTGGAGCAGGGCAGCGTAGTGAGAGGTATTAACCCCTTGGGATGTAAAACCACCGAAGCTGGTGAGGCGTGAGGCTACTCTGAATTTAGATTCATTTCTTATTTTTCCCCAGACTTACCATTCTCCCTCTCTTTCTCTTCCAATCACATTCACCCCCACACTTACAGCATTTCCCCAGTTCAGCATGGCAAGGTAGGGTGACTGCGCTCAGGGGGACTTTTTAACAAAATAGTATATGGCCCAGCTGCTGCGGTCGTTGTCTGAAAGAGTTAGCAAAAGGGGAGGTCAGCTAGTAGTCCCTCATTCTTCAGGATTGACAGTTTGTATGAGGGAGTGAGGAAGATGTTGATTCTCCACAGAGGGCAGTTTTGACAGTCACATTACTCAGTTAGAACTTAACTAGCTTAGTTAGATATCAAATGTCAAGTGACAGAGGCAGATAGAATAGAATAGAATAGAATAGAATAGAATAGAATAGAATAGAATAGAATAGAATGGATTGAATAGAATAGAATTTCCTTGTTTCACATTGGGGAAATTCTAGTGCAACACCAGCAAAGTGACAGGCAATCAAAACAAGTGGATTCACACAAAGATGTGAATATAAAATATATAAAAACAACAAACAAAGAATGAAATACTGTACTGTAAGGGCAGTTCATATTAGAAATGACTTTTATGTTTCTGCGCAGACACAAATGTACATTATATTCCTTTCATTACTTGATTTAAAGTGGTGGGATAAGGTCCCGCCAACAGAAGCTTACACTCTAGAGATCCAGGCATTATGCGTACCATCATATCTAATATATTTGTCATTAATTGCAGCCTTTGGGGATTTGCTGTTGAATTAATTAGCCTTCACCATTCCACATATATGAGAATATATGACTTACTGAGACTTGTCTCTTGTTTCAAGGTTTTTTTTCTCTCCCTCTCTTCTCCATTGTCTCATTCACCATCATCAATCTGCCCATTGGCTTGCCTCTGTAAAAAGTCCCCAGTGAACACAGTAGCGCTAGGCAATGCTACATGACAGTGTAACACAGTAGCCTTCTATTATATGTGAATTGTTTCATCTTTCATAAGTGTCACCCACGTAAGAAAAAAAGAGAAATAAGGTCTGTCGCTGTAAGACAATAAATCCAATAACTGAATTATGATATCACAAGAAGAAAAGCATTTGTCCTACACAAGACACACTAACTAGCAGAAAAAAAAAAAAAGGAAACAACAGAGAGTGAGAGAAGTGATCACAACCAGGCCGGACAGCGAAGGGGATACTCTGATACGTACAGATATCTTCAAACAAATGGACCATCAAGGCCAATTCCTTTATTATTGTGCTACACTTGCTTTGATATAAAAAGGCTAATTTAAAACAAGAGCTCTGCATTCTGTTTAGTTTCCAGGTATTTACATCCAGCATGTTAAATTGATCTAGATGCAAATGCAAATCCCTGCTTGCAATGAAAATCAACATTTTAAAATAGACAAAACTGCTGAATTAAACTGGACTGAAAAACAGTACATATTAAAAATGAAGTACACTGACATTACAGTTTTACAGTGTTTTTCTTGATGCTTTTATCTGGCTTTCACTGCAGCCTCTTTCAATAATAGTTTGCTCATGGGAGTTTCGTCCTTCAATCTCTTCCTTCTGAGGTAAAATGCAGCTCAGGCAGTTTTAGGACCTGGAATCGACTCGGCCACTCGGAAACTATCTACTCCTTTCTCCTGATTAACTTGTTTTTGGCAGTGTGTTTTGGGTCAGCAGCAAAACAGCACTCAATGTCAAAATGTTACTTACAGAAAAATAGATGGTTTCACCCAAACTGGGATATCTTGCGGGACATTTACAAACACAGATGCAAACGTTTAGAAAGGGGAGCTGAAAGGCTGAACACGTCTTGTGTAGGTGAATATAAAATGCAGCTTTCAAATGATTATTTTGATTTCTTAATCAAAAGATTAACCTTTATCCAAGGTTGGTTTGGATAAAGCTATCCAAGGGTGGTACAACCAATTATTAGGTTTTACCACCCTTGCCTGCAATAACTACCATCTAGCTCTCATTGTAGTTTGTAGAGGCCAAAAGCATTAAAATGACTTTGTAGCCCTTTCCAGATTGATAGGTGTTCATGACTGTTTTTCATCTGTTATCAGGTCACGATGTGTCACTTTTTGAGATCAGATGGCAAAGCTGTGTGATGCGAAGGGCACGTACAAAAACAATTGCAAAGTTGAGTACACGCAAACCTAATCTACAAACTTCATGCAAACAGGCAATCGCCTGTGCAAAGTGAGGAGAATAGCAAGCACAATAAATGTATCGTCTTTGCCTTCAGAAAATGCAAAACATGTGCTGATTATCAGAAAGCACAACATACTGAAAGGAGGATATGCAAATATTTTAATTTATCACCAGTAATGTGAACCAGATCACTAAGTGCTGTTTTTAAGTCTATATTTAGCACGTTTGGAAAGCTGCTCCAAACTGGCACATAAAAATACCCGCGGTTACTGTGGCGAGTTAAATACCACTGCTTACAACTTTATTTTGCTTGATTTTTAAATTTCACTGTTGTGTTGTACCGCATTGTGTTACTTAGATATTATTTAGATTACATGTACTATTACTATATCTCTAAGATAATGCCTTCTTAGTCTTTCTTTCATGGCCACTCTTTTCTCCAACACTCCCCATGATGACAGCCAGTAGCACACCAGTCTGCATTACTTTTGCATGTGCAATCAATTTTACTCACAATCTTTGAATATTTGCTCAGGAAATTTAGAACTTTTTGTCTTGAATCTTTTTAGATCAGGCCCTAAATAATATACCGTGGGAGAGAGGCTTTTAGATTGAAATAGGTAGTTTGATTAACCTGCTACATAATATTAGCACATACAAATTTTCAGATTAATAGCATGCATTAACGTTGACAAGCGTATTTCCATATATATATATATATATATATATATATATATATATATATATATATATATATATATATATATATATATATATATATTGCAGCGCTTAGAACTGCAAGAAGCATGTGGCATCCCTTCACTTTCCAAATTGATCTTTGTGATTTCACCAAGCAGGCAGAATAAGGGGCAGACGCTAGCATATAGATGGTCATTATGTAAATATTTTTGTTTTTAGAACCAGCCCTGGTCTAGCACAGCTAGGAATGGAAAAAAAAACCCTCTCAAAAGCAGGCACAGATGCAACGTATGAAAGCAAGCAAGAAAGAGAAAATACAAACTTATAGAGACCAGAATAACAAAGTAAACAGCACAAATCTCAATACAACTGTAGACCATAGGTGCTTTCAGGCCACAGGGGACATTTTCACACTCCTTATTACCATTTGAGATAGTTCCCCTTTGTGCTTTCACACTGCTGGAACAGTGGCTGTTCGGGTCCTAATGACTGCTCTTTTTGAGCTCGTGCTTTATTGTAGGTATTTTTATTGTGCAATAGGGATCCATTGGTGTCTAAGGGGATGTCATCAGTTCAACCGTAAGCATGTGTTGATTGGTCAAACAAGCTGATTGCTCAGTCTCCACTTTCCATATTTATAAAAAAAAAATGCTTACTGTAAACAATAGCTTGCATTTGCTCATATTTGCCAAAAAGAAACAAAAATATTTTTAAAATAAAGTCTGCAATTTACTGATCTGGTGTGCAACATTTTTATGAATACCGTAACACTTCAAAAGATGCAATGTAGGTTCTTTGATAGAGTTCTTGTCACTTCAGAATGCATTAAATCAAATGTCTCCAACCATTATTTTATTCAAGTTAAACACAGAAATATGCAACAGAAAAGTATGCACTATTCGTTGCAGCATTTATTAATTGTGAATATGAGATGTTCTCAGCTTTGATACCCTTATTAATAAAAAAAACTTTTTTTTTTTTTTCAATACAACATATTACAGTCAATGAAGGATAAACTGTCCAATTCTGGTCTCTAGTAACTGTGTGCTTATGTAGAACAAATTAAATAACATTTTAAATAACTGAAATATTTTTATTGGCCTAATATAAAACTAAACAATATTAAGTTATCAAAAACAAACCAAATATAATCTTAGCCTATTTGTTATACTTTGCCAACTTTAGCAAAGTTGAGGTAGCCCCACTTTTTTATTTTTATTTTTTTGCAAACATCTCAGTATACATGTAGTACTGATCACACTTTGTGGTAAAGGAGTCAATACACACTTTGTCACCCGGCTATGTGTCATTTCACCAAACTATAGACAGAACCTTACACAATGAGTCTGCTGGTACTGGAGCAGAAAAAAGTTAAACGGATGCTGAAGCCAAGATCACATTGATAAATAAAACTGCATTTGGTGCCTTAATAAAGATTTCTCAACACAACAACAATAGTGCTATAGGTTAATAAACTGAAATTAATTACTGGTAAACTTTCTTGTCTCGAAGATGATCTTACCTTATATTTTTGCCTTTTTATTCCCAACATAATTATTATATTAACAAAAGAAGAAACTGTTTTTTGCCAAGACTGTCTTTTTATCAACTTCTTTATAATTTTATAAACAACAAAAAAAGAATAAGATGTAGTAATATTATATATACAATATAAAATCAGTTGCTATCTTATAATCAAGGCATCTATTGGAACTTGTATTAAAAATGGTATTATTCCCATATGCTATTTAAGGACCCGTGGAGTCGTTCTTTACAAGAACAATGTAAATAATTTTTGCAATTTTTGCTTCTTAGAATCGTTTCATTCTGTTAACTGGAAGCCTGACCAAGGGAAGCCATTTTAAAGTGATTGCATTCACCTCTTAAGAGCATCTATTCAAGACAACTGGTTCCAAAGAAATAAACAATATAAAGCAATTGAAGCTGTGCAGAGCTAAAGGGAGGCAGACTGAAGTACTTGACAGTCTCTGCAGCAGTTCATTCCTCCATTTAAGATTAATTTGTCAGGGGGTTCTAGCTGGATTTGTAGCTAGCCTTAAACTGTTTTGCTTGGAGAAACGGCAGCTGCTACAAGCCCCCAGAAAGAGTGTCATGTGGCAGTTTGCAAAGAGAGGCCAACCAAAAACTTACTGTAGCGGGATAATTAACTTCATTACAGATTGTTCTGGTAGAAATTTGATGCAATGCTAAAAAGGCTGTGAGATTTCTGGGTTAGGTTTCACTATACAAGAAAGGAGACAGAAAAAAAGTACATGAAAAAAAGTGCCCAATGCAACCGCTTAACTGATGCTTCTTTCATTAAGCATGTATACAAATACTGTAATATTTCTAATTCTTGAGTGCTTTACAGAAAGCTAAAGCAGTGGAACTTAATTTGTGCTCGCTGCTTTCAGTAGTAAGTTTTCAGATGAAATACCAGGAGGTTTAAATGTGTCCAAGCACATTTCTGCATTAAATACCTTTTTTTTACTTTGGATATAGCATTAACGGCCCTTGAAGTTTTTCAAATTGCGTCACGTCACACCGACAAAATCAAATCAATATTTTCAAGGAATCCTTTGTAGCAGCCCAATACAAAAAGTTGTGCATAAATGTGAAGTGAAAGAATTACGATACATAGTTTACAAAATTATTTTTCAATAAAAATGTGGATTTCCTTACATTTAAGAGCACGTACTGATTAGTGACTCAATTTTGAAGTCTTTTGGGGTATGTCTATAGCAGCTCTGCACATCTTGAAAGGCAAAACATTTCTGCCCATCATTAATTGCCAACTGACTCAAGCTCAGTCAGACTGGAGGTATGTGTGAACATGACTGTCAGTTTAGTTAGATAGTCATATGGATTTCAAATAGCAGAGGGGCAGGCTCTATTTACAAGTTACATTTTTTCTGAAGGTAACTGCTTTAACTGGATTTTATTTAGGGGCATCAGGCTGATGCCAATTTGTCAGATTGTTATTCATAAAGCATTGCACTACATGTATTGCTTTGTTTTGGTCTATTACATAAAATTGTATAAGACAAATTGAAGTTTGTAGCTGTGACATAACATGGGAAAAAGTCCACTCTTGAAAGGCAGGGCATAAATTTAAAACCTGAGTCTCATCACACAACAAAAGAGTATGTTGATGACTATCCAAAAAGCTTTATGTTGTGTGCTGGGCAACACAAAATTAGTCCGTAAAGTTACAGTTTTTGTAACTGAGAAGTAAAGCAAATAAAAATAACAATCCATCCGTCCATTTGACCTAAAATATTAAAAAAATACACCACAAACTATGTCCAAACTGCAGCAGGGCTGATATAAAAACCACCAAAAACTAGCTATACAGCCACCAATTAGTCTCTGAACATGCTTGAGACATGAGCAACGAGGGCCTTTTTTCCAACAGAAAATGTATTTTTTAAAAAGTGCCATATTTTGACAGAGATGACGTAAGAAACAAAAGTTGTTGCTTAAAAAAAACAACAACAATAACAGGCTCGTGTAAAAACAACCCTGGCAAAAACAAGTGGTTCAAGGGGAGAATAGTAATGGTAGAAAAGATAGAAAGTCAAGCAAGTCATATGTGAAAGTTCTCCCCCCGCCCCTCACCTCTCTCAGCACAACCACTTGGGGCGATCGCCTGCTGAATTCATGCTCAGTCAACTTCGGATCGGCAGCCACGTCCGTCCTTTAAAAACCAGCACGCCAAACATGGCTATCAGCTTTCCTTCAGCTGCTGTCTATCAATGTCATGCTGGATCAACAATGCAGAACCCTCTCTGGCTCTCCGCTCCCTGCAGCACAACTGCAACCCTTCCACCTCGACAACCCACTTCTCTCCTCACATCCTACACACAAGAATTATCAAGGGCAGGTTGGGAACTCAGGTGCGGTGTTGTTGACTTATTTATTTATTTGTGTAACAGGCGCACAGATCAATACAAGTATCCTGCCGCAAAATAAGGCTCGACTGTCTAGAGACAGATTAGGGCTGACGCAGCTTGGTGCCTCTCAGCTACCCCTTTTCACTTGGCTAGTTGAAGGTGCACCACTGATTATGCATACGTGCATGGTCACACAAGCACAGGCACACACAGAGACACACTTTAAAGGAGAACTGTGAACTAACTACTGCTGAAAACATTTATTTCTTAGATTGCATGGACTTTAACAAGGACTGTGAAATTTTGCAGAAGTATGAAAGAAAATCATTTCCTTAAGCCCTTGTTCATAACTGATGAATAATTAAACAATTCAGTTCAAAAGGTCATAAGGACGCATTTCAAAACTTAAGTGAACATCTTAGAAATGAAACTTTTTCCCAAAACTACTATAAGACACACTCTTATATGGGAGAAGACAAGCTTCATTATAATGATTGTCTTATTTACATGAGCAGCAATGACAGAGAATAATCATATCTAAATGAAAATGCATGTTTGGTGTCTTTGTTCTGATTTACCTCGGCCACAAATGAGTTATGCTGCGTCCTTCAAAGTGTGCGATTTAGGTCAGTGTAATCACTGTTTAACCTCACTGAAAATATGAAATCTGTATTTCATATTTTCATTGAAAAATAATCTATTTACTTAAAATGCTATTTTGAGTAAATGTTTTACTATGGATTCATAACAGTGCCTTGCAAAATATAAAAAAAGAAAAAAGAAAATAATATATACATTTCCAAATTTGAGAATTGAAACATCTATAAATTCTTATGTCATTTGCATCATAATTAACAGTGATGATTAACCAGATCCAAATGAACTTGCATTTACAGTAAAAATTATAGTAGCTTCCAATGTCATAATCTTTTCTTGAGTGTGGTTTGATTATTTTGTTTGATCATATTGTAGCATCTTATGTTGTACAACACCTACAATATGTTGTAGGGTATTTTGGAATAGGATATCCTGGAACAAAATAACCAGTATATTTTGTTACAGTACCCTGATCTACTAGAGTTGTGTTTACCTCAGTGCCTCAGTTTCCTGCTCCTCTACAGGTGTTTTCCATCTGCTCATTTACTCACCTGTGTAGCATATAGTAGACAAAGTCCCCAGTCTAAATAGTCCTTGGTTCAGTTTTATGATGTCACATCCTCTGTTGTTCTCACTCTGATTTCCCTGCTCTGGTCTGTGCATTTACATTTTGGTTCCCAACAACATTATAATATTACATCCAACTGTGAAGCCCTTAAGGTTTTCACATTTTGTCTCAGTGTATATTTTAAAGATTTTATGTGATAAACCAACACAAAGCAGTGCATTGTTGTGAAGAGGAAAACAAGTGGCAAGATTTTCTTGTTTAATTTGAAGAACTACCTTTTGCTGCAATCACAGTTTTAATATGTTTACACATCTAGAGACGGTGATATCTGTCCATTCCGCTATGATAGAAAAATTCAATTTTGGTCTCATCTGACAAAATACTTCTGCATTGACCCCTGCAAGGCTTGTGGCAAAACATGTAATTTTTTGATGAAAATGTTTTCAAAGTGCTGTTTCAAAGTTATTTTGGAATCAATCATTTATTTGACGTGAAATGCATTGCATCTGCACACTTTAAAGACACAATGTCAGACCCACCAAGATATGCCAAACCAAAACTTATTTAAAACCTAATGAATGCTTTTAGAGGAGTTATTCATTTCCTCATTTTGAGCCTCATTTTCCTTCAAATCTCCCGTAATCCCGATGCAGGGTGGTTTGGCCAAACTTTCCTGTCTTGATATGAAACTGTAATTAATTTGTTCTGACCTTGACTTTTCTGTCTTGCCAGCTTCTGAGCAGTAGTAGAATGCCAAAAAACTAATTAAAAGATAGCCCAAATCATTAATTTTCTCCCCAGTTCATACTTGAAAAGTAAACAATATATCTGGGCTGGTAGATTTAGAATAGCTGCAAAAGACAACAGACTTGGCATTCATTTTTCACTTTTAATCATACATTGATCATAAAGGTTTAAAGCATTCGTCAGGCTCACTCCAATGACTCTTTAGGCTGTGCGGATATTGGAAAATCATAGTTGGTGAGAGAATAGACAAAGAAATAATGTATCTTGACAGATGTAGTCTGCTTTCAGCATGAAATCAAAATATCATCCACAGAGCAAGTACGAATTTACAAAATTATGTTCAATTGCCTTGAAGCACAGTTCTTATGCTGCCTGGGACAAATCTAATAGATTATATTTTCATTATTATTCTGTAAAACAGATGTATAAAACAAAGACAACATCAAGTAAGCCAAATAAGGCCACTAGAGAATATACTCAGTTCTGTCAGTGTTTATCTTGCAGCAAAATGCTGCCAAGCTATTGGCAAAAAAAAGAAAAAAAAAAGGAAGGTGTTTCTGAAAGATGCAAGACCAATTTGACAGTAAAGGTATGAGAGAAACACATACTGCTGGTCTGGATGGTGAAAAGTCATTTTGCTCTCCTTGATGCCATTGGAAGCCAAACACTCACATGAAGGTTGAGATTGTCAACTGGGAATAAAAGGGCCATTACAGTGACCCCCCCCAGACCCCCCTCCGTCTCCCATTTTTCCAGGAACACCTCTCAGTTTCAGTTAGAGCACAGCTCTCATAAAACTTGGTCTCTATCATCACCAAGGACGACAGGCCAATAAGTTGGACGCCACACTCACAGGAGAGAAGTGGCGGTGCCTCAAAACTCATAACAATACCCTCCAAAAACAGTGAATTCTGAGGGGACAGCGTTTTAGAGGGGAGCTGACTCTGTTCAAAGCTCTTATTACACTTTTACATTAAATCTCAGCTTGAGTGTCAGATGAGCTTCTGGCCTTTCCCTGACACAGTGAGCCAGTGAAGACAGAACCGCTTAGGTGTCATGGCATAAGACAAGAAAAAAAAAGAAAAAAGAAGACAAAAAGTGAACTAGAGCGTACTTCTATTTTGCAAGCCTGTTGGGAAAGTTCAGCATCTCCATTAAAAGAGCCCAATGCAGAAGACTTACCCCTGCAGCAATTCTCGGGTGAAGACACTCAGCCCAGGCCCCCTGCTTTGACAAAAAAGGAAACAGCATGTTATTTTACACATAATTGCAACTGTCAGCAGCTAACATCAGTTCAGAAGGAACAGAAAATGTGACATGACTGCAAAATAAACCCAAATGAAGGACATCTGTAGGGCCCATTAACATGCTGTGTGGTAAGCAGTGGAACCGGAGTGTACAAAAGCGGCGGTACCACCTTCGACAGGGAAAAAAAAAAAAAAAAACACAAAATATATAGCCTGCGCTGACGAGGGATGGTAGGTGCACAGAGAAGCATGTGTAGTTGTTAATGGCATGTCACAGACAGGGAGGAGAGGTCAGAGCAAACAACAGCACAGGGAAGCTTACTGCCTCACAGTAAACACACCCCTACCCAACAACAAAGCCTGGTGTATGTCATCATTTTAGAGCGCATGGAATAAATTCACTGGTGGCCAGAATGCCCAAAGCTATGCCTGGTTAAAAAAAAAAAAAAGGGAAAAAGTTACTGAATCCATAAATAAAACATGCTGGCTGGTATTTTCTTTCCCCTTTCATCAACTACTACAGCGTTATGCACATCACGCCTCTAAAAATGAGGACTAGCAAAGTAAAAGATGAATAAAGGGGTACAGACTAAACTTATCTCCAGCTGTACTACATCGTTAACTACTAGAACAGCAAATGGGGGAATGAAACTTTACTGCCACTGAATGCTGTAAACAGAACTTGCAAAAGGAGCTGAGACAATGGCTTGCAGTTTGTTACATGTGTCACTATATGAATTCCTTCCCTGCATGAAGAAAGGCCAGTGTTTGTTGTTAGAGCCACTTAGGTCCCCTCTCATTACCCTTACCGAAGGAACACAGTGCAGCAACAACCACTGCCTTATTATTTTGACTGGATTTTGCTCTCTGATGGGTTCAGTTGACGGAGCCACCCGTGTCACACGTCAAGTCTGGGTTGAAATCTTTATTTGACTGCTTCAGCATTTTAATAATTACTGTCCATCTGGTGGGTTTCACTCATTAGCGCTTTTTCTCTCGCAGAGATTGGGGTGGGGGAATGTGATGACAGTTTCTGGGTGACTAGAATAGACAGTGTGACTTTTGTCTAGTCAAAATGGATGAAACAGTTCCCTAAATCAAAGAATGACAAGTTCTGAGGTGGATTTGAAATTAGGGTTTAGACTGAATACCGCTCTGTCTTCCTTGAGAAAGGTGCACTAGGTTTTCAGTTAATAACATTTCCCTCCACCCCCTTAACAAATACAAATATCTGCTGTTGAATGAGTTGCTAGCAAAGACAATTTTATACCTTTCAGAAGCATTTGAGATCTAATGAAACTAAGATTTAAAATAATAGAGTAGTTACATGCCCCCCTGATCATTTCACACATCAAACTTCAATCTTCAATCAAGCAAAAACTATATTATTTACTAATTATTTAATGAAAGTCAGAAGTCATGTTTTTTTTTTTTATATTTGCTGTGCCGCTATATTAACAATTAACTACTTTTATTGCCGCCTACTAAATTAAATGTGTACTACAGTTGCATAAAGCTCATACTGAAATGTTTACCAAAATCCAATCTTTAATTTGAGTAAATTCGCCTCGGAAGTAATCCCCAGTTATTTTTTTTTCTAGAAATCCACTGGTGTCATTATTGGTATCCTTAAAAAAGCTAAAACAGAAACGATATTTATCTTGCTATCAGGCACAATGAGCAGAATGGTGAGAGAACTGCAGTAAAGAGGGGATAGTTTTTCAACATGAGACACTAGCTACATTCCCACCAGCTGTGTTAGAGTGATCCCAGAAACAAGCTTTTTTCTGTCCTATCAGCACAAACGTAAATGAGTAGAGTTTGCTGAACTCCACTTGGACTTTAATTGTGTACTTTGGTCATTTGAGACCAAGATGGAGCTGTTCAGGCAAGGCAAGTTTATTTGTATAGCACAATTCAGCAGCAAAGCAATTCAAAGGGCTTTACAAGTAAACTTATCATTGTGTGGATATGGTTGAGGGAGATGATGTGGGTCTGTTTCTCTTCCAAAGGCCCTGGAAACCTTGTTGGAATGCACGGCATCACAGCCTCTTGAAGTGTCATGACATTTTAAATAAAAATCTGACAAACTCCACTAGTAAACTGAAAACAGGTCATCAATGGATCTTTCAACAGGATAATGATCTAAAACATATGGTAAAATCAAGACAGAACTGATCTACCAGAGGCAAAGATGAGTCTTCTTTCGTGGCAAATTTAGTCACCAAATCATAGTAGAATAGACAACTTGTGGAGGAAGCAGAAGAAGGAAAACCTTAAGAAAAGATGAGACTCTGGGCCGCCAGCCAGCATGTTTTTTGTCTCAAAGTGCAATATTGTTTGCCCTGTGGCTATATCGCTATAACCCTAAACCTATGTTCAATGAAATGTCTGTATAAGATACACATATTGGAGCAAAAGTGTCAATTTTCATTTTCTTTATCAACGTGTTTGCCATGGTTGCCAAAACATATGATACATGATGTTGTGGATGCACATGTCGGATGAAAAGCAATCCTGTGAGTCACTGCTGAAGCTGTTCAGACAAATGTTCGGCAATGTACATCAACCTGAAGCAAATGGCAAACCACAAAACTAAATGGCCATTTTAAATAACATAATTTTAGTTCCAAACCCAATTCAAAAACAAATAAGCTTTAGCTCAAAGACCATCAGTGTTTGTCAAAATATTCATCACATCTGAACAACTGCAGGTGGTAAAAAATAAATCTTCAGATGATTTCCATTTGCCACAATTTGAGCCATAAAGTGTCACCTAGCAACACCAATCACATCTGTTTCTGTGTGCTATTTTAAGATTAATTTGCATCGTGTGCAAGGTCTTGTCTGGTAATCTCCATACATTATGCTAAGATGCATCGTAAAATAAATTAGAATAGGCGTTTAAGCTGAAATGTATTGTAGATGAAATAATTTACATGAAGTATTAGAAAATATAAAGGACATTCTAGAATTACAGATTTTTGCAGATATTTGTTAGAAAACCTTTAGCTTTGCAGGTAAAATGTAGAATAAAGAAGTGGAACTAGCATTAATTTTCAAAAACATTACAAATAATTTAAAATTTAAAGAAATCAGTGCTTATAACCGTTTTTATTAGTCTATAAAGTTTGAAAAACAAATCTTTGTTGCTTTAGGACATGTTATGTGTTATACTGTAAAATACATTGCAGACTGCACTTCTTAGTCTTTCTTACAGACTGTACAAGCATGCTGCTACAGATGCCTAGAGGGAACAAACTAACTTCAGAGCAAGCCTTTTGTGCTTGTCTTCTTTTTGTCACAATCAGATTTCGTTAAAAAAAAAAAAATTGATGTGTTGCACCATGCATATATTTATGGTGAATTGAAGAACAAGAATTTTACTTGATTTTAAAACCTTGAGTATTATTAAGGTAGTATAAAACAAAAAGTCGTCAGAAATAGTGATATTTGTTTGTTTAGTCTATTTATTAACTAGTCTTTCCTAAAGACTGATTTATAATCTTAAAAGCACAACATTTGAGGTTTGAATGAAAGGAACATAAAACACTCATCAGCTAATTTACAACAAAACAACTCTCACAACTGCAGAGCACAGGAAACTATCTCTTATTTAGTCTAAAAATCAGTCCACCTAATCTTTTTTTGAAATAATGGTTTACTGTAGTGCATTTTTTGTTCAACAGTAATTACTTGCATACAGTCAATACAAGGGCTTGTAAAAGTAAAATAGTAAACTCTTCAGAACTAAACACCTAAAGCACTGCTGTGGAGAAAAGAAAAAAAAAACATTGTGTATAAACAAATAAAAATGGCATAGTATCCACAATATTTTAAAAATTGAAAATTTACATGTGTGATGCATTTGTATTCAGATGCTTCTCATGATTCTCCCCAATAAATTAGCAAAACGAGTCCTTCTGTATGTAATAGATTCACTGTTTCAATCCAGCTCTTTCAGAGGCTGTAAAAACTTGGCTGGCTTTACATAGGTAAAGAGATAAACTTCAAAACACGTACATTTGGTACAGTCGCAAAAGGAGGTTCTACAAAGTATTGACAATGGGGTGATGAATATTTTTCTCCTTACAGTTAAATACTTGAATATATTTGTAGGTCATGTTGGTCTATCACATAAAGTTCCAAGAAAATATATTTAATTGTGTTGGGCATACAGATGTTTGCAAAGTGTTGTTTTCCTATTAGTGTATTTGTCAATTTCTCACACAATATGAGTGATATTTTTAACCGTCTCGTTCACTACAGGCCTTGAAACGTACTTTTTCAATGGCATTTAAAATCAAGCATCACCCATCTCCAGGCTGACACTTTTACTTGTCTAACTCAAAGCAAGTAGGTGAATCACGATTCCTCCTGGTAGTTACCTTGTTTCTTCTCCCAGAGGAGGCCATCGACTTCCACAGCAGCCGAGCCTCCTGCTGGAATCCATGACTGCTGGCCATCTGGACACAGTTGAAAGGGGCTGTACAGCAAACTGTGCAACAGGCATGTCTTCATATCACTAAACCCAGCAGGACAAGCATTGCACGAGCTCAGAGTCAGATTGAATAAGGTACTGTCGTATAAACTATTTGAGTTAATACAGAACATTTAAAGAGTTTCAGAGTTTGAAAATGTATCACCAGAATTTTTTTTAATGCAGGGTCCAAATTTATTTGATGGCTAAACTTGACATTTATTCCCAACCCAAACATGCCAAGGCATTTATTTCCCAGTCATATTTTTCTGGTGATAAAATTGCATAATCTTAAGTCTCCCAGGAAGAAGATGGAGGGCTAATGGATGGGCGTGTTGATAGACAACATGATCTGGCATGTTGCTCATTCATGAACACATGTACTCCCCATTGTCTGCGGCAGCCACATGCTGATAAGGTCTTGGATTGTACTCTATTTCCAGTGAACCACAAAAGGCTTCCTTCCACAGCTGTACAGCCTCCCACAGTGAAAAAGAAGAATAGTATATGGTTGAAATAAAACGAGGAATTCTGGAATCAGACAGGACAGAGCAATTCACAGTAGGTGAGCCTTCCTGCTTATGTATACCAGACAGATGTTGGCTGGAAACAAGACCAGGGGTAATATTTTTTAGCATCTGATCATGTTGAGCTGGCTGGTTAACCTCTAAAGTCTCTGTTTTGTTTGAAGGTGTTGCAGTGGACAACAATTCAAGTAAACTCTGTTTACTTTTTAAAAGTTTGAGTTCTATTGCTTCTCAATATTTTCATAATTTGTAATATTGCTGTTTTAACATGACTGAATGGTTTATTGATGGTTTTAGTTAAGCCCAAAGTCATTTAAGAGCTTTAATTTAATAATGCTGACAAAGATTTCCTACTGATTTACAATTCATTAGCAGCTTATTTTGGTGATTGTGCATTTTTGTCATAAAGGTGTGGAAAATAGCACACTGATCAGGTTCAACTTAGTTGAATTTTGCTTAAAAAAGTCATGATACAAAATAATTACTTTGATGACCATCAAAATAGCAAAAAAAAAGAGAAATAAAAATCACAAAAATGACCTAAATGTCATGCTGAGGTATTAATTGACAACTAAAAACACAACAACTTATTCAAATGTGTGGTTGGAGTTGAGATGTGTCAGGACTTTGGGTGTGGTTCCTGGAAAGCACTGAGGTTGCGAGGTTAGTGGTTATGAAAGGTAAATAGTGAGATGAAAACAAGAGGGATCTTAGTGATGGCTGGGTCGTGGGGGTGCGTCTTAACCAGAGAAGCTGAGATTGACTGGTGGTGGTGAGAGATGTTGTTGCTGAGGTTTTCCATCCATCCGTGGAGCAGACAGAGGATGGACAGTCAGGTGAGTATGGTGGTTTGCAAGTGAGGAATCTGCACAGCATGAAATGGGGAAGGCAAAGGAGGTGCAACAAGGAGACTTAGAAGGAGCCTGGAGGCAGGACACAGATTTGGGAACAAACATGGACTGGGTTTCCTAGAGAGGAGGATGACAAGGAAGGCAAGTTAAACTTCATAGAACAGGGCGCAACCCAAGTGGAGGCCTCCAAACAAGTCTTAGAGATGGACTTCTCTGTGGTCTGCCTCAGGGAGAGTCACTCCTTTTAAGCTCCTACTGATTACGCTCGACAAGCTGCTGCTGGGGGAGCGCACCTGCTGGTCACACCCTGCCACGAAGGAGGTAAGACCATCACACACTCACATCTACCAGTGCACAGCTCTATAGATATGACAAAAAAACAGAGTGTACAATGATTAAATTAGTTTGATTTGTGGACAGAAAGTAGAGAAAACTCACCTTTTTTTGAAAAGGTAATTGATGACAATATTTTTTTAACTTTCGTTTTTGAATGTTTGTTGAGGTGAAGACTCCAGCAACACTTGAAATACTGGCCAACAACTTTATGAGCAGACCAACACATCTAGATAGTGGTCTTCATTGGGGTCATCATCTTGACAGAGGTCATTCGTTATAAACAAGAAAGGCACAAACCACAAAAAAAGTTGTTTCCTAGTATTTTATGTGTTGCTGGTGTCTGATTGCATCATAGAAGCTCTGCATCATAGAAGTAGGTGAAGTTGTGCCAGAAACTTTTGAATTACTACAAATTTGCCAGATCTTTTCCCATCCACAGTGCTTTGCTCATGCCAAAAATGTAAGAAAATTGATGCACAACACAGATGTGAGGAACATTATCTTAAATATTCTCCCTATTAAAAGTAAACCCTTCCTTGGGATCTAGGACATTTGTTTAATCTTTATACTTGTGGTTGGTGAAATCCATTTCCCATACAGCCATGTTTTTCATAAGCAACTCACAGTTCAAAGTAGCCTCCATCTTTCACTTCTCTTATCATTGACATCAAAAGAAAAATGCCTCCTTTAGGATGGTGTGTGGGAACAGTCATTTTTCAAGTTTTCTGCCCTCTCAGAGGAAAGCTCTCGCTTGCATGATTGGCTGGATTAAAGGCCAAGATGATCTGGCTATGTGGTACATAATAAACAGTCTAAATAGATGACAGGTGTTGTAATAAAGACAGGGAATATTCAGGGATTGGGCCAAATTCTGCATAAAACTCTCGATTTATACTAAGACCTGCCATTCTGTTTCTTTTTCTAGAGTAAAACCTCTGATTTGACACATGAAATAGCATAACATCTTTACCTGTGGGTCACTGGAAGCTCTACTGGTTAAGCAGGCGTCTCTTGGAGACTGTAGCTTCTTGTGGCTGGTAATGACCTGTGGCTGTTTGCTGAATGCTGTCCCCTTCTCCGAGTGTACTATCAATTTGATTTTAAAACAAATACTACTACTAGAAAAAGAAGAACAGTGTACTCATCTATTTTATCGCTGATATTTCTGGTTTTGAGAAATGTTGTCTTCTAGTAAATCTAAGAGATGATATTTTGGTCCACATTTAGATTTTAGTGCCCAACAAAGAACAATGCTGAGGTAAAAGAAAAATGATGCTTGGTGTTCCAAAAAAGCTGGAAAGTATGGGATGTTATCATAGACCTCTCCCGATCTGAAACCCTTGAATAAATCTGGGGTTTAGGATCACTTCCAGTAGGACAACAACCCTAAACATCTAGCCGAGCAACACAGGATTGGGTTTACTTAAAACATAAAGTTAGAATGGCCTAGTCAAAGCCCTAACAAGACTACATGAAAAAAGTCCAATGTGAATGAATACTTTCAAAAGGGACTGTGAATGTGGCTCTTTTGTTTCTGTTATCTTACATTTGCCATTGGTAAGCAAAGGGTGGATACACAACCAGCAATTCTCCAATAAGAAGTGACACAATATAGAGCAACTGCAAGCAAACACAGCTGATCTGGAAACCTCCACAGTTGAAGGTTGAAGACAAGAAACTTTTGATTTTATTTGAAGTAAAGTCAAATTACCACACATCAAAAGAAGATAGAATACACTACAGTAATTTACATTATTTCCACTGAGGATAAAGAGTATCTTCATTTTCCCCCAACACCCTCTCTAAAAATCCCTGTAAATCAGCAAAAATAAATTTAGGAAAATCCAAATCCTATTGCAACAGCAGTGTTAAATTACTCTTGCATATGGCAGCATTTAGCTTATATTGTTGGGTAATTCAATTATGTATGCATGTTTCTTGTGCAATCCAGGTAAATGCTTTCAGATTTAACACACCATGACTGCATTAGCTCTTGTTTTATATGATGTTATAGTGTTATAGACAGCTGAGCAGCAGAGAGGCTGTTCTCCACGGCTGCAGGACCAAATGTTATTAACACAGCTGCTCTCTTGCTGCCCCTGCATCCAGCTCAGTGGGCAAAGAAAAGGGATCAATGCTTTTGCACACAGTGAGCTGAACCCTCTTTCTCTTTATTAAATCAAGAATTGTTTTGAATCGGGTATTGATTCTGTATCAAATCTCAGCACCAAGAATCAGCATCAAATCAATTCTGGCCCTCACTTTAAAAATCTCAATCATTGTGAAAGGTTCAAGTGATGCAAAAGGTTTCCATTTGTTCTCCTCAAACTGGACACATAAATAGTGTTGGCTCTTTTGAGATGCAGTTGCAGCAAAGAAGAAGTGAGAGTTTGCTGAGTTGGTAAGGTCCTCCAACATCAACAAAACAGTGTTCAGTGTCTACAACTTTTGTGACCAATTTGCAGTGAATATAATACATGCCATTTATGAACCATTATTATTGTAATACTTCAGTGAATATGGGAAGCTGTCAATTGTAAGAATAAGAAACACACTTTCCAAAAACATAATGAAAATGGTAACACTGATGTGCAATAATTAGAATTTTAATTTTTACAATTTGCTGTGTTTAGCTTAAGTTTAATCACCACTGAGTGAAGACCTGAACCCCCCGAAAAATGTTTGGGTTTGTAACAGAAGAAGCAGCCACAATCCAGGTGTTATTCAATATTTATGCTGACATAAACAGTTAGCGTGACATTGTACTGCTACTCGATCTTGTGCTAATATCTACCTTTCACTTCAGTCAGCTACTCTGTGTGAAAATCTGATTCCATTAAAAGTTTTAGCCGTGCCTATCGATCCAGAAAAATCCTAAAAACAAAAATAAATTCTTCAGAAACTTCTTTTTGGACAAAATATCTGTCAAAAAAGACAGCAGAGGATCCCAGAACAACATTGGTTAAATGGGATGGAATAAAAATACTGATGTTGACCATGGTTTAATTTATTTTAAAGTATTTTTAAAGTTTCAAGGGTTTTAAGCATACGTGATTTAGGCTCAATATCAGCAAATGCCTATTTTTAAGTGAATTAGATTGTTATCACAGACGAAAATAAAACTCCTTATCGAGATATTACTATTTGTGGCTAAATTATTATCTAATGTAGTCCAAAATAAAGCAAAAAATGTTTGTGTTTTATGTTCTTTATTGACTAGGCAGTATACTCAAATGCAATGCCTGCATCATCAGTTACTGCCTTTACATATGTATTAATTAATATAAATGTAAAGGCTTATGTAACTAGCATAGCGGTTCTCAACGTGGGCGGTACTGCCCCCCAGGGGGCGTTCAGAGGACGGCAGGGGGCGCTGGTGGACATTTTTACAAAAGGGGGGCGCTGGGATGCCTTTGGGGGGCGTTTGGTCGAAGGTAAAATTTACACCTTAAATCCACAACAATGCCAGTTTAGACTTTGAGCAACTTGGTAAAACTGTATTGTGTAACATTAAATCATTCCTGGCTGCAGCTGTATCGATGGCTTATAAACATGTAATTGCTAAAATCACAATGCCCTCACTTTGTATCCCTCTGAAAAATTAACCCATTTAAATAAAGAAATCCCTCCATGGGTGATACCACGATAGAGAGCGTTCATTTTATAGCGTTAACACCGGTGCTGCAAGTGGTCCGGTATGAAACGGCGGTGATAGAACAACGGTACCACAGCACTTTTAAATTTCAATTATCAGAACACCGAAATTGTTTCCGTTGTTTTAAAAGGCTTATGTCAGTCTGCCTTTTCCCCATCGATATGTTTCCCGACCGCCCTGCACCTTAGGGGCTTTAAAAAAAACGCAGCGCACATTGCGCAAAACTCTGAAACATGAGAAGCGGGCAAAACGGAGCGAAGAACTAGATGTGAATTATGGCATAAAAACAGAGAATCCGACGCTGAACAGTGAAAAATCAACACATGATGTGAAACACATGACAATTAGGAGGCACAGCAGGTGATGAGTGAATTTTACCGATGGTCAATAAACGATAAAATAAATCTAGCAACAGGAAAGAAACTAAAGTGGACATGGCAATAAACCAAGAGAGCATAATACTAATCAAATGAAACTAAATGGAAATAAATGAAGAACAAAATGCAAGAATAAACTAAGAAACTAAAGTAAATACGGAGGAATAAACTGGTATGGCAAGACCTTTAGAGCAATAATTAATACAGAGGACTGTATGGCAAGAATAAACAGACACTATTTCCAGATAAAAGGTAAAATAATATTGTTGAAGTGCCATGGGCAGGGGCGCAACTACTCATTATTCAGCTGGATGCGAAAACATAAAGCCCCCCACGAAGGAAGGTAGAAACATACGCTCGCCTCCCCCCCCCCAAACCCCATCTTCCAGATGCCGATACGTTTAGGGCAAAACTCACTACATTTACCCCGTTTTGTGCGTGAGGTGAAGCAGCGTAAGGCGCGCTGAAATGTACGGGAAAACATAATCGGTGCGCCGATTCAAAACATCTACAATATTGATAGTAACATGAATAATTAAATAATTGTCAGTGCAAAGTAGCCTACAAATTCTTTGGTGGGGGGCTGTGAGGGACCTGGATAAGGGCTAGGGGGGCGCTGGCCCAAAAAAGGTAGAGAAACACTGAACTAGCATATGCCTTTTTGCTAAATGCATATATATGCCTTGGCAAGCACTGAGCAACCTTGGCCAGCATAAAGATATCTCACAAAGTCCCTCCTGCGATAAAGGGATCCTGTCTTACAGTTTACTTGGGAAATGAACAGAATTATACTGACACATGTTGACAAATATCAACAATAGCAAGGACATATTAAATGCATACCGTGTAACCTTGCTGAAGACCTTTTATACCACCTTTATTAAATAGTTTACAAAAATAAAACAGATTTACAAGCAACAAGAGCGCTCATCCTTGTGTCTCATACTGAGTGGTAGAATGCGCGCTTGCTTTTTTTCTGAATGCCTTTATGACCTACAGCTTGCTTGCTGAAAAGTGGAGTCTTTTGGGATATAATATGGGATATGGAAATTAATCTTGCACGGCAAGATGAAAACTTATTTGACAAATTACCATTGCCCTGACTTGTTTCCACAAAACTTATGCCATTATATTTCAGTTATGGGAAAGAAAAAAAAAACTACTTATAAATACAATGGTCTCCTTGAGAGGCATAATAAGAGGAAATAAGTCAATACAATCCATCTTGGAGAATAATTTGTGGAACAGGACTGCCTAACAGTGCATGCACACATTTCCCAAGTCTGAACCAATTAACCAGTTATCATGCTTTAATCTCTGAAAGAAGCTTACAGAAGTAAGCTGGATGTTAAGTTTAGCTTTTATAATGTCTTTATGCACAAGCATTACAAACAGATGGTGAAAACATCAAACCAAGTCTCTTGTGTTTTGTTCTTTCACATAAACGGTGTCATTAAAAGCAATGAGATGATAAGCAAAAAACTAAGTTTAGTTAAGGGAGCATTTTGTTTCCCATACATGCCCGATTTGTACATATGAGGAATATACAGGCTTTAAAAATAGCTGCTAAGAAAAACAGAGGAAACATTGAAAAGCAGTAGCAACAACCAACAAGTATGCACTTTGGTCATTGGACCATAAATGCACTGAAGTGGAGTGTGGGATCGAGCTCACCATGGCTGATTACATAGCTTAATGGTCTTGGCTTCACCTTATGTTTTACAAGCCCAAATGGTCCCAGTAGTCTGATAAATCATCAGCAGATTGAATCAATGAACTCTTGCCTTGCCTAAGTTTCTTACCAGGAAACACAACATTTAACTGGCCAGTATAAATACTTATCAAGCCAGTATAGATCAAATGATCTCTTTTAAATTTTCAAAAATGTAAAAGAGATCACACAGCAGCAAATATTATCTGTAAAATTCTTCTTTTGTAATTTTGCATTTCTTTTGGCCTACTGAAGGTCTTAATTTTTTCTGTCTTCTTTATTTCACCCTAGATAATCAACTGAAGGTTGAGCCATCTCTCATCTGACGTTTTGTTCAATTTTAAGTACTCTTTGCAGACAGGCATGGGTTGGTTTCAAGTACCAGGGCATAGTAAAGTTCTAAACCACATAATTTTACCACAACACAATGTCTTGTCTTTTTAACAAGGTCAGAGAAAGAACCAGAATGACTGGAATTTTGACTCTCAGCATGATGCAAAAACTAGAGAAGCACTGCCTCTTCCTCACTTGTTGCTGGGCACTGCCCATCAGCTGGCTGAAAGGTTCCGACACACATGTCTTGTTGACAAAGCAGACAAATGTAGTTATGTGGAAATTTGTCATAAAAAACAAACGCAGTCTTGCTTTAAAGTTAAAGTTCCACCTAACTATGAGGGTATGTCTAGAAAAGGTATGATAATTGTCCTTTCTCGTTGCTCAGTTCTTGATGTATCAGTTTGAAGAAGAGTCAGTGAGTTGAATTCATGAAATCCATTTTATTAATACCAAAATGCAGCTGGTCCATTTCTCATGCTACCTTTAGGAGTTAGCAGGATAAAATGGCAACAAGTAACACTTGGTAACTTCCTCTGTTAGCCTCTGTCTAACTATGCCCTAAAGAGGGCGTTCCCTAGTGTGTCATATCCTTTAACCCTTGCTTTTATTTGCATTTCCTAAAATGTCATTTCCTTTAGCTTTAGCTTAGCAACTAGCTAAAAGAGATAGAAGGAAATCATAGAATTATTTATTCTCAACAATAGCCTGATTAATTAGGCAGGTGAAATTAGGTAGGTTGTTGTTAAATAAAGTAAAATAAAATAAAAATTATCTGTAATAAACTTATTTGGAAACTGCTACAAAAATTAACGTGTGTTTGTTATAAATATGTGCTTATTTATGCACAAAAATCGGAACTATAAATGAATAAATGACCATATAGGATAGTTATAACCATCATAATCAACAAGCTACATCTTTTTACTACCACTAGGGGTAATTATGGTTTCTGTAAAAAAACAAAAACAAAACAAAGAAATAGACAATGTTAATCATGACTGTGAAACATTGAAAATATGTGTGCACATCATATTATAAAGTGAGAATGTCAAAGTTCTAGACCCAGTTGCAAAAAATGTCCAAAGGAAAAAAAAAAAGGAAAAACCCTATGAAAATGAGGAACATTTTAAGAATTATATAGATAACTGTTCAATAACAATGATAAAAAAATGTCTGGCTCCTTGAAAGTAAGGTTTAAAGAAAATTAAGTTTGTTTTAAAACTTTTTCCCATTACATACATACATATTAGCTATCTTTATGTGTGGAGACAGAATGTCAAAACAGCTGAAAAAAGACTCATGAAGTCTTGGCTTTAAATCTTTGATAATAATCACAATAAATCACCATGAAAATATCTTAGACTTTATAAATGTGCATGTGTGTGTGTTGTGACGCTATGAAAAGGTTACCTCTGACAGCAGAAGAGACTGCTCGTTATATGAACAATTTTCCTGTCTGAGCACTGCTCTCATACTAAACGTTATCAGGAATGTAAACATTCCTATATACACTGCAGGTATTGCAAGTGTTATTACTGGCTTCAGCTTAATGGATCTTATAGAACAGATCTTGAAGAAAATCTTTTCACAAAGCTGTTTTCATATGGTCTTAAAACTTTTATGACAGATATCAAACTTGAGATCTTATAATCCTTATCCGATGTATTAGTTATCTCTAGACCAAACAGAAACTAACAAGAAAACAGTCACACATAAGTGAAATAAAATTAAATATTTCTACTGCTTTGAATTAGGGACATTTTAGGAACATACATTCCCTGTAACACTCTTAATTATTACAGACATGTAATAAAGATTAACTGCAGCCAGACAAAAGCTTAGAGGATAGAAATAGGCTTATAAAGTTAGTCATATCTCCAAAGTTACCACCTTCCTGCAATCTTAAAATGTAGGAGTGGGCATGCATGCTCAAGCTGTGCTTTCTTAATATGCCCATCTATACATCTGTTAAACATATTTTAAGCAAGTTTTTAAAATGTAACCAAAATAAAAGATACTATTTGCTCCAATACCCCTCCCTAGGCTGCAGTCATGCCATGGTGGAAGGGTTTAAGTGCCCTGCAGCTATGCTGTCCAGAGCTTCATGCCTCTGGTAGGGTCACCCAAGGCAAACAGGTCCCAGGTGAGGGATCAAAGTGCAGCCCAAAAACCTCTTATGATGAGTAATTATAATGGAAACAATGTTCCCTTACCCAGTAGTGGGTCACCGGGGCCCCACACTCGAGCCAAACCTGGAGGTCGGGCACGCTGGTGAGTACCTGGTGTCCAAGCTTTCAACCATTGAGCCTGGCCGGGCACAGCCCAAAGAGGAGATGAGGGTCACCACGTGTGGGAGGGGCCAAGGGGTTTGGTGAAATGGGGGATGTGTGGAGGCCAAAGGCAGGAACCTTGACTAGAAAAGCTGGCTCTTGAAACATGGAATAAGACCTCTCTGGTGGGGAAGGAGCCTGAGTTGGTGTGTGAGGTTGACAGGTTCCGGCTAAAAATAGTTCAACCCTCTTTGATGCACTACTGAAACCAGTCTCCTGAGAGGTGTTGATTATTTTGGAGTTGTGCCTGCTGAGACGCACCAAGCAGGAGTGGGCAAACTTGTTGTCCCCCCATCTTGGTGCCTGTACGTTGGGGATCTCCCAGAGAGTAGCCATCCTCCGGCTTCGTGTAGGGCAGTGGTCCCCAAACTACGGCCCGCGGGCCGGATCCGGCCCGCCTTCACATTTGGTCCAGCCCCCTGAACAATACCAGAGAGCATTTAGATTTTTTTTCAAATACAGTATTCATTTCATAAATAGTGTTATTTCCTGGATTTTTTCTGTGAAGAACCCAGAGAGGGTTATTTAAATCTAAATGCTCTCTGGTATTGCTCAGGGGGACGGACCAAATGTGGAGGCGGGCCGGATCCGGCCCGCGGGCCGTAGTTTGGCAACCACTGATTAAACACTTAAAATTTAGTTAAATAACTCACAATGTTGGGATTTTTGTATTTACAGCCTCGTCACAGACAAAATGTTATTGTCAACCATTAACGTCAGGAATTTAACTGGTGAAAATCCCTTAAATTGAGCAGGCATGCAGTGGCAGTGGAAAGGAAAACTTGCCTTTAGCAGGAAGAAACCTCCTGCCGGACCTCATTCAGTGTGAGCAGCCATCTGCCACAAGTGGCTTGAAGTTTGAGAATACAGCAAACACATCCAAAACACACACAACCACTGACCTAGGTCTACTTTCTATGTTAAAGAAAAGTGAAATGTGAATGGCAGTAGTATCTCCCTTAGTGGCTTTTTCTATGAGAGAAACAAAGCTAAGCAGAGAAGCTCTGAGCCAGTTTTCAAGTCAGTAAGATGGAAGAGAGCACATTCACTTAGTCATAGCAAAGGCTCAGCCAATGGCTATTTCTAGGAAAGAGTCAGGGTTTCACACTGAAAGGCAGGGCCAAGTATGTCATTTATAGAAGGAGAACATTAAGTTGTTGGCAGCAGTTGCTCAGCCACTGCTTCCAGGAAAGTGCAACAACTAAACAAAATGCCAATCCAGTTGTGGCTTATATATAAATAGAAAACAAAAGACAGTGCATAAGGTGAAAAAATGAAATTACAGCAGATAAAAGAAAAAGTGAACCTAATCATCACCCATGAACACAAATTCATCTATGTAGTATTTATTTATTTTTTGTTGTTGGAAATGTTGAAGCTCATAATGTCCTTACTTTTTGATTATACATATTTGTTGTAATATAAGTGATGTTATCCCTTTTGGCTTTAGTTGTGGCATTTGGAATTAAATTTTATTCCATATGTCACTGTATAGCAACACTTCACTCTGTATTGATAAATTTGATCAGAAGCGATCATTGCTGCCTACTCAGCAGTTCTCACATTCTCACACAGCAAAGCATATAAAGCAGGCAACCAAGGAGGTGATTATTTCAGGCAAAATGAAAAATCAGTGTCCATGTCATTTTACAGTCAATAAGAAAAATGGATAACTGATTGCTTCCAAAAAATAAAAGGTGGTTGTCTGGATTATTTAATTTAATGCAATTGTGGTGTGTAGTTTTGAAATTTCGTCATTTTGGATTCTGATGAGGTGTAGGGAAATTTAAATTTTCAAACAAAACTGTGAAAACATTATTTTTGTGGTAAGCAACAATTTGTTTAAATACATATTCTGCAAATTCACATAGACTAAGATACATATTTTAAAAAAAAAACAATTGTGAAAACATCTTCCAGTCTTTTGTCAAAATAAAAGAGAAATGAAAGCTATCGGCAAGCACAAACCCAATGTCCCGTTGAATTACAGTGAGCTCAGTCTAAACAACACATGTCAATGCATCTAATTTATGTCTCTTAAAGATATTGTATGCCAGCCATTTTTTAAAATAAGGTTTTCTTAAAAAAAAAGAAAGAAAAGAGTATGAGTTGTGGGTGACAAGGCCTAGACATGCTAGATGTTAGTTTACCCAATGCTAACGCCAGATAATATGCGCCAAGGCACAGAAGACGTAGGCAACCCAGTGGGTGACCATCCTAGGCATGCCTGTTACGAGCCTTTCTAACACTAATGCAAGTGAGTAATCAGTGCCAACCAATTAATAATCAGATCAGTAGCTTATTTTGGAATGGAAATAGCCTCTTACAACGAAGTAGCCACCATTCGGCTCACAAAAGTCTGTCTTAGCACTGATACTGCACCACATGCTAGTAACTATCTGAACATGAGCTCATATTTATCTCCTACCACTGACATTAACATTTAGCTTGACGGTTTTTTTTCAGGCGAGTAATTAAGTGCAGAGGGCGTTCTACCTTATTGCTGCTGAAAAAATTAGTTTTGCTCCCCCTTTCTCTCTAAACTGTAGCTGCAGTAGAGACCTTAATTTTCCCAATTAGCAAAGTTGTGTTACAGAACTGGATATGGCAGTTAATCCCACACAAACATTTTGCTTGTGGTCAGGTGAGAGTGCCAAAACAACAGGGCTGGACCAGTCATTCTCAATTGGATTATGTGTCTTCATGAATAATTGTTAACTTTTTATCCTTTCGTCTATTTGGATGACTTGCTTTGTGATAGTTTTATTAGCATTCTACATAGTGCTAACATCATGCTACATATGAAACTAAAAGCTTCTGATACACTGTGCATGATGAAGTTACATTTACATTTTTGACATAATCTAATGTGACTGGTGATGATGTACTACACGTCAAAAGACTGCATGCGATTCATTAAAATATAGAATCCTAATTTTGGAAGAGTGAGTGTTGTTTCTAACAAACAGGAAAACAGTGCAATAACAAAGGAGGAATATCACTGGTACATGAACCAAAGCAACATAAATTTGTGGAATGGCCAACGGCAAAGAAGGTAGAAAATGTGCGGTCTAATTCTAAGCTTAAATCTCAGAGAATCAAGACCAATTTTAATGATATGTAATTAAGGCCTAAACAAATTTTCCCCAACGGATACTATTAATGGGGAACTTATTACAGGCTATGGCACCCAAGGGGGTAATACATTCATACTAATCTCATGGTTGTCAGCCTAGAGGCTTCATTGCTATTGAAATGCCTTCATATTAAGGGCAAGGGTAGACAGGAAGTAGTGAGTCTGGGGAGTTAAAATTAGAGGTATGATGAATTAACACCACTGTTGCTTATAATGTCAAAATAGATGACAGTAAGAAACTATGAAATGACAGGAAATGGCTGCAATTTAATTACAGTTAGAGGGGAAAAAGGACTTGATAAAGAGAATGAGGATAAGTGAGCTGTATAAGTGAAAGGCCACTGCAGCTAATATGAAGAACAAAATAACAGACAAACATTACAAAATAAGTATATTCTTTTTGTGTGTGTTTGTTTTTTGTTTTTTTTAATGCACAAGGAAATGGGAGTACTGGGAAAAGCAATAAAGATACCTGAAGACAGACAGAATCTCAGCATCAACCAAAAGGCTGTGTAGTTTAGCAGCGTTACATTCCATATAATGATTATGTATCACCAGTGTATGACAAATCACCACTTTTGGCATTGTGGTTGCATTAATTGCTTGCACACAACCAGCTCCATTACCCCAGCAGGGCGGTTAAAAGCGTGCAAATAAAAAGTGCCTCTCAAATCTTTCAGTCTGCAGACAAACTGGAGACAGTGGCATTGACAAAAAAGTTAATGTCAGAAGAAGACTGGTGATTGATGATGCTTTACCTGAAACCATCAACAGAATGCACTAAAACATCCTTTACACAAAGAAGAGCACACAGATCATATTCACACAGGCTAGTTTGCAAGTTTGATGTTGAATACTTTGGACAATCTGCAGCAGTTCCAGATAAACAGGAGTCTACTTTGCACCACAATAACTCAATCATCAGGGCAGTACAGACAACTTAAACATCTCATCATTTCAAGTCTATGAAGTACTGCATTTGGACAAAATGATCATCAAAATCATGCACATAAGTTCATTGCCTTCAGTGCGTGGAGGAAATAGTGGAAAACACTTGAGTTTAATTGCTCCTGAGAAGGCAAGGTCTCAAATCAAAAGGGCATTGACTAAGATATGCTTTTGATGCAGTTTCATAAAGACATTCAACAGCAAACGGAGTGAGGTGGAGGACGTAGTTTGCAAAAAAAAAAATGCAGCTTGAAGAAAAGTGGAAGAGGAAACAATAAATCTAATGAAAAATGGCAATTACAGGAGGAATATGAATAACTGGAGGCTGAACTTGGTAAAGATGATGGTTTATTTCTCTTTTTTTCTTACTTGAAATGACCCATTAAAGAGTTTCAGCTGCTGTATTTCTGTACAACCTCATTTTAAATGTGTTGTTTGAAGATTGGCTTAGATGAGAACAAGATGTTAAGTGGCCACAAAACATTTAAAAATTTTGTACATCCTCCTCTTCCCATCAAATAGAGAAATAACATTTGGTAACCACTCACAGTGATGAAAAGAAACTATGTTTATTTGCTCGTCACTGGTACAGTGGATAAACTAGCACCACAAGCCAAAAAAAAAACAAAACAGGTTTTGAGGTCTCAAAAGCTATCAATAATCAAATAGGCTTAACCTACAGTGAAAAAAAAGAAGTACAATCATTTTCACACAGACTTAACCATTTATTAGTTTGGAAGTGATCTTAGGACATGCTCAAACAAGACTCTGGGCTTTAGGTCGTGAAGAGAATTTTATGCCAATTTGGAGTTACAGGGCTGCAAATCAGGCTTTTAGAGTGTGTCCTTTTGATGGGGGGTTTTGTGAGGGTTGGATTTGTATCTATTTAGAATGGCCATTGAGTGAGAGGTGGGACACACCATGGACAAGTCAAATAATGTCTTTTGCTTAAAAAGACAAGCCTGAAAAACTCTCTTAAGAATTTTACATATCTCTCTTCTTCACAAATTTGACTGCTTTGCATTGTTAAAACACTACATATTTAGTTTAGTCTATTGTTGAACAACTAAAAATAGCAAAATTAGCAATAAAAAATATTTCTATAGTTATTTAAAGAAAAAAAAGGCTTTAAAAAAAAGGCTTTTTAAATACACCTCATAAAATAAAACATTTTATTTTTTCAGTTGGAAATATTTTTAGACGGCTGCCACTGAACTCAAGACTTCTCAGAGAATTGGCTGTTGTACTTCAAGTTACTGCATGAATACAGTGTGTGGGATTTTTTTTTTCTTACCATTTGGATGGGACAATAAACCGTTGCAAGTGTTGAACACAAGTCACAAGTCATTGTCGTTTTAATACTGGTGGAGAGATCAAATATCTTAGGTCAGCCGAAAGGAGTTATACATATTTAACAAAGTGTGTGATATTATTTCAGCCTGTGCTGTTCTGCGCAGAATGGTGGGGCTTAAGTTGGTGCTAAGCAGCAAGTTTAAGTAATAAGAGTTTGCAAAATGTTAGACGTAGGCAGGAATACATCTAAATATGCAAACATCCCTAAAAAAATGTTAAAATCTTACTAAAGCGTTTTTTAAAAAATTTATGTTGATGAAAATTTTGCCTTGTAAAATATAAATAATTGAACTCACCACATTTATCTGTATTTTTCATATGCTAGGATAAGCTAACATGCATATACAATTTGTCCTATGATAATTTCTGTAACCTAATTTACACACATTTCTGATAAATAAACCCTAATTAGCTTGACTAAATGTAAGCACACACAAAGTTTGGCAAAATTAGCTGTTATTGTTTAATTTTTGTGCCCACCATGTCTTACTGAAAAAGCTTAAATAATCAATGTATTTATTCTACTAGATCTTTACTTAAAAGACCTAGTAGCTCTCTCTTAGATAGCTCTATCTTAGATCTAGTAGCTAAGATAAGTGCCTATTTAATGCTTAAAATATCAAGCCTTAGAAATGAACATCACATTTATTTTATCTTTTGTTTACAATTGCACTTTGTTTCACTCTTCTGCTTCAAAAATGCATTTTAAATGTTATACAAAGTAACCTCAAGAAATGATATAAACCAAGTTTTTCTTCAACAAATTTCTAAAGTTCTTTATGGCTGGGGGCAGCTTAAATCAACAGTTCAATAAAAATAAATATCTGACACACTCGAAGGCTAACAGCCTTGAATATGACCTGGCTGATTAACTTTGCTGAGGCCTGCACAAATGTTTCCTCTTCCACAATACCCGTTTATGCTGTTGGTTGTTAGAAACTATCCTCTTCTCAGGAACACTGCCTGCATCGATAACAAACAAATTGTCCAACAGATCTGTATGACGGTGGGAGAGCAGCTGTTTCTGGTTCTGTTGGCTTGCTGAGCATTAAACTGATGGGCCAAATTGTGCTCAGATTTAAGGCCCAACATGAGAGTCTCTGAATTAATAGTCACAGCCATACTTAATATTTTCTTTGCAAATTAATATTTAATGTAGACACTGTATACTGCCCAGATGTTTCAAAATTGTAGAAGTCACCCACATCCTGTAAAAAATGCAGTAATAGAAAAGCCTGTGCAGAGTATCATGTTTCCTCAAACGTGTCTAAATTTGCATACTAGAAAAAGTCTTTATTGTAAAGAAACAAATGACTGCATATTTTTTTCTTTAGAAATAAGTAGAAAAAAAACAAAGACAAGCCAAATTCTTCTCTATTTATAGCCACTTTTTTGTTATATATGAATCTAACAGAGCTTGACAACAGGATCGACAGAAAGGCGTCAACTTCCAAACAAGACAATCCTTCAAAAGCCACATTATTAAAGACTGTCCAGAAATGTGCTCTCAGTTGAGTGATTTCATACTCGTGCGAGGAAAGGCATCTTAAGGACAAGGGAGCACTAAGCAATGGTATTGAGAAAATTCAAGTGGCATCCTCTGGTGATTGTACCACAAACCTCAAATAGCTTTGTTTTTGGGTGAAGGGACATGCTGGTTTTTCCATCCCTAATGTGTTTTCCACTGCCTTTGTGACAGACCCGGCATCTGTGTCAAATTATACCCACAAAGGCAACACAGTGGTGGTGGCGGCATTGTATTTAGGATGGGAGTTTACTTCCCAAAGCACTTTGCATATTACCATGAAGCCTGTAGAGTAAACCCTGCCGCCAATGCAAGCCCAATCAGAAAACACCTAATAACATTCACTGACAGTAATCACAAGGATATGTTGCAATCACTGCTACACAGCAAGAGTTCTGCTTGCAGTAAACAGCGTGAGCCCGAGCTAGTGCGCAGCAAGAAACTCAACCTCCTGTCAAAATCAATGCTTTTTGACTTACTTATTAATAAACATTTCCAATTAAGTTGCAGAAACTATTTGCCAACACTAAGATATCCTTTAAACGTGCCTTATACTAATGAAATTGTGAAACATCTTCATGCAGTGATAATCATATATTATCATTATGCAATTTTCTAATAATCCATTCACTTGTTTACACCATTGCCTTGTGCAGAGTTGCAGAGGGGCAAAAGTCCATCACAGGACAAGCACATAAACAAGCCGGTGTGCTCACATGGGGTCCTGTTAACTTGCCAAACATGACTGAAAGAAACTTGAATGTTCAGAGAAAATCCAAAACATGGCAACCAGAGATAATGCCAACTACCAGTACATTTTTTATTATTGATATTTAAATATTAAGTTTGCTATAACTGGCAATTGAACAGATCAACTTTAGCTTGAGCCATTTCATGTCCCAAATTTTAGATCTAGTTGATACCTATAAAACCTATAAAATGAAGAAACAAGACTAAGGTTCTCTGGAAAAAAAACAACCAAATAAATAAATAGCGTAAAGGATTATGATGTTGACTTAACAGAAAAAACAAAATGTAATATGTATTTAGTAGTATTTTTAGCAGTATTAATATTTTGTTTCAAGGGATTTTATTGTGTAATCTAGACAATTGTACACTCTCTAATTTTACCTTGTCAATCTTTTTGTTAAAAGGTCAAAAAAGACAAATACATTAATTTTAGTGAGAAGGGAACCTCTTGTACATGTTTATCTTTTGTGAATTTTTAAATGTATTTTAATAATTCACACTAATTCTCCAACACATAATTTAAATCATGCATTAATTACAAAACAGCAATTTAAAAAGCAAAAGATCGCTTTGTTTATCGCTGCGATTACTGCAAACAATATTTAATCCGTTTTTCAAAAATTCATAAAGTCGCAGACAGCTGTCTAAAAATCAATGCTTTTCATCCATTTATTCATAGTGTTTTGAATTTTGTCGTAGATCTCCAACAACTTGAAGAAATTGTCAAGCTAAAAGTAAAGTCCGATCATGCTTTAAAGCTTTAGGAAAATTCCCATCAAATACAAGGCCTCTGCTGTTTTGCTCTTTGCCTTTTACACAAACAAAATAGCAAAGAGGCTGCTGAGGCAGGCAGGATCTTCTTAAAACAGATCGGCAGGTAGAGTGTGCCGATTATGGCGTTCCTGACTTGTCATGGAGAACAGACACTTTTTCAAACTACAAAGAAAAAAAGCCTTGGATGAAGGTGATGATGGACGGCGGAGTTCAACGGAGTCCGGCGATGACAGGCGCCTAAATTCCGTAACAAAAGTATGTTTTTATCTTTTTTAATCTTTTTTTTTTCAAAATCTCTTTCTCTTTACCGTTTATTCAATGTCACATGCTGTTTTTATTTTTATTTTTAATTATGTAAAGCTCCTTGTAATGCCTTGCTGCTGAAATGTGCTATACAAATAAAATTTGGTTGATTTGATGTGTGTATGTTCTCAATACATTTACATTAAGAACATGCGTAAGAATAGGTTACAGAGCAATCAGTAAAATCGCTGGGGGAAAAAAGCATTGTGATATAAATTCACAAATGATCCCATCAAAATCATTCTACTATAGCTTACAAAACTATGGAAAGCACAAAAATAAAAACGAAAAAATATGTAATAAATAGAGAAATGTAAAAAAAGCATGCAGAGCCTGAATGACAGCTTTATGGACCGCCTTGTTTCAGTCTGTGCTACTTTATCCATTTCTGAGGCCATCATGTGTTGAAGAGACACAAAAGTGAAGGGAAGACATCATATCAAATTCTGGTCATTTATCACTAATCTTGAGGGAAGGTGAGGGAAGAAGGTGAATGAAACACAGGCAACACCAAGAGAGTGAAAAAAAGGGGGGGAGGTGGTAAAACACAGGCTTTTTCTCCCCTGTTTTAGTGTTTTATTCCAGTCCATTTCACAAACATCCACGTTAAAAAATGTTGGCTGAAAGGAGGAGCTCAGGCTACATATATCCACAGAGCATTAGTATTGTAGATACAAGAGATCATAAAAAGATGGGCATGGTGGTGAGAAGCCATTGTCAGTAGCAGTTGAATTCATGCTTAGAGTTGTTCCATTGTTCAGTGCACATGAGAGGTGAGGTGAGGGTGATGATGTGTGTATGTGATTGTTAGCATGCTGCTGTATGCATGTTGAGGGAGCCCTTGTTCCAATTGCTGGCGTAACGTGCTACATTTCTGTCAGAGTGAACAAACTGTCATTGCTTCTGTTTTTGCATTGGGAAGTTTTGATGCATTTTTAATTTAAACAGTTACCATGGAAATTCAGTATTTTTTTCCAGGTTTTTTTTGTCAGGTGCACTGTGAAGAGCAGGTGCGTGGCAGGGACCCAAGGTGACAGCAGCTGAAACACACTCAAATACTTCGAAAACTGCCAGCTCCAAAGATGCAAGGTCACAGCCTTTCTATTCTTATTCCAAGGAATAAAGTTTGCTTACAAGCAAACTTCCCAACTGTGCCAGTTTCAGAATGAGGTGTGAATGTGTATTTCAGTTTTATTTTCAGAGATAATTGTGTTAATTGCCCTGTACTTTGAAGAACAATCATTAAGAAAAAAATAAAAAGAATGAAATGTTTTGCTTATGAAAAATTCTGTAAGAAACTGTTTGCAGGTTGCATGGTGCTATGTATAAATACTTGTATCTCTTGAAATTGTTCACATTTTGTGTTACTACAACCACAAAGGTGAGTGCAGTCTCTTATGATTTTGCTATAGACACACAGTAGCTCTCTGTTTTGAAGAAAAAAGTAATACTATATAATTTATTTTTCTTTATGAATTTTTTTTTACAAATAAAACTTTTCAACTCCACTCTAGTGCCACAATTATATTCAAAAATCACCCATTTAGCACACATGTATGTAGTTTAATATTAACATTCAAGTTAATATGAAAGTACTTTTATGAAAGTATTATTAGAAAATAAATAAAGCGGCATTGTGAAGATCAGAGAGTACAGCAGACACTTGAGGGATATTGTTATAGTGAAGTTTATTGCAGGGGCCTCCACAGTAGCAAAATAAAAATAAAGTCATGGCTTGTACTAACAGACTTTTTCTGTTTACATTGAAATCTTATCGTATTACATTTGTAAATTGTAAAATGTTATATTACATTTGAACCTTCTACATGTGCATTGTTTTATCAAAAAACACGTTTTGTAAAAGCTTACTTATATTCTGAAATTATAAGTTATTGTACAAATATGGAAATATATTGTTAGAATAAGATTTTTCCACTGTCAAAGTTTCTCACCAATAAATACAGTTGGAGACTTTTTTTTCACGGATTAAAAATATTCTTTCAGTGTTAAACGCTAGAGAGGACAGAACTTATTTCCTTACCAATAGCCATGGTTTACATTTTTTATTTGATAATAAATAAAACCACAGGAAACCAGTGGCTAAATTTTTACTGAAATAAATGTATTATTTGCATTGCCCATTTGCATTTCCAAAGAGAGTAACCTTTAACCCTGCAGTATGTGACTTTAATAAAAAATATTTCTTTTACATATTTTTTTTGAAAATGTCATGTTGTGAGAGTATGATATGAGGCAGGTAATCTGTGAAATAAACTGAGATACTTTACCTTCTTCCTGCGTTAACTAAAAATAAACAACCAATCAAAGTCAGGAGGAGGGTCTTAGCGCTGTCAATCACAACAATGCATTTTCAAGACTGTTCTGAGGAGCATTTGAGAAGTAGTTCATATGCTAAGCTAAGAAGACTTGAAGTTCCACAAGGTGTTTGCTAATTGCTGCTGCTGCTAGTCTGAAGGAGCTGTAAAGAGAGTCCGAGCTTCCTCTGTGAGGTGGAAGCTCAGACTCTCTTGTGAGAGCAAGCGTTCAGGCACCCAGACTTGCTGCCACAAGAAATTCAAGGATTCCTCAGCCATGCATGAAAGAGTCAAAGCAACACTACACATATGTTTTTGATAAGGGAATTATAACATAATATTTATAATTGTAGCCTTAAAATAAGGCAAATATTTTTTTAGCTTTATTATAACATGGGCTAAAAAAATTATATTAGGAGATACATTATGTAAATGTTTTATTTCAGATAATAGCCCCCATGCCAAATCTCCTTCAACTTCATAATCATACACTGCTTTGTGTTGCCAGTGGCATAAAATTCTAATGAAATGCAATGAAGTTTGTCGTTGCAACATAACAAAATTTGAAAAAGTTTAAAAGATATAAATGCTTTTGCAAAACACTGTATGTACAGTGTTCTTTGTTTCATTGATTCATCAAGTTCACACCCTTGAAGACTGCACAATGAATCATCTCAATAGATTCTGACCACTGAGATAAATGACTAGGTTCAAAGGTCACTGATTGTGAGAGGGTTGAGTGTGGATGAAATTGCAAGGGTGGTGGAACATAAGTAACGTCCAGTAAATGAAGGAAAAGAAGAAGAGAGAAGGGCTTTTGGTTTTAACAGCAAATTTCAAGAGCACTTTGAAGGTATGTCTAATAAAGGAGAAAAAAAACAATTCTTTGCCTTCTGTTTCTAATATGTTGGTGCACAATTTACAGGTTTGCCATTCTTTTTGACGTTTTATTCAGAATCAGTGCCAGTATAATTGCAACCAGTGTCAGCTGGGTGTTTGTTTTGGTGATGTGCCAGCAGCAACCAAAAGCGTGTCTGAGAGAAATGGGAAAAGCATCACCAAGGAGGACAAAGAAATTACTGCACTAAGCCTCAAGGGTCCCTCAGGCCATATTCTAAGGAGGCTAGAGGGTGAATATAGCGTTGTACACTCCATTTGTAACTCCTGTGTCTTCCAGTGCTAGGAAATGGCTGACTTGATGCTAATAAGCTTGCTCTGTCATGCTTAGACAGTCAGACCTGGTGCAACTGCATGTTAAGATAAAGAGCCTACATTTGGTAAAGCCAAATCCCAAAGGTCCCAGATCCCACTTGAGTTTTAGCATATAAATGAGCATACTGTAAGTAATGCAAATATATTTCCTGAAAACTTTGCCTGTCCTCCTTTCCTCCGCTCAGACGATAGAAGAAAACTTCTCCCTCAACATAAATCCATCTGCTACCCAAGCTGGTGTTTCTGCCTGGAGATAGCTTTTGTTCATGGCTGGCTGGCCTTACATTTTGTGGTTGGTGATTGGCAGTGTCCAGTGGGCCAGCTCCTTGAAGGCTCCCCATGTTCTGTCTAGAGGTCCTCTGCTATTGATTTCCTGCTTGTGCTCGCTGCTTGACCTGCCAATCAATGGTCAGAACAGTGGGATGTCATTGGGAGCAAGTTGACGACGTGTGATGTTTGGCAGACTTGTAACTGATGGTACTGAACGAGCAAAACATATTAGTTGGATGGCGAGACAGTGAGCCGAGAAAAAGTGAGTTGCGCTGAACTTTTGAGCACAAGCCAGAAAAAGTAAAGTTAATCTTAAATTAAAAAGCAATGAAGTTCTTATATATTTGGTGAAATCCTATCACTTCTGGAGAGAAGCACCCTGCACTGAGCTGTGATTCAGTTATGGCTATTTTCTTTTCTCCTGAAAGCTCAAGCAAGTGTGACTTACTGTATTCATTCGATCCAAGTAACAAGTGATTAGCTGCGAAGAATAAATCTACAGAAAAATTTATGTGAAGACCAAACAGTGGGGCAGAAACAATCCAGAAACATTATACCCTCAGAGTTTTGCTTTTGGATTTCAGAGTTGGACTCGAAGGAGGGCTTGAATAAATACATAAAATTTTCTGGTATGAACCACCGAGTTTGGAACATGTCTTTGTAATCCAGTACTTTGGTAGCAACGCCACTCAGAGTGCTCTTTATGTGACAGCTGACTTAATGAGCCACTGGCAAGTAAATTGTTGTGGCAATGATTAAAACGCTTCGATTTTCACATTCATTCGTCTAACCTCTCCTCATGAGAGAAAAGAATGTTGTGGCAACCAGAGCTGTGGTTTTAACTTTGAATTAAACTGATTTAAAACATTTGTGAAGATTTGGGAAACATCTCATTCGTTTTGTCAACACAAACCCAATTAGAAACATACTTTATGACCAAAGCTATAACATCAAATGCCAACATCCACAAAAGTATCCTCACATTTTACAAAATGAGGTAAACAAAAGAGAAAAAGACCAAACTTATAATTCTAATTCAGCAGTAAAACTAAGTCTGTCTATACAGAACCATTCAATAAGCTTATGAAACACACACACGCACACGCAGACACACACACATCTCCCACAAACTTCCCACAGATTTTTTTACTGCTTCTATTTCTTTTAAATATGAAGATATTACAGGAAATGTAAAACCAAAAATATACAAAAATTGTTTAGAACATGTATTTTAATAATTTTATTTTACATATAAGAATGTGGGACAAGAGGAACATGCAATTTTGGGAAGTACTTAGCATTTATTTAATAGTTTAATAATATTGTAAAACAGTTCTTTATTAATCTATTTTTATACTTTGTCTTAGTACATGTATTGGGGTTTAAAAGTTTTAATTTGATTGGTGGAACAAATATTTTCCTTCAATTCTGCAATGGCTTGTATATTTAGATATATTTTATTTAAATATATTTTATGTATTATTAGAATTAAATGTAATATAAATATGAATCACAATTTTAACATTTCAAAACAAATGTGTCAAGTCACCTGTAAGATAAATGTATAAAATTAATGTAAATGACTAAACACGTTAGGTATTCATTTCTTAACATATTTCAAACTGTAAATGTTGTCACTAATTACCTACTGACATAGTTAAGAGAAAATATGATTCATTTTTCATGAGCTTGTTGTTATAATGGTTGCTTCTCCCCATTAATGTGTTGTGCTTTAATCCTCATGGACCAGTCAGCATGAAATATACATCCCCATAAATACTTAAACATTTGGTTGATGTCTGATTCATACCTCATACTTCCACAAACGTCAAGATTTTATTCCCCTATGGTTAAAAAAAAAAAACACAATACCTCGTTGTCCCGAATAAATTGGATTATTTATTTGGCTCATTTTCTTATCATTTTTAGTCAGGAACGTAACATTTCTAAATAAAACATTCAAAAACTTTATTTTTTCAAAAACTTTGCAAGGATGACCGAAACAGACATTCAGCTGATACGAAGCTATTTTGTTGTCAAGGGTACTGGCGTCAGCAAAATCAAACAGCGTTAGACCTAGCATCAAGTTGTCTGCAAAGGAAACACTTTACCCAAAGCTTCTCTGACAGTTATGAGAAACCGCCATTAGTGCATTATGCATAATTGTACATGCACTACTATCAAGTGTCAGTGAAAGACAACGGGTAGAGGAGCTCTCTGTCGACAATTGCACATTTGTTATTGTGAACCATCAGCATTTCTCTATGTAAATGGAGTTGCTACAAAGGGCCATTTTCCAATCTGCTGCCATGAAATCACTCTACCTGCCTGTGGTAATGACCTACCTTGGAAGCGGATTTCCACTCAATTTATTTTATGAATGACAACGGTAGAGAAAATAAAATTCTCCATCCTGGACAAAAGTTTTTCAGAAGATATTCATATTTCTAAATATTTAAAAGTAAAGAGAGACCTTTAGTTTCTTTTCTCGTGTTTCTGTCAGAGAAACTAAAAACTACCTCAAGAGTTTATTTATTGCCTCAAGAGCGTATACAGCACTCTATATCAAATATAAAGCAGATGTAAGAATATGCAGTCTCTACTAAAATGGCAGGTTTTTGTGATGTAGCAAATTGACACTATCAGAACATTTAAAAATGTTTTCTTGAGGGCAAAAAATATAAAAAACTGTGATAATCTGGCTGCATGAGTATACAAGGCCGTAAAGCAATACTTTACTGAAGCAGCTCTTAAATATGTTTCAGCAGCCAGTCTTTGGTAAAAGCGTGTCAGCATATCATATCCAAACTGTGATTTGCTATGGAATTTATTCTCTAATCCTGACTCATACCCTTGTATAATAAGATCATTTTGATCCTTTTTAACCTCTCTGTGAATTACGGCTTTGATTAAGTTAATCAGACTCACTGTAATTGATCTTAGGTGTGTAACCAAGAAAACTAAATGCCGTAATTCGATCAAATGGTGAGTGGAAACAGCATAATCAGCTTATTGGAACATTTTCTTTTATATATTCTTCCCAGGTTTGCTTCCCTTTCAGATTAAGCTCATAAGATATGAGTCAAATTAAAAGGTAAATAATTGTTTTGAAATGATTTATCATCAGTGTGTAGACTTCTGAAAGTCATTGCACGTACATGCACAAAGATGGACATACACACACGTTTAATGCAGATAAAGCAGTATGGTGTGTGGATGACTCTTTCTCAGGACATCAAGGTCATCTTCAGGGAAAAAAAAAGAGAACTCGCAGGAATGCACCTCTCCCCATCTCACAGTCTTTTTGATCAATTCGCCCTGGTTGCTTTGATCAACTGCTTATCATTAGTGATCGGCCATGATGCATATTTGACAGTCCAGTATGTGATTAGGCGAGAATAGAGAGGACCTTCATAGCGCGTAGCTGGAAGGCTGCAAGCCAACCTTCCCATCAAGACATGCTATAGTGTAATTAGACATTAGCACCCAGCAGGAAGTCTGCTAACATGAGCTGAACCCCGATTAGAATGATTATCAGAGATAATTCACTTTAATAAGTACATAACAGACCACTGGACGCACGAGTGGAGATAAAACTGGGTTCTTTGGTAATTACTGCCTAATTGGTGCATGCGGGGCAGAAGATTTTAATGCACAGTTTCGAAAGACTGAAGAAACCTTTAAATTTTAACTAAATGAAACCCTATACTACAATTTTACAAACATCAGAAATGGCTAACAAAGGTTGTTTGTTATTGACAAGTATTTATACCTCCCAGTTTTATTTGTCTTAATTTACTAAATTTTTGTTATATAGTTGGAGTAAAAAGTTATATATGCATATGTGTGCGTGTATGTAGTATGTGTATGATACACATACTGCAAAAAAATAAAGTTGTATAGATAAAGCAATGAGAACAGATAAAGTCAAATCTTATGTTCTGAGATAAGGAGCTCTACACTATAGTTATCACACTAGTGTAAAGGCATTTAACTTGACATGGTTAAAAACTAACAATATACCAAGAAGCATCTTTGATGCGATGAAAAGCAACCTGTCTCCCCAAACGGCCACCTAAGAGATAGTGCTCTTTAATATCAGAAGCTGTTAAGCGTAGCTTGAAGCTACAGACATTGACAAGCCAGACCCTGTGGGGACCTGAGGAGATAAGCGTGGCACACTGACAAATACAACACTTGACTTTTCTTGATCATCAGCTCCAGTTGCACAGGGATTACAGAGTCAATGACTTTTTTCTATTTGAATACAATATCTATTTAGAAGTACAAATAAGAAAAAAAAAACATACAACAGTGCTCTCCCAACAGAGTAGGATCAATCATCAACTAATTTTACTGGTCTGCTCATGTGAGACACAACTGGGATGGTAGGCTCCCCAGACAGGCCTTAGTGTGCTGGGCTGCTGCTCTGAAAGACTGCATTAGGGTTTACAGGCATGATTAAACTGGTTGTGTTTTACAACATGTGCCTGTACACGCATACATCTAACAAGTGCATAATAAATGTGGCTGAGATTTAACTGAGTGAAACTTTTAGAACTGATTAGAACTTTAGAATATTAGAAATTTACAATGAATTAGGGCTGCAAGGATTCATCAAATGATTTGAGTACCTTAATGGTTAAATATGCATATATAAGCATTTGTGAATCTCATGGTACAATGTTTAGGTTGACAGAGAAAGTAGAAAGTATCCAATAATACCTGCAAGGAGGTAGCTATGAATAATGCAAATGGGCTTCTTTTCAGGCCAATCCCAATTTCTAATTTTCTTCAATTTCTAAATTGCAAATTTAGATTTGTTTTTCAAAGAAGCCTTAAATAAGAAAATATGTCCATTTATACATCAAAACTTACATTCAAAAACTTTGAAAATATACAAAAACTTACAAATAAAAGTACTTGCCATTTAATGTCTCTATAGAACAAAAAAGTTTGGATGCTTTTTTTTATGCATTTCGTAAAAAAAGAAGGAAAAATAAATCGAGCTTTCAGTGTTTGGCATGCTAATCACCAATTGAAGTCAGTCAAGGAATAATTGGAAGATTCACATTTCTAGTTGATTTGAGACATATTAACTTTTTATCAAATAAAAAGTATTTAAATTGCCTTATTTTCCACACTATAAGGCACACCGGTTTATAAGGCACACCTTCAATGAATGGCCTATTTTAAAACTTTTTTTCACATATAAGGCGAGGCGCATCACATTATAATAGACGGTACAGTTAGGGTTGCCACCTGTCCCGTATCGGACGCGATTTGTTCCGTACTCTACAAATGTCGATGTGTAATAATAAAGAAGTGGTCCCCGAGTACTTTATATAGTAGGCTGCCCCAGTCATTGTTTCACTCACGGTGTTGGTGTTGCGATATTGTGCCTAACTGCTTTCTGGGTAAAACAGACCAACCGACACGCTGCCGCCGCAGTCTTTGTCTCTCTTCCCCCGCCCTCCCCGGCTTTAAATGTATAGGGGCTTGTCCCTTGGCAACCCTAGTCGAAGCATCCCGGATGAATATCTAAAGCCACTTTGTTGACATAAAGAATGCCAACAAAACAGTCCGATTCCGGTCGGCGAGGAGAGCCTTCTGCGACTGGGCCGGTGCGTGGCCGGACGATGATCACCCTTCTCCGTTCGCGCACAGCATGTTCGTGGAGAACGTGGTGCTAAATGACCTGCAGACGACCTGATTATCAGGTCGGTAGGTAGATGGGTCAGTCAAACTTTATTAACAAACCAGCGTTCTGACAACTATCCCAGCATGCACCGCGCGCTTCTTCTTCTACGGGGGAAAATAAAGTCAGCGGCTGCTTACTGTAGTTGCTAGACTTGTTGTGGCTCAGTAATGGTCCATATATAAGGCGCACCGGACTATAAGGCGCACTGTCAGGTTTTGAGGAAATTGAAGGTTTTTAGGTGCGCCTTATAGTGCGAAAATACGGTACACATAGAAACAGATTGAACCATAGATCCTTTTGACTAACGGGTTCATAAACAATATGTCAATATTTAAGTACCATCCATTTGTTACATTGTCAATGCAAAAACAAAATAAAGGAACAAAGGACTCCATCACTGACACCAGAGTGTGACTGTGTGTATGCTTGTATCAGAGTCCTTATGAATATAAGCCAAACTTGTCCTGCATCGTTCAACTCCGTAAGACATCGACTTTGCTTGTCTCGCTCCATGTTACAGTGAGAATCTTTCCAGTCAATTATGGCAGCAGCAGCAAGCTCTTTGACACTTGGCGGCTCTGACATCCATTCCTTGCTACCTCGTATGCAGACATACACACACTTGCAAACAGTGACTCACATACAACCATGACATTTGCAACTCAGATACACTGGTTGAAGTGGGATCATCTATTGGAAGGAAAAAGAAAACTGTTCAGGGCTTAGCATGCATGTCAGGTCATGAATGATGATAATCATTTTGTAAGCTCATGCAACATGACTTGTTGGATTTTCTTCTCTAGCGTCAAGCATATTAAGTTGTCTGATTTAAATATGCGCTAAAACAAATACAGTGAAATTCTGATCCAATCCTATTCATCTTCAGATTTTGAGATTGAAGAGCCGTGTGTAAAGTTGCCACATTTAGTAGAATTATTTTAATCTTTCAATGTGTGTTTTGTTAGACTTAATTTGTTACATAAATGAAAAGTTTTCAAAGGAGAAAGTGTTGAGCTGTCAAACTGTGACAGTAGTTGATGAATGTGCTAAAACATAACAAACCATGAAAGAAAGGTTGCTTTTATATCATGGCAGATTTCATTAAATCAGTGTGAGTTTCTTAGTTATTGAACTTTTTGAACTCAACATGAAACATTTGAGTCCAAAAAAGTCATTGACTTGTAAAGCTTCACTCACTCCATAAAGATTTTTTTAATATTTTCTACTTTCAACATAACAGGTCTGTCAAGGCTATTAGATCCTTGGAGAGACAAAATTATGGCTCATTTGAAATTAGAATGACCCGATTTTTTAAACATTTAAAATTAGGAAATAATATGGTCCAGTGTGACATTTTGTACAACACATAAATTAAAATGAGTTAAATCAAAAGTTTTACACAGAATACTATTGACATAGTTAGGTCTAAGGACTAACTGCCTTCTATTAAAAAAGGTGTCCATTTACTTTGTACACTAAAAATTGAGACATACACACACATAAACAGAACATGTAAAAGCTTAAAAAAATATCGTTGCATTTATATGAACAGTCCCGATCGTGAACTGTCTCAAGTTATGTTAACCAGACATGTTAATTATAATACCTTTAAATCAGGTTTAGAAACAATAACTTTATTTCCTTTGATGTTATGGAAAAGACTTTCTTTACAGGACATTGCATGCCTTGTGTATGAAAGATGCTATATAAGTAAACCTTGAATTCAGTTTTGTATGGTCAGATAGCTTAAAGAGCACAAACAAGGAGGCATGTAAACAAAAGTTTCGAACAAAGCAAATATAGTCCCAAAGTAGAGCATTTAGTGGACATATTCTGAACTAGCTGGATGTTGAAATCATGTATTTTAATTTAACAAATTAATTCTGCATAGTCTCTAAATACAAAACCATTAAGAGTACCTGTCTTCCACCACTGTGACGTTTTCTTTATTTAAAACCGCTATGATGTCAATGTCAAAACACATTCTGTCTCTCTTAACCATTTTTTAATTTTAACAAAGAGTCATCCTGTTGTATACTAACTCTCCGTAGTCAGATGTTACGAGGACTCCAGGAGGTCATAATCATTCAAACACAGTAAATGTCTAAGATCTAATGCAACTCAGATGTGAATACTACTCATAACTTAATTTAAATTTTGCTTTCACCAACCTTATTCAGTTTGGGGCATTTAGGGCATGCCATTTACATAACATACAAGATCTTAATCGGATTATTTATAATATTGCTGTGCAACTCTTGAGTCGCTCAAAGAAATTGCCTCCGGTAGAGCAGGAGAAACTACTTCATTGTATTTAGTGCTGGGAAACCCTGAAGGTTATAGAGATAAAATTGAGACAGCATTAAATTAGGTGCTAATATACAGTGCTGTGAAGAGGCATTTAACACTTACAGGCTTAGCTTTTCTGTCACATTTAAATGTTTCAGATGAAACAATAATCTTGATTATTAAGTGGAAAAGCTATCCAAACCAGCATGTACCAATCTGAAAAAGTAATTGCAGAGGTGTTGGAAAGTCCTCGTTCAGGATTTGTGCCTTAGGAGCCAATGTCCAGATGGGATTCAGCCTCGTCACTTGAATGACCGGCAACTTGGCCAATCAGCAAAGAGGATTCGTTTGAGGTGGCAGAAACATGTTTCAGTGGATGACTTAGTAGCGAGACATGAGTCCAAGTCACTAGCCAGGAAATGGTTTGGTTTTGACTAAACTGACACCAGTCAAAAAAAACATTACCTGAAAGATATGTTGAAAAGCAGTCGCAGTTAAGAGCAGTTCAACAACAAATCTGTTCCACCACTTCCAAACAAGCCACACGAAAAAACATACAGAGATTAACTTAATTTTCAGGTGAGAAAGTTGTCACAGTGTTCTACCTCAAACCTGTCCTGCCCTTGTTAAACACTGAGGTTCTGACAGTTAAATCTGAAAACACAGACCTGACCACACAGTCATATAAACCATTCTGGGTTACCTGAACACAACATACAAAAATGACCTTGACCTCTTAAGTTTGACATCTACACTCAATACTCTAAAAAACTGTTACAATGATATTGACCAAGATAAAAATAATCATCAACAATCACCACTGAGCTAATAGCCATGGCAACAGAGAAATACTGTGGTTCCTTAGGCCCATTAACTTCAGGAACTTAGGGTACCACAGCAGAGGATACAGCAAGGGATGATGACCACCCAAAAAGCCAAAAAAATGTTTGGATGTCATTTTAAAAACAAGACATCAGAGAAAGGAAGTCACTAGCTACTTCCATTGAGAATGTGCTCAAGAGCCACCCAAAGATCCTGAGGTGGAGAGTGATGTCAATCCTCAAGTGGTGGAAATCACAAGAGGTAAAACTGGCCAGAAAATATCTATGCATACTTGCTTTAAGTAGTCTGTGAGAGAGGGCATTCAGCACAGGCGAAAATGTTGTAACCTGCCACAGGACTTCACTCAAGTCTGATGCTGTGGACAGATTGGTATTTTTGGCTCATAACTTGAAGTAAACAATGTTTGCTTGTGAACAGTTGGCCTACATTTCTTTCTGCAGAGTTGTAAACTAATATTTGTGCCAGAGAAAATATTTGGTATTGTCTGTTTGATTTGAAATGTTTAATTTGACGTACATTTGATGTCATTTTAATTTAATATTTGTTTCAATTTTTTATTTCTTTTTTGTACAAAAGCTTAAGATGCTACAGAGCAAACCATACTTCGTATATTGATTATTAATTTATAAAACTTGAAGTTGGTCATTGTGAAATATGGCAATAGAATATTATTGGGCAGTTTTTTGCAGATAGCCTTAAAATGTTTGTGTAAATGTTTTGCAGAACGTTTTTAAAAAATAACCAAGATATTTATTTTGTTCATATTGCCCATCTCTATTGTCAGTCCTGAAAGATGCTGAAATCCCGCTTGGTGAACCTATTTTGTCAACCTCAGCTAACTTACAACTACATCTAGGGATCAACAAATTGTTTTTTTGTTTCCACTTTTTATCCAAAACTTCACATTGTATGAATTGAAGGATCATTGTATTTTCCATATCCATTGGAAAAACGCTGGGTAGAAGTCACTTAGGATGAACTTGACCAGGGTATGAACCCTGCAGCCAACAAATGCACAGCTGGTCTGGGAATGTCTTCAAACTGCATGGGGAGAGATTATGGTGAACTGCATTCAAAGACTGCCAGGCTATTCAAAATGTCTGGCTCTGGGATCAAAACTAAAGGTGGCTATTTGAAGGGTTCACAGGAGTCAGTTAAAATAAACTTTATGTTGACCAGCAATGAACTAGTGTTTTTCACATTTCCTGGCAGTATTATATGGAAGGAAGACGTGTACTGCAAATTGGAAGAGTTTTGGAGTATATGAACTTCCACAACATACAGTAGTTTGGACTGTTAAGAGTCAGTATTACACAAACATAAAATTAGGTGTTAAAACAAGTCCGTGTCAAGTGTTAAATCTTTTTTATAGCAACTTCGTTCTCACCCAGGTCCAAATTCAAGTCTCAGTTGTACAGCACTGGGCAGTATAACAGGACAAACAGTGAGATTTTTTTGCCATTTCCTGAGGTGTGAAAATTTCACTTAAAATGAAAGAAAAAATGGTAGGTGACAGAAAAAGAAGAAGGTGAGGAGCCTCCAAAAGAACTGTTGAGGGGGCGCAGTTTGCACTGACAGCATGGGAGAGAGAATGAAGCTGACAGATATAGTGTCCTCTCACACTCTAAAAACATGATGTCCTCCCCAGGTGATGGGTTCGAGAGAGAAGAGATGTGAGGATACAAATCGAAAAATTGAACCACATCAAAAACATAAACAGAAAAAAGTACTTCTTTCAGCCACTGACTTAGATAACTGTTGTGGCCTACAGCATTTGCCTCAAAGTGGTAGCCCTGCAATAATGACTTTCACTCACAAGCCTAATTCTTCTTACATATTGGCACTTATGTGCTGCAACTCCAACTCCAGGAAAACATTCAAATATGTCTTTCTATCAGAAATTGAATAATGAAAACAGAAGTCTGTCAGCAGGCTGAAAAATGCCAGTAATGCACTGGTGAAAGAGACCCATCTAACCTCGGTTGTTTTTCTGGAGCTCTCAAATGTCATGCATCACTGGAAGGGCAACTGAGGCTGACAAAGGAAGCTATGCAGGATTTTGACCATGAGCCTTAAATTCCAAACCTATTGTTTTACATTCACATATGCATATTGTCTGCAGAGCTAATTATTGAGTTGTTATATTACAAGTCAACATGTAGGTACAGCTTAGAGCCTCGAGGGCCAGTATCCTACAACTTTTTAAATGTGTCCCTGGTCCTTGGTTCAGATCAGTGCATCTGAATTGAATGACTGAATTACCTCTTCAGTATGCAGTCAAGTTCTCCAAAGTCCAACTAATAACTTGTTTAATTGAATCAGGGGTATGTTACACCTAAACGTTCCAGGTCAACCATTGAGGCCTGGATTTGAGGATCCCAGACTTAGAGACTGCAAGAATAATATGTTTTTTCTGGTTAATTTATATCCCTTACATACATTCAAGAACTTCAAAAATATGCTTTAACATAAATTATATGTTCTGGATGCAACTGGTTAATGGCCTGTACTTACACTGTGCTTTATCAAGTCCAGGGGATCCCAACTTGCTTTACACTACATTCAGTCATTCTCCCATTCACTTTCAAAACTCCCTTTTAGTCATGGCATAGATTAAATAAAGTGTTGAACAATTTCTCAAACATCTGGTCGATATCTACGATAGCATCACATAGTTGCAGCAAAATTATTGGTTTAACATCTCTGATGGTGATTCACCTATTTCAAAACATTACAAAGGTTCTTTATTGTATTTGTTGACTGCTGACTTTGAGACACGGTGCATTATCTTGCTACAAGTAGCCATCAGAAGATAGGTACACTGTGGTCAGAACAGGGTGGAGATATTCAACAGAAATAATTAGGAAAGTGCTGATGTTTAATGGTGAACAGTTGGTGCCCAAAGTGAGTCAAAAATAAATCCTCTTCTTGGTTACACAACTACCACCAGCCTGGATTGTTAATACAAGGCAGGATGGATCCATTCTTTCACAATCACCAGGTTCATACTGTTCCAGCTAAAATAGAGACGTGTTGGACCAGTTTTTCTTTTTTTTTTCTAATCCAATGTCCAATTTTGTTGAGCATGTGTAAACTGAAGCTTCCTTTTAATGGTCTTAGCTGATAGGAGTGTCACCCCCCTGTGGTCTTCTGGTGCTGTAGCTCATCTACTTTAAAAGTTGACATGCTATGCAATTAGAGATAATATTTTGCCTGTGATGGTTGTTAAGCTATGTCTGTTAAGCTATGCCAGCTTTTCTGTCATTTTTTGACCCCGCTACCTATTTTCCTCTAACTTTTAACATCAACATGGTATTTGGAAATCCTCATGGGATATTTTAAACTTTTTGGACCTTTCTCTGTAAAAAGTAAGACAGGTGGCTTTGTCTTAAAATCAAAGTAGATCAGCAGTTTTTGAACAACTTTGCAACAATGACAATCACTTAAGTCCCCTTTCTGTCCACTTGGTTTATTCAATATATGTGTTTTTAGGCAATTGAACAGGTGTGTTTAGTAAAAAGAATGTTAAGATCATAATGATGAAATGTTTTCCTCATTTCATCATTATATCCTCCAAGAATTGGAAGAATTGGAATTTGAAGTCACTTTGCAGATTTCTGAATAAGTTTAAAATGCATAAATAAGATATATGATTGCTTTATTTGTACATAGGGAACAGGAAGGAAGATGGGAACTAGGTAAAAAGAAGAAATGCCTTCCATAATCCATATTTATAGACTGAATTTCTCCTCTAAAGTCTAACAAGATTCAAGTGGTTTGACAGTTTATACAGTGGACCCCTATGTCATTTCCGTTTGCTATACCAAGACAGAGCAAATGCAGAGCAAATAAAAATCAAAGTCTTTCAATTGATATGCATTGGATGTTTCCTCACTGTTCTGATAGAGATGCCTCTCCAAACAGTGTCTTGAAGATAACTGGCAGGCTTGGCCGTGTTTGCTGGAGTGGTGAAACAGCAGCAAAGGACGGAGGGTCACCATATTGATATGAGACTTGACAAGTCTTGTTCGTGCCACTGCTTTCCAGGCCCAAGACAATGCAGATCCACATAGGGAGAGAGAAAGAGGGAGAGAGAGAGAGGTAGCTACAGAGAAAGTGGGAGGAAAAGAAAGGAAAAAAATTAGAGAGATGAGAGAGATGTTGGCTCATGTGTTAGCTGCTAATGGACTGTGATGGTTGTGTATGCGGGTGCGTGGGTGGGCGCACGTGTGCTAGCACAAACGACGAGGACCGGGTCCAGGACTGATGAGATGCTTCAGGGATAATGCCAAGCGTGGAGTTGATATGTGATTTGGGAGAAAGCTTTATGCAATTTTTTACTCATTATTCTTAATCACATACTTCAGCATTTTCTTCACACTCCCCTTCCTCTCACCACAACTGCCCCCCCACACCGCTCCCATTCTTTCTGCCGCCTTCTCATATCCTCAGTCTGGAGGCTGACAGTGACAAATAGAGGAACACCGCAGCAGTATCCCCCAACGTCTGGAGGGACAAATTATTACAGGTTATTTTCCTCCTCTTTTCAAAAGCTATGGTTATTCATGAAGGACTGCACAATATCCAGTCTTTCATTCTAAAACACTTTATGTCACTTTATGGATAATATGTTGTTAGTTCGCACTCATTGCTTAATACTTCCATGATTACAAACCACTAATTTATATTTTGCAAGTAGATTTCTTTTTAAGCCAGCACCGAATATAGTGTTAAATTGGTTGCAAATTCACAATAATGTGAAACATAGAGAATTCACTTTATAACAGACATGACCAACAGCCCTGAGGGTACTTTTTTTTTCTTAATCAGAAAATACTGAACACATTCACACACAAAATCTGCAGACTTCCCTAACACTTCACATCACAACTGTGCATCTGCTTCAAAAATGGATGCTATAATCAATTGAAATTCTTTTACATCCACCTGCCGTCATTTGACAACACATACTACAGAAAAAGTGTTTGAAATGATCAAACTCTTAAGGTTAGTTAATTTTTTCCTCAGAATTATGAGTCTGTGATTATAATTCTTCAGTGTTGAATTATACTCCCTGTATTATTTTTCTAGTTGCTGCGATCATCAGTTCTATGAAAAGAACTTTGAGGGTTTTTTTTATTCAGCTATTCACAATAGACTTTTCTCAGAGGGCTAGTGGGGGGTAAAGGACAAGACTTTATTTCTAGGTGTAGGTCCCTGACTGGGAATAACTCATAAACATGTCATCTCTTCTTCAGGGAAAGAGCCGGGCAGCTGAAATGCCGCGCCAGACAGGGAACTAGTGGACTGCATAATTTCTTTCGCTGCAACTGACACCTTTTCCATATGTAGACTCCAGACTGGGCTTAACTGTGATGGCTATGCATCATTATGCCTTGGAAATGGAGGGTGCAAAAGTGCACTTGCAGTGACTGGCTTACATTTGACAGTTGGCCTTGTACAACATTAGTCACATCAATTCAAATCCCTTCTCTCGACAGAGCTGCAGATCAAGTGCCAAAGACTTCAGTAACCCAGGGAAATAATTCATGAGTCAAAGACTTCTTTGATTTTTAAACACTGCTTTACAGCTGCTCATGTGAGGTATTGCCTTGTCAGAACCATTTTATTGGCAAAATAGAATCACCCCCTAATACTTATATGAATCAAGTTTATGTTTGCATCTCAGAGTATGCAGATTTGACTGTTCAGATGTGTTTAATGGAATGATGAGAAGGTCATTATATGTTGAAAATGTAAAGAATGTGCATACGTTCAATCTACATTGGGTTTTTATCTCAACAGCATCTCTACATCTACAGCCAGGATCACTTTCATCAAAATACTGATCATTGTGTTGTATAGTTGCAGAACTGTATGATGCAAATTGCTCTAATTGATTTATTTGCTCTAATTGATACGTCCAAATTCAATTTTAATATAACTGAAAAATTTTGTGTTTGGGTGTATGTTTCAGGGGTTCTGTGAGACGTTGTACGTTTGAAATCACATTTTACAATGTCTTTTTGCCTGTTTTTCTGTATTAATGCGTTTCATGAGTCAAAGACTTCTTTGATTTTTAAACACTGCTTTACAGCTGCTCATGTGAGGTATTGCCAGTGTCATTTCTTGTGACTCTGAAGATGATTAGGCCTGTGGGGCAATATGACTCCTTCAGCTCATAGAATTTGAAAGTAACTTTTTTCATTGAATACCATATTTGATCAAAATGCAGGTTCATTAGAAATCAAATATAGAAATGCAATTTATGTTTTTATGGTGTACTTCCAAGAAAGAAGCAAAGAAGTTCTACAGGATCTTCAAGATGTGGATGTCTTTGTTGTTAGAAATTATTACCACATCTTCTAAACTGAGCACTGAGCAGTGCAAGGCAGAATAAGGCTTCCCCATCTGTCTAAACAGCGCCCTTATATTTCACTTAGTAACCAGGAACAAAAATCCAGAGTGTCATTCCTCAAACCCTTGCAGTGTCTTTGTTTCCAATGTACGGTCCAGCTTCACTTTTAGGAAGACCTTGACATCAGCTAGTTATAAAAGACTTTCCAAAAGATGTAAATTCAGAGGCACATTGCAGTGAAGTGATTAGTCCTGACAGAAATATAGTAATGAATGCCACACCAAGATTATTAATTCAAGATCCTCATTAGTTTTTACTATGTTGTTAAACAAATTCACACGAGTTAATTAGCTTTTTTGTCATAATTTCAGTACGAGTTAAAAACAACATAGAGAAAGAAAAGAAATATTTTCACTCAAGAACAGAATTTGTAGTTTGTGATTAATTATACAGAAGAGCTATGAATTCAACACTTCCAAATGACACACAACTTTTTATGAACTGTGCGATTCTGTGAAACGTCTGGTGGAGGCAGCTGCACATAGCACGAAAAAAAAGCAAAAACAAGCCATCATCCTTAGTAGTTCCTGTCATCATCTGCGCCATTTTCACCAGGAGTAACATCCAGCTGTTGATCAGGTGATTTGTGTGATGTGAAAAAGTGTTTCAATTGCAATATTTCAAAATACATCTATTTTGATACGGGTGAAAAACCACCTCATCCTTTAAAAACGTATGTGTCCTTTAGAATACGACATATGTGTATTATTAACCTCTTCGCTGAAAGACAGACTTTTCTTGAATCCTGGCCCTTGTTTTCTTTAGCCAGTAGTGACATATGTAACCCCCGCCCTGCTGTGATAGACACAGAATTGTTCCTGCCAACTACATGGTCTTTAACAATTAGGTAATTTTTCCCTATTGTAATTCACAAAAATATGCAAACTGTGGATGGATTTTTCATTAAAATAATCCATAATGCATCACCAAATGTTAGCAAATTGCAACAGTGCATAAAGATGACTTTAAGTGCTGAAATTTAAGGAGAAAATTTTGCTATGCAGCCATTTTAAAGATGCAAATTCTTGTTCCAAAACCGATTTAACATCTAAAATTTAATGTAACAAAGTATGGTGTACTGAATTTGTCAAACTTCCTGGATTTAGCTCAACCGTTTATTGATCTGGTTTTAGCCAATAGTAGGACCCACATTTATCTATAGTGATGTTAAAATGGGGGGCTGCACAGTGGCGCAGTTGGTAGAGCTGTTGCCTTGCAGCAAGAAGGCTCTGGGCTCGATTACCGGCCTGGGGTCCCCCTGCATGGAGCCTGCATGCTCTCCCTGTGCATGCGTGGGTCCTCTCCGGGCACTCCGGCTTCCTCCCACAGTCCAAAAACATGAATGTCAGGTTAATTGGCCTCTCTAAATTGTCCCTAGGTGTGTGCATGGTTGTGTGTCCTGTGTGTCTCTGTGTTGCCCTGCAACAGACTGGCGACCTGTCCAGGGTATACCCCGCCTCTCACCCGGAACGTTAGCTGGAGATGGGCACCAGCAACCCTCCCAACCCCACCAAGGGACAAGGGTGAAAGAAAATGGATGGATGGATGTTAAAATGGCTGGAAACCTTAAATTGCCTAAATTGTCTCCTTTAGCCAAAATCTCACTTCACACCTACAATGTCACATCACACTGTACCACAGAAACAAATACAAAAAACCTGATCTTTTAATATGTAACTAAAAGCACAAAATTGTGACCCATAATAGCTAAAAAGAATTTATGAATTAAAAGAAATGTTCACTGAGCCTAAATGAGCCTTTGTTGTAGCAGAAAATATATAAACAGGTGATACAAGTACAAGAAAACTTAAATAATAATTAAAAACAGAGTTAAGCTTTGATGAAACATCATGTTGAGTGTGGAAGTAGTTGGACCAAAATCCAAGTGGAATCCAACAGTTATTATGAAAAAAAAGATATTTAAAATCTTATTAAAAAAACTGGGGGAAACACCTGGGGAGCCTAGTAAACAACGGCGCGCGGGTAACAGGAAGCAAACAGAGTCTAATGGTGTAACGGGAGGAACCAGCAAGAAGTGAGAGGAGAAGAAGCATTTAAGTAGTCAGAGACGGAATGCTGGAACAATGGGCCAGGACTGATTACTAATTGAGCACAGCTGTGAGGGGAGACCAGAAAGCTGGCTTAGGCTGAGAAATGGCAAAGGGGAACAAGAAGTAAACACAAACAAGGGAAGAGGGATATCAAATCTAACCAAGACAAAAAAAACAAAACAAAAAAAAGTACAAGAAATAAAAAATAATGAACAGGAAGCAGGAACCTTGGAAGCCAGCAACCAAGAAGCCACGAACATTGGAAGCCTACGACTGCAGAGCGATCAAGCAGCAGGAACTTTGTAGACTGGCAACAAAGGAGCAGGAACCTTAGAAGTCTGTAACAAAATAGCAGAAAGCTTTGATGTTGGCAACAAAGGACCAGGAACCTTGGAGTCCAGCAACCCAGCACCAGGAATCTTGGAGGCTGATGGCAAAGGAAGAAGCAAGAACTTTGGAAGTCATTGACGGTGACATAAAACACTTGGAAACCAGCAACAGTGGCGGAGAATACTGGAGGTTTTTGATGGTGATGTAGCAGTTCAGATAACCAGCTCGAATGACCTGGAGAACATTCCCAAAAAACTCTAGGTAATCAGCAGTACAGAGTATCCAGAGCCTGTGGAACATCAGCTGAATGGTCTAGATGTATGCAACAACTGAGGAGTTTCGAGTCTGCAGTTCTGTAACAAAAGAGAAGCTAGGAGCTTACAGGCCTGTGGTGACAAAGGAATTTAGACCCTGCATGTCTGCAGCAACAGAGAAGGTTGAAAACTGCTAGATCTGGGGAGCAGCTGAATATTTTAAGTCGGTGAGTGAAGGACTATGCTGTAGGTTGGTAGCTGAAGGACATTGCCAAAGTTGAGCCAGGTCCTGTTACACAACGATGCGCAGGAGCTAAGGAACACCCATGACGAAGGTTGTGAGCTGGGAAAAACTCATGGCAAGGCTCAGGAGCTGGGGAAGATGACCCACAATGGAGCTCAGGCAAAGATGACCCTTGACGGAGCTCCGGTTTTGGGGATGATGACTCACAAAGGAGCTCTGCATCTGGGGCCTACATAGAAGTTTAGAAGGCCATATAAGCTTGGGGGCCCTAGGTAGAAGTTCTGGGAATAAGGAAGACCCACGGAGGAACTCTGGAAACCACGAGGAGGCTTTGGCACTGGGGACCCAGGGAAGGAACCAGGAGTCATCCCACCAGAGAAGTTGTGAAGGCATTAGAAAAGTTCTGGAATCACCAACCCACCTTGACAGAACAGGGAAATGATAATGGTAACTTCTACCACTGTCGTCATTATCATAGTGAAGGTTTCAGGCGGTAATAACCTCCAAAGCCTTCTCTCCATTCTATTTCCTCCAGCAGCAGAATTTCTATGTCTCCAGTGAAATCTATTTGGCTTTCTTTATCTGGATTCCATCTATTATGTTGAGTGTGGAAGTAGTTGTATAAAATGCAAGCAGTCTCCAGAGGTAATAATGAAATGAAGTTTTAATAAAGAGACCAAAAAACAACTTATAAAATGCTGTGAGAAATACACAGGGAATCAAGGAAACAACAGAGATCGAGTAGCAGGAAGCAAACAGAGTAGCAGGGTATAATGGGAGGAACCAGGGAGAATTGAGAGGAGGAGAGGTGCTTAAATACTGGGAGAGTGAATGCTAGAACAATGGACCAGGACTGATTACTAATTGAGTGCAGCTGTGAGGGAAGGCAAGGAAGCAGGCTAAGGAAGAAAGAGAGAGAAAAAGGCACACGGGAGCTAGGAGAAGTAAGCACAAAGAAGGGGACTAGGAAATCAAATCTAACAAAGACAAAAACAACTAAGTACAAGAAATAAATAATTATTATAATCTAACTAAAATAACTATCTGCCTAAACGGTAAATGGCCTGTACTTGTACAGCTCTTTATCAGGTCCACAGGACCCCAAAGCACTACACACTACATTGAATCATTCACATACACATTCACACACCGATGGCAGCAACCTACTGGATAGTACCTATAGCTGCCATACACCAGCATTACCGGGCCCTCTGACAATTACCAGCAGATAATGTGGGTGAAGTGTCTTGCCTAAGGACAGAAGGAGCGGGCATCGAATCCATTGATTGTGGGACAAACATTTTGTGTAAATTTGTTCAGCTCTGCAATATTTTACCAAAAACCGTGCCGGTCTCCTTTGATAGAACAGTGCGTAAGAAGTTGACATTTCCTATTGATTGCAGTAGTACAGCTTGGTATAACTTCATCACAGTCCTGCATCCGGGTACACAACCATCTCACTCACACACACAGCTCCACCCGGTGGTGAGTCAGGAGTTGGAATAGCGAGTAGAGCATGACTGCAGCGATCAATGATCGATAACGTAACTCAGGTTTGCAAATATAAGATTTCTTTCCAATATAGACACAGGGTGGAATGGGTCTCCTCTGGACTAACTAATTGAACTTATGACTGGATCAGACTGACTGAAGTGCTTAGGAAGTGGAAGAAGCTCATGGCAGTACGCTTTTGGTGAGGGAATAACAATATGACATGATGTATAGCTCACAAAAAAAATTGTTTATATAATACCGCCACTTTATTGCTAAAGTGATTAAAATTTTATGAATGCCTCTTCAAGCACAGTCATTGATTGGATGAGAATTATAGGAAAAATGGGGGAAAAAAAATCACTGATGGACAGTTAAGAACTGTTTCAAATGCCTTCTTAGCTCATATTAAAATTTGACTAAGTTTACATTAACATCTTGTTTCTGTCAATTAAAATTGTACTTTGTCCAATAGAGTATTACACTGAGTTGCTGTAATCAGCAGCCTTGTAGAGATGTCCATTAAATGCATACATACATGGAAACTTAATATAAAAGTTATTACGGACACAATCATAGATTTTCTGAATATGCCTTCAAGGATCAGTGCTATATTTACCACCAACAGCTCAAACTGAAATGGCTGAATTAGAACAAAATAAATAACTTGTTAAAACTCTTCAGGTTCTGGTTTCACAAATTAGAATGAATTTAATGAATTACCGCTTTCATGGGTGTTGGGATAAAAATGAAAGCACAATATTTTTTTAACCATCATAAACTTCATTTATGCAACCAGTTCATGTATAATTAACAATGAGATTTCTGCTTTACAATATTGCCAGTTATCTTTTCAACAATGTAACTTAAATACCCTAAGTTATGGTGGAGACACCGGTTCCTGTGTAACTAGCAGATTATTTCTGTTATGCAAGAAAATGTTGGATGATGTTCACACCCAGCATAGCATAAAATGCTCAGCTGGGAAAAGATCACTTAAGCCTTTTGGTAGAGCACATCACAAAAACACTTTTATGGCAGTAAGAGGGCTCTTGTCTAAAAAGCTCTGTTATAAAATTTAATTTGTCTAAAATTTAAATATTTGTGCTTGATACCAATAGCATAAAAAAGAAAAAGAACACCTTTCATCAAGAAAACTTGTCAGGGATTAAACCCCAGTGTCTCACCTGACAGGTGGAGGAGACACACACCACTCCACTAAGTAGAAGAAGCACATCCACCTCTTAAATGAGGCATATCTTAGAGGTGACCTCTGCTATATACTTACAGTTTAGGTGCTACAGTAACATTTCTGACAGAGCCCTGTTGGCATTAAAACGAAGTGTAGCACAAAGAATGTCCTCGTGTCCTACGAGTGATGTGCTGACTGAAATTTCATTGAGATAAACTGACTGTGGGAAAAAAGAAATTGTAACGCTCAAAAATATATTAGCCTGTGAATGATAAAACATCTAATCGTAGTGTGATCACTTTCTGCTGACATATTTTCTGCACTCTCCTACATCCTTGTGCCAGGTCTCAGATAAAAAGTAGGACTAACTCAGGATTTATTCAAACAATCCTGCTACCGAGGAGGGTTGGTTCACAGAGTAAGTTGCAGTCGTAAGTTGACTCCAGATAACGGCTATCTGGCTTTCTCAAAATGAAAACCCAGGATAAGTTCATAGCTACCTCAGAACTTATTCAGGATTTTTACTTATCAACCTTTTACAGGTTGATAAGTAATTCACTTAATTAATTAGTGAATTAAGTGAATTAATGAAAAGCCAGCATAAGAATTCACTCACAGGGAAAGTACTGTTAATCAAAGTATACAACAACTCATTGCACTCATTGCACTGTTTTAAGTAAATACAGCTGAACATCAATGTTTTAGCATTACTATTTTCATACACTATTGTGTATTTTATTGTTAAATAATTAAACAAAGTGAGCTGGCCCCTATAATTGATCAAAGGCCTCTTAATTTTCTGCATTAATTACTGCTGAGCTAATGAAATGGTCCATCACTTTCCTCATAAACCAGTAAACAGCAGGGCAAACAATGCTATCCTTCAGATAGAGGGATGATTATGCAAAAGAGAAATGTTTTCACAGAACACCATGGTCCTCTAGATTTTGTTTTCTTCAGTTGCCCAGTGTTTACCATCACTAAGATGTTTTATTTATTAGTTTTGTCATAAAGTACTGTTTCACATGAATTTGGCCGCTCATGCATGGAGTATGAGTGTCAAAATTAACATCTCATTACTTGCAATAATTACGCCAATGAAGACCAGATGTTTAGTGTATAATCTATGTGTATGGGATATCTGGGCGTAGCGTTTTCTTACATTAATAATAAACAGTATATAATGATATATTGTTGCAGTTCATGCAAGCAGTACAACAGTAACACCGCTGAACCTCATTTTGTATGTGCAGGGTTAAATGTGTGGTGCAAATGAAGTCTTATATCAGGGATCCATAATCTGATTTTGTTTGTCAGAGAGAGAAAAAACAAAATCTCTTGGATATGTAAGCACATGATGATGGTGGTCGTGGCTGCTGGTGATGGAGATTATGGAATGAGTTGTTGTTGTTGTTGTTTTTTTAACTGCAAATTGCTGTGAGGCATTGAAGATATTATATTCTGAAGAATATTCTGCAGTATCATGTAGCACAGTTTCCAAAGTAATTTCAGCAGTTTATACAGGGATCTAGTTTTTTTCCATTAGGATCCATATATCGTGACCGCAGGTTAGGGTATTAACATAAATGAGCTTGTGCCAGGGCGGTGTTAGTAGCCGGTGGTTTAGCCTTAAACGTTCCTGCATCAAGAGCTTAATTTTTTGATTCAGATAATTTTGCAACACAACAGATGGCAGTGCAGATTGTTGATTGCAAGATTGGCAAAATTATGAAGACCACCTGGTGCCACCTGGCACCTGGTGGTCTTTCTTTATTAAAAAAAAAATTATCTAATAGGTATTCCGTTTGAGAAAAGTAAAACAATGTTTAGCTTTAGTGAAGGTGAAAATCTGGTAAATCAAACACATTACTTTACATTAGAGTGATATTTTAGTTAATATGATTCACAATGTCATTTGGAGACAATCAAAGTGAACAATTATAAATTGTCTATATATTTATATTAGTTTTTTTTATGGAGAATAACATCATGCAAACATATATGTGCATACATCAACATGAAACAAAAATGTCTGTGATTTTTATGACATCAAAAACATGCTACTTGCGGTTTTAATAAAATAGCCATTTGTTGAGAGTTGCCAAACTCTTTCAATTAAGAGTGGTTTGCTTATTTGGGTTCTGGTAATGTTACCACTTTATCTTTTTGTACCATTTGCACTTTTGGATTTGAGGATACAGGAATATTTTAGCTGTCCACTGCCACCATTGGAGCGGGGAAATAGACTACTTAAAAAACATAGGGGGAGGGCTGAACAAAGGGGGCAACGGCAGGAAAGGGGTAAAATATGGTAGTTTCCCAGCCAAGAAGGGGAGACGTAATGGCTATGATTCATACCCACCGGTCAATGTGGCTCTTCATGTCCTCCACAATAGGTCGTCATATCTTTGGCCAAAAATGTGACGTGCCATGGGAAATCCAGGAACAAATAACCAGAGTATAAACTGTGAAACCTGATAAAGAAAAAAAAAAATCAGGTTTCAACTCAACTTTTTGCAAAAGATAGTTAAGTAATTAAGAAACTAGTAGAGTTTCCTCTGAAATTGCTTTATATAGCACAGGTTTTAAGAAGGTAAACTTTGTGTTTGAAAACCCACTAGGACTACTTATATGATCACAGGAATTCATGTCTGCAGGACTACTTATTAATTTCTCATGGGGCGAGTTTAACAACTTATTGTTTTTGGAACACTCTTACGATACATAGCATACCACTGACACACAGATCTGGGTCTGCCCAGCGCTGCAGTGCTGCGGCTGTAATGAGTGCAATATGACGGTGACCTGGAGGGTGAGCAGTGGTGTGTACTGTGCTAACTGTAGTAGCTGTAACACCTAAAAAAAACTAATTATTCACATCAGGCTTTCTTTGGACTGGAAGAAAACACCATTTATCATGTTGTATTTATTAATATCTTCCACTTATCCTGAGTTGTATCAGAGACAGAGAGGCTCAGACTTCTCTCTCACTAGCAAGTTGGGCCAGCTTCTCCGGGGGAATCCCAAGACGTTTCCCGGCCAGTTGAGAAACATAGTCCCTCCAGCATGTATTTAGGCATGGTTTAATTCCACTGAAGTTCAGGATTCACATATGTCTCCGTGCTAAAGGCTCACAAGACAGAAGCTTACAGCTTTATTAGAACATGAAACAAAAGCTGAAAACATCTAAAAATATACATTTTTGCCTAAACCAGATTAAAGCTCACTTTTGTCTGCACACCTTTTGAATCATACCTGTTGAGTCAATGCTGATTGCATTGTGGGATGATTGCAATGTAATGGAAACAAACAGCCTTTGTCAACACCCTTAGGTAGCTGATCAGGTTTCAGGACAATTCTTTTGAAAATCTGAGAGCTGTTTTCTCCCTGATCTTGTGTGCAGACTGCCAATATTCAAATAGCCTTCTGCCCTCAACACCCGTGGGTTTTGTCAGGGCTAGTAACAAATGTTAAGCAAGTGTTCTCCTATTTATTCAACTGTGAAATGTAAACAGTTTATACAGCAGGGGGTCCTAAAACATGACAAAAATGCTTTGTTTTGTAAATGTTATTGCTTTAGAGAACATTTATTTATGAGGCATATGGGTAAAATATGTACTTTGGAGTACATGTATTTAGGCATGTACTTCAAACAACTGACATTTTAAACTTTAAAATAAAACTTTTTAAATGGTTGTTTTGATATTTTGCTCGTATGGCAGTGCTTCTCAATGCCAGTCCTAAGCCCCTCCTGCTCTGCACGTTTTAGATGTGCCTCTATTCCAGAACAGCTGATTCAAATGATTGCATGACCATCAAGTACTTCAGAAGCCTGTTAATCACCCAAATATTCGATCCAGGTGTGTGACAGAAGGGAAACGCCTAAAACATGCGTGAGAACCGGAATTGAGAAACACTGTTGTAAGGTATGTCGTTTCACGATGCGATATAAACAGTGGTGGGAAGAATTGTACTTAAGTACAATTTTCGTGTATCTGTACTTTACTTAAGTAGATTTAATAATGGATACTTTCTACTTTTACTCCACTACATTTTACAGTAAGTATCTGTACTTTCTACTTCACTACATTTCTACAAAACTGTCACGTTACTCATTACATCCAAGTCGCGTTGCTCTTTTTTCCGTTAAAATGTGAAGTTCAGGGACGTAAGGTGGCGCCGTAAAATCCGAGTAATATCGTAACTTACGTGTCTGTTGTCACCCATCGCCTCCACCTTTACTCGCACGCGAAGCTCCAGACATGTGCAGTGGTTTCCTCTGAGCGAGTCTAATCATCAGTAATATAATAGCGCTGCATAAATTGATATGGCTACATGTAAAATCAGCAGCGCTTCGCTGTCACAGCTGGTGGGGACTTCGTCCAACTTTTAGCGTCACTTGGAAGGAAAGCTTAAAGAAAGGTAAGATCTGTGGACGTGATGCTAGCAAAGCTAGCTGTACTGACGTAGACACACATGTTGCATCTGCGATGAAAAAAAGTTGTCATTCATGCCCTGAATTATTGTGTGGAGGTGTTGACTGAGGTGTTGCAAATATAGGACAACGCTGGTACATTCAGGAACGATCCGATTCTTCTGGACGGATCTTTACTGATTGCATTTATTTAAGCTCTTAAGTATTTAATAACTAGTTTTTTATGGGAATGTGGATCTTTCAACTAGATCAATTTGAGAAGCAATTTTGATAAGTAAAAGTACATTTTTTTGTGTCACGTAGCGCGGGGTGCTGGTCTTGACTTGGTCTTGGGTCGGTGACCTTGACTACAACTCTGCTACTGGCTCCTTGGTGCCTTTCCTCTCCCACCCACCTTCTTTCCATCCACTTTGTTGGATTTCTTTAAAAATAAAAGCCACTAGTAGCAAAAAAAAAAGTGAAGTTCATGTTATGTTAGGACAGGAGACAAGATGTTTCCATCACTGAAAGTATGATGCATAGAATCACATAGTAAGTAATCACATACTGTAAACATAATAAAAACATGCTTTATCTGTGGCATTGTTCATTAAAATGGCACATTTCTAATGTATTAAAATTAAATACGATCGGGACACTTAATGATATTAGCGATTAGGTAATTCATTCAGCAAGCACTTTTACTTTTAATACTTAAGTATTTTTAAAAGCTAGTACTTTTTTTACTTTTACTTAAGTACAAATGCTAATGTGGTAGTTTTACTTTTACTTGAGTACATTTTTGTCTGTGTATTTGTACTTTTACTTAAGTACATTTTTTGAGTACTTTCTCCACCACTGGTTAAAATAAACTTGAGGGTTATTCTCACCTCAAGAGGTTTGTTTGACTCAGACCGCCCAGGTCATGTTGTGGTTCCACTGACGTTTGCTCTATGCCTGTTAGGAGATGGAACCCAAATAACAAATAAAAATGGGTGGGCGGTAAGTGGAGGGGCCAATGGTTCCCTGGCCCCTCCTGTTAAGCTGCGCAAATCATTGCCAGTTCAGACTTGCGGGAATAATGCATTTAGTGGCCACAGATTCTTTTTTTTTTCCGAGCGCATGCTCACTGCGTGCTATTTTTACCCTTAGCAACAGTTGCCATGCTGCTGACAATGATGTCATCAGCATGACATCAAATGATGTATGTGTCATGAGGCCCTTCTGAGGATGACTTTATGATGTCATAGAGTCCATGACATCACCAACTGATCAGTTAATTCTCTGATCAGTTACCACAAATCAGTTAACAAGTCAGTCAACTCGAGATTCATTTGGACGTTTTAGCTCAGCACAATAAAGATGAACGACGAAAGCCCACAGAGAGAAATGGATGTGAAACCTAAGGTTTCTTTTTGGACGAAAGTGAAAAAGACATTGTCCAGCAAAGTTCATCCTGGTCAAAGAAGCCCAGATTACAAAAAGAGAAACTTTCTCAGTGAACTTTTGTGGGAAGTGATTGAAAAGGCTGCAGATGGACCAACTCTGCATCTTGTCCGACAAGTCTTTGAGGAACAACATAGCAAAATTTTGATCTTACTTTTGAGAAAAACTGGAGATATAAATGTGAACGTACTCTCTGAGTTTTCAGAAGAGCTTGGTGAAAGGATTTTCCAGAGTCTTGCGAGAGATGCATTCCACTTTGCCAGTGGACTGCATTTAATCGCACTACTGGAACACCCAGAAGGACACCAAGTCATCGTGGAAAAATTCAAAAAGCACCTGGAGAATCCTGTTCCTCCAAAGAAAATGTTAGCGTCTACCAAAAGAAAGATCCGAAATACTTTTTTTCCAACTGAAGACTTGTACGCAGATGAAAACTGCCTGAGTGAAGATTATACTCAGGGAACCATGGACCCTGAACAATTTTTGAGGGACGCAAACAGGATGGGATTCAGACATGGAACAGAAGAAGAAAGGAGAGTTATGGTTCAAAATATTCTTTGGAGATTGATTTACAAGTCCAGTTACAGATCTAGCTATGGGCATTACAAAAGGAAGGACACCGAACCGGTCCAGAGAAAGCTTGCTCCAAAAATATGGAAAGAAGTCAAGGATATAGATTTTGTCTTTTATGACAAAATGGAAAAAAAAGCCTGCCGAGACATCCTGCAACTTCTCTGGGGCAATGAAGACGCAGTTAGAGAACTGCTCTTCAAAATGATCAAAAGCAACAACCCAATAGTGATTTACAAGGTTGTGGAATGCTTTAAAAGAACCCTTGCACGACCACGCAAAATCAATCTCAAAGACACCTTTCTTCAAAAGGCATGGGGCCTCATCAAAAAGGCTGTGGGTTGTGGAGACAATCCAGACGAAGAAGAGAGGCAAGAGCCCACCAAGAGTGGATCAAATGTGTTTAGTCCACACTTAGCTGGGCCTCTAAATTTGGTCAACTCAGAGGTTGGTACTGACTTGGAGGAGTCAGGGCCCGCCTCAGAGTTAGGACCCGTCTCCGAGTCAGGACCCGTCTCCGAGTCTGGATCTGCCTCAGAGTCTGGATCTGCCTCAGCGTCAGGACCCGCCTCAGCGTCAGGACCCGCCTCAGAGTCAGGACCCGTCCCCGAGTCAGGAACCATCCCCGTCTCCGAGTCAGGATCTGCCTCAGCGTCAGGACCCGCCTCAGCGTCAGGACCCGCCTCAGCGTCAGGACCAGCCTCAGTGTCAGGACCAGCCTCAGTGTCAGGACCTGCCTCAGTGTCAGGACCTGCCTCAGAGTCAGGGCCTGTCACCGAGTCAGGACAGAACTCTGAGACGGGACCGACCTCTGAGACGGGACCTGCCTCTGAGATGGGACCTGCCTCTGAGATGGGACCTGCCTCTGAGATGGGACCCGTCTCCGAGATGGGACTCGTCCCTGAGTCGGGACCCGCCTCAGCGTCAGGACCTGCCTCAGCGTCGGGACTGACCTCTGAGATGGGACCGACCTCTGAGACGGGACCGGCCTCTGAGACGGGACCTGCCTCTGAGTCGGGACCCGTCCCCGAGACGGGACCGGCCTCTGAGACGGGACCGGCCTCTGAGACGGGACCTGCCTCTGAGTCGGGACCCGTCCCCGAGACGGGACCGACCTCTGAGACGGGACCTGCCTCAGAGTCGGGACCTGCCTCAGAGTCGGGACCTGCCTCAGAGTTATGACCTGTCTCTGAGTCAGGACCTGTCTCCGACTCACGACAGACCTCTGAGTCCTCATGCCTAATCTCACCAACGTAGTGACACCTTGTCAGAAGTGTCAAAACTGTTCCTCAGCAGAACTTTGCAACTTACCAGAGCGGATGATTATGGCCTTAAAGATTGCTTGCAAGTTTTCAATCTGAGAATACCGGAAACCTTTAGTCATCCGTTGTTACAGTGAGAGCAAGACGGGTAGATTGACCCAAAGAATCAGAATTGGAGGCAGAGGGAACGATGGCCCACTGAGAGGCTAGAAGGGGTTTGAAGAAGGAGAGAAGGTGGGGGGCTGACGTATCGTTAGAGAGGTGGGGGGCGAGGGAAGCAAAGGATTGAACGAAGGAGGGACATTGAGGGGGGGCTAGTGTACCTTGAGAGGAACACTAGCCCACCGTCAATGTAGAGATAGATGTGAGGGGTCAAAGAGGGTGGGGCCGGTCTAGCGTACCGTTGAGTGCTGGGGAGGCGGACGGACAGCAAATTGCAAGAAGGGGGAGGAGGTTTGGCTGTAGAAGGAGGGGGCAAAGGAGAGACATTGGGGGGGGTTAGTGTACCATGAAAGTACACTAGCCCCCCCTCAATGTAGAGATAGATGTGAGGGGTCAAAGAGGGTGGGGCCGGTCTAGCGTACCGTTGAGTGCTGGGGGGCGGATGAACGGCAAATTGCAAGAAGGGGAGGAGGTTTGGCTGTAGAAGGAGGGGGCGAAGGAGAGACATTGGGGGTGTTAGTGTACCATGAAGGTACACTAGCCCCCCCTCTATGTAGAGGTAGATGTGAGGAGTTGAAAAGGGTGGGGCCAGTCTAGCGAACCATTAAGTGCTGGGGGGTTAGACGGACGGCGAATTGCACGAAGGGGGAAGAGGTCTGGCTGTATGTAGAAAGAGGGGGGCGAAGCAGAGACATTCGGGGGGCTAGTGTACCCGGAGAGGTACACTAGTCCCCCCTCAATGTAGAGGTATATGTGAGGGGTCAAAGAGGGTGGGGCCGGTCTAGCGTACCGTTGAGTGCTGGGTGGGGGGGGCGGCCGGACAGCGAATTGCAAGAAGGGGGAGGACGTCTGGGTGTAGAAGGAGGGGGGTGAAGGAGAGAATTAATCCCCCCGATCCACCTATAAATGCTATTTTATTTATATTATTAGGGCTATTGTAAGCAAAAATTTTAGTAATCGCGTAATCTATCGATTATTCTTACTATTAATCGAGTAATCATATAAAAAAAACTGTCAAAATAACGAATTGGTAAATCTGGCATAACAGCAGTGTTACTATCGGATATCAATATCAGTCCAATTTTTCAATTTTGAGCTTCCCTAACAGATACTTTTTTGTTGTTTAGAAAACTAACCTGTAATAATAACAACTCGTTTTCTAAGTTAATCTGAGAAAAAGTCATACAAAAATCTAAAATTAATTTCAATTTAATAAAAAGAGGCAGGCTCACAAATACGCTTATTAAAAATATCTATGATCCAGCTTTTAGTTTATGTAGTCAGTCAGTAGATGAGCTCTCACGTTGCCCCATACATGTCAAGCTTTGAGTTTGAGAGTATGGGAAATGTCACCTGAAGTGGTGGTGGGCCATAATTTAACAGTTGGGGAAAAAAACTTAAATTATGGAAAAATTCTGCTGAAATTCCATAAAAAACGAGAAAGTGTACTGACAGAAATTACCAGGACATTTCCCTGTTTTTTTATGGAAAACTTTGAAATAAAATACTGTTAAATTACGGGAAACTTCTGATGGAAATTCTATAAAAAACACTGAAAATATCATGGCAGAGAATTACCAGGACATTTTCTGTATTTTTCATTTTTATTTATTTTTTTCAGAATTTCCATCAAAAAAAATTCCATAATTTAACAGTTTTTATGTCAAATTTACCAATACTTAGTTAACCCAAAACTGAAATTCTCTTTTTACTCTGTCTTTTGTGATGCATTCACAAACTTTTTTTTTAAAAAACCTTGGACATTTCCAAATACTTTTGTCCTCCAAACCATTGAAGTCTGTATTCTATACCATATGTTAATTATAGTGTAAAATATATTAAAGTTAATGTATTTAATATATTATTAACATAATTTTGAAACAAAATTAAATTCTAAGTCCACAGGAAATGTAGTTGTAGAACACAAAACACTTAGTTTGAAAGTAGCTCATGCAAAGTGATGTAAAAATGAAACCATTCTACAATTTGCAGACTTTATTTTGCAATTTAAGACCATAAATTGACGTCATCTAGTCTTTATAACTAACCTTTACTATTATATATTAAGAGCTAAACATATTCTTGAGCTTGCTATTGTTTATCTTCTGTACATCACAACTAATTTATTGCATTTTACTATACAAATTTTCAACGTATAAATTAAATGTAAAGCAATTTTGACTCTAGTCTTTGAAGTCAAATAAACAGTTTTGTTAAGTTATTACTATAAGATGGAACATAAAAAATTGCTTTTGAACATGAAAATCATAGTTGTAAACAGGATCAACATACTTCAAAATAAATGCCGAAAGTCTACCATTATTTTTATGAAATACAGGTATAAATATTTTGTTAAAATCAAATGCTTCATAAACCCAGCCGGTAACACTTTATTTGAAGGCAGGTGAATAAGACTGACATGACACCGTCATAAACATCTGTCATGGACATGAATAAGTCTTCATAAATATTTATGACTGTTGTCATAAGGCGTCATTCAGTAAATCATGACACTTTTAATACAAAGTTGACATTATTGAAAAGTCTTTGTTTTGACAACTTGACATTAATCTAGATAAAATGATTAATGATTGATTAATAGTATTCAGCAGGTTGTTTTCTAATGTATTAAAATTAAATATCATCGGGACACTTAATGATATTAGCGATTAGGTAATCCATTCAGCAAGCACTTTTACTTTTAATACTTAAGTATTTTTAAAAGCCAGTACTTTTTTACTTTTACTTAAGTACAAATGCTAATGTGGTAGTTTTACTTTTACTTGAGTACATTTGTGTCTGTGTATTTGTACTTTTACTTAAGTACATTTTTTGAGTACTTTCTCCACCACTGGATATAAATAATTGGCATGGTGTTGTGACCACCCGCGTGTTGCGCAGAGCTCGTTACACTACTTGCCGACCTGCCACACTTTCAGACACACCCGCTCTTCCCCTGAACTCACCTGATTGGTCTGTTCAAGCTGGTTCCTGTCAGGTTTGTAAAGATGGCCGTTTCCCTCAAGGCCACATATAGCAGTAATTGCTGCCACCATTCCGACAACGTTGCTGACCCTTGCAGGAACTATTAAAATAAAACTAGAGGCTGCGTAATCCTTCGCATCAATGTATCACTGGGTGACTAAATCACCGTGGACCAATAAAAATAAAACAAAATAAAAAAGACCTCTGCTTCTGCACCAGCCTCTTCACCGTCGCAAGCCGGAAGTCCTGGAAAGTCTGTGACGTCACCGACTTGAACATTTGCTCGCAAGTCTTAGAGAATAAAACTAAATATAATATTACTAAAAATAATCATTTGTGCTCTGTAATTGAAGCTAAAATGTTATAACTGTCTAGTGCAGATGATGTAAAAAAGAAATGGATTCCTCGTTCTGCTTTGAGGACGCTGAAGTCTGAACGGCATCTGAATGAGCGCAGGTCACTTTGTTGACCTGTAAGTCTATTTATTTATTTATTTTTATATTTGTAATTGTAAGTGTATGGGGCTTATGTATTGTTTTCTGTTTAGTTGCAGCTCTTACTGTAGGGCAAATTTTGTAATTTAAAAGAAACAAACAAAGTAGTTATTTATATTAATTTGGACTATAAATAGTTTTACATTTGATTTTTGTAGTCAAGTGAACTGACAAAACAGTGGATATCATAAATTAACAAAAATCTAATCTTGTCTGCAAAGAGAGCTTTATATATGTTACATAAAGTCAGTGGCTCTTACTTGCATTTGGGATTTGCTAATTGAGTGACCTAAAACACACTATGGTCTGCTTACCATCCTAAAACAACAAAGTGACCTGCGCTCATTCAGATGCCGTTCCGACTTCAAAAGTTGTCACGTCGCCTTCATTAAGCCATGCACATTTTCCATCATCTGACACAGAACTTGACAGATGAGGATGAAATGAAGTGTATCAAATGCAGTTAGAGTGATCTCATTCAAAATGCATTTCCCCGATAGGATTTATTTCAGCAATATATCAAATCTAATTCTGCTGCTTTTCATTTGGTTATGTTGCATATCATATCATGTGCCAGTGACAACGGCGGCCAAACATAGTGAAATTAATGATTGGGCTATAATTTTTTTTCTTGAATTTGATTAAAAATAGTGTGCATGTATTTAAAAAAAAAAACTTTCCACTTTTGGACCACCCTTCATGTTGAGTTCTCTAACTACAAGTGAGATGGCATTTTGCTGAAGAGGACTTTGTTGTTTGTAAAGAATTATTTTTTTACTCTTAATATTGTACATTGAAAATGTAGTCATACCCCTTGATTTTTTACTAAATCTTATCCAACAAGTGTAGCATGCATTTATTTTGAGATCCTATTTTCTGTAGCCAATTGGCATGTCCAGTACAGGAAACTACCTTTAGAAGTTATTGAATTAGTTGATAGTCCACCAATAGTGGTTTAAAGCAGGGTTACAAAAACAATATTCCATTCTTATTCAGCCACTTTCAAAACATAATCTGAAAATAGAGTATGGCACATCCAGTGCATGGCAGTCTATTTAAATGAACCAGCAAAGCAAATTGAGTATTATTTGACAAGTAGCTAAGAGGTCCATAGCAATTCTGGAGTATCTGTGGAGACCCAGTGCTTAGCTGGGAGAATTTGTTGATATGAAACCTGTTTGTCTCTTAAAACTAAATTTGTACAAAAGGTTGTTCTGGGCAGATGAGATCCAAATGTAACTTTTTGTGCAACATCTCTGGAGAAAATTTGCATTGCAACATCACCGTAAACACATCATCCCCTTCCTGGTTCATGGATGTTTTCCTTCTGCAGGACTTGATACAAGGGTTGAAGCGCACTTTCCAGCAGGGTCAACGTATAGTGAGATGGTTTGTTTTAAAGCATATTCATACATTTAAATTGCCACGTAAAATGTCAAACTTAAATTGAGACCATTTTCTGGCATTGGTGGAGAGTTCAAATATACTCTCCATTAAATCTAACTGAGTTTAAATTACTTTGCGAAGAAGAATGGAGAAATGTTCCCGACCCTACTAAGGGACAAGGGTGTACAGAAAATGGATGGAGAAATGTATCAGTGTCTACATCTCCAAAGCTTTGGAGACATACACCAAATGACTTGCAGTTTTAAGTGCAGCAAAAGGTGATTCTCCAAAGTAGCTACTGACTCAGAATTTGAATGCAAATGCACTTTTAAATATTCTGATTTTTTTTTTAAACCTATAAATCTCTTTGACAACGTATCCTGCTACTTCTACTGCACAGATAAAATTCCAATAAAATTCAAATGTATTCTTTGATTTCTTTGTAAGTTTGAAAATTGTTCTTTAACAGTAGCATCAACATTATAATAATTCACTACTCTGGTTTAAACTAACTCTAGTAGCCAGATATAATCTTCAAAAACAATCATTTTATTACAACTCTTATTAGTTTTTACATCAATCTAAATCTACATTATTACACCCAGAATAACTACACACTGTTCAAGGCCATCATCCTCCAATTAAGTAACATAAATTCACATTTTTATGGTAGAATTGATATTCCTGTCAGTGTTATGTATTATTATCACCATCAGTTGCAGTAGATTCTTCTGATACCCTGTGTGTTCTTATTGGTTAAATAACTCTGTATACCGAAGAGAAGCTGAAAAGCACCTCGCGAGTCAGCCAAAAAAAGAGGTAATATTTAAAGGTCACTCTGTGCATATCACATTTTGAAAAGCCCACATTCAACCGGTATTCATTCTGCTCTATGCTTTGCTTTGCAATGGAAATCCTTCCACTCTCCCTTAAGAACCAAACTTTTTCCTCTCACGAGAAAACATGAATAGTGTATGACATACCGGATACACAGTGCAAAGGTTCCGGCTTCTTTTTAAGGAAATTGTATGGGTATGGTCAACTGTGGAGCCTCCTGTGGACACTGATAGAATGATAAATATGCTCATCTAGAGAAAATGTCAGTTATCAGCACACTCAGCAGCAGTGCCGAGGGACCTCCTGGCATGATAAAGATCTAACATTAATAAGACATGCTTATCTCTGGGAAGACATCCACGATTGATTTTAAGAGAAAAACCTTAGAAAAAGGGAACAATAAATTATTTAAACAGAAACATATTCCACGTAACAGAAATGTAATGAAGTACAGCAAAGAAGAAAAAAAAAATAGCCATGTGACTGCATCATATTAGAGTTCAGTGCCTGCCGGGCACCTAATGTTTCTCATCCATCAGCTCCCGCTCCTACCCCTCTCCAGCTCTAAACACAACCCAAGGAACATTAATAGATACTTAGAAACATTAAATGAGACCCTGGGTCACCACTCCTATGTGTTGGCAACAACAAGACTTTGAACAGATTTTCAAGTTTGACTTCTAATTAGTCTCCAGAGTTCCCTCTGTGTTCTTCCCCTCGTCATATCACATTGGTATGCCCAGCAAAGAAGCTTACCAATGAGTGCATGGGAAATTAATGAACCATCGTAAGAATGGAGATGGGAAAAAAATGTCTCAAGCTGGTAGCATGGTTCTGGCACACAGTGGGAAAGGGAGAAATATTTTGGATGTTCTTAAAGTTAAGTTGCCACTAAGTGGTCAATTTTTCATAAATGTTAACTTGTTTGTGTACTTCATCTACTCAAATGCAATCCAATTTTTCTTTCTGCTCTGGACAAGTGCAGTCAATGGGGCAGTCATCACTAGATTGCCATTTCAAGACCAATCGTAAGCCTCTCACAAGGAGAATCCCCAGGAAGTGTGCTGCAAGCTCGGGATCATAATGATCAAAGTGAAATGTTTGTCGACTGAAATCAATAGCATCAGAGTGCCTGGAAATTGCTATTAAAGATCCCCATCGATTGAGCAGCAGTTCAGTGACTGAGCAAGTAGTCTTGCAGACTTACATGAACATTTCAAAGGCCAGTTGTTATCATCTGAGGGATTACCTTGGCTGAAATGTAATCAAGTCACAAATATGTTGTAGTTACTGAGGCCCTCAGTGAATTGTGATCTGCCAGCATTAAAACCATGAACACAGAAGTAGAACTACGTGATGACAGTTCAAAGTAGTTCCTCTTAGAAAGAAAAGCTCAGCGCATATATATATATATATATATATATATATATATATATATATATATATATATGGATGTTTGAAGCCTTTGCTTATGTTAATTATGATGGCCTTTACCCTTACAGTTTATGAATAGATAACATTTAGAATTAGATTATTGCATTAGACCAAAAAAAAGCCTTATTCTATAAAAAAGGAGAGCTGAATAAAAAGTATGTTTCATACTTGTTTGAAGGTTGTTATCTTGAAAAGGTCTTTTAATTTGACAAACAAGATTCATATCCAGAACACTTTCTCAAATGAATGACACCAGCAGTTTCTTTTCTGACTCGTGTTGTTTCTGCTGGGCAGAAAATTGGCAAAGTCCTAAAATGCGCTCATATTGGTGCAAAAACATTTTCTCAACGGGTGTAGTATCTCAGTTAATGACCATTGGGCTGCAGAGGCTTACTCTATTTTTCTACAGATGCCAGATTTTTGGAATTCCCCAGATTCTAACATGCAACCAGAACAGCAGTTTTCCTGCTTAAATCTCAGGCAGCATGTAGCATCTCATTAGCCTCGGTCACAACTCGAGTGAAACAGATGTGAAACCTGATGCCCACCGCAAACCCACTCTGGGTATTTCATCTTCTAATTCATCCAATATTACTTAGAAAATATATTTTTGCTTTCAGGACGTATTTATTGTTTTTGGGTCTTTGGTGAAGTTTTATTCTATTTACCACTTTTATTAACTTGTATCTGCAATTTCATTCTCTTATTTTCTGATTATAAGTTTCTGAATCCAACATTAACACAATTAAGCCAAATATGATTAAAAATGTGAAATTCATTTCTTTATTTTCTTTTTTCCTTTGGTTTAAATTTTTTTGCCAAACTCTTCTATTGCGTTTTTAAAAATTTGAAAAGTAATTGCATACAGGCGGCTCAGATAGACTTAAGTCACGTTACTGCAGTTAATGTTTTTACAGACTTGCACAGACTGGAAGAAAGCACGCACACACACACAAAATGGACTAAAATACCACAGCCAACTGGCCCTTGAGCGCCACTGCGAATGGACCACAGTGTATGGCTCTACTTTATCTGTTCTTTCCCTTTTGCTTTCGCCCCCTTAGCACTGACAGCTGCTTCCTAACGAAGCCTACTCTCATCCAAGCAGACCCTGTGATAATGAGGCTCTGCCCAGAACTACAGGCAACCAGGGAGCAATGTCAACAGCTCGGAGCTGACCTCCTGAACAGGCTTGCTTCTCCTCGTTCACAGAAAGAGCAAAAGCTGCGCCTCATTGTTTGGGTGGAGAGAGCAGATCCTTGCCTCAGGGAATTGCCCATGTCCAATACTTATACTGAGCCGAAACAGTGCAGGGGCTTAATGTGCATACATATGTGCGTATTCATGAGTGTGCCCTCACCAGCAAGACTGCATATGTCGGCGAGCATAAAGTGCATACATGTGCACAATGTAGAAGAGAATTAGAAGAGATGTGCCAATGCCAGGGAGAAATGTGGTTTTAATGTCAGTAAATATCAGTTTTACTTCAAATTTAAACATGTAGGAGAATCGACAGACCTCACCTGTATAATATTTTGTATCAACAATGAATAAATCAATGGCAGTGTTTGCACAAACTAAACCAACCAGAGGCAAAAATAGATCTTCCCGGAGCAAAACATTGTGCATTGTTTATACATACTGTTTATAGATATAATGACTTCCTCTGCTTTTGTATTAAATGCAAATTGTTTCCTTTTAAATTTTTCAAAAATAATTACAGCTGTATCTCTAGTTTCACATAAAACAAAACCTAAATAAAATCAGAGTGATGTGAAAGTAAAACAAATGAACAACAACAAAAACACCCAGGACCTCCTTATTTTCTTCTTGTCATTAGAAAAAGTTAATTTAATGGGCAGCGTGTGACATATTGTTAGTCTGTTTCCCCAATGCATGTTTGGTGTAGAGGACCCTTTTAAAAGACCAATCTGTGTTTGTTTTGTGTGCTTCCACAAACTGAACATTAATCACGTTGGATAAGCTCTGCAATCGACAACAGACACCCTCTGTAATGAATAACTCAACTAATCTGAGCCAGCTTACAGACTTTGAACTAGAATAAGAGCAGCCGAGGGATAACGGAGGAGAAAATGGGAGTAAAAAAGAGGCTTTAAACTCAACAGTGTGTCTGGTAAACCGGATGTCTTAACAGACCCGACTTTATGGTTCTTAAGTGGAATTAAGTGACTCATTCTAATAACAAAAAAAATAAATTAATAAGACTGTAAAACCATTTCCTACTATGTGTGGCGGCAGTGCTTTGCAAAGCCAGGAATAGTTTGTCAGTTACATTTATGAGGTGTTGGTGAGTGAGCAAGAAGTAAGAGTGTCTTATTATCCCAGTTATTTTATCTAGTTTCAATCTTGTTCTTCACTGCTAATACGCTAACTATTAAAGATAACCACAACTAGAGGACAAAAAGAGCTTAAATATGTAAGAACGTTGAAAAAGACAATGATAGAAAAAGCTAGAGGGCTTAAGACTTAAAAAGTATAAGCACAAGTAGCACACATGTGCATGCTAGTATATTAGAATATTATCAAAAAAGCGAATTTATTGCAATGAGCCAATTAAATAAATGGACATGCATGCAACTAAATTAAAGTGGAATAGCAATAGGGATAACTTTCATCCTTGAGATAAAGTTAAAGCAAAGCTAATTTGATTAGATTCAGAAGAGTTTTTATGCATCTGGATTCAGTGTTTCAAGAGCCACATCACAGACATGTACTAAGTCACGTCATAAATGGACGTGACTCCTTAGTCCTGTTTATGTTGGTCAGTGGGCCAAAGTTCACTCTTCAGTTTAACATTCACTTTCTGGTTTGTTTTTGACAACTGAATTTCCAGAATCTGGCAAAAAAAAATTAGGAAGCCGAGATGTAGCAATTCTTGATATAATGACCATCACTGTGTTTGTTTGGATTGCAAACTGACCTGACCTAAACCATACAGAAAATAGGATCCTTGGGGCATTGTTAGAAGGAAGGTCAAAAACAGTGTAGACGTGCTGAAGGAATCAGCCTCCATCCCACACTGCACTAATACAGTGATTCATGCAAAAGTAGGCCCAATAAAGTATCAAGAGCTTATTCTGGATGTATGGTAATGCCTTTCAGTAGGCTAATATCTCTGGGTTAATATATATATTTGTTTTTTTCCTTGTACTTATGTAATATTCAGAATTATTGAAAACTTTCCAGATATGCGTCATAATCATCAAACAGAAATTGACACCTGAATTATATCGTTCTTTCTGAAATGAATCCTTACAACATATGAATTTCAATGTTCACATTGAAATACTGAAATAATTTACCTTTTCAGTGACATTTTAATGTACTGAGACACACCTGGATGTTTTAATATGATCTATTTGAATACAGCAGGAATCATGACAAAATCATTAGGCAGTTATATGCAAATCTGTATGACTGAACTATTGCAAACTGCATGAATTATAGTGGCAGTGAATAAATAGAAATACATAATACACCTTTTACTCACCTCAGAGCAGCTGCAGGCATCCAGTGTGGCTCCAGTCAAACATGCACCTGCAGAGAACACCTCTGAGAGCCAGCTGCGCTGCCTGGGCCTTCACTGTGTGAGGCATGGCTCCTCAAACTTTAGAATATATTATTCAAACTCAAAATGTTATCCAGCAACTGGCCTACTTCCTGAAATGTGGCTCCCTTTTTTTCTTATAGGAACTTTGTACAGCTTGGTCTATTATTCTAGTACAAAACATAAGCCTTTGTTGAAGCTTTGTTGAATACGTAGAATATTATAATAATAACCAATCTCTGATCCACATTTTATACAGTTTTTCAAAACTTAGTCAAGTCTTAAAGTTAATTTGCGTGTCTGAATACCGTTTCGTGTGTCTTGACGAGCTGTGCAGATCTGAATTCTGGATTTATCTATCCACTCCAGTCTTCTGTTTCCTTTTTCATTAGTTTCTTCGTTGATATCACATGAATTAAATCTTTTCATTTGGTTCTTTAAAACCAAATAAAAACTAAGTATTCTTGTCATATAATCCTTATACATTTATTTTATGTTAGTAAATCTGATATAAAACTAAAATTTTGACACTTTTGACACCAACCTTTGTCAGAGCAAAATGTTTTAATCATTACCTTATTAATTTTATCTAAGGAAACAACTGTAGCTGAAAAGAAAACTTCTGCATGGAAATACTCTTTGATGTCTTCGTGTGATTCAAACCTTCTAGGATAGTTGGATCATAAAAAGTTAGACTAATTTTCATAATTTTTGTTTAGCTTTATTTTGGACATGATTTGGGTTCTCTTACCAATTTCCACAGAATGTGGTGGCAAGATAAATGTGATCTGCATAGCTTCAGAATGGCGTTCTGACAATAGCTCCAGGCAAGTTTTAGGTGAGCATCTATATTTCTGTAATCATGTCCTCAGTTATGAAGGGAGGAAGACAAACTTTCACTACACTAATTAAACGTAGCAATTATAATATTTATATGCAGTCGTGTTCCCCCTTGATTATGAACTATATAGATAGTTATGTTAGTATAAAATTACAGCAACATAACATTTTACTAATAAAATTATAATATAAGAAAGATAAACTGTTCTTTTTCAAAGATCTGTTTGTTTACAGGTATTTTTTGGCCTTGTTTTTTTTTCTGTCAGTGTAGTTGGTAATATTTGGTAAAGTTGTCCTTGTTTCCTTTTTCCTGTGTTTGTTAGTGTTGCTATTGTTTGAAATGATAAATAAATGCACGAAAGATTAATCTGGACCATGCATTCTCAAATGAACCCGACACTGACTAAAATTATTTACATATTGTCCATATTAAAAGAAATGGTTGGAATCTTCTGAAGCTCAGAGTTTTTCTAAAGCTGTAATATAAAAATAGAACGCCTTAATATTTTAAATAATACATTTTTTGGAATCACTGGGTGGTGAAATTTTTTTTTCCTTTTACAAAAGCATTTCGGTAATTTGCTAGGCAGAAGTGTGTGATCAGAAAGTAATATAAAAGAGGTTGGTGAAACATGGATGTCATTTTGGATTTTTTCTTTTTTTTTCATGTGTATGTCAGAAATCTGATGATACTTTCCATGAATAATTCCTTATCTCCTTTCCTGTCAGACTCTGACCAACTTGCCCCCACTTCCCATTACCAATGATCATAGCTCCCGCTGGCCACTTCCTCTGTGGCACAACATTAAGTCCTCCGCAGTGCAGATGGCAACACGTAAGAAGATTATGGTGGCAGTACAGCCATCGTGGTTGCAATTCAAACAGTTTAGAAACCCACTTGAATTAGTGATAAATCCTTTTGGATTGGTCTCGGAGCAGATGTGACAAGTTGAATTATTCCCCTCTTTACCATGAAGCTTTGCAGAGCTCTTGGTGCATATGGCGCCTGATGCTTCCAACTCTGATTATAAATGTTTCTGGAAAATTCACACTCCAAATGTCTCTGGTTTTGGCAATGAAGGTTTCTGTTGTTTTGTGTTTTTTTTTTTTTCTTGGTGAATTTCAGGGTGGTCCTATTTATGTATGAGCCAACATCTTACTAGGAAGTAGGAAGGTCAGATTTAACTACTAAAACTTGAAACCAGTTTAGGACTGTCAAAAGGCAGAGCCAGAAAGTGCTAAACTTATTCAGCCAGATTATCTGCTTTTCCTAGCACAGCTTTGCTCCATCCTTGAATACTAGGACTTCATCATCTCATTTTCTTCCTTAAATCCATTCAGTATATGTCTAAATATGGCACATAATTAAATCTGTGCCACATGGAAGTAGCCCCAAGCTACACATACCTGAGAGAATATAGGATAAATGAGAGATCTGGGGCACTGTGAATAGGATGGTCAGTACAATTTTAGTTGGCGAACCAAGCCCTACATCTGCAGTGTACAGTATTAACATGACGAGACTCACAAAATAACAAGTTATAACACCAACCACGTTAAGCCATTTATGAATCAAATAGATATTTTTTGTCTTCCCTTTTACGAGGAACTTCAGAAGTCTAGCAGAAAGGAAAAGTTAAACAACTGTATAACCGACTTCACTATACAAAGTCCATGTACAGCCTAATGTATCCCACGAGGACGAACCCAGTCAGCAGGCACTAAACCCTGTTTCAGAAACCACCGAGGCTAATAAGGTAGAGATGCTTTGTTCCGGTGGTCAAGCTGAACAGGAAAATATCCAGCAACTGCTTGATCTCGGAATGGTAAAATGTGTGCGTGGATTGAGTCAGGCTATCCAATCATTACATAACCACAGGGTGAGGTTAATTCTTTTGTGTAGCCTTTACGTCTTAAGGGTCTTCTTATAATTTAGTCTCTAGGGTGAGTGAAGACAAAATAACACAGTATCCCTCTGCACTCTCTTTCCAACCTTCTTGGGTTGATTTGATACCCCAAATGAGCTTGTTTTTCTTTTTCGTTTAAAACATCATAAAATGCAGAAAATCTGCCTGCAGGTTATATTGTACATCTTGACAGAAGGGGAAGAGCAACTAATTTTCTGTGTCATCAAACTGAGCAGGACAAACTTTATCCTTCACTTCTTTCTAGCTGATATGCACAGAAAATGAGAGCTTATTTGCATTAATCTATGTGCCCTGTCTTCTTTTGATTTATTTCACAAAAAGGAAGTTGTAGTATACTGTCATAATGAGCAAGCAAGCTGTTTGTGTCATTTATTGCTTCTCTGGGAAAGAAAAAAAAATCCCCCTCCCCTACACATTTCTTTTTTCCAAGTTTGATCGCTACAACTTCTTACATTTATTTATTTATTTGTGCTTCTGTGCACACACTGCAATAAAATTCTAAGCCATTAAATATAACAGAATGCCAGTATGAGTCAGACGTATAGCTCGTTCCCACATGGCTAAAGAGTGAGGACGACTTAATAGCTTTGAGCTGCTCGTGATAAAACGGTGTTATGCCAATCTTATTTTGTTTCAATAACAGAACAGGAAATAGAAACATAAGATGCTTAAGTTACTTGCATTTGACAAAGAAATAAAAAACAAATAAACATTGAAAACTGTTAATAAAAATGTATAAAAACAAAGCTAAGATTTTTAGACAAGATGCTTCATAGAACGTCTGACAAAAATAGATTATGCATACAATGGAAACTAGATGTTGACACACACTGTAACGAAAGACATTTTCTTTAGACTGACGTGAAATCCGGCTCCTATTTCAGTTCAGATAATATTACAACAATTATTTCTACTTACCAGATGCCAGAATAATTGAAGATAGTTTTTTTTTTTCCTTCAAAGTCAGAAATTTACATACAGAAGGATTCCTGGGCCTGGATTGAAGGGAGTATACAGTTTCTGAAACCCAGATAATAAGCCCAGATCGTATGACTTTGTAAACCTTCTGACAAGTTAATTTGCAAGTTTAAAATGTGTCAACCCCAGAACAAAAGTAAAAACCTATTGGAGATGTTGGCTGAAGCTGGTAAGAAAATGTCACCAACCACAGTGAAATGAGTCTTCTACCAGTATTTTCTGAAAGACGACTCGATAGGGAAAAATACATTACTTCAAAAGCAACATAAAAATTCAGATTACAGTTTGGAAATGCTATCAGGGATTAGGACCTTAGTTTTTAGATATGTGTTCAGTGGTCTGATAAAATTAAAATTCACGTGGAGAAAAAAGAAAAGCTAAAATCACAGCAAAGTTTTATGTGAAGGAAGCCCAAAATGCCTAACCCATGTCTCTATCTCTCATTACCTATTTTGGTGACCCTAACTGATAAAAAAAAAAAGCTTATTCTGATTAAATGTCAGATAGCAAGAAAAATGTGAAAAGTTACAAGTAATGTAAACATCTGGCTTCAACTGTTATAATAATCCATGCATTCAGTTATTTGTGTTACAAGCAAATATATATTTTCTGACCAGTGCACTTTTTCTAATAACTTTATTGATTTAGTAAAGTAACCTTTTTCAGCAATAGTGTAAAAAGGCTACCTTAGTGTCTTTTATTTGTTTTATTGAAACTTTCTGCAATCTATTCTGAGTTTCCTATTTATGATGTTTTGATTGCATTAGCATTAATTTCTGAAATCAAATCTTTCTGTCAGTAAAATAACTTCTAAAAGTGTGCATCCTCTTGGCTTGCTGGCAAGGCATCATCAAATGATTGCTGTGCTAAACTCGTGCTGATTTTTCTAATCTGTTTTCTGACCGGTAAAAACAAATGGAAACTTTTTACTTTTGTGTTAAGAGAAAAAAGAAAAAAAGAAAGAAATTTCAGTAGAGGGAATGAATCTGTGCGTGCTAAAAGTGTAAAAAGAGCAGCGGGAGTTAAAATCTTCTCCACAGTCTCAGCAAGCTGGATGCATGTCACCATTCTGAATGAATAATTGAATCCTCAAAGTGTACATCAAAGCTGCTCACCAGGTGGCGAGTCTGCCTAACAGCTGCCTCACAGCCCAGCACACAGTCAAAGATCGAGCGAGAAGATTTTCTCCAAATGTTCAACAAAACTGTGTCCGAGTGATAACATTGTGTTTGACTACAGTCAGACCTGCCAGCTCGCATTTGTCTTTACTTTCTTTCCCGGTTTCTGTTTGAGAGGTCTACATTAAAACCTAATGAAATGAGAGTTTTAAATGAAGGGGAAGGCACCCACATCGAAGACGGATTTCTTCTTCTTGTGAAAGAAAGGATGCTTTATGGCCTGTCAAGATAGATGGTGCATTGTGTGGTGCCAGACTTTATGCGTCTGATGTCATCAGTAAGGAGGAAAACATTCAATTCAACTCCAGCATGTGCTGCCGATATTTATTCTGGAAACAAATGCAACCAACCCAGATGTTCCTGCATGTAGTTGGTCGGATTTGTAAGTGGTTTGTGTTTGGTGTTTGTTTTTAGAATTACAGAAAATAGCACACATGTGCATAGGCTGTGTGCTAAAGATGTGCAAGCATGTGCCCCTGAACTCCTTATGTCCAAAGAGCCTCTTTAAGAAATGGCTTTTATTTGTAAATATTAAAATAAACTCCAAGGCCTGCTGTACTTTTCATATAAGATTGTCCATCATTTTGCTGTTAATAAAATGTAAAGATAAGTCAGTCTGATTAATGTCAGAAACCATTTTGTAGCATTTAATGTATAATTACTCCTTCCCAAGATGTAATTGATAAACCTCTGACATAGTTCTGCCTGCAGACAAAAACCTTACTGGTACTTATTTTTCTAAAATATAGTTTGTCCTCCAACATGCATGCAGACAAAAGGGTATAGCTTTGTGTGTTGACCATGTATTTTGGTCTTTGTATTTCTGTCATCAGTATGTGTGCAAAAAAAAAAAAAAAAAAACATTATTTCACAACTGCGGTGTTCCTACTAAATAAGAAACACAATTGAAATCACACGTGAATAAGCTTGTTCATGCAAAAAGAAATCAAAAACATGTCGCGTTATTATCCTAAAACCATTTTGTCTTCTTCTTCAACTTTTACACCAGTAGTAACATTTGATTGTTGATCACAATACTACAGCAGTGCAGAAAAAGTGTTTCCATTGCAGGTTTGCAAAATAAACAATTTTTGAAACAGCCAAAAAAAAAAAAAAAAGAAAAAAAAAAAAACTCTACCTCCTAACTCAATTTTTTTTTTTGCAAAAGATGTGAGTTTTTCCAAAATTGCTGTGTTTCCATGAAGAAAATTAATGGAAATTCCAATTTGTGCAATTAAATAAGGTCGATGGAAATGCAGTTAGTGTTGGCATCTAAATTACCTCTCTTTTATCTGTTTTACTTGTAAGGATAGAAGCAGTGCCTCACCTTCCTCCCTGACTCCATGTCATGATTGACATGATAATGCAGGATGGAACATAAATATGCCAGGTTAAAACATGAACGAAGAGAAATTAAAACCTGCACTTTCACAGGCCAGCTCCTGTTTTCCTTGTGTCTCTAAGAAAGATTTATGTATATGATTGGTCTGGTTTTATGGTAATTGAATTAAAATTAATAATGCAATAATATAGTGAGTGACATGTTCAAAATTGTTTTTGTATAGGCTAAAAACATGATTCCACTGGCATAAACACGAGTACACTCGACAGTGGATACCAAACAAAATGGGATTCAGAGGACATGAAGGGGGGAAAAAAATTAAAATTGAGTGAAGGTGATGTGTAGAAGCAAATTCATGATGCATTGAGCCATCTTTCATTTCCATTGACTTATTAAACCGAGTTACTGTGGGAGGCAAATGATGGAGCTCCCCTGGAACTCACTATATCTTCCCTCTTAACAGGGAGGCAAGAGAGTGCCAAACCCTGCAGGCTGACAACGCTAACCAAACAAATCACAGCAACACATCCACGGGCAGTCCGGAGTAAATTGTTGTATTAACCTCAAGGCAAGGGTCCTTCCCACCCCAAACCCCTCCTTCCTCAACAATTCAATAACCAGAAATGCATTCCTACATACTCTAGCAGAAAACTAAAGAGTTGACAGCCAATAGAGCTCACTAGAGCCAAGCAGGGGGGACTGTCAGTGTTATAGGTCAGTGTGTTAATTGTTTTCAGTTTCAAGATGGATATTTCTTTTTATGGCTTCTTCTAGCACAGTCAGCATAAGTAATTATTGTAACGAGGGAAAAAAATGGAAGCAACGATGGCAACTCTTCATAAAAAAAAAATCAAATGACGCTGACAAGATGGCAGTAGGATTGTTATCCCATGATAAAATAACAAACCTGGAAATTTTGTGTCTCCTCTGGGAAATTTGAAGTAATTGGGAGCATTTTAGAGCCACGCAGAATCTTTTCAGAATTTATGTAACTTTTCAAATGTTCAATTTTAACATTTATTTTAAAGTGTTGGCCGATAAACAAAATGGTCTCAACCCTGTTTTGTCTTAACGAAACCAAGTCAAATCAGAAACATTATAAGACATTTCAGATGTAAAGTCTGAAATATAATCTAATTTGTAGGCCTGTCTCTGCCATTGAGAGATGTTCTCAAGCCTTTTCAGGCTCTTTGTGACATTTAAAACATAAACATGAATGAAGGATTAAAGAAATGTGCTAGGCCCCATTAATGTTGAATTTGTGTATTTTAATGCTTTTACTTTGAAACAGACATTTTTTGAAATTATGTTACCTGAAGATGTTGAAAGTAAACTAAGCTTAATTTATTTTGAAATGACCCAAAATCATTGAATGTAGAAATTAAATTAAGGAACCATTGTCAGGTCGTAATTGTGAGGGAAAATCTAACACAAGCAGGTTTTTATGAATCAAGAAATGCCCAATCAAAATCTCACCCTTATAAGGTGAATACGCTCATCTCTGTCAGAGCTGTGGTGTGTGGCTTAATGCTGAATGGTGGCAACAAATAAACCAAATAAAGCTGGAAGGTGCCATTAGGCCCTTTAAATGGCAGATGCTTTGTAGAAAATCCACACAAACTGTGCACAAAGTTACAAAAAAAAAGTATTATACATGATAGAAAAAAACTCAAAGTAGACAATATAATCTACTCTTACCTGCTTCCTTTTCCTCCTGCTGTTACACAAGGTCTGTAGATCCAGAACTGGTGTTGAGTCTTTGGCACCCAAGTTCTCTGCAGCCATTATAACATCAGGCTATGTGTGGTAAACAGGTTGCTGTTCTGCCTATTCAAAGATAATCTTTTACATAGGTGCTGCAGCTGCTGAAGCTAATTAGACAGAATGCTTTTGTCTGTGCAGCCTTGATGAAGAACTGACTACAAATGAACGACTGCTTACATTCAACATTTATTATGACACTGTTGGTATTTGCATATATACAACGTCTCAGTGTTGCAGTTTGGTGATAAAACATTTATTATTTGAAAACTTCAGGTTTAAAACTGGAGATAAAATACCTAATTATCATTGAATGGTACTTGTTAGTCTCCAGAAACGGGTTTCCTGTATAAAATATTCCTTTCTCTCGAGACATCATATTTCTATGGACACACTTTAGATATTCATAGATAAAGAAACTTATCTATGAATATCTCGAAGTTGAAGACAGAGACATCAAAGGTCAGCTTCATTTCAAATAGTGTTCTCTGTTATTCCAGTCTTACTTAATCAACCTGAAAGGATGCAATTAAACTTTTAGAAACATATAAAGCGCTTCATGAGCTTAAGGTCAGTTGTGTCAGCATCTTCCTCAAGTTAATGAGATTGTTTCATAAACATTATATTATTATGCATTTATTATGTGTAGTGAGGAGCAGTGTTAGAGAAAAAAACAACCGAAAGATAATAGTTACTACTGGTGGTATAAAAAGAAGAAACACCTTGATATGTCAAAGACAAACTCAGTTATAAGCAGAAGGTGCATACTGAGGATACCACAAAACCTTTGTTAATTATTTGAATATACAGCTTTTCATTATGACACCCATTAAAGAGATTCAAAATCCTTTTTAGAATGAAATATTTAAATAACTACCTTTAGACTTGGTCTTATTTTCACCAGAAAAAAATAAATAAATAAAAAAAATTACAAGTGTGCCTTTAAAAGCATATACAAACAATATTATACTGCATAATGTACATAATTTAGCATTTTCAGACAGTCTTGACAGTCAGTTTACTCAGTCAGTTTACTCAACACCAATTGAGTCTGAAAGACTCAATTGGTGTTGAGTAAACTGATGGCCAGATTTTTTTTAAAGAGTGTATTTTCTTTGGAAATAGATTAAATATGATTAAACTGCTTAAAAAAACGTTATATGCTCAAACTGTGGATATATATTATATCCACAGTTTATATCTAATTATTATTGAACATATTATAAAAGATCAAATAGGCTACTTAACAAGCACAATGAAACAATCACAGGGTTTTATCAAACTTTGTGATTGTATTTCTTTCATGAACATTGTTTGGACTAAAACCTCCAGTCAAAACGAGATGTTATGAAAATATATTTAATTCACAGTCAAAGTCAGATACACATGACAAGACCATTTTAACTAACTATTTTTTGTTACTATCTGACAATGCCATAGCTTTAAAAACTATTGATGCATTAATATACAACACCTGAGGATCTCTTCTAAGACCCACCTCAAACACATTGATTCAATACAATATGTGTTTTTTTTTTGTATTTTCTATACTACTTTTTTTTTTCTTTTTACATGTTCTGTCTTCTTTGAGGCACTTGAATTGTTTTCTCAGTGTCAAGGTGAGACCCCACAGATTTACTTTCTAAAGTGGAACATTCCATATTACAGAAGACTGCTTTTACACTAGCAGAAAGAAAGAAAAAAAATCTTTAAAAAAAGTTTAGGACTAAGGTATGCATTGAGTTCTGGTTAGGCCTATACTGAAAATAATTAGGTTTAGCGTAAGGATCAGGGTTAGTCTATAGAAATGAATGAAAAATGTATGAAGGTCAATACAAAGTCTTTGTAAAGATAGAAAAATACACTATGTGCATCTGCATGTAGGCGTGTTTTCTCTTCCAAGCAGTCACCAAGGCTGAGCCAGTACATACCCGAGCACCCGGCCCCGGACACCGAGAACCACCAGCAAACCAGCAGACAGAGGCACCAAACACCAGAGGGGAGTGTGACAGGGGGAGGTAGCTTTTTACTATCAAGCTGTCGACTGTCTAATTTTGAGGCCCAAATAGCTTATTTTAAAATTTAGTTGAAACAAAACAAAGTGAAAGGTTAACAAAAATATTGACATAAGTTTAAACACTTTGTTATTTATTAAATAATGACAAACTTCCCATCATTGATATTTTTTGCCATGCTGACTCATTTAGTTCACAGCGTCACTGCACTCAGTAATTGTGCCAATAAATTTCAGCTTGTGTTCAATAATAAAGTGACAGCTGTCAAAAAATTTAAATATTGCTCTCTAATCTGAATCATCAAGTAGCCAGTAGGTTAAAGACAACAGTTTAATGCTGGTAACACACATCATCATATTTTTGTCACGGATTGCTTTGACACTTTAGCTTTCCTTTGACTATTTTAGTTTTGAATTGCCAAATATCAAAAGAGTGTGTGTGAGAGGCTTGTCTAGACCAACTTTAGAACTCCATTCAAGCTGCTCAGTTTTCATGACGGCAGACAATTTTTCCAGGTGCCATTTTTTTCCCCTGCCTTCATCCTTCATCTTTTTCCTCCCTTTGCTATTGAGAACCTCTTCCCCTCTTATAGACATGATCTGACAGAAAATCTTTGAGAGGCAGCACTGTGCTAACTGCCCAGAGATTTCAAATGTCTGTTCTTGCTGAAGGAAAAGCTGAACGCTGGCCTCCTATTAGTCTAAACACATGGAGTACCCCCAATCCCTTGTCCGCCTCCTTCTCTCTCTCTCTCTCTCTCTCTCTCTCTCCCTTACTCTTTCACTGTTCCTCTCTCTGTATTGCTTCCTCTCTCTCCATTTTTCTCACTACTCATCCCAGGCCTGGCAAGGGGGTTGACAGCTCTCGGCGTCCCAGCCTGTCAAAAAGGGCCTGTTATTCAGCACCCTCCCTCTGGGACAGGAGGAATACTCACACACACATACGCACGCACGCACGCACGCACGCACGCACATATCCACGGATATGCACACTCACAGAACACGCTTTCACAAAGGGTTTGTACACAACTCACACCCACTCACTTTGTCTCCCCCTCTTATACACGCACACACACAAATATTGTTTGTCTGCACACAAAACACTTGCTCATACAAAAACTTTTGACTGCTCTTAGACAATGTTCTGCATGTTGTCAGCGTTTTCAAAATGTGCTGACATTTTGCATGCACTAATCAGGATCAAATGCATTATCCATACAGACACTAATTTACCGAATCTGCCTTTTCTACAGCAGCTCTGACATGAATTCTTTTTTTTTTTTTTTCCATCATTTTACAAAGTCTTCTTGTCAATCCATGTGATTGGCTGAAATTTACCAATCATTAGCTGCAATTTAATAATGTCTGGTGAATCAGAAGAGCTGACAGGTGTCCAATCAGGAGTTTGAAATGATCCCTTAGAGAGTTTGAATGCTAGCTTGCAAATGAACCTGCAGGTGCCCGCGCAGCTGTATTCCCCAGTCCATCACAATACTACGTGCATACTAAGGAGTAAGAACTGCTCGTCGCTCAGCGTGCACTCATTTTTTCCTGTTTTAACGACAAAGATGTAAAATAGAAATATGTAATGTCGTAACTCAAAACAAAGAATAAAATTAAAGGAGAAAAAAAAGAGAACAAGTAACCCTTATTAACACTAACATTTACCCAGTATGTTCGTGGCATTTTTAATTACATTTTCATTCTATTTTCTGAAGTTAGTTACTGAAATTGATGCAAAAAATATGAATATCAAATGTTTTGTATAAATATATAAAATGTTTTCAAATATTGCTTTTCTGCATTTTAAGCTTATTACAACTTGTGAGTGTCTTATATTTACAAAAATGTAGGTACTCGGTATGTGCTTAATAAATAATGAAGAAATAGAAATTAATTAAGAATTAGAACAAATTTAGAATCCAGAGAAACTATTTTTCTTTTCTATTAGTTTATCTAGAGAAAATTGTGGAGTATTTTTTTGTTTTTCTCTTGCTTTTTGCTTTTCTTTAGTTATTTTGTTTGTATTTCCTCTAATTATTGTGAAGCATTTTGAATTGCCTTGTTGCTGAAAATGTGCTACAAATAAAATTAACCTACCTTACCTTACCTAAAATGCAGCATCTTTATCCTATAAATATTCTGTTTTTAAAATCTTTCTTTCAAATTGAGTCAAGCGTGTCACAATAGATTTTGTATTTATTGTAGTTTTAAATCTCTTAACACTAAATGGATATGTGTATAATTACCTTTTTTCTGTTGTTTATATGTGTGGGTACTTGAACACTGCAGAAGTATTTTTAATGTGATAAAAACGATTTTATAGAATTTAGGTCGATTCCTGATCCACTTCAACAAATAAATGAAATAAAATAAACCAGCTTGGGTTTTTCTTTCTGTTTTCTTTTAAAAAAAGGTTATCACATAAAATACACCCTTTCATAAGTTTTTCTTATAATTTTATATATTTTTTTTCAAAATAAACGCAATATTCTAACTAAAATAAATTATGTAATTACATGCTTGATGTCCACATTTTCTCAATTTTATAGAAAAATGTAACCAATTTATGACACATTAATTTAACCGTTTTAAAAACAAACAAACAAAAAAACCTCATAATCCACCTGGACACTATTAATACGTATTTTTGTAATAAAACACAAATCTACTAGTTCCATATATATTCATACTTTGCATAAAATGAAAAATGATGTCACACTGTATGTCATTAGCATTACATGACACCTTTTTTCTTCGTCTACGTTCACACAGCAGGCAAGTGGCACTAAAATCTACTTTTTTGTCCATATGTGACCTATATAAGACAGCAATCCTAACGGCCTAAATCCTATTTTTCCGTCTCCAAAAAAATCAAATTTGTGCCACTGCCACATGTGGTACTAATTCAGATACGTATTCAATTGTCTTCAAAGTGTTTGCAGTCTGAACGGTCATGGTGCATTTTAACGGCACTTTTATGTCATTGATAGGGGAGAGGTATCATATTTCTGCACCAGCAGAAGCCAGATGCAGTAAATTTGGATGTAAACAATGGCTGAAAATTATAATCATAAAAATTATTAGCTTATAGAACATCCTCTGCCTACACAAACAAGCTTCTCTACAGAAGTTGCAGTCAGTGCTTCACAAAAGGTCTTCACTTTGGTGAAGTGATGACACTTCACTTCAAAATAATTATTTGGACAAACAGAAGGAGTTTAGTTTCCTCTTCATAAACTATCTAATTTTCTTTGAAAATGTAAATTGGTGTGTTTGGACTTTGCCCCACTTTGCCCCACTTGTTCTAGATCCAGATGGACTTTCAGAATTGCTGTGTCATTTCTGACTTGAATAGTCACACTTGGAGTCATATTCAATAAATAAGAATATTTTTGAAAAGTTGATTTATTTCAGTAACTCAATTGCCTAATTGAAACACATTATGTAGATTAATCACACACAGACTGATGTTTTGAAACCTTTATTTCTATTAATTATAATTTCCCGCGTACAGCTAATGAAAATAATACAATATTACATCAGATCAAAAAAAATAAGAAAGTTCAGTTTTATTGCACAAATTAGATCTTAATAAAAAGCATATTTAATACCTGTATAAAGGCATTTTTAACCAGACAAACAAGCTTAATCAGAATGTGTATTGTAATTTATTCAATATCACTGCAGATTTAATTACATTCAGTAAATATGTCGGTGCACATTGCAAAGAAGAAGTGGGATAGAGGTTGACCCCACTAAATGAGGCCAGAACACATGTAAAAAAATCTTATAGACTTATCATATTAATGGTGTTTTGGATGTGCATTCCTCCTCTAATGGGGTCTGTATTTATCACAGAATAGTTTGGCATCACAGTACAAAAATTAAGACACAATTCTTAAAACGACAACAAAAGACTTCCGTTCATTGACATACATGTGGCATTATGTAAATATTTTTCTAACATTCTAGAAAACAGTCAATCACACCAATTACCATTATATAGTTTACCTCATGACTGAGACGTGACACAGAAACAGCAAGAAAAATAGTTCGTAAAATGCTAATTTAAAAAGAAGATATAAAACAAACTTTTCAGGATCTAAAATTTCTACAAAAACACTGAAAAAATTTCATTTTATTTTTTCCCAAAAGAAGAAAAGGGATCTATTTGTCGACCTAATAAAGAGCACTTCTAATATCCCTGTGCAATGGAGCTTTAATTGCATTAACGACCAACGGTGCATTTTCACCAGCAGGCTCACCACAGCTCACAGGCTCTGCTCTTTTGCTGGGCTGGTTGCCACACGGGGCAGACGAAAAAAAAAAAAAAAGCTCCGGTCGAGTGCCGACCCCCGATCTCAATCCCGCTCGAGGGTGAGAAACTTTGCACTGTGCATATGCACGAATATCCCTCTCATAGGTCCCCAAAGGCAGCTATATCTCACCATTAGTCCCTCTCAAAAGTCTTTTGCGGCACACAGTATTGACTTCTGGAATAATTTCAGCCAATCCCTGATATGATTTATGATGATGCATATTATCGATCACTTAAGGAGATATTTAGGTATTCAGAATAAAAAGTTATGCTCTCATTATGTTGATGGCGTGAGGCGCCAGGCCAAGGGGAGAGGTGGTGGTGCTGGGGGGAGGGGGTCACAGTACACATTACTGGAGAGGTAATTAGCACGTCTGAGAAACAGCGGTGCTCCTCCTCTCTGCTATCCTGCTGCTTGAGTTGGGCTGACTTGCCTCAGTGTTAGCACAAATTGTTACTGTTGCCCCACAGGTGGGAAACTAGCTCTCATCACCTCATAACCCTGGAGGATGTGAGACACGGCAACATATATTAAACTGCTATCCGCACAGCGTGAAACCAGCATCTTCATGAGATATTTTACTCTTTATGGAGCCCATGGGGGACACACAAGTCCAATACAGCTCCCTTTTAGAGGGGCGCTGCTGAAGATATGCATACAAACAACTGGGATTTAGAGTGGTTCCGCTGCCAGAGGCAAGAAAAGTGACAAGCTATTGGAGTGCTTTGGGCAATTGCATCAGCAATGGCAGTGCCACGGGCACTAAGATAATAGAAAATGATGGGATTTACTTAATGTGAGATGGTGCATGGTTGAAGTCTTAGCGATTTTGAAGCTGCTAATGCAGACAAAGACAGAAATGTGTTCCGCCACACTGTTTATTGTCAGTAACGTATTAAATGACCAAAATGTAATCATCTGATAGTGTTTGCAGGGTCTAACAAATTACAACTTTACACACCATGAACTGTCGGGAACTTCTTTTCAAAGTCAGAGGTTGCTGGAAACTTTGTCTTCGACATCGTCTTCCACAGGGCAGTTTGGCTTTAAACCAAGGATGCCATTACCCATGCCGGAGCTTGCTGTTGTGAGACACCAGACTTAGTTCACGGAGGAGAAAAAAGAAACACACGCAACACTCTCTGAAGCTGTTAATGTTTTATCCTATAATTCACAGGCCCAAGACCTGGGGATATGTCTTTGTGGGAAAGCCTTGGCTGGACTTGGTGGAACCAGCATCATTAGTGCCTGTCTCCCCTGGGAGGCATGTGTGGAAATTACTGCTCCAATCAATAAGCAAAGTCCAAGTGTTGAAATATTTATCCAGACAGAGCTTCATCCTTGTGGTTGACTGTCTGAGCACTCTTCCTGCACCTTAAAGGGTTATTCATAAAGCCATATATGGACAAAAGTACACCTTGAAATCAATGGGGTGCCACTCACTGGCTGAGTGCTGAGTGCTACAGTAGTCCATTAATTTATTGTTAATACATGGGGAGGAAGTGGAACTCCCTCCTGAGGTGTACGCAAGCAGTGTTGTCACAATACTGACCTTTCTGATGTTAAAATAGTTCTTAAAATTAGTAACCAAGACAGACTTGTTCTCAAGTGGAACTCCTGTCCGAATCCACATGAAAAAAACCCCAAAAAACTTTTATTCACAAAGTCCAGCAGCAGTTTCTCTACGCTTAATTGAGTACTTCTGTCAGGAAATCAGACAAGATTAATCCAACAAATACAACACAGATTACTTATTAAATCTAACCTTGAGAAGAACGGAACTTTCCCTGTTATTTTTATTTCAGATGACATTCCATGTTTACAGAAACAGCACAACTTTGTGAAAACTGATTAATTTTGCAGAGGCCAACGCATATACACCCGACATCACAGTGTGATTCTCTCTGCAAGACTTCCTTTGAACTCCAACACTTAGCTTGTTATCTCACTTTATCTTCCCACAGAGCATGTTACGGACGATTAAAAGCTCCATGTGATACTTTGGCTAACATCTCATTATAATAGAGAGCCCATTTGTATTGCTTACCTCCATAGTTAGAGTCCACAAAGGATGACAGCTGACTTCCCTTCCTCTGCCTGAAGTACCCTTCTGAAACATGTGCTCATTATGAAGCCTTGAAAAATTGCTCTCATTTGTTAATTTAACATTTCCAAGACCCAAGAATGGACTTAAGACATTGTCTGACCACAGAATAATGTGGCCCTTTGAGATATGTCTGTGCCAGTGTTATCACGCGCCCCTTTTTCTGTGCTTTTGTTTTGTTTACCCTGCTACTGACACCCCATGCCAATATGTCTTTGCTTTTTGGGAAGATAATTGGTTCAATAATGTCCCAACAATTGTCAAAAGAATCTGATGCTTCTGTGCCCCGTGACCTGCATCATTCCTCTCTAAACAAATCTCACATAACAAAATTTTACTCTGTAGGTAAAAAAAAAAGCAACACTCATTATCATCACCCATTTTTCTACTGCGAGATGATGGGGACAGTAATGGGAATCTATGGCCTTCTCAGACAACCAAACAACAAGACCGCTGAGGCGGGGCACTGTCATGTAAAACCACAGCTGTTTGCACAACCGCTGCATTTTTCAACTAATGATAAACTGATCAAGCCGATAAAAGCATAAAAGATCAGAGAAAAACATGCACAGGTTCATGGCAACCATAAATCTCAATACTGGTATCAGTGGTAAAAGCCATCATGGGGATATAAAGTGCTGATGACAACGGCAGAGTGTACAGACAAATACCACTTTCCCCGACTTGAAGGCTCTTCGTCTCTGTCCATAATCAAGTTGTATATCTCATTAACTAAAAGGTCTTCATCAGCCGTAGCGTTACAGTGGTCCTAGACACAGTGTTTAATTAACATCATCAAGATTTTAATTGTCATTTGTTTGCCTTGTCGGTTTAGATTTTCAAGGTCGGTAAGAAGCTGCCTCCATGTGTTAAATGAGCCAAGATCCTTTTATAGATGGAGTTAGTCACTGATGAAAGTAACACGGTGCTCAGCCGGATCATGCAACTGGTCACACAGCTGAACAGGGATGCGGCAGACATGTGGGAAAGGTTTTAGTGCATGAAGTCAACCTATTAAGCTCCATATCATGAAAAGAGGAGCAATGTTGGAGAGCAAAGAGCATGACTGGAAAAATGCATTTCTGTGGGAGGCAGAGGAATGCTCCTCGCAGTATTCATAAAGAAAAGATCTGCAACCAATTCTGTCCACAGAGTATGACCTCCAACAGTGAACGTGCAGCAAACCTGAGATTGGATCTGAACATATGAAGATATACACTCACACACAACATAAGAACTACTTCATAAAGTCTGTATATGTGTAAATCTAGTCAAGCTTTTTGTTTAAATTCATGTGAAGGCTTGTGTTTTGTGCGCTTGCATGCGGAGTGTGTATTTTTGGGGATCCGCTGATTGAGGCTGTTTGTATGTGCGGTTTTTACATGTCTTCAACTGTTCTGCAAGCTGTCCTTCATGCTCCAGAATGGACTTAGTCCAAGGCACCCAGCTGCTTTAAATCAACACTCAATCACGCTTCACCTCATTGCAGCCTAATTCTATCTGAATCACATCGGCCTGATCCGAGCACCTCGGTGTCTCCTTCTCAGCTCGCTGTAAATGGTCACGTCTGGTTTCACATCCTTCCAATATTACAAACCTGGGAAATGTGGAACATATAGTACACCTAATTGCACAGGGATGCAGATGGCAGCTGAGAATCGAATTTAATGTAAAATGTCACAACCGAAATGATCTCTGATAATGTTTTTCACTCTGAAAACTACCTGGAATAGGGGAAATGTAGACACCAATTACATTTTAAAAAGAAAGAGTGTGTTTTTTTAGAATGTATGGACATTTATGTTCAAGAAATATCTAGTGGTAAACATTTTTCTTAAATGTTGTACACATGAATCAAATGAGCTCAGTGTCTACTGCCATAGAATGACTTTCATGGAGTCAAACATTTTGAAGATGTAGACAAATCTTTCTTATTCAGGATCAAGATCACGCTTGATTTGTGTGTTTCAAATCTGACAGGAATTTGTTCAGACTGAAATGTGTGACAGCAAAATAAATAAATATAAAACCCTGAGAGCCACAGAAAAAAAAAAGTCCCTCTTAAATGCGTTTCAGACGAGGTGTTTTATTCTCCAGTGTAAGACATTCTTCCAGGGACTAAATGCAAAGGCCTTGAGTATTGGAGCAAAACAGACTGACGGCACGCTTTTTAAAGAAGCAGCACAAACAAGCAAGAGAGAAACGCAAAACAAAAGGTGTTGCCATGAAAGCTCCGCCACCATGGCACATCTCACCGTGCGTTTTGGGACTTGCTGTTGAAATTACGAGGAGAAACCACAAACTTTTCTCCTCCTGTAATAAGCCGAGAAAAAGAGAGTGAGCCCTCGCTGAGGTGGTGTTAGCTTCCCGCCTTCCCAATTCCAGATGCTGAGATTCCAGGGTGAGAATGTGAAAATCCGCAGCAGATTCAGTCTCTGCCGAGCTCCCTCTTCTAGCATTCGATCAAAACTATTTGTGTTCACTGGCTCCCATTGTTGAAACAAATGAGAATTTCTACGCTGGCTCACCGCCTACATGAAAATTTCTTAACACCACCAGGAGATGCCTTTATCCCTCTCTATTTTTTCTCAAGTGTTTTGGAATGAAAGGATTGCAGCAAAGTGTAAAGAATTCTATATAATTTTGGAGAAAAGAAAAAAGAGCACAGTGAAAGCTCAGGAATTAGTTTAACATAGCTAAATACATGTCATTTGCTTCAAGAAAATAAGAATTTCATCTGCAATTTTTTTAAAGGCATTTGCATTTTGCACTCAGAAAGCCTCTTTATTTGTTCATGAAATAAAATCTTTTATTTGTTTAATGGTGCCTTTTTATTAAAATACATTTTACAATAGAAAACTATATATGTACCTTACTTGCATACATTACATGTCAAATAAAATCCAGATTAAGGTTACTTACACTTATTCAGTGTTGCACATTACTTTGAAGAGATGTGCAGGTGCATGACGGTAAATTACAAAAGATAATTTACTGCACTAATTCAATAATTTAAAAAATAAATTATATAGAATCATTACACACACAGCAAAATGTTTTATATTTTTATTCATGTCATTTTTGATTACTAAGGTTTATAGCCAAGCAAAACTAAATTAGAGTTTCTAATCAAATTTAAATATTACCATATACATATAAAATTAATATAGAAATGTTAGTTTTCTCTGGTGTTTTTCCGATTTGCTGTACAGAATATACACTCAATACTTGAATGTAGCTCCTTTCTTTAAATGTGATATTGAAGTATTCAGCTTGTGCCCCTGCTTAGGCGTAAATGAAGGACAGGTTGCCCTGCCTCATGGCCTTCAGTTCTTCTACGTAGTTGGCTCTGGGGTCTTTCTTTTGACAACCAATGCAGTACGGGGTTAAAGTCAGGTTAAGTTGCTGTCCAGTCTGTGTCTGTGGTGATTTTTTATTTTTATTTGAAAATCTGATTTCAGTCACATTCCTCACATTGTGACTCTGCCCACAACTCTAGACTCTAGATTTACTTAAGAATCCTTTTAAAACTACAAATCTCTATGTTGCTTTTGCATTTTTTTTTTCTGTTACACTTTTTTCCTTCCACTCGACTTTCTATTGATATGTTTGGATACAGCACAGTTTTGTTAGCAACTATGTTGTGTGTCTTTTCCTTCTTTTGAATGGTGTTCATGACTGCTAAAACAGTTGTCAAGTCGACATTCGTCCCAAAAGTGTTGGTCAAATTAAAATGTGCATAATATACAGTTTCACTGTATAATTGAATGTAAATAAAACCCCTGTTGACCACATTGTAATTCATTGAAATTCATTTGTATATTTGTGTATTTCATTGAAGACAAAAATAATAGAGATCGAAAATAACACAAATTAATGTGGAACTTTTTTTTTTTTAAATCATGCTTACTGTACTCCTTTACTCTCCCCTCTGCTCAGAGGCTAAAACGATGGACTTATCCTATTTTAATTATTACTATTATTATTTTTTAAGTTGGTTTTTACTGTGCTAAAATCCAACACCTATCATAGTTCTACTTGTTTTAAATGCCACAATGTACATGCAAGTGATAATCCCTCAGGACTTGGTGTGACTGAGGGCCCTTAAGGAGAGAAGTCAAGGCCAAGTGGTAACTGTCCCACCCCAAAATACCTCATCTCATAACAGGCCTCCACTGCAGGAAATGAGTAGCAGTCAAAGGTCTGGCAACACACATGCACACACACTCAAGACACGAAGACACGCAGTAACAACAAGCACATCTCCACTGAAGGAAATTTTCGTTTCTATATCCTGGTTTATTCCTGTGTTTCCTAGGTTTGTTATATTTATTTATTTATTTTTTTATATGCAGTATTTTTACAGTACAAAATGAAGGTGGAAATGCTGAATACAAAGCTAAAACACCACTTTTAATATTGAGTAATACATTGTCAGATAATATAGAATGTGTCTGTCAGGGAATATGGCCACAGATTTGAACCATGTGAGATATTTTCCAAAGCCCAGATATGATCTTTCAAATCAAGGCTGATGTTATTGTTTTGACTCTATCTGGCATTCATTGACTTTGCATGTCAATCAAACAGCAGAGCTTTCTCTCTCCACCCCCCTGACTCTGCTCTTGCTTTGAAGGCTGTAAAATCCTGCAGCATAATTAAGTTTAAGAACCATTTTTAAAATTACTTGGAGAACTTTAAAGTCGGCTCACAGAACAAAGGCTATTCACAGCCAGTGGTCTGTGGAGTGTGTGATGCACATACAATACTTACTAGATTACTTGCTCTTGTTCAGCGCAGACACAATATACTCATTCCGCCTTTTTTCCCCCTCTGTGCTCTGCTTAGCAGATGCCCACACAGGGATGGGGAAAGCCATTGTATCTAATTGCAAGGCTCGGGATTTTGATTACACTCTTGCCTTGAAAGCACAACACTGTAAAAGAACAATTGCTCGGAGAACACCAAACAGCAGGAGGTGCAATTTCTGCCCCTTCTTAATGAGAGAACATATCAAAAGGTAAAAGGGAGGAATTTATACTTTAATTCCTTTTCTAAAGTAATAAAATGTGGGGCTGCTAATTTATTAGTTTATTAAAGGTGAAACTCACCCGAGGAGCGATCTTCTCCGTGTTGTGTCTCCGGCATCCTTCCATCTGGATCTGTTTTGCCTCCCTCCTTTTTTTAATTACAAACCTCAGTGCGGATTTCTCTCAGGGATGTAATGGATTAAAAAGATGACGATAATGGGCTCTTCTTTAAGGGGCACAGTTTTCAAATAAAACAGAACTTACTCAGAGAAGGGCCTGTAGACACGATGGGTGAACATTTATGCTGCTTTATTTCTGTAGTTAGTCTTTTCTACAGCATCCTGGAGGAAGAAAATTCTTGACACTTAATTTTTTTTTTTTTCAGACAACATACAATGATGCACACATACACATTCATCTCAATCAAAATCTCCAATTTTCTGATCAAAAACAAAAAGAAAACCCAAGAAGAGAGTGAATTTACTTCAACTTGCCTAGTTTTGCTGTTCAAATGAAAGGTCATCAAAGTTGCAAGGTTGTCTTCTATATTGTGATGTTACATAATGATGTCTACATTTTTTGCGACTATTATTCCCCAATAATAATAACAAAAAACCTCTCTAAAAATGAAGAAAACATGACAAAGCATAATGTCCTTTGAACTGCAACATTTTTGTCCAAACTTGCAAACAATCAGAGCAAATTTGTAAAAAAAAAAGATGTGTAACAATAATACAAACGTTATTAGTATGATTATTCAAGTTTTAAAGAATAGCCCAAAAACATATCCTAGCAGATATTAATTAATAAATAATCAATCAAATTATTAGTTTAGAATACAAAAATATATATATATTAGTTTGAGCTAATGGTAATGGTGTAATAATAATAATTACTACTATTATAATCATTTTTATTCATCATCATCATTGTGTTGACCCTGTGTGGGCAGGCTTTTTCCAAGAGGTGAAAATTGTTTCTGTAAACACACACCCTCTTCTCTGGTTCTTCCTTTTCAATTAATCCAGCAGCTTTGCATAGCCGACCTTGCTTAATACAAAAAGAAGTGAAGTGGAGAAAAGTTTTACATCACACTGAACTAAAATATCTATTTGCTGAGGGTTGAGTGACAAATGGCGTTGGCTGGCTGTCTCTCTCTCTCTCTCTCTCTCTCTCTGTCATGAAAACCTTGAGCAAAATAGCTGAAACTCTCATTAGCACAAAAATGTGACTTTTCGGTCCAACCTGTGTTCTGAATGGATCTAATTCAACTGGAATGCACTTTTTATTCAAATGTTACACCATGTTTTCCTATAAAATAGGAAAAATATGCAAATTATTTTGACTTCTGTGTTTTTTTTCCCAATCTATTAAATTAAAAATGACACTCAAAGCCTGTCTAGACTGGCAAAACCAGCATTGATTTTATGCTGGTAGTATGAGGTTTCATACTACCTCAGAAGAGATAGTATGAAAAATCACACATCTTAGATTTTCCAAAAATGATTATATTATTATTAGTGGTATTAGAATAGTTATCATTGATCATTTTTAGTGTACATAAAGATATATCATTGTATGAAAATAATAAGCAAGAGGATACATTTTTTAAGTGCCGTACAAAAGGAGATAGATAAAACACAGCCTGAGACTGTTCTAATAAAAAAAACTCAATTTGGAGAAGTTACTCTGGAACAAATGGGGGACAATGGATAATTTAACTATGAGTTAATTTTTAATTTGTAGTAACTCCTCAACATGTTTTATTAGATAGGTAATGATTTAATCATTTCTACTTTCTCCAGACATAAAAGAGGAGTGAATAAGGAATGGTTTTGTAATTAATGAGTCCTTGATAAATTAACAAATAAAGGAATACTTATTAATCTAAATTTTAATGGAGTCCAGTACTGGAGATAATGTGAAGTTATCACAGCGTAGAAGGAGAGATCCAATAATAGTGAATAATTAGTCCAGAAATGTAAAATAATCTGGAGCTTTTCTCTTTTTCACTTACCGCTGGTGGAGCACCGTTTTCCACCAACACAAACGTAATGCAACATCAAAATGTGGAGGTTACTGAGCTTAGTGCTAATTGTTTGAAATTCCCTTTAGATTTCATTTACATGTTTTACAAAGTGAAGCAATGTTAGCTTTCTGTTATTATCAGATTTGGGCAGTTCTAATAATAACTGCCTAAATTATTATTATATTTTTAAAATAAAGTTGGTTCACTACACAGAGAGAAGAAGAGCGCATTTTTTAACAGTGGAAATTTTGTGCAAATGTGATTCACGTTTCTGCAATCAGTTAACATGGCAAACCATTTGATTTACCAACAAAGTAATGCAAATGTCAGTTATTTGGGCACAGAAAAGTATTATAAGGAAGGTCAAATTATTATTTAGCCATTCAGTCCTAAGGAGTTTTCTTGGTAACATACTTCTTAAATATTAATCTAGCATGAGCTGAAATTTGTCAATCTCCTATAATAATAAAAGGAAATGTTATTTTTCCATTGTGTACTAACTACCATTTATGATAAAATAGAGTTATATTAGAATTAGTATCATTAGTCAAATTAAAAGTGCAGTTTAAAAATTTCTACCTAAAAGCAGGTATTAAACATTGAACATTGAGTTCACATTTCTGTATTAAAAATTTGTTTTCATCTGCATGACTAATTAGCTGTAAGTGGAAAATCATCATGATTAACAGAAATAATGGTTTGAAAACACCAGCCTGTGTGTAATTAATCTATATAATTTGTGTTTCACTGAGATAATTTAGTGACTGAAATAAATGAACTCTCAGGTAACTTTAGTTTATCAGTAAATCAGAAAAGAAAGACTTGCTATTGATGGGTTTAAAACAATTGTATAATTGTGTGTCGTATCCTCACAATTTCTGAGTTATTCCAAAGATACAGAAAAGATTGTCCTAATTGGGTATTCTATAGTTAAATACATAATGTTCTGATTATATTGTTAAGTTAAAGAAAGCAGCAGTTCTAGTGCTACTGCAAATAGTACGACACATTATCAGATGCGGCCCTGGCCTGCTTGGCTCCCTGCGCAAAGGAGCAACCTGGGCAGTTGCTCATGTTGTCCATATCACAAACCGCCATTGCATATTATATACAGAGTCATTCTTTTTTTCCCTCATTTTGAAATTCATGCAGTTTATTTCCAGACTCCAACTAACCAGCTCTCTCTCTCTCAGAACTCCACTAGAAATTACAGCTCAGGTACCAACTTCTACTTGATTGCTAAGGCCTTAACACTATTTCTCAGGTGTGTGGGAGCCAGGCTGGGCAGATAAGTTGAGTCATGTATTGTTGTGTGATTTATACTGTTTGCCAGCAGTCAACAGGCTGGGCAAACAACAACTTGGAAGGTAAACAGTGGCGATGCACAGGGGCATACTCGTCTTGATTAATGAAAGGAAGTCAGATCTCATGCAGATTAGTGCATCGCAGGACGGCTTCCTCTGTGAATATTAATTTCCCTTGAAGAGGTGTTCCTGCCCCCTCTCCTCAAACACTGCTCAATATATTGCAGGAGGTCACTAGAGAAGGTCACATACAAAGTTCTCTGGCAGCTAAATTAAAGTGCTTCATTAATGGACTAAAAAGGTTTTGCATCCAATCAGTGTTTAGCTGTTATTCCTTTTTCTTCTTTAGCCTTTTCAGTGTCTTAATGGATGCCCTTATGTTTCAACAGACCTTATTTTTCAATCAAATTGAGTATTTAATGAAAGTGAATTGCCTGCTTTCTTTTAACAATTTGATTGCAGTCAATTTATTATTTTTCTTTTTTTTCAACTGAGATATTTTTTGTCTGTTGTATTCTTTTTTGCATCAGTGGTTTCGTCATTTTTTTCAGCGCCTTTTTTCTCCCAAATAGGCACAAAAAAGGAAAAAAGCCAAACATTTCTTATTTTGAATAATTTGATCTTATAAGTTTTGCTAAATGAGTATTTCAACACTATTTGCATCAAAAAATACAGCACTTACAAAACATTGGAAGGACCTTGATGAGGTTCTGTTCTGTTAAGGCACCAACACTTTAAAGTGCTGACACTCAACAATGCTTAAACTGACCTTGACAGACTTTGTGAGAGTAACACACCCTCATAGAGACAGATCTAAAGAGATAGCCACATATAGGACCAATCCACTCCTTTCACCTGTCAGTGTTCGTGAGGGAAAGGAGGAAAAGAGGGAACTTCTGCTTCAGGGTATCTGTGACAGAGTGAGTCTGTCTGGGAAGATCGGTGGGGGAGATTAAGAGCTCAGTCCGTCTCTGTCACTGAGTACCGCTGAACCCTGACACAGCTTAGAGGTATTACTGGGTCACTGAAGTAAATGACATTGCAGAACTAATGGAGGAGGAGCCAGGATGCTTGCAGAAGGATGGAGGTATTGATTGTTGGGAAAAATTATGCAATAACGCATCAAGATGTTCTCTAGGCTACGTTCTGTCTTTACCATATTGGTCATTAATTAATCAGTCATTTGATTTTTAGAGGTGTTTAGTAGGTTGTATTATTGTTTTTATGTTTTCTGTGATGTATGTAACATGTGTCTCTTGTAATCTTTATTGTGTAAAAAAGAATAACATATACATTTATATATGTGTATAAAAGCAGCGTAGAAAAAAATAAAACAAAATAAATATGCACCAAAGAATGTTTCCATATGTAGTTGTAATGCACGCTGAGAAAGAGATATCTAATTATTTTTACTCATTGTCTGACATTATATTAAACTATACAATTACACATTTCTTATTTTGGGTTGGTTAGGAATACAACTATTTCTATTTGCTTAATGCTAAATCACTTCTTTAAATTCAGAAGTTTGCACACAGTAATTACCATGTCTTTAAATAACATGTGAATGATGATGCCCTATCTCTCCAACAGCAACTGGTAGGGAAGAGAAAAAGCTGCATAAAATTATACATCATAGCCATAATTTCTTTGGTATTTTAAAAGTACGTCAAACTATTTAGAAAGCACAGCGGAACAATTTAGTAATTTCCGAAAAAGGAAATTTTTCAAAACTTTAGAACACTTTCATAGTAGTAAACTCTTTCAAAACAACTCTACATGATTACACAATATGTAACTGCAAACTAACACTAGATTTTATCATGTTTGTAATTACAACAAATCCTTACTAATTTTATGTCTACTCTAAAAAGAAAGAAAGAGGAGGGAAGTAAAACTTGAGTTTGTGTAAAAATGTAGCATCTTTAATCTTCTGGTGGATGTTTTATGTTCTAGGCTTCACACTCTAACCTTTTTGTATCTTCCACCTGTGGGAAACATGTTTAGATCCTTAAAGGAAAATATCTGGATTAAGTGAGACAAGGTATGCTTACTACAAAGAAACCTTTAGGAAATCAATATTTCATCCAGAGAAGTAGATACAAAATATGATATAGATCTAGTTTGTATTATACATGGGAAGTTCATCACCTTTAGAAATGTTTTAGTTGTGGTGTTTCAGTGCACGTCCTGTTCCACTTTGAATTCAGGGGAAGTTGCCTTATGTAGATTTTGCATTACCAGCATTGCTGCCTGGATAATACTATCATCAAACACTTTCCCCCACAACGATGAAGCACAAGCCTTGTCTTCTATAAGTCTTTTTTTCTTTCTGTTTTGACAATGTTGGAGCAGTAAAAGTGAACAAAAAACTAACAGCAGCGCTCTCAATAAACAGCACCCTCTGCGTGTGTTACATCGAGTGAATGCTCACATGCCGCCGAGCAACAACATGCACACGCACCTGCGTTTTTGCAAATCTGTGTGTTCCTCCTCCCACAAGGCATGTGCTGAGCTAGAAGTGTTTCCACACAAAGATGATCCAGCTCTTACAGTATTAATAACCACTTTGATATCAGCTGGTGAAAAGTCAGGTTTGAACATTTACTTTCTCAGCAAAGTTTTTAAATAGACTGTATAGAAACTCAGTGTCCAATAAATCATGCTGAATGTAAAGAATCAGACTTCTGACGGAACCTGCATATGAAAAACATGTCATTGATAAATCTTAGTTTATCTTCCGAGCACAGTTTGGGATTCCAATTTTCAGAATACGATTATTATTCCTTAGGTGATAACTATAATTTGATTAAATAGACCCCCTTTAAAGCAAAGTAATATAAGGCACTGCTTGCCAACAGCTAAGAAAAAAGCAGGAGATAAGACAAGCCTGCGGTGTCTTGAGTTACAGGAGATTTATTAATTTTTTTATATTATAAAACCTTACAAAACCGCAACTCTTAAATGAGGGTTTTGTGAGAAACTGGTGGTCCTGTTGGCTTGGGCAGTGAGTGGGTGTGTGTTTCAGTGAGAATGAGTGTGAGGGAGAACAATGAGTGTGTGCTCGCTTGCTCCTCTTGGGCTCACAGCAGGTGATGATAAGGAACCATGACAAATACACACACTCACAACCATTTACAATCTGAATAGCAGTCATATGCTGTAGATTTCAGCCACCAGCCGAAAGCTTACACTGGCAACCGTCACTGACATAACAGGTGGCCTGGAGCTGACCAGGACAGACTTGTGAATATCAAATTCAAATGTGTCACAAATGAGAGTTAGATTATACACTTCCCTTGGTCCAACTCCAATGTTGGACTGCAATGTTTTGGGCTTTTTTTTCTTTTTCTTTTTTTTTTTGTGCTGTGAGGCTGAAACGACAATTCAGTTTGATTGCAATGTGAAAGGACTCCTGGAATGACTATTTTGCAATTCGAGGATGTCGGCAAAATACTGCATGTAGCTGAGGAGAATCTCTTTATGTAGAAGTTGTATATTTCACAACCAGACTGTGTCTGCAGTGAGCCGGAAGATAACCAAGGTTTTACCCCGAGGGGAAAGCATATTTCTTCTAAAAGAGTTGCCATAAATATTGACTTGATTTACCCTAAAATGTACACCTGTGGCATTCGAAAGGGAATTTAATGAGAGAGACTAACAGCCTAGTGATGTGTCCATGAATCTTCCTTTTTTCCTCACATGAATAAGGGGAAATGGAAATTTATGGTAAACTTTATTCAAGCACAGCCATCGTGGAGTGATATATCCAAACCTGCCATTTGACATTAGCCTTTCCCCATATGTTTTGTGCTATTTCTCATCTAGTTTCTTGCTGTGCATTGCACTCTTAGCTTCCCAGTCAGGAAAAGGACAGGGTAAAAAGCAATTTTTATAAGGAGAGTAAATCACCTGTACAATAGATTTGACTGCAGCTGAGCTTTTTCTTTGTTTGCTAAGACTTTTGTGAATGCCACTGTGATCATTAAAATCCTCAATGTCTTAGGTATAATCAATCTTTTGTAGATATGGGAAACTTTGCCTTATAATGTTTTCCTTTAAGAAATTGTAACAAGACGCACTTTTTGGCAAGATGAAGCCTATTTCAAAAGTAGTTATTTAAAAAGTCTGGCTTTAGAACAACACAATAAAGCTTTTGGTAACAATCAAGGGAACATTGCCTTTCAGCAGTATTTGTAACTATTGTCCTTTTTTCACATTTTGTCACATTACAACCACAGTTTTATGCATTTCTGCTCTGTCAACCTGAGACAATAATTTGTGACAAAGTCAGCTCAAGTTTGTATGTGGTCCATTTCCGTCTCTGACATCCAATCGCTTTGGCTTGATCTAGTTTTATGCATTTTACCTTCGAAAGCAATGACTAGCACACAACCATGTGTCATTGTTCTCCCAGGGCAGAAAGATATATATATATAACATTTTCCTGACTAAAGGTAGCATAGTCACTTAATAGTGCTCTAAAATATGCTCAGTGGCTGGAAAATAAAATCCACTCAATGTATGACTTAAGCAAAACAGTAATTAGCAAATGCTGTAAAAACATGGTTCAATATTAAAGAATTCAGCCAGTCAAAATAGAAGCAAATTCCTGCTTTTGGATAAATACAGATCATTAAACATTAAGTCTTTTGCTGTTGTACAAATACTCATTAGGAGCCTATCCCTAAAAACAAACCAAATTTCCCCCCAAAATCTGTCTCTTCTGTGCGTGCTTCAGTAGTGCAAAAAGCAGCTGTCTAAAAAGCAACCAAAAAAGGTGTCAAACACAAAGTTTTTAAAATGCAGTGCTGCGCAACTGTGCACATCCCCCTGTGTTTTTGCCAACTGAATGTTTTGCTCTCTTCTCTGGAGATTCAGCAGACATTTGGTAGGCATATTTGCCATTAAAACGAAACAGGACCACATGGGACACTGGCTAAACATAAGTACCAGGAAACTGCAGCAGGGATTCAAAGCGTGTGAGTTCTGATGTTTGGTTTGATATGTTCTTACATCTTGACTTAAATAATTTCACATGGTATGGGAGCACTAAAAATCTTGTCTGAGGTACCATATGGTAGATATACACACTGGGAGAAAACAAAATAATTTCTTTATTAAACCCAGAGCACTCTGGAGCAGATTTAACATTGAAACCATGTTGGTATAAGATTTAATATGCTCCGATGTGGTGAATGCAGTTACTATTTCTTATTCAAGTTCAAAGAAACAGCTGCAAAGCAGCATGCATTGAATACCTGAATTTGATAAAAATTTAATTAAATGTACAGAAATTTGTCAGTCATAATCTACTCTCCTGGTGCACTTGGCTCAAATTCATAACTTCACCATGTGTGTTATATACCATACGTGATATACTTTCTTTATTGCACTTGTAAATGACATCACCACAAAATCTCACTACAACTTAATATACTCCATTTTTTTTAGTGGTTTGGCCAGACACAATTGTAAGCTTTCATTTCATTTCATTATCATTGACTTAAAAGGAAACAGTGGAATAATACTGTTGTTTCATAGCAGATAAGTCTTCTGGTTTTATGTGTTAATTATAGAGATTATGAACTGGTTAATCCTGTGGTGCTATTATGTGGATGTGATGAATTTATGGAATAAATCCTTGGCTTCAAGCGTTCTCCAATACAACATGGTGTTTTTATAAAAACAATAGCATTTTCAGTTTAAACATGCGTTTTGGAAACTTTTTTTTTTTCCAATGCCCTCTCATATACAGAAACAGAAAACTACTGTGTATTATTGGTAAAAATTTCCTTACAATTTTTTTTGTAGCAGTGAAATTTCCTTGTAGCCTTTGAAGTAAATTTTAGATACGCTGTTGGTTATAGGTGCACAGCAGATGTAGTCTGGCTCACATGTAAAACGGGACCTATGCTTTCCAGAATTTGACTTAGTTCAATGTTACATTGTCAAGAAATCTCACACAATTAGGGTTTCCGTATTGGAATTATGGTACGAATTGTAAACACCAATAAGGCTGTACCTCTTAATCATTAAAAAATACATAAATAAAAAATCTAATACACAGAAATTATCCTGCCCTTTAAGGCATTAGCACTAATAATAATAAGCCTATTAAAACCTAATAGGGTTGGGCCCTTCAGGGTTCTTGCTGTAATTACACTCTGGACCAACCAATCTGGTGTAACAAGCCATCCATTAGAGCCTATAGTGTTACATCCACACCGATTAGAGTTTTTCTGGGCTGAATTTCACCATTTGTATCAGCACAAGTTTAGAGATAGTAAAGTTGAAGATTTTCTTCAAATCAAGTCATGTCATGTTTGTTATGATGAGAGTGCATAGTGGATAGATGCCGTGTTAGGATGTAGCTGGGGAAACTTTTTTTAAGGTCAAAACTTTTTTTTTTTGCCTTTTTGTGTTCATCTTGTTGACTCACCGCTAATGTTAAACCAACTGAGAAGCTCATGAAAGAAATGAAATTTATACTCCACCTTTTTGTATGTCTTTCTTCATTAGCAGCAAAGATCAATATGCATCTCAGTATTGATTTGTGAGCACCAACGCATTGTTTTCTTATTAGAGTATAAACATTTCCATTTGAATGTGGTTTTTTTTTCTGTATAACAAACATAAAAACAATCTACTTCTCTGAACACTCTCTACACAAAGTGGCATGTATTGTACTGCTACCTTCACTGCTTGTGACTGAAAACTAGAAACATGTTTGTGACCTCATGCATGGTCATTTAGATGTGTGGTTTTTTTTTTACAAGCTATAACAGAAGAAAGCTTTTGAATGTGCTATATAATTGCCATTGTATACGGTGAAAAGTTGTGCAGATGTCACCGTGGTATTGTGATTTACAGAAATGCCTGCCAAGGCTGGGATAGTCTGTCAGGCTCTATGGCAATTGCCAAGTGTGTAGCAGAGACATGTGTGGCTGAGGCTAGGATTCACCATGCCAGGTGTCTGAGAAACACTTCTAGGAAGACATTATGATTGTCTCAGCGTGTATATCTGCCCTATCCTGCTGCCATTTCACACTAAATGGCTATTTATCTTGGCATGGATAGATTTGACAGCCTCTACCTACATCTTGAATTCGGCAGCATTCACAGGCTCTGCACAGGGTAAATTATGCCCTCGATTCAGGTGGAATCAGCTTTATGAGGGAACAAGTGTTGGGTGGCAGATTGGCCTATAGGCAGCAAGGCTGTGTGACACCTAAAAAGCTGTTGGGCCAATCTCTGGCACTAAGAAGTGACTTTATTCTAGAGATGGGATGACAAGTGGTGGGTGGACCCTGTTCTACATATGCTATCTATACTATGTTATCTCCCAGAGTCTGTAAAAGTGCTGAGATGCTTTTAAGCCAGAGAGAAAAATGACTACTTCAGGAGAGTTGGATTAGAGTACTCTGCAGACATGATGTATGGTTTACTATAAACATTGTTAATAAATGATGACTTGTTAATAAATGACTTCTCTATAACTATATTTAGTTGTTATGAAGATTAATTAAATTGGCATATAGCTATGGCATAGGATCATTTTTTACCCCCCCAAATATCATGCTTGTCTTTTAACAATAATCAAAAAAGAAAATTCTAAAATATACACTTATTGTCATGGCTTGTTATAGTGAATGACTGCAGAACTCTTCTTATATGCAGATGCATAATGTATGAGAAAAGTTCATATTTAATAACTGAAGAAATAATAGTCGGAATTAATTGAAAACAGGCAAATGCCATAAAAATACAAAAATTAAATTACACTACACATTTATGGTAGTGTAACTTAGATTTAAGACATTAATGTAAATAAATGCATATAATATCAAATTTAAATATGACACCATAAATGTTGAAGTATCCGAAACACATAACAATAAAGAAATATATTAAAGTTTCATGTAAGATATGAAACTCCCTATTTTCAGAATCCAATTGACATTTGAAACATGTTTAAATGTTTTTAAACATGAAAGAAAAAATGCTTAAAATTACTTCTGTAAAAAACGGGACGTACTAATCAGTACTTGTTGTCCCAGATGTCTATATGAGTCTTTTTTTATATATATATATGTTTATTATATGAGTCATTTTAAAAGTAAACTTTTCTCAATACAAAGCTACGGTACAGATGATCATACATTAACAAGTAGAGGCACTTTGACATAATTTATTACCTGAAGGTTTTTCAGTTTCATATATTTAGCTCTGCACATGTAAGCAGAAAATAAATAGCAATAAAGTCAAAGCACATCAACAACAGGCGTTAGAGTGAAGATGATAGAAACCTCAATAAGATTAGACTGGCTGACTGATAAAAATAAATAAATAATAATAATCATGGTACAAACACATGCATTTTGTCAAAGTTTAATCCTATTAATAGCAGTTTTTACTAATTATGATAAGGACTATGTTGGGTAGATCCTCTGGCCAAGTATCTTCATCATAGCACAGTTTTTATTAGACTGAGCTGAATGTTAATATTTTCAATACTTTCACATTTTCTCTCAAAATACAACCCAACACAATTTCCCTTTGCTAGATTTTGTTTTTGCTACTGCTATAATAATAAGTATTACCTGTCTGAAAGTAAATTAGTTTATTGTTGATACAGAGGGAAGATTCAGGAGGTGAGTGTTGAAAGCATCAGAGGGAGGAAACTAATAAACCTGTTCACTTAATATATTTGTTGGTCACATCAGTTCTACAGGGACATAGAAGAACAATCCAGATCATTTATAGTAAAACTACCTTCTACAATATTTTATCTCCAGAGAAAAAAAATGCATGCAAATTACTTCTTTTTTTCTATATGAATCAATTCTAAACTGAGTGAAAATGTTTCCAGAGTAAGAGTTTTTCAGACCAGCCAATCATGTGGTGTTCAGCTCCTCTACTTGTATTCTTGCCCTTCTCATGTTGACCTCATTATTCTGCACAGACCCGCCTGCTTTCCCTCTTTTCTTAATATTAACAGAAGCATCTGAGAGTGAGAAGTGCATGTGTGTATACGTGTTTGTGCCAGAGGAGGGTATTGGTCATCAAAATGTGTTCGAGTCCCACAAGCTGTGAGTCAGATGGAAATGAGAAAAGAGGGAGGAAGAGGAATTACACCAGCCGCTGGGGAAACGTGGGCAGACCTCAGGAGTCAGAAGGATGCAGGTGTTTGGCTGCTCTCTGTCGAGCAGGTGTGTATATTTGTGCGAGTACTCTAGCATATGAATAACGCTAGCCAGCAAAATACTGACAAAAAACCCCCAAAACGGCTCCTTCTCAGATGGGGAAGAATAATTTTGATGACAGCAAATGATTACATCATTAATGTGGTTTCTCTGAAAAACAACATCTGCAAACCTCCAGCTTCACCACAAAATCTATCTACCACAAAATCGATAGAAGTAGTTGCAGACTTTGTGTGTTTTAATTTCTTTGAAAGTTTCCACTATCCATCCACTTAACCATCCACTGGCACTCCATCAAAGGTCAACACAAAGACACAAAGGGCAAACAACCATGCACGCACACATTTATGTCTAACGATAGCTTAGAGATACTATTTAACCGGATTGGTCACGTTTTTGAACAGTCAGAGGAAGCCGAAGAACCCATGCATGCAAGGGAGAGCATGCAAATCCCATGAAAAAGGACAGCAGGCTGGGATTTAAACCGAGGAATTTTTTGAAGCAAAGCAACAGTGATGCAGTGCAAACAGCTGCGTCACTGTGCAACCCAAGTTTGAGGACAGATGATTCATAGCCTTTTTTTTAACAATGTCCACATTGCATGTATAATACATGTATTATGAAGAAGACTTCACTGATATTTCATGTTTTTCTCTCCTCTAGTCTTATCTCCGTCTTTCCTTTTAGCATTTTTTGCCTTCTTTCTCTCTTTCTGTATTTTCATATATATGTATATATGTATATATATATATATGCTGCTACGATTTCAATCGAAATTGTAGCAGCAATTTCTTTTTAAAAATGTGAAAGGTAAAAAAAAAATTACCCTGAAAATTTCCCTTTTAAAATAGTTTGAAGTTCTACAGTAATGCGGTTTAATATTCCTCAATGAAGACAGAAGCTGCTCAGCTTCGTCTGCATGCTTGGAAAAACAGCAAAGAGCTTTCCCAAGAGCTGACACCTTTTGAAAAAAAATTAATACAAACCTTCAGCGTGCAATGCAACTTCAAAGAGGATGAAGAGTCAATAACACTTGAGGTTAAAATTGGAATCTAAAGCTGCAACAAAGTAAAAGCGTTTCACAATTAGATTAAAAATGTATAAATTTAAAATCTGAATCCTTTGATTTTAGAATGAACTCGCAATGCTGTTCTTATTTGTCGTAAAAATAACTAGTTGTCCTTTCCGCAGCAGCTGAGCCCATTCATATATCCTCGGTGTGAGACTGTCCCAGGAGAGAGTGGTGTCACCGGATCACAACATGAGAAAGAGTCAGCGGTTACCATGTAGCCTTCTCCGCGGTAAGCAGCTGTAAACATCTGTGCCATTACGAGTGTGAGCTCCAGAGGATGGAGCCTGGAAAGGATCCGAACAGGCAATTAGACAACCTCAGGCCAGCTGCTCTACATCCCTGCAGCAGAGGGGCCTTCTTCTCTTCGAGCTAATTACATAACAAAGACAGTCTTTAATCAGGTCTTGCTTGTCCCCTCCCCTATCCCTCACCACCCCCATCGCCCTCTCCAGCTTTCCTCATTCTCTTGCACGTTGTAGTTTTATGCAATCTGTGAGATGGCTAGGAAAAGGAAAAAAAAAAAAAAGTCTGAGGTCCATGTTCCGGTGAGACTGTCCATATTTATAGCTAGCCTGCTGTCATTTTGTGTTCATTAAGTGCCTTGACCAATAGAAAAAAAGTGAACACAAAACTCAAATTATAAAAAATAATGTAGGTATTTTTTAAATCAAAATTATATAATTGTTCTATTAATTATGCAGCACTTCATTCAGTTGTTGATTTATAAAAACCTGACATGTTTTTAGTAGGAGTTTTTGTGATTTATCCAAACTTGATCTTGCAGGGTTAAATAACTATCTTGCAACATTATAAAAAAATTATTTCTTTTTCTTTTCTTTTAGAGGTGGACAAGATTGAAAAAATAATAATTGAATAATCTTGACAACTCACATTTTTTTTGTCAAATTATGTTTGACACAAAACACAAACTTTTCCAATTAAAATAACTGTTTGAGAACAAAACTGATAAATAAATAAATTCAGATGAAAGCAAATATACATGATTTGGATAACTATAACTGACCTAAAACAAGACAAGTTTGATCTGATTTAACTTCATACACCAAGAAAATAAAGTGTATGTCTTTTTTAATTCGGTGTATGTAAACTTCTGATTTTATTTGTACATGAACTTTCCTGTACCAGTGCTTTTTTAGCTAACTTTTTAGACATAGTGGCTGTGCTCACAACATGTTAGGCTTTGAAAAAAAATACCATAGAGGATTGTGGAGATAACTCTGATACAGAATTTGGACATAACCACGTAGAAAATGATTTAAGGAATGAAAACAATAAAGTTCCTGACCATAAAGCCAAGTAATCCAGTCGTGCAATGTTTACTTTAACTTTCTTGTCGTTCATTGAATCTGGATAATCTTCTTCACTGCACTGGCTGGACTGTGTGCATCAGAGTGTGCCAGAAATTAAGAAAAGTGTGATTAAGTTACATGTTTTTTTATGTAATTAATTACTCAAATTAATGAGTTAAATTACCAACTTTAAATTCAATTGTAAAAATTATTTTATGAAGCATTGCTTTAGCTTGAAAATTTTAATGATTTTAATTAACAGTTTTTAATTTATATTCTGTGTTTATCGGTTGGAGTCTGTTTGGGCTCCGGTCCAAAGCTTCTTCTGCATGTTTAAATTTAATAGCATCACTTGAAAAGAAAAAAAAAAAAAGTATGAAGGAAGTGCAAGATTTATCATTCATGACTGAAGTGAAGTGAGATTGTCGCAGCTTTAAGAGGTGAAAAATTAACATCAGTGTAAACAAAACCTAAAGGTCAAAAACATAATGTCTGGTGTCCAAAGAAGTGATGTCCAGCCAATTTCCTGCTCATAAAGGAGGAGGAAAATGGTGCAAAATAAGGTTTTAAATTACTAGATAATTTCAGATTTAAAAAAAATCATCCTTTATTCTTTATTTATTTTTAAATTAGCTTTCAGTTATACTGTTTGAGTATAGTATCACCATATAAGAGGTTTTATGCTTCTATGATTCTGTAAATAATAGATATACTTTAAAATCAAATTTAAATTCCTATATGCACAAGGACCCCTATGGATTTTGAGCATAAAAAATCCATTGTATTTCTTGCAACATATTATGAAAATAGTTGTTCTTTAAATATATTAGATTTTACACACTGACTTGTAGTACCCACATCAACCATGTATATAGGTTCAGACGAGACTCGGACAAGCCTTGAAATTGCTCACATTTGTCCCTATACCAAACTTAGCACACATTAGTATGTGAATGAGACAAATTCTCGAGGATCTATTTGAAATCAGCGAAGGTTGAAAGCCTCTCAATGATTCTGGCCCTTGTTGCAGACATTGTTTAGAATCCCAATGTCTCCTAAATGGGATCACTAGGCCGTCTGAGCCTTAGATTATTAAACTGATTCCATCTCGAGTCCCTTTCTTTCTTGTCACAAGTTGTGTGGCACCGAAGCGCAGCTATTCTGAGTCAAGGATGAAACATCCATCATGGTTAATGTTCTTGGGGAAACTCTGGGTTATCCTAATTATCGCAAACACAGACTAGCACAATTTACTTGTTTAATCAAATTGTGTGCTTTGTTTAATTAGCTGGATATGTGCTCAGAGAGGGAGGTAGAGGGGTGACTTTTGTGTCGGAACGAGAGACAACCACTATCAGAGAGAGATGAGTGAGAGAGGTGGCTGCGCACGTACAAACAACCTTTGCCTGAGGACACAGGGAATTAGAAAGAAAATTACCAGAGCCATCGTACAATTTGCACTCAAAGCACAAAAAATGGAGACATTTCAGGGCAACTCTAGCAAAGATCGGGGTACTCAGTTTGTTCACAAAGTAAAAGAAAAAAAAGAAAACAGCTGAAGAGAAATTAGTCGACAGTGTGACGCGATTACTGTGCACACGTATGAGGCTTTCTTAGATAAAATATGAAGCAAACAAATTATTAAGTTTAAAAGTATCTTTGCTGCTTCATCACTTCATGTCATTAGAAAAAAGCCTGGTTATTTATCAATTTTTGTTTATAAATGCTGAAAACTCCATCAAATGTTGGCGCCAGAGGTTAATTGCGTCTCAGCTTTTGTTTCATAATCCACCATAACTACGCTGCGTTTTGACTTTGTCTTTGTTAGATAAATTAAGCACAAGAAAGTAAAGATCCTTCACATTTTTAATGCCCAACACAATTGTCTCAAAAAGGTTCAAATTTGCATTATTCAACCACCAGTTAGTGTATACACAATGATTACTTTGTCCTTTCAGAATACCAATATTTATCTCATTGACCTTTAAAAATGCAGACTTAGGATGTTCATTTAAAAAGATTAAAAGCAAGGACACAACGACTTTTGTAAAATCTTTATCTGTTGCAGCAGCAATGAAATCACAACAATTGCCAAATGATCTTTATACCACCCAGTTTTCCCATTTTCAAGATCACATGTTGTATAACAAATTAAAAATATATATTTATACCACTGGCAGAAATATTTTAGTTCTAAAAGAAGTTTGTTTTTAATAGGAAATGAGACAAGCATATCCAAAAATTAATGAAACTATGTAAAAGAAATATCAATTCTGGAAGAAAAAAAAAATCTGTCTTTATTTTTTGTTTATATAAATTGTTATTGTTATTGTTTTTTCAGGAAACATTTCACCTTTTCCCTTTACTTTGACATAATTAGAAAGGAAAAAAAAAAACACTGATGTGTGCAAGTGCATCCACTCTGCGCTTTACTTCAGGGGAAGATTATGTTCTTCTCCCAGAGAAAAGAGTGCACACATGATCCACTCTGCATCCTGTACTGCAGTTTCTCAGTCCACCTCTTTGAGTTCAACCTGCTACAGTGTCAAATGAGACCAATTACATCTCCCCCAGTCAATCGTTCCCAGCAACTGAACCAACATCAAACTCATTGATTTGGAGCAAGGCTTGACGTAAGGTGATCAACCCCTTACAACTGCTCTCAGCAGCATTGATTTTCTTTTGGCAAAGCATTTTTAGCAGATAAATAGATATTGTTCGATAAAGGAAAAAACATCTACGCTAACTGGACTTTTTGACCCAACTTTTAAAGATGTTCTGTTGCTGAGAATGGAAACTGAGTCTGGCAGTGGTAAGGTGAAATAAGATAGTGGTATTTCAGTGTAGGAGTTTACTGCAAAGTGGTACCGTTAACTCAGTGCATTAATTTGAATGTCAGAAATTTGGCAGCCATTTGGCTGACAGTGAAAATCACCTTAAGCAATGACAAAGTGCTGTATAAACAAACAAAGTAAATATAACTTACTTTGTTATATTTAAACTATGAATGTAGAAAGTCAATAGGAAACAAATGAGAGTAAAGAATCAGCAGGGGGTATGAGGTTGTTAAAAGTCCAAAATAAGCACAAAAAAGACTAGACTTTTGGATTTAGAAAAACTACAATAAAAAATGATTCTGTGAAATACTCTGCATTGTTTTCACCCAGGGTTTGGATTTCTACAACGAAAAAAATCATTAAAAAAAAGAATAAGAAACCCCATTTAGTTTTTTTTATTATGAAAGGTTAGCATATAATTTTCAAATCTCTCTTTTATTTTTAGGTTATTTTATTTAATTGCACCTAAACAATAAAAATAACATTTTACTCATTAAACAACAGAAAAAAACTAGGACACCGTAGTTTTTGGTCTCAGTCTGAGAAACGTTTGCATTGCTCCTCACTTTTAGGTGTGAGATGTTTGTGGGTGTTTACATGTACAAACAATATCTCAATGAGATCAAAATCTGAGCATGAACTCTGCCCAGGAAATTGCTTTTTTTTTTTTTTTTTTTTGCAGCTGTTCTACTTTAGATATACTAGTTTATTTTGGGTCATTGTCATGTTGCAGGACCCAGTTCTGCTTCAGCTTAACTTTGTTTAACGTGTTTTCTCAAACAGGTTTTTAAACACACCACAATTTTTGGTTGATTATAAGAGGGCCAGATTTTTTGCAGCAACAAAACATTCTGAAACCATAAAAAGTTTAGATGCTTCAGTTGGTACGCAGTTGTTTTTGTGGGGTTGCTGTCTTTTGCTAAAGCCAAACATCTTCTTGTGTCAAAATAATTCAGTTTAAATAATTATTTTTTTTATCCAAAAATGTAAGTTTTTTTTTCATGACTAAATGTGTCAAATTAAATTGTTGAAATTAATTTCCAAAAGTGTTAATTTCCAAAGAAGTAAATTTCCAAAAATGTACTCCTTTTAGGTGGAACAATGTTCAAGGCTTTCTTGAATTGCAGCAAGAAAGCCTAGACTCAGATCCTTGCTGCAGTCTTTCTGTTTAAATATTCACCTGCATGTGTGGATTTTTTCTGGGTGCTGCAAAATTTTCCTTTCATCCATTAACAGTGTCAATTGGTCACTCTAAATTGGCCTTAGGTAAATGACAGCCTGGTCGTTTGTCTTCTGACTGGCAACATGTTCCAGGTCTACCCCAAAGATAAGTAGAGAGAATGGATAAATGGAGTATACAAGGCTTAAGAATTAAATCAATTTCTATTACAAACTGTTATTAACTGCTCTGCAAGTGTCACATATTGCAACATTATCACTGCTGTGTAAACAATGACTCGTCTATGAATGTTGTACTAATGTGTATCTTTATTGTTACAGTTGTATGTACCTGTATATAAACAATAATGTGTTTATCAGGTAATCAATTACCCAAAAGACAATCTGTGCATATTTTTAGTTAATTTCAATTCACTTTCTTTTTTCAATCGCTTTTAAACTGTTGGTATGCAAGTTGCTTTTTTCAATCTCATTGCAGCTGCTTAGGCTGTGCGTGCATCTGAATCCATGTTGTGCAGACTGCCAGATTGTCTCAAGCTAAAAAAAAAAGAAACTGTTTTAGCTAAAAAGCCTTCCTTCCATAATAGAGAAATAAGACCAGAGCCAATCTCTTTAGAGAGAGATTATCTTATTCTATGAGATTAATGAAATGCTTAAGAGGTTACAAAAGAGTTTTTTTATTATTATTATTTTAATTTGACTTCATGTTTGGACATTCTAACCCTTGCTGTTGTCTGTTGTTGTTTTGGACATCATATCATTGGTACGGCTTCTTTCCTGCACGCAGATTTCACCATAGCAGCATGAGATTAACTTTAGTGATTGGTCTGTGCAGCAAACATAGAATTATTTTTGACAGCTGTGAGAATTTAACAGATTTAATCTAAGTTTACCTCACATATTTACACTGCAACAAACTTCAGTCATGGTGTTAAGGGGGACTAATACAAAGACTAAATCTTCTCTAAACCATTTTGCTTACTGAAACCACCATTAGTTATTTTCACATACACATGCGGTTTAGAGCAGAGACAATTCCGAAGCCCCGAGTAAAAACTAATGAGCATCAGTCCATTAGACTTGATTTGCTTCATGTCTTCTTAAATTTGGCACCACTGTTTATACTTTAAGAGCTTATCTCTGTGGTGGAAAGTTACTACAAGATGGAGCAGTCCAGCACAGTTGGAATCAAAGTGTGTCATCTTTTTCCCCTCTTGTGAATCTTTCATTTGGTACTTTATCTTCTTCAAATGCAGAGCTGTCTCTGATCACCATGGTCAATCTGCGGTTGGTGAAATATTAAATAAGCCAGAAAATGTTCAACTCTTTAAGCTAGTGGTCTGGGGAAAGAAATATGGAAGAGTAAAAGAAAGGTGTGAACGCAGCAGCCGGGAACCTAGATTTTAAACAGTATGATGGAGACAATTACAAGAGTAGCTATGAAATAAAGGTTTTATCACACAGTTAGCTCACCCAAGAATTTTACTTACTCTGCTGACATTAATAAAATGATACTGGCTGTTCTAATGCAACTTTACAATTGTGGAATGGACGAGCAGAGCTAATTGCAGAACAAAAAGTGATTTGGCTGTTAAGGCTTACATAAAGCATTTCAGAAAAACGTAAAAGCCAGAGGTGAACAATTAAAAAGACTGATGGAGCTGTAATGTGGTCGAGTAAAACAATTAGCTGCTAGAGTCAAGTGGATTTTGGAAATATTACTGAATGAAATGTTAAATGCATTTTATAATGTAAAATTATTGTTTTGTTCTTTTAAACAAATTACACTTTGCATTATTGTTTTATACCCCCAAACTAACCTATTAGATATGCAGATATGCATGCAATGTCTCCTAAAAAGACTCATACATTTTGAACTTTTACCCATGATCAATACTTCTGAGAACCCTCTTTACTACCTGCAGTTGCAGGTGTAGGGATTTTGGGGTGTGTCTCTGCAAGATTTGTTCATCTGCAAATACCCGAAGCTCAGTTAGATTGGATGGAGAGAATCTTTGAAAACCAATTTTAATATCTTTGCACAGACTCTCAATTGGGTATAAGTCTAAACTTGCAATCTACTAATCCAGCATGTAAATATGCTTTGATCTAAACTATCCCATTGTAGCTTTGACTGTGTTTAGGTTTATTGCCCTTTCCAAAAGGCAAATCTGCAAATCTCTACTCCAGTCTTCAGTATTTTTTAGTCTCTAAAAGGTGTGTTGTTGTTTTTTTAAATGCTCCCATCAGCATTCATCTCTTTTCCTTTCCCTGCTGATAAAGATCTCCCCACAGCGTGAAACTGTGTGGTTGAGGTGATGTGCAGAGTTAGTTGTCTGTCACACATTGCATTTTGCACATAAGTCAAAACTTTAAATTGTGATCTCATCTGTCCAGATCAACACCTCAGCTGTGGATCTCTGCAGCTTGACTTCTTGACTCTTGCATCTTTCAACTTCACAAATATCTGATACTTTTTGTTTGTGTATCAACATAACATTTCATTATGATAAATTCAAATTTGTGGTTGAAACCTGCAATGTGAAAAAGTTTGATGGGGTATGGATTTTTTTTTTTTCAAAGAACTATACTAAACATTATATACTTGGTTGGCTAATTTATTTAAAAACCCTTCAGTTGTGTTGCAATGTGAGGGAACCTTAATGAGCAGACTACAGAAGAGAAAGTTTTACATATTAAACATGTTCATTAAAATGCCATGTAACATTTCATTGCATCATCTGATGACAGTATGCATCATCTCCTCTGCTTCCCGGATGGCAGATGATTATACTAAATATGTCTGTTGTTGTAATTCCATACTTTCAACCCTCGCCGTTAACAAATGCCACACACTATTGTGCATTAGCTTCTCTCAAAGGTAATATTTAATAATGTACACTGAGAATTGTCAACCATGTCACTCAAAACAGTCACCGAGACTCTCTGGTACCAGGATGTGTTTTCTTTCCTCTCCTTTGTGTCTGTATGGACTAAGGAAACAAATATCTCACCCTTGTTAGTGCTCAAGGACACTCGATGCAGTGTGACCAGTATTATCAAATTGTTACAAAGACAAACCTTGAGAGCCGCAGGCTACAACTGCCTGGGAAAGTGTTTTGAATTTTTTATGAAGCATACCTGATAAAGAGCAAGTGCCACAGACAGTGTTTTGCAGTTGTTGAGCAAAGATAACTTTACTTGCAGTTCCAGACTGAAAGGAGCATATATAATAGTTTTACTTTAGAATTCATGAATATGTAGATTTTTCTTCCCTAGAAAATAGCTATTTAAATACAGAATTTGAGGGAATTTAATGCAAAAGTTGAAAGCCCAATATATAATCCAACTTTACCTTTGGTATTTTTCATTGTGCTGTGGTATACTGACATCTCAATTTAAACTATTCCTTGGCATCTCCTTTCATAAGAAAAGAAAAATACAACGAAAAGATCTTTAAAAACATATTTCTATGCCCCAGGCAAAAATAAAACATATATCTTCTATTGGTAAAACCTACATGTATGGTCTAGATTGAAAAGGTTTGAACTGCAGCTGAAACCAGTGTTTCCAGAATCACCACACAGAAAATCCAGGACATGGGTTACAATGGTTCAATTCCTTGTGTTAAACAACTCATAAACCAGGACTGCTCAACATCAGAGTCACAGACTTATCTAGGCTAAGGAGAAAAGGGACTCCACTATTCCTCAGTGGTCCAACGTCTTTTTTTCTTCAGATTAAATTGATTTAACACTTTTTGGGGGACAAAGGATTTCCCAAAAGGCATTAGAGCTAACTAGACAAAATGTGCTTATATGTAATCTTTCTCAAACCAGAATGGCTAAACCTAATTACTGCATGACAAATTTAGTTTCATAAATATATGTAGAAATCATCTTTAATTTATTTTTTCTTAACACTGACAATTGCTCTTTTGACATTTTTTTGAGTTATTTTTATTATATTTTTACCCAAATTACTTTTTAGACAGAGGTTCATTTATGCATTTGGAGACATGAAAGAAAATAAATGTGTTTATATAGTGGTGTTCATTTTAGATAAGCCTATTGGATTTAAGGCAAATCATGTATTCATTTTACATATAAGGTCTATGCTGGTCAGGGTTGCGCTACAGACCCTAAACAGGATAAAGCAGAAATAAAGCACAACTTACACCAACCCAGAAATCTCCACTCCAATTGCCTCTACAAACACCAGTTTGTTAGAGCTTCACTTTTATTCTGCTTTATACTCTGTGAGTTCTCACAGAGGAGTTTGTTCATATAACATTTATAGGGTTTTTTTCTGAACATTTCACCCCTAAAACGTGGAAAATACATTTATCTGGCTTCTGACTCTATTTTTTTTAATTTATGGAGAGATAAAACTAGATACTCCAAGTCCCATCTGTAGAAAAAAAAATATATATATTTTTTATTTTTTTTACAAAATACAGCTAGGATAGGGAACCTTATTTTATCAGATGTTTACATTTCTATTTCCAATAGTAATTAAAACTCTGTAAACACAAAATTCCCAAAAGCTTAAGCTGTATTATAAATAATCTAACAACCGGCAGAACTTTCACAGCGATATGTGAAAAAAACTGTTTAATCTTTCCCGTTAGAGGAAAAAGGGTTACAAACTGATCCCCCAAAATGAGAGACATTTACATTACCCATAATGCAACTCCACCAAGCACACTTGAGAGATTTGAGGTTTGTTATGCTTGTAGCTATATGCCAGTGTGTAGCCTGGAGCTGCAAGCCTCGAGCTGAGATGAGGAGAGCGCTGCAGCGGTCTGCAGCCGTTTTCTAACCCCATGTTCCCTCTGGAGCAGCACAGAGTCCCAACTTTTTCAGAAGTTTCAAGCAGTCATGCCCCTAAAGACCTGCAACAGACTCTGATGTGTAAAACTGACAAACTATCCCCATAAAACTTGAAGCGCAGTGATGAGCTGAGTTTTCTGTGTTTTGTACCAATGTGAAGAAGAGCAGAGTCCTGAGTTAAATTCTTTCTGGAAATAATTTCACACCATAAAATGCTAATTTGTAGCATTTTAAGGCCATAAGCAGCTAAAGGGCTAGTAAGCAGCATTAGATGATGGAACCAATTAGATATTGCATAGTGGATGAGCATGTATGCATACGGAACAAACAGTTGGCTTAGTTTACATGTTTAAAAAGAAATAAATTATAATAATTTTGTCTCAAAAAACGCAGCTCCTTTTTTTTATTGAAAGACATAATTTTGAACTTAAAACGAGTCAAAACCAAAATAGCTTATAAACTGTTAATTCAAATGCATACGGTTAATGTAGTAATGGTTTACTGAGAATGGAGTTGGTTTGAGACAATAAAAGCTCACTTTGATCCACTTTAAACTAGTGATAAACGATTAATGCTAATGCATGGGCCAAGAATGTTATTAACTATGGGTAAAACGTTAACTGCTTGTAACCCATTAAGATGGACTCACTTCAAAGTCAGAACTTTCCTTTCAACCCCTTGACTGTCATCCCACTGACTATATGTTAGACAATTGTGCTACATCAGTCCTCACAACAGTTAAAGGGTTAAAAATGTTGGTTTATAAAGAACAACCTTTTAATTTGTCACAATTCTCTGTATGCAACGAAACTGATTCCTTAAGCAAAGGTAAACAGTTTGCACTCTTAGCTTCCCCACAAATAATGAATGGTTGTAAAGACACAAGTGGCCAGGTAAATAGGCATCATTATGGTGAAAATGCACAGTGGCTCGTCTGAATGGTATAATGCCCCTTTTAGTAGATAAAGAATTAAATAAATCAGTGACTGAAGAGATAAATGATTTTGGTGGATGGGAACAATTTATCTTCACTGCTTCACTGCACTTATTTACCAAATCTTTGCTTTTACAAAAGGGCTGTAACATGGTCTGAACCAAGAAGGACATGTCGATGTGGCTTCTACTGCAGCTGCGGTCATCAGTCATCTCAGCTGGATTTAAATACTCATGGGACATCTGAAATGTAAAAAGGCAGAAAGCTTATGGGGCCCAGAACCACATACTTTTTTCTTTTTTATATATATAGCAACGGGAATGAACTTGTGTGTAGTGCAATAAAATAAAATAGTCATTGCAACATCAATTTATGCAACAATTAAGCAAACTACGTCTTTTAAAAACTGGCAAAAGATTACGCTTTATTTAATGTGGTTAAAAAGAAGTAGCTTGAAACATTACGTTTTTGCTGTTAAAAAGCCTGTGCTCACATTCCAAGAAACCATGACCAACAGAAATTGTTCTGTACAGAGAAGCATGCACACACAAGAGCTGAGCAATTTTTTCTAGAAACAGCCACAATGACAGATGTGATAAAAAAACTGTATTTACCATTCTAAAAATATGACAGTAAAAATTGAGTAGACACCAGAAATGATTATTGATTGTACTATTTTAAAGATCATGTTATGGTTAAGATTATGTTCCTCAAAATGGTGCCAGATCAACATCTCAGAATAAATGGCTGCAATCAGTAACCTTCATGACTGAAGTTTGTCCAGCTGACAACTGAGATAAAAAAATAAAAAAACACAATTCAAGGATCAATTAATTGATCAAATATCTGTTGATTACTGTGTCCAAACATTTTTTTCCCCAGCAAAATTCATCTGTTTCTAGCAGTTGACCCTCTCCTGCTGACATTACAGCTTTAGCATCAATTCCTTATAGATAGATGAGAGTCTGTTGATTGTTTTATTTCAGCTGACCAGGCTTCTTTTTTGCAATCATAAATTCTGACCCCCATTTGCTCAGAGACCTGCTCAGAAAAACTGCTGGCTGGAAACAAAGTCCTAGACGTTTTAGCAGACAAATTCCCCTGCACTGTAATCGCACAGTTTTAATGCAGACACCAAGTAGGCCTAGAAGAATGATCCACACCACTTAGCTTCATACTATGCAATAAACAGGAATCTTAGCTTGTGAAACAATGAGAAAGTTTGCCAGTTGACACACTTTTATATGCAAGTTTCACAATATTATGAAAACATTTGATTTCAGAAACAAATCTTTTTTTTTTCTTTTCAAAGCCAAAGGGATTTGAGTTTGGTCAAGTTTGACCTTTTCCATGTGATGATTATTATTGTCTCTTATATAATTCTCACACCAAAAGTGACATTTTTACACAGAGTTTTAGTGAAAGATTGCATCCTTTGGGGCAAGATGTTCATCAATACTGGCATTTTCCCTAAACGCCCTGAAAATGGGAAACTCTGAAATAGAATAATGATCAAACTTGCAAGAAAACTAAAAACTGTGGTATTAAACTTTATGTTTGAATGAAGTTCACAATGTTCAGAGATACTTGGATCTATAACAGTTATCTAAGCACATCAGACTTGGAGCAAGAACAGAAAAACCTTTGATTTGCTGTGGATCTTATAGCCTGCATACACTTACCAGGCATCATATTATTATCAGACAAAGGTATTGTCTATCGCTTATGATGGCTGTTAGTGGGTGGATTACATTAGGTAGCAAGTGAACCATTGTCCACAGAATTGATATATTAAGAGCAGGAAAATGGGCAAGTTTATGGATTTTAGCAGGAGCAGCACTGTGATGGCTATGTGACTGGGTAAAAACAAAGGAACGGCAGAGAACTACAGACAGAGTCACAGGCAGTCAAGGCTCACTGATGCACATGGGGAACAGAACGATCTGATCTGTCTCCAAGCAAAAATTGAGCAAAAATTGTTCAGTACTTGTTCCAAGAGCATGAGAAGGAGTTTGAGGTGTTGACTTGGCCTCTAGAGAGTTTCCCAGCTCTTACACTAGTTGAGCATGGAATGTGTTGGATAAGTAACTACAACCCATTGATGTCCAAAATTACAATTACCAGGATTTGAAGAATCAAGAGAAATAGTGGAGGACATCATTTCCTGGGTCAGGACTATTAGCACAATAGCATGGGCAAAAGCGTGCTGTTTTGGGACAGTTTGACATAATATCATGCCAGATTGATGTACTGTGCTGTTGTGAGGCTTACATATTTATGTACAGAGTAAGACACAAATATGAGTGAAGATAATAAAAAGCACCAAAAAATAATTCATAAAAAATTTTCTTAATCATAGCAAAAAAAAAGCTCCCCAAAAACAATGTGGTATCAGATCTTAAAATTCCTGTATTTCCCACAGCAAGGCGGTTTGAGTTTCAGTTTAGATTCTGGTCATTTTCCTAGGAACATTATAAGAGTTTTCAGTCAGATCCATCCTTAGCCTGCAGCCACTGACCCCAACAAACCTAAGTTCCCTTTAGCCCTATGACCAGAATCAAATTACCCTCAAATCACAGACTGATAATATAATGTATCTGGTGTCTATCATTAGAACTTATTCCATACATTTCAAAAACATTTGCTTAGCATTGGGCCATCAACAGATGTAGTACTGTTTTTCTCTGCAGTTTGACTCAGACTGTCAATTTACAACTCCAGCTTGTGGAGGACGTTTTTCTGTGATAACACAAACAGCTTATGCTTGGATTGGTAAAGAAACTGCAAGTCTTTGTTTTATACAAAGAAAATATTCTTTGTTATTTTTTTTTCTCTTCATGGTTGTATTTCAAATCTAGATAGCAAACTAATCATCTTATTATGTCAGTGATTTTCAGTATTGATATGTCTTGTGTATTGTTTCAAATTGCTTTGGAAGATTGTTCTTGAGCTTTCAAAGCACGACTCTTTCCTTGATAAAGTCATTTAAGGCTTCACAACAAATGGTTTGATAACATATCATTTCACGGACTGTGCCCTGAAATGCACATCATGAAGATGTGGCTGGAACTTCAGGAGGACTTTGGAAGCTGGACATCTGAAAGATGAGCAAGACAAAAAAGAAGCAAACAAGACAAGAAGAAAGAGACAATTAGGTGAGAAGAAGAGACGTAACTGAGAACAAGTGAGATGTTGCTCAGCTATACAAGAATAGAGTCAGTTTATCAACCTAATCATTTGTGTAAGACTGACAAAGGAAATGCCTTTGCTGTGTTTGTCATCAACAATAACTTGTGACACTTTTTCCCTACTCCTCCCTGGAAACCCTTCCAAAAGACTCTTCTAGAACTTTAAGCCATTTTCCTTTCCTCTTGGAGACTTCAAATGACACACAGTTGCAAAACGTACTTATCATATTTCTAACATACTAATTTAAAATAAAATATGTGTTCAACTAGATGACAGTCAGGTTGTAGTTGTACAAAAAAAAATCCTCATGAGTTCACTCTCATACAGACAAAAGCAGATTAAAACAAATCCCAACATTAATCTTAATGAAGGCCTGCAAAGGGATTTGATCCAACACTCTCAGGTCAAAGTAACACATTAACTGTTGGTTTCTGTGAGAGTGCTCACGTTTTTTTCATCAGATTTTAGTAAAAGTGGATGATACAGCTCAGCATTCCTTGCGTGCCGTCTAGCCATCCCTCTGACCAGTAGAGAAAGTAGAGCAGTTTCTTGATTTATTTAATTATTTTGCAATGAACTGCTAAACAACCAAGTGTCTTGGATATACTTCAAATTTGATTTAAACTATCATAGTGGTCTTGTGAGTTTTTCGATGAAGTAAAAATCACAAGTTTTAGCACAGTGTTATTCTTTAAACCAAGAACCTATAAGACAATAATGACATTAAATTGTCAATTGTCAAAACAATTAACGTGAAACTACAAGACAAGAATATAAAACCTATCAGCATTCACTGATGATTATGAAGAAGATGATGAAGGTAACTCTGCTGCTCCTTCAGGAACTTCTAGCAGAAGTTAAGAAAGATGGTAAAAACTTTGATCCCATCTCATTTACAGTGTTGTTTCCTCAAAGAAGGTCAACTTTGCCACTGATTGCACTTTAAAACTGTTTATCATCATTTAAAAGTTTTAAACAGAATCCAATTAATTGAATTTCGCTCTGATTGTTTAAGTTCCAAGTTGTAATTAAAAACTTGAGAACCGGAACCCAAAAGCACATTCCTGTTTTGTGTGTCTGGGTATCCCTATTGCTCTTTTTTTACTGCATAACTAGAAAAAGGTTTTGTAAATGCAGCCAAAACCAGCCACAAACCCATAAAATGTATTACGGGCTGGATTTTAGTATGTGAGCAATCTGCTGTATTGTTGTGACAACCCCTGATGTGTGGCATTATGGCCTGTTAACTGTTCTATAATGAAGGTCTGGGAGATGGGAGGCACTTATGGTCACATGTCCACCTGGACCTTACATACGGAGCGCTCGTTCCATTCATGGCAGACGAGAGCCAGAGGCCAGATCAAGAACCAGGCCCAGAGGCGGAGCTGGAGCCAGACAGCGTGGGGCGTGGTGTGGGGACCAGTTTGTGGTTCGAATGGACCAAATGTGGAGGCGTCTCTTGACCAGACCTGGGAGCCAATGCTGAGACCTGTGGGGACCAGTCGGTTCATGTCAAAGAAGATCTGCGCTTGACGGACGACCAGACAGAGGGGCGCACACGCCTCTGCAGCGGTTCCTCACCCCTAGACATCATTTTAATAATAAATGCTTCTAATGCCTCTGTAAAATTATTCTTTGTGCTCGTGTCCTCCCAGCTTCTTGTTACGGTCCTCTGAGCTGGGCTGTAACAATCGTAGTAACAGAAACATATTATTACGACATGTAATAACACGTTGAGGGTTGCAGTATGGAGTTACTGCAACCTTCAGTGGTTGAAATTATATTAGTAATGTTGATATTTAATCACCTGACCTCCCACTTTTCACTGCCTCATTTGACACCATATTAAAAAAAAAAAGGAAAACTCCTCTGCAATCAACTTCTTGACAAAAATGTTTAAAAGCATTTGAGTTTAAATATTTCTAATGCAATAGATTTTAAACATACAATGTAAAATGTATTTAAAGCATTAGATAAGGGACAAATGGATTATAAAATTATTTTCCCCTTACATTTGAACCATTTTTCAGAGGAGACACCCCTGTTGCAACCTTAACAAGATATTCTTTAATGCATGACTGCATCTTTTCTCTAAATGGAATATAAAGTGGTTCCATCTCCTGAACACCCCATTTACTGATAGTCTAAACAGTCCCGCCTACCAATACCTGGACTTTATGGGTCAACTGCTGATTAACTACTATCATTATTAATGATTCCTCCATCTGAAATATAATTTCAAGACTCTGACAGAGTGCAAACCAGTTTTCAACATGCTATTAAGGAAACTGTCGAAACAGAAACAGACTACTTTCTTGGCTGTTCCAAAGCAAATAGCTTGGCAAGTCATGTTTTGAGGCAAAAATAACTGGGTGAAAGAAAAAGAGACTGCAGGAATCATTACTTTTCAGCCACTGGATTGGAGCAAAGATATTAAGAATTGGTGTCTAACACGAGATTAGGACAAAAGCTATCAACCACTTGTCATTTCAAACCTTTTTTTTTATATGAAATTCTGTTTTACTTGGTGACTGATGATTAACTTTCACTGTCAGACTGTGTATTCACATTGTGTCTTAGCTTGACAAACACCTCCCTGCGACAGATGCTGCTGGCAACAGTTTAAGTCCAGGATCATTTGTTGCGGCAGATTACTGGATCTAACAAACGTGAATTCCTACTTGAAGCCATGTGCCACAAGCTTGACAATCGTTAACTGCTGCCCACAGTGTTTAGTGCATTCAGAAAAGTCTTGCCACATTTAAACGGCCTGCATTTAGCCACATACGTCTGTCCATATGATGGGAGCCATTTGCTGCAATCGCCTAAGGGCTCTCAGTGGAATGCAGCTCTGGCCAGAACCAACGCATGCAGTCAGGAAAAGCAGAGTCAGATCTGTTAATGATTGGCCCACTTTCCAGGACGGGAGTTTGAACTGGCCTTGTTGCCCCAATGTTTTATTTTTCAATACAGTGTTCATATGGTAAAACCTCTCAGGCCTTCTACCAAAAGTGTGGATTAAATGTCTCTGTGAAGCACAGTAGGTAATTGTTCCCATCTCACACACTTCAACTACAAATAGTTGTTCTTTAAATGTGTCTAAGCTGCTAAAGACATAGTTATAAATGCAATTAGAAATTTCAATATATGTAGCAAATCAAAGCAATGCTTCACATATTATTTGAATGCTTACTGGAGTAACAAAGGTACACATACGTGAAGAGAGGAAAGCATAAGCAAACCTTTTACAACAGCTCAGACAGAAAACGCAGTTTGAAAGAAGTAGATGTGCTACCACAAAATAACAAAGAAAATCCATTTCCTGCATGAATTCCTTGTGAATGCTGTGAATTGCATTTGCAAGCTGATCTGCAGAAAAAGCTGAACTGAAGCAAGCACACATGTACAAATTAGTAGAACTATTCAAGAAACCACATTTTTTAAAATAAATGTTTTGAAGATCAGTTTAGGAATTTTTGTAAATCTATAATTATTTTAGGAAGATAACTAGACGTGCCTTCCTTCTGACTTACAGTTAAGCCCAAAACGATTCATACCTCATGGGAGATTTTGAATTTGAATCGATCAACATGTTTCTTTTAACTGCAAAGGATATGGATATGTGTCAAAACCTAGTATTTGTATATAAATTACACATCTTCTTGTTTGCACTTTAGCTGCTAAATATCTGTGATCTCAATTTTCTGACATGAGTCAAAGATCCATTATTCTGCTAATGTATGATGGACAATGTTTACTATGGCCATGATAAACTATTTCCTCATAAACGATTTTGTCACGGCCTTCTGGTGGCTGTCATGTGGGATTCCGCCTGCAGACTAAAACAACCATAATTCACTGGGTGTATTTACCTCCTTTGAGAAGTGAAGCTTGACAGATGATAAATGGCCATTGCTGACAATCATCAACACACACCACCTTATGTTTGCCTTGAGTATAAGTGGTGCCAGGACATTGAAATAAGACTTTGACATATCACACATGTGAGGAAAGACGTATAGAGAGAGGGAAGGAAAAGGAGAACAAAGAAAAGAAGAAGGAATAGATTCTGGGAGTCGCAGCGCTATAAGAAACTGGTTTGTGTCTTTGATATGTATATTGAGTATGTTTGTTTTTGTGTCTGTATGCAAGCTAACTGTCGAGCATTTTCACACTGTGAATAGATTGATGCTGTACATGGAGGCGCAGCAGGGGAGACATACAACTGAAGATGTATTTTTTCTCCTCATTGCTTCTGTGCAACATGGTCTCAAAACATATGATTGCATGACTTAAATGATACCGCAGCAAGGATGATAAATGCTTTTGTCCTTGCAGCATGTGAACCAATTTTTACAAAGCTAATGATATGTAAAAAAAATAAAAATAAAAATACTTGTGTTGCACAGCCAGTCTGATTTTTATGTTTCTTGTCCCTCTAGGCTCTTGTTAATAGTGTAGATCTAACATCTGTTCCAAGAGAGACCACCATGTACATATCACCATGTGTGAATGGTGTTTTTGGTTTGTTATGTAATGAGGAGCTTTTTTAAGCATAACTAAGAGAAGTTCAGATGTGTCAACATCATAATGGTTTCTCTTCAGTAGCCACTTGCAACTCATCATCACTTCAACAAGTGCTAATGGTCACAAAACCTATACCACACACACTACTGATGTTAAAAAAGATTTAATGAATGTTGCCAGAGTGAAATGAAGAGTTGTTGATGTAACTTACCCTAATTTGATGTACTTTCCATAAAATATGGAATAAACATGTCACAAGAGTACAAGCTCCAAGTATTTTTTTCATAAAACTGTTAATTATAAATTCAGAAAAACATTTTTTTTATCCATTAATTACCCAACATGCTTATCCATAGTGGGGTCGCGAGGCATTCTGGTAGTCCACATATGCACATGTGTTTTTGGTTAGATTTGTCTAGAGAGGCATACAAAGTCATTTTTAAGGTTTTGGGAGACCAGTGAACCACTTTGAAAGCCATTATCCACAACTACAGAAAATATAGAACATGGAGGTAAGCCTCTCCAAAACTAACTGACCTTTCAAAATGACTCCAAGAGCTCTACTGTACAACTACAAGAAAACTACATGGGATAGAGATGAAACGGCTTTGTCATGGCTGGTGATGAATGAAGTAAAGGTGAGCCAAATGAGAAGGGCAGCGTGGCATCGCATGGATTAATTTTGGTATTGAGGCTCGACTTGACAGCTTGACTAAGTTACAAATGTACAATGAACAAGAATCCCACACCAGACAAAGACAAGACTCAAACTTAAATACTACGGGAAACAGGTCTCTTGATCAGGAAATAACTGATCAAGAGACCAAGAGATCAATGTCTTGAAAAACATGAGCCACATTAATTACCAAGATATTTGCAAACAAGAAACAAAACCTGACATCTAAAAGATTATTGAACCTATAGAACATAGAACACCCCAAAACACTGACATCTTAACAGGCTTTTTCTATGAAAAACTTGATTTTGAATAATGTCGCATTTAAACAGCGACAGCGAAATTTAAGATTAATTTCCGTTCAAAGAGTTGTATGTCCTAGTACTATTCCTACCCCCTTATCCCCTCACCAACCACCAGAATGCACTCCCTAGATGAAAGAGTACCTGCAATGTGGTGGTAAAATCCTCCCCATCAGCTTAAGAGGCCCCAAGGAACACCAATACACAGCAGGCCCCTGGACACAGGGCCTGCACATGCACCGGCCCGCCAGGAGTAAAGTCCCAGGAGTTATCATACCTACAATTTTGTCATATGTGCAATTTTCAAGACCTCATGTCTGTTTTTTATGGATCTGGATAATACCAAATTATGTTGCCTTTTAAACTAGATAAGCATACCTCTGGGCACAAATTAATAAGGAGTGTTTGATCTTTACCTCAATGAAATGATCGATATGGAGAATTTCGAGGAATCCTTCTAGAGGAAATCCTTCCTCTAGAAGGATTTCAATATTTTCTGTTTCCCAGATGTTGCTATCTCACAACAGCTGCTGTTCAATTCAGCGTTGTATCCACAGAAATGCATATGTAGACAAAGAAAATCAAGGCAACCTTGCTCAGACGTGATTTTCTGCTTTTTCACTAGGTCTGTGTGGAAAATCGAAAAATAAATATAAACTGTTATAGAGTAGTTCCCTTCTGCTCTGCAGCCTCACAGTGTGTCATGCACATGCTGCTTTGTCATGGTTCTCTGTCTTCAGACTATAATGGGTTCTGTACACATCGGCATCTAGTTTCAAGGTGTTGTACAAATGTTGTGACATGGTGTATCTTAAGTCAAATTATGATCTTTGTGTAATCTTAACAGAAATATAGGTGTCCACACTTGACTAAAGGGCATGTAAAAAGAAAATTGGAAAAACAATGTTGTTACACAGGGATCTGAATCACCAGAGAATAGGTATAAAATCCACATTCTCCACAGAGATGCTGGGATGGTTACCCAGAGCAAACATCTCAAAAAATGATTTGTCCAACAATCTTTTTACCATCTTGCTCATGATGCTGAGCTTGAGTCCCAAGTTTCCAGCTTTGTCAAAACTGGCAGGATTTAACATTCTAGGTATGGGAATGGGTTGACATTAAAACTAATGAAATACCTTTGTGCTTGCCTTCTTCCACTGTGTGCTGCATATTATCTATTTGTCAAAGAATTAGGAGATTAGTCATGTTAGACCTGGATTCCTTTGTGGGGTTATTTGAGAATTAGAATCTGTGAAGGGCGTTTTTGCCAGCCAGCAGAGGAAGGATCTTTCATGTTTACATGTATGTCTCACAGATACACTTTGCTTCCTGGTGGAGAACACATTTGGGATTCCACAGCTGCTCCTGGTCTAAAATCTACCAGCATTTTTTAGAAAGAATTATAATAGAATGACAGGTGGCATTTTATTTATTTAAGTAAATATTTCTGGTTTTTTTTAAAGACTAATAAATAAAGATCCATTAAGGTAAATATAAACAGCACGTCTAAGTAGACACTAATGTAAAACTAAGAATATAACTAATCCTAGGAGCTAGTATTTCACATTAAAAGTGAATGAGTGAAAAGTAACAACCAGAAGAGATTTTGAAATGGCACTCAGGTCCAAGGACAGATAGAACTGTTATCTGAGTCATCTGGCAGACATAGAGAAAAAACTAAACTAAAACCTAAACACAACTAAACCCTAAACACTGTCTTCCTAGCTAATATTACCTTATAATACTTTTAAAAGGTTTTTTTTTCTGGTTTTAGCTTTCAAAATCTTGCACGATTAGATTTGACATTGACAAAGTTTTCTACCATAAACATTCTTCGATTTCACTGACATGGTCATCCTGCACTGTTAAGTCACTGAACACATGCTGCTTTCACCCGTTTACCATGCCTGCTTGCCACACTCTGCCATCAGTAGCAAACTCATGATGGGAAATTGGACACGCTTCATAGCTTGCATAGAACTCCATGCGTTCACTTGTACTTGAAATCTAATATTTAGACTGCAAGCAACCATCCAGACGACAAAGAAGTGTAAACAAATTTGACAAGTAAACAATAATTAACACACAGCTTTACTTTTTAATGGAATATGATAGATGTAAGGCAATTGTGATCTAATGTATATTAAAGGTAACTATTTTAAATACATCTTGTTTACAGCAAACAATGGTTTTTATTTAGTAATGTAATTATGTAAACCTCATTACGTGTAAAGTGTTACTCCCCAACCCTGGTGGTAATGCTGTGACATTGTAAGCTTAAGTTACATTAAATACAATGAATAAAAATAATTAAAACATTGAGACATCAAAAAAGGCCACTGACCCAGATGGTGGTCTTATTCACGACATGAAACTCAGTCTTTCACTTCAGACAATTTGTGTAGATTGAAGCGAACATCTGGTGACACTTTGCAGAAACTTGGCGGCACATCTTAAAGCCAAATAGTTTGAAAAGGCTCCGTGGATTTAGATCACTGTACAGATAGAGAATATTTGATTTGTTCAATTTCACCCACATGAAAATCCAAAGAAAAGACCATTTTCAGAATGTCAGTGTTGTGTATCACAGCTATCGCAAAGCTCACATATCCTGCTTCGGGACTCTAAGCATCCTGCGCACACGGCGAAACGGATGATTCCCAGAGATATCCAAGGATATTGAAAACACTCAGCAGATGAAACTACTTGTGACCAATGTGTCATTTTTTTTTTCAATAAGTGTGGTCATGACGGCCACAGGAGGCAGGTTCTGACATCTCTCTGCCAAAGTAGCAATGTGTTCTGCTGACCAGCAAAAGCTTCGTCTCTTGATACGGAGAGATTACTCTGTGGCAATTTGGTAACATCCTGCCCTGCTGACAGGGTCAGTGTAGGAGCAGGTAGACATATGAATTAAATGCAATCTTGGCACTGCTCCATATCATCGGATTTGTACCTAAATTCTACCACATTATTTCAGATAGTATGCTAATTAAGATTAGAATAGATGAGATACAATGTTAAAAGGAGTAGCTAATGGATTGAAAACATACACTTCACTAAATCAGTTTTGTGTTGTTTACCAAAATGACATGTGGTCAGAAAAGATATGGAAAATGTTCAAGACTTTATTAAGCTATTAGGGAAAAAAATTATTTAAAAAAAATACAGACAGAAATAGCCACCTGCAGGTATGTCATCCAAACGATAACATTTCCAGATCGATCAGTTCTGGCAGCAGCTCAGCACTCAGAGTGCGTATCTACTGTTCACAAGGCATTTCTTCTCAGACTGATGGATATACGAGCAGACAGGCAGATGCAGTCATTCTTGGCTCTTCTGTGTAGTTCTCTGTTCCTTAAAAAGAAAAAAGAAAACTAGGCTTATTGCTCTATAAGTGGTACAATCTGCATAAAGTAGATGCTGGACGTCCTGAATTTTTGAGTTGTTTTTATTTTTTTTATCAAAGCTTTGTTATCTTTTATTTGATTTTGTTTTTTGGTAATAAGCTAAAAAAATATATCGTTGACTCAGTTGTCAACGTATGAAGTCTTGCCAAAGCCAATTTTTAACAAATTACTTACTCACCCCTAACCTAGGCAGATCGTGATTGTTTCCAATGACTTTTTGAGTATGCCCCTATTCAGCACAGTCACATAAACATGTTTTATTTAAATGACAAGCAAGGAGAGCACGGAAGGAAGCCATATTCCCCTTACTGCCAGCAGGCAGGCGCGCCACTGACAGATCGTGTCTTGCTGACTAAATTGTGCTTTTTTTTCCAAAAATTGGCAAGCTCTGGTTCACTAGAGGCACACTATGCTGTTGTCAATAACGACGACTGCCTGTGGCTTATTTATTTTCTTATCTGCTTTAATCAGTCTGTGTTGACAGTGACATCTGCGCTCAGCAATATCCAAACGCTACCAGTTGCGATCTACGTACATATTTGTATTGTTTCAGGTCATATGGCTGCAGTGTATAATTGAAGGGTTATGTTTGAAAACACAATAAACCATCTATTTTTTTTATATTATGACAAGTGTTTTTCACAAGGGGAGCCTGTATGCTTTGATCCAGCTTGACCCGCCGAGCACAAAATGCAGGACAAGAACCAGATATTGACAAGCTCATTAAACCTTTAAGAAAATGGCAGGAAGTGCAATTACTTTTAAAGGTTAGGGACCACAGCCGCCTGTGAATAGCTGAAATACTTTAGACCCCATCTGAAAAGCTTATAACTGCCTATTTTAATAGTTTAAATACCAAATATACCTCATGCATTAATACAGTACAAACAGTAGAAACCGTCTTAGCACCACCACATAGGCTAACATCCACAGCCTTCCTTATGTCTGCTCTTGGGGTTACAGTCAATCAGTGCCAAGGAAAATGAACGCTGCCCCAGGATTGGCTGCTTTGCAAATGCCAGCCAGCAGCATGTCAGGTGGCATTGTGCCTGGGTATTTCAGTACCAAAGCTGCTTTTTTTTCCAAATATCTTACATATGCTCTTCAACAAAATCCGTGAGTAGGAACATTATCCCTGAAAAATCTGGAGTTATACCTTCCACAGAAAAATCTGACAACACTGAATTGTGAATAGGTGGGGTTCCATTGTATTAAACACAATCATGTTTACAATGAAAAAGCAAAACAAACTAAAAAAAAGGAGAGGATGTTATGTTAAATCAAATGTATCTTATTTTCCAGGGTTTAGTTTTGCCCCTTATCCTAAATGAGTAATGATTAATTAAAAAAACAAAAATAATGCTAAACTAAAGAACAGAATATCAAGCCTTGAGGAGAAAAGTGTTTGATTGCATGAAACTGTCCAGGGATATTATTTTCTGTAAAACACTGACAGATAAAAAGCTGTTCACTCTAGATGTATAGTTGACGAATGACTGAAAGTTCAACTAAAAAGACTGTGGCCTTTTGCCCTCTGGTCTCTAACTGAACAGATAGCTGGTGGTTCTGGACAGCTCTATGATTGACTGCATCTCCACTGGGGAGCACATTTTTCCACTTTTCTGCCCGGCTCAACTGCCGGGTATGCCGAGAGGCGTTCGCCTGTCTGGAGAGCGACGCCGGACTCGTGGGCAAATCTGTGTGTGTGCCAGCGAACACGTGCGCGTTGTTTTGTGTAGTGTACGTATTTCGTCTGTGTCTACCTCGCTCGCTTGCTGAAACATATCCGTCCAAATTTGACAGCACGGGGGCAGACAGCCATGCTGCAGCATTCTGATCATTTAAATGCTCAGAGGCCTGCTTGAATAGGATAGGTGTAAAAAAAAAAATAAAAAAACAGGGGGAAAAGACACAAAGAGACAAAGATAGAAAGCAGCCTTTCACATGCCCACATATCACATGAGGGACTGCCTGCCACTTTCCTCTGAAAAATAATGCTCACTTGTCAGTCTTCCAAAAGCCAGTCAGATAGCCGCCAGTGCCATGGAGACCTATTGAGGTGTATGCTTTGTTTCATCTGGGGCACGCCTCAGAGGAGACTCAGAACAGTTGTATCTATGAATTGCCTCCAAAATATAGGGTATGAAAGAAGAGGAGCATTTAATATAACCTTTAAGCCGCTGTTGCTCAATTTGCAAAACTAAATATTTTAATTTTTTTTCTTTCACTCTCGAAACTCTTGAAAAAAGCTAAAAGGCTGAATGTAAAAGGCATTTATGCCCCGCAGATATGACTACTTTGTTCGAAGCACTATTTGAACCAATATTCAACAGCACAATTATCCCTGAACCTCTTTTTAAAAAAATTAAGATTTATCACTGCCCTAATTACTTAAATTACTGTCCGATGATAAATCGACCGGCACGCGGTTATGTACACAAAGGCACTGCACTCCTTCTGAAAAAGTAATTCTCTGTAGTCCATAGAACAAACTATAAAGGTGTCAAGTGATTTATCTATGCAGAAATGCAAATAAAGAAAAAAACATACCGAGCAGCTCGGGGCTGAGGTCTGCATATCTGTCCACACAAATATTTCCACGCCGCCTTGTAATACACCTCCTTATTACAATTTCAAAAGTACAACGCTGACCAAAGGAACATCCTCACTTGTATAATTGTGAGAAATATAACTTTGCCATCTGAAAGACTTGTCTTAACTTAAGCTACCAACTAATGACAAGGCTCTCAGAAGTCCAGAGCAGCTAACCGTGCCCGCAGCCTACAGGCAACTGTGTTGAAAGCGATTCTGTCCAAAGCATCCCAGGGGCCAGCTTAAATGAGGAGGTTTATATCAGGGTATCTCGCAGAGAGGCTGAATGTTCTGCAAATTATTCACAGGGATTATAAATCACAGTGGTGTCAGGGTTTCCACTGATGGGAAAGGATGCTTCCTCTTTCCTTAATACAAATGACATGAAAAACAACAGCTGCAGCAATAAAACATGACACTGTAGAAAAAAAGAGGATAAATAAATGCACAAAAACAAAAAAAAACTGAGGCTCATCATTAAACATGCCTGCACTACCTCAATGTCATCTCTGTGGCTGTTGTCTATTTTTTACTCAGCATAACCGCTTTAATTATTGTAGACTTTCTGTGTTCATTTTAACAGATTTCCTTTGAAAACAAGATAAATAGTTTTGAAATCATTGGGAAGTTTAACCCAACGACCTGAAACTGAGCCACTGCTCAAAAACAACTTCCTTGAACCCTGACTAGAATTAGAACAATTTTTGGTTTTAAGCGTTGGCGTTTCTGTGAGTTGCTGTCTGAGATTGACAGGCGTGTTTTCAGCCATTGTAAAATGGATTTTGCAAGGCTGTAATGATCTTTTATATGGAATTAGAATGTACCATACATCCTTGAATTTCTGCAAAATGTAAAAGTCAAACCTCAAACGAACACTTGCAAGCCCTAGTCTCAGTATAGCGGTTACAAAATGATCTCATTGAAGAAAAAAATACTATGCACAGTGAAGACATGCACTAATAATTGGAGAAAATATAGAACATATTTTCCAAAAGCTGGACATTTCTTCAAAACTAATGAATGGGGAAACCAAGAGATTGGGAGAAACACTGAAGAAGCTGTGAGACTTTCCAACTAAACCTCATTTTTGTTGCAGATGAAATATAGCAACTGTTTGCTGTCAACAAGTTCAGTGAAAAACATGAATTAAGGTTTTTGTCATATGGGACCACTGTGAACAGCATGCTGAGTACAAAACCCTGTGGGGTATCTGTACTTTGGTGGGCTACCTGTACACGATGCCACAACTGACTGCTACTGTTTGTTTAGATTTCCAGGTACAGTCAAAGTAAACCAGAGAGAATTTACAGCTGCTGTGGAGCTGCTTTGTTTATTACAGGCATTCTAACATGTTGAAATCTGTCTGAATTTATTGTGAGAAGATTAGCATTTATAAAGACAAACCACCACAAAAGTACTAAAAATACAGTTAAAAGCATGGAAGCTAATTGTTGACTAATTTGGGATATGATTCTGATGCTCCTCTTTGTTTGAAAGACAAGTGTCCCCATTCAATCTTTACAATTTACTATTCTACAGTTTTTCATTATGGCAGCAGGTGTGGTAGTTAACTGTGTTAACACTTGGTAAAGAAAATGCAGTGACTCAGGCTAATGAAGGTAAATCAAAACGACACTCATTTCCAAACCCCACGCCCCATTCAATTTCCTCTGTGAATTGGCCGTGATCTGATCCTCTTTGCATCTGTGACCGGTCTAATCATGCTCATATAACATTCACTCAGTTTTACACGCATACACAGGAGTGTTACCTATAAACACTGCTTATATTTTTGTTGAAGATAACAAAAATTCTTGACAGTCAAAATAAAAATAAAAACCTCTAGCTGACTTGCACTGTTTGTCCATTTATAACTAGTTAAAAAAATGCAAATTGACTGTCCAATTTGACAGCTTGTCAAAGAGAAATATATATATATATTTTAGTAGCAAATGAATTCAAAACCACAAAGCCTCAACAGACAAAAATTTTTCAACTGCAAAAAGGGAATTTTTATTTTCAGGTAGTTATTTCTTCTACTCACCAATTGTGAGATTAGCCTTGGTGTTAATGTAAGAGGTTGCTGCTCACAGGCTCATAATTCCATCCTTGAACATCTTTAGTAAATGGAAATAAGATGAAATAAGGTGTGACTCCATCCTACTTTCTCTAAGTCAGTGTTGTTTTATTACTTTCTCTAGCTTTTTTCACTTTTCTTCTGTTTATTACAAAGAACTTTTAAACACTGTTTTTAAGTAAAATGGGTTTTAATCAATTTTATCAATAGGCATGAAGTTAGAGAGTAGGAAACAGTAAGATACCATAAGGGCACAAGTATAAAATATAACTGGAGCTGTTTTAAAAAAATATCTAGAGCTTTTATTTAGCTGAAATCTTTTTTTGTATTATGCTTTCTCAGTGCCAGAAGACTATTTATAAGAACTCACAGCAGAAGTTACATTTCTCGCACATAAACTTTTTTCAGCTCTTTTTTAATTTTTGATTACATTTATTCTGTAATGACAAAAACTCCATATCCTAACCATCTCACTGTGCTGTTTTCTCACAATGCTTTGCTGTCACAGAACATGATGATCTCTTGTGATTCAGTTTCAAAGTAGAAAATGAGAGCCAGAGCCTTCAGCTGTCAAGCTCCTGTGCTGTGAAAACAAGATCTCAGTTTGGGTTCAAGAAGCAAACACCCTCTCTAGTTGTAAGATTGGGATTAAAATTTCTTTACAACATTCTTGTCTTTCTTTTTTTTATGCGTCAGTGCAACTATTGTTTTCTATCAACTTTGTACTTCTTTGCAGCAATTTGGGCTTTTTCTTTTTATCTGTCTATCACAGATTTTTGAAACGTAGCTATATCCAGCAATCTGCGTTCTGCTTTATAGAACCAATTAATTGATTGTAAAATAGGAATTAAATACCTACGCAACAACAACTCATTTGTAAGAAACATACGAGGATGTGAAATTACAATAACCATGTTGCATCTACTTTCAGACATTTTTGGTTGAAATTGCCTTCTGGAAACCAACTATGTGAAAAAGAGCTTGATTTATTTATCCTTTCATTAATCATACAAAACTGCAGAAAAAAAAGAAAACTATGTGCCAAATGCATCTGAATGCTGCAGTAAGCTGAAAGTGTAACTTTCCTCTTAATCCACTACGAGCAGTTTAAATTTTTCCAGCATGAAGTTGTTTGAGCTCCTAGTCACCTGCTTGCACTGTTACAAGATTAATTTTCTAATCCCTACTAATACTTTCACTTGCAAACATTTTTAAGACGGGCAAATGGCTTGGCCACCGCATGACTGTTCTAATATTAATTGACTGCCGTCAACTTTCTCTAATTGATGTAATGAATTCTCCGGCTTGACTGTGAGCAGACTGATGATACCATGTGCATGATATTGTGAATAATAGGGAATTAAGCTTGGAATATATAACCCCAATTAGTGCTTATCTTTGAGCGCTGCAATCCTGCGAGGCGGATTTAAAACGATCATCATCAGTCAGTATAAGAGAAATGTGGGAGTGACTTTGTCTCCTTCCGATCAGTCGGTCAGCCGCATATTTAAGAGATAAGGCTCAGTTTCTATCTTAAATAAGTAGTGTTTTTATGCAGGGAAACGTAGTGTTACCTGGAAACGATAAGTCAGCATATTTCTATTCCCTGAGATGCGGTTTAATAACACTGAGTTGCAACTGAAGGTGTTGATTAGATGCAAAGGTGAAAACTCAAGATGCTGGAAAGCTAACAAACCAATATATATTCATGAGGTTAATTACAGGATGTGCTAAAATGATACCTTTTCATTATAAAGTCTACGGTCAACTAACAGCGAGCGCTGTGAGGTGTCGGAATACAAATGTTTTGCCGATTATACGGATATTATAAGTCAATTCTTTCCTCTTACTTTGGCAGGTTTGTGATCTTGTTGAACTGCTGAGATTTACAATTAAAGCTAATTGTTCAGAGTGTTTTGTCAGAGTTTTTTTTTTCTTATATTGTTTGTTAACTTTACTGCAAATTAGCCTTTATTGGGTGTTAAAAGATTTAAAGGAAGTGTTTGGGACGTCTGGGGACCTAATTGTATGGGACTTTATCTTGTCATACTGCTTGAGCTTGATTATTTTTCTAACTTCAGCGACATTGTATGATAGAAAATACCAGATTGTACAAATTGCTGAAGCAGAGTCGTCCCATAAATGTCCAAGAGGGAGATTTATGACTGGGAAGCAAGTTACGGGTGTTAATGGACTTAATAAAATAGAAGTCTGAAAAGAGGGAGCACAAGATCAGGAAAATGTCACAGCACAATGGAAGACGGCTGTGTTCAAAACTTAGAAATAAAAGACAATAATCATACCCAATCAAAGCAGACACACTGCAATTGCAAATGTGTGCTCTTGCAAAGAGTTATGTGTACATAATTTTATTGCAAATGTAAAAACCTCTGAGGGAAGGCTCATAACAGTGTGACATTAGTTGACACTTATGACAACATTTGTTGCGTTTATAACAATTTTGTAAGTGCTGATGATTTACAGACTGTTTATCTATGGAGCACAACAAAGGGAAACAAAGGATTCTATGCAAATAGTATAGTGTGAGTGTTTTTTTAAGTTTACAGGACAACTTCATGTGGCAAACTGATGTTTTAGACTGTGGATGCATTTATTTTTTTTTCAGAAAACAATAGGAAATATTCATAGAGGCAGTATGTTGGAGCACGTCAAAGATTAATTTCTGAATAGTCCAATCTTCCAACTTTATATTTTTCCAGTGAAACGGAATTCTGTGCAGAGGAAATAGCATAGCATAGCATAGTAGTGTTTCACTAACATCTGATTTCTTGCAGATGTTAAATTAAGACATTAATCAAATGTGTTTGGGGGAAGGCTGAGATTTTAAGTAAATAAAACCCACTGATTGCTCACTGATTTACCATTGTGTTTCACAGTTGGTGTTGTTATATCACTTTCGGAAAACAAGTGGCTTGCAAACCAGTTCATGGCCAGAATCATGAACAAGAACAGTCTTTCAGAGCTGTATAATCACCTTGCTTATTATTCAGAGTAGTGTACCCACTGTTGATTAATGCTTCGAGGCAAATATGTACAGAGGGACTGATTAATCTGCAGTGTTATTTTAATCAAGTGGACTTCTGCTTAGTCTGACCATGGCGGTTCGTCTACCATCACAGGACTGTCGCACGGCCTTCATACAGTGAACACAGCAGAATCATAAATCTACCAGTGAAGACATTTGCTCCGCTGTGTTCTACATCCACCCACTCTCCTCTGCACCATCACCTTTTACCACCCTCTTCACTCATCTGTCTGTGCTCTCCTGCTTCTGGGAGCATTCAGCGAGTAGTTGTGAATCCTCTGAGCATTCTGTCGTACTGCGGTGGCGACACCGGGCACCTCTGCATCCTGCCCTGACCCTCTGCCACCGTCGACCAAGTGACCCAGTGTACTGCTGAGGGAAAACAACATTTCCTGTCACCACGGCGATGTCCCCAAGCAGTGAGGCGGCAGCAGGCAGTGTGAATGACATCGGGTGACAAACACTTTGAACTTAGACAACAGGAAATGAATGCAGAGTGCACAGCTCAAAGGCAGAACAAACTGCATACAGCGCACCTAAATTGACACATCTATCAGATGACACATGTTGATATTGTGATTGTGCCCCTCCTCCCGTTGTTTGTTTTTTTATGACTCTTTGCCTGTTTTTGTCCACAAACGCTCCTGGCACATAGAGCCACATAAAGTCTGACCCTGCAGGTTCTGAAGCTGCTTTCTGAATAGCGAGAAGCTGAGATTTTTACACCCGAATAAAATAAATCTAAAGCATGACATCAGCAACTCCACAAAACTTCAAAATAATATGTGCATGATCCAGAAAGCTAAGCTGGGACGGACTGGTGTTTCTTTTAACGTGAGTCTGGAATTTAAGTGGCTATCGTTGTTTGAGTGAATCACTTTTTCTCGCCAACAATCTCACCATTCAGCATCAAAACATTTTTTTGGAAGACCAAAAGTGTAATGCCAAATCTATCACATCCAAATATGTTGATCTAGATATTACAGGGATTTTTATGTTTTGATTTTTGTGGTATAAAATTTGTCATTTTGTCAGTATTTTAAATGGAGAAATATAAGATTTTTAGGTATTGTACTATACATTTTATTACACTGTGTGCTATTTCAGATCAAATTTTCAGAAAAGGTTACAACCATTAAAGATCAAGACACCCAAAAGATCCATACAAACATTATACACACATGCACACACACCTGCACACACATTATACACAGGAAGTTGTGCCTTTTTCATATTTATCTTTTCATTCTAAGCACACTAAGTTCATCCTAAGCTCAGACAGACATTGCATTGCTCGATGCTATGACACTAAATCAACACGAAAATGCAAAAAAAAAAGTATTGCTCTGTCATTAAGTCTGTTTCCATTTAAAAAGTAATCATGAAAAGACAGGAAATTCTGTTTTCACTTTTTAGCCACTCCCCAGTGCTGTGTTGGAAGAAAAACAAACGATTTATTTTTCTTTTTTTTTTTTTATTTACAGTCACTCAAACACTACTGTGGCATTTTAAAACTAATATAATCTGTTTTACTGCGGTTGTAAAGGTAAACCTAAGAACAAAAATATTGTTTTGAAATGTATTTGACACAGATAAATTTCATTCTTTATTCCTCTGGATGTGGGTTCTGTCATTTGTCTCTCAGATGAACCCATTTGTAATGACTGCAATACATGCATAGATGGATACCAAATGTTGCGCTGCTTAAGCTGCACCTAACCAATAAAATTGAATACACACACACGCACACACACACACACACACACACACACACACACACACACACACACACACACACACCTATACTGGTTTTGGTGTACTAGCAGGACACTTTTTTCAAACCAGTTTTTTGCAACACTAAACGGACACCCCTTTCCACTTATGCTAGAAAGACGTAGTAAGTTGTCAAAAATCTTGTTAGAGCTACACAACATAGATCTCACTTAAAAATTTAGATACACACTTCAGAACTCAAAATACAAGAATGTGACCCAATGCTGTATTAAAAGGACAAACGATAATGAGGTGCTTGGCTCCGCCCATGACACCAACAGTAATTGTCAGGGCCAATTTTATTTATCAGGACCATGGCATACACATACAAAAAACATAAAATTTATGTGCATTAAGAAGTCCAAAAATGGAAATATGGACTATAACTAGTCCATATTTCTGTGGAGTGCATTTGTCATCCCATGAGATGTCTGAATCATCTACGGAATCAGGAGCATACTCCTCTTCTGATGATATCGCTTCACTTGAACTTTGTTCTGGACAGACCTGTTGATTAAAAACATATTTTGTATACATTGAAAGCGTTTCAGCAAGAATATTTCTACTAAAAGCTTACCAGTGATGTCCTCCTTTTATTTACAATAACACATTTTGTGCAGGGACTGGTTGCAAACTAGACAGAGAAAAGTAAGAATTGACAAAGGGAGGTAAGCATAAGTATTTAAAAAGTCAGTGCTGCACTATGACTCAATTTCAACATACAGCACAACTAGACATGGAAGATCATATTCAAAAGATGAACCCAATTCCCATTCTCATAAAAATTACCTTTACATCACACACCACTCCATTTCAGAGGTGAAAACAGTCCTTCACATAAAACATTTTTCTAAACTTGACATTTCATCATGGATGATATCATGATCTCACACACAGTTAACCACTGTTAACCGAAAAAAGTGTAATCTTAAAATAAGAATTTGATCCTGACACTTGTGAAGGTATCAAAACCAATGAATTGTTATGATTATTTGTTTTTAATCGTAATTACCCTGTGTTTGAACAGTACTTAGTATTCTCATGACTATTTTAGAAAATAAAAAGGTCATTGAGATAAAACTTATGTCAGGTGAGTTACCAGAAAATAATTTGCATGCATCCAACTCAGCAGCCTGACAAGGCATCTCTATGGAGAGCTAAAATGAAGGGATAAACACTGAATGATTGTTTCTAAAAATAAAACAATGTCCACCTAATGTATGAACCTATCCAGTTTATTAGAGGATCCATGTGTCTGTGCTCATCTGAACTTAACTTTCATTCTTTTCTACATGTAATTTCAAAACTCAGTCCTCCAAATTTCTGCACCTTACATGATGAGTATTACACAAGACCAGTGTGTTTGAATAGTACTTAATATTATTTCAATGACTTTATATAAGAAACAAAGTTGGTTGTCGGAGACCAAAATTACCTCTGGAGGGTTGGTTGAACAGGATCCGCATACATCCATGTCACCAGCCTGACACAGTTCATCTTTGGAAATCTGAAATGTAAAGAACACTCACTAAATGTGAGTTTGTTGCCAATGTAGAGAACAGTCCTCCCTATTCCTGCACCTTACATTTTGAGTATTACACAGGACCCATGTGTATGTCCACTCCTAAATGTGACTTTCATTCTTCTGTACTTGTAATTTCAATACTCAGTCCTCCCTATTCCTGCACCTTATATTTTGAGTACTACACAGGACCCGTGTGTATGTGCGTTTCTAAATGTAATTTTCATTCTTTTCAACCTGTAATTTCAAAATTCAGGTTTCCACATTTCTGCAACTTACATGATGAGTATTACACAAGACCAGTGTGTATGTGCACTCCTAAATGTGACTTTCATTTTTCTGTACTTGTAATTTCAATACTCAGTCCTCACTATTCCTGCACCTTATATTTTGAGTATTACACAGGACCTGTGTGTATGTGCGTTTCTAAATGTCATTTTCATTCTTTTCTACCTGTAATTTAAAATTCAGGTTTCCAAATTTCTGCAACTTACATGATGAGTATTACACAAGACCAGTGTGTATGTGCACTCCTAAATGTGACTTTCATTTTTCTGTACTTGTAATTTCAATACTCAGTCCTCACTATTCCTGCACCTTATATTTTGAGTATTACACAGGACCTGTGTGTATGTGCATTTCTAAATGTCATTTTCATTCTTTTCAACCTGTAATTTCAAAATTCAGGTTTCCAAATTTCTGCAACTTACATGATGAGTATTACACAAGACCAGTGTGTATGTGCACTCCTAAATGTGACTTTCATTTTTCTGTACTTGTAATTTCAATACTCAGTCCTCACTATTCCTGCACCTTATATTTTGAGTATTACACAGGACCTGTGTGTATGTGCGTTTCTTAATGTAATTTTCATTCTTTTCTACCTGTAATTTCAAAATTCAGGTTTCCAAATTTCTGCAACTTACATGATGAGTATTACACAAGACCAGTGTGTACGTGCACTCCTAAATGTGACTTTCATTTTTCTGTACTTGTAATTTCAATACTCAGTCCTCCCTATTCCTGCACCTTACATTTGAGTATTACACAGGACCTGTGTGTATGTGCGTTTCTAAATGTCATTTTCATTCTTTTCTACCTGTAATTTCAAAATTCAGGTTTCCAAATTTCTGCAACTTACATGATGAGTATTACACAAGACCAGTGTGTATGTGCACTCCTAAATGTGACTTTCATTTTTCTGTACTTGTAATTTCAATACTCAGTCCTCACTATTCCTGCACCTTATATTTTGAGTATTACACAGGACCTGTGTGTATGTGCGTTTCTAAATGTCATTTTCATTCTTTTCTACCTGTAATTTCAAAATTCAGGTTTCCAAATTTCTGCAACTTACATGATGAGTATTACACAAGACCAGTGTGTATGTGCACTCCTAAATGTGACTTTCATTTTTCTGTACTTGTAATTTCAATACTCAGTCCTCACTATTCCTGCACCTTATATTTTGAGTATTACACAGGACCTGTGTGTATGTGCGTTTCTTAATGTAATTTTCATTCTTTTCTACCTGTAATTTCAAAATTCAGGTTTCCAAATTTCTGCAACTTACATGATGAGTATTACACAAGACCAGTGTGTACGTGCACTCCTAAATGTGACTTTCATTTTTCTGTACTTGTAATTTCAATACTCAGTCCTCCCTATTCCTGTACCTTACATTTTGAGTATTACACAGGACCTGCGTGTATGTGCGCTTCTAAATGTAGCTTTCATTCTTTTGTACTTGTAATTTCAAACCTCAGTTCTCTCCTTTTATGCAGCTTACATATCAAGTGTTACGCAAGACTTGTGTGTTTGAACAGTACTTAACATCATATCAAAAACTGTATTTTAGAAAATAAGTTGGTCGTTGGAGACCAAAATTACCTCTGGATGGTTGATTGAACAGGACTCGCCTGAATCCACGTCACCAGCCTGACACGGTTCATCTTTGGAAATCTGAAATATAAAGAACACTCACTGAATATGAGTTTGTTCCCAATTTAGAAAACAGTCCTCCCTATTCCTGCCCCTTACATTTTGAGTATTACACAGGACCTGTGTGTATGATCGCTTCTAAAACAGCTTCCATTCTTCTGTACTTGTAATTTCAAAACGTAGTCCTCCTTATTCCGGCACCTTACATTTTGAGTATTACACTGGACCTGTGTGTATGTGCGCTTCTAAATGTAACTTTCATTTTTTTGTACATGTAATTTCAAAACTCAGTCCTCCCTTTTTATGCAGCTTACATATCAAGTATTACACAAGACCTGTGTGTTTGAACCGTACTTAACAGTCATCCCCAACCACAGGCCGCAGATCAGTACCAGTCCGTGAACCAATTGGTACCGGCCGCACAAGAAAAATATTTTTGGTTTACATATTGTCTGAGTATGGAGGATCGTTTATTTTGAAAACCCTTTAACCGGATTCTCTCTGTTACGTCTTGCTCACCAACATTGAGCCCACAATGAGTAAGAAAGCGATATGTTTGGAAAGTTTCTTTAAAAAAGGGGAAAAGGACCAGAGACAGGAGAGTGGATTTATCCTTGACTTGTAGGTGACTCCCATGTTCCAAGCCCACTCTGCATAATATGTACCGGCTTACAGATGAGGCAATGGAGCTTCAAACTGCTTTGCCATTACACCCTCTGCATTGTGTGTCATCGTTTCCAAGGTGGGATCATCTCATTGCAGAGAAACAAGCTCAGGACTCCCATTAATTTGTCATTGTCGTAAGTTAAAATTTTCATGAAAATAAATATTCGTTTTTGTGGCATTTTCAAATCTTATATTGAAGGGATGTGTGAACGTTAGCATAGCGACTAGAGTCAGAAAGCATTATGGCAGTGATCGAGACGAGAAAAGAGGAGTATAGCTTGTAAGTCTTAAGTCTGGTTCACACGGCAAGATTTTAGGATTGTCAGACGATTTTCCAAAATCTGTGACCACAGAGCTGATAAAAGTACAACAGGTTTATGTGTCCAGCCACATAACAGGAGCAAATCTTGCCATGTGAGCAGGCTTTAGTACAAAATGATGTCACAACTACAATCTACCTGCAATGCATATAGCTAGTGTAAGCATCAAGCCTTGACTGAATGAATAGCCTTGTGTCACGTTAATTTAATGATGGATAGCTGAAAAGTTACCGGGTTTATCAACTGTGGTAGCAATTTTGCTCCAACTCCACTCGTCATCATTTCTGTGGATATTCTTTGTACGAAATGCTGAATAAACATTCATGCTGTTTCCACATATCTCCGATGTCCACCGGACTCATTTTGGGCATGTCAGCTCAGCTGTTTGGGATTCCCCTCCATGAGCTACGTCATAGCGCTTTCTGATTGGCTGCCTGTCAAATTGAACAGGTTGAGTTCTAGCTCCCAATCAAGGAAAACCCTACAAGCTGTGAGAATATGCCCGATTTTAGATCGGAGCAGTCCCAATGTTCCAACGACTGGATGCGATCAGTCTTAACAAGCCATAGATGGCAGGATGAACGGTTACGATTATCGCAAGCAACGTTCTAAGATTGTTGTAAGGGGAAATTCGGGGTAAAAAAGAAGAAACCGAGCCACAGAAAAATGGCCAAGTCTTCACCGGTCCGCGGTGATAAAAAGGATGGGGACCACTGGTACTTAATATCATTTCAAAGACTTTATCTTAGAAAATAAGTTGGTCGATGGAGACCAAAATTACCTCTGCAAGGTTGGTTGAACAGAATCCGCATGCATCCACGTCACCAGCCTGACACAGTTCATCTTTGGAAATCTGAAATGTAAAGAACACTCACTAAATGTGAGTGTGTTCCCAATGTAGAAAACAGTCCTCTCTATTCCTGCACCTTACATTTTGAGTATTACACAGGACCTGTGAGTATGTGTCCTTCTCAATGTAACTTTCATTCTTCTGTACTTGTAATTTCGAAACTCAGTCCTCCCTATTCCTGCACCTTACATTTTGAGTATTACACAGGACTTGTGTGTATGTGCGCTTCTAAATGTAATTTTCATTCTTCTATACTTGTAATTTCAAAACTCAGTCCTCCCTTTTAATCCAGCTAACATATTTAGTATTACACAACACCTATGTGTTTGAACAGTACTTAATATGATTTCAATTACTTTATTTTAGAGAATAAGTTGGTCGATGGAGACCAAAATTACCTATGCAAGGGTTGGTTGAACAGAATCCGCATGCATCCACGTCACCAGCCTGACACAGTTCATCTTTAGAAATCTGAAATGTAAAGAACACTCACTATATGTGAGTTTGTTCCCAATGTAGAAAACAGTCCTCCCTATTCCTGCACCTTACATTTTGAGTATTACACAGGACCTGTGTGTATGTGTGCTTCTCAATGTAACTTTCATTCTTCTGTACTTGTAATTTCAAAACTCAGTCCTCCCTATTCCTGCACCTTACATTTTGAGTATTACACAGTACCTGTGTGTATGTGTGCTTCTCAATGTAACTTTCATTCTTCTGTACTTGTAATTTCAAAACTCAGTCCTCCCTATTCCTGCACCTTACATTTTGAGTATTACATAGGACCTGTGTGTATGTGCGCTTCTAAATGTAATTTTCATTCTTCTATACTTGTCATTCCAAAACTCAGTCCTCCTTTTATGCAGCTAACATATCTAGTATTACACAACGCATGTGTGTTTGAACAATATTTAATATCATTTCAATTACTTTATTTTAGAGAATAAGTTGGTCGTTGGAGACCAAAATTACCTCTGGAGGGTTGGTTGAACAGGATCCGCATGTCCACATCACCAGCCTGACGGTTCAACTTTGGAAATCTGAAATGAAGGGATGTACACTGAATTATTCCATAAATAAAGTCCACCAACTGTATGAGCAAAGCACCTTTAGCTGAACACACCTCTACCTGTAGGTACACATAATAAGTAGGATAAACTTCAAACAATGCAGATATATCAAATAGTAGCAAATGAAATTAACATTTTTCAAAATCAGTCAATTGATCTAATTGTATGTCTTTCTGTGGTTACTTAAACATTTTTGTCAACTGAATGCAACTCATTATTTTGTACTTGTAATTTCAAAACTCAGTCCTCAGACTGTTTTCATATATATATTATATATATAATATATATATAATATATATATATATGAAAACAGTCCTCCCTATTGTTTTTGTTCCTTGTTTTTCCAGGAACAAGAAAAAACTATTTGAGTAATATATATATATATATATATATATATATATATATATATATATATATATATAATATAAGCTTTTGTATTTTGAGCAGTTGCTTGTCTCCTTTGGAAAAAGAAAGGTATTCTGATTATAATGATCATCGAACATGATCTATGCTAATAATGTGTAGTATAAAAATTGTTTAAAAGTGAAAAAGCAAAACAAAGGAAAAAACAATCCTTTAATAAACACTGGAATCCTATGCATAATAAAGTCACAACTCACCTTTAAATGAATTGGGATATTTTACATCAAATCCTTCTTTATCTTCACCTAAGGAGCAATAACAATTGGAATCATGTTTGCTCTCTGAGACCTCTTTGCTGACATCTTCTGCAAAGATCAGAGAATGTGTTGCTGAGTAACAACATGATACTGTACACCAGGGGTGTCAAACTCCAGGCCTCCTGGGCCAGTGTACTGCAACTTTTACATGTCTGTCTGGTCTAAAACACCATAAGTATATTACTGAAATAGCTCCTCAGTGCAGTCAAGTTGATGACCATCCCATCTGATCCAGCCATGTGACATCAGAAACACATCTAAATGTTGCTGGACACCAGCCCTCAAGACCTTGAGTTTGACACCCCTGCTGTACATAATATGATTTGGTGTTATTTTATGCGAAAATGATGTACTGAAGTACACAGTTCTACATAATTGACTTTCTATTGACAGGTTCTCAAAATCTTAAAAAAATTAAAACATCATCTCAATACTAATGATTACTATCTAGGATAATTTGTGCCCGTGAAACAATATCACTCACTGATGTACAGAAAATGACCAAATACAGTTTTATCTAATTCTGGAGTGAGCCACCTTCCCTTTAAACTCTGGTACATTGGCTAACATGGTTGGTAATTACTAGCTAAACTGCTGCAAATCAGATGCTTTGGTGTATCCAAGCATCAAGTAACCTACAACATTCTGCAAAATTACTAAACTATATGTACTTAAATGTCTTAAGAGATTCTGTATGAGTCTTACCTCTTTCTCCACGCAAAACAAATGAAACAAGTTAAATGAATACTAATGGCTTGCACCTGGACTTGTCGGATTGTACCAAGTTGATAGAGGAGGAGGGATACAACAAAAGGAGAATTCCATTTTGTTTCTGAAGCACACAAGGTCTGATTTTTTTCCAGGAACAAGAAAAAACTATTTGAGTAATATTTTGTAACTTTCATTCAATATTTCAAAGTTAAATAGTTTATCATACATTTTTCTTTATTTAAGAGGCAACAGTTAGATGGTATCTCCCACCAGCAATGTTGTCACTTCTTTTAATCATTTCTGTTCAATCAATTAATCATGTTTATTTGTATAGCACATTTCAGCAGCAGGGCAGTTCCAAACACTTGTTTTTATGATAAAGATCCAACATAAACTGTTGTCTAATGGCAGACACAACACCTGCAGAAAAAGGTTGGCTGATGTACCTGCCAATAGACAATTTAGACTACCTAGACAATCTACATGTATGCAGAGTAGCGACATTGAGATTACGACAAAATATACATTTTAAAAGTTTTGTGCTAACAGTAACATAAGTAATCATGATATTTTTGGCACTTTAAATATTTTTTAAATAAATGCTTTTTATTTTTATATTTGTAATTATGTATTATTCCATGACTGGTTATCCCTTCTTTCAAATTCAAAAATACTTTATTGATCCTAAAAGGGAAATTAAATTAAAAAAAAGCTTGGGTCCTCTACCACAAGCCTTGGAGCGTGAGTGGTCTTCACAGTATATTAGCAGTTCCCAAAGGTGTGCTTCTCTGTATCAAGAGGTCTGATGTATCTCCAGGTATTTGTTTGAGTCACTCTTCCAGTTTAGGGGTCATTACCCTGAGGGTTTCAGTGACCACAGGCACTACTGTTGACTTCAACTTCCACATTCTTTGTAACCACCTAAGACCCAAACTCTTGCATGGCATGCATTATTAATTCATCTGATATTTGGGTTGATTGGGACCTAATGATTGCAAAAACAAAGAATTATCTTTTTACATGATATCTGGACATCATTTTTCTCAGAAAAATACTTATTCATTTTAAATCACCATGTTTAGCACCATGGTAAAGCTATACAGTTGCTAACTTTTGTAAACTTACACAACAAAAGAAACACTGAACATCTTGAGTCTAACCTGTAATGTGTTATAATCTTCCACCACCACTAAGTCATAAAATAATGGCCTAACGTGTGGACACCAGACCCCATCTAGAACAAAATTTAGTATTGTGGACTAGACAGTCCAAAATAAGTCATCCACTTATGTGGACAAATTTTTTCTCAGGTTCTAGGAGGATGATGGTTCTTTTTAGTCTTTGGTATTTCTCTAGTTTTTTCTGTACCTTCTGTTCATTCAGGATAGCTACATCATAACAACTGCTTTGCTCTGCTGCTCAATGATCACCATGTTCAGTTGGTTTGCTTTTCCTGTTTTGTCTTCCTGTATATGGAAGGCCCACAGAATCTTAGCTTGTTCGTTTTCTACCACCTTGTGTGGCATTTCCCATTTTAAAGAGGTGTGTTCAAGGTTATATTCCCTTCAGATGTTTCTTCACACTATTCTGGGTACTTGGTTGTGGCGTTCCATGTATTCTTATCATGCTACCATCTTGCATCCTGGTGTTAGCTACTAGATTGTCTCAGGGGACTCATTGCATAGCATTCACTGAATATCTTGCTTGGTATTACAAATCTGGGTCGTTATTGCTCTGGTTCTAGGACCTGCTTATGTGCCATCATGAATACTGCCTCTGTGCTGTGGTTCAGTCTAAGACTTTGTCAAATGGAGCTGTCAGTGCATACCTGTTGATTGTCTGGACCTTGTTTCTGTCATTGGACTTGCCTTACTATTTGTAAGTACAGTGGCTTGCAAAAGTATCCATAGCCCTTGAACTTGTCACAACTGCAAATATATTTTCACAGAATTTTATGGAAAATAAAAGCTAAAAGTCCAGTATTCAGCCCCCGTCCCCTGAATGCAACCAATTGTCTTCAGAAGTTGACTGCTAATGGTAAAAAATTCAACTCCTCTATGACTGCCACAAAAGTTGGCTAAGAGAATATTGGGGAACAAACAGCATGAAGTCCAAGGAACACACCAGACAGGACAGGGATAAAGTTGTGGAGAAGCTTAAAGCAGGCTTAGGCCATCTCACAGAGTACTGTTCTATTAATCATCTGGAAATGGAAAGAGCAAATCACACAGCTGTGAACCTACCAAGAAAAGGTCATCCACCTAAACTTACAGGCTGAGCAAGAAGAGCACTGATCAGAGATACAGCCAAGAGGCTCATGGTGGATCTGGATGAAATGCAGAGATATCCACACCTCAGGTGGGGGAATCTGTCCACAGTATAAACTATTAGTCATGCACTGCAAAAATGTGGTTTTATGGAAGAGTGGCAATAGAAAAGCCATGGTATAAAGAAAACTATAAGAAGTCCCTATAACTATGAGAAGTTGCAGTTTGCCAAAAGCCATATTGGGATACAGCAAAAATGATGAGACAAGACCAAAATGAACTTTTTGGCAAAAATGCAAAGCACTATTTGTGGTGGAGAACAAACACTGCACATCAATCTGAACACACCTTCCCCACTGACAAACATGGTGGTGCCAGAATCTTGCTCTGAGGGTGCTTCTTTTCTTCAGGGACAGGGAAAATTGTTAGAGTTGATTGTAAGATGGACTAAGCCAAATACAGGGTAATCTTGGAAGAAAACCTGAACACACCTGAACCTGGAGTCTGCAAAAGACTTGAGGCTGGGGCAGAGGTTCACATTCCAGAAGGACAACTACCCTAAACATAAAGCCAGATCTACAATGGAATGGTTTAAATAAAAACATATTTATGTGTTAGAATGGCAAAGTCAAAGTCTAGACATAAACTCAGCAGAGATTCTTTGGCAAGATCTGAAAACTGCTGACAAGTCAATTTTATTTGTATAGCATATTTCAGCCACAAGGCCAAAGTGCTTTACATCAAAGAACTAAAAAGTCATAAAAATAACATACATTTACCATAAAAAGAAAAACAAAGAAATTAAATTCAAAGTAAAATCAAAATTAAAATCATATACATAAAATGTATTGATACATCTACCAATGATTAAGATTCAGAAACAACTGTAAATTGGTGTGGTTTTAGCCTTGATTTAAAGGAATTCAACTGTGTTGCAGTTTTCTGGAAGTTTATTCAAGATTTGTGGTACATTGAAGCTAAATTCTGCTTCAAAATGCTTGGTTCTGGGGATGCAGAGCAGACCAGAATCAACAAACTGTTAGCAGTGGAATAGTTTGGTGAAAAAATTGCTTTATTATGGTTTATATTTATTTTAATCCATGCACTTATTCCACACATTTATTATTCATAATATTTTAATTAAACAAAATTTGATCAAAATATATATTAATTTCTGTATATTTTTAGGTGCCACATACATTCCAAGGTTGGGTTTAGGCATCCAACTAACCTTTATAAAATATTCAGTCTTATAGCACAGAGTAATCATATTGCCATCTCATCCCCAGTGTAAGAGTTGGCAATTTACACACAATTCATGTGTGTAAACAGCGACACGTGAATTAGAAAGACACTGTAGTAATTAGCAGGACCTTCCGGCAGACAACCAATCAGAATGAGAGGTTGTGTGAATATTCATGAGGTCCTGCTATTACACAAACCTGCCATAGGGGGCGCTGTGGTGATACACAGATTATACACAAAATCAGGTTTATGTGTATTAACCGGACATCTCGTTTTTTTTGCATTTTTGGGGTTATTAGACCAATAGAAACCTTTCTACGCTTTTAGATTTTTGTCAAAATTAGCAGGACACCGCTCCTGTCCCGTTAATTCAAAATGTCCTGCTAGTGTTGTGTGTATTCTGACGAAATGTCCTGCTAAACCACATTTACCAACGCACGCACGCACGCACGCACGCACGCACACACACGCACGCACACGCACACACACACACACACACACACACACATATCATTTCAGCTTTATGGTGACTCCCCTGTGCAACACACACAAAAAGATAAAAAGAAGTTGAAATCTGTGAAGAGAGAAACACTTACAACAAACCTACTAGTTTTAGGGTCACAGTTATACTTTGCAAGGTAAGCTGAATGACCGGACAAAAATAACCTAAACATTTCATTTGAGCTGGTACAAAAACAGCCACCAAAAAATTCTCATATTTACTAATGATACTATTTTACACCTATGTAACACGGCATAGTTTTACTTTTTTCAAAAATCTGTCCATTGCGGTATGCTGCTCTCATGTGAAGACGTTATCAGTCTAGACATAAGATACAATCTTCCATCTCTCAAGCCCAATTGCATCTAGTGAGTTTTTCAACTTTCAACCCCGTTACTGTTGCTGCTCGTAAGGTATCATTGTGTCCAACAGTCCATTATGCAGACCAGGTGGCGTGTGAACTCACAGCTCCTGTTTCTTCATAAGCATCAATCACCCCTCCTTTCCCTCGTTTCTTTTACATCTCTGTTTCACACAATGACCTTGAGGGCTCCATAGTGTCAGTACAGTGTAAAATGTAAAGTCAAAAGCTCTACAGCTGAAAGTTTGATTTGTTCTCTGCAGAGCTTACAGTAACTAGAATGACTTGGAAATATTCTAACGAGGAGGTGATTAAAAACACTTACTTGTTCCAATTCAGCTTGAAATTTTGGAAACATGTTCACAGTCATTGTTCACAGTACATCAGTTGTAATGTGACAACACAATTCAGCTCTGAAGTTGCATGTGAGTATGTTTTAATCTGCATTGCAAATGAGCATTTTCTTCAAGAAGTTGTTAAGATTGTGTTATTCATTGTGTCTCTCCCTGCTGCTTACTGAGTTTTTCTTCTGCTGGGGCAGCAACAGTATCATGCTTGATATAAAAAAAAACATCTCTTATTTATCTATTTCTTAAATAGGTATGCAACAATATGAAAATGTAGTTTCATGCTTATCTTGAGCAACTTGATCACAGTTATCAATATGATCAAAGTTTAGTTAAAATGCGTTGAAAATATGAGAAAAGAATTAATTACAGTTGTGAGATTATTCACAAAGAAAGAAAGCAAGCAACTAAATAAATGTAATAATTAAAATCACATATCAGTATTAAACTCTATGTATTATCGCTTTTGACTACTTTGCTTTTTTTAACTGCTGTCATGAAAAAAAATAGCCAGTAGTTTGAAACCCACAGTGGAACAATTCGAGTCAAACAAAGTAGATCAAATTAAATACTTAATCAGCAAGCTAAATATTTAGCTATGAGCTCAATTTTTCAGTTGAAGCTAAATATTCAGTTTGCAAGCTAGTTAGCCTCACACTAAACATTTGGCTCCAAATGAAATATTTAGTTAGCAAGCTAAATATTTAGTTCGGAGCTAAACATTAAGTTTACCAACTACATATTCAGTTCAGAGTTATATTCTGTTTGTAGCTTCAAACTAAATGGCTTTCCAGAGAAATATTTAGTTTAAATCTCTAGGTGACCTGTGTCGGTGTCTAGGGACGGACAACAGAGTGAAAGTGGAGACACATTCATACCTGAAAGGGTTCACAAAAGGAATTCGTGAATATGAACTCATTTTGTAATAAAGATGATTTAACTGGCTGCATAAAATTTTTTTGAATACATAACGATCTGAAATCTGACTTATCAAAACAGGAAGAGTAACAGGAATAACCTACTAGACATTTTCCAAAAGCTTCTGTATGAGCAACTTAGAAATGTTTGTGAATCATGTCTTGTTGAGTGAGGTATGTCATTCCTTTGCAATGTGTCAATAACCAATTTACTCGTGTGTTATTCTGAACTAACAGAATACCGCATACAAATTCATTAAATATTCCTTTGATTGCATATTTACTTTAAGCTGAACATAAAATAAAAAATATTGTGCTCTAAGGAGGAAAATGAACAAATAGAAGCAGAGACGAGACAAAAGAATTAAAGCTGTGGTTTATTGCTTTATTAATACATAATGTCTTAGCTATTATGAATAAACAAAAATCTGTATAAGATTATGAAAGAGAAAATACAACCTGGGTTTGATTTACAAACATTGTTTAAATAGACAGTTTTTTACATTAAATTTAGGCCCACTGTTACTCGTAATATGTGAAGGACAGCAGCTGTCTGGAATAGCTGTTGACTATTTCTTTGCATATTATGCAAAGACTTTTAAAACTAAAATATTTCATATTACAGTTGACAAATTTATAAACCCTTTTATCATTTCATTCAATACATAGTTGGTAAATTAGTTATTTACAAATTAGGCTGTGTTTAAGTCAGTAACAGTGACCTGTCCATTGCAGCATACAGGATGGGAAGTAATATATATATATATATATATATATATATATATATATATATATATATATATATATATATTTAATATATATATGAAAGTCCACAGTATAAAAAATATCTTCGAGGTTCAAATAAACAACCAAGCAAATTTTTATTCATCATTGCTTTTCAATCAGATACCTTTTCTGGCTCAATACATTTCTTGCAGTAAATTTTGCCATTTGTGTTTCAAATAGGATGGTTATTGAAATGGATCATTGTGTTTTTTGTTGTGTTTCATCTATGAAAAAAAGAGAAATTTCTTATGCAGAAATTATTCAATCAGCTAATATATTTATATTAACAAATAAATGCTATTTTCTCATTAGTTAGCTATACTTCAAATGTCTTAAAATATCTTAAAGGTAACAAGGAATAACTTAGCTATGAAATGTTGTTTTGAATTTACAAACAAAAAATGCCAACATTTTTTTTTAATAAGCAACCTGAAATGGAAAACAATGAAGATGAATGCTTTTAGGTATCATTATGTATGGCAAATTCAGCAGTACACTAACATTATACATTGTAAGGCACTCATTGTAATCCATAATGTGGAGTAAGTTAAACTATACGTAGTTTTTTTTAAATTTATTTATCTCAAAGTGAGAAATTGTTAGAAAAACAATATTTTTAAGTAAACAAACAGAAGCACTAAATTGAAAACATTATTCACAAACAAAATGAAAGGAACTCTGTGTCAGCTTTATTTTTTAAGTATTATTTTAAAACTTTGGTTGTGTTAGGTAAGACCTGACCGTACTCCCAATCAAAATAAGTTTATCCTTAGCAACATTTTAGGGATGGCTGCGCAAGTAATGTTTCCGAACCAAAATGATACACCAACATTTGGACAGATATCTGATAAGATCTTGGTATCTTGGGTTTTGCAGTAAAATTTTATTAAAAGGCTGTTCATTCATAATGGTTTTTCAAAGGTTTTTTGGGTGGGATTGGAAACAGTAATTCTTCAACTCTTGCTACACATTCACAAACAAATATAGACTTGGGTTTTGATTCAACCCCTTCCATTACATAGTACCTATGTTTTAAGCTCACTGTCCTCCTGGATGATGAACCTCCAAGTCTTCTGTTATAACAGATTTTTATCAAGAATTGCCTGTACTTACCTCCATCCATTATTCAATAATCTCTTACCACCTTTCCTGATACTGCGAAGAAATGCATGTCTACAGCATGATGCTGCCAACACTGCAATTGAAATATAGTGGTGTAATTTTTGCATGTTGGTCAAAAAGTTACATTTTATTCTAACCTGGTCAAAACAACATATTGTTTGATGTGTTTCCAATACGGCTTTTGGCATCCTGCAAACGGGACTCCTAATGGAGTCAATAATGGCCTTCTTCCAGCTACTCTTCCATGAGGATCAGATTTCCAGAGAGGATGACAGAAGAGTCGACCTTATCAACTGACCTGAACTGTGGACTTTTTGAGGTTTCCCCAGTGTTACCATGGGTTTCTTTCTGCTGCTTTAATTAATGCTCTCCTTGTGTGGTCTGTTGGGTGAGTTGGATGACAGTGGTGGGTTTAAAGTCTTGCCCTTCTACCTCTTCACAGTTCTGCATTAGTTTGTTTTAGTCCACCCTATAGGGTTTTAATAAACTATACTGAGGCCTGTAGTAACATTACCAAATCTGTAAAAGTTCAAAGAATATGAATACTTTTGCAGAGCATTATATACATTTAATCTGTGGTCATTGTTATGATCTTCACCTTTAGCTACATTCGACATTAAATGTCTGAAAATCGTATTGTAAATAAAGATATGTGCTTAAATGTCTTTTAACCAAAAATAAGCTAAGATTATGAGAACAAATGGCAAAGTTTGTGAAAAAACAATGTTAAAAATGAAACTGTTTAACACTTAATTTGCATCTTGACTGATAGCAATGAAAGATTTACATATCGAAAGCTACAACAAACAGTGAAGTTAACGTAAAATAGTGAAGAATGACAAACATTCCTAAACAATAACAGTGCATTTTCAGGTAAATCCACAAAGTGCCATTTTCATACAAAAATAATAAATAAATAAATACAAGAGTAAGTCTGGTACGCCCTGTTTGTTGCTATAAAACTTTTTTTTTTTTTTCACCAAAAGAATAACTGTTTATTCAATCTTAAGTTCATTCTTTGGATTCATTCTCACTAAAATGTAATTCCTTTTATATTCCCTACTATTTTTGCTGCTTGATGGAAAAGTTCTTTCTTAGTCAGCAGTTTTTCTCCTTTTCCTCTGTCAGATACCATTGAGCTTATTAACTGAAGGATTGCTACCCTGTTTGGTACTTTCTTCCGCATTTATGGCTTGCTCGAGAGCCTCTGTCATGGGAACCTTGTCCTCTGCTTCTGTCTCTCTGTGGTAGAAGTAGTTGAAGTTGGAGACAATGACGGGAACAGGCAAAGCAATTGTCAACACACCAGCTATTGCACACAGTGTGCCCACCACTTTTCCCCCAAGTGTGATAGGACACATGTCTCCATAACCTACAGTTGTCATGGTCACCACAGCCCACCAGAACCCATCAGGAATGCTGACAAACTGTGTGTCAGGGTCATCTACTTCAGCAAAGTAGATGGCACTGGAGAAAAGAATAACTCCAATGAAAAGAAAGAAGATGAGCAAACCAAGCTCCCGCATGCTTGCTTTTAGAGTTTGTCCCAGGATCTGCAGTCCCTTTGAGTGACGTGACAGCTTGAAAATACGGAAGACTCTGACCAAGCGGATGATACGCAAAATGGCCAAGGACATGTTCTGTCCTGAGCTCTCCTGAGGGGTTGTGGCCAGTTCTGTGATCAAAGTTACAAAATAGGGGATGATGGATATAATGTCGATCATGTTCATGAGGTTGTGGAAAAACTCACTTTTGCTCGGGCACACCACAAACCGAACGATCAACTCAAAGGCAAACCAAGCTATGCAGGCAGTTTCAATAAAAAAGAAAGGATCGGATAATGTTTTGAGCTTTGTACCAGCTAAAGAGCCAGAGTGGGATACTTTGGACTGGTTGACATGTTGAATCACACTTGGAGCAAAGAGTTCAGTGTCATCTCTGAACTCTGGCAGTGTCTCCATGCAGAATATGATGATAGATATGACAATGACCAAGACAGAAACTAGCGCTACACCCCGTGCCGCATTGGAGCTCTCTGGGTATTCAAACAGGAGCCAAAATTGCCTATAGATTTCATTTTTAGGGAGAGGTATGTCAACATCTTTTATGAATCCTTCATCTTCTCTGAACTGTTCCATAGCTTCTTGTCCAAGCTCATAGAATACAATTTCATCAGCAAACACATCAAGGGGAACATTAGCTGGTCTTCTAATTTTGCCGCCAGACTGATAGTAATACAAGATCCCATCAAAACTTGGTCGATTCCGATCAAAGAAGTATTCGTTCCTCATTGGATCAAAGTACTCCATCCTCTTAAAGGGGTCTCCAAGAAGTGTCTCAGGGAACTGGTCCAGTGTTTTGAGCTGTGTCTCAAAGCGAAGACCAGCTATGTTGATGATGACTTTCTGGTCTCCATCATCCAACCCTCTTTTATCTGCAAACAGATCCTCACAGCACTCCTTTGTGAGCCGACTGAAAATTGTTTCACTTTCCTTCATGCCTTCGCTGTTTAACAGCAGCTTCCAGTTGGAGATAATGCTGGCACAACTACTGCGACCTTTTCTGCTTGGTGATGGCATGACTGGTGAGTGAGGTACTTCCAGTGTTTGCGTTGGTGGAATGGGTGAAGATGAGGTGGATTCCCAAATGTAGGAGGGCATCGGGTTGTAATGTGAAGGGGTGGAGGAGAGTTGATGGGGTCGTAGACGGTTACTAATGTCAGAGCTGTTTTGCTCTGGAGGAACATCCACTGTGAGAGCTGTTGTCTCATCAGCATAGGTGTCAATCTCATCCTCAAGGTGCCACTAATGTCCTCCAGGCTCTCAAAGTCAACCAGGGCCACCTCCATGGCTGAGGTTCAGCCAGTGCAATGCCTTAAACTACCAGATAAGAGAATCTCACACTCTGAGTAACAGAGTGATAGCTCAGATGTCAAAATATGTAGCAGCATCAGCGCACCACTGAGTCTTTAGGAAGACTCATAGGATAAACAGGAAGCCATTGCTGTTCTTAGCTTTCCTTCAACACCTATAAAAGAAAAGACAGAGTAAAGAGAATTTGTCAGTTTTGATCAGTGGTCAGATACTTTTTATACATTACCTTTCTTAGAGTAAGAATATTACCATATCTAAAAATGCATTATTTATCTGATTGTTTCATAGAAGATTGTCTTCTTTTGGAAAGAAGTCAACCTCAAAGGCATAACTTTAACATGTTTCTACAGCATTTTGAAGTTGCAATTATTGACCTTGGGGATGGATGTTGCAGTTATTAGCACTGTTGTCATGTGCTCTTTTTAAGTACTCTGGTTTCCTCCTAAAGTCCATAAACTGTCTTGAGAGAGTGTGTGAATGTATGAATGATTGCTTTTCCTATGTGTGTGTGTTGGCCTGAAAAAGAATGGTGACTTGTCCAAGTCGTACCTGCCTCATGTTCAATGACTACTGTAGATATAGGCACCAGAGCCTCTGTGAAACTGCAAGGATAAGGGGATAAAGACAATGGATAAAAAATTTTAAGAGATGTTTTAAAATTTCTGAACTGAAGAATACACATATTTTCATGCCACGCCAGTGTTTATGTGAAGTTTTCATCAGGTCAAACATTTTATATCTTATAATGTAAAAATCAGTAAATAACCATACCATACCATACCATATCATACCATACCAACTTTATTTATAAAGCACTTTAAAAAAACCACAGCTGATACAAAGTGCTGTACATTAAAACACAACATAACAATAATAAAAATAAAAGCTCTTACAGTTTAAAAACAAAACATTCAATTAAACTAGATACCGCTGGTGTTGAAAGCCAAGTAAAATAAATGGGTTTTAAGACAAACTTTAAAAGTAATTAAATATTTGCTAATTTTTTCATTGTATATAAGGTTGTAGTAGTGTACAACTGTGCACCTGAAAGGGAACATAAGTGTACCCTTTGCAGTGCCTCACTACAACCTACACAAGGACAGGGTAGTGCAAGGTAACCATGGCTTTGAATAAATTAATGCATAATTAATCGGGGTAAAAGTCTCCCTTCTTCCAGACAAGACATTTAAACTGCAATGCCATGTAATTTCCAGAGGCCATGATACTGGAAACCTTTGTCATTGTGATTACACTTAACTACCCTTGATTGTGTACCATTTAACTGGTCTAAAAAAGGCATAAAATAGAAATATGAATGTAACTGTTACAGTTGATTGTGTAATAAAATGGCACCATGTCCCTGGAAATACATAATACTGCTCCTTTAAGTGACTAAATATGTGACTGAAATGCAGATGTTTAATTAAAGTCTTCAGAGATGATCAACATCTAAAACCAGCAATGCTGATTCCAGCCCTGCTCTGCAAGAATAGACAAAAAAGCAAGTGAATGAGGAGAATGACATGGAATTGTTGGGAAGAAA